>NC_085084.1:75680607-77010204 GCF_963662255.1 Cinclus cinclus | reverse complement strand
GGGAGGTGTAAGGGATCAACCAACCACCATGTAAATACAGAAATACAAACTTGAACTCCCTCCTTTTGTACATGGACAGTCCATCTGCACATCTGATGATATTTAAGGAAGGGAGTTATGGATTAGATTCATTCTCCAAGGTCATGTCAGTCCTGGACTGGTGAGCTGTTTAGTACTGAGGGAAGTATATTTTGTCCCTAAATTTTCTATTCCAGCAGCTCTCATCCTGTATGAGAGAAAAGCACTCGTCTCTCCTCTCCAAACAGGTCAAGTTTTGCTCTTTTAGCGGTGTAATTCTTAGTCCCTCCGTTTTCATGCAAATGCTTCTCTCAATGCCTTCTGTGCTGCTCGAGCTGTGGCCGATTTTCTCAGTGTCTCTTCAAAACTGGCTAATTGCTTAGTGACCCAGAAGCACAAAGCACAAGCAGTGCTGGAGGAATTTGGTGCGCTGCTGTCCCCTACCCTCATGAGAATTGCCTCCTCCAGAGCCAGCTTGGCCTCTGGATAAGGAGGCACATACAAATGAGCTTGGGTCTCATAAAAACTGACCTGCAGCTTGATGGCTTACTCTGAAATTTGAAAATGCTTTTTAGTTTCTTTTTATTCCCTCCCCTATTTAGTCTAGTTGCAAGTAGCTGCTTGGTATACTGCTGGGGGGGAGCTGAGGAACATGGGGTGCATCCAGAGACTTGTGAAGCCCTGTGTGTGACAGTTTTCTCTGCCTTTTGTAAGCCATGTAAGGATATATGCACTGGTATTTATTCTTTGGTATGGGAAAGAAACCCAGTGCTGGAAGCCTTCAAGAAGAGCAGGTTTGAGACATGTTGTCCTGGTTTGGAAGACAGGTGTTTGCTAAGGAAAGCAGAAGCCTCCCTTTGGACTGAAAAATGTGATCCTTCCTTCCTACAGATTATGATGATATTGAAATTAAGGGAGCTCTCAGGCAAAGATATGGGGGTAGGAATAATAGTTCTTTACTAGTATATCTAACAAGACAAACAAGAACAACAACAGCTATGAAATTACCCACAAACAGAACAGTAACTCAGTCCCAGTCCCCTTCTGGCTGCAGGTACCTTTTCCCTGAGCTGCAGTTCCCGGTGCTGGGGGCGGGCAGGTCCCGCAGAGCTGCAGGAGGGCTGGGGGTGATGGCAGAGCTGTCCCAGGGGAGAGAGAGATGGAGAGAGCTCTCCGCTCACGGTGTGGGTCCTGGTGCTCAGCAGAGTGCTGGATGGTGGCAGGTTACAGTGAGAAGGCAGCAGGGCAGGGTCTGACAGCAGTGAGGATGGCTCCCAGTGCTGTTATGGCAGAGATGGAGCTGAGGCACCGATTGTCCTTCTCGTCCGAACTCCGCGGGTAAATGGGGCGAGCCAGAGCCTTCCGTCTGCTCTTCTGGATATTTGGATATCAAGGGGTTTCCCTCTTCCGTCCCCTCCCCCTTGTCACCAGGGCCCAGTCAACAGGTATCTTAGCATGACAATGGGGAAAATTCCACAGAGGGAAAAGGGAAAGAACCAGCCCCTAACACATGTACAGACAGGTGGCTCTTCCTGCCTTGGAACAGGAAGGTCTGGAGGTAATTGCTCTGACAGTCTCTGGGTTCAGGGAGTGCAGGTCCTAGCAAGAGGCCGTGCCACTGGTGTGGAGTAGCATTGCTTGTGTCCTGTTGCTGTTTTGCTACATGGGACCTGTGACTCCTAACTGTAACTCAGTCACCACCAAAGGGAATACTGGCAATAGCAGGTTCCCCTGCCCTTTCTGCCTTCTCCTTCCTCTCCCCAGTTTCCTGCCCTGACACTGTGCTAGGAAAGCCACTAGCAGAAATGTCTTTGCATCCCTATAGGATCTCTTCTCCCTCCACTGTCCCACATCAGGTTCCTGCCAGTCTAGCATAGCCTGAGATAAAATGAAGGGCTGTCTAAGCCTGGAAAGCTGTTACTTAGGAAATGAGATGGTCCATGTGCCAGCAGGCTGCAGTTCCTGGGCAAAATGGAAGCCTTTGGATATACTGTGCACAAATCCAGGTGTTCAAGAATGTCAACTACAGTTACAAAAGGTTCTGGATCCTGAACAGAGGCATGGCAACCCTAGATCTCACCCTGTTTGGAGACCTAACCCAAACAAGTAGTAGTAGATCGACAGGACTTGAATACTCTCATTAAATCTATTTTCTTTGCTTTTGGTGAAATAACTTTTGGGTTGCATCAATGTATGTGAAGGGAAAAGACAGCTACATGTAGCAGAAGCATTGTTGAACCACAAGGTCAAGAGCCAGAATTTTTCTTCCTTTTACCGTTCCTGGCCACATCTTCAACCTTTTTATGTTATGTAATGTCCCCTTCTGTGGCTGCTGTGTTTGGAGTTGTTGGAGAGACAACATCAGTGTATTTACAAGTTATTTTAAGCTGGAGTCAATTCCCAGTGGTCAGGGTGAAACGTGTTTAGTACGTTAAATGGAAACACTGGCAACTGAAGCAAGAAAAGGTCCCATTTAACAAAAAAATCCATAGTACTTATGAATAATTTCTGAAGTGCAAGTCTCATTCTGTGAGGTGCTGTATTCTGTCAAGGGGATACTGACAAAGCCAAGAGGACTGGCTTTGACTTTTAGTTTTGTCTTTGAAGGTCTGTGTAATAAAAAGGGTTGTCTGTGTTTGAAAGTAATGTGAGACTGCTCCATTTTGCAATACTAGCAGTTTGGAGAAAAATACTAGGAGGATTTGGTTTTGTGATTAGTAACAGTCAAGACTTCCTAGGTACAAATCTGGTGTGTGTCCTCAGATTTGTTGTCCTCAGTAACTGAGATCTCAATTTGGCCAAGCAAAATTGGTTTCTAGTTGTGCCTTGTTTACACCTTCCTTTGTATTTCTCCACATTGCTGCTGTTTTGTTGCTACAAGCACTGTTCTATCTGCAGGCTTTGCATCCTCTTCCTTTGTGCACAGACTGTGTCTGTTCTTTGGTGTCTGCCATCCTAGAGCTCCCCAAGTCTCAGCAGTCTGGACTTTCTGCAGCCTGAGAAGCCCATTTCTGCCTCTTCTGGGAAATGCCTAATGCATGAGAAGGAGCCTTGCCTTATGTTTTCAAAGGACTTTCATTTTGGTTAGATCTGTGACTGCCTGAATATGCCTGTTCAGCTTTGTGCAGTTCCTCTCTGAGCCAGAGCCTCAGCTTTCTTCAGTTCCTTGTCAGAAAGCACAGGGCAATATTATGGCAAGTGAGGCACTGCTCAGCCTCACAGGATCTGCTTGGCTCACCTGTTCTTCCTGTTTCTTTATTAGTCCTGTGTGCATTTCTCATGTTTCTTTGCAGATGACTTAAATCCCATCCAGGAAATTGGGAAATCCTGAGAAGTCACCAGTTCTTTGGCTAAATAACAGCCCTAGTGCAAAGGCAGAGGAACCTCTAGGGAAGCAAGCTGTTTTCAAAGCATGGCTTTGGCAGAGCCAGAAGTGGAGGCTTTTTGGGAGGCTTTTATTCTTCCAGCAATGGCTGAGTGTGAGTGAAGGACTACCAGCCACCAACCTGCCCTGCAGAGACAATTCAGTGTTCAGCCCCACTGTCAGAACTGATTAGAGTGGCCAGATGAAGGAGGTAATATGGGTGCTTATCCTCCAGGTCATCTGAGGGTGAGCTCATTTTATGCTGGAGAGCCCCAAGCAGCTCTCAGGAGTGCAGCTGTTCCAGAGCACTGGCTCTATAAAGGGGAATGAAGGAGGAAAGCTTGTTAGCTCAGCCCCTGAGCCACAGGTGTTTGAAGGACAAGGTGATGGCTTGTCATGATAACAAGGTGCAAAGCAGTGCCTGGGGCCTGAGAGACCCAGCCACAGTCCTGGCCTCTGCATCTTCTTAGATGAGATGCAGCTCCTCTCCATGTTGAGTAGGATGAGGACACCCATCTCCCTTGGAGCCACAGCAGCCAAGTGACATTTGTCCATAGGCACCATGGATCTACTCTCCTACAACCTATTCTCTGTGATTCCCTCTTGCTGGGTGTTTTTGGGACACATCCAATAGAGTCATAGCTTAGGAGTAGAGCTGCAGTTGGGGTGTAGTGATGGACAGCCCTGTCCCACCAGGGCCCAGATCCTGGAAGGCTCTCCTGTCTCATGCCTGACATTTGGAAGTCACAAGCTATCGAGCCCAAGATTTCAAGCTGAGCCAGCCAGGTCACTGGAAAACTGAAGACAATTAGGAAGTGGAGCCAGGGGCAGAGGGAAGAGGTGGCAGTGGTATGAGCAAAGGGATTAGAAGCTGGATCGTGGTACAGTAGGAAGGAGCAGGCATTCCATGGATGACCTGGGCAGAAAAGCACACAAAATACTGGAATGTAGGTCAGCAGCTCCTTCTTGGGTCTCTACCTCCACAGTGTAGTTTTGGCCTCTGTTTGACATGGCATCCACTGGCCACGCAGTTAAGGTGGAGAAATGCAACTGATTGTCCCCAGTTCATGGTTGTGTAGAACTCACTCAGCAGGGATGGAGAACAGGACATTGGTCTTCATTTGCAAGACCCATTCCCATAATGTTTTTGCCTTGCCTCACAGAATCCAGTGATGCCCCAGAACTTGGAGAAGGTGACTTGTACTCTTCTTTGAGCTCTACAAGGAGAATGGATACAAACTGAGAGAGGACATTTAGGTTAGATATTAGGAAGACTTATTTTACTGTGAGGTTGGTTAGGCCACAGGACAGGTTTCCCAGAGAGACTGTGGATGCCACAACCCAGGCGGTGTTCAAAGCCAGGTTGGATAATGCCTTGAACAGCCTGGTCTAGTGGGATGTGTCCTTGCCCATAGTGGGGTGGGGGTTGGAACTGGATGGTCTTTGAGGTCCTTTCCAACTCCTTAAGGTTCTATGATTCTGTGATACCTTGTCCCTGGGCATTGACTGGGAACTCCACGACAGTGCTCCTCATTGCAGAGCCTGGTGCTGCAGTGACAAATGCAGGACATTTGTCATGACATGGAATAGGAAGAAATGCAGCTATGAGGGCCAAAGGAACAGCATGATATCTGGCACATTCCTGTAACTCTTCCTGAGCCTCTGCCAGAGCCTGACACAGCCTTCCCCAAACAGCCGGCCTATGCTGAAAAGGGCTGAGGCTGCTTGTGGAGACACAGAGGGCAGCTCCCTGCCTGGGAGATTGTGTTTGTGCGGTTGTAAATCACGTCCCAAATGCATTGCTGTAAAAAACCCTTCACTTGAAGACTTCACCTGTGGCTTTTGTGACTCTGGGTGCATCCATCTGAAGACCTTCATGCCCCTGCACACCCTGATTGAAATCACTGTGCTGCTTCCAGCCCTTTCCGAGCCTGTCCCCATCTCATGCTTGTGCCACCTACCAGCTTCCTCCAAAAGAAAAGAAACTGAGGTACCTGCACATGCAGACAGGGCAAATAAATATCCCTTGCACAAATTAATTTGATGGGCTAATGCAGAATTGTTTAAATGAGACAAGGGAAGGGATTGCTGATGAATAAAATGTCTCACTGCTCACAGAGATGGAACTGACGCAAAAGGATTATTTTTATCCTGTGGAGAAAAGGAAGAGCCCTGTGAAGCAGAGGAGAAGAGGGTCTGACTTGCAGTCCTGCTGGCTGTATGAGATGCAGTGATGGCTACAATCAAAGCAGCTCTGAGGTTCTCCTGGAGGGAAACTGTTACGCTCCAATTCACTGACTGATTTTGTGAGAAGGGATGCCAGGCACCAACTGTGAGAGGCCGTCTTAGGGCAAACATCCCCTGGTCTCCTCTACTTCCCTATCTCACCAGGGAGCTGCCAGTGATCCCACTGCTCTCAATCTAGGGCGTGCCTGAGCTCCTCACCCCTCACAGGGCCTGGTCAGTGCAGAGACTTGTTCTGCCAGGACAATGTCATGTTTTCCCACCTCCCACCTGTTGGGCTGAAATCTACTTGTTGCTCCCCAGACTGCCTTCCATGAGCCACATCCTTGCTGCACGATGTCCTGTGGGTGCTGCCCTCCCCAGCACAAGGAGGTATTTTCACATGCCTGCCCATGGTGCTCCCATTCCTCTGCAGTGCCAGTGCTGGCTGTTTTACTGCTTCACAGGGGTGCCAGGTCCCATCCAGGTGATTATCCCTCTAACTCCAGCCCTGATGGCAGAACACTCCCTCCCCACAATCCTGTATTTGTGCTGGGGATTGTCCCAGCTCACCGTCATTTGTCCTTGCTAATTCACATGCCAGTTTTCCAGATCATATCTCTGATCCAGCAAAGTAATTTCAAATTCCAGTCCTGCCTTCCTGGACACCTGCAGCCTTCCCGTCTGTCACTATTCAATCACTAAAAGAAACTCTGACCTGATCCCCACCACGGAGCTGTGAGAGTTATACACACCTCAGTGCTGACAGCTCTGGGTACAAATATTCAGCTGGGTCTTACCAGTTTCTACTCACTTTATATAGATCTATTGTTTCACTTCAGGATCAAAATATCAAGGGAGACAATAGCAAAGTCTTCCTGAGGTCATGGTTAATGACTTCTGTGCCTTTCCCATCCACAAGGTTTATTGTACTGTTACAAAAAGAAATCAGATTGGTGCAGCATGACTTCTTTGGTGTAAATTCACATTAGTAATGATGCATTTCAGGCACTTACAGGTTGTTGACTTGTTCCATTCATCTTCTGAAAAGTGAGATTAAACTGAATGGTCTTCTTTTCTGGATAATTGCTGCATTTACCTTTTTCAGCTTCCTGATCCCTATCATGCCCTGAAATTCCCCCAGGAAATGCATCAGGTGCTGGAGCTGTTTTGATCAGGATGGTCTCAAACACAGCAGTCAGGTCAAAGTATGTGGTTACAGATAGCATCTTTTATTACACAAATAAGTATTCCTGGGAAGAAAAGAGAAGTGCTTTTGCCCTAAAGCTAGTATTTTAATCTCTGGATATGTATTATATGAGTTAATAAAAATCATTGCCTTTCCCTGCAAGCCTGTGCTGTCTGGGTACACACTAATCCTGCTCAACTAGACCAGAAATCTCCCCACTTGGTTGCTGGTGTTGGCTCTGATATCCTAGGGAAAGGGGAAAGGATCCTTCCCAGAAGCACAGGAGGAAGCATGAATATCAGCAATGCTCAGTTACTGCTTTCTTATTTTTTTGCCTTATCTGACTTTTTGATGATTATATAGACTTGCTGTCAGAAATAAGACACCAAAACAGTTAGATACAAGAATGACCAGAAACTACTTTGCAAATGCAGCTGTGAGACTGGAGGATGCTTATCCCTCTCCAGGATTAGGTTTCCTGCTTTGATCTGCACTGAAGCAACATGCTAAACCAGGGAAATGAACTCAAAGCCTCTCATTTTATCTGGCTTGGCCAACTGATGGACATTCAGTAGGAGTGCAGGAAATTAATAATTTTGTTTATTTCATGTCAATGACAAAAAAAAAAAAGCATGTCAGGCTTTGCCTCTTGGTTTGAGTTCATAAGAGAGCTGAGCAAAAAGCTGATGGATTTGGTTTCAATTAGAACTGCCTGCTCAAGAAGAAAAGCTGTGTCTTAAAAGCTGTACTGTAAAAACACTGCAACCCAAATGACTTCTGCAACCTGAGGGCTGAAAAAGTTAAGCTGCACAAGTGAAAGGGAAGCCCACCCTGAGAAACCTCTTCTTGTCTGCTGCCACGAGGCCAAAGGCAGGGCTGTGGAGGTGCTGTCTCACTCAGCTCAACCTCATGGAGTTTTCCAGCCTAAACCACCAGCAAAAGAGAGGGATGTGGGTCCTGCTTCTGCATCTGGAAGAACCTGGGGTAGCTTGAGCCTGAAGTGCAGTGCCCAGGGATGGAAATCCTGACTGAGTGTGGGGTATAAAGACTTGCAGAAGAATCTGCCATCCCTTCTGTAGTGACAGGGAAAACTCCCAAGTTGTTACATCTTGCTGTGTGGGGAAATTTCATTCTTAAGAGCGCTTTTACCCTGCTCATTGCCAGAAATGTGCTGCCAGCTGTGATTTTGCAGATGCCTGTGTGGTGGACAAAGTCTTCTGCAATCAGTTAGGCCTTCATTTCACGTCAAGGTTAGTCTGAGCTCTGACTTAGAAAAGCAGCAAGAAAATAGGACACCACCATGGGACACCACTTCAAAGGAAGAAAGAGATATGGCTTGGCAGAGAGAGCTCCAGTCCTCAGTTCCCTTATCTCTGAAATACTCAATTGTGGTGGCAGGCTGAGCAGGGGTTAACAAGATGAGGCAATTGTGTCTCCCCTTCTCTCTATCCCTGTCCTTTACCTGGCTTGAAGTCACTGGCAGGGATTCACTGGAGAGGTACAGCCTTTGTGCCTATGCTTCACAGCCTGTGCTTTTAGCCTTTTGCAGGCTTTAGTAAAACTCCTGAGTGCACCTTGTCCCTGCCTCTCCCTGAGTGAGTAACCCCAGGTTTTTGAAAGGCTCATGTGGATTGGGCTGGGAGGTGCTACAGAAATACACATTAGATGATGTGGTTGGAGAACTTAGAGGAAACTTAAACATTGCAATTGACCTGTTTCCCCTGCTTCAGAAATAATTGCTTGTTTATCAACCTGAGATCTCTTAAACACCACCAGGCTCCCTTATACACATATACTCCATGGGCTTTCAGCCTTGACAACTGCTGTTTGGCTAAGACCTGTGGTAAACCTTTGTCAAGATACTACTTATGCCTCAGGGAATGGTTGAACAGTGGACTGCTTAAACACCCTGCTTAAAAGAAGAAACACTACTAAACACCTGTGTGGATTCTGTTAAAGAGAGCTGGAACCAACAGAATGTAATATATAACTAGGGTCTTTGCTCACATCCAGGGTTAACTCTGCAGTGGAGGTGATTGATTGACTTATTGATAAGAAATGAAAAAAAGATGAAAATGGTTCACCTAAGGCCTAGGAAACAAAACTTCAAGGAGGTTTTGAGGACCTTGCAAGTAAATTAAGCACTATAATTTATAATTTTAAATGTGTAATCTAAGATTATATGTGTAATACAATTATATTCTGTATTATATGCATAGATCAAATACCATATATATAGTATATAATACAATGCTATATAATATCTAAATATATTTTAACAAAATATAATTTGATCTCATCCTAAAGGCACCTACCTGGGGCAGGATTTGCAGTGGAGGAAAGCTCTTTAAAATTAGCAGACAGACATACAATGGGATTTGGCAGCTGACCAAATCTGGCAAGGACTTGAGCACACATATTTAGCATGGCACTAGGTTGTCTGCATCCTTCAGGTCAAAATACCTTGTCTTTTAGTGAAAGCTCTGTTTTAGTTCCAGGAAGAGTTATTATTGTGTTCAGGTTACTGACTGAAGCTGTGTGAATCATTATGGTTATTTCTGGGTTTAAAAAGGTATAAAATCTACTTCCGCTTTTTGATCTTTCTGACATGACAGGGGAATTGCCAGGCAGCATTACAGAGAGATATTCACAGCTTTTTACAAAGGGATAATGACAGCTCTGAACAGGCCATGTAGCTGCATTTACAGACTCCTGAACTCACTTTTGTTGATCATGGCTTGGTTTTTAGCCTTCGTGTTAAACGATCAAACTGCAAGCACTCAGCAACAATAAGATGCTACAGTAACAGTGGGAATTTGTCCACACTAAACCCATTTTATCCCCTTTCTGCCACTGATATAAGCATAGTGGGAAAACATATACTTGTCCTAAATGTCTGGGATTATATAAGCTCCCCTCTTACATCAGCTTTTCCACTTGTGGGTAGGCATGGGGGAACAGTCGTCACCATCTGCCTCAGGCTTCTGCTCTCCATGGGTTTTCTCCAGTGCTTCCTGGTTGTCACTTTTCACTGAAGGACCTACCTCTTCTCTTTACCCCTTTGACACCAACATTCAAATTGTTCTGTGTAGCATCTAGGTATTCTGGGAGGAGGGTGCTGGGGAACTGGTCCCCTCTCTGACAGTGTTCTCCTGGAGCTGAGAACTGATGGCTGTATTTGTCTACACTGGTCCTGACATTATGAGCAATGTAAGGTTTAAGAGGACATTTGCTTAAAAATGCTGTCTGCAATAAGAGCATAATAGCAGAGTAGGGTAGAGCTGCAATACTTATCCTCCAGTTTACACTTGGTGATGAAGAACATCCTGGGATTTCAGAGTCACAGGCACATTTAGGCTGGAAGAGATATTGGGATATCTCTAGTCCTGCCTCCAGCTCAGAGCAAGTACAACCCTGAGATCAGACAAGGTTGCTCACGGCTTAGCTTTCTCTTGAAAACTCCAAGGCTGGAGATCTCACAGCCATTCTGGAGTCTTGTTCCAATGACTAAGTGTCACAGTGAAGAAAAACTTTCTTATGTCACGTTGAATCCTTCCCTGTTTCAGTTTATGGCTGTTGTGACTCATTCTCCTGCTGTGCACTCCTACAGAGAGTCCATTTCTGTCTTCTTAATATCCTCCACTTGGGTGCAGGCAGGTGGCTGTTAGGTTACCCAGAACTACAGCTTCTATAGGCTGAACAAGCCCAGCACTCTTAGTATCTGTTCAGTGCAAATCCTCCAGCTATCAACAGTCCTGGTAGTCTCTGCTGGACTCAGTCTGGTATAGTAACACCTCTGTTCACTCCTTAAACTGCCTTCTGCCTCTCTTTCTGTAGGTGAAACCATTAGCTGAAAATGAAGACCTTTCATTGCCTGTTTTTCATCACCAGGGCAGAAAACAGACACACTGATCCAACACAGCTGTCATCTTTTTGTCTTCTTTCTTTCCTTCCTAGAAAGTTGTTTCCTTTTTTTTTCAGTGACTAAGAACATGGCATACAGGACCAGGGACAGGAGGTGAGAAGGGTTCATCCTCTTCACTTGCTCTCACCTCTCAAAATTTCTTTCATTAACACTCACCTAGTGTTTCTTAATTAGTGCCTTCTGGCTTGGAACTGCCTGTCTGTGTTACAGGAAATCTGCTCAAGCTCTTCTCTGTTGTATCACAGCAAATATCAAACATTTTACTGGACTGTTTACAAGACTGACAGCTGCTCTTACACCATGGATTACACAGGGGCTGAGTGTTGTTCTCACCCTCAGGCTCAGTAACCATCCTTGGCTTTACCTGTCCCTCCTGAGGGAACCTTTTGTGGTTCTGTACTTACCTTCTGGTGCCAAGCCAAATGGCAAGTGCATGTCTGAACTAAACCAGGAGCGTACAGAGAGTGCAGAAGTTATGTCAGAAACAGGAAGAGTAACCATCTGGAAAATCACCCCAAAAGAGCAGTTATCAGTGAAAAAAACTGGCATGAAATCTCAGAGCAGTCTGCAGATTTGTTTGGGAGGGTAAATTGCTGTCCTCACTGGCATTTCTAATTTCTTATTAATTCCTTAGCTAATCTAGCAGAGTTCATGTGTAAAGTCTTGAGAACACCTGGCAGCATGGAGGTCACACAGACTTTGAAGGACTTTGTACCACATCTCCACATGGGGATATGGACTGAAATCGAGGAAGTGATTTCAGTGAAGACCTTCCCAAAGCACCAGGGGAACAACATCTGCCGGGCTGGTTTCCACTCTGCTTAATTCTGCTTAGGTGCAGAACATGAATTACGTTTCTGTGGTCCAAGGGACCAGTATTATGCTAATGAGCTCAATTTAGTCAGTAATCCCATGCCTCCAACAGGATGTGATTTCATCATGGAGTGAGGTGAGAATTTGTCTCATATTATGTACACACAATAGAATCCAAACCCCAGATTGTCATATAGAAAACAATGCCTTTCTTTATGGTTAAATCATGGATTGCTGAAATAAATCAGCTCTGTTACAGGTTCTCTGCTACTCTTGCTGGATTGCTGATTCATTTACAGGTGGTTGCTGGGGGAGTTAAATTGCAAACAACCATTCATGACGATCCAGACTTCTTAAGGATTTTACAAGCTAGGGACAAGCTGGCACTCTTTCTCCAGTTGCCTTCTTCTCACCTTCAGGACAGTTGCAGCCCTCACCTATGGATGTTATGCATCTTTATGGCAAATAGGGTGTTAATGCAAGTATAATTACTGTAATTTGGATTTAATTTTCTGAGCACAAGTGCCTCTTTTCTGTCTTTTTTTGTTTCTATTTAGTTGCCAGCTGTGAAAACATCTCTTTCCAGGACTGTTCTTGATGCCAGGCATGCAGCAGTGTAATGGGCTCATCCCCTGCTCGGCTGTGTCTCACCCAGCTCTCAAATGATGGTAACTATTCCCTCACAGAGAGGGGAAGAGCTGGATCAGCAGAGGGCCTGGAGAAACCACTGTGTCTTGGCATTTCTGTCTGTATCTCCCAGCACTTTATGTGCAGGATCTACAGGGTTAACTGTTTTGTGGGAGAAGCAGTGGGATATGGGGGATTATTTCTCCAAAGCAATTGGCTTCCACCAATCCTCTAAGCAAGTTTAGGCATCTCATTTGTGCTCATGGAGAGGAACAACTCTGGTTGAGCACTCTGAAACATTGAGCACTCTGAAAACATCACCAGGTTCTTGTTCTGTCCTTACTAGTTCCCCTCAGACCTGCAGCTTGACAACACAACTGAGTTTCAGGGATTTCCTCACACCAGGGTGATACCAGGAGTCAGTGCCTGGGCTCAGATCAGAATAGAAACAGAGACCCTGAGAAGAAGTGACTCCTCTTGAGGTGATCTGACTATGCCATTGGATTCTGCAGTCAGAAGTGGTATCCAGATGTGACAAGATCTCTGCCATCTCCATCAAGGAGATACTTACTTTAAGGGCCCCCAGGAGGAATGGTGGCTGTTTGCCTGGCAGCATTGCCCCAGCCACGTGCATCTGTCCCAGTTACAGCAACACAAAGAGCAAGAGAAGGATCACGCCATGTTTGCTGGTGTTTTGAGGCTTTCAGTGACACTGTGGTGACTGGCTTTGTGTCATAGTTCCAACTGTTAACCCAGCACTGCCAAGCCCATCACTAAACCAAGTCCTTGAGTGTCAGCATATCTTCTTTTAAATACCTCCAGTGTTGGTGACACCACAGCTTCCCTGGGCAGCCTATTCCAGTGCTTGACAAACCTTTTTGGTGAAGAATTTTTCCTGTAGTGGACTTACCCACTTAGTGTTAAGGATGTGCATCAATGTCAATTAACCTCTGTCAAGAGGTCCCCTCTAGGTCCTTAGATCTGCAATTTGTCTGATAATTTATTTTGCCATCTTGGCCACTGTTTTGCTGAAGCTGCCAGCTGCTGGTTAACCCTGTTCTGTCTTTGGTACTCGTGGGACTTTCTCGGCAGTGGAGAGATTACTTTAGGCAGATCTTGGTTTAAGGACTTTGATGATTTCTACATAATTTTCTTTCCAGCATGCCTCTATTTTGCACTACTTTGTTGCAAAGAATATCCATTCGTTTCAGCAGCCAGCTGAGCAGATGGGTTTAACTGGTCTATGGCTCTGAAGTAATTACATTTTGGTACAACAGAGACACAGCAGCAAACATGTAAAATTAATTCAGGTGCAGCATACCAGTCAGTGTCTCAAAGCAAAGAGTACTTTAGGGAGACCACTCCTGGACAAACTGAGACTGTGCTGCTGGCAGTGTGGACAATCATTAGGAATATCTCCCTCTGGTTTCCACAGATGATGTTGGATTGGCTTTTCCCATGGCCAGTTCCTTCTTCAAAAATGTACTAGTATCAGAGAGATTGATTACTGCTCCTGTCTCTCTCTCCTGCTTCTGTTATAATTAAAACAGCAATATATGCATGAAGCAATTAGATTTTAATAATGCTTTTATAAACAGGATGTCAAGGAGCTTAGTACAAAGACTTGGGCTGGAGCCAGATCAGCGTCTTAAAACTGGATTGTTGTTAAAATTGGCTGCCTCCTGCTTGAACAGCTTACACAAACACAGAATCTAGATTTTCTTTTTCTTCAGAGTGTACCTCATCTTTGTCTCCAGGCAGGACCCAGGAGACCTCCTGTTCCTGGGTGGCAGCATCATAACCAGGCATGGGTTGGGACACATCACCAGTGCCCATAGTAATCTGGGTCTGCTGATGGGACAAGAGCATCCCAAACTCCAGCCCTTTTGCAATCCCGATCACTGCATGCCAGGGAATCCATACTCAGGTCCATGCTGGGTTCCTTCCTGCAGAGCAGCTTTTGATCAGGTCAGAGCATATCAGCACACTGCTGGCAGTGTCTCCCAGAAGGAAATGAGTGGTACTGTGGCTGGCTGTGCCCCAGAGGAACACTCCCTGGGCTGCCTCCCAGCATATTGCTGGAATTCTGCACTGTTTTATCGTGCCTGCTTCTGGTTGATAGGCAGTGCTTGGGCTCTGCATTTGCAGTCAGATCAGTATGACCCCTGTTCTCTGCACAGCTCTTGCTCAGACCCTTGTGGTCAGTGCAATGCAGCTGGGTCAGTGAACATGGATGGGGAGTGTGTAACACAACCTCAGCATCACTGCAGGACCCATGGGCTCAGAGGGCAGATGTCTCAACAGGCAGCAGCAAATATCCTGCATGGACCAGCACTGTGCCAAGCCCATTCCAGGAGAGGACTGACACCAGCAGTCCTCAGGAGCTTCCAGGGCAAAGCAGTGCTGTGGTGGGATACAGCTAGTCCCTATCTGTCAGTGGGGCAGGAATGGATTTCTCGGTTGTAACTGTGTGAAATCCCAGGGGAAAACAACAGCTCTAGCTGCAGGATTTCCCATGCTTATCCTGCGTCCAGCTCCTCGCTGACCTCTTTTAAGCCCTGATTTGCATGCTGCAGCGTAACTCAGTCGTGGCTGATGAGATTTAGCATGACGTCCCTCGCTGTCCAGGCTAACAGTGTATCTGGTTCCCGGGCCTGGGAGTGTTTGTGAGGCATTTATCATTTGCCTGGCTGTTTCCTGTGCAGCAGGTGGAGAGAAGCTGTGCAAGTCATTTAATCTGAGGCAAACGGGGAGACTCAGTCTGAAGTAAACAGGATGCACTTTGGTGAGGATGGAGGGAAATAGAAGGAGAGGGAAAGGAGGTTGGAATGACTGACTGAGGAGGTGAACATAAAAAGGTCTCACTTGCCTGAGCAGAGATGTACTGGAGAGCACAGGCAGGAGAGGAGTGAGCAGGAAACATGATCTGATCCTGTCACACTGCTTTGCAGTGCAAACATATCTGCTCCAGTTTTGGGTACTGGAGTTGAGGGGTTGAGGTACTGGGTTGAAGGACATGAGGAGCAGGAGAGCAGGAGAGCACCAAGGACAGTACAGCCATCTGAGAGGCTGGAAGCAGGGAGGTGAGAGAGGTGAGCACTCCCAAAGAGATCCTGGGCTGGCAGGGTAAGAAAGGTAGTGCTCTGAGTTAACAAGACAGCAGGAAAGGACTTGGGGAGAAGGCTTCCGTGGTCATAAGAGGGGTGTGCTGACAGACATCTCCAAGAGATGGGTTGGGAGCACCATTCCTGGAAGGTTTCAAAAGAAATGGCTGTGCAGGTATTGGGGCCAGAGTGGGACAATCCGCTGCTTGGGACCTCTTGTGCTGGGCACCCAAAGGACTGGACAAGCATCTGTCAGAAACAATTTAAGAGTAGCTGCTCCCACTGTGGACAAGAGTGTGCTAGTGAACTAACCCCTTCTAGCTCTGCCCCAGGTGACTCTGTGATTTAAATTAAAAATACAGAGGAGAATGCATTGTTGAGATGACATTGTTCACATGGCTGAAATACCTTGTGCAATTTCTGTAGCATCCCTGAGTTCAGTCATGGAGAACAGGAAAGAGAAAGAAAGGAACATGGCTTGACATTAAATTACAGACTGAGTTCTTTCATAAGCAGAAGAGTATCAGTCATAATACGTCTTGCATGCCATTGGCATTTAATGTTATTACATATGAGGTTTCTTTGAGCAAGGGCATTTATTTTTACTTCTAATAATAGCAAAATCCAGTTTTCCGTGTACTTGTATTTATCCAAAATGAAGTATAGTCACATCCTCCCATGAAAATAGCAACCAAGAATATATTTCCTATGCAAATACTTCTGTGAACTGTATTTAAAAAAAAATAAGGAAGGTGCTGTATTGAAAGAAAAACAGCAACTGGACTTTCTTAAGGCAGTTAAAAGGTGATGAAGGTAGGCATGTATATGTTAACAGTGGTGGCCAGAGAAAAAGGCATTGAAAAAACTGTAAAAGGCATTTAAAAACTTTTTTAAATGTACTGTTCATACAGCTGCAAATGCTCTCTCATGAGATACTATGCTCTATGATGTAACAGCATTACCCAAGAGTTGCAGGAGCTGCATATTCACATCCGTGTTGGATTGCTTTTATTAAACTCTAATCCGTAACAGCTTACTGAGCTGGCATGTCAAAATGCTAAAATAAAGCTGAAGTAATAAATAAAAATTAAAAAAAAAAAAGTAAGAGATGCTGAGTGACAAGGAAATGTTGCTGGGTGGCTGACTGACTGTGCTGCCTGCCAGGAATCAAGGGCCACAGCTTAAGAATGCTGGGGTCAGTGCATTCTGCAGGGCATATCCTTGATTTTATCCCTCTGGATGGGTTTGATGTACATGCCTGTGGGTGCTGTGTGTGCCCAAGCCTTTCACGTCAGGTTTGCCAGCCCAAGTGAAGAGGTGCTGCAGATGTGGCTTCTCATTATGGGTACAAGAGTTAGAGAAGCCTGGTCAGCTTTTGGATTGTCTAGGTTACACTGAGGTTTGGTCTCTGGATGTCACTGGAATTGCAGCAATATTTGAAGTCAAGCTAGAGCACAAAGTATTGCCTGTCTAGTGGGTTTTATGGTCAATCTCTATTAAAATCCCCTTCTTGTTTCTTTCCTCCCTGCTGCTTGGGTCTGAGAGATCCCACAGCTAAAACACTGGGTACTAATGCCCCCACCACCCCAGCCTTTGCATCCCATGACATTATAACACATGGCATGTAGGCAGGCTTTGGGTACTGGGGCTTCCCAAAACATTAAAAGCTACTTAAAATAATGGATCCCATCCCAATGAGCCAAATGGCACTGCACAAAATCTGAATCCAGTAGGGCTGGATCTGGGGTTTGAGTGAGTAATGCACTGCCTGTCTCCACAGTGAAGTGAAGGAAAGGGCATCCCATCCCTTCTATCCTTATTCCAGTGATGGTTTGCACCACCAGGACTCCATAGGCTTGACGAAAAAGCTTTTAGGGGTTGTTTAGGGTTTTTTTCCACTCTGACTCCTTCAGGAGGTCTCAGGGTAATTGCCTCGCACAGTGAGCACACAATGGTTTTTCTCAGTGCTTAGTACAAGTCACTTAAGTGATATGACTGAGAATCTTTTCCATGTACCTTGTGATGAGTTTGTTTTCTCACCAGGCTGCTCTATTTGAATAGAGCCTACAGATGTTGGCTAATCTCAGTCACTAAGGCTGATGACCCCCAAAAGAAAGCTGTTCTTCACCCAGAGGTCACAGAGTGTAGCCAAGGCTCAAAAAACACAGTGTGACCTCTTGAGACCCTGTTCCTGGTGTTTCCTAATCACAGTATCTGTGCAGGACAGAGTTAAGGGTGTTGGCTCATTTTAGACTGAGAATGGCTTAAGATGATTTTAAAATTTACCCCTCTCCTTAAAGCTATTTATTTGGTGATTCATAAACTGAGGGCCATGACAGCAGCCCTCTTTTGAACTTGTGTCAGACAATGGAAAGGACAGAGGACCCACAATTTTAAATGTTTTTTTGAGTTTCTGCAGCTGGTACAGGGATAAATTCAGAAGGAGGTAACAAATCATTGTAATGCCCACTTCAGAGGAACTGTGGTGATTGCCATGAGACAAATATGCACTTGGCTTAGCCATGTTCACTGAAATTGTTATGTTAAATGTGGTCTTTTTGTGGCTAAATTTAGGTGCCTAAATTAGTGGTCTGTAAGAGACATTGCTCAAGGCTCTGCAGTAAGCAAGAACAGGGAACGTTCTTCAGGGAACAGCTCCTGCTGTGTGCACAACTGCTTGGCCAGGGGATGCTGCAGTGGGGGTGAGCAAGGACGTGGAGTCCCAGCCAGCCCCTGGCAGAGCAGACACAGAGCTGTGACAGTTCACACAGGCTGTGCTCCCTGAAGACCATGGATTTGACCAGGCTGTGAGCTCTCTGCTGCTGCAGAACCCATCCATTCCATCAGACATTCCCTCCCCTCTCCCAAGGATGTTTGTGAAACAGCCAGCTCTGTGGTATGCTGTGGGCAGCTACCCACTATTTAGGGACAAGTGACCCCTGCCCACATGCCCAATGGAATTCCTTCTGGTTTATTTCCAGTGACAATCTCATCCGCTTCCAGGTCTGATCCAATTGTGTTTGCCCTTCCTGCCTGGTGGATGTCCTGACCTTTGCTCCCCTGCCTTTCCTGGCAGATGTGTGCTGCTGAGCCACAGGCTGATCCCAGCACTGGGACTTACCCAATATAAATGATGACTTCCAACAAGCAAAGGCAGATCAGCTAGGGCCCTGAGACCTGTGTGGCCTGCTGTACTTTGGCATGGGCCAGTGCAGATTCCAGGCAAGGTCTCTTGCATCTTGGAGTCAGGATGTGAGCTTGAGTAAGGTGAGGGTGCTTGCCCTGAACTGCACAGGTTGTACCTCTATTGAGGGTTGTACCTGGAGATAAGAGCATCCTGGATGATCGCACAGGCCACTGATCCTGTGTAGCTGCTGTCACCTGAATGACCCAGCCATCCCTTGGGCTTTTTTGGTGGTTTCATTCTCTGCAAAAATGTTTACTATGCCATTTATTTCCAAACAGTGATGGAATAAGCCTAAATCCTTATCTCCAGTCTGTCAGCTAACCCTTCCATGGGCCAGGAGAGATGCTGTCAGATCAGGCTGTGAGTGGGCCACAGTGCTCTCTGTGGTTGAAAAGCATGTTGCTATTGCATATAAATGGACTTCTTGAGAGCCCAGAAGTGGTCCTGGCACAGACATCATCCCCAGCTCAGCATAACTCCAGATTCATGTGACAGCACTGGGTTGCAATAGGACCATGATGAGTTAGATCTGGGAGGCTTCAGGGCTGCAGCTCATATCATGTTCCTGTTGATTCTATTAAAGTTTACTTAGTGGCCTAGGGAGATGATGAGGAAAATTTTTCTGTGCTCATGAAGGAATTTGGCTTTCCTTTGTCTTCCTGACAGAAATGCTCCAGGGAAGCTTGATCTTTGCTTTCATTCAGTTCACCAGACCAGTCATTAGTGTGTTTTGATAATGGAGGAGCCCTTATCCTGGAGCTATCACCTTAACCTAAGCAGAAGAAACAAGAAAAGATCCTCTCCCAGAGAAATACACCTCTGAACAGCTGGCAGGCTTCCCATTGAAGATAATAAGAATAAGCAGTTTTAGGTGTCTTCTTGAACCTTCTCACCCCCTTCAAAACAACTGTAAAAGCTTAAATCCTTGTTCATGGGAAGCCGGTTCTTAGATCACTGGGCTGCTTCATAAAATGTCTAGATCCTGTTCCAGCATGACTATATTCAGAAGTCCTATTGTGTAAGGAATGACATCACTGTCATGACAACAGAAGGGCAGAGAGAGACCTGTGCCCCTTAGCCAAGGCTCAGTAGGGTAAAAGATCACTTCTGCTCCCAAGGAATTTGTGGGGACTTTATGTTCATGTCAACATGGTTGACTTTCCTGGCTGCTTTAAAACCTAAACATGTTTGGCCTTGTTTAATCGAAACTTTAGAGCAGATGTTTTATGATTATTCCACCAATGGGAAAAAGACAATGGAAGCTGAAAAGTGCCAGCATCATGGCTTTTATGGGAGAGTTTTATTAACTCAGCAGTATACTGTTCAACTAGGGAATGAAGCCATTAGCCAAGACTCTAGTTTAAATGAGTCCCATAACCTAACTGCAGAGTTCAGCATGTGCCAGCATGGGGATGGGTGGGGCTGAGGATCCCAAGGATCAAGGGATCTTCAAGCAACCAGGCCTCATTCTCATCTTTGTCCTAGTCCTCACTCCACCCTTACCCCTGAGGCTTCACCTCAGTCATCTTCCACCTCCTGCTTCACTTCCAGTGCCAGTACTTGCCCTGGGGCTGAGAGGACCATCAAAGGTCCTGCACATTGTCTGTAAGCCTGCGCCCCTTGCCTCAGTTTCCCTGCTTGATGAGCCAGGGAAGACCCCAGACAGGAGGTAAAGGGAGTATAAGGGCTGTGAGAAACCTGGCAACAAATACAGCAGCATGGACACAAACAGGGGGTCTCTTGCATATCTCTCTTCCCTGAGGTCATGTTCTGTAAGCAGGGCAGAGTCCGTTCCCACACAGCACCTTATCTGGCCCTGCCACGAGCTTACCTGCATGTCCCTCATCACCATTTCAATAGGAACATTTTACTCTCCAGTTGGAAGCAATTAACAGTAAAGTCCATGCAAACGCTGCTCTGAGCAGCTCCAATACCCATTCCATGAGCTCCTCAGGGACAGACCTCCCATGTTATCTCAGCTCTACATCTAACAGCTTCATGGGGAGGATGTTCTGCCCTGACTCACTCTCAGGTCCTGATGAGCCCTATGGATGCAGTATAAGCAGGGATGTAGGTGGAGGACAGGCTCAGCTACACACATGGTGGCAGAGCCCCATGAATGTTCTCTCTACACCTGGCTGTGGCATCTGCTGGAGGCAGAGTCTTCTTGCAGCCGCCTGTGGAAGTGACACTTCGCTGCCTCACATGTGCCCTGGGACATGGCAATAGCTCTGCTCCAAGAAGGACTGCTCCTCAGAGGTCTGATGCAGCCAAAGCCCCTGGATTTGTAGGAAGCTGCCACGTGCATCCAAGCAGATCCCACAGAGCTGTGCTGGTGCCATCAGTGGCCTAGCCAGCTCACAAGCACAAGTGCCCTGGGAGAAGCAGATGACAGAATAAAGGGAAGCTTTCCATTCCAGTGCCCCCAAAAGGACATTATAATTTCCGTTCCCTGTGTCATCTTGCTTGCTTGGTTATGTGGCGTTAAATTAGGGCTCTGGTTCAGTTATGGCTCATTACAGGCTTGCATGTGGCTTTGTAGCAGTGTGCTCAGAAGCACCAAAGGAGGTGAGCCAGTGTGAAAGTTAAAGTTTTATGGACAGTTTGGTGACCAGGAGCTAAGGCTTGCCTGAGGCTGGTGAATTCAGCAAGGCTTAGACACAGTTTCCATGGGCCTGCAGGTCATCAGTCAGGGACTCTCCCTGACCCTACCAGTGGAGAGCATCAAGAGGCTTGGGATGGAGATGGATTAGTGGGAGGTTGCTTCAGCATCTTCTCTTTCCATTTGAGCAAAGCAGGTGCCTCTTCTGCCTGTCCTGAGGACCTTTGTGTGGTGCTATATGTGCCACAGAGTGCCAAAGGGAGGGGTTTGAACTCTTTTAGACAGCAAAGCAGCTTTTCTGCAGAAATAGCTGAGTTCTGAAATACCTCAAGCAGCTGTGTTTATCCCAAGGCTCTCACTCAGAGAGATGCTCTGCTGTGGTGTGGGCACATTATTACAAACATCACTGGCAGTGCCCAGACCAGAGCCATGAAGGGTACTGCTCACCTGTTGGCATTAATAAAAACCAGCAATGTCCCAGCATGCAGCCAGTGGACTCAGTAAGCAAAACAAGCTGGGCTCATCCCAGTGCTTAAAACAGCAGTGGGGCTCTCTTCTTGGGAGCAGAGGGGTTTTCAAATATCCCCGTCCCCATCCTCCCCCCAGGACTGCTTTCATCTCAGCAGCGTCCTCCTGCAGGTTAGGAAACCTCTGTTCCACCGAGGTTTTGCTGGGCTGGGATGAAGGAGGACATAGGGATTCCCCGGGGATTTCTTTGCACGTTGTCATCACTCAGCAATGCCCATGTTTGCTGGAGAAATGCAGTGAGATCCTTGCGGGCTCACAACTTGCTCGGTGTTGTGTGCTGGCATTTCTTCAGAGCTGGAGGGAAGATGTGTGTTTGTAATTGCTGAACCCGCGGCCATTAGCGGGGCTGATTCAGCGGGAAGAGAATTGATCTGTTCTAAGTAGGGAGAGAGCGAAGCTGGCAGTCTCCTTCCTCCGATGCTGAGTGCTGCTCCTCTGGCATTCTGAGAGCACAGAGAGCAGAGACTGTGCTTTGGGCATGCCAAGAAGAACCAGCACAGCAGCTTCCTGCAGGCTGCCTCCAAACGTGGTCAGGAATGTTCCTTTCTCTTTGCTCTGCTGCAGTGTTGGGGGCCCACTGCCACCTCTCCAGAGCCCACCCGCCAGACAAAAAGTGAGCACCCAATGGTACCAACCCTCCTGCTCACCTGTGCTTGGCAGCTGCTTTCAGGGGTGCCCAGAGGCATGCTGCACACAGAGGAGCTCCTGAGCCCCAAAGCAGGGGTATCCCACCAAATCCAGAGACAAGGCGAGATCCAGCAGGCTGGCAAAGGGGAAGGCTGTGAATGGTAACACTTCACGATGGAAGTGAGAGATGCTGTTTTGGAGAAATCCCATAGTGAAGATGCTCAGCTGCAGGAGGGCTTGGTGGGCTCAGTGTAGCTTGGAGAATTCATTTGCTGTAGCTGTGTCTTACATAATGTGAACCTGGAGAGCCTAAGCCCATTTAATCACTTTCCCAAAGTGCCAGAACTCTGTTGAGAGCAATGCTGCAGCCCACAGCACAGCAGAAACATCTTCTGCCCAATGCACTGGGTGGAATTTGTGCCTTCAACAGGGACATTGTCTTTTGCCAGGCCTGGAAAGCTCCTGCTGCTCCCAAACAGCCAAGAGCTGAACTGGACAGGTTCTTTCCCTTGTGCTATGTGATTTTTCTCGGGATTCTGGTAGTTTTGCTTTAGCTCAGGCTGGGAACCCCTGGGATGCTTGGGACAGGTGTAACAGGACTGTGGAAGTGCTTGTCCTCCCTGCCCATGCTATGGTGTGCATCGGGGTTGGCACAGAAATGTGTCCAGGCACAGAAGAGCTGCATTGAGGAGTTAACAGCACACCTGGGAGCCCTGACTCACTTCTTCCCACCAAGTCAGGGGCTCTTAACACTCAGCTGCCCTCCTGGAAAAAGCCATTTGGGTGCAAAAGGGATGATCCCTGCTCTGTCCAGGATCACCTGCACGGGATGAGCATGGTGGGGCTGTTTTGGGGAGGTCTGGACATATGCACCATTCTCACAGCCCTGGGAGTCTTGCATACCTGGCTCCTACCTACAGCTTGGGGGCATAGCTTAGAGCATGGTCTTGTCCCATGGGGCTAAGAAGGTCTAGGAAGAGAGAGGCAGAAGAGGCCTTGAGTCACTGTGGACCAACAGATCCACTCCCAGTCCCATCCAAACACTTCATTAGTGTCCTTTCCCAGCTCATAGGAGCTTTCACACATCTCATGGCATCTTGGGCTTGAAATATGAGGATGGACAGGTGCATCCCCCTGTGGATCAGCCTCTAGTGAGGGGTGAGCTCAGACACAGCCCCCCAGACGCCCTTCCTGTGTTGGACCCCTCCTCATCCCTGCTTTCCTCCCTGCTCACAGTTCTATCCTGCTTGGTCTCTTTGCAGGAAAAGAAAGGCCAGGAGGTGAAGAAAGGTCCTGAGGTGGAAATAGCAAAGCTGGAGAAGCTGCTTAGCCTGGTGAGAGTGCCAGGGAGCAAGGAAGAGAAGTGAGAGGGGGTAATGGTGACTCTGTGGGCAGCTTCTGGCCAAACAAGCTCGGCTTTGATCAGTGGCTGCTTGGCATGCAAGCCACAGGCCCCTGCTACCCACTTTTTGCACAGCAGGAACACTTTGCCTCTGTGCCCGGACAAATAAACAAAGGTGCTGGGAGAGCTGTGGTATGCAGTCATGTCTGGGTTAGGCAAATCTCACCATGCTTGGCTTTCCCAAGCCTTGACTGGGCTTGCACCAGATGAGAGTCCTATGGAGGGTAGGAGGGGCCTAGGAAAACCTCAGGGCTGCAGCTTCATGGCAGCCAGTCCCACTGTGTGAGTGGTGGCCAGAGAGACTGAGGACTGAGCTCTGAGGTGTAGCCCTCCCTGGGCATTTGTGCAAGTCAAACAGAATGCCACACCTTGATTTTGGGGTGGCAGCCTAAGCCAAAGGACGCCTGGAAACCTGGCCTGGTGCCCCGGGACTCTGGGAGAAAGATGTTCCGTGCCTCCAGACAGCACATGGCAGCAGCTGCCAGTCACCAGCTCTGGGAAGCTCACAGCTCCCCTCTTCCCAGGGGCCTCAGTGTGGGGCTGGGGTGCCCCTGCCCAGATGGTGCCTTTGGGAATTGCCGGGCAGTGGGGTTGGCAGAGCCTTCACCACTCTGTGTGCAGCAGAGGATTAGCTGCTACGTGGCTGCAGTGGCAGCAGGAGCAGCAGTGGCCTCACAGCATGCTGATGAGCAGCAGCTGTCACCACCAGATCCTTGTGTACAGCTCCCAGGCCTGGGGACCACAGCCACCAGACAGGTGTGGTGGCAGGTGACCATATGCTCAGCTGGCCTGTCTCCCACAAGCATCCTTGTAAAGTAAGGCCACAGCTTGGAAACTCTCCTGTCCCTCTGGCACAGAGGTTAAGGAATGCTCCCTGCTGACTCCCACATGCCCCCAGGCCAGGCAGGCAGGGAGGAAACACGAAGTCAGGTTTCACCAGCATTTAAAAGCCACAGAGGATGTGGACATGAGCCCTTCCTTATAGCCATGCCTGAGCAAACCACCCACAGTCCTCCTGAGACATCAGCCCCCAGCCCAGGCCAGCTGCTCTGCAGCCCTGCACGGCAGGATATGCCACCTCCCTCTGAAGTTTCCAGGCACTGGGTAGAGCTCAGACACACAACATGGGTCCTACAATCTGTTTATTAGTATAGTAAAAACAAGGCTGCAAAGGGATGTGTTTGCTACTCCTGACACAGGGAGGAGCCACAGGCTCTGCCAGGCCTGGCCAAGCCTGTGCAGAAGCCCTGACTGGCATCCCTCCCACCACACCCTTCTGTCCCCTTATTGCAGCAGCTGTGCCAGCGGTGACTGTGGCTATTGCTCGGCTCTAGGAAAGGCAAGGCAGAGCCCTCCAAAACCCACAGCACCCACTGGCAGGGCAGGGGATGCAGCTGCCAGGCTTGCAGACAAGCCAGATGACAGCATCCCTCCCCACAGAGCCACTGTGATCCCCAGGGAACAGGCAGGGTCAAATAACCTTCAAAGCTATTCTTCCAGGCACCCTCATCTCCCCAGGAAAAAGCCACACCAGGCTTCTCTCAGCACAATCAGGGATGCCTGCAAGGGCAGGTCTGCTGCTCATAGGCAGGGCAAATACCACTGGCTGGTCTCAGCTGGGAGCAGGCAGGGATGAGGACAGGGACACGCACCCAGCGAGGAGGAGGAGGATGAGGGGTCGTTTGCCTAGCAGCATTGGTGCTAATGCTGGAGGGGACTGACAGACAGGCCGGGGATGATTAGGCAGACCATGCAGGCCCTCTTGTGCCTCGTTAAACCTGCTGCTTGGGCAGACATCTGCCAAATGCCCACCTGAGGATGAGGGCACATGGCACCCAGGCCCACCCCCAAACACCTGGACTGGTAACACCCTGTTCTGCCAGGGTGGGGCTAGGGCTGCTCAGGTTCCCCTGGGCACACCCTGCCATGGAGCAGTCAGCCTGCTCGGGAAGAAGCACTTGTGCCAGCCCTGCTGTCTCCTCTCTCCAGGCCCCCAAAGGGCTTTGCTCAGGTCTGTGATGTTGTTGCCACTGTCCCAGGCCATGAGCACCAGAGAAGAGCCCACAAGCTCTTCCCAAACAAGGGGTACACTTGAAGGCAGAGCTCCTGCTGTGCGCACTGGCTGCTGGGACAGGCATGACTGTCCCTGTAGCATATCCCCATTAGTTGTCTCTCTACCCCCATCATCACTGTGGGCACTCGCAGGAACTTCACACACCAAAACCACAAAGGCAAAGGACTGTGCCCCCCTGTCACAACCCCTGCAAGCAGTTGGGTGTCGCCTCAGCTTTCATCATGCCTGGTCCAGCATTCAAGTTGTAGCACAGGCATCCAGTCTGGCACAACCCCTTCGGATACCCCAGTCCCCAGGGAGATCAGGGCTGCAGCAGGTACTTCTCTTCATTCCTTGACTCATCCACATCAGAAGCCGGGGTCTTCTTAGGACATGAGGGGGTCCTGCAGGCTTTGCAGAGGATGAGGAAGAGGATGAGGATGAGCAACGCGATGACACAGTTAAAAGAAATTGCCACGATCGCTCCAGTGGAAAGAGCAGCCGCCATGGCCGCTGTCCCGCAGGAATCGGTGGGGCACACAGCCCAGTCTCACGTTTGGGATGCCGGGGCAGTGATCGAGCATGCAGCCTCCACCTGCTGGCATTGGCAGGGGACAAAGGGGATGGCGTGGTGCTGGCGGTGGGATGGGGCCGGGCCGGCAGCAGGACAGTGTTGCCCTGTCAGTTCGGCTGCTCACAGCTGTGTCCCGGGATGCACCACACCACAGGGAAGCTTTCTCTCAGCTTCCCCTCCCCCGGCAGGGCAGTGAGGACACAGGGATCACTGTTCTCCCTCCAGCACCTAGAAGACAGAAAGACACCGTCACCGTGGGCATGAAGGGTGGGCTGTGCGGATGCCAGGGGACAGCCACCCCAGAGCCCCCGGGGCTTCGCTGGAGTTCGAAGGCTGCAGCAGCTCCCAGGTCTGGTTGGGGGACATTTGCAGCACCACTTTCCAGCCCTAGCTCTGCCCTTCATCCTCTGCATGGGCACCAAGCTGCAGGTGTCCAGAGTGGGAGACTCATCACCTCATCCCGGCCCAAACGCTCCTCCCCGTGCACTTCGGGTGGCTCCGGATAGCCCTGGTCCCGCTCCGATCCCCTCGCCACCTCCAACTCCTCTTCCGGCCGGCGGGACGCAGCTGCGAGGTCCCGCATCCAGAACGGGGCCGGGCGGCAGCAGGCGGGGGGACGGGGCAGCCCCCCGTTATGCTTTTTACGGGGGTCGGGCAGAGCCACGGCTGCGGCGTTCCCCGGAGCCTCTGACCCCCCCCCCGCCGCAGAGCGGGACAACCGCGGAGCCCCCGGAACCGGGCAGCAACAGGTCCCACCAACTCCGCCCTCCCGCCGCGGGGCCGCGGCATTACCCACCTGCATCCGCTTTTTCCCGGCTACTGCCGGGACCCCGGTGCCGGCGGGAGGGCGGGCGGCGCTGCCGGGGCCGGGGCCCCTCTCGGAGCGGGCTGGTGGCGCGGGGTCCCGGGACGGAGCGGCCCCGGCGCGGCCCCGCGGAGCGCTCGGAGCCGGCGCGGTCCCGGCGCGGCCGCCCGTGGGTGCCGCAGCCCCGCGCGCCGCCCGCGCCCTCCCGCCGGCATCGGGGGGGCGGGCTCTGCTGGGGCTCCGCCCCCGCGCCGCCATTGGTCACCCCCTCCGCCCTCCGCCTGCTATTGGCCGAACGCACCGCTCGGGACACGCCCCCTCGCCTGGCTCCCACGTGAGCGGCGGGTGGGGGGACAACGCCGGGCAGCGCGCGCTCTGCCGGCCCGGGCCGGGAGTCGGCCCGGTACTGACCCGGTACTGTCAGCGGTACTGCCCCGGTACTGCCAGCGGTACTGACTCGGTACTGACCCGGTACTGTTAGCGGTACTGTCACGGTACTGTCGGAGGTACTGCAACGGTACTGCCCCGGTACTGCCAGCGGTACTGTCACGGTACTGTTACCGGTATTGTCACCATTACTGACCCCGGTACTGTCACCATTACTGCCCGTACTGGTCCCGGTGCTGCCCTCCCGCCTGCCCTGCCCTGGGGCCACCGGCTGGCTCTCCCTGCTGCTGCCTGCCCTGGTCCTGCACACACACACACACGAACACATGTGCACCTGGTCCCACACACATCGGGGCTTGAGGATGCTGAGGATGGACTTGCCAGGGCTGGGCTGAGGTCCTTCCCGGGTCACAGGAGCTACAGCCAGGTAAGGGTTTGTTTAGACCGCATGATAACACAGGGAGAGGAGGGAAAATCAGGACCTGGGGAAAATGAGCAAGATCAGCCTCACTGGCACAGCCGGCTTGCCCAGGTCCTGTTGGTGGCAAAACTGAGGTACAGGGCAGCCTGACCCTATGCATAGCTGCCAGCTTCCAAAAGGGCATTGGAGCCTGTGAAGCGCTCGTGTGGGGCATCACCCCAAGGATTGGATACTCCTACTGAAGGACACAGATCCAGGAAATAGCTGAGAGAAAAGAGGGGCTGTAGGGGCCCTTGGGGTGCTTCGTGGAGACCTGCAGGGACCAGCACCTGCAGTTGCTCTGAAAACCCACATCCAAGCCCCACATATGCCGGGTGACGCAGATGCACAGCAGTGACACCAGGGTCTGTGGCATCCCCACACAGCATGTCTCCATGGGAGAAGAGGCAGCCGGATGGATAGGTGAAGGGTAGAGCTATAAGGGAGCTGGGACATCTCTCCATCTCTCAGCTGACCTGAACCCACGGGTGTGAGGGTCGGGTGTAGCTCCGTCCTAAAGGGAGAGACACCAAGTCAGCTGAGGATAACTTCCAGTGAAACAAGAATAACAATTGCTTTGTAGCTTTGATGAAGAGGCTTTAAACGTGCCACAGCCATGAGGGAGGGTTACACAGGCTGCCTGAGGGTCTGGCTCTCAGCTCTCTTCCAAGAGGGTGTTTTGAGTAAACACAGACACATTGCCAGTTGAAATGTCAGAAGCCATCTGATCAGACACTGGAGCATCTTCCTTGGCATTTGCGGCTAATCTGCTAATTAGTCAAGAAAAGCAGTCTCCTTCTTAGATATAAGGGAGCAGCAGCTGGGAACAGCACAAAGATAAAGAGATTAACTCTGCCCCATCCCCAGGACTCACATCTGCTAGCACAGGTCCAAGCATTCCCCTGACTACCTACAAGCAGTGGGGCAGAAAGCAGCGAGACCTCCAGAAGGGGAGGAGGAGGCGTGTAAGCCTGGCACAGTCCTGGCTCCACTGGGTGCTCGTTTCGGATGCGAGGCAGGCGTCTGTGCGCCACGCAGGCTGGTGGAGTCTTGTCTGGTTGCACCTCTGCTGCTCCCCCTCACTGAGGTAAAATCTCTTCTTCCAATGCTTGTACTGTTACCCTTTAACTACAGTGCAGAGTGCTGGGTCCAGCTGGAGCTCACTGCTCAAGCAGTGACACGGGAAGAGCCAACAGGACAGGGAATGCCCAGGACACCGTGTGAGCATGGGCTGTTCAGGTAAGAGCTCAGCCTGTCACAGGAGCAGTCCTTCTCTCCAGCCCAGAATTACTCACCAGACCTGCTCCAGGAAGGAAACTACTGCACAAGAAAAGATGATCCTTCCTTTGCCTCTCAACAGAGCTCAGGATGAATCTTTTCCAGGCTGCAGTTCCAGCCAGTTTAAGAGGGGAAAAAATAGCAAAAAGCTTCACAGAAAAAAAAAATCCAAAACTCATATCTATTTTGGATGTGAAAGGAGGTTAATATTTCGGTATTAATCTCCCCTTGGATTTGGGTCCATTTACAGTCATGAGACGAACAAACGCAGAGCAGCAGGAGGGCTGGAACAGCAGAGGTTCAGCCAGCAGCCGCAGCCCCACCACCAATGCTTACAGGGTGACCTCCAGTGGGATGAGGAAGACATGACAGATTTCCAAGTTACATGAAGTTACACCTTTATTTTAAAGCCATCGTTGTGCATTATCAAGGAGCAGAAAGGGGAAAGAACAGGATCCTTTGGAGCTTTCCATTACCACCACCCCAGGAAAGCCGCAGAGCCACATAATTTCAGGCTGGTTACAACACGACTCGACTGCTGTCTGTCTGGAGAGAGGACCACAACTGCCAGCTCCAAAGGGAGCTACGTGCAGATGATGCCAGATGGAGCTGTGTCCTGGCAGTCCTACAATCTACTCCCCCGACAGGTTCAGCAGAACTCTTCAGGCACAGAAATGGCTGGCCCAGCCCTGTGTCCTGCTGTCTGCTTGCTCATGAGCCCAAGCAATGCTGGCAGCTGCCTGGGGATTCCACATCAGGTCCTGTCTCCCCTTTGTACTGGTCACAGCAACCTGCACCTGGCACACAGGCATGTGTCTGTCCCACTGCCCAGGCTGCTGCACCCCTGGGCACCTCGATGGGCTAGCAGCCCTTCGCTGGGGCTCACTGACAGCATACCAACAGTTCTTGCTCAAGCAGAGGCAATTGCTATCTCCCACAAACCCCCAAGGAGTACAGCCCAGCAGCCTCTGGCACAGAAACTTGTCAAAACACATTTTCAGACAGCTGCAATCACAGCCAGTTATAACAGTCCGCTCCTCCTGCCCTCCCCTCACACCTCTGTGAGCCCTTCTGTGTTCAGCAGCAGCTGTGCAGCCACAGCCCCGGGCTGGTTTCTGCAGCTCCCCCGAACCATGTGTGAAGCTGCTGCCTCAGGGCCCTCCCGGCATTCCCCTGGTGGAGCGAGGGTGCTTTCCTGTGCTGCCAGCTCCCCGGCCTCCACCCTGCTTCCTCTTCATCTGTCCCTGAGATTCTGCTTTCAGTGTCTCAGTCCAGAAGGCATCGAAAGATCCTGGGGCCTGGTACCCAGGCTCCTGAGGATCCAGGGCATCTTTGCTCAGTAGGACACATATGGCAGGAATGTTTCTCTTCACTGTCAGGGCATCAAGGCCGGCCTCAGGCACAATGGGTTCCCAGATTTCTTCAATCTGTTTGAAGAGCACTTTGGTGATCTGGTGCAGCTCCTTGAGCCTTCGTTTCATGATTTCCACACAGGTGATGGTCTTGCTGACGGCCTTGCCTGAGCCAGTGAAAAGAATCTGTCTCACTGAGTCCTGCTCCATCTTACTCATGGCATAGCCCATCAGATTCCTAATTTTGCTCCCATCCTTCACCTTCATTTCAATAATATCAGCAGGCAGATCAGTGAAAGGAGGAGGACAAGGTTTCTCCACGATTTTGGTCTTCTTATAGTTCTCCATTCTGCAGTGCTAAAAAGGAAAACAGACCCATGAACACCCAGCCCACTTTAACTGCTGCACAAAGAAATTCTCACTACAGTTATCTATAGCCTTTCCTCTGAAGGCCACTCTGAACTATCACGGCTGGATATCTGGAAAAGATATCCTTTTTGGATACAACCAAAAGATTAGCCCAGTCCTCATAAGGACCTACCTACAGTATAAATGTTACCACAGGGCAGCCTGAGCCTTGGCAGGCAGGCTGTGAAAAAAACATCATTAATGTTGTGGGCCTAAGCAGAGTGACATGACTGCTGTATCTCAAGAGAACACAGAACAAACAAGTGAGCTGGGGTGACTAAGAACAGCACCCCGGGATGCTGCACTAGAACATGCACAAGATGAATTCAAGCACAGTTCACATGCAGCACCTCGTGTTACAGAAGCAGGCTCATGGGGACACGGCCAGTCCAGTTGAGGGTAAAGCAGTGCATCCCAAAAGGGAGATGGCAAGCTAGGGGTTGCAGGAATATAAAAAAAAAGTTCTCTCTAGGGAAAGACAGAGAGGCCAGGTCTCACAGCTGCCATCTCTGCCAAGGCAGGCGCCATCCTGACCTAAGTCCGCTTGACCCTGTGCAGGGCACTCCACGTCCCCACCGCACAGCCCAAGGAGCTGAAGATCGCAGTACTTTGTTACCCGCAGACTCCTGAGTCCCGCTGCGCCCAGACCCTGCACCCCGCACCTCATTCCCCTCACGGACACGGCAGCGCGGCGGCCCCGCTCCGAACCCTGGGAGAACACGAGGCCCTCACCCACACACAAGCGCCGCCGCCATGGGTGCCAGGAGGCCCGAGAGGCCGGGCCGCGGCCCGGGGGGAGCCAGGCCACCGCGGTGAGATGCGGGAATGCTGGGGTGGGAGTCTGGGATGCCCCGGTGCGCCGTGCGGGACTCTCGCTCACCTGCGGCACCCTCAGCGGGCCCTTCGACACAAGATGGCGGCCGGCGCCGGGAGCGCGCAAGCGCGAGGCTGGTGGGCGGGGCTCGACATGGGGCCCGCACCCATCAATCACCTGACTGGGCGGGGCGAGCAGCGGGCTCCGCCCACCGGCGCATCCAGCTCTCCCGGCCAAGGGAGCAGACGCGGTGTCCCTGTGCGTGAGCTCCCACCCTTCCATGAGCCCCCCCAGGCAGACAGAGGGAGCGGGGCTTTTCTGCAGGCCTGCATTCCCACTCTGGTTTGACAACCAGCGCGGTTGCTGATCAGGGAGAGTACCGGGACCAGCAAGCTCTTCGGGACTTCCTGTGGGGATCCTGCCCCGCTCCCGCAGGACTCGCAGATCACATTCAGCTGGGCAGTGTCTCACCAACCTGAAGGGTTCGAGACCCTTACAAAAGCACGGCCTTAGAAACTCCATGCTATGGCCGGACCAGGCAAGGCATAGCTTGTGCCCCTCTCTGGAAAGGGCCGGCAAGGGCTATTGCAGCTTCAGAAAAGCAGAGGGAGAATAAAGGCAAAAGCTGCTACCTTCTCTCAGCGCAGAGATGGGAAAACAGCAAGGCAGGAAAGTTCCATGAGAGCAGATTCCCCTGGGCACAGACAACTCACACAAACAGGAAGAGTGCAGAGCACTGTCTAAGGAAGACTGTGGGACTGGAAGGAATTTACCTGTCCTCGGCCTAAGGCTGAAAGGAACCACTGGCCAACCCCTGGAGGCTGCCAAGAGATCACTGCCTGGACGAAATTTTCCAGTCTGTGCCAGGAGCAGTCCTCACACCCAGGGAGAGGCAGACAACCCATTTAGCATTCCAGGACTTTATTATGATCCACCACAGTCAGCACAGAATGGGGTTTTAAAGTAAGTTAAAACCAAGATGAATTTCAGAGAAGTAAAAGAATTGCAAACAGTGGCAGAAAAAAGAGCAATGTAGCTTTGACTGGAGGCTGGCACTGCTCTGTGCAGAGCTGGGCGCCCAAGGATCCTGCTATGTCACTCCAGCATGCTCACACCAAGCAGGAAGGAACTGGGACCAGTGGGATGCAAGCTGTGCCACAGGGTCCCTGGGAACGCTTTGCTCCCAGCTCTGCCATCACTCTGCCACAGGTTTGGCTTGCTTGGCTGCTTCCAGACGTGTCAGGATTTCATTCCACTGCACAAACTGCTTGGAGAGAAGTAGGGTCTGGACATGACACTTAAGGAAAAAAATGCTGAAACTGTGAGGAAGAAACCCAGGTCAGAGCATCCTGACAGCACCATTACAATCCTGATTCCTCGGGAGAGGCCCAGGGCACCAGGCTGTTGAGAGCCTACATGGATTCAATCCACCCAGTGGTTGAGCCACTGCACAGCACCAAACTCCAACCAGAGTCCAGGAGGCACTTGTGAACACCACATACCACTGCCATGCAAGGGTCTTATACACAGCCTCCCTACCCACTGTGGTTTTTGAATACGCCTCAGCACTGGGGTCCTACGCAGCCAGGACAGGGACAGAGGTGTCACCACATCAGAAAGCCCTCATCACACAGCCCTGTTAAGCCCAGGGCTGGAGATCCGACAGGATCAGCCCAGGGGTAAGAGGTCAGTTCAGCTGCTCCAGGCCTGAAGTTCAAAGGATACCATTTTGTTGTAATCCTCAAGGAGTGTTTTGACACTGTCAGTGAGATCATGACGCTTCTCCTGCAAAGAGGGGAGTGGCAGTGCATGAGCAATACATAAGGTGAAGGACATCTCTCCCTTTCCAGTTCCTGACAGACAGCATGGCAGGAAACTCATCCAAGGCCAGCACTGAGATCAGTGCTCAGACCCTGGCTGTGGGTGCTTATTGTAGCTGGACAGGTTTCCACAATCAAAAGAAAGGCCACAAACACTGGTCCCATGAAGCACCAAAGCCCCCTGGCTTGTCCTGCTGCCTGCCTCTCCTCAATATCCAGGCTCTGCTTGCTCCAAAACGGAAACTGATAGCAAAATGCTGAAAGTGACCATTAGGAACTACCCAAGCCATGTGCTGCCAGCTGGAGGAGTGCTCATACAGGGAGGGAAAGGGTGAAGGGACAGGGTGACAGTGTCAACAATGTTCCAGAGAGTAGGACACTGGTGGAGCACAATGCTTCATCTCAATATCTCAGTAAAAGGGGGAATTCAAGATGGTTAAACCCACTGCCACTTACTATGTGTCATTAAAAGCTGTTTTTAGCAGGATTATGATAGGCAAATTTCCAACTTGGACTTGATTTGCAAAAATCTTGGCTCCTTCTCCCCCTTGGAGTACTTAAACTTCTTTAAAACAGTAGTATCCATATTCTGATTGCAAAAAACTGCCATAAATGAGCAATTCAAGCAATTACAAATATAGTACAGTCACTGGCAAAAGGTTCCTTCTAGTGACTAGCCCTTCTAGTAATATTGATAGGAATTTCATGGTACCTGCTGCTGTATGTGGATCTGTGAGAGCCGCTGCAGTTTGGCTGCATGGTCAGGAACCGCTGGAAGCACAAAGAAGAAATCACTTTGAGTTGTTTTACAGCACATGGGAATAGTTCCCAAAGTAAAGCCCAGTCCTCCTCCATGACTACAGCATGGCAGAAGTCCACTCACTGAGTGCAAGTGTCCCACACTACAGAAAAAACTCATACAGGATTAAAAAAAATCTACTTAACTACCCTGCACATGGCATGAGCTCAGGGATGCCCACAGTGAGGACTACTCAAAAACCACACTGGAGTACACAACCTGGATAGCAGAAAAAGGTGCCTCTATCTATGCCAGGAACAGAGATTTTCTGGATGTAAAAAAGCTCACAGGAAGGAATGACCTGCCAAATTCTACTCTCTCTGTCACAGTGCTGTCTCTAGCCAACTTCACAAGCTACTCTTAACACCTCCTTGACCTTGTAAGGGAAGCTAAAGTAGCAGGAGGCAGGAACAGACCAATTTTGTACTCATTTTACTCTCACACCATTAAGATGTCCTCTTCTCTAGTCTCAGACTCAAGAGAAAAGAATGCAAGCAGGACAGGCTAGAGCTTAGCAGGTGGCATTTGCAGCTCCAGCTTGCAGAAGAACGTGCATACCTTGGATACTGGTGCTGTCCAAGATGGGCTGGAGGTTCTTCACCTGCTCCAGAAGGGCTGCACGCGCAGGAATAGCCTGTTCCTCTAGGTGAGGGGGAAGAAGCAACATCAGAAAATAAAAAACACTGTTTTGACTTTTCACAAATAGTGGTAATTTTCCCAGCTGATCTGTCTTTACAGAAGGGAGCTTGTTCATTATTTTATTTACATTTTTGTGCTGCTTGTCCCTGGGTCTTGATTCACACCAATTTTGTGCAGCAGAATCTCCACCAAGTTCTAATGATAGGACAAGGAATAATGGGTACAAATTGAAAGAGGGGAAATTTAGGCAGGATATTAGGAAGAAATTCTTCACTGTGAGGGTGGTGAGACATTGGGCACAGGTTGCCCAGGAGGTTGTGGATGCTCCATCCCAAGGCTGGGTTGGGTGAAGGTCTGATCAGCCTGGGATAGCTGGGGAGGTGTCCCTGTCTGTGGCAGGGTGGGTTGGGACTGGATGATCCTTAAGATCCCTTCCACCCCCTTAACATTCAATGATTCCATGGAATTCCATTCACCGATTATCCCATCACAAGTTGATCAAATTCCTTGGATCAAAACAATGAGGCTAGGGGATGTCAAAACACACCCAAATGTCTTCTATTTTTTGTCACAGCCCGGAGAATACTGGAAGTGGGGTAAGGGAACCATTCTAGCTCCAGCTTTTCTTACCAGCCTTTGATTAATTCACGGCTAAAGTGAATGATCAATACGGGAGAGATCAGACCTGATAAAACTGCAGTATGGCTATGCATGAGGGAGCACCAAGGGTGACAGACATCCTTGTACAAACCATCTCTCTGATACCTCCACGGGGCGTGCCGTGCCACATCTTTACAATTGAAGAAAAGAAATCCATCCCGATCCATGTCAGGTAAAGGACACTTTTTTTTTTTATTTCTGAAGTGCTACATAAACCTCCTGCTTCCCCTTGTTTCATGCCATACCTGCCAAAATGAATTGCAACTTCATAGCGTCTGGTACAGCCATCCTGTCAATGTACTGGGGGTCAAGGTATTTTATTACATCTTCAACTGGAGGGATAAACAGGGTTGGAGACAAAAAGTAGGGGAGATGTTATGACATTCACAAGAGCATCTTTCCCTCCCTCTATGTACCAGATTACTGAACACTGCTCACTTAGCTACCTTTTACTTTTTAATTTTTTTTCCCCAGATTCATTAATTTCTACGTGACTTTGGAGCTCTGTGACCAAGAACTGACAAATGCCTCAAACCAGGAAACCACTGCATTAGGGACAACTGGAACTCTTGCTTTTTGTCTGGATAACAATTACCAAAGGTGAGTGAAATCTGCTTCCTCCCACCCTCAGGACAAAACCAGCCAACAGGCCCCCATCCTGGTCCTTAAAATCATCCACAAATAGATGGTTTATGTTTTTATACTGAGCAGCCACTGAAGACTTGGATTACAATGATCCTCCCTGCCTCTCCTGTAACAACAACTAGGTTTTGGCTAGCAAAACCTAGCCAATAGGCAGCTTTGTAGGACAAAGTACCCCCCAGTTTGGAGGCAGCACCCCAGATCTGCCCACCGAGTGTAAAACTTTGCTGCTCCCACAACACACAGAGGGCAGAGCTACTTCAGCATGCCCAAGAAGTACAAGTGTGCAGGAATTCATTTCAGGAGCTCATGCTCCAAGGGCCTTCAGGGGCTGCATTTCAGGCAGAGCAAATCCTGGCACTGACACGGGCAGATTGAAAGTGAGCAAACAACAGCTGCAAGACTGCAGCTGCCCGTATCCCACCTTCGACTGCTGAGCTGGAGGATAGTGAACAAAAAAACTTCTCTCAGTTACTTATTTCTATGCCAAATAAATTGATATAAGGGCCCAAAATAAACAGATGTGAGGAAGATACTTTTGTTTAGAGCAGCGAAGCAATTTAGAGCTCCCCCCCTTCGCGATCCCTCCCCTACCGCAAAACACGCTCACTTTTCTTAAACAGGATTTTGATCCTCTCTCTCTTGCCGGAAATATTGCTCAGCGCCACCTGCACCTTCACCAGCTCATCCGCCACCTGCAGATACAGAGGGACGGGACGGGGCTGTCAGGCCCCTCCGGGCCGCGGCACCACAGGCCTCGCCGGGCTGCACCAAATGGCCCCGGCCGCTCTCCGCAGCTCCCTCCCCCGCACCTTCCGCGGCCCGCAGCCCTCGCCGCCGAGGCCGACGCGCTGCTCCAGCTCCTCCAGCCGCCACTGCAAACGCCGCAGCTCCGCAGCGCCTGCAGCCATCTTCGTGCCGGGCGGAAGCGGCCGCACCTCACTTCCGGCGCGCCCCGGCGGTTGCCATGGCGGCACGTTGCTAAGGACCGCGGTTACTATGGAGACGGGAGGGTAGGCCGCGTCTGGCGAAGCGCAGCCCCTCTCAGAGGATGTGGGGCGGTCGATGAAGATTTGCACTGCAGAGGGGGGCGTGCAGCCCTCCCGCCGCCTGGGAGGGCAGTCGATGGCTGCTTCATTCCTGCGTGTTCCTCCAGGAAAGAGGCGCTCGGATGTATTAAAAGGAATTGATGTGGCGATCCGTGTGGATGCAGGCCCTTTGAAATCCAGGAGGCTGCCGCCGGCTTTCCCCCAGGCCCCTGTATGCCCGCGTTCACCTTTCTATTATCGACTGCCACAGGTGACACTCGCAAAGAAGAGAAGCACTAATGAATGGTGCAGCCAGCACCAGCCGTGCCACTGCCTTCAGCTGACACTCACAATTACACGGATTTCTGACAAGGATGAAATTAATTCAACGTAGCAGCATCTGCCCAAGTGCAGATCAAGAAGTGTCCTAGGGTGCTTCTATCCTACGGAAAACTGTGACCAGCAGTCAGGGAGGTCATCCTGCCCCTCAGCTCAACCCTGGTGATGGCTCATCTGGAGTGGCTCCTTCTGGGCTCCGCAATACAAGAAAAACAAGGAGATACTGGAGAGAGTCCAGTGAAAGTCACAAAGATGAATTGGGGTATGGATCATCTCTTTTCTGAGGAGAGACTGTGGGAGCTGGTCCTGTTCAGTCTGGAGAAAAGACTGAGAGGGAATCTCATTAATGCATACAAGTATCTCAAAGGCAGGTATTAGAGAGGATGGTGCCAGGCTCTCTTCAGTGGTGCCTTGTTACAGGATGAGAAGCAGTGGCCCTAAGCTAAAACAGAAGGAAGAACTTCTTTACGTAGAGGCTGGCAAAGCGCTGGAACTGCTGCCTATGGAGATTGTAGAGTCTCCCTCCCTGGAGACATTCCAACTCTACCTGGACATGCTCCTGTGTCACCTGCTCCAGGTGACCCTGCCTTTGTCAGGGGTGTTGGACTAGGTGATCTCTAGTGGTCCCTTCCAGCCCTGATGATTCTGTGATTCCGTGAATTTTCAAAGCACTTTTGATGTCATTCTCTGTATCCCAGGGCTCAGCCTGCCACTACCCCACCATGAGCAAACAACTTCAGCAGCGCCAGGATGAACATGGGCCTGGGTATTGCACTGCCATAGCCCAGGCACCAGGGAACACTATGTCAAGGTTCCAGGCCACTCTTTTAGATAAAAACCACCTGCTAATAGCAGGTACTTTGCTAACAGCACTAGTAATGTGGGCTGGATGGCTTTGGGGAACCCACCCTTTGCCCTTTGCTGAAAGCTAAACCCACTGTGCCCTGACAGATCATTGTCCTTACAGGTATGTTCCTACTGAGCATTGTACAGGCCTACCAGGATGCAGGAGGGAGCTGTGGGGTGGCCCAGTGTCCCAGCAGCCCTTATACCCCCCAAATCACCTGCAGGAGCTGTGCAGAGCACTCAGAAAGCAGGAGAAGGCTGAGGCTCTGTGTGTGCTGCCTTTTCTTCCCAGGGATCGATAACTGGGATCTTCAGAGGGGAAGAGCAAAGCTTTGTTCCACAAAGGCAACAAATAGAAACAGCTTCATTAGCAGAAGCACCTGGGGGCTGCAGGGGGGGCCAGGGGCTGCAGGGGGGGCAGGGGCTGTGCACACAGCCATGGTCTGTGCTTAGAGGGTACCAGCTCTATCATGGCCTGGGCCCAGCATGATGGACAATGCTCCAAACACACAAATGTCTGCACTAGAGGGTCCAGACCACCCAGTATCCTGAGGTGAGAAACTCAGGCAGTCCCGGGCTTCGAGCACTGGGGGTTTTTGGGACTGTTCCCATCCACCCTTTAGAGTCCCACCCAGTTTGCAAGCCTTGGAACAGAGGTGCAGCTACACCACTGATTGCCCACAGCCCAGCACATGGAGTCTGTTCCCTGCTCCTCGGGAATGAGAGCAGGCCTTTGACCACATCACCACCCCTGGAGCCCACAGGGACACACAGATTCAACCACTTGCCCCCAGGCCAGTGCTGAAGCGGGATCCAGTGCTGTCAGCTGGGCTGGATTGTCCCGTCATCCTCCACCTTCTCTCTCCTGCTCAATTACAGTCCCTGCAGGACATGGGGAAGCAGGCATCAATCACGGCTGGTTACTCAGGTGACAGCAGCTTTGTCCCCAAGCTCCCCAGGGAGCATGGAAACACACATCACCCTCTGAGCCTGGTAATGAGTGGGGACGTGGGTCCGCATATGCCCTGCCGGCTCCCTGGGGCTGCGGTGCTCGATGAGCTGTGGCCAGCACTTCACAGCAGTGCAAAGGGACACAAGACCCCAATTAAGGTTGCATCAATCCTACTTCAGCTCTGCTTGGTACACTCACAAACAACCCCCGCACACATACACACACCCCCCCTTGTTCATGAACCTTCCCCCATCCCCGGTGGCCAGACTACCGGCCCTCTGCAGGGGTTTTGTATCATCCCCATGCCCTCCACACGTTTATAGCGTGCCACCCCCACCCACCCTGTCACCCCCGTGTCCCGAGGCTGGGTCCGGAGCCGGCAGCGTTGCTGCAGGACCCTGGACAGCTACATCGCTCCCCGGGTGGCTTGGGGGGTCAGGGCTGGGATCGTCCTCTTGTCCTGGGAATTTGCGCTGGAGATGTCGGTGGGAGTCTGGGCTGTGGTGTCCCCGAGGGACTGGGGCAGTTCCCGGAGGACTGGCAGCTGTCCCCTGGGCTGGGGCTGTAGCTGAGGAGCAGTGGCTGTCCCCAGGAAGCTCAGGCTGTGCCCAGCTCAGGGGTCAGAGTCTGCCCTCAGGGGGCGACTCTCAAACAGGAATTTCTGTCCCCTTGGGTGCCACGGACCAGTCTTCGTGGTTGCATCTGGCTGGAATGTCTGTCCCCACGGGAGTTCTCTGTGACTCTTTTGAATGTACAGGTGGCTGCACACGTGTGAAGTCCATGTGTGAGCATGAGTGTGATGGTCTGAGCATGCATGCCATGAGTTTGTACAAGGGAGCACAAGCAACCACCCACATATGTGTGCGTCCCAGCTCACATGGTCATCTGTGGGCACTGCTCAGGTACCAGGCTGGCCCAGCACTACTGGCACCTCACCAGGTGCAATCTCACAGCCCCATGGGCATGGACTCAGCAGTTCCAGTGTCATGTTTCCTTCCCTGGCATAGTGCAGCCTAATGGGATCCCCACCTCTGAGTGAGCTGCCACTCGGGGCTCATGGGGGCAAACCCCACAGCCTAGCTGGCACAATTGAAGTTAGTCTGATCCACCTCATCTCTGAGAGCTCTGGTGGGTGTGGGATACTTGTTTGCAACTCAGAGCTCACAGAAACTGAGCTGAGGCAAGCATGAAGTGGGCCGTGAAACCTCAGGCACTACAGGTATTACCCCAGAGTATCACAGGCTGTTGGGGTGTCCTGCATCCCCAGACTGGGCACTGGAGCTTGGTGGGTGGCACCACGCCCTGCACACCACCTACAGCACAAGTTTGGTTCAGGAGTTCGTTTCCTTTAATAGATACACGGAGTCACGCAGCTGCGGAGGGAGTGTGGGGAACAGGCCAGTGCCGCCGAGCCCCCCACGCTGAGGTAGAGGTGAGCGCTGCTCCATGCTCACCTGCTTTGGCACCCTGGGGCACACGTGGGAGGAGGAGGCACCCGCCCAGCCCCAACGAGGTAGTTCGGAGTGCCCTCTGTCTCCCTGTCACCCATGTGGGGACCCTGGCACCCAGGCAGTCTTTGGTGGTGGTGGGGGGGGGGCTTTGCTGGGCAACCCTGCCCTCCCCCCACCAAAAAGCCCCACCCCGACATTAACCCCCAACCCCAGCCCCACCCCAATAAGCTCCACCCCCACCATTCCCACCAATATCCCCATTATTTACCCCCCCCACGGTGATCCCCCTGAGCTAAGGACCTGGGGGGCTGAGATGCCACCACCCTGGGGTTGTCTCAGGGCAGGGGCAGCAAGCCCAGGCAGCACAGGAGGGCTGGGTAGGGGCATCTGCAGTGGGTAGGGGGTGCAGTATATATATAGGGGCTGCAGTGTACAGGGGTACAATTAATAGGGGCTGCAGAGTATGGTGCCTGCAGTGCTTGCACGGAGGGTGTGTATGGAGAGGCAATGTGGGCATCAAGGGTCTGTGCAGGGGACACAGTGTATGCACTGAGGCGTGTACAGGGGCAGTAGTGCGTGCATTGAGGTGGGTAAGGGGCTGCAGGATGTAGGGGATGCAGCATGCAGGTCCTGGGGGCCCCCAGGCAGCAGGGCAGGAGGATATGTATGGGGGTGGTCACCTGGGGGTGGTGCTTTGGGAAGGAACGGGGGTGTGTGTGTGTGTGTGTGTGTGTGTGTGTGTGTGTGTGTGTGTGAGAGTGTGCGTCAGAGGGCACATGTGGGGATGAAGGGACAAAAGGGCCAGCATGGGTGTTCACAGCCTTGCATGGACACAGCTCATTACTGCAACAAGAGACACCTTTGTCCCACCCTGGTGGCCCAGCTGGGTCCCACAGCTCAGCCCCCCCAGACTCTGGTCACCCCCAGCTGCTTTCAAGGAGGGGGCACATCTGCCTTACAGTGAGGCGCTAGTGGGAGTGTGGCTTTGAGACGAGGCTGGGAGCAGGGGGTTTGGGGCAGGCATGGGGCTTGGACGTGTCTGGGCACTCCCTCCACCAGGTGCCAGGGTGGCTGAGGGCCGGCGGGCAAACAGGACACCTGGGGGACAAGAACAAGCAGGTTAGGGCAAGCCCAGGGTTGGAGGATGGGCTCACCTGGCCCCAAGCATCTAGGGACCAAAACTCATAGGGCTTCAGCCCCCTCTAACCACCTGTGGTATCTCCCCTCGCCCTGGCATCTTTGCCTGCGTGGTGGCCCAGGGCCCATTTGGCCGGCAACCCCACATGACACTTAGCCCTGACCTTTCCAGCTAATTAAATATTTAAGTTCTGAAGGCAAAGTCATTGATTTTAATTGTGGGGTGTCTCAGCAGGACAGGCATGGATCTGGGGGGCATGGGATGGGCTGCATAGCCAAGCTGGTGCACACGGGCACCTCAAAGGATCCTCTGCTCCAGCAAAGCACCCCAGCATCTTTCCCTGCACCATGCTCTGCAATCAGCCAAGCCCCACACCCAGCCAGAGATCTTCTGGGCACACAAGCATTGGGGTGACCCCAAATCCAAGCCCATCCTTCAGGACCTTGGGGTGTGGAATGACCCTAGGTGCAGGGTCCCTTCTCAGTCAAGAGTCTGTCCATCTATTCAACCCCACTTTAGCCCTCCATCACCAGCACTTGCTTTGGGCCAATTTCCATCCTTGTCTACCCCCTCCTTCCACTGCCCCCTCTCCCCAAGCCCTGCCACTTCATTACGATGGATTTTATAGTAAAGACATCAGATTGAAGGAAGGACTTGCTGGCCAGGCAGTGGCTATAAGTTATTGGATTTCCCGGCCGCAATTACACAGGCCAAGCGGCCCTTCTATTTACCTGTGTAGACAACTCCATTTATTTCTATTGACATGTTGATACTGCTAATGCTGTTGGTGGACAGGTTCAATGCGGTCTCCTGTCTGTCATCTGGGGAAAGGAAATACCAATATGAGTGTTAAGCGAAACAGAAACAAGAACCTGTCCGAGACAGATAAGCCAGGACCCCAGTCCCTCTGGGCATCCATACTCCTCTCCAGTCACTGCTGCTGCTCCCACCTCAGGTGCCAGGGAAAGGGATAACCAAGGTTGAGGTGTTGCATATCTATACCTCTGTTGGAGATCTTGACGTTCATGGGGAACTGGGAGGCCATGGCCAGGAGGTTGTGCTGAAGTGCATGTTGCACCAGTCGCTGCTGCTCCTCCGCTGTCAGTGCCACCTTCTTCTCTGGGGGCTCCCCTGTCTCCAGCTTCTCCCGCAGCTGCTCCAGCACCACTGCCTGTGAGGCAGCTGCTGCTTGGGCTGCTGTGAGATGGTGGCTGGCCAGTCCTACTGGGATAGCGATGCGCCCCGGCACTGATGCTGCCAGCATTCCGTCCTCTGCAATGACCAAGAGATCTCAGCAGGTCCCTCATCACCACCCCCACCTCACCCAGTGGTGCCAAGTACAGCCCACCAGCAATGGGGTATGGCAGGCCACCACTCCCAACATCTGGGCTCAGTCCTTCTCTAAAGCCAGGGGAAATATACTTGTTTCATTCCCTGAAAGGGACTAAAAGAACAACATTGTTCCTATTTTCCCCTAACAAAATGGACAAGAGCAGAGAGAGAATATCCCTGCTGCTGGAGCAGCGTCCATCCCTGGGAAGAGATGGTTGTTGCCAGGCAGATGGGATCCTCACCCACCTTTCTTAACACTGTGCACTTGGCTGAGCTGGCCACAGCTGTGTGTGGAGATGCTAAGAGCTGGCAGAGGCATTTTGGGGGTGCCCAGCAGGGTTGGGGTGCTGGCTGGCGAGTAGTTGAAGAGTGCTGTGCCGAAAGTCTGCCTCCGTCCCTCCCGACGGTTGCTGTCGATGGCAGCTTGGAGCTCTCCGGGAGAGCTGAGCGCCCGCTTCTCACATTCATAGGGATACAGGTATTTCATGTATCTGCACAGGGAGAGAGCCAGGGGGAGATGCACAGTCATGCATCTGGGGAGATGCACAGTCATGCATCTTCCAGCCAGCACCATGCTGAGCAAAGAGCTCTTGGGAAGGAGCAGAGCTCTCCATCCACTTTTGTGGCACTCCATGTCAGACCCCATGCAGGGTTTTGGGACATCTGATCCAACAGGTGCCCCAGGGCAGGTGTCCCCCACCTGCCATGCACTCACTGTGTGCGGAGGGTGAAGGCAGCGCTGGTGATGGAGGTAGGTAGGTTGAGGCCCTTGGTGATCTCCCGCCAGATCTTTTTGTTGATGACTTCGACCAGGCCACCCTTGTCTGTCACCAGCTGGTACAGTGTGTACAGGTCCAGCACTTGCTTGGCCATGATGGGGATGCGGTTCACTGGTGTCCCTTCCGGAGGCACACAGGAGACAGAAGAGGGTGTGGGGGGCTGCCCACAGGGGCCCTTTGTACCTGGGATCACAGCCCCCACCCTCCCCCCACTGCCACTGCAGGTACCCACACTGGGAAGCACATCTCTCTGTGCCCAGGAGAGCAAACATGGGCACCTGGGGTGCAGGCAGGACCCCAGGGTGCCTGGGAGAGTAGGACTGTGTCAAAAAGCAGGGGAGACCCCAGCATGCTGGCAGAGGGTCACCTTTGATGGAGCTGTCGGTGGGGCTGGGTATGCTCTCATCTGGGATGGGCACCATTCCTGGAGCCACAGTGGGATGGGAAAAGTACCACCTCCAACCTTAGATAAGGTTGTCTCTCTCCAATTCTCAGAGCTATCTGTACAGCACCAATCTATAAAATCTCTCAGAGCATCCTAGAATGATGTGCTCTGTAATGCTCTTTCAGAGCCCCATAAAGAGAGACTTCATCTATACTTTAGAAAGGGACCTATCCTATAAACTTTCTGAAGAGGGATGACCCTCACAACCCTTCTAGGAGGACTACCCTACCATCTCTCTATGGAAAGGTTTTCTCTTCCAGCTCCAGACTCCTCCAAAGAGTTTCTGAAAAACCTCTTGACCCTACAGATGGCCCCAGAAGTTTCCTCTGCTTAAAGGACTTTAGTACCCTGCTTCAAGAAACCTGACCTCAAATCCTCTTCAACTCCTCTCAGCAGAGACCCTGACCCCTGGTGCCCCAGCATCACCCTCCTCTATGAGGCTATGAGGTAAGGGAGTATGGGTTCACCAAGGGTCTGTGAGCCCAGTATAGATCAGCATGGTCTCCACAGCCACCAAGCCTGGCCGAAAACCTGTCCCTACTTTCTCAGCACTCCCATATTACCCCACAGCCTTGCTGTGCTCCATGCCTCCTTGGGATAATGGTCTGGGTGTTCACTGGAAGCTGGGTAGAGGAGAGACAAACAACACATTCCATCCCACCCTGTCCCGTCCTGTGCCATTCCACCCCATATTTATTCCTCCTGCAAGGTGGCAGGGCACAGGCAGTATTGGAAAGCCATCCATTTGGCCAAGGGAGGCTGTCACAACTGCGCTTCGCCCCTCAAACGAAGCCGTCATTCACCGCCATCCTCCAGCATCCCTAATTTATGGCCCTGATATTGGCTTGGCTTCTTCACATAAGCCTGAAAAATGAGCTCTTTTTATTCTTTTACTGAGTTCATTTAACTTTTTTTTTTTGTGTGTGTGTGTGTGTGTCTGTGCTGTTCACCAGGTCGGGAAGGGAGAGAGGAGTTTATCCTCCTGGGAGAAAGGCAGAGATATTGACTTGACATCTGCTGTCAGTAGCTCACCACCCCTGCTCAGGGCTGCTGGCACAAGACCCATCACCTCGGCGGGGAAGGGGGGCAGTTTAAGGGCACTCCCTCACCCCCAATGCCAACGAATTTGCAGGTCTCTCAGTCAATGGCCCATGGATTTCTTTTCTCTTCTACCCTCTCCAGCACTGGTGGCTTATGAAACTGCCTCACCATTAATCTCAGGGCTGTGCTGGATGCGTGGCTGATGCCTGTCCCACTGACAAAGGCACCTGTCTGCATCCCCACAGAGTGATGGCCCCAGCCCCAGCCAGGGCCGAGGGCACAAAAGCCCAGGGAGGTGACGCAGCCATTGTGGTGCTGCAATTAGTGCCTTGATTGATTAATAGCCTTGTGTTATCAGCAGGGCACTCAGCTTGGTGCTGAAATGGGGAGGGGGGGCCTGCAGACCCTGGTAAGCAAATGCAGAAATAGCCCCCTTCTGTCCCTGATTACTATCTTTGAGGTGCCACAGAAATTGGGGCAGCTATGAGCTGCCCCACTGCCTGTACCCTGTATCTGATTGTGGTGGTGGCATCACCTCTATTAGCCACCAGGGTCAGCTGTGCTCTTGTACCATAGGCTGGCCTCAGAGGGTCTGCCCCACAACCCATTTTTCAGCCCTACAAATTTTCCACTCTGCTGACAAATGTCAATCCTGATACTGTCCTGACAGACAGCAGAGGGGACACAGTCCCTTTCAGCAGGGCTCACCCTGTGGACATCGATCCCTCCTGGAGACCTTGGGGACATAGCCTGGGTGTCACAGTCCCCTGCCCATGCACCTCTGGGTGCCCCAGCTTTATCTGCACTAGTTCTTGGGTGCTGCTTCTTACCCAACTCTTGATGATCCCTGGGATGCTGTCCCTTTACCTTTTCTGTCCCCTTTCTCTTTGGTACCCCAGTTCAAAATCCCTGTCTCCTCCAACAGGTTCATGCACACCCATCCCTGCAAACCTGCACCTGTGCACCCACACCTTGCCCACCCTCCCCAGAGGGATGGCATCCACTCGGAGGAGAAGCAGGACAGAAGGGATGGAGGGCAGAGGAGTGGGACATCCAGACACAGAGGGATGTGAAGCAGCACCGTCAGGGAAGCATTAGGCTCCCTCCCTCCTCCCTACACCAGCAGGTACTTACTTAATTAGCCCTGGCCCCAATAGCGAGGGAGTTAATTAGCTCTGGAGAGAGAGATAATGAAGCTGCAGAGCAGCCCATGAATCTTGTAGCTGAGGGATGCTGGGGGGTGAGGCAGTGCTGATGCTCCCACTCACTCCCCTCACCTCTGCACCAGGGCCAGGGGGCACCTATGAGGCAGTACCCAGCCCATCCACAGCCTACAGCTGGCCCCAGTATGAGCCCCATGGCCATGCCAGCCATTCATCACGTACCCCTATGTGCAACAAGTTGGTGGCATCCCAACCCAAAAGTGATCTCTACAGACCCATAGCCAGGTGGGGACCCTCATCACCCTTCCAATGGGCAGGGCGTGTGGGCGACTGCCCCTCTCTGCCCTCCTTCACCCCATGCACAGCCAGCCCCAAAGCTCCTGCACCCCCGTCAGCCTTTCCCCGTTAATTAGCTCGGCATTAACCTCTGCCTGGGGTTTACTGGTTATTGAGCGGCTTGTTCATTAATCCACACACCAGCAAAAGGCTCTAATTAATATGGCAGGCCACACACCCGCGCTCGGCAACTTTTAATTGTCGCAGGCCCGGCCGGGGAGGGCGAAGGTTAAAGCATTTATCGAGTCCCGGAGAGCCGAGCCGCTCGGCTCCCCATGCCGATAGCAAAGATTTCCAATGAGGATGGGTTGGCTGGCGAGCCCTTAACCCCTGGGTGCCCGGCGCTGCCCGGATTGCTGGCCACGCTCCCGCAAATCGTAGGCATCCCCAAGAGGTGCTGGTGGTGGGCACCCTCAGCAGGTGCTGCTAACAAGGAGCCCTAATGAGCACTGCTAAGGGCATTCCCACCAGGCATCCTTAAAACGTCCTGAAAACTGCTAATGGGCATCATTACTGGGTATTGCTATTAATGGGTGTTGCTAATGTCAGGAAGGGGTATGTAAATGGACATCCCCACCGGGTGTTTCCAGTGGGCATCCCTGCTGGGCATCGCTAATGGGCATGGGATAACGGCAGGCATCGACAGCTGCCCCAGCTTGGGGTTAGGGGGAGGCCAGGGGGAGCACCGCAGGACATGTCTGAGGGTTTTTCAGAGACATGGAGCAGCTCAGAGCCTGAGAACAACACACCATGAAACCCCCCAGCAGCCGAGGCAGGGGTGGAAGTGGCACCCACCCCAGCCACCCACCTTTACCTCTCTTCTGCATGAAGCCAAAGAGGTCATCCAGGAATTCCTTGCGTTTCGGGTCCTCATCCAGTTCATAGAGCTGGAGGCAGGAGAGAGAGAGAGAGAGAGAGAGAGAGAGAGAGAGAGAGAGAGAGAGAGAGAGAGAGAGAGGGGTCAGTGCTTCCAGCACATGCAGGTTAGAATGGAGAGGGGAGCAGTGCCTGGGGCCAAACACTGCCTGTACCAGGACCTGGCATCACCCCTGGCCCCACCTCCCTGTTCTGCGAACAAGAGGCTCTCTGAGCACCACTAACAAAATCCCGACACACCCTCTGCCTAGGTGTGGGCTCTCCCCGTGCCTGGGTTCTGGCATGGGCTCCCACAGACCACTGACTACTTTGACTCTGCTACAGAGATGCTGAGTCTGTGCCTCAGTTTGTCCTGCCCCTCACCCTGTTAGACGCAAGAATCACAGCCCAGAGGCATCAGCAAACCCCAAGCCCGAGACAGGACCCTGGGATCACAATGCTCAGCTCTGCTCTGGCACTGCTGAGTGCTGGCAGTCCCCAAGTCCTAGCATGGGATCAGCATCCTCATCAGCCCACATCCCTCACAGGGACATAGGCCCACCTGAACAGTGGGGGCTGATCCCATCCTGGGGAAGGAAAAGTTAGCTTGACCATGGCACTGGATACCATCGAGGGAGCTGCAAGTGCCGGGGCTGCCATGTGCACAGGGTAGCACAGACACAAACATGTGGCTGTGAGGATACTTCTGTGTGCTGGGTGGTCTGGACACATGGACACAGCCTGAGCTGAGGGACAGCACTGGGTAGGTGAGTGCAGCCCCTACACCAGGGACATGAAGTGCCGACTCGCTGTGAAAGTCCGGGCTCCCCTGATTCCAGCACAGCGCCTGAGTGACCATGACAAATTGGAGCCTGCCAGATCGATGGCCCAGCAGTAAAAGTCAGAGCACATGAAGGAAAAATTAGCACCAATCGAAGACACTATAGACACCAATTCCTCCCAGCAAGCCCGGTAAGAATTTAAAGCCATTGAAAAGAAACAAAACTCAGCAGTCCAGAATGGATTTCCAAAACATATACAAAGAAATGCAAGCTGGAAAACAAAGTCAGGCACAAAATAGAGTCGTTTAAAACACAATTGTGCTGGGAAAGGCCGTTAAAAACCAATAGAAAGAGAGCACACCCCCACTCCACACAGAACATCATTCACCAGACAGATAAAGGGAGCTGTGCTTAAGGGTCGTCAGGCTGCAGGGACACGGGGATGTGGGGATGGGGGTGGATACCATGGGACACATGAATGCAGATATGGGAATGTAGGGATGTGGGGTTGCAGGGACTCAGGGAATGCGGAGGTGGGGTGATGCAGGGATGCAATGGGGACACATGAATACAGGAACATGGGAATGTAGGGATGTGGGGTGAAGGGAGTTCAGGGACATGGAGATGTCGGGATGTAGGGATGGCAGAATGTGGGGACCTACAGGGATGTGAGGATGCTTCTACAGACCCCACAGTTCCCACCACTTAACAGACACACCCTAACACAGTTCCTTCTCTAACTCAGGTGCCAGCTGTCTGTCCCTTGTCAGGGACAGAACAGTGCTAACTGCCTGTCCCTAACTTTGTTTAGGGGTACAACTGACAGACTCACATCATACCCACAGCTGCTGACTGCCTGGGTTCATGGAGCTCCTTCTTTGCTGCTTCCCTGTTCTCTGGATCCCACTTACCTATCCCCTCCTTATGGCTGGGTGTTCTTGGAATGCCCTAACCCCTGGGTGCCTGTATTGTGTCCCTCTCCACTGCAGTGTTTCCTGCCTCTCTCTGTGCACCCTCCCCAATGCCTGCTCTTTTCCACGAGGTCCCTGAGCCATTGATTACAGTAACTAGGTCAGGGTCTGAGCAGAGCTCCAGGAAGCTGCTTTGATTTCTGCCCCAGGAAGGCTGTGTCAGCCAGGCTTTGCCTGCATTTCCCTGCCAGTTCCTGCCTCTGGAAGCGACACCAGAGCGCTTTGAAATCCCCTGACATCTGGCTTGTCAAGGCATGGGCAAACCCCAAAACTGGCAACTACCACTCATCCTGCTTCAAGGTGAAGCCACTGTCTTCCCGAGGGGTTACCCATGGATGGGCTTCAGCACCCACACACCTCTGCCCTGGGTGCCACCCGTGTTTCTCCTCCCATCAATACAGGCAAGATCCCACTCACAGTGGGCTGCTACTGACTCCAGCCCCCAAAACAGGTGTGACCTCCAAGGGCTGGGTTCTATTTTTCCACTGTTTATTAACCTCTAACCTTTTATCTGTGGGGCACTGAGATGCAAAAACACATTACATCAAACGGGGAGCAAGGGTCAGCTTTTAAGTGGAGATGAGAGTGGAGCTGAGTAACTGGGGACAAGTCAGCAAGGTCCTTGGGTATGCCTGGGATGCACGGGGTGTTCCATGAGATTTGGGGATGCTCAGTCTGGAGAAGAGGTCTCCTGGGTCACACACAGTTGCTGTGCAGGGACACATGCCTCACCTGGGTGTACATAACCCCACATGGGCTGCCACTAGCCCATGTAGTGGTGCACAAGTCCACGTGAGCATATAAAACCCTATACAGGCATGCACAAATACACCTGGGCTTGCACAACCCCACAAGTGTGCACAGCCTTGTGTGGGTCCACTCAACCCCATATGAATGTGCACAGCCCCTTGCAGGCATTGCACAGCTCCACACAAGCACAGGCACAACCCTGTGCAGGGACACAGATTCCCCCTAGTGCCACACAAAAGGTGGAATGGGCTTGCACAATCCTGCAAAACCTTGCGTTGGTGTGCACAGCCCTGCAGGGGCACATAGAACATCACAGGAGTGTGCACAAGCCTGTGATGCACACACAGCACACATGGGCACAAATCCCTACACAGGCATACACTGCCATGTCTGGAAGTGCACAGCCTCCCACAGGCAGGTACAGCAGTCTGGTGTGTGCCCAGACTTCCACGGGCACACACCAGACTGCAGGAGCATCCACAACCCTACACACACACCATGGGCACGCACTCCAAATGTGCATGCACAAACCCAGATGGAACATGCACACTGCTGTATGTGCACACACAACCCAAGACCGGACACAACACCACACAAGCATTCACAACCCCATATATACATGCACAATTCTGGACAGGCACTCACAACCCTGGTACAACCCCAGAACAGAACATACAACTTTAGACAGGCATGCACAACCCTAGACAGGCACACACAAATCCCAGCTGGTCGTGCACCGCCCCAAATGGACAAAGAGAGCCCCATACTTGAGTGCACAACACCAAATAGACATGCACAACCCCATGTATGCACACACATACCCTGTACGTGCATCCACAACCCCAGATGGGCGCACAGAGCCCCAAACAGGAACACAGAACTCCAGAAGGGGATGTACAGTCCCACACATACATGCACAACCCCAGACTGGCACTCCACATGGATGGGCACCCCTGACCCCACAGGGCACACATGTCCCCAGAGCATCCCCGTGCCGTGCACCTTGAAGCAGTGGCCTGAGCCTTGCCCAGGGGCAGTTGTGCAACACAACCCGTGGCTCCTGTTTGCGGTGACCTATGAGCAAGGACCCTTTTAATCGTGTTTGTATTGATATAATTAGTAACTCATTTAACGCCATCGATGTAACTATATTCCTCTATAAACGGAAGTATTAAACTGTCAAGCCCCAGGATCGATATCCCGCCAGTGCGCAGCGCAGCCCTGCTCTGCTGACCTCGGGAACCCATGCTTGGCCACCCCACTGGCCTTGGAACCCCAGCAGCACCCCGTCTCCACCTGGCACTGCTGGCCTGGGTGCTTGTGCAGGACTACTTCAGTGTGTCCTCGTCCCACACCCTGTAACGGGTGCAGCTCTGGGACCTGCTCCCTTCTGTCATCCCATTGCCATGGTGACATCTATATTCCTTAAGGGATGGGGATAACGGTGCTTGTCAGGCAGGTTAAAGGTTAGCAGGTCGAACATGGTTTATTAACAGAACGTGAATAGACCTTGTGCTTCCTTCTCCTACTCCTCCTCCTCTTCCTTCTCTCCTCCACCTCCTCTCCACGATTAAGTAACATTGTTAGCACCACTCACTCACCCACAAGATTAATTTGCTGGAGCCAGAAGGGCTTCTAGAACTGAAGCTTGGGTCCCTGAGACCCCTCAGCCTAGCTGACACCCTAGACAGAGGAAGGATGTGATGAGGTGCTAAGCCACCCCCCAAGCACTTCAGCTTGCCCCGCCCTGGTGATTCCCCACTCAGTGCCCCCGGGCCCTGCTGCCAAGGGAAGCGATCTCAGTGGGACCCCCACAGTCCCTACTCAGATTCCACCTCCTGCTGGCAGAAAGGGCTCAGATCAGCAGCCAGGATTTAATCCACTTAATATGAGCTGTATCGATCCTGGATTCTGCTCAGCTCCCCCCCACCATGCAACCCCCCCAATCCTGAGCTGCTTAATATCCACCACATTGATTAGCCACACTGCTAATTTTTCCATCTGGCCACTGTTCACGCAACATGCCCAGGTAATGCTCACTCCCCTGCACCCCCCAGCCACACACCACGGGTGGCTGACTGCTGATGCACTATTTTGGAGTCACTGCACCCCTCCAGAGGTTGGTCTGAGATCCTTTCCAAGGAAGATCTAGTAGTAATGCACAACCAAGCACTCAGACCCCTGTGCCCTGCTGGCATGCCTCAGTTTACCCTGCAGGTAACCTCAGGATCTGGCCATTCCCAGTTGAGGCACAGCCCTGAGCATGCTGATGTTCAGGGATCCCAACAGTATCCACAGTTAGTCTTCCTGCCATGGGGCACACACAATGAACTAAGGGTTTGCAGGTCCCTCCCCGCCCATCCCCATTGCCAGAGCTGGGGGGCAGTTCACTCCCCGCCAGGCACAAACCACCCCCTGACCTTGCAAGCCACCAGTCGCCTCTTCCACCACTTGTTAATAAGTTAATGGTTATGGGACAGCATTGCTGGGACAGCCAGCTGCATTTGAAGGCAGTGCTGGCTCCTGGGGGGACACTGCTCCCCTGACCCCACAGCCCTGAGGGGTGCGGGGTGCTTACTCATCCCAACACCACCAACCTCAGCAGCCACCCCACTAGCACGGTCAGACATCTCTGTTTGGGGACCTCTCCCAGTGCTGTGGTTTCCTCACAAAGCCTTTCATCATGCTTAATATTTAACGGCACTTTATAGAGCAGGCAGGTTTAATCAGCGCTGATAATGCGGCAGATCCGGCAGGTCATTAAAACCCCCCTTCCCACCGCAGCCGCTCCCGGGAGGGCTGCCTGCTGCAAACATTAACCCAGCCCCGCACAAGGTTTGCTGGCAAGTGCTGGCCTTGGGACGGCCCCCTACCCACAGCCTGCCCTGGCATGACGTGGAGGGCTCACAGGGTCCCCAGCCTCCTGCTTAACACACTCTGCAGGAGGGGAAACTGAGGCAGGGGGTGCAGGCATGGCTCCCAGGCTGGAGCAGAGGAAATATGCTGCCCATGGCTGTGTGGTGCCACCACGGGCACTATTCATGGTCCCTTGTCCTGTCTGTCCTGTCTCCTGGCTGTGACACAAGAGAGGCAGCCCTGGCTCCTGGCGCTCCTGGTGAACGCGCGTCCACCACGACCAGCCCCTTGTTATTTGTTCATGGCTGAGCAGGCAGGAGTCAATTGAGTGGATTTGTTCAAGTTAACCTCCCTGACCCACCGGCACTTGCTACGCCACTGCCTCCCCCTCCATCCTTGCCTCCCTCTCCATGTTGCCTCCTCCTCCATTCTTGTCCTCCCTCCCCTCCCGGCCCCTGATCCTTCCATGGATGAATGAAGACATGGGACACCCTTCCCCTTCAATCCCTTCCTAGGTGACTGGAGCTATGGGACCCTGTCCATGACCAGCAGCATCCCAGGTGTCCCCAAGGAACACACACATGCACCCCCATGGTATTTGCACGGGTGAGCACACAGGGCATGCTCTAGCACACAACAGGGTCTGTGCACGCACACACCTGCCATGGGGCTATGTGAATATGGCGTGCCCACCTGGGGGGCTGTGTGCATGCCTGGGATGTGCATGGGCTGTTAAATCCCACTCCTCACCATGAACCTCTGACCCCACCCGCTTCCTGCAACTTCTTTGAAGGGACAATGTAGAAGGAAAGGTTGGTGGCACCCCCACCAACCACACCCTGTGAAAGCAACCCCAGCCCCCTCCTCAGCCTCTGGAAGAACTGTGTGCCTGAGCAGAAAGAGCATCGGGGCCTGGTTCTCACTTGTGCCCTTCCACAGACATGAGATATAAACTCTAGATCCATGATGGAGAACACAGCCTCACCAACAGAGGCATCTCCAGTGGGTGCCCTGTGCCCCACGGAACAGGTTTCCACAGCCCCCATGTAGACTCTGCTCACCCTCTGCACACTCATGCACACTGCAGCTTGCTCTGCAGATGCACACATGTGTGCATGCTCTCCTTGTTTAGCCTCACCCTGGACAAACAGCCCCATCAAGCACACTCACACAGCCCCTGTATGTGCTCCCCCTCTGCACAGACCCTGTCCATGCTAATGCATTCACACTCTTCACATACACACACAATCCTTGTGCACATCCATCCATCCATCCATCCATCCATCCATCCATCCATCCATCCATCCAGCCTCTTGAAACTAGAATCCAGCACCCCAGATTCAACCTCCCCTCTGCAGCCTTGTCCAGCTGGCTAGCAGCACAGAAGATTTACCTCAATTTTTTGCATAATTAGTGGATTATTGGAGGCCCAGGTTGATGAGGGGGTACATCCTCCCCAAAGACTAAACTGGCATCTGATTTCAGAGGCAGCTGGGGAGGGAGCTGGAAGCAGCCTTAGTGTAAGCTCCTGAAGGTGCACATCTCCCGTCCACAGTGAAGGCAGTCTCACACCCTCAACTAGTTTTAACACCCCCTCTTTGGAGCCCCAATCCCAAACTCTTTGGACCCCTGGCTGGAATATAGTGTTGTGGCAGCTTCTGAAGCTCTGAGCATTCCACAGGCTCCAGAGGGGCCAGGAAGTACCCTGGGGGCAGCAATGGGAGTGGGGGATTGGCATCACAAGGACTGCTCAGCACTGTGGGCTGGGCAAGAGGCAGCCTTGGAGGGGGCTTAGCCTTTAAATCCTGCCTCAAGCACCATGGGTCCATGCAATTCCAACACAGTGACAGGTATTCACATGCCTAAACACACTTGGGCACCACATGTGTGCCTGAACACAGGTGTGTTCAGACTTGTGTGGGCACACACACATGGTGCCATACACACACTACAGCCATATAGATCTATGCACACCTGAACGCTCATATGGATTCATAAACACATTCCAGCACTTCCATGGGTTCACACACACTCTGCACACTCATGGAGATCCATACAGACACATGCAGTGTCCCAAGCAGCACTCATGTGGGTCCACAAACACACATGTACCCCCATGCTTACACGTGCATTTATACAGATGCACACACTCATGTTGGTCTGTGGGCACACATCCCCCCAGAACACCTGTGTTTGCCCTTCCAGCCACACCCCAGCAGCCCCCTGGTCCTGTCCTATGCCCTCCACTGCTGCTGGGTTCCCAGAGCTGTTGGAGCTCCAGGCATTAGCATGCTGACCCTTGCTGCTGACACCACCTCCCTGCTGCAGGTGGTCCCAGATTAGGGGCACAGCTAAGCTCACAGGTTCACTGGAGAAAAGACTCCAGGCAGACATGGACAGGGGCAAACACACTGTGTCCATTCTCCCCTCTCTGCCTCTACAGTGTAAGCAAGGACCCTCTAACTTAGCCGTGGGAGCTCTTGGTCCTGCCCTTAGGTTGAAGATGTGCTGATGGTGAGGAGGGGGCTGTGGCATGGAGACCACTACCCTCTCCTCAGCCACCTCCATTCTCTGAACATTCCTGCCTCTATTTCCTCCATCCCCAGGGAAAACATTGCAGGAGAAAGCAATAGGGACAGAGATAGGAGGGTCCATACCACAGATCCTTTAGTTCAGTTTTGGGATGACCCTCTGTGGCACAAGGAAGTCTTTGTCTATAAGGGCACACACCTCCAGGCTCTGAGATGCAAATGAACACTTTCACAGCTGGCAAGCCCTCCCTAAATGAATGTTAAGGACAGGTGGGTGGGTGCAAGAAGCAACTGCTGGCATCAGGGACAGGCAGGGCAGGAGGAACAGCCACTCCAGGGTTAGGCTGAGGATAATGGCAAGCAGCTGCTGGCAAAACCAGCCACCCCCAAAGTAACCACTGAGGCTCCCAGACACCCTGGAGTTCCTAAAGGTCTGGCTGGGGCTCACCCCCTGCAGCTGGAGGAAAGAGCTTCAGACGATCCTGATCCCCGCAGTCACAGATGGGTGTGAACATACTGGAGGGGCCCTGGCAGGGAGGGCATCCTCCTGCTAGCAAACACTCTGCTAACAGAGAGATGGATGCAAAGCCCAGATGTTTGAGTCCCTCCCACTTCAGGGAATGGAGAAGAAAGCCCTGGGTTCTGCTGCTGTTCTTCTATCACTTGGAGGAAACCAGAGCATCCATCCCTGTCTACATGTATGGTTTCTCCAGGGGGAATGCTGAATTCATGGAGTTGAGCTTGGAACCAGAAATGCCAGGCTCTTACCCATGCCCTCCAAGTCAAACATAATGCAGCACCACAGAATAAAAACCAAAGGCATCCCAGACCTTAGGGAGGCTGGGTTCATGGCTAATAATCACACCCTACTTGGTGCCCCCCACATCAGGGCTGGGTCTGCCTAACAGCCCTGGGTGTGGAGACCTCCCAGACCTTTGCCCAGGTCTCTACCCATGTGTCCTTATCAATGTACATAAACCGGCGCCGGGGGCTGATGCAAGAGGCAGGGGTGAGGGGGTCTCCCGGCCTCATAATGTTACAGCAGCCCTCCCAGTCAGAGCAAAGGTCTCACCCAGCCCCCCCTCCCCAAACCACCGCCTCAGGAAGCATATAAAAGTACAGCATACATGTGGGGTATTTCCCCGAGAAGTTCCTCCATGCAAAGCAGCATTTGCCCATTAACTCTGTGGATTTCACCACAACCATCTTGTCTTCTGGTCCCACTTTCAGCACCACTGTGCTGTGTGGAAATTTTTCCCTGGCTGATCCTCCACCAACTTCCCAAACTCTCTAATCACCTTCTGCCAAACAGTCTGGATTTGGTGGTGTCTGTTCACTTAGCTGTGCACCTAGCCCATGAGGATGAGAGCAGGGACAAGCCCTGAACCCCACACTGGGTAATGGCATGATGGCTTGGGTTAGTTTCAAGCAGGAGTCCTGGTGAGAAATACAGCTCTGGCCCCTACAGGGTCTTTCTCCACCTGCAGAGCCCTCATAGCCACACTACCAGTGCCCCAGCAGCTTTCCAGCAGACGCATCCTGAACCCCCCCACCCCCACAACATCACAGCCCAGCCCCTGGGAAACCTCCAGAAACTGAAGCAGAGACACCCTCCCCACTTAGTCCCTGCAGAGAGTGGAGAACCTGTTCCCCAGGCTGGGTGAGCCACAGCCCTGCAGCCTGGGTAGGACCCGGCAGGGACATGTCCCTCCCAGGCAGGGGTATGTCCCCTCCTGCATGATCTCAGGAGAGGGACAGGAGTGACAGCCATCCTGCAGACCCCAAAGCAAGCTGGCACCGCAGCCTGTTCCAAACTGCAGAAAGACATCCCGTTGTTGCCCGGGCTGTCTGGGACATGCCACAAGGTGTGGGTCTCTGGATGAGAGGTCCATCACTTTTCCAATCTGGGTTTTAAAAACTCCAAGAAAGCAAACAAGGAACGAGCCAGTTCTCACCCTGGGAAGCTGTGGCAGGATTTATCCCGCACCCAAACCTCTCCTGTCATCTCTCTCCCACTATTCACAATATTCCTGCCCTGCACAAGGAGCGCGGGCAGCCCCAGATAGGGGCAGGGCAGGAGGTTGAAGGACAAGAAATGCCGGGGATGCTTTCCTAGCCTCCCCGGGAGGGAGGAGCTGCTTCCTACCTCCCGGCTGACCCCAGGAACCGGACAGTCAGCCTTTTTCTGTGCAGTGGGGTGTAATGTAACACTTCCCTGACGAGCTGTTTTGGCCTGTGCAGCTCACCCACCCCGGCCCTCCCCGGGCTGCTTCAAGGCAGTGTCAGGCACTGGCAACATCCCCTGTGCTGCCTGTGCCCTGTCTGCACCTCTACATGCTGCCTTGTAGGCAGGGGACGAGCCCCAGACCCCGAAAATAACAACACATTGAGGAATTTGAAACAGAAAAGGAAAAAGTAGGCAAAAGTTCGGTCCCTGCTGCTGTTCCCTTCATCTCCTGCCAAAACTGGATGAGGCCGAAGTGCCTTCGTGCTCCTGTCCCTGAGTAGCACCATCCTAAAAAGCTACACAAGAGTTGTATGGGGACATTTCTGTTCTATTCCCTCACCACATCTTCCCTGTCATCCACTGTGCCTCTCTCTCCCCCACAACGAAGCTGAGTGCATGGGGATCACAAACCTACCCTGGTGCTGTGCGCTCCATTCCCACACCCTTGCATAGAGAGGCACCCACTGTGTGCATACCAGAGCTTGCACAACATGGCTCAGGTGAGATCCACATGCATTAAATACAGGGAGACTTTTCTTCCATCCTTTATGAGCTCCTGAAACCCTTTCCCTGTGCCAGATCTCAGTTGCAAAAGGGTGTCCCCTATGCCCACCAGGAATGCTACTCCCTCCAGTACAAAGAAATCAGTGACATGCATTGACCAACCATAATATGCCCTGGCCCTTGCAGAGATACAAGGGAACTCAGCTCCATGGCTTGCCAGCTCCTTGGGGTGACCACACACCAGAGCCCTTGCCTTTTTTTTGCCTCTGCAAAACCTCTGTGGACAAGGGTCAGCCTATTTTACCCATTATGGAAAGCACCAGATCAGGGTGGGCACAGGGAAATGCCTGGACACTGGACACTATTATATTGCAGGGCCTGTGGACAGCCGCAGGGGACACTGGGGAGGTGGGGTCATGAAGCAGGGTTGAAATGGGGTTTGGTAGCAGGGAGATGGGGAGCATATAGGATGGTGATGATGCCTATAGGGTGGGACTGGGCTTAGGGACAGGGGCAGTGAGGAGCATTCAGGGGGTACCCATTTAGGGGAGGATGAAGTCTGGGGGCAGTGGATCAGTACTGGTGGGGTTTCATTTTGGGGTGGCATCGCAATAATGTCTGGGGTTAATGGGGATATGGAGAATGTCTGCTTGGGGTGGGTCTGATCTGGGGCGTGGTACTGCCCATTTAGGGTGGGATGCAGACAGGGTTTGGGAGCAGTGGGGGGCGTAAGAGGTGTCCATTCCGGCAAAGCTGAATGGGAAACCCGTTTGAACCCGAGTTTGGGGACCATGGGGGGTCACCGGGGATGCCGGCCAGAAGTAGCCGGTGCGGAGGCAGCGATGCCTCCTTACCTGCTTGAACTGCTCCTCGTAGGTCCATTCGTGGTGCGGGGGCGGCGGTGGGTCGCGGGGCTCCCCTTCTTCCTCCTCTTCCTCTTCCTCCTCCTCGTCCTCCTCCTCCTCCGCCGCAGCAGCGGGCGGCGGGCGCGGGCCGGAGGCCGGGCGGCGGCGAGGAGCGGCGGGCGGCGGCCCGGGGCCGGGGCCAGGCTCCACCGGGGGCCGTCGGGGAGCGCCGTCGGGGCCGCGGGCCAGGCGGGCCGCCTGCTGCCGCTGCAGGCTCTCCATCACCGCCGCCAAGCGCAGCCCCCCCGCCGGCCCCGGCCCCCGCGGCGGGGCGGCCGGCTGCGGGCACAGGGCACGGCCTCAGCGCTGCCGCCGGAGCCGGAGAAGGAGGAGGGAGGGGAGGAAGCATCCCCCACCCCGCCCGCTTTCCCCGCCGCTCCCGGGGGCCTTGCCCAAAAGTTGCCCGCGGAACCGTGGCCGCGCCGGGAGCGGCTCCCGCCTCCCCTGCCGGGACCACCCGGCACCCTGCCCCGCGGGGAGCCCGGCCCGCCAGTATTACGTCCCCGCTCCTCCGGGGGACGGGTCCGATCCGGGGAGCCTCCTTCCTCCGTCCCGCTGGGGACCCGTGCCTTGCTGGGACTGGGACCCCCGCCCCAGTTCCACTGGGAGCCGCGTCCTACCGAGGACCCCTTCACTCCCCGGTCCAAGCGAGACATCCGCCCCGACGGGGATCCGTCTCCTACCGAGTCCCCCACCGCCCCGTCCCTGCCGGGAACTCCGTCCCGATCCCGCCCGAGGGTCTCTCCGGGCGCCCCGTCCTCTCGCGACCCCCCTCCCGCTCTCACCGGGGACCCCGATCCCTCTCCCCGTCCAACGCGGGTGTCCCTACCCCGCTCCCGCCATGCACCCCCGCGTCGCCGGGGCCCCTCCGGCCGCTCCGTCCCTCACCAGGGCGGGTTTGGCCGCCAGGCTGGGGTTTTCCACCATGCCGCCGGCTCCGAGCGCCGCCCGGGGCTCGCCCCGCCGTCCCGGGGGGCACGGCCGGCCGGCTGCTCCGCCCGGTCCCGGCCCCGGCCCGCCGCTCACATGGCGCCGCGCCCGCCGATATTTCTTTTATTCCGCAGCAGATGAGGGTGGGTGGGATTTTTCCCTCTTTTCTTTCTTTCTCTCTTTCTTCCTTTTTTTTTTTTTTTTTTTTTTTTTTTTTTTTTTTTTTTTTTTTTTTTTTTTTTTTTTTTTGCAACAAGTGGCAGTCAGACAGCAACACCCCTCCCCGCTCCCATTTGCTAGCGCACGTCCAGGGAGTCACCCGGGGAGGGCTGGGCTTACGGTAGTCCCGGGGGATAGCACCGGACCGGCCCGCTGAGCGCCAGCCGGGGGCCGCCCTGCACTTGGAGCCGGGGGCGCAGCGAACGGGGGCGACCCCCAGTCCATGCCTATGTGGGGGTGCTGGACGACGGGAGTACATGGGGGTGTGTGTGAGGAGAAGGGAGTGTGAAGGAGGGAGGGGTGCGTGAGGGATCTGTGCACACTGGTGTAAGAGGATGCTGCACCCATCGCACACCTTTTAGAGGGTTTTAGGAGTGTGTGTGTAGATAGCCTGTGTGTGCTGGAAAAAATGAGTGTGTGTGTTTTCGTTGCCTGCGTGTGTATATGTGTGCACAGTGGGATGGATGAGCCTCCCTCACAGGTGTGTGTGCAGGGTGCTGGAGCACCCCTGTTCCTGTGCACAGTGGGAGAGGTGAGTGCATTACACGTGTCTGTAAGGGAGCCCCCACATACCAACGAGAGTGTGCCCGTGGTTAAGGTGTGTGCATGCCCTGGGGGTGCCTGTGGAGTCCATGTGTCCATCACTTGGAGCAGTAACCATGCACATGCATGTGTGAAGCCATGTTCACTGTCAGAGGGGCTGAGAGCCTGCAGTGTGTGCACAGTGTGTTTGCTTTTGGGGACAATAATAAATGTCATATATATGTCCATGGGGATCTTGGGTGTGTGTGTGTTTCATGTTCACCTGTTGGTGTGTGCAATCTCTGCTGGGAAGGGTAGGAGGGGCAGGCGTCTGCACACGTGCTTTTTTGGGGCAGGTGGGTGTGTGTGCTCATGCTACCCATCCTTGTGCATGCACAAAGTGGTGTTTGGGGCAAGCTCCAAGTGCTGAACCCTGAGCTTCATCCTTGAGGGTTGGGGTATCACAGCAGTGTGACCCATGACCCTCAGCCTGGGACTTTGTGACAGGTGCTGTGGATGCCTGGCAGAAGGGGTGAGATTGTAATGTGGCCTGGATGCCCAAAGAAGCTTCCTGGTAGAACAAGGCTATGTATCTCTGCCACTGGAGTGGCTCAATGCTCCTGTTTTGCCCTGTGTCCCTGCTTGCAGTGGGGTAAACCGTGGCACCAGGCTATCAAGTGTGTCTCCAGATGTCAGACAAGGATGTAAGATGAGGTGAGAGCACAGCACCTCTCTACCTTGGGTGCTGGCTTCTGGCAGCATCCCCAGACTATTTCCTTACTCTCCCTCCACCTGCCTGTCTGCCAGATTTTCCTGACTCCTTTCTCTATGGAGAAAACTTTGCCAGGAGGCAAAGGAGGCACCCACTCTTCCTTGGGCTTTTGTTGGCCAGGGCATCTGCAGGATTTGCATGGATCCCTGGGGAGCAGCATTACCCCGCAACGCTGGGACACAAGGGATGCTGGCTTTGATCCCATCCCACAGAGCAGTTCGTCACTGAGACTTCCTACTGCTGCACTGGCTTTTAGTGAGATGGGATGACAGGAGGTTGGGTGGCAAGGGCTGGTGGTTCTGTCCCCTCCACAGCTGCAGGGGCCGGGGGCAGCCAGCATGAGCCAAGTCCTCTCTTTTCCTCCAAGCATCTTGAGGAAAAACAGCCACTGGCCATGCTGGTGGCAGGAGCTGACTTTGCTCTCAGGCTTCATGGCCCAGCTCTGTGCTCTCTCCCCCCCCACCAGGGAAAAGCTGCTTCTGTGCTCTCCAGTTTCCCTATGAACATCTTGTGAGAAACTACCCCCTGTCCTGCCATGGCTCTGGTGACTCTCCGGGCTCCTTAACCTCCTGACACCTCAGCAGCATTTGACATAGTGCACCATGCTCACCAGGGAGGCTCTCCTGGAAAAATCAGACTGTTCCCTGGGAGCGCAGGGCAGCTCCCGACCCTGCAGGGCCCCCAGGCGCTGTTTATCTTTGCACAGGAGATAAATTAGCTGTCGGCCATCCTATTTCAGGGCTGGACAGCTGTAGCTTGCACTGGCCCATCCCATCCCTCTGCGGCAGAGGCAGGGACCTCCTGGTGCTTGCCAGCTCCTCTGAGTCAGTGTGGTGCTCTTGTTGACTTCCCACTGAGAAGATGAGACCTGGCCCTACTTCAGAGGGATCCACAGGGCCATATGACCCTCAAGCCTCATTGCACAGGACCCCATGCCATATGGCTCCAGCTTCCCCTCCCAGTGCTGCTGCCTTGCACCCCAGTGTGCTGCACCCTCTGCTCTGGGCTGTGCCTTGTCCCCTACACACTGAAAGCTGTGCTGGATGGGGTGAGACAGACGTGGTGACTTCTCCATGGCTCAACAGGAGCCCAAGTATTTGGGGAAGCTCCCCTTCTGCAAGGAAGAGGGGTTGGGGTGCTTGGGTCAGTTTAGCACCCAGGCCAGCTAGTGGCAACACCAAGGTCTCCAGGGGGTGCAGCATGTCTCATTGCCTTGGACATGGCCACCAATGGACCTGTTCTTCTCAGCTCCTGTCTAGAACCTCCACAGTGATAACAGCAGCTCTGGGGTTCTCCACATGTGTCATGAAGATGTCTGTGCTCAGGCTCTCCTTGGGGCAAGCAAGCAGGACCATGTCCCTTTGCCCCCCTGCTCACCATTTTGCACTGATGGGGCCTGTTGATGCTCCCAGCTGGAGAGAAATTCCCCAAATGGCTATTGACAGCCGTGGCTGAAGCTGCACAGACAGGATAGTGGAGGTATAGATGGGCACAGCAGACAGTGGAGCAGAGTGAGAGATACTTGAAGCAGATACTGCAGGAGGAATCAAGAGATAGATCCTGTGGGCTGATCAATACCCATGGCATGTGGAGGGACAGGAAGATAAAGCAAGTTGCAGGGGAAGGTATTAGGAGGGCAGCGATCTGCATTTGTCCTGGTGACAGCTCTGGGGAAATGCTACTCATGCTTGCTTCAGCTGGGACTGGGGTAGAGCTAGACCTGGGGTGCAGGTGGCTGACTCTCCTTGCCCATTTCCAGCTACTCCATGAGGGGTTGGTACCCTTTGAGGTGTCCTGTGGTCCCACCTGGCCTCTGGACACCAAAAGGTGCATATTTCCTGTGTGTCCTGGTAAATGTTCTATCTACTCTCTCCAGGAGTACCTGCTGCGCGTGGACATTCTGAAGGATGCTGTGTCCCTAGCCACCAAGAGCAGCCAAGGGAGAAAGGGGCAATCCCTGGCCCCTGCACAGGGGCTGGGCTGCAGCTGGGTGATTGCAGATGAGCTTCCAACTGTGCCTCAGTTTCTCCAAGAGAACAAGGTGATGGTAAAGCTGCAGGCAGCTGGGTCATGCCTGCAGGCAGCTGGGTCAGGCCAGCGTGGACTTGGGCATGGATGACGAGGCACAGGAAGACAAGGCAGAGGCACCAACAACCTGCAGAACTTGCTGTGTTCAGAATTCTTCTCTGCTGGTCATTGGAGACACTTACCTGATTAAGAGGTTGCAATCACCAAATGGATGCTTTTCATGACCCTTTAATGAATTCCTGACACTTAGTGCTCTCTGCTGAGATGGGGACAACCCCTCCTGCTGCAGCAGAGCAGCCAGGGTTGCTGGGTCTAAGCCCTGCTCCACCCTACTGGCATTTGCTTGAGCCACCTCATGCTGCGTGGTTTCTCTACTTGTCATGGTTTCTTTCTTCATGCCATCTGAGCTGGGAATGCTGAGGAAGGAAACCCCAGAGCAGCTTTTTGCATGGACAGGGTTGCTGGCCCTGCAGCCAGGCTGGGGGGGGGATCCCCCGCCCGGGATGGAGTTATTGACACGGGCGCTACAGAAAACACTGCTGAGATTGTTCACACTAATGTTATTTAGCAGCAATATTTCCGTAATAAAAGAAATCAATGGGCAAGAGAAAAGACCTGTCCAGAGCTTTGATTTTCTTATTTTAATGGCATACTTATTTACTCCCACCAGCGTGCCCATCGGATTTTCATTACGTGGCCTTCGCTGTAAGTGGAGCGGTATTGATACGAGCTGCTGAGTTAGCGCCTTGCTGTGCGGGCCAGCTCGGGTGGGATTGCTTGTGTTCCCCAACGGGGCTCTGCCAAACCCCAGGGAACAGGGCTGGTGTGGTGCCAGGGAGGCCTGGTAGCCCTCAGGAACACACATACGTGCACATACAGAGACTGCCCATGTGTGTGTGCACACACACAAACACAGCCCACCTGTCTGTGAATACACAAGGGTGCACAGCTGCTGCCAGTGCACTGCGGGCTGTGCACACACATAGGTGTGACACACGTGTCACCGGCACAGGCACACAGGCACACACACACACACACACACACACACACAGAGGAATAAAACTCTTCTGACTACACCCATGCGCACATTCCTACCCAAATGTGCCCCAGAACTCACACACCTGCACTTGCTCTGTATGGACTTGGTCTGTATCAGATGCCTGATTGTTCTACCTATTTATAAATGTGTGCCAGCCCCACCTGTTGTGCCCACACCCCCCTGAAAACTATTCTACCTAAACACACACACACACACACACACACACACACACAGGTATACGAGATGCATATGTGTGCACGTGTGTGTGTGTGTGAACACACATAAACCTCTCAAAAACCATCTACTACGTGCAGATCCAACCAACCTCAGGGGGCCACAGACCCAGCATTTCCACTATGCCTCAAAAGGATGGAGCTCCCTGAGCTCCAGGATTGTCCCTGGAAGCAGGACCTGGCACCAGCCCATGCTTTTGGTCATCAGTGACTGGAGTGACAAGAGGAGTAATAGCACCATCTTCTGCCAATTCCCGGGAGCTGAGACAGGGCTGATCCTGCCCAGTGCTGCTGTACCCCAGCTCCTCCAGCTCCAGGATCTTGAGCGGGATGATACAGCTTCCCCAGGGACACCCAGCTGTCAGCAGGACTGCTGCTGAGGCTGGAGCTGGCCTTCAGTGTGGCAGGGCTCAGCATGCTCCAGAGACTCTTCCAGAGACCCAAATAGGTGGGATGAACAACTTTATTACTGGTATCTCTTTTCAGGTAGCAAATTAAGAACTAGCCCATGTACAGGGCTGCTGGTCAGCAGAACAGGGACAGTCTGGGGAGCAGGAGGATCAACATGCTACAGGCCTGGGTGGCCAGGGACACACTCGTGTATTTGGCAGCAGAATGAAGGTGAAAGTCCACCAAGCAGTGAGCTCACATGGGTCTCACCTCAGGGGTGCAAGCAGGGTGCACAGCTGGGTTTGGCTGGAGGATTACAGCACTCTCTTGGCAGCCGGGATCCCATGCCGGGAGCCGAGCAGAGTGGCTGTCCCCAAGGGGTCTCACAGCCAGGGAAAGAGTTTTGACGGGCGAGATCCCATCCTGAGCTAGTACAGACATTTGGGCACTCGAGGACACTAGGTACGTGCATAGCCAAGAGGCCACACAGAACAGGGTCTCCATTAAGGCGACAGACGGTGGGTTTCCCCCTTGGGGGGCACTGCCGGGAGAGGACTGTGGGAAGTGACCTTCTTCCAGCCCCAGCCATCCCTAAAGGCAGATGACACACAGGGGAGCAGGGGGCCCTCCAGCACAGAAGTCAGGCATTCCCCCACTGCCAGGGGGTTTCAGCAGTGATCCTGCCCCGTGCCAGGGTGACACTGTGTGCTGCCAACCCACATCGGCAGGGATGGAGCCACGGGAGATGCTGCCAGCTGGACACAGCACTTTGCGCTGCCCGCAGTCCCGGCAGGCTGCCAGAGACATGGGGGACTTGGCGACCGACCTCTGCAATGGATGCCCTGGTCTGGTCTATCCTGTCCACCCTGCCCCGAGGGCAGCATCATTCCCCTGATGTCTCAGGAGCTGAGGAAATCTTTTGGGGCCCAGGGATAGCCAGCTCCAGCTTCTCTCCCACTGCATGCTGAGGACACATAGGGGTGTTTGTACACTGCAAGGCCACTCCAGCCCTGAGGGATGGAAAAGCAGGACGTGACTCTGACAGAAAGGAGGGACAGGCAAATAGTAAAGAGAACTGACGTTCTGTGTTGCTGTGACTGCCGAGGTCCCTCTGTCCTGGCACTCTGTTGGCCTGTGGGGAAAGGACAGAACAATTTGGGGAAGGCACAGGGGATCTCCTGCTGCCTCTGCTAGAACCAGGGCTTGGGGAGGAAGAGAAAATGGCTGGGAGGAAAGGAGCCAACTGGGCTCAGCAGGGTGCCCTGGCGAGATGGGCTCAGCACCCAAAGGTGCTGAAGAAGGCATTTGCTTCCAGGAGCAGGCCCTTTGTGTAGACACGCAGGGTGTAGAAGAGGGTGACAAAGTCCTGAGTGCTGAAGAGGGTGTCAGCCAGGGCGAAGGCGAGTGTGGAGGGGATGAAGCCCCGGCCGTACTCCACCATCCAGGTGCCTGCGCTCCACTGCACTGACGTGGCCTCTCCCGCCTGGTGCACGATGGTGTCCCCTGCCAAAACACACAACCAGCAGGGCTCCCAGTGGCTGCCCTACATCATGCCCAAATGGGAGACACAGGATTACAGCCTGCAGGATTGAGCCTTCCAACCCCACTCCAGCCTTGCTCCCTTTTCTCTTACTGTCACCCACTGACATGCTGGGATGTGCCACTGGGAACCCAAAGTGCTCTATCCTGAGCTTTTGGCTTCTGTCAGCTTAAGGGAAGGGCCTCTACAACAGCAAGTGGCCGAGTCCCAAAGACATGGATGCAGCCCACAGGTCACGATACTGCTGTGCTTACCTGGATAGTAGATCTCACTTCTGGTGGTCCCCTCCTTCCACTGCCGGAATGTCCCCGAGATGATGGTGTCAGAAATATCTGCCCAGTAGCGACCTGTGGGAGGACAGAAACACTGGCTCAGTGTCTCCCTGACAGGGACAGCACAGAAGCCCAGGTCTGAATTGTGGAGCACGGGGTCAGGATGGCAACCCCAAGTGCCTCAATATACCAAGAAGTGCCAAGGGCTCTGGTACCCCCACTGTCTGTGTGAAAAGCCATATACCACCAGCCAGGACTTCTTGGTGTCCTTAAGCCCCATAATTTCCAACTTCTTTGGCATTTGCTCCCTCCTGAAGGAGATGAAATGTGTGCCATTGCCTGCCAGCTGGATGCGGAGAGTCCTGGCCACACAGCATGTCACACAGAGGGACCTGCAAATGCTGCAGGACACCATGGGGGCTGGCCCCCTTGCAGGGAGTGTTTGGCCAGCATCATTCACCCCATAGAAAGAGTGAAGGCAGTGGGCTCCCTGTGCTGGGCATGCCACGACTAGCTGCACCTGAAAGAGTGGAGTACAAATAGCTTGGAGAACTCCCCCGCCCAGCAACCTGGTCCCCCTGCTTACCCGAGTGTCCCCCAGTGTCAACAGCGGTCCCGAAGAGCAGCACATACTCGGTGAGCGAGGCATGGAGCAGGCACATGGAGCCCATCCAGCCACCTGCATTCACAAACACCCACTGCAGGTCCTCATCTGGCAGAATGTGGCCTGGGTGCTTCTTTCGCAGCTCCACAATGATCTTGGAGAAAGCCAGCTCATGGTCCAGCCCTGCAGCACCCATGGCTACTGTAAGTCCCTGGCACAGAGAAAGCTCAGCCAACTACCCTCCCAAATCCCCTGCACAGCCACAGGGTCTCAGCACACCCTTGGAGAGGGCTGCCTAGGGAAAATATCTCCTCTCTCCAGCTCTCAGCTCCTGTTGACCCAGCTCCACCGCCTCTCTGGATCACCAGGATAAAGCAGCACTGAGTGCTCCAGTCCTACAGCTCATCCCAGATGCTGGGCAATAAGGGAGACCCAAGCAAGCTGACAGTGCCCCTGTCCTGGTGCCCCTCCCTGACCAAACTTCCTGTGCCTTATGGGGACACCCCTCTTCTGAAGCCCCGGGCCGGACCCACCTGAGGCTTCAGCCCTAACCAGGCTGGATGACGCCGCTGTCCTGGTCCCCATCCCTCCTTTGCTCCAGTCCCATCTTCCACCCCGCTTCCCCCGCGTTCCCTGTTGCTGTCCCCCGGTACCGATCCCCTTCCTGTCCCAATCCTGCTGCCCAGGCCCAGCTCCCTGCTCCTCCCCGACTCCGGCCCCATTCCTCCCAAGATCCCGGCCCCCCTGTACCGGACGCTCCTCCGTCCTTCATCCCTCGCTACGGCTCCCCCCCTCCAGCCCAGGCCGCCGCTCCCCCCGCCACATCTCCGGCTCCTCTCTCCATCCCCACCCCCTCGCCCATTCCCATCCCCATCCCCATCCCTCCTCGGCCCCTCTCCCCGCCGTCCCTCCGCGTCCCCACGGGCGGCGCGTACCCGCGTGGTGCCGGGCGAGCTGTGCGATCTCGGCGGGGCTGAACTCGTACCGCTTGGCCGCCAGCCACCCGCGCAGCCCCTGCAGCACCAGCGCCAGCGCGCCCAGCGCCAGCCCGGCCCGCAGCGCCCGCCGCCCCCACGCCGCGCCCATCCCGCGCTCCACCGCCCCCGGCACCGGGGGAACGGGAGCGGGAACGGGAGCGGGACCCGGGCCGGGACCGCCCCCGCCACCCCCACGCCACGCACGGCCCGGGGCGGCTGCGCCGGCGCGGCGGGGCGGGGCGGGAGGCTGGAAGGGGCCGATCCCTCCGGGTTTCCGGGAGTGGGGAGGCATGGAGCCATCGCCGGTGGGGGTGCCGGAGGGGGGCGGCCGCCTCCGCGCCAGCGGTACGGGTGGGGTTACCTTCCTCCATCCTTCCCTTCGGACCTTCGGCGGAACCCAGCACGACCCCGGGAAGCGGGAGATGCGGGGACCTTCCCTGCCCGGAGTAGCTGGGCTCCCGGGCTGGGACACGGAGGAAGGGGTGAAGCTGAGGAGGGCATAAAGCGGCGTGCAGACCGTGTGTCTTTGCCCCTTGAGAGGGCGTGGTGGGTGGGGTGCGGGTACCCCCTCTGCGGCGGGGTCCGCGCCTGAGTCCCCGCTGCTGTCCCTCCCCGCAGAGCACCAGCACGTTCGGTACAACCCGCTGCGGGACGACTGGGTGCTGGTATCGGCCCACCGGGTAAAGCGCCCTTGGCAGGGTCAGCTTGAGAAGCCGCCCCCCGAGGATGTTCCCCGCTGGGACCCCAAGAACCCCCTCTGCCCCGGAGCCACCCGGGCCAACGGCGAGGTAGCACCAGGGACACGGGGACCCGGGTTCCCCCTGCCACCCCCTCTTGCCTTCATACCATCTCTCACCCCGGCAGGTGAACCCCAACTACGAGGGTACTTTTGTCTTCCCAAATGACTTTCCTGCACTGCAGCCTGATGCTCCAGAGCCTGGTACCTTTGGGAAGTGGAGCAGGCTGCTGGGGCCCCTTGGACTTGAGTCCTAGGGCTGCTCCAGAGTGGCCTGGAAAGGCTTGGATTCTGCCTCAGTACCTTCTCCCTGCCCACTCTTTGTCCTTCCCCAGATGACAGTGATCACCCCTTGTTTCAAGCTGCCCCAGCCCGGGGTGTGTGGTAAGTACCTACATGGCTCCAGCGGGTTTGGGACATAATTTGTCAAGAACCTGTGGAATGGTACTGGACTGGGCCTGCTACCCTCATGCAGTACCTATTCTGTACACGTCTGCTCAGTTTTGGGGTCATTCTGGGGGTTTTGGCCTTGTCCTTTGTCCCACTGCACCCAGCAAAGCTGTGAGGGCTCCAGAGACACCCGCAGTCACAGCTGTGCGTGTTTTCTCTACAGCAAGGTGATGTGTTTTCACCCCTGGTCAGACCTGACGCTGCCCCTCATGTCCCTGCCAGAGATCCGGGCTGTCATCGATGCGTGGGCAGAGCTGGCGACCGAACTGGGGGCTTCCTACCCCTGGGTGCAGGTGTGGAGCTGCTCTTTTGTGGGTGAAGGTGGGAGGCCAGTGCTGGGTGCTCTGGTAGTACTTGGAGTTGGGAGCATCCTAGCTGTGTGTGGGTCTCCTGCTTTGTGCCCTTTGAGCCTTGGTGCCCTGCTGGGCCCTTTCCATGTGGGTGTGAGACTCAGTTCTCCTGCGGTTGCTTCCCTGCTGTGCTGGGGACACCAGGACAGCCTGCAGTGGGGGCCCTGTGGCTGGGACCTGCTGGCTTCACCTCTTCCTCTGTTCCTAGATCTTCGAGAACAAGGGAGCGATGATGGGCTGCTCCAACCCGCACCCCCACTGCCAGGTGAGGTTGTCCCACCTGTGACCTGGCTAAACTGCAAATCCCTGTGGTGACCCTACAACAAGCCCTGAGGGCAGATGTGAATGGTAATCACCCTGCCCTGGTCCCGGAGCGTTTTACAGTGAGGATACCCCTGTGTCTGTCCTGTCACCTCCCCTCTGGGGACTGTCCCTCGTGGCTGCCACATGCCAGACTCTCCACCGGGTGGCAGCAGGGACCTCCAGATGGCCAGCGTGGCTTAGGGGTACCCCTGCAAGTGAAGGGTACGAGCGCCTCAGTCCTGTTCCCCAATGTTCCTCCTAGGTGTGGGCCAGCAGCTTCCTCCCTAACGAGGCACGCCTGGAGGACCGGACCCAGCGCCAGCACCTGAGCCAGCACGGCGTGCCCATGCTGCTGGAGTATGCAGAGCAGGAGGCTTGCCGAAAGGTGAAAGCATGGATGCTATCTGTATCCCCTCCCTGGGAGCTGGTTGTGTGCCGGGGTGGACTCCCCACCCCCTAGGAGCTGCACCCTAGGGGTGCCCTGGGGCACTGGGACTGGATATGTCCCCGTCAAGCATGGTGTGTAACACCCCCCTGCAGTGCTACAGGCTGGGGACAGAGTGGCTGGACAAAAAGGGATATGAGGGTGCTGGTTGACAGCTGACTGAACATGAGCCAGCAGTGTGCCCAGGTGGCTAAGAGGGCCAATGACACCTGGCCTGTATCAGAAGTAATGTGGCCAGCAGGACGAGGGAAGTCATTCTTCCCCCATACTTGGCACTGGTGAGGCTCCACCTTAAATACTGTGTGCGGTTCTGAGCCCCCCAGTTTAGGAAGGATATTGAGATGCTCATTCATCTGGACGAGGGGGGCAAGGTTGGTGAAAGATCTGGAACACAAGCCCTATGAAGAACAGCTGAGAGAGCTGGGGGTGTTTAACTGGAAAAAAGAAGGCTTAGAGGAGGCCTTATTACTCTCTACAGCTCCCTTATAGGTTTTAGTCCATGGGAGGTTGGTCTCTTCTGCCAGGCAACCAGTGATTGGACAAGACCAGACTGCCAGGGGAAGTTCAGGCTAGACATTAGGAAATATTTCTTCACTGAAAGAGTAATTGAGCATTGGAATGGGCAGCCCAGGGAAGTGGTGGAGTCAAAAAGACTGGGTATGTCACTCAGGGCAGGGGTTTAGTTAATAAGGTGGTGTTAGGTTATAGATTGGACTTAATGATCTGAAAGGTCTTTTCCAACCTAGCTGGTTCTGTGATTCTCTGCCCTGCAGGAACGGCTGGTGGTGGAGAATACAGACTGGCTGGTTGTGGTGCCATACTGGGCTACCTGGCCCTACCAGACCCTGCTGCTGCCCCGCCGCCATGTTTGTCGCCTGCAGGACCTCAGTGACAGTGAGAAGGACAGTGAGTGGCTCTGAGCTTTATTGTACCTATCCCGCATCCTTTTTGCTTGACCTTTGTTAGGAGGCAGCTCTGTTGGTGCTGGAGGGCTTTTGTCCTTGGGGTGGGGGCTGCTGAACCTAGCTGAGGAGGGGAATGGCTCCTCTGTTTTGTTAGGATAAGAACTAGTTGTTTGGGCACAGCCAGCACTGCTGGCGGGACTCCTGTCCTTTTGGGGTGGTGAAGCACATGGTGCTCCTTGCTTTGGTGGGGGGCTTCTTCTGCTTCATTGCTCGGGCTCCCTGTGTGAGTGGGGAAGGGTGGGAATTCCCAAGGGCATCCTTCCTGCCTGTCACTGATATCTGCCCAGGGAGAGGTGCTGTGGGTGATCCCACTACACACCTGGCAAGCTTCTGGCCAGCTGGGGATGTGAATCACTGTCGCTTTTCTGCAGGCCTGGCCTCCATCATGCAGAGGCTGCTCATCAAGTACGACAACCTCTTCGAAGTCTCCTTCCCCTACTCCATGGGCTGGCATGGTGAGTGGTGTGGCTCTGTAATCCTCTCATCCACATCCCTGTCCCCTGCCTGTGGCTCATATGGTGCCTCTGTGCCCTGCAGGAGCCCCCACAGGCCCCTACCTGGAGGAGGACTGCAGGCACTGGCAGCTCCATGCCCACTACTACCCCCCATTGCTGCGCTCCGCCACTGTCCGCAAGTTCATGGTGGGATACGAGATGCTGGCACAGGCACAGAGGGATCTCACCCCAGAGCAGGTGACTGCAGCTCAGTGAGATTGGGAGAGCCAGGGGCTTGTGTGCCACGGATGTCCCTGGGACCAGCCCCTGGCTGTCCCTTGTGCTGTTCCCTGCAGGCAGCCGAGCGCCTGAGGAGCCTCCCCGAGGTGCACTACAAGAAGAGGGCTGAGGAGGTGTGATGGAGAGCTGCAGAGCATCCAGTCCTTGGATGTGAGTGTGAGGGGGGTTCTTACTGCTTTCCACTGCTACCTGAAAGGAGGTCATAGCCAAGTTGGGGTTGGTCTTTTCTCCTGGATAACTAATGATGGGACAAGAGGGTACAGCTTGAAGTTGTGCTAGGGGAGGTTTAGATTGGATGTTGGGGAATATTTCTTCACCTGAAAGGGTGGTCAGACATTGGAGCAGACTGCCCACTGAAGTGGTGGAATCACTGTGCCTGGAAGTATTAAAAAAATGTTGAAATGTGGCACTTAAGGCATGGTTCATTGGTGGGCTTGACAGTGCTACGCTAACAGTAGAGGTTTAAGATTGTAACATTTGGTGTGCTCACTAAGACCACGGGTCAACTGGGAGTGGTGAGAACTGAGGTCGGGGAATTCATATCAGATGTGAGCCCTCTGAGTTCCCAGATTCTGCTGAACCTTGTCACGGCTTGGCTGGTTTTTGGGACTGGTTTTGCCTGTTTGAGGACTCAGAACCTAATCCTGTGGCATCCTTGTGTAGGTGGTGTTCCTTGTCTCTTTCACCATCCCAGGCTCTGTCTTCTGCCCCCATGGCATGCTCCTACCACCACTAAAGGGCTTACCCTCCTTACCAGTCCAGTCTCCCTGGTGGGACTGGGAGTTTGGCCCCGTGGAGGGGCACAACCCTCCTGGAAAATAAAACCTGTAAGCAAAGTGCCTCTACCTGTGCTCTCGTGGCTCTCATGGGAGGTTTGGGGTCTGTGGTGAAGACCCCCAGCTGCTGGTGCGGGATAACACGGAGCTCGGGATGTTCTGACTGCCCAATTCCTGGTGCTCTTGTCCCTGCCCTTGCGCTGCCTCCTCTTCCTCCCTGGGGGGAGCTCTGAGTCTGTCTCTGAGTGCTGCAGGCTTGTCGAGGAGTGGGAAACAGGGAGGAGGAATGGATGCAACCCAAGGCTTAGCCAGCTCCTGGGAAAGGGCTGAGCCCTGGCAGACTTGCTGCACGGAGGCTGCTGGCCGAGATACTCAGCCCTGGAGCTGTTCCTCTTCATCCTCTCTGGCTGGGACTGCTGGGCAGCAGCCCTTGTGCTGCCTGCTGCAGGTACACGGGCTGCTGCCATGCAGGTTCATCACTCACCTGGGGGCTGCCAGAGAGTCCAGTTCTTTTCCTGGTTCTTCTCCCCTCTTCACTGTGCCCACCCAGGGGGTGGGATAGTGGCAGCTTGGACCCTGGATGCCAAGCACTATGTACCCTGACATCTTCACAAATAGTTTTTATTTGTCACTAATGACCCATTCTCACAGCTCTCTGAGACCCCTCTCCTTGGCAAATCTGTGAGTGTGCTCCTGGGGGCTAGAAATACCTTGCAAGGAGAGAAATGCTCTACTCCTACCTCCAAGACAACAGTTGGTGGGGAGGACTGTATTCCCTGTGCCCCATCCGTACATCACTCCCCCATCTGTATCCATGGGGCTGGGATGGATGGATGGAAGGCCTTCCAGGCCTGTGTGATGCTGGATGCCCTTCTACATGCTAGTCCTATCTTTCTGCCTGATTGTCACATCTCGGAGCCCACAAACTGCCCTCTCCTGACCTCAGTGCTCCCCAGGTGCTCCGGGGCTGTGGGCAGGAGCTGGTGGCTGATCCTTGAGCTTGGAGCCGTCAGTGTACGCACCATCCCTCACCGTGGCATCGGGGTTGCCCAGCTGGGAATCTGGCCTCTTGCAAAACTGATTTCTCCCCTCCTGGGACAAGCAGAGTCCGTTTGGTCTCCGCCACCATCCCGACCGTGAGCCTTTTCCATTTGCAGCAAGTGCCTCCGCTCCAACTTCCCAACTTCCCAGCTTGTTCTCCAGTGTCCCGGGAAAGCGGCAACAAATTCCCTTAAGTGTGGCAATGCAGCTCGGGGTAATTAGCCGCTGAACCGGTCGTAACGATGCTAGTCATCTCCCTGCACACGCAGTTAGCTCTGATTTAATGGCCCGGCGGCTCCCAGCCCTGGCAGCCGCGCCTCTGCCCGCGGCCGTAAATGAAACTCGCAGTTAAGTCAAGCGGTATTAAACTTTACAGTCGCCGTCTTTAAAAACGGGACTCTCTCCAATAAATCAGGGCGAGTGGGATTGTAAATATCGAGGCAGGATCCGTGTTGCTTAATTAAACAGCACCTAATGAACAGGCTGGTTGTTGTGCTCTGATTTAGGGGGGAGGCTGGGGAGGTAGTTCATGCTAAGGAGGGCTGGTGCCCGTGCCAGGGTGTCCTTCTGCTGTAGGCACCAGCTGCTCAAGTTTATCTGCTGCTAAAAAATCTCAGAGATGGCCTGAGAGGTGTTTTATATATATATATATATTTTTTGTGTGTGTGTCTGTGTGTGTTTTTCTTTAATTAAACCCCTCCCCCTGAAATCTGAAACAGGGTGAAAGCAGCAGTTAGAGGAGGAAGAGGAGGGGTGAGGGCTTGACCCTGGTTATGCTGAGGGGTTATGCCTCCCCATTTTTTCACAACAGATCCAAGCTCCTCTTTCCTCCATACTTTCAGCTTGTGCACGGGGGTGTGAAAAGCTGGAAGGAAGCAATCAGCCTTCCCCATGGCACAGGGAGGCATCAGGGTGGTACAAATGGAGCTGCTGGGGATGGAAGGAAAGACATTGCCATTCATAGGAGCCATTGCTGGTGTGCTGTAAACCCCAAAGTCTTTTTATATTTTTGTAGTTGCAGTCCAGTTGTAATTAAAAAGTGATTTATTACAAAGAGATTAAAAAAGTCTAGCTGGTGAGGGATGAGGGATTTGAGGGCCTGCAGGGTATCCAGCTGTTGTTCTTGACCTGGGAGCATCAAAGGGGAACTGAGGCCTGTTGGGTTTCCCCATAGGATGGTCCTTGATGCTGTTTCATTTCTCCAGGGGAGCTGTTGGAAATCCTAGGGAAGGTATCTCTGTGACTAGGTCATCCTTGTCCTGAGTCTCCATCTCCCAGAGGGCAGAAACATCCTCTGCAAACACTTCCCTGAGCTGCCCTGGAAGAGTGAGCAGGACAGGTGGTGTGGGGAGAGTGAGAGGAACTCAAGCATGGAATTAATGAATTAAAATCCACTGGGGTCCCATAGAGGTGTTTGTATCCTCTGTGGTGCATTAATGGGTTTGTGAGGGATTAGGAAAGGGACAGAATGCTGCTGCACCGGGCTGGCACAAGCTGTGCTCTGCAAGGAGCAAGGGATACACCCAGTGGGGGATCCAGAGATGCAGAGATGCTTGAGGGGGTGTGTCCAGGAATTGATTTTCATTTCTGTCCCATTTTCTGATGATTGAAAGAAAGAAATTGATCAATTTGCCAAGGGATGCAGCTTCCCCAAAGCTCCTGGAGCTTTGTCTCTACTGAAATGAGCAAATGTCCTTGCCCGGGTTGGAGCAGTGGCTGTGTCCATCACTGTGTCTGCTTTGCAAGTTTGGGAGACCCAGAGCACCCCCAGATCTCACACTAACTCCTGTGGCCATGGGTGAAGCCAGTCTGGGAGGCAGCCCTGGTGGATGGAGACCATTTGGCACGAGCACTTTATGGTAGAGGGCAACTGCTGGAGGCTGGTCCATCACTTTTGTTTGGGTGTCCATGTCCTTGGCACCTGCCAAAGGCTGCAGAGCTGCAGACAAGCTGAAGATCTTGAGTCCCCAGTCCTGTCCATCCATCTTCCCTCTTTCCACTGCCTTCCAGTGCAGGTGAGACAATAAAACACTAAGCAAAGGAAGTTAATCTGTGACTGGCAAAGGAAGTTATTCTGTGACTGGTGTGTTTTAATAAAAAAAAAAAGTTATGAGTCAAGGCCTGCTGGCTCCTGCCATGCTGCAGTTTTACTATCCTTCCTGATACCAGGTTAATGGCTGTCATTTCTTTACAGTTTTACTATTGGATTTGCCCTTATTGTTGAGTTTCTCCTTGTCTGATGCTGCCTGTGACTGAGTAGGGGTTTTGGCAATGGAATAAGGAAGAAATTAATACATTTTTAAGGAGGAAGAGAGTAAGGATGAAAGGAAGAAATGGAGAAAAGGAGATGGAAAGGAAGGAGGGCAAGAAACAGGGAGGGAGAGAAGGCTAAATCCCTCCCATTTCTATTTAAAAGACATCACCAGGCACTTACCATGAAAACAATTAATGATTTTAAACAGATGCTAAACACCCTGGTGCCCTGAAGCAGACGGGCTCCATGCAGTAGGAGGATTTGTGTGCCAGGAGAATGCAAATCAAAACCCAGACCCCTTTTAGATCTTGTCTTAGCTGGCCATGCAAGAGCAGCTGGGGCAGCAAAGAGCACCCAGTTTGTCCTGAGCCACGTGGTGCATCTTCCCTGGGTTTGGCAGCTTCCTTGACGGGAGTTCAGGCTGGCAGGGAATGATTTTGGAGGTGTTTTGCCCATGTTTCAGACAGCTGGTGTGTTTTCCTCTGCTGATGGTCACTGAGTCCTTCCTGCAATGCATTTTCAGAGCCCTTGGGGACCTTAAGTTTTGGAATGGTCCCAGATGGGCACAAGGGGATGTGTGGATGCTGCCTAGCAACCTCTGCATGGACTTCAGGATGGCAACCCCAAGGGTGAATTTAGTTGGTTAATCATCTGATAATTAGATACTGGTAAGCAAATTAAATTAATGCAGGTAATTAAACACTGTCATATTACAACATCCATGTGGTCAGTAAACCCTGCCTCCCCAAATTTCCTGCATGCCTGGTGTTGGGGAGGCACCTTGGGGCTTCAGCTCTTGGCAATGGGGATCTGTCATTGCATGCGGTTTGAGCCTTTCCCATCCTGGGACCCCATCCCAGAGTCGGTGGCCTCTGTTTAGAGCAAGAGAAAACAACAGGAGCATCCAGATTCCAGCTGGATTCAACCCAAACAAAAGTCTCTGGGGATGGAGGGGAGCAGGTGTGGGTGGGAGAGCAGGGGACTGGTCTGGCATAGGGGCAGCCAAAGGGAAGGTGATCTTTGACTGCTAAAGGGAGTTACCCACCAGCGCTGCAGGTGCTGGGAGAAGGTGGAGCCCTTGCAGCACCCAGGGTCTGGCATGGCTGAGATTGGGCACCCTGGCTGTGCCTGGCACACCCCTGCTGCTGGAGCCAGCTGTGAAAGCTCACAGACATCTGTGCCTGCCCCGTGGGGAGGGATCCCCCTTCATCCTGATGTTCCAGAGAAGAAATCTCTACATTTTTGCTAATTATCATGAGTAATGCTGAGAAGTCTGCTACAGAGCCCCAGGAGCAGCAAGACATTGCAATGCCAGGATGGATCTGAGGTGGAAAATCATCCTCTGGGATATGCCTGGGTATGAGGTGACTCCTGCCAGAAGCAGAGCCCTTGGGAGAGAGGAGAAAGTGGAGAGATACTAATTAGATGCTAATAAGTGAGTAATTAGTATATCTCCAGCCTCCTTGGTGCCTCTGGGGCTCCCTTGCCCAGCTCCAAGCCAAACCACCTCCTTCAATGTACCTAAGATGGCTTGAGCCCCACAGGAGAGGGCTGGAGCAGGGATGAACCAGCTGCTGCTCCCCACACACAGTGACAAGTGACCACAACAAAATATCCTCATAAATTGCCCTCATGAGACAAAACTCGACAAATAAAAGCCAAAAGTCCATTTGCAGCCTGTTTACTTTTAGTGTTTAATCCCTCACTTATTTTGCATGCATTTATCTCTGTATCAGGGCAGCTCCTCCACTCCCTCATGGCTTTGTGCTTGGGCAGGGAGACAGGACTCTTGGGCTGTCCGTGCTGTCCCTGTGGAAAAGGCACTGCTCCTCTCTCTTGCCTCAGTTTCCCCATGGCTCAAACAGGATCAGTTGCACAGAGGCCAGACCATATTGGCTGATCAGGCAGTTGGAGCCCCCGTGACAGCCCTGCAGATGCCTCTGGGCTTTTATAGGATCCTTGGGACTCCCTCAGTGTGTCACCCTTGCAGTTACTCCAGCTTGGATGGCTCCATCCTGTCTGGCACAGGTCTTGAAGTTATGAGGAGAAAGGTTTCAGAGCCCTGGGACTGGCTGCTGCCTCAAAACAATGCTGTGCAACAAAACCCTGGGTTACCACACCCAAACTGCCAGCTTAATATTAAATTCAGACAATAAAATTACCTAGTTTTAATTTAATTTTTAAAATCAAATTTTTAATTCTCACACAGGCAAGAAACAGAGTGAGAGCAAATCCAGGATGGGTCCCCAGGATGCCAGCTTGCTTTTTAACCCTTCCCATCCTGCTTTCAAATTCCTCTTGGGATCAGAGATGCTCAAAAAGCATCTTCCTGGTTCCAGCTGCTTCCAGTGCATTTCAGTAACAGCAGGACCCTGCTCCATCACAGCCTGTCAGGTCACCTCAGAAGTAGCAGATCCATTGGTACAGGAGAAAAGGAATGACCCCCAGCCTCTGCTGGGGTCTAAAATTCCCTCCACCCTGGAAAGGACTAGCCGACACATCAGGAACTTAGAATGATTATGATAAAACCTGTGGGACACCAAGGGCATCACTATGATTTGTGCTGTCTAAATGTTAATCAGAATAATAATGCCTATTGAGACAGCTGTTTTAAAAGGCTGTGATGTTGGAGTAAAAATTCCAATAAAACTCTATTAGCCCTTCCTCGTTACACTAATGGTGCCTGCTGCTAAAAGCCCCCTGCTATAGACACTCGTATTAATGGGCTTATTACAGGAAATAAAATCTGAGGCTGAACATTACAGTGAAGCCTGATTAATTCAGCAAGGTAATCTTTTTTTTCTTCCCCCTCCTCTCTGCCTGTTCTTTTTCCCCCCTCTTTATTTAATGAATGTACTTCTTGATCTGCCGACTTTTGAGCTTTTCATGGAGTTTGGGGATGATTTTAAACTGATCTCGTTCACAAAGAGATGAATCTTTGAGCCAGCTCCTGGTGCAAATGGGGGGGAAGGCTTCTCAGATATCTCCATCAAACCAGGGAAGAGGAAAAGCAGCCAGGCTAGGAGTGAAGAGGTTATAGAGAGGGGAACAATGGATGTCCCAGGGATATCCACCTGGAGTAGTGGCTTGTGGGCTGGAACAGCCCGTTGCTTGTCACCAGGCAGGTGCATGTGACATTGGCCAAGGTAAAGCTGCTGGGGCAAGTGACATCTGCCCTCAGCTGCTCCTTCCCATCCTTTCTTGTCCTGATGTATTCTCTTTTGCTGTCACCTCTGTCCTTGCAGGGAGGTTTGTCTGGGTCTCCTGTTTGCAGGTGCCATCCCAAAGCCCGAGTGGTATCACCCAGTGAGGCTGGCACCCTGGGCTCATGCTGAGAGGCCAAAACACTCTGGCAGACACACCACTATTCATTCAGGCTATAAATAACTCCCATAAAAATCTTCTTCTTAGCCTTTTGTGTTCAGCCAAGCCCTGCCAATGGGAAAGGAGATGGCATCTATTTTATAGGTGGCTGGAAGCCGGCTTTGCATTTTTCTGGCTCACGTAATCCCACAGGTACCCTTGTTTCTTTTCTTTTTTTAACAGACTTTCGATTCACATTCCTCCCAGCCAAGTTTAATTAGGCTTCGGCTCCTGCTGCCCAGGGAGGGGAAGGGAAGATGACAGCTCTGCTGGCCTGTGCAAGGACAGGGGAGCACGAGCCCAAAAGGAAGGAGGGAAAGGAGAGCAGGGGGGAAGGAGGAAAGTGAGAAGAAGGGAAAGCAGGAAGGAGCAGACAGACTGAAAAGAAGAAAGGAAGAGGAAGAAGCAAAGGAAAAAAAAGAAGGAAAATGGAGCCCAGGTCTGTGCCCGTCTTGGGAAGTCCAGAAGAGTATCCAGGTCCCAGACTGAGTAATGACTGCATTTACTGCAAGAAGCTGTGAACTCTGTGAGCTTTTGGAGTAGTCTGGACATACTGGGTAATGGGCTATCATAGTCTGGAATTCCTTGATCCTAATTCCACACAGGTATGTTGCAAGGGCCACCATGCTACAGGCAGTTAATGATTTAATTATAATGTAGGGAAGTTGAATTGCACTGGGAATGAGGAGATGGTGGGATTGCACAAAGCCTGCCAAGAAATCCTCAGGGGTCTGCAGGTGGGGCTGGAGTTGAGGCTCTGGGGATCTGTGACCTCCTTGGGAAATATAGTGGTCTTGAATTTGGGATGGCTGGAGATTTTTTCCCTATCCTGCCTGTGTCCACCATGCTGTCAAGGCAATGGGTATCCCATTAACTGCAGGGGTCTCTTTTGCCCTATACAATAACACAGCCAATGCTCCCTTACTTTCATGTGCACCCTAAAAAAGGGATGCCTTCCACATCATTAGTCCCTCAGATCTTGATGGATAGATTCTTGCTGTGATCTCCTCACTGCCACACCCTTACCACTACCATCTGGGAATGAAGGTGAAGATCAGCATGGGAAACCCTGTGATGAAGGAGAACACTCTGGGGAGTGGGAAAAGGGGACAAAAGCATCCAGAAGGAAGAAAAAAAAAAGATGAAATCAATTTAGTTACAATAAAGCCTCTTACTGTATTAACTGCTAATCCACAAATACACAAACACACAGAGGGAGTCCTTGGAATAAAGGCATTTAATTAAGCTATTTGCTTGAAGCTGGCTCTGAAAGGTCTGGCATGATGGAGGAGCAGGCACAGTGGGAACCTTGTAGGAGATGCTTGCCAGGACCACTGGTGACCTTCCCCCTTGGTTCAAGGCCATGGAGCAGTGCTGTCCTCTCCATGGGGACATGGTCCACCCTCCAAACTCATCTGGATCTCTCTGGGCTTCCCTTTGCTGGTTGGGGAGAATATCTCCTGGCCCCCCTGGATGCTGAGGAGCTGACTTTTCATGATGTTTCCCTTCCAGCTGGGATGTGAACTGTTGGCATCACAGGGCCATTTGCTTTTTCCTCCTCTCCTTTTCCTTGAAGGGAGGGGGCCCGCAATCAGGGGGGTTATAACTCTTCTCTCCTTTCATTTGATCTGCCAGCGGGCTCAGCAGGGGGAAGACCCTGTCTCGGCAGGCTGCCCATGAGATAAAAGGCAGAGAGGGCCAAGCCAAGACATTTTTTCCACTGTTTCCCCCCACTCCTTCGCCCCTTCCTCCATCCTCCCGGTTTTCTTGGCAAAGGACGAAACAGGGAAATGAGTGTACTCCTTTCAAAGCCTTCTTCTTTCAATATTGAACCAGGCCTGGATTCCCTTCTGGATGCCTGATTGCTGGCATTCCCACTCCCCATGCAGCCTAAACTATAACAGCTGAGGGCTGGGGATGCTGCCGGGGAACTTGGAGCACGTGTGGGGAAGCTGTAAGGGAAACACCAGCCCCCTGCTTCCCATTCCAGTACTGAGCCTGTGCTGCATCCTGTGGACACCCAGGCCCTTGGGACCCCTCAGCCCCATTGGCACTTTTTGACTCTGAAACTCTTCTTCTCTGACATGTCACGAGGTGTGGGGTCTCTGCTCCTGCCAAACTCATGGGTTGTGAGATGTTTGGCTGTGTCACTGTGTCCTGCAAAGCCTATGCTAGTGTGGGTCATGGGAACCAGCTCCACTGTCCTGGAATTCTTGTTAAGAAATGGGAATCCTGACCTGCCCTGAACTGGGATGAAAGCCACACCAGGGAACCTGGCAGAATGCGGCCCAACTCCCACTTGCTGCATTGGACTCAGTGGAGTGTTTCATTTTAACTTTTTCCAGAGGTTTTCTTTTGATTTCACCCTTTTCTACTTGATTTTTTTTTTTCTGTAGGAAGATAATGATCTTGCATTTCCAAATGAAATAATTTGGCACCTGGTTGGAGTGAGGGAGAAAAGATTTATTTTTCATTTAAAGCTGTTGAAACAGGATAGCTAAAATGTTGCATGTCTTTTTTTTTTTCTTTTTTTTTTCCCCCGAAGGTTTTAGGAAAGAAAAACTTGTTTGAAGTGACCTTTTCTTAGGAAGTGTTTTGATGAACTGGCATTTTCTGGATGAAAAAGCATTTCTGCCCTAGGTGTTTGGCCCTTCCCAAAAGACAGGGCAGGAGCAGAGGGGCCATGTGAGCTGCAGAGGACGGAGCTTGGTTTTGAGATTTCTTCAGTGATCTTGGGAAGGAAGCTTGGAGTGGTTTTGCCGATTTAGTGCCAGAACCTGGGGCATAATGACCAAGGTGGTGTGGGCAGCTCTGGTGTGGTGGGTCTCTGGGGCTGCTTTTGAAGGGAGTCTAGTGCTGCAAGGCAGCAAGGAAGAGGAGGTCAGATGGGACAGCCCAGATCTCCAGCACAGCACTCCCCAGTTCCTCCTTGTCAACCCTGTAGCAACTCTCATACCTTTATCATGCTCTGTGTTACTTCCTGAGGAAGGAGGGCAGCCCACTGGTGAGGCCTCAGTGTAAATCTTTAATTAGCAACAAGCACTTCTATTTATGCTTGAGGGTCTTTGAGGCAGGAGGATTTGGATTTGTGAAGGCACAGCAGGGATAGAGATCTCCTGGGGGTGATCCACAGTTTTCTTTGTGGGAGAGTGTCCTGTTGGCACATTCTCCAGACCCAGATTCTGGCAATGCACATTCACTGGGGCTGGAGAAACACAATGTGCCTCTGCGCTGGCATGATCCTGCCTTACATCAAGGGCTGCAAAAAGCTTTTCAGCTCCAACAGGTCAAGGACTTATCTGGACCTCCCATGGGGCAGCACCCAGATACTCTGCAGAGCTGCTGTCCCTGACCAGGATCTCACTTGGTCAGTGCAGCCCACACCCTTTCCAAGCCCAGGAGCATTACCTCTTCTCTCCTGCATCCCATGTGCATATGAGAGGGGTGGGAGCTGGGGATGCCCCAGGAGAAACTGTCTTGGAGGTTGTTCCCCTTCTTTAATCCCATTTGGCTGTCCTCATTTGCTGCTTTCCTGCACATCTCATGTGGCATGTCGATTCTCTATCACTCTGGTTTATTAATCAGAGTGTCAGGCAGGGGCAGATCAAATGGCTTACAAGAGCCTAAGTACGTTACAGCAACGCTATTATCTCTCTCCACTAAAATTCGTAATCTCCATGAAAAATTAGAGCAAGCTGCTCTGACTAGCCCCATTCTCCATATGCCCCATGAGCAGGACCCTAATTATTTTACCTTTCTTTAACTCTTTATTAGTCCCATCCTCCGCCAGCCGCCTGTTATTTTGCCTGAGATTTGTGCATTGACAAAAGAGATTGGCTTTCACACATGCTTTTAAACCCTTGGTGCTCGCAGGCTGCCAGTGTGAGACTGTTCTACTTGCATTGAGATACCTGCCAGAGAAGTAGGCAGCTGCTTTTGTGGAATCCCTCACGCTTTTTGGGGCGACCTTGCCTGCCTGGCAGGGTGGTGGGGTCTGAGGATCCTTCCCGAGGTACCCAGCAGGTGGTAGTGCTGTATAAGTAGTTCCTCACAGCCTTTTCTTATCGGAGGATTTTAATGTTTTATTCAGCTGCAGGTTGAAATTATCCATCTCTTGGGCTTCCAGTAGGGGCTCACTGCATCATGAGACTTTCTTTTCATATTTTCCAGGCTGGACACAGGCAGGGTTCGGTTCTTGTTCCCCTTTTGGTGCTCTTCAGACTGTGCCATATGCAGACTTTCATATGGATGGAAAACAAGCAAAGCCTCTTATCACTCATTCAAGTCTAGTTGACACAGTCTTTCCACTCTTTAACTGCATTTAATGCCTTTTATTTCACATCTTTCAGCACTTTACAATAGGACCAAACCAGTGTAATATCCGTAACAATTCCAGTTTTGAAGGATGGTGTCTGGAGGGAGAGAAATTATCTGAGTCAGGGATGATGCTGTGGGTGTACCTGGACAGAGAGAAACTTGGGTGGACTGGGAAGCTGGGGTGCTCTTGTCCACTCTTTGGGGGTGAGAAGCAGTGCCATGCTTGTCACCCAGTCCCTTCCAGATGGCTGTTGGGACAGCTATTGTCCTCTGGGGAAGGCACGGTAAGGGATCCTGTAAAAACTCACTAGTCCTCCCAAGAGTGGCAGCCAAGCTGAACCAGAGGAACATGCTGGGGCTGGAAATGGGCAAATCAGAAATGTGCCAGTCAAAATCTTTGGCCAGGGTGTCCAGAGGAGGGGGAGAGCAGAGCAGAGGACATACAGATTGGTTCTGCTGGGCTGCAGCCTGTCTTGGTGAAGGGCTGGGACTGCAAGGGCTAGATTGGCATTGCTGGGTTTGCAGCTTTATTTCGTCCCAGGAATGCTCCCATGCATGGCCATCAGTACAGAACAGCTATGGGGCACAGTGCTCCATCTCACTGCCCTTCATCATGGAAATACCCACAAACACTGAGGGGGTTTTAGTTCTAGGAGCCTACTTCCTACCTACTTCCCTAGAGAGGCCAGAGGTGTTCTCAGATTCTCCATCTTGAATGACTGATCCCAGTGCCACTGCTTTGTGTGGGAAATAACTGGTTCCTCTTTGCTTTTTACTCTCTGCCACATTTATGTCCAGCTGTTTAACTTTGATCTTGGATCAATTTAAACTTACCCATTTTTTCTATGACAAGGGCCTCTGAGATGATGAAAAATTGACATGGTGTAATAGCAGAGAAATGTCTTTGGATCTGCAGCCAATCTCTCCTGCAGTGTAGAAATGAAGCCCTCCAAACACTACAGAACATCTGAGCAAATTCAATAGTTTCTCATTTTTATATAGGTATATATATATGTGTGTGTACATGTGCCTAGCTCCATAATACTCATATTAATATTCTCCACCCATTTCATTGCAGCATTTGGCCATCAGAAATGCAGCTCCTAATGCCATGGGCTAATGGGATATGTTTTTATTTGTCCTTGTTATAAAATAGGTACCTCCATATTAACTTTGCAGGGCATTATATTGATGTAGGGCAGTAAACTTTATGGCAGATTTCACAACCCTGTTAAGTGCATCATCTTAGGCTGTAATATCTATCTGGGAAGACAAGTGAAACCCTTGCCAGCAATATATGAATGGGAAGGTGGTGTGAAGCTGGGGGAGGAGAGGAAAAGTGGTGCTGGTACTTGCAGGATCCTGGGGTGTGCTCGAGGCTCTCCAGATCCCAGGAAAAGGGGTTTGCTCGCTGTTCTTTGGCTGCTCACAAAGTCTCTGTGAGCAGTGCCTGTGCCAGCAGTGATTGCTTCCTTCCAGGTTCTGGCTGGCTGCTCCAGAGGCTGTTTGCTCTCCTGTCCCTCCACCTTCCACATCCCCAGTAAATCTGACGCTATGCACACTGTGGCCGCTGGTCACAGATAACTGCTTAGCTTAAATCCTGCTTGAATTCCCTTGGCTTATCTGCTAAATGGGATCTCAGTTATAAATAGAGTCCTGCAGACATGAAGGTCTATTTGGGCAGAGGCTTGTTTGGCTAGGAGTTTTACACAAGTTTGAGCAAATTGCTGGGGAATAGCTGATAGATAATAACAATGAAAATGATATTAAACTGGCTTCTCTGCTTCCTCCTTATCCCTTAGCTCTTAGCAACTCACCAGGAGAGTACAGCTCTCAAGAAGACAAGATGTCGCGGGTCTCCACAACTCCAGTCCAGCAATTACAGCTGTGAAATGCTGTCTCAAAGCCAGGAAAAAGAGAGAAAGTTGTCCTCATGTATGTCCCCGTGGCTGCCCTCAGAAAGGGATGGGTCTGTGCAGGGTGAAGTTGAGCTCTGTGGCCACTGAGGCACAGAAGCTGCAGGGATGCTGGCCCTCCACTCCCAGCTCTTGCTGGCTGTCTGCCATCACTGTCAGCTAATTGGGATGCTGATAATTATTAGTGTTTTGTGATTTAATTTTCTCCTCATTACAGTCTCTGCTTCAGCCTTACTGGTACAGAGCAGATCTCTACAAGAGACCATAGGAGGTGGTGGGGGTGATCCACACCCTTGCAGGACACTGGTGAAACCAGATCAGATGGAAAATGTGTCTGGGGCAGGGGGGTGTGGGGGAGCAAGTCAAAACTCCATGACTTTGGGACACAGTAAAGACCAGGCTGGGCAGTGGGTTAGCAAGGCTGGGCCTGCAATGAATCAGAAGAATCCTAATTCTCTGAGGGATGAGTTCAGCACCTGTAAAAGACAACCATCTGGGGGGGAGGAGGAGGGAAGGGGGGAATGACTTTATACAGGATAAAAGCTTTGTTGGTGTGTGTATCAAAAATTGCACAGCAACTCAGAGTGTTACAGGTGAATAACAGTCAACACATTAATTTATGTGGGTTAGCACAGGATGAATGTTGCATGGGGAAATCAATCAGCTGGACATTTTGATTGGTCAGTGTCTGGTGATGATGGAAGCCTCCATCACAAGGGCTCTTGCTGTTGTGTTCTCAGCTGGGCCAAGAAAATCTGCCAAGCTTTATCTTGCTCTGTTCTTAGAGCCTAGCCAGGCTTGATCCTACCTGAGCCCCCAGAGCATGCATAATTCAGTACCACTGACACCTCAAGTACATGAGGAACATCTCTTAAATCCCTTAACTGCATACAGAGGACAATCCTACATGACCATTCCTACTGATGACCTGCAAACCTCTTGTCTTGGCACAGGGATGTCACAGCTGCAGCAGAGATGCTTTAAGACTTTCTTCCCAGAGTGGAGATCATTCCTTTCAGGTGCACAGATAAGGCAGGACCTCTGAAGTTCCCGCCTAGAAGGCTCCTGTAAGAATTAGTCAGATACTTAACTGTGAAGTTTCCCTGAGGGTGTTTGCACCCAACATGAATTTTTGGGACTTCTTCCATCCTTTTGCAAAGTCTTTTAATTTTTTTCCCTTGTCTGGTGACCAAATCCCATCGGGGTCAGGTTTTCCTGAGTCTTGGGGTCCTGCAGGGAAAGGACATTTGAGCAGACATTGCTGGCTGGGATTCAGACCCTTCGCTGTACACAATCCAGGACTCAGTTGCCAAATAAGCTTTGGCTTGGACCAAGTTTTCCACAAGGGCAGAGAGGTGGGTAGGAGAGGGACCTGGTGGTAGGGAACCTTGGAGTAACCTCTGCCCAGGTCTGTGCAAGCCCAGATTGATGCCAGCACTGCCTGGCACTGGGCTTGAACCAGGAGCGTGGTGTGGTACAAATGGGAAACGAGAGAAGCAGCTTGACAGAGGGCAATTTGGGTAAAACAGCATCAGGAGTGTCAAAATAGATTTGTTTCCAATATAGAAAACACCTCCCCAGGGAGCATGAGGGAGACTTAGGAGTTGTTAGTTTTGGACGAGAGAGGCAGTGAATTTGATCTGCGAACAAAGGGGAACTGGCAAAGCTGACAGCTTTTGCTCTGATTGCTTTGCTTCCTCTGCGCTGGGCTATGTCTTTTTTTTTTTTTATCCTTTAATTTTTTTCCTTTTAATTTATTGAAATGCTCTGGATCTCAACTCACTTTCTTTGCTCTTTACTTCTTATTGCTTTGGCTGAAACTTTAAATCCCCAGTATGACTCGGATCAGGGCAAGAATAAAAATATCCAATGGAAAAACAAACCAGCCCAAGGACATGAAAACAAGCTGCAGCATTTCTGATGTTCAGTTTTGGTAGCAGAGGGTGGGTGTCTCTTGGGAGCAGGACAGGGATGCGGGGATGGAGGGCTGTTGCCAATCCCTGCACAATGGGGTGGTCAAAGTGAATTGGTGGGCTGTGCTCTGACTCCCAAGGATCAAAATCTCTGCCAAAATCATCTGCCTGACTTGAAGGGCAGGATAAAGGAGAAGTATCTCTGCCAAGGGGTGAGGCTAGAGGCTTTTCCTGAAACAAAGAAAGTGCCAAGAAGGAAGCTTTGCCTTGTGAAATGTCCTCTGAGAGCTAAAGGGACATTAAAAAGTAACTGCCAAACCACCTCCTTGCCTGATCCTGTTTTTTCAGAAATGAATATCCTTTTTCACAGGGAGAAACTGAGACCCAGGGCAATGGTGTAGTATCAGTAGGTGGGGTGGGCTTGGAGCAGCACCCCTCATTTCTGGGCATCAGCTGTTTTCCCTCTGTGCAGACAGCTTGTGTTGTCACTGTGTCATGTTACTCTCCTTTCATCAGCCTGAAATTACCATTTGTAAAAAGGGGAAAGAAATCCAAATCTTCAAGAAGCCACTCAGGCTGTTGTCTGAGGCTTGTTTCCTTTTTTCCCCCCCCTTTTTATTTTTTTCCTGTTTTTTTTTTTTTTTTGGTTGGTTTAGAGTTTTGTTTGGTTGGATTATTTTTCTTTTCTTCTTTAAAATCAAACGAGCAGATGTTTCTTTTTGATATTAAATGGGCTGCAGGGCTGGATCCTACTCTTGCTTCCAGCACTGTGTATCTGGAGTGAAGCAGCAATCCCTCCAGTGGGGAGAGGTACTTCTTTACAGTGCCTGACCCCTGGAAATTTTGGGAAAGGGGCTTTCCCTTCTTTGTGGCACCTTGCTATTAATGACACTAGTAACAGATGCATTTACAGCCTGCCAGCTTTGGAGTGTCTCTGGGAATATTTTTCCTTGCTGATTGCTGTTTTGTCTACCTCAAAACAGGGCAGGTTTAGTTTTCCTGCAGCCTCTCCATGTGTCTTTGGCTCAGATTCTCTTTCAGTGGTGCTTTTCTATGGCTGCCACTCAAAGAGACCCAGGGTTGACTGCTGCAGCTCATCTCAAGAATTTCTTGGGGAAAACAATTTCCCAGTGGGATCCCGGAGCCCTGCTCAACCTTAACCTTTCTGTCAGTGTTGGCAGGTGCAGACCAGCCTGCTGCAGCACCTCTTGTTCAGGGACTGGTTTGTAAGATGTTTTTCTGCAGCAATTGGGCTGTTGTCACCTGTCTTACATTTCTGCTCCAAAGATGTGGTGAGTAACTCTTTGCCCTGCCAATGACCTTGAAGCACAGAGCCAGGGGTTTGTGTTCAGATGAAACCTCCTGCACACCCTGCATGTCAGGGTCTGATTCTGCCAGCTGCTTCTTTGGTCTATGTCACAGCTGGATTTAGGTCCTGGTAGAAAAGATGAGAAAGCTGGAGCTCAAGTGATGTGCAAGGTTGGATCCTCAGGGCTGAATTTTGTCATTGCTTTCCCCAGTATGGGTGATTTTCTACAGATCTTAGTGGCATCTGCTTGCAGGGTATTTGAGCTGAGACTCAGCAGTGAAGGAGCTCAGCAATGCACAGTGCTGAACCTCACCATCGTCATCCTCATCATCAGATTGGCAGTGGGGCACAGCAAGGCCAGGAACTGCAGCACATGGACAGATGCCTGGTAGAGGCAGTTTCTCAGTCCTGTCTCCTCAGGGCTCCCTGCCCTGAAAAGAGAGTAGGGTCTGCCCCAGAAATGCCTCATCCTGGGCCTAAGAGAGTAAACTTCATGATCATCCTGTTTCTTTGAGAAGCAGTATCTCAGGGCTGTCTGCTGCATTTCTACTGATTTTAACACCTAATCTGAAAGAGAGGATCCCTAATTTGAGAGAGATGTGCAGGGCTGGAAAGTGCAAGAGCACTATTCTGGGCCACACTGCAAAGAATGGTCTCCATACCTCCAGCACCACAGATGTCCTGACAAAGCCCCAGCTGCTCTCTGAGGACAGTGGCCACTTTTCAGAAAAGGTTATGGACTCCCTGATCAATAGCTGAAGATTCTCACTGCTCCCATTAGGGCTGAGGTATGGGGACTGTGGCTGGTTAGATACAGAAAAGAGCTGTGGACTGCATCAGAAGCATCTAAGACACCAGATTGTCTTTAATCATGAAAATACAAAAGCAAGAATCTAGTCTGACTGCTTGGCTGTGCTGAAATAATAGCTCATTTAGAAGGTGGAATTTAAGCCTAAAAGCTAACATTTTTGGTGTGTATTTATAACAGGCAGGCACAGAGAACCTATCTGCACTGCTTTTAATTTCTTTCACAAGCTCCTTTGATCCAGGAATTACTGTCCAGGCAAAACTGGCACAAGTTCCTTTGCAGGCATGACCAACCATCCTGCTGTGAGCTGCCCAGCACTGGAATTGACAGTGGATTCATTTTAATGGAGTGTTTGGGCTAGCTACACCAGCCAGAAATCTTGCTTCAGCTTGTCACCATGAGCTCATTACCTCCAAAATCCAAAACTTTGCCTACCTCACAGGGCTGGAAAAATGGGGCACTTGCCAGGTGCCTGCAGCAAGTCTCAGCTACAGTGTGTTGGGTGATGTAAAGGATGCTGCTTGGACAGGGCAGGGGGGGACACTCAGTTTGACTGGGATGGAGCCAGGGAGGTGTTTGTACAGCCTCTTGAATGCACATGGGATATGTGGAGTAAAATCCCTGAAGACAAGGTCATGGATTCTGGGTTTTCAGCATGTTACCACTCTGTCTGCCCCAGAGCAAGCAGAAGACCAGGCGTCCCTTTCCTTTGAAGGCAGGGAGATGACTGCTGGAGTGCACTGGTCCTCCTGCACTGGCCTCCAGGGTACAGTTATTTTTGCAAAGAAAGGGAGGCACTGTTAAAGGCTGGCCCATTTTAAACACATCAGAGCCTTGCTGGACCACAGATCCATCTGGGAGGGAAGACAAACAAACTGCCTGGGCTCCTCCAGTAGCACATTCCTAGCACATGCCCAGTAAAGCCTGCCCCTTCTCCCTAATAATATTTCAGCCTATCACAAGCTCTGGGATTGCTGGAGTGTGGCAAGTTCATTTGCTGACAACTCCTTGCACCAAGAGACAGTGGAGAATATACGTATTCCCTCTACACCTTCTCCATGCCTTTGAGGACTATTCCCTGGCTGTACACAGCATCCCACTTCACCAATTTCTCCTGGTGCAGAAGCTTTCCCAGATCTTGTACTGTCTCCATCTGGAGATCTGGGAGAGCAGGAGCATGTACACTGTCCATGAATACAGATTTACATTGTCAAATAGTGATGTTGGTATTTTGCTGTTATTTTTTGACAACTAGTACCACTCTGGAGCAACAGCACTTAGCTCCTGAGCTTGGGCATTGCCCCAAGCAATTTATTTCCATTGCATAAATCAACCTTGTATCTCATTTGTCGTCTAATTGATAAGCAGTTTTGGCAGGTCTTTTGGCAGCTTTTAGAAATCAGGCTACCCTAAACACGTGGTGCTGGCAGAAGATGTTACCTCAGTGTCTACACCCTTCCTTCATTCATTCATGCACAGACTGAGCTCTGCAGGTGCCTGTGCTCCCTGCCTGAAGGGCTGTGCCCCTCTGCTGAGAAACTGGCCATGCATCCTGGTCTGTTTGTCCATTTCAAACTGGGAGAAAACCTCCCTGCTCTTCTGCCACCACCTCAGTTCCTTTAGGGGTTATTTTGCTGCTTCTCTTCAGGTTTGTCTAGAGATCAGCCACAGAAAAGCTTGCAGGATGGGAGCCCTTCCTAATTGGCTTGCAGTGTATTTGAATAGTAATGATCCTCTGCTTTGTTCTGCTGTGGGCTTGTCCTCAGTTGATCATCTCTTGTATATGGGGAGGATTAATCCCTTTCACCAGCACAGAATGGGGGCTGACCATCTGGAAAGCAAAAGGATAAGCACCTGGGTCTCCTACTGGACAACATGCTGTCCATGAGCCAGCAGTGCCCTTGTGGCCGGGAGGGCCAATGGTGTCCTGGGGTGCATTAGGAAGAGAATTGCAGAAGGTTAGGGAGGTGAATCTGCCCCTCTACTTAGCCCTGGTTATGTGCTTCTGGAATGCTGTGTCCAGATCTGGACTTCTTAGTACAGGAGGGCATGCTGCTCCTGGAGTGGATCCAGCAGAGGGCTATGAAGATGACTGAGGGACTGAGCATGTCTCTCATGAGGAAAGGCTGAGAGAGTTGGGCCTGTTCATCCTGGAGAAGAGATGATTGAGAGGGGTCCTCATTGATACATACCAGTATCCTGGAGGATGTGACAGGATGGACCAGGCTCTGCTTAATGTTTTTTGCACAACAGGGCACGAGGCAATGGGCAGAAACTGACGCACTGGAAGTTCCATCTGAATATGAGGAAGAATTTCTTTACTGGACAGGTGACCACACACTGGAACAGATTTTCCAGAGAGGGTGTGGAGTCTCCCTCACTGGCAGTACTCATGAGCTGTCTGGATGCAATCCTGTGCTACGTGCTCTAGGATGGTCAGGGTGGTGGGACCAGGTGGCACTCTGCGGCACCTTCCAACATTCTGGAATTCTGTGATTCTGTGAGCTCATGGTTCTGCAGACTCTGCTGCTCCTGAAACAGGAACCCTGAGAGACCCTTGAAGGGAGGAACTGTTCATTTTTATCGTAATGGCCAGTTGATCTTCATACTCTTTTCCATCTGTATTATTGTATATTTACATTTAACCTGTCAGAGGCTGTGCTCTTTTGAAATCCCTTAGTTGAACAAGCCCTCAATATGTGAAATCTGCCCCCTTTTCTTTCTTGCTCTGCAGTTTTACGCAGCTGGCCTTTGGAAGGTCTTTTTCTGTGAGGACGAATGTGCCCATGCTGAGCCTCCAAAAGGCTGTTTTTATCCAGTCCCTATGTTTCCTGCACAGGATTTGTCCCTTTATCTCTTTTTCTAGTTTTGATTCTTTTTCACAAGTGTCCTCATGGCAATGTCATTCCCTTTTCTCAAGGAACCACTGATGAGGGGATTTTGCCATCCATATATGTATGTGATGTGTGTGCACATACATGTATGGGCATATTATGTGTGGGTTGTGGGCACTTGTGTGTGGCTCTGAGGGGACCAAGTGCTTTGTGCAAAATTCTCTCTAGGAACAAAAATATCATGTCAGCATCCCACAGGGAAATGTTTGAGAAACATTTAATTTGGTTTCAGAGACTGCCTGAAGCCACAGTAAGAAAGGAGCCTGTAGCTGTTTTTCTAGAAATTGTCAACAGTATTGTTTTCATTAATTTATTAATGGAAAGGGTTGTCAAGCATTGGAACAGACTGCCCAGGGAAGTGGTGGAGTCACCAGCCTTGGAGGTGTCTGAGAAACCAATGGACATGGCCCTTTGCGCTGTGCTCTTGTTGACAAGGTGGTGATTGGTCAAAGGTTTCACTCATTGATCTTGGAGGTCAAGATCCTGACCTAAAAGATTCTGTAATTCCTCCTGCCTCCCATCCCTCCTCCCTCAGGAGAAATGTGTTTTTCTCTCTGGACCCACAGCAGTGAGGATTGACTGGTCCTGCACTGCAGCAGGGTGCAGCAGATGCCTCTATCAGCCTTGCAATGGCTGCTCTGTCAGAAGAGGAATATTGTACCCAGCTGGATCCATGGGGTCTCTGTGGTCTTTTGGAGGGAAGTGGCACTGCAGATGGCAAAAATTTCTAGCTATCTTTGGGGGAAATGTGCACTGAATCTTCTTTTAATTTTCTTGTTATCAGTTTTTGCTTGTGCAGCAGCCAAATTGTCTTCTCTAGCAGCTTTGCAGCTTGCAATATTTGAACCTGTTCTCCTGCCCTGGGCAGTCCCCCATGACCAGCGATGCTATACCAGGAATTTTGCCCCAACACTGCTTGTCCTCTTGTGCACTTGCAGCAGACCCAGAGCAGAGAGGAAAGATGTTTTCATGCCAAGCTGCACCATGGCTGACAGGATTTATCAGATTTCTCTGCAAGTCAGCATTGGTTTGCCCTACAGCAGTTTCTTGCATGCTGTTGGATCTTGTGGTTCCTTTGGAAACCATAGTAAGTGTAGTGAGCAGGTGAGAGTGGAGTCTCCCAAGGACTGGATTTGGCTCTGCTGTGGCTCCCTTGGGGTTTGTATGGTGGGGTTTGTACCCCACTGTTCCCCAGCTGGATACCCAGATCAGGCAAGAGGAGAAAGGCCAGTAGGAAGAGTTCTGAGGCCAGCAGCTCAGTGGCTGCCTTCATGCCATCACAAGGGCAAGCTGAGGCTGAGCTGGGGAGCCTTCTGCACTGGGATCAGCCAGATGAGCAGCAGTCTTCCTGTATTAATTAGACATCTGGAGAATCTGGCAGGAAGCCCACTTAATTATCCTTGGTGCTCAAGGATGCTCTCAGGAGTCCTTCCCTTTCTGCCTTCTCTCAGAGCTTCCTCCTTCCAGTGTGTCACCATTTGCACACCCTGGAGGGACCCTCACTCCTGGCCTAGATGGGGAAACTACTCTTCTAAACTTTGAGGGCCCAGGAGTGCCCATCAGTCATCAGACACAATATTGGCACCACAAGATGGCAGGGAGGGCAAGATGGGGCAGGAAAATCAGGCTGTGGGGCATTGTCCTTCTTGTGGGCCTGTGCTGCATTGCCTGAAGCTGCATTTTGGAGTGTCCTGAAGGCAAGTTTCACATCTCTGGCTACCAGCAGTGTTTGCAGTGCTTTGTCCCTGGTGTTTGGCACAGCATGTGAAATATCTCTAGGGTTTGCCTTCCAGCCCCTCCCAGACTCAGAACAGAGCTGAGATGCATTTTCAGCCCTGTGCCCCTGGCTGCTGTGAGGGTGGTGGGGCACTGGTGCAGGTTGCCCAGAGAAGCTGTGGATGCCCCATTCCTGGCAGTGTTGAAAGCCAGGTCGGATGGGGCTCTGAGTCCCCTGGTCTAGTGGAAGGTGTCCCAGCCCATTGGCAGGGTGGTTGGAATGAGATAGTCTTTAAGGACCTTCCAGTTCAGGCCATTCTGTGATTTTGTGATTAGCAGCTGTGAACAGGACAGGGTGTTCAGATGCCTTGTTCTTCCCTGTAAACACAATAACCTGCAACCCATTGGGCAAAGAGGTCCTTGCTGCTTGCACTGACTGCTTGGAGGCTGCTTGTAGCCTGGAACCCCTTAGCTCTGCCACCAGCTCCCAGAACCTGGATTTACATCAGACTCCTCTATTGTCCAAAGGGATGCTGATACCATCCCCTAATCCCCTGATGGAGCTAAATGGCTGCAAACTCCTCCCTGAACATCTAGTGCCATAGCAAAAATGGCAGAGGCCAGCTCCTTGATACTGAAACTCCAAGGGTAGCTACAGAAGCATGGAAAGCACTGGAGAAACATATCCACTGCCTTGATCCTTCCTAAAGCTTAAATGGTACCAGTGGGCTATAGGAAACAGTTAGCAATTAGTACATGGGAGACACAGTGAGATAATTAGCCACCAGTTAACAGGATGAATGTGACGACCATTCCCTGCTTACTGATGTTTGGCTAATTTGACATCAGCAGCTTTGTTGAGTGATTATGAATTGCATAGGAGGTTCAACGAGCTGGATCTTGCTAACAAGGGTGCAATGACATGTGACCTTAGTTAATTAATTACTCTGGGGTGACTGCCTCTGTCCCACATGGTTGTAATGTCTTCTGGATTCTCCTGCTCCCCAGCTGCTGTGAGAGCCCTGCCAGAGCTGTCAGCTGGCCTTGACCCTGTGGGGAGGGAAGGCACGGAGCCCAGTTTGGCAATGGCCCCTGCACCTTGGTGTCCTCTTGGACTATCAAGCCCAACTTGACAAGACTGCTCTGACATCCTCTGGTCTGTTTCACCAGCAGCAGGGTTGGATGTTAGGGGACATGGGTCTCAGCATGGAAGGGATGAGGAGGGCTGGCAGGATACGTAACAGGTACAAGGAGATTGCTTTTGCAGATGAAAGATCAGTATAATGAGGAGTAAGAAAGTACTCCAGTGGATGATATTAAGGAGAAAGGGCAGATAGCACCAAGATGGGCACAAAGGAGGAAAGAGGGTAAGGGAATTTTTTGTGATAGCCCAAGGGAAACCTGTGGGATGGGACTTGCCAGACAGGGAAGTTTGAGCTCCCTTGAGGTCCTGAGTGACTCTGACATGCCACTTTACTGTCATCCTACGCAGAAGGAATGGCATGGAGACATCAAGAACACCTGTGAAAGCCTGGGATTTTGTGGGGCTATGCCTGGGGGTTAGGGCCCCCTACAACAACCAGGAAACATGAAGTCTTGATCCGGACAAGTATCCATATCCACAGTGGTTGTCTTGCTACCCCCACATCTGGGCACAATGAGGAACTGAGGATGGGAGGGAAGCAGGAATGGCCACCTGATACCTGCCCAGGCTTTGAGACAGGCAGGCACAGATGTGCCTGTGGAGGCAGTCCTGTGGCTGGGTCAGCCGCGTGTGCTGGACTGAGCCAATTGTCCTGCTGGGAAATGGGGATAATTAGCTTGAGCCCAGCGTGATGCTGATGGTACTTTTGAAAAATGCTGCCTTAGATATTTCAAGGGCATGCAGCTAAGCAACCTGTTAAATGCTCTTACAAATCTAACAAGATAACCAGCCCCCTGAGAAGCTGAACAAACAGTTGCATTTCCACTCAGAGGAGGTGAGCAACCTTTGCAAACGTCAAGCGTTCTCCAGGAGGCTTGGGGGCAGTGCAAGGATAATCCCCAGAGGCTGCAAAATGGGAATAGAAACCCTTGTAAAGTGGCTTGTCTTCAGCGATTTGTCTCTTTGCTCCCTGACTTGAATGAGAAGCTGCAGAGACAGCATGAAAATGAAATATAACCAGGAGGAATACTCCATTTCATCTCTCCTGCATCTCTTACTGCTCCCTCCGGTCCCTGCTGCTCATCTGCTGAAGTCCAAGGCAAAGTGTTATTGAGCTGCTGGATCTGATTGAATTTTTTTCACATCCCTGAAGGGCTGCAGTGACTGGAGCACTGCTTTGAGCAGAGAGGACATGGTTAGCCAGTTGGCACAACCAGTCCTCCTGAGACCCAAGCAATGTCTGTCCCAGACTGCTGAATGAACAGGTAGCAAGGCCAGCTCTCTGTTGCCATGTGGAGATTGCAGCAGATACTAGAAGCAGGGAGAGAGGCTGAAAGTAAACCTGCCTTGATAACACACTCAGATAATAGTCATATCCTGACATGTATCTGTGGAGAGGAGCTCTTTGCTGCCCCATTGCTGTAATTGCTCCTCATGGGGTTTGATGGGCTCTAGGTAACACACTTGGGATTAAACCATGTTGGGAGATGGACCTTTCTGTCCCTGGATTGAATGTCTATCTTGGGACACCCTGGAATTTGAGTTGGCTCTGAGCTGCTCACCTGCTGGTAAGTCCTGGAGGGCTGCCAACATTCTGGAGAGGAAGAGAGAAGCAGCTCATGGCTTTAAAGAGGGCTCTGAGCTGCTCAACTCCCAAAGCAAATCAGAGAGTGAGCATGGATCCAGAAGCATCTAACTCAACCTTCCTCTGCAGGCTACAGTGTGGGGATGTGGTAGACAGCCCCTGCCACCACACAGTGGTGGCATGAAGAAGGCAAAATTCCAGAGCCTTTGGGTCCACTGCTCTCCTGAAAGACCTTGCCTGTCGGTGGCCACCATGGTGACTCGGGGAGCTCATTTGGAAATGCAAGGCTGTGCTGGTGTCGAGAAGGTGAGGGTGAAGGTGTTGTTGCTCTGCACTCTCCATTGTTATGGAAAGATTGACAGAGGAATTGTCCTACTTTTCAGGGTAAGCTCTGCTAGATTTTCAGAGCTGTTCAGCCAGGCCAGCAGTGTGGTACAGCTCAGGAAAAGTGAATGCAAGATGTTCCCTAGCTGCAGCTGGCTGAGCGGCAGGCAGGAATCACAAGGGCTCCTGGACCTTTGGAATGGGGGAAGAAGTGTTGTGAGCCCTTGCAGCTATTTGCACAGAACAAGTCCATCCATAGTTTTCAGGATCTCTGTGATGTTCGAAAGACAGCTGAGCTGTGGTCTTCATTCCTGTCCCTCTCTGGGAGCCCCCAGCTCTGTCTCTAGCTTTGGGATGGAGAGTGCTGCCTGCCTGTGCACAGCTGGGACTCCCAAATGGGGTGTGCATCTGCTCCCAAGCTCACACTGCTCAAGCCCGGAGAGGAGATGGCTCCTGCTGGCTTCAGTGACATCAGGCTGAGCTGCGAGCAGAGCAGGCTGGGGACAACATGTATTTGTTGTCCAGCTGGCCCCACCAAAGGCAGGAGCAGAGATCTGGCTGTGGTACCTGTTTCTACCTCCCTAGTGCAGGGGGAAAGCAAACCCAGCCCAGCAAGGACAGTGGTTGAATTGAAATGAGGTGAGATGGGTGAGGAAGCTGGTGGTGGGGCTTGGCTGAGCACACAGGAGCTGGACCATGATGAAACCCCTCAGAGGTCAGTGGAGTCTCATAGATCGTCCTCCCCGTTACTTGGGAGTGGAGAGAGACCTCAGCTCTACATTTCTGTGGTTTCTTTGCTCATTATAGGAAAAATGAATGGTGAAGACAGGTCCATGAATCATTACTGTTTGGTTTGGCTGCATCACCACTCTGTGTTTAGGAACGGCTGATTCTTTTTCTTCTTGTGAGTTGTTCTCTCTTCCCCCACTCCTTTGGGTTTTGGGGTTGTTTTCTGGTTTTTGTCCCTTCAATTGTCCTGAATTATTGCAAGATGGTGAAACAGAAGATCTCTTCCTTTCTTTGCATTGGCTTCTCTTGAAGCAGATGTCAAATAAAAGAGTCCAGGTTTTGAATAACTCATCCCAAAAGGGGATCTTTCACCCATCCCATGACAAAACATTGCAGGAAGCCACTGGCGTGGCCTTTGGGCTCATGAGAGCACTTTCCAGGGAAAAAAAAATGAAGTAAAAAGGAACAAGATTTCTCTATCCATTTCTTAATTATGTACTTTTTTCGGGTTCTTGCTGGAACATCTGTTCTGAATTTGTGCACAATGTTAGTATCTCTAGATTTGTTCATTCCTTCACTGCTGGGGCGCTGGGGTTGCACAGTGAGAGGGTGCACACACCACCACACCCTTGTACCTCAGCAGGGTGGGCACGACAGAGGACACAGCAGCAGAATGACTGCTTCCATCTCATGCTCCACAGGAGAATTTGGGCTGCTCCCTTCCTCTCCCTCTGCTACACAGCAGGGCTGACCGTGCCAGGCACTTTTGGCATGCACAAGCTCAGTGTCCAGTTTTTTGTCTTGTGGCACGTATATGTGCCTCAGCTCCTGGTGAAGGTGTTTACAGACCCATCTGCCTTCTGCTGTTCCAGGCTGAGGCTGGGAGGGGAGGCAGTGTTCCTCTGTTTGCAGTGATGAGGGTCCTGGAAAGACAGGGTGCAATTTTCTCATTTGAATCTGTGCTGGGTTGTAATTTTTCCTAATTCGTCACCTGTCATGACACGAGCGAGGAATGAGAGCTCCCTCTTACATATCACTGCTTGATTACATGGTGTCAGAAGAGGCTTTCACAAATTATTCCACATAGGTGGAACAGTCTGGAAGGGGACTTTGGTAGAGAGCTGCACACAAGGGCTGCAGTCTTTGCAGCTCACCTGGCAGCCTATCATGTTGAGGAGACCAAGGGGTGGACATCCTGATCTTTCAGGTAGATGGACACCCTCAGGGGTCAAAAATCAATTTTAGGTTGAACTGGAAGGGAAAAAGCAAATCTCCCCCTGGAAGCTGAGTTGGCTGTCATCCTGATGGCATTGTCCCTTGGCAGGTCTGCTTCTGCCCTGTCTTCCCAGGCTGGGTAGGGATGGTTGTGGAGCACACTGGCATCCTAGTGGAGATCAGGCTGGGGTGCTGTTCACCACCCACAGCCCTGCAGCAGGATTGTCCTGGGGGTTGCAGCAGGAGGGCTAAGCAGGGAGAAAACTGCCAGTGATATAATCAAATCAAGGAGAGGCTGCTGTGAGAATTGGAGGTGACATTGCAAAGTGTGTGTGTGGAGGGGCCTGTTTGCAAAATGAGGCATGTGATCACTGAAGAAAGGCAAGCAGGTGGCCAAAGAGTAACAGTGAGTCTTGTTAATAGAGCTCAGCTCAAACATGTGTTGTGAACAGGGATTGACAGATTTCTTCCAATTTTTTCTGCCTTAGCTTTCATGGGCTCTTTAGGGAAAGCAGGTTTGTGTCCTACAAAGACAGTGAAGGGGCACAGATTTGTTGAGTGACTATGTGGGCACTGGCTGCTGGAAGCAGTGGGACATCATAAACTGAGAAAGGATTGTGAGGTGCTGCCCTCCTGTCAAACAGAATTCTACTCCATTGCATATTTCATCACCAGAGCTCTTGTGACTGCATGGTAAGCCAGGAACTGGTACTGATTTGGCAAAAAAATGTATTTTGGGTGGTGTGGAGCATGACAGGTTCATTCCAGATGGATCAGCTGCACGAGCGGGCTCACTGTGCCCTGGTATGATTAGTGGAGTTCGAGCAGTGAGGAATGAAGGGTGCAGGAAAGGACTGGGTGGGAATAGGTTCAAAACTTTGGTGGGCAGCAAAACCAAATCTGAAACCTTCTGCTGCCCTTAACCAGGCCAGGAGCTCCCTCAGAGTCTCAGCTCTCTAAGAGTGAGCTGTTACCAGCAGCAGCACAAGTATTAGAGAGCCGGAGTTGCTCAACCCTTGATATTAAACTGTCCCCAGTGGCTCAAGCATCCATGCTCATGTGGGCTTGAATTCCCCCCTCCATATTTTGTGCTTGGGCTTTCCTGACTGAGCTGGAAACAAAGGCTGGCTGTGGGACTGTGGTGTAGGCTGCTTTTGAGCACCTGCAGTGAGCTGAGGCATGTTCAGAAAAAGTGTCTGGCCCATGTGCTGGTCTTGTCATGGCCATGCCCAGGGCAGCTGCAGGACAGACCCTGACATGGGGAGTCCCAGGAGAAAGAGGTGGTCCAGATCGTGGTGAGTGACAGCCTTCAATTTCTATCCAGTGGCTTGTACTGAGGTGGTGACTTCAGCCCAGTTTGGACAGGTGCCAAACGCTAGCTCCAAAGGGTGTGTGGCCCTTTCCTTTTTGCCCCTGTGAAGTTTGTGTGTTGCTGTAGCTGTTTGCCTTCACTGACTCTGGCCTAGACACCTGGGGTTGCAAGTGACCTGGTCTCATAAAATCATAGAATGGTTTTGGTTGGACAGGGGCCAACCCCCCCCCTGCCATGGGCAGGAATACTTTCCACTAGACCAGGTTGTTCAGAGCCCCATCCAACCTGGCCTCAAACATTTCCAGGGATGGGACGGCCACAACTTCCCTGGGCAAGTTTCCAGTACCTCATCAACCTCATAATGAGGATTTTTTTTCCTAGTATCTATTCAAAATCTACTCCCAACATCTCCTTGCATCGTGACAGCTCTGGCTGAAGTGTTGCTGCCCATCTCAGGGGTGTCAGCAGCACATGCCATGCCTAGTCAGGGGAATTGCAGAGCTGTTCTTGAGCTGCTTGAAGATGCCAAGGAGATGCTTGAGCTGGTCTTCAAGCTGGCAGGAAGGGATATTTAATGATCCCTGATCCATGCTGGGCACGGAGGCCACCTTCCACATTCTCAAGGACCAGGGAGAATCCGATGATGGATGTTGTAGGAGATCATGCACAGATAGCACAACAGATCAGGAATAAATCAGCAATGGGCAGTGCCTCACTCAGTTCTCTCTAGTCCAACTCTCTTGCAGCACAAATGTTTTCCTTGTTTGCATCCCTGGATCCACTGTTTAATCGAGTTTCAAATGCCCCAGGCTTTCCTTGGGAAAAGCTTCTCCACAACCTCATAAATCTTCCTGTCAGGAAGTTTCTTTCTTGCTGCAGACCTGAGAAGTTCCCTTTCTTAATTTCATGCTGCTTATCCTCTCTTTCCATTCCTCCCTCCCCTGGATAGGCGCTGGAGCAGGACAGGAGCAGCAGTCTCAACAGTATATCTTTCTCTCACTCTGTTATTTCTCACTCAGGACTTGTTCCTTTCCTCCTGTCTCATCCTACCTGCTCCCAGGCTATGCTGTGAGAGCCTTGGGCTGTGCTGGTAGTCCTGGGAGAAGCACAGGATAAACCTCATGATAAGGCAGATGAGTTGGAGAGGCTTTCTGGAGCCTCTGGTCCCATGATCAGCTCTCCTTACATGTCTGACCTCTTCCTAAAATCCCCTTTGCTTCTCACCTATGACAGTCAGGAATGACCAGTTGCTCTCTTTTTTTTCTGCTGTCTAGCTTAAACTTTCTTTGCTGCAGCTTCAGTTCCTCCCTGGTATTGCTTTTCCCAGCACAGCCATGGAGTAGAGCTAATTGTTGTGATTTTTGTTGCAGCTTTTCCTCTACTGGAAGCCTGCTTGTTTCCTACTTACACTACTACTTGAGGTGACAAGAAACACTGGTTCTGAAAGTCCTTTGGGCTCTCCTGGGAAAGGGTTTCAGGCTGCTGCCTTTGCTGCCCACGTGCTGAAAACAGATGAGCCCAGAGAAGCACCTTGCAGGTTAATCTCGAGCCTCTAAATGTGGTCAGGCTGGGTTGCAGATGTTGATGCCAGAGTGTATTTATTCATTTCACAGTTTTGCTTATTTATCAGATCCTGTGATCATTAAATTGTGCATTACCATTTGGCATGTGACAGGTTTTAATTCCTATGGCTGGTTTATGCCCTCTGCAGGTATTAGCCTAAATGCATTTCCTGACAAATGATGGATGCTCCGAAAAGCTGTGGCAACATATTTATTGATCAGAGCTCTCCATAACCCCAGCTCACTAATGCAAGCTCTCACAGTGCTAGGAACTATTGTCTCCTCAGACTGTTTCATTAACTCAGATGTGAGGGTTTGGTCTTTCCTTTCATGCAGGATGGATTAAATCTTGTGCAGTGTCAACTCTGACAACAGCTCTGGCTCACTAAGTAGGGTAGACATGGCCTGTGCTCAGCAAAGGGACCTCTGAGGGATATTTAGGGATAAAGAAGCCCTTCAATGACTTTCCAGAGAATGTAGAGGCAAACATGAACCTCCCAGGTGTATTTGGGGTTGGAAGGTACCTCTGCAATTGCCTTTCTTGATATGTCTGATCTACCTGTGTACTGGATTATGCAGCAGAGGTGGGAGCACAGCAGCTGGGTGCTGCTGCAGGCTTCCCCTGGGACAGATGGAGCTGGTTAGGGAAGTGCCACCTCGAGGCTCCCTGCAGGGTCTGCAGTGCAGAGCTGCCTAGGTGCTTCAGGGAACGGGATGTGTCTGCTGCTGTCAGGGCTCTGCTTGGAAAAGAACAATGGGAAAAGTTCTGCTTAGAAAGGTCTGACTTGTCAAGGGAAAAGCTTCTACTAACCCTTGTAGAGATGGAGGACCAGAGAGGCATCTTGAGTTACACCCCTTGTTTCATGGAGGTGTGTGTGGACTCTGACACACTCAGGAACCTAAGGCACTACCACAGGTGAGGAGTAGATAATGGTGTGGCCAAGCTGGTCAAAAACTGGTCAGGAAAAAAATTCAGCCCAAAGGTGAGTTATGGAGGCTTGAAGGAGTGACAGGCTACTGTGTAGTGGAAACAGGGCTGCCACGTGATCCTTGCCTGCCCATGCACATGGCATGAAGTCCTTTCCCTCTCTGCAGCTGCAAAGCATTGTCCTGCCTGCTTTTCCCAAACCCACCCTGAATGAGTCTAACTTCTTCAGAAACAAAAGCCAGAAGCCTTGAGAATTTCCCCATTCTTCTGGGAGAGAGCAAGGGAGACAAATGCAGGACATCCTGCCTTATTCAGCATCCCAGTAGAGCTGGGGCTTCATGAGGTGGAATGACCTTGCAAGATTGTGCCCAGAATTCTGCATGGTCATTTCCCCTCCTTTGAGAGCAGTAAGGTGGGAGGGCATCAACTGGGAGCTTATTGGAACCCTGTGCCTTGCAGGGTGAAGTGGGGAGTTCATGGCTTTGCAGAGCCACCCCTGGACATGGGGTCACAGAATGAAGCTGCCAAACCCATGGCTGGTGGGGAAAAGGTGAGAGGTCACAAAGAGCTGGTGGGAGGGTGATGTGGGATCTTGTTGGCTCCTCAGTTATGGGGAACTCCAGCTGATCCAAACCTGCTGTTGTAAGTATTTCTAGGAAACACCTCCCCACCCATTCTCCTGCAGTTTGCATGGCCTGTGGTAAGAATAGATGAGGCTATGAGGAGAGAGATCTCCCAGATCTCCCACACTGTCTCAGTGTGACACGCAGAGCACTCCAAATGGATGTGATCCCTGTGGCCAGCACTGGCCTCATTTCTGCCAGTCCTCACCACCTGGGCAGATTATTTGTGTGCCCACTGGCTCATCTTCTCTGACCTCTCTTGTACAAAGGTCCTGGTCTGGGGCTGGAAACTGGAAATGGAGCCCCTGAGGCCAAGAAAAAAGACAAGTTGTGTGCTCATACTCCACTCATGCCAGTGGTCACAGCTGCCTGGCATGAGCAGCTTGGGGTCTGAATTGATCACCAAGGGGGCAAATCCACCAACTAGCAAACTCAGTGCTGAAACTAAAAGAGGTTCCCAATAGCCCTGTGCAATTCTCCCAAAATGCCAGCAATGTCAGGCGATGCTCATCCAGGTTCCCAGCACTTGGAGGGAAATACTGTTTGGTTTGCCTGCATAAGCACCCCCATCTCTCCTCAGCTGAGGGTCCTTGGGCCTGTTAGATGACCATTAGGTCCCAAAGTTGTTCTCAGTTGTCCTCACAGCTTTATCACAAATGATAATGAAAATGGTGTCTTCAGGGGGCTGTAGCAGGGTGTGGGCTGGAGCCAGGAACTCCTTGTTGAGGGTACCTGGTACAGGTGGGTGCAAAATGGGAAGAGCAGGGTTGACCCTCCTGTCATTGCATGGGCAGCCAAATGCCCAGGGAAAAAGAGTAGGACAAGGATATTTTCACCTGGGGCAGCACAGACAAAAGGACTCTTTCCACCTTCAACTTCCTATGCTGGAGTCTGGTGAAGAGAAATAGTTGTTTTATAGAAAGAAACTGGGTCTTACATTAATAGAGGGAGATTATAGCTTTATGTGAGAAGAAGAAAGAAGCTAAACGAGGTGCTCATGCAGTGAGGATCTTTATTGTTAACCACTCTTAATAATGCATAGAGTTGTACTCATCTTTCAGTAACTTTATTCCACTATTGTAAATCTCATTTTAGTGATCTCATCATTTCAGCCTTAATTCTAGCTGGCATGGTGGAGCCATCTGCCAGCCAGGAGAAATTCTTACCTTCCCTTCCTTGTAGCAAACACTGGGAAATGCTGTGCTCCCACAAATACAGCTCCCACATACCCGGGGACAGCACAGGAACCATCTGGAGCAGATGGATCTCCCAGACACTGCAGTGAGAAGAAGTCTCTGGCATCCAGTGGGAAAACAGAAATTGGGCAGGAAGAAGTCCTGGGGGGAATAGAAATACAACTTAAGAGTGAAACTTGACAATGCCAAGTCAGAGTGTGCAGTTAGAAATACCATCCCTTTCACACAGGCTCTCCAAACAGCTGCAGAAGCTCTCTTATCAGAGAAAAAAACCCAAACAAATAAATCTTATATATTTTGGTTTGTAAATCACTAGAATGGGATAGAAGCCAGCAGATTTCTTCCTGCATCCTGCTAATGCCTGTGTCCCTTTGCTGGTCCTGCAGGGCTGGAAACAAACTTTGGGAGCTGCTCTTGGGGACCGGGCGGCAGCTACCGAGCTGAGCTTTAATTAACAGAAAGTGGCCACCATTCTGCTCAGCACAGCAATCTCAGACTTCAATTGCTGATTGAGGCAAGAGCCATTTCTCACCAGGTAGAGGAAATAAGGCTTGCATTGGAACATAAAAGATTGTTTTAATTAAACCTGGTATTTCTAAGCCTGTTGCTGGCTGCAGCCAAACGGGGGAGGCAGCTGGAGTCAGTCAGAAAATTCCCAGAAAAAAAGGCTCTTTTTTTTTTTTTCTCCACTTTGTAGGCTGGAAATGGTGCATGATGGAAAAATAAAAGGCTTTTGTTTTGTTCAGAGTTGTATGTGCCTCTTGGTCATACAGGCTGGAGGCATCACAGAATTACCTGTGCAGTGTCACAAAGGAGGAAAAGACCTCTTCTGCATCCAGCTTTGGGGGCTGCATTTGGCCCCAGGACTGACTGCAGCCTAGGACAGCCTGATGAGATCAAACCCCAGCACCAGCCCCAGCCATCACTCTCTTTCTCTGCACTGTGATCCTCCCCTCCTTTCCCCAGCTCATTTTTATCTCCACAATGGCCTTTGCAGGAAGGTCAGTATCCAGATAAATTTCTGCCTCAGCACTGTAAAAATCATGGGGTGCTCTATGCTTAAGTTGGAGGGTTTTTTTGTTCCCAAGTTGTTTTTTTCCCAAGATGGGTGTCAAGTCTGTGTCTCTCCCCATCAGCAGCCAGGTCGAGTTTTGGGTGGTTTAGTCCTGCAACACGAGCAAAACCAAGCAGATGAAGCCCCAAGCTCATCAGACACTCTGAACAGGCTGCAGAAAGGACCGCAGCCTCAGCTCAGCTCTCTGCTGCATTTTTTAAATCTGTGAGGATTTTGAAATCCTCAAATGGTGCAGCAAATCCCTCCAGCTGTTCCCACTGTGCTCACCCAGCCCAAGAACAGCTTATGCTGGTCACTGAGCATATTCCTCTGAGCTGCAGCAGCCTGCTCCCTGGGCAGAGGCAGTCATCCAGGCAAAAGCACATTTTTAAGTGCTTGTCACCTTTGGGGTTTTCCTGCTGAAGAAAGTAAAATTCAGAGCTCCTAAAAAGCATGACTGGCCTGGAAATCAAACTGGATTTAAGGCTTAGGTTTCACAGGCAAGGGACAGCCAGAGTCAGTGTGACAGCACAAAAAACCCAGATGGGACACATGAGGTGAACCACGCTTTTCTGTAGCCACAGGCCACATCCCACCCATACATCCCTACAGGATGAGGAACATCTCCAGATGGGTTTAGAATCATAGAATATGTGGAGTTGGAAGGGACCCAAAATGAATCACTGAAGTACTACTCCTGGCCCTGCACAGGGCAACCCCAAGCACCCCACCATGTGCCTGAGAGTGTTGTCCAGGCACTTTTTGAGCTCTGTCAATCTTGGTGCTGTGACCCCTTCTCTGGAGAACCTGTTCCAGGGCCCAGCAGCCCTCTGGGTCTGCTAAGATGTTGCTCTACCCCATATATGGCCCTTTTCCTGCATTTGTTTTGTCTTTTTTTTTTTTTTTTGACCAACCAAGTAGCTCATTCTTCAGGGTTCCCATACTGGTTGTGACAGCACATGGTCTGGGTGAAGTGACCAGGGCACTGGCCTGCATCTGGAGACAGGGATTCTTTCTGAGCCCTTTGGAGGTGCTCAGGGCCTCCAGCATCTCCCAGGCCACCTCCAAGCCAGGGGAAAGGCTAAGCCACAGTGGTGGGAGTGTGGAATGTTAGCAGCACCATTAGACCATAGCATCCCAAATGGAAACTTCCCAGCTTGCTCTGTGCAACTAGTTGATATTAAATCCTCAATTTCTTGCCTAAAATAAACACAATTGAGTAAACACATAAAAATATGTCTGTATTCAGACAGAAATACACTTACACGCCACATATCTGGAGTTTCAAATGTTTCATTTGCCCAGAATGCTGCTTCAGCAAAACCAAAACTATTTGCAGAACAAAGTCAGTCACAGAAAACCCAACTTTCCCAGCTCAGAAATTTCTGGGGGCAAAAGCAACAATGGCTATTAAAATGAAACTGTCTGCCAATGTATTTCCAAACCAGAGAGCTGCAGATGAATCCAAATGGTCCCATTTCAACACTGGAATAAATTTAGACAAACAAACAAGTAAATTGAGACTAGCATGAAACTACTGGAAGTTATCAAACCAATCTTCTGTTCTTCCTTCTTCCTTGGAATTACCAGCTTCTCACTCCAATAAGAAGGTAAAAGAGTCCAAATTTTTGTCTTAGTGCAAGGTAGGAAATAGTCCTGAAATCTCAAATATTTTCATGGATTAGATTTTTTGAAGTTTTAGTACTTATTTACAGTATTTCATGGTGCTTCTGAAATACCTCCTGCCTGTGGCTGAGCTAAAATAACTTCACCTGACTGAGCAGAGGAACCAACATGTTTTGGTCCTGCATGAGGGATGTTTTTCAGCTATCTGGGTCCCATCAGGGGGGCTGCAGTCAGCTGAATTAAACTGCATATGCAAATCTTAATTAATTAGCAATTAGGTATGTCAGCTTGTCAAACTGTAAAGCCTGGCACTGAAAGATGCACACTGTGGCCACATCCTGTCGGAATGTCAGCCCTTAAGCAGGGCAGCATTAAAGCTTTTGTGACAGGGATGTGTTGCTAAGCTGTGGGCTTTGTGAAAATCCAGCTCAGTTTCAAGGAGTGGAAAATGGATATAAATGCATTGGAGATGGATGGGAATGTACTGGGCATGATCTGCCCCAAACTGTGCTGTATATGCATAGAAGAGAGAGTGTGGGGTTGTGAGCTCTTTTCCCTCCTCCCAGGTCAGGTGTGTTTGTGACTCTCCAGCCAGATGTCCCCTGGCTGGGGACACCAGGTGGATATCCCATCTTGCAGAGGCAGAGGTCTTGCCTCCCTGGAGGTCTTATTAGCCCATATCAGAGCCCACGTCTCATCTGTGCCACTGCTGGGACTAGCTCAATCCATGCCAACAGAGGAATTTCCTTAAAGCTGAATTTAATTTTGGATCATCCTGGCTGGAGTCTGTGGGTGTTCACGTGGATGTGTGCACCAGGACAGGCAGTTGGGCAGCCAGGACTCTGATGGTGCAGCACATTGGGACCACAGAGCACGTTTGTCATCACAGCCTCTGCCCCGTGGGAGGAAACGCCCTCCTGCACGGCTGCAGGCACTGCCCTCATCCAGCTGTTCTGTAGCATTCATGGATCCACCATTTCCAGCATCCCAGTATGTGTAGGAGGTGCTGGGCAGAGGAGATGGGACAGCAGGACAGCCAGGGCCTTGGTACCCCTGGGAACACCAGGTCTGCTGGAATGCCCTCCAAGGGTTTTTCTCTCTAAGCTTGCGGCTCACGTCCTGCTGCTGCTGTTAGCCAGCCTGGCCAGAATCAGATAATTTATTTCCTACACAGCCTGAAAAAAAACCACATTTCGAACAAATTTATTCTGGGGACCTTCACACATTTTCTAATAGATTTTCCAGCATATTTCTGGTGCATTAAAGCCCACTGACCATTGCCATGGCTCCTCCTGTGGACCCCTCAAGCTGCCTTTATGTTTCCCAACAGGACAACATGATGGAAAAATACTGACCTATATTCCCTATGAAAAAGAAATCTCCCTATGAAAAGTTTGAAGTGCCATGCAGGAGTGGCACCACAGCTTTGAGCCAAATGATGTGAATGGCTGCCCACATTGACCTGCACTTTAAATCATCCCCAACACATTGAGTCAAGGAGCAATGGTGGGAGCCAGACAGGGTACATTAGAGACCCCCATGGGGATGTTATTGTGCTGCTGTGATTTTAATATCATTAGACAGGAGATAACCTATCTCCACAGACAAAAACAGGAACCCAACATGGAAAATACAGCCATTATCCAATAAGACGCAGCATATTTGGGGAGCTCTGAGTGGAGGTAAATGCATCTAGGATTGAAATTTCAGTTTGTTCCAGCTTTCTCCTGGGGCCAGATCTATGCAGAAAGAAAGGAATAGATTTGTTTCTCTCAGAAGTGTAAAGCTCTTTACATATCACCAGGTGCCTCGGGCAGCATGCTGACCAGGTCTACTTATTCCATCTCATTTTGTTAGAGCTTTAATCATGTTAATGACAATCCTAACATTTTAAAATGGCTCTGAATCAAGAGTTGAACTCTGAGCATTTCACTGCAAAGAAGACGATTCCAGAAGTTAGACTCCACTCTCAGGTCTCCTGCCACTCTCTCTGCTCTGCACCAGTATCTTGGGGACATCTCCTGAAGAGATGGAGAGCTGGTCCTGGCTGAAAATCATCTTTTCAGCCCCTTCCTGCACATTTCCTGCTGCAGCTCTTTGCATTAAGCAGGACCTTGCAGAAATCTTTTTTCGGGGTCCATGACTTAAGCAATGCTTGCAAAAATAATGACAATTTAATCCAGAGCCTCCAAGACAGGAGAAGAGAAATGTGTCCAAATACATAGAAAGGAGCTGCAAAGGAAACTGAAACAGAGATCAGCTCCACTGAGCACAGACAAAAAACCAACTTCAGGCTCTCAACAGGGAAGGTTTAGGTAAGACATTAGGGGACGTTTCCCAATGAGATGGGCATCATAGCACAGGAATCAGGTGCCAGGAGAAGGCTGGAGGTCACATCAGCCCCATGCCTGGTTGGGCAGTGCTGGGCTCAGCCCAGGCAGGAGCCTGGAGTTGCTGGCTGCCTGTGATCACTCACAGCATGATGACCTCCACAAAACACCGAGGAGACAGCACTGTCAGCCCTGCCTTGGTACCCACGCCTCAGAGCAGGCAGGCAACAGCTCATGTTGTGTCTGCAGTGGCATCTTACAGTCTTGTTAATCACACTGAAATAATCAAGCCCGGAGGAGGAAAGTCAAATGCATTAACTGATAATTATAGGCGCTGCTAACCCCACAGGCACTCCGTGCCCCCATCACCAGGCTTGGCACAAAGACAGGGAGCCTAGCACTGTGAAGGGGATGTGACAGCCCAGAGCATGACCTGCTGGCCTCACCACCTCATTGTCAACTCCTCTCCTCTTCCTCACTCTGAACTAGGAGCCTCCTGGGCACATGCACAAAGCACTAATTGAAGGATTTGTTAATATTCCTAAAATAACCTTCCTGTTGGCTCCTTCCATGACCTTGGGCAACAATTTTTCCCCACCCTTGCAGGGAAGACAGTGCTTGGCCAGAGCCTGGCACGGAGCAAAGGGGAGGCTGAGAGCCAGAGCTGCAGTGCTCTGATCCAACACAGCATTGCATGTCCATGTGGTGAAAATGCATGAAAAGCTTGAATCCTGCTGGCATTTCTCTTCTGCCTGCCCATTTCAGCTCTGCTTGTCTCCTCTCAGCACTCAGCAATGCAGCAGATGTGGAGAATCTTGAAATAACAGGACAGTCTTTAGCACAACTGGAAGCTCTAACAAGAGGAGATGAAATGCTGGAAATCAGACCTCTGAACTGCACCAAACACCTCCTGAAATGCAGGGAGCCCTCCCTAAGATGCAGCAAATCTTTGTAATTTTTTTCTCAGTCCTGCACCAGCATCAGAGCAGGTTTCCATTTAAAACCTAACCTTGCTCTCAGCAGAAGCAGGGCTAACCTGGCATTCAAAACTGAGGGCACAAAACCAGGAATAGCAAATCGTGCTTCAAAGCAGTGACTGTGCCCGGGTGTCTCATTGCTGCAGCCAGACACCCACCTCCTGGGCAGCCTCTAATCCACAATCTCCACACACAGCTTGTTTCAACCAGCACGCCTCAAACTACCTATTTAATTGCCCGACATTCATCTCTTTATGAATCGCTAATTACTATGATCTTACTTGTGTTTGGACTGAATAGATGCCCAGGCAGCATCAGGCTCATTCTGCCATGTTACTTGCCAGGTCTTTTACTGAGCTGTGGATACAGATCTCCTTTTCCAAGTGAACTTTATTCCTTGCATTAACTTGGCTTTATAGACAAGGCTTTAAACATGGAACAAATTAACTCATTAGCTTCAAATAATCCAGTGACCAAAACAGGCCATGTTTCATGGACTGTTTTCCAGCCCATACTGTCCTGGCAGCAACTGAAATCGAGAGGGTGGGATATTTTCTCAACAGCTGCCCTGGGGATCTCCCCACACATGCACCAACTTTAGCACTTGAGAAAAGCACTGGCAAGTTTAGAGTAAAAAAGTTGAACCTGCATTTCTCCAGTCAAAACTTCCTGGTTGGAAAAACTAAACATTTTCACCAGAAAGAGAGCAACCGGAAGAAAAACACTGCAGTTCAGGCCAGGCAAAAATGGGGCTGCCTGCAGTGTGGTGATGGCTTATGAGAAAGAATTTCTGAGCCTCACCTGCCACAGTTTGTGTGTGTAATGTGGGGTCTGTCCTGTCACCTGAGGGATGCATTTTATCCCCTCCTGCAGGTCATATATCCCAGTACACTAGGGAAGCCTGGTGCCCGAGGCCATTCCCCCAAGACCCTTCTAACTCTCTTTTCAATGAAACACCATGGATATCCACATAATTTCTCCTCTTTTACATTCAGCTCTGAAGCAAGCTGGCTGGTAAGTGCAGGAACTCGGCCCGTGGGCAGTCAGTTCCCAGCCTGACCTCCAGCCAGGGCTCCATACCAATTGCTCTGCACAGGCTTTTATGGCTTTTTCAGCTGCACTCAGCTTTGATTGTGCCTGATCAAAATGCACATGGCCAGCGTTGATAATCACTGATGATCAGGAGCTTTTAGGAAGCAAATGACGGGGCCAGCACACGCTTGATGGATCAGGTCATCAGAAGCAGCTGTTTCCCTCCTTGACTTGCTTTTTGAAGGGAATTTGTGTTGTCATTTATTCTCTTGCCCCTCTGGGGAATCGTGTGAAGGTATTTTGGGGGTCTCTGGCTATAGCACCTTCTTAAAAACATGAAGGTTTTGGTGGGTGTAATGGGGGAGGTTAGCATAGTCCTGCTGTGTTCTGGTTGGCACGCACAGCAGTGGGTTTGAACAGTAATTTCTGCATAAATCAGCTGCTGATCCTGCCGAAGCTCAAATAGTTATCCTGGCTGCAAATGGAGCATCTTTATCATCACAGACCCCCTGGTGAGGCAGAGGCATAGGCATGGTGCAGAAGGATTTGGAGGCAGTTTCCAATGCAGTGTTTTTGTTCCTGAGCTCTGCCTGCTTAGTGGGGTGGGCTGAAGGTATGAAGGGCTCCTCTGTGGTGGCCCAGCAATGAGCATCACCTGGGGATTTGGGGGTGAGGAGCTGCTTGGGAGGCAGTGAGGCAAACCCCCCCACACTTGGTGAAGCCTTGGGGGGACACTGTTTTAGGTCAGGTTCCTTCCTCAGTGAAGAGCTGTGATTTTTCCAGATGAGACAAGACCCCAAGGACAGAGAAGCAACTGTAATTACCACCCACCAATGCAAAAGAGCATAAATATGGTGGACACAAACACTCTTATGACCTGGAGGAGCTAAGCTGCTGCCATAAATTAGGGAGCTGGTTACAAACTCCAGGATGTGTTTCCAGCCCACCATATACTTCCTTTCCCTGTCCTTCTTGAGACCTCAAGCCAACCCTCAGTGCTCTCCAGAGCACATTCCCACTGTACAGATGGAGGTAGAGACCTGTTTCAGTGGCTGGACTTCAGAAAGGGTAGTGCAAACTGGCCCCCAGATGCTGCTGGGCTGCAAGCCCAGGGAGAAGCCAGGCAAGGAAGAGTGAAGCAGTATTTAGAGGAACCCGTCAGAGATGGTATGACAGCTCTCTCTGCCTGTGGAGATTTGGCAGCCCTGGACTGGAGCCAGGCTGGACTGCTTTATACAACCCTATTTCTGTCATGGGAGGGCTGACTACATCCTTGGAGAGCTTCATCCTTAGATGCTGCACTGGTCTTTGGGGATGGGTGTGCACACAAGGTTAATTGTGGGTGCTGAGTACCTGCTTCCCTGAGGATACCTAGTTCAGCCCCCCTTACTCTGGTGAAACATTGCCTGTTTAGGAATTAATTACAAACATGAGTTGCAAAAAAAAAAAAAAAAGTTTAATAATAATAAAAAAAAGAGGGGGAGGAAGAGAAAATTTGCCAGAGCCATATATTAAAATCAAATTATGTTCAGCAGGCAGGTGAGTCAAGGCCCGCCAGGCAATTGGGAAGGCAGCATGCAGGTAGTAATTGAAAAAAGTGAGACACAAGTGAACAGCTAAAGCTCTGGCATAATAACTCCCAGCGCACACATACAATCACAAAGTTAGCAACAGGCACTGGTTGGGGTGGGAGCTGCCATATGCTGTGTTCTGGGGACCCTGGCACCACCCCAGCACTGAGTTTGGGTCTCTGTGCCTGGGAGCTGGGCAGGGGTCTCACTGGTGATTGCTGAAGGTGTTTCCTCACCATGTTCCTCTCCTGGGCCTGATGAACCTCAGATCACCCCTAGGCATTTATTGAATCTGAGTTGGTGCCAGGGCTCCGTTTACAGCTCAAATTATGGATTATTGCAGAGTGTGAGCACTAAATACCTGCTGCAGGAGGGATGCTGTTGTCCCTTGTCAGTCATCTGCTTCTCTTTCTAACTCCCTCCCTGGGAAAAGCTTTGGCATCCCATGCTTCTCCACTTCTCCTGATGTCCCTGCTGGGTCCAGCCTTTGTCCTCAGGAAGCCATCTATCCCCCCCTGGACACATGGGAGCAGCTCTGCCCAAGGCTCTCCTGAGGCTGCTAGCCCTGGCTAGCAGCTGAACTGGATGTGTACAAGCAGGCAGCCCTTTTCCTGGGCTGTGTGTCTGGGAGGCACTTCTCCTCTGGGATCAGGTATTTCTTTGCTTTGTGAACTCATGAAGTGTGGTGAGGATTGGTCTCTTCAAGGAGAGCAGGCCATCTTGCCTGCTGCAGAGAGAACCCCTCTCACTCACACTGTGCTGGTTCCCATGCCAGCTGTTCCTGGGGGAGAACTGAGGATACAGGGCAGCCTTTGGGTCTCCTCCTCTTCACCACCTCATCATCAGCAGTCTTGAGAAACAAGGAAGTGGTGGCAATGGGATGGAAACTAGGAGTGGTTTCCATCCTCCTGCTTTGCTTGGGTCCTGTCTACACATTAACAATTGGCACACAGTCAGGCCCTGAGTTTGCACCAGTGAGAATCTGCAGAGCATCTGCATCTCAAGGAGTGCAGCAGCTCCTCCACCTAATGGCTACCCTGGCCCAATTGCCATCCTAACCCCTGTCACCAGGAGTTTTGCCCTCAGGAGATGTTACATATAACATCTGGTGCTGCTGGTAATCCCTTCTCTAACACACTCCCTCCTCCCGTCACTCCCTCCCTTACAGTTCATTTGTCATCATGCCATGGTTTGGGCTCTGTTCCTTCAGTTGCTTCAGCTCCAATGGGTCAACCAAGATCAGGACTCATTTATGAGACATGCTGTGTATGCAGAGACCATCCCTGCCCTGGGAGCTTATGGGTAGCTCAACAAGCTGTGGTTTATGCAGGGATGGCAGAGACACAGAGAGAAGAGATAACTTGCCCCATGGTGCATAGAGGACTCTACATGAGGAGCAGTCCCAGCCCAGGTGCAACCATAGCCCCACGTAAGGCATGTGGAGTGCTAAAAACAAGACAAACTAAGCACAGTTGGCATAAAATCCATGCAGTACATTGAACTGTAATGATTCTGACAATAAAGCAACCCAATAAATATTATGAAATGAAAACAGCCCTCCGGGAGCGTTTGCAATCGATTGCTGAGAGCTGGCATTTGTGCAGCATATTACGTGAGAGACAGGTTTGCTCTGCCTTTTCTTCTTTCCCTTCCAAATGCGGAATGAAAAGAGCTCTCTGGAGTGGATGTTGGGGGGAGACTCCCTCCTTCCTGTGCTTGGGTGCTGTCAGAAAGGGCGAAAAAGGTGAGTGAGATAGGAGAGACTGTGAAGCCAGTGGAGTGGGAGTGTAGAGGTGCAATTCCTGTCCTTGCAAGCAGTGACAATTCTGTCGGTGTCCCCCTCATCCCAGCCTGCAGAATTAGGGCTCCCTTTCCTGCCCTGAGACATTCATATCTCAGTGGCTGATGCATGATGTGGGTCTCCTGCCCCAGCATGGGTTGAGGGGAATCAGGTGGTGTGTGTGGCTGAGCAATGGGATCTGGAATGGGTTTGTCTGTGCTGAGGTAGACTTGTGGTGGGAGGACATTGTTTACTGCCCTTCCTGCCTCACTACCCCTTACTTGAGCATGGGCATTATATATTAATGAATATATGAATACATATAAATGCTCCTTGGCTGGCCTGGCACACAGACCTGTATTCAGCTGGGTCTTATGCAGTTGGTGCTGTGAAGATGGGAGTGCTGATGTATTCAGGATCACTGCTTAGGACCTCACCCAGTTTCTCTGGTCTTTGCCTGCCATGAGCTAGTCATAGTGTGTCTTTACCACCACAGCCTGGATTTTCCTTTTGCACATCCCTTGTCCCCGTGGTGCCACATGAAATGCTCAGCTGAGCCAGCTCTCATTCAGCTTCAGTCCATCTCCCTGACTGGATTATCTGATGCTATTTGCCCACCATGGAGCACAGGGAAGTCCCTGCTCCTGCTTCCTGGCTGGTGTTGATCATGTGCCTGGGCATCCCAGACAGCTAAGCCAGGCTCTGACCTCCCTCACACACAGCCTGGGCATGCACTCCCCTTGATTTTCCTGGCTCCTGTCTGCTCCCACTTGAATCCTCTTCACTGGGCTAATTAATCCTGTTCTGAGTGATGGCCTTTTTACTGCTGCTAATTACAGGAACATCAGCCTGTGAGATAAGTGTGATCGGCTGGAAACCTGTGGTTTGCAACAAGGTTGGTCAAACTCAGAGGATGTGAGAGGGGTAAGGGAATTCCTCATAAACTCAGGATATGAATTAGGTGGGCAAGGTGTCTCTTCTGGTGTGAGAAGTAAGATGCATTGGATGAAGCAAGGTGGAGCCAGGTTCCAAAGCAAATAAGAAATACTTCCAGCAATAAGTACTGAATGTTCAGCAACCTGGTCATGGATGCTAAATTCTTATCTGGGTGGCAGAAAAGGCTGGGCAATTTTATAGAAAAGAGAAGTTTGTAGTTACATGGGAATACTGTCTTGCTCACAAAGTCCCTGAGCTATGCAGCTGCTGCATCTTTAGCAAACACTCAGACACTGGCAAAAGAGGGCCCATGACAGCAAACCTTGCTGCTGAGGAAGGCTCCTCCTGCACACAAACCCTCCTCAGCCAGTTCCTCTTCCTCTCTGGTTTCCACTACCATCATTTCATCAAAATCCTCTCTTCTACAGACTCGAGGCAGGACACTGAACACTGAGAAGCATTGCTCAGGCACTGCTGGAATGTTTGCCACGAATAGCTCTGTATCAAAAGAAATACACTTTAAAGCTGCTGCAACATAGCAAGAACTGTCTCAGAGAGTGTGTTATCTCATCAAGCATACTCAGAGTGAGCTCAGCTCTTTCACCAGCCTCATTTTTCTCAGCAGCAGCTGATTGCGATTTACCAAGTGACACCTCTAGAGCTATGGGTTCTCTTTTCTCTCTCCCTCTCTCTCTTTTTTTTTTTTTAAAGTTATGAAGTTGTTTGATTTGTTGGTAGGGGTGTTTTTTTGTTGTTGTCGTTATTGTTGTTTTTCATTTTAGAGAGCTCTTCTGTGAACAGCTTAGACAGGAACAAGACAAAGAAAAAAAAGAGAAAGAACAATTATCCCTCATTGGGGAGTGAGGATAAATAGCTCCACCTCTTGCGGGTATTTCACAGACTGATGGTGTGACCAGCTGCTGGGTACATGACAAGAATGGGCCCAACTCTCCTCTTGAATGCTTACCAGAATAAATTTGAAGTGTCTGTGCTAGAGTCAATAGTTATTACACTGGGTTTTTATCAGTGTGAGTGATAGCAATTGAAGGTTTTTTCAAGGCATTTATAAATAAAACCTTCCTGCTGGCTAAATAGATACACTTCTTTGCTAACTGGGAGTAATCATATGCATTTTGATATCAGCATCTGCTAAATAAGTCCAGGGCTGTGTATTAATGAGGATGCTGCAAGAACTTTGGAGTACAGGTTCAGAATTCAAAACAACAGGGATGGATGGGAGAGAGTGTCTGGAATCAGGCAGATGAAATTTAGTACAGAGAGCACAGGGTACCACATTTGGGAGGGATAAATGAATGCATTAATGCATAGACAGGAGAGACTGGAGAGGCAGCAGGATGGCAGGCAAGGATCAGGGGGTTCAGATGGATGACTAACTTAGCATGAGTCAATAGCGTGATGGTTTAGCAAAAAGGGCAGCTCACCTCCTGGGATGCATTTAATGCTGGATGTTGGATGTAAGCCATTGGAATCTGCAATTCTGCTTTGTCTGAGCTGTGTCCAGGTCTGGACACTGCAGCTGAGGGTACCTGCAGATCAGCTGGAGAAAAACAGCAGCATGTTTGACTGGAGAGATGCTGGAGTGGGCCAGAAATCAGTGTTTCCTTCCTGTGAAAACATATGTTTTTCAGGGGCAGAAAAGGAAGGTCATTGGCTCAGTCCATTTCTGAAAATGAATCTCTGACTCCTCTGACCCTATGGGACAAGAGTGCTCCCTTTTTGCTATTTCTGTCCCTCAGACATTTCTCCCAGGTAATTTGGCCCAGCCCCAATGGGATCCCATCTTTTGACATTGCAGCTTTCCTTTGGTATGCATTATGGTGCAGAGCAAACCATTCTCACTTCCTGTTCGCAGGTTATCTCCATTCTGACTCACATTCCTTGGGTTTGATGAGAAATGAGCTCCTTGACTGACTTCTGGGCTTTGCTGAATTTGGCTTCAGCATTCATGCTCCAGGCTTTCCCTTTGTGTCATTCCCTTAAAAGCTGAAACAGAGCTCCTAGGCCAAAAACATGTCTCATCTTTGTAACATGAACTGTAAATCTGAGCAATGTTTGGTAAAAAGGTAACCCAGAGAGCCAGCACCCCCTCTTACCTACTGCTCACTGATACCTGTGCTCAGGATCCCAAGAACAAACAGCAGTAAACCAGAAAACGCCTATTTTGACGTGGAAGTGGAACTGCTTTGGGGCTGGCCCTTTCTGACTGGAAAACAACTGGCTCCTTGGCTCCAAGGCAGCTGTGAAGTTGCTGGGAGGCTGCAAATACAGTTCATTATCCAGTGCTCGATGAAAGCAGGAGGCAGAGTTTTCTACACTGGCTCCTTCCTCTTTGCAATGCGCTGTGCATCGCGGTTTCTGGGTGACATTAGCGTTCAGGCTGGCGTGTGTACACCACAGGAATACAGGAATGCTGGACGTATTCCAGAGCGACAACATGGCCTGTGGATTAAGCTCTTCTTTCAGCGATATTAGCGCAAACCTGCAGGAGGTCTCTTGGAATCAGACAGATAGATTATCTTGATAATAAAAGCAATCAGAATCCGTCCTGCCCAGGATATTTAAATGACACCTCCGACTGCAGGATTGTCAGGCATGTGCCTGGCACTAGTGTGGGCAATGTTTTTCACAGGGTTTGTGGCAGTGCCTGTGGATCTGGCAGGGCAGAGGGAGGATGGGAAGGATGCCCTGTGCCTTCTACCATCCTGACCCCACAGTACCACAGTGTGGGACGGGCATGGGGATGGGGCAGCAGTGTGAGACTGAATGCCTGCTTGAGAAAACAGCAGCCTAGAGAGTGATTCGTCCCTACCAGCGGTGGCTGAAAGGAGTTGGATAAACCATCACCCCAAAGGACTTAATTTCTCCTTCCCTTAATCTTGCCCATCACCCTACTCCTGCCTGGAGGGCTCCCATGCATGCTGCTCTTCTCCAGGGTCCCATCACCCCAGATACAAACCCATGCCCCATACTGGCCTTGGAAAGGAGGCCTTACTCCTCCTCTCCCTCCTTGCCAGTGTCCATGCATGCCTAACACAGCCCTCCTGGGTGTACCTCTGGCTGGCACACAAACCTGCTGTCCTCCACATGCATGTGTCACCTGTGGCAGCTGCAGGGTCCCTTTCAGACAATTTGAGGGGCTGTCAGGGCACACCATCAGGTCAGTCCATGGCCTGGGAGTTCTCTCCTAACAGTGCCTGACATCCAGGGTACTGTCCCAGTACGTGGGGTCAACCTGTGTGACACCAGCCAACTTGGTGTTGGATGTTGAGTGACTCACTGTGCTCTCCACTAGCTTAGTGACAGCCCCTTGGTCTCCAGCTGTGCAGGATGCCAGGCTGTGGTTGTATTATTTTTCTGCCTCTCCCAAGGTGTTTTACATTTAGCTGGATTCTACCAGGATAAGTCATCTGGCAGGGCTGAGAAGAGAGCCTTGAGGTGAGGAGCAGAGCCCTGACTTGCCAATAGTCCCCCATCCAGATGAGCGGGTTCTCAGGGCCAGGTTCTTGATCTCAGGATTGTGGTGGGAGCTGATACAAATCAGCTCTCACACATGCCAGAGCATTCAGATATCCGCTGCTTAACAGGGCTCGTGAGCTGCGTCTGAAGTACTGTGCTCAGATGAGATGTGTCCTCTTCAGAGGACTGCACTTCCCTGTTGGCTTTGCCTTTTGATTCCTCCTGGCTTTTTTCTGTCTGTCTTTTTTTTTTCTTTTTTTTTTTCTTTTAAATAGGGTTTATAGGGTTTTAGAAACGAGGCCAGTGCTTGAACATAAAACACCACTTATTTTTAAGGAATAGCAGACAGGTCATCTCATTCAGTATTTGAACAGTGGTGCCTCTGGTTTACCCCATCCTGTCTGCCAAGGGAGGGCTATGGGGGATAAAGTCTGCACCATGTGTTGCTGTAGGGGTTGCAAAGACACAACTGCTACACACACACGCACATACATACACACACCAAAGCATGAACAGACACCTGACAAAAGCCTTTCACACCACGTCCCACACCAACTGTGCATGCAAAGCTGTCACCCACATTCCCTGTCATACAGCCTAAATTTATTATCAAACTGTATTTGCACCCAAATACACATCCCCAGCCTACAGATCCTGTTGCTTGAATGTTTTTCTCCACTTATCACACAAAGACACACATCACTTCTCTGGTGCATTACTTGAAATATTCAGAGGAGCACACAGAGCCACAGTCTCCCATACGGTGTCACCTCAGCACAATGATCCTCCCCAATGCTGCTCTGCAACCACCACAACCTCCCAGCTGAGCACAGCCTATGCAGCCAGTGTCACCCCACCTCACACCTCCCACCTACATCCCCCCAACCCACGGACTCATTTGCTCTCCAGCATCCCTTCTGATCACATGGCTCCTGTGAGAGATCACTGCTTGGTTCCTTATTAGCAAGAAAAACAAATCTAATCAGGAGCAGCAGCAGCCACAGGTCTCTCCTGGGCAAACAGAAGGGTTGAGCAAGCCCTGGGTGCTGCATGCAGTCAGGTCTTGTGGCCCAGGAGGTGTCACTTCCACAGCTGAAATAAGAATTGCCACAGATCCATGTGACATTTTGAGTCATAAGGCTGCATGCACAATTGTGTCAAAGGCCTTGCTGAGAGCAAAGTGCAAGGCAGAGATAAGCCCCTGTTTATTACCAGTGGAGAGATGTCAGACCTTGCTTTTCTCCTCTGAAAAAACAGACCTGGTAATTGCATACAGCTCAGGCTGCTCAGAAAGGGCAGGCTCCAAGGGGCAGGCTCTGATCCTGAGGATCCATGGCTAGCTTGGCATCTCTGGGATACAATTTCCTCCAAAAGACACTTGAAGTGTATTTCTCCATCTTCTCTGTTCCAACAGGCTTTCTGGAGGTACAACAGGTTCCTGCTGCCAATTGCCAGCCCCAGCAGTCCCCTAGGGCTGCTGATGTCTCTGCCCCCTGCACCTTTTGGCACTTCTGTCTCCCTGCAGCTCCCCATCCCTTGTGCTCCCAGCTAAGGGCACTGAAGCAGGGACAGCCAAGCATGAGACGCTATGTGCTGCAGGGAAGGAAGCCCTGCAACCAGGTGAAGCATAAACGAAGCTTTTGAGTGATCTGATTATTGCTGTTTCCTCTTGTCCCATTTATCCGACAGCAAAGGGACCCCTGACCTTGGCGCTGTGCTGTGTTTCAGCCGCTGCCTTTGATTCCCTGTACCAGGGATGCAGCCGGCTCCACACCCAGGTTTGCTGGCAGATGGATTTCTGGGAGTGTGTGTGCCTGAGGTTTGATCTGCTTTGCTTTGTGCCTCTGCAGAAAGAAAAACTGAGTCGTGCTGTGAGAAATTCCTCAAAGGAAAGGAGGGGAAAGCATTACCCAGCAGGGCAAGTCACACAGCTCAGGAACCGACTGCCTCCTGTCACTGCACTATGCCCAGGGGCCTTGAGAAAACACAGGGGTCTCTTGTCTTTCTCACAGATGGGTCTAAAGGAATGGAAATTAGCAGGAGACTGGACACGGAGGTTAGGGCAGGGCACTGAAACTGGAGCTCCTGCCTAAATCTGAGGATGCTCCTCCTGGGGTGACTGAGCAAGAGGTGCATGGTGAAACCTGGCTATGAATGGTAGAGGCACAGGGGTGATGTGAGGCCAAAAATATCTCCTTGGGGGTGGAGCGGATGCAGGATCTGCTGTGGGTGCTGTGTACAAGTCCAGAGTTCCAGGACATGGAGTCAACACCCCACAGCTGGGATTGGGATGGGAAAAAGTACCAATTTGAGGCAGGAGGAGGGAATGCTGCAGCACTGAGTCCCCAGCCTGGCAGTGACAGGTAATGCCCCTCCATCTGCTCTATCCTGGGGGGAACTTGGCTCTGTACTTCAGCTACTCAGCCCCCAACTCTGCTTTAGCTCAGATGTCTGGTGCAGCTGCAGACAGTTCCCTGAGCACATCTTGGCATCATGGTGTGCTGCGTGATGCTTGCTTGCAGGAACAAAATGCCATTTTCCATGGTTTCATGTGCCTACAAGACAGGTGTTCTCCAGCCACTGGGAGAGATTTACAACAACTTATCTCTGCTTCTAGACAGGCGAGACAGCTCTGATTTGGTTTGGGCATTTTTTCTCCCACCATCATCAGAGAAGTTGGAGTCAGGATGCCTGTGCTCCCATCTGGGGTATGGAAGCACAGATGAGAGAGAGGGCTGGGCTGAGAAAACTGGAAAAAGATGTCTACAAAGTCCATCAGCACTGGTAGGGAAGCTGCTGAGACCTGATATGAGTGGCCTTCAGCCTGAATACACATAGTTGCAGTTTAAGTGGCTTGACCCTAGGTCCCAGGGTCCATCTCCTGCCAGGAAGGACAAAGCTCCTTGGCACAACAACTCACATGGCTGCAGCCACTGCTGGGATGATACAGAGCAGTTGGAGGGCAGTAGATGCAATAGCAGTGCAGGGTTTAGGCAAGTGGAAACAGGCAGGAGGGAAGGAGAGGGTAGGGGTAGAGAGCAGGCACACCGGAGAAGACAGAGAAAGTCAGGGGAGCACCAATATATGGAAAAGACAATTAAGATACAAAAAAAGAGGGAAGCGAGACCTAAAAGGTAACTGACTAGAAAATTAAAATTATTCAGCTACAGAAAATAGGTCTAATGGGCTTCAATGTGATGCAGACTCCAGCAGATTGCACAAACAACACGTGAGGGGGAGTTTCCTTAAAGGGGCTGGGGAGCAAGAGGAGCCTCAAGTCCTCTAGGGTCTCTAGAAACCACTTTCCACTCACAGGAGCAAACCCCTTCCAGGCTCCTTTCAGGCTCCTGTCTATGCCTTGGTTTCCTGTTGCAGATGCAGGTCCCTGGCTGTCAAACTAAGCTTCCCTGGATGGATCAGACCCATTTGTCCCAATGTCACAGCTGGTGGCTTCAGCACAGGATAGCAAGGGTGCTCACGTGCGGGAGGCCACATAGGTCCTCCTGCAGATTTTGCATGTGGCAAAATGCCTCCCCTGTGTCTTGGGGGATTAGTTACTCCACCCTTCAACCTGGATTTTTTTTGGATGGTTCCTCCAGCTTGCTGAAATTGTTTTAAATTCTAAAATCCTGCCCTCCCCAGTCCTTGAAATCCCTCACAGCTTGCTGATGCCTGTGGATGGAAGATGTACCCTCTGCTTTCCATCACCTGAGCCATCACTTACAGCATCAGCTGAACTGGGGCAGCCTATGCCCACCCTATTCACCCAGCTTAGTAGGAGACTGATGGAAAAGACCCCTGGGTGTCCCTGCTAAAAGTGAGATTTGATGGAAACTGAGGGCTGTGGATACCAGGAAGGCAGGGGCTGTGAGCTATTGAGATCTGGGTCCCAGCTTGCTGGGGCTGAGCAAGGCTGTACAGGTTGCTGGAAGGGTAAAAGCTTGTATAGAGGGGGAATGCAAAGGTGCACACTTGATCTGGAGGAGCTGCTTCAGCTTCTTGATGAGGAGACCCACTCTGGAGAGGACCCAAGGGGATCTTCCATGGATCTTGCAGCCCAGCTGCAAAGTGAGTGAAACCTAAACCATGTCTAGTGAATTGTAAAGGGATGAGAGTCCCAGGAGAGCAAACAGCTTGGCCATCCCAGCTCCATCCCTCCTAATATCTCTTTTAAAAGGGGAGGTGGGAAGATGGTTTGTGTTCACCAGCTGGCACCACCAGCACCAAATGCCCCAGTGCCTTTGGCAGCAGCAACTGTAAGGGTGGATATGGGAACAGCTTCTCCTCCTGTTGGAGCAAACATCACAGGGTGCTATGTGGTGGCTACAAAGCGATACCTTACTTCCCCCACCTCCCCAACATTTTTTGCCTAACACCTTCCTCTTTCTCTCTTTTCATCCAGTCTGGGCTCCCAGCTGCTTGTCTCCCAAAGACATGCTGAGAAAACATTGCATATTACACAATGAGAAATGGTAAACTGTGTTCTTGCTAGTTTTCCACTTCTTTTTCTTTTTTTTTTTTTTTTTTTTCTGTGAGCATCAGCTAAAGCCACAGGGATAGGGTATTTAATTAGAGTATTGTCTTTCATCTATCTTTAGTCTCTGCAGGGTCTTTTCAGGGGGATCCCATTCCAGTGTGGTTCAGAAATTACTTTACTGGGGAAGTGACAGGGGCACATCCCTGCAGTGTCTTAATTTTGCCTAGCACAGCTTGTGCCTTGGAGTTCTCATTCATCTGGGTGTAGGATGCCAGGCAGAGGACAGAGAAATCCCAAACAGATTCCAGGCTTGTTTCTGGGCAGGAATTAGCTCCTGGGATAGATCCTGATGTTGTTCACCAGATCCCAGTGGATTCTCTCTCAGAGACAATACTGCCACAGAACTCTATTTCTCTTTAATATCATGTCCCTGCAAAAAAAGTGCTTATGATTTGCACTCATTCCAGCATATTCCCCTGGAGGGTTCTCAGGCTCTTTATGCACTCTGATTAACAATGATCTCCTTTACCATCACAGTAATTTATTTATTCAGCACCAAGGGGCAGGCATACTGCCTTGCAGATAAAAAAATCCCACATCCTTTCAGTGGTACAAGTGGAAGTACAATGGAAGATGGGAGTCTTGCTTTGAAACCAAACTCACAGTCCAAAGTTTGAGCAAACACACCAGCTGGTGCTGAGGCTGCAGCCAAAGGTCTCATTCTGCAACTGGACTGTGCAGGGCAGACCAGAGTAACTCCTAAACACTTCTGGCAAGCAGCTTCTCTGCCCCTGCCTTGCATCAGCTTGGGTCAATTACCAATTTTTCAGCAACCTGGATGAAGGGATGGAATGTACCCTCAGCAAGTTTGCTGATGGTAAGGAATGGGGGGCGTGGCTGACAGGACTGATGGCTGTGCTGCCATTCAGGCACATCTTGATAGACTGGAGGGCTGAGCTGAGGCAAACCTAATGAGGTTCAGCAAGGGCAAGTGCAGGGTCCTGCACCTGAGGAGGAATAACCCCGAGCACCAGCACAGGCTGGGGTCTGAGCTACTGAAGAGCAGCTCTGTGGAGAAGGACCTGGAAGTCTTGGTGGGTGACAAGTTGACCATGAGTTTACAGTTTGTCCTTGTGGCCAGGGAAACCAATGATATCCTGGCATGCATTGGGAAGAGTGTGGCCAGCAGGTTGAGGAAGGAAATCCCCCTCTCAGCCCTGGTGAGGGCACATATGGAGTGCTCTGTCCCCTTCTGGGCTCCACAGCACATGAAAAACAAGAAGCTACTGAGAGGGTCCAGCAGAGGTCACAAAGATGATTTAGGTTCTGGAGCATCTCTCTTCTGAGAAGAGACTGTGTGAGCTGGCCCTGTTCAGTCTACAGAAAACACTGAGAAGGATCTCATTAATGCATATAAATATATCAAAGCCACTTCCAAGGAGATGGTATCAGAGTTTTCAGTGGTGCCCCGCGACAGGACAAAGAGCAGTGTCCATAAACTATAACAGAGGAAATTCCACCTCAACATGAGGAAGAACTTCTTTGTGTTGAGGGTGGCAGAGCCCTGGAACAGCTGCCCAGGATGATCCTGGAGTGTTCTTCTCTGGAGGCATCCAAACACCACCTGGACATATTCCTGTGTCACCTGCTCTAGGTGACCCTGCCTTTATTGGGTATGTTGGACTGGATGATCTCCAGAGGCCCCTTTATTCTGTGATTCTGTGAGTTTTGGCAAGGATAATCTCACCAGGGATATCCTTGAATTCTTTCCTGAAGCCTGCAGGCTGATGGGACCAGGGCTGTGTGACCCAGCTTCTCTCCCATGTGTGCAGCCAGTCATGCTCAGGCACATTCTGACTTTTGGATGGATGAGTTGTGGCCTAAAAAATTATTTTAGGTTAATCCTACCACAGGCTTATGCAAGGTATCATTTATGAACTCACATCCTGCAACATTCCTTCCCTTGCCATGTACAGAAACAAGCAGCTGTGCCTGGGAGGAGGGGTGGGGACACACACACCCTGAGGATGGCAAGTGTCCTGATGTGGGGGCAAATCCTGTCAAAAAACAAATTTTGTGGCAAACCAGTTCTGAAACATAACCCTGTGTGACTCTTCCATGGGAGAAGAAGAGCCATCCTGCAAGAGCAACCACCAGGCTGCAGAGCAGGTGGTGCTCTGAGTCTTTTAACACCACCATGCCCACAGCAGGGGTGATACTGGCTAGCTCCAGGTTGAACATGGCTGCAGAGCAGTGGCTCGAGTCCTCCAGGCTGTTGGGAAGCAGAGAGGTGGGAGGAGGGTGCCTGATAAGCTGAGAGGGACAGGATGCCTGGTGATATATATTGTGTTATGTTTTCAATTTGCACATTGACACAAGACAAACAGATGAGATTTCAGTACAGCAAGCTCGATTAATCAGGGCTTTGACAGCTGTGAGGCTGGACATTATTAATCCCTTTTGCAGACAGGCCAAAGGGGCAATAATTACACTTTTCCCAAAAATAATAAGGAAGGATGTTCCTCATGCTGCCCCCCTGCCCTTTCCCTGAAAGAACATTTCCTGATGACAGTACTTAATACTACCCTAGCTGCAAAAATACTTCAGCTCACCCATTGCCTGCCAAATGGGAAACAAAATGTTTAAGTGTAAAATCCAAAATCCTTCTTGGGGCTCTAAGGTTCATAGGAATGGGTCCACTCAAAGCCAGGGCTCTGTGAGGTGAGAGCAGGCACATTTCCCTGTGCACTTGGAGCCACAAGTGTGTGCTGCAGTATGGGACACCCTGGATTCATTCCCAGCTGCGAGGCTGCGTGTTTGTGAAGCACAACAAGAAGCTGTGGGATGGATCCGGCACCCTGTGTGAGCACAGGGGGTTGAAAATGTTGGCTGTCCACAACACCTCCAGGACCTGGGGATGCTTTCAGCCCAGTGCTAATGGGATGCTCCAGCCTGTGCTGGGGCAGGATGGCTCCGACCATCAGAGCATGACCTACCTTTCCCATTCATTATTCCCCCTCCAGGGAAGGCAGATGCAGTCAAGGCAGCTGTAACCACCAGGAATGGGGAGGAGGAACTCCTCCAAGGGCAGGGGAAGGGGCATGTACTAACTCCCAGCCCAAGCCCAGGTTTTTATGGCAGTGCTGCAAAAAGTCATCCTGCCTGACCCTTCCTTTACCACTGGAGAAGTCAGACAGGCAGAGCAGCCCATTGCTTTTGTGCACTGCACCTTGCAGACACCACCCCAATCCATCCGCCTCCAGACAATGTCATCTTCGAAGCAGGAGACATTTAAACAGTGAAATGCCAAAGGAGCAGCATGGTATTTAAAGGCAAAGAAGCAATTATGAAAGTTCTCGGGAGAGCAAGCACACAAATGAGGGAGGATTGGAGAGAGGTTGTTTATCCTACTCCTAAATGTGCAGCGGTGCCATGTGTTCATTTGGAAGGGGTTGTGCAAGCACAAGGCTGAGTGGAGCATCTCCGGAGGGGATGGGTTTGTTTGACAGCTCTCCATTACAGCATCTAAAAATCCTGACGTTGCCTGCGGCCACGGGGAAAGTGAGGAGCTGCAGTTCTCGCAATCTTGCCTGACTGAAGCCTTGTTACAGGCATTAACAACAGGCATTGCGTTAGTGGCAGAGAGAGGGAGCATCAGGGGATTGGTTTGTGTCTGTACTCAGCAGGCAGGAGATGCAGCCGAGAAGGGAAATAGCTAGGTGTAGTTACTAGTGGTAGGGCAGATTCTGGGATGGGCCTCAGACCTGGTTCTAAGCCCTCTGCATGCTGCTCCCTGCTTTCCCCAGTTCTCTTCCCAATATATTTTGCATCCTCACCCTTCACTACCCACAGAAGTCAGCAGTCTCGGGAGTACTGGGGGGTGGGAGTCTGTTCTGGTGTAGAGATGGTGGCATCTGCATGCTGATGCTCTTGTTTGAGCTGCTGGGTGGTGCAGCAATGGAGGAGGAAATAGATGTGGGAATCACGCTGTCAGCACAAGCCATGGTTCACCCACAGCTACTGACACCCCAAGAACTGCTCCTTTGCTTTTCTGATGAGGCTGGTCAATCCCCCACAGGGGAATTGCTGGCATGGGTATGGGACTGCAGGTGTGGACAGCCTGCCTGTGGCTGTGCAGCTCCCCAGGGAAGGAGAGCTCAGCCTCTTTACCTCTTTCTGTGTTGGGGACACTAGAAAGCTTTCTCCCAACACACAGACCAAATCTTTGTTCAAATCTGTCGAGTGCCTTTGGTGCTAGGTAATGCTAAATAATGCTGATTTTATTCCAGCTGCCTTGCTTGTGCTTAAAAACACTGTTGGAGAGATAGAAAAATCAACATCAGCTGGAAGTGCCATCTTTGAGAGAGAAATGCTAGAGAAGCAGTGGGAGGCAGGATTGAAAATCTGTGGGGGGTTAGAGGAAGAGAAGACAATGAAGATGTCTAGGGGCTCAAACCCTCTGCAGCACCCAGGCCTCAGCATCCTCTGCTGAAGCAGAAAATCTCCTTCTTCCCAGTCCTGGTAAATTTCTCTGCAGTTGCATGTGGTTTATCACAGCCGAGGAAACACAGCCTTAGGAGTGATGGGGACAGGTGCCCTGGTACAAGCTGCATCTCTTTGTTCTGGCATGTAAAGTTCTGCCATGCATTCCCTTTGCACCTCCAGCTCCTTGCAAAGGGCAGAGCATGAGTCCCGGCCACTTTCTGACTTTACAGCTGGTTAAATACACCACTACTTCCATCAAAATAAATGTCCAAGGTTACCTGTTGCTGCCTGTGGAGAGATGCTGTTTCTATTTTGCTGTGGTGGTGAGAGCAGCCTTGGAGGGCTGACTGGCTAAAACACAGTGATTTTGCAGGGAGGAAAGCAGAGGGAGTCCCCAGGCAGCTGAGGGGACTTGGTGGCAGTTTCTCCTGCTGCAGTGAGGTAGGGGAGAGCAGATGTCCACGGGGTTGTCTGGGACAAGATGTGGAGAAAGGCTGAGCTTGTGCTCTCCTTTCTTCTTCTCCAAGGCTTTGCCTTCAGTCCCAAGCAGCAAGACAGGGTTTTCTTCCCTCTTGCAGACACTTCTGGATGCTCACAGGAAATTTCCATATTGGCTTTAGGTCAACCCAAGGTGTTATTTTATTTGGCCCTAATATTTTTTTAAGATCTACACTAAATGGAGGGAAAGGTAAAAGCATTTCCCCTCTGCCCTGCCCTCCCTGCTGGAAGGTTAACACATTGGCCATTTCCTGCTGGCACAGATGGGATATGCCTGGAGTTTGTCAACTCAAATTCAAATTAACTCTCAATTCAGTGGCTTCGTGTGAGGCCCCGGGGAGAGGTGGGGTGAGCAGCAGCTACAGATGTGGGCAGGCAGGGGACTAGAAAGGGGCAGAGGGGAGCTGCAAGCTGGCTCTGGGGAACTTACCCTGTAAACACTGGGGTTTTCAGAAAACAAAGGTTAAAGAAGGGAAAGAAAGCAAAAAAATGAGGAGAGGAGAGAAAGTAATTAACCCATGTCCATCAGCAGCTGAACATCCATGAAAAGGGGAAAGATGGGGAGGGGAGGGGAGGGGAGGGGAGGAGAGGAGAGGAGAGGAGAGGAGAGGAGAGGAGAGGAGAGGAGAGGAGAGGAGAGGAGAGGAGAGGAGAGGAGAGGAGAGGAGAGGAGAGGAGAGGAGAGGAGAGGAGAGGAGAGGAGAGATAACCTGGGCTTCTTAGGCTAGAATGAACTCTTCTAAGGAGCTAATTGGACCTCCCATGTGCTCTAAATCATTGAAATAGAAATGAGCAAATACAGGTGAAAAAAAGTCCCCTTAATATTTGCTTGCCATAGGGAATAGATTTGCTGGGTTTGGGCTATGCCCTCTCCCATGTTTGCTTTCTGCAAATATGCAGTCATTGAGTTTTACCTGAACAGACATTTGGGGGAAGCCAGTTACAATCTTACGCACACAAATTAATGCAGAGATGAATTGGCTATTTCCAAATGCCAGGCATGCATCAGGACCCATCAAACTGCCCTGAGCAGCCACCCTGTCAGCCCAGACTGCCAGGAACCAGCCTTTTAGTGACTGTTTTTAGAAAAATCACAGATTTTAACAGTATGTTAAATAACTGTGGCTTGCTCTCCATATCTAAGGAGTCTGCAACCCACTTCCAGACATGTCCTAGGCAGAAAAACAGGATAAGGTTTATTTGCATGGAGTTTTGACTTTGTTTCTCTAGAGAGGAGTGTGAAAAGTTGCTGGTGTAGAGATCCGTGCTTGTGTAAATTTGTGTTTGGAGTGGGACTCATAGAGCTTAGGGTATTTGCACAGCTCATACGCGTGGCTGTGGCCTGGAATGTGGTTTTATAAGATCAGTAGAATCCTTTGTAGCCCTCCAGGTTGCTCTAAAGGGAAACCTCTTCCTAGTTGTGGCTAGATGTAGAGTCAAGGTGATATCTTCTTCTGCTCTGCCTTCCTGCTCTTCACCTGAAGTGTCTTTGCTGATTCTGTTTGCACACCCCACATATCCCAACTCTCTAAAACTCCTGCCCAGTTGGTCTGGTCATTCTCCCATCTCCTCCAAGTCCAGGGGCTTGCTGAGGGTGTCTTGCTGTGAGTGTCTCACTGTGGTGTTGGGCAAAACCAGGAGTTGTTCTCAGCCTTGTATGGCTGTCGCTGTCCTGCAGGGATATGGCACATCCTCCTGTGATCCTGAATGTTTGTGGGGGCAGAGGAAGTTATCTCCCTCCCAGCCGTACTTCTCCCATTTCCCCGTAGATGGGAGCAGAGGTCTCCTTTTCTTCCAGTCCCAGTTTGGTGGGACAGAGCAGACCCTCTCCAAGCAGGGGATTTCTGTCCGAAGGAAGGGACACAGAAATTTTTGCTGCCCTTTTCGCTCACTTAGGTTTTGACACCTATGAAGGAAACAAAAATATCTGTTCAGGGATGGCCAGCCCTGCTGCGGAGGGGGATGCTGTGCATGGGCAGGGCTGTGCTGGGTATTGCTGCCTTGGAGCAGCTCTGTGCTGTCATGGGGAGAGGATACTGAGAAATTTGTGATCTGTCCCCAGAGCAAAGGGAGCTCACAGGGAACAGGGACCATCCTGTCTGGGCATGGGACAATGAGCACAGTGTGTCCAGTGGGTCCAAGGTCCCTCCAAGGTAGGGTGGGCGAGTGCTCACTTCCTGTGGTGGTCCAAAAATCTTGGGCCCTCCCTTACCCCTGTCAATGCCAGCAGTAATGGTGTGGGGTTAGGATGACCTATTCCCATGCTCCCTATCCCCATCAAAACCACAGGGTGATTTATGTCTTCCACCCCCTCATATTTTCTGAAATTTTTCTATGTAAATCATGACACTGATTAATAACACTTAGCGCTTTCCAGTTCCAAAGCACATCACAAGTATTTCCTAATTAATCCGCGCAACACTCTCATCAGGGAAGGCAGTGTGCCACCGTCCTGACTTCCCAGACTCGCAGCCTTCTGGCGGACAGAGATGGAAGTGTTCATCTGCACATCGTTAGCCCCACACTGCTGACGCTTAATGAGTTTCCTTGCAGCAGAAGGGAGCGTTGCACGGTGCAGCTCGGAGCAGATGGGGCTTGCTTGCATGCCACGCTGAGAGGATGGAGAGCTGCGCAGTTTCCCAGATTGCTGTCTCTTTGTGGGGCTTGTGACCAGGGGCAGGTGGAGTGTGACTGTGGGGTGCTCTCCCACTCTCTGAGCAAGGGTTCTGCCAGCTGCGAATTCAGGGGAGTAAAAGAACTGGCTCTGACTCCAACTCTACTTCTGCTGGAAAGAAGTAGAAATTACTCAGGCAGAACGAGCCAGTCAGGAGAGGGTTAACAACCTTCTCATGGAGATACCTGAATTGTCACCTCCTGCAAGATACTGGAATGGTCCATGCCATGGATGCTGGTGTATCTCATGGAAGATGGAGCCCGGGAAGGGGTTAAAATGAAGTTTCCTAGCTGCAAGCCAGGAGCAAGAACAGATCATTTTTACCCAAAGCAATTTCCCTGGCAGATAATTTTCCCACCTCCCCTCTGCTATTATGGCAGGTAATTGTGTCTGAATGACAAGCTCATTGCTTCTCTCTTGGCCCTGCTTTTCCCCCCCTGCTCTATCTTGCAGCCAAGTCAAGAAACTGGTTGTTGTAGGTGTCAGGCCCCAAGATGCAGCTCTCAGCCTCTTGCAGGTAGCAGCAGCCCAAAACAGGCAGGTTGGAACTTTGGGACACTGGCTGGGGTGCCCTCGCTGGCTTGTCATGCCTCCTGCAGCAAGCCCATGAGCTTTACACCCACCTCCCACAGCCTCAGCCCTGGCCAAGGGTGATTTAGCTCCAGTTTTTCACAGAATCACGGGATGGAAGAAGGGACCTTAAAGATCACCTAGTTTCCACACCCCTGCCATAGGCAGGGACACCTTCCACCAGACATTTTTCAGACAGAGCAGAGCTGTGTACTGGCAGTTGTCGGTGTCACTGGGCAGCTGGGAGGGATGGAGACCCTCACTGCCCTGCTGCCAGCTCTGCTGCTGTGCTGTATGGGTCCATGTGCTGAGCCCCTTGCTCTGCACCCTCACCTCGGCAGCCCCGGCTCTGCATTCCCTCCCGCGCTTCCTGGACAGGTGGGACAGTCCCTCCCGTCCCTGCTCCTGGGGCTGATTAAAGAGGCTCATGTGGTGCCCTCTTGACACTTGTAACACAGGAGCACATGTCTTCAAAAAGCCAGGCCCTGGCGAAATCCCCTGGGCCTGCTGCTGGCTTTCTTTCCCTGCTCTCACAGCCCTCCCCGGGAGGGCTGTAAATTTGGCAGGAGCTGCATTATTTCCAGACCAACCCTGTCTCTCGTTTCCCCTGCCACTAGCTTAAGTATCACCCCTTCCTGCCGGCCCCATAGCCTCCCCCCGCCCCACCTGCCCCTATTGCTGCCTGCTGCCCACCCTGCTGGTTTTCTGAACAGACCCAGGACCCTCAGCTGGCATCACACACCTGGACCCGGATTTGTGGGCAGCCCTGCAAGCCCGCTGCACACATGCACAGTCACATAAGAATGGGGAGGTGTGTGTGCATAGGAATGTTCCTGCATGCAGTCTGGGTGTCTGGAGGCTCTTACAGCACAGGGATCGTGGCTTCATGTGGACATGCACGGGGTTGGGATCCTCTGAGGCCTCTGTGCCAGGGTGTCTTTTCTCTCCCACTGCCAACATGGAGACTTGAGGACTGCTCTGTGTCTGAGGTCTTGTTGCGGGGCTTCTAGCATCCCTTGTTTCCTCCCAAAAATGGCCAGAAAAATCACTGCAGGTCATTGGTGTGTGACTTGAAATCACAGCGACCCTTCCCAGAGGGGCTGGCAGCATCTTTCCCTGTGTCACCTGGATTCCCTTCATCCAAGGCTGAACAGAGATCCAAAGGCTGAGTATCTTCTCTTGCTCATCCCTGCATGGGCAGCAGCTTCAGGGAGACTTTTATTCTGGGGTCCCTAGTGCAAGCAGTGTCTTTGTCATCTTGCCCTCTTTTTGGAAGCTTTCTGGCAGAAAGCAGAAGAGTGGCTTCCTCTTTGCACCCATCGGGTCCTCGGTGTCTCAGAAATGCTAGCCTTGCTTGGAGGATCTCAAAGGCTTGTTATTCATTAACCCCACCAGAGAGTTTCCTGGCAATTAATTTTTAATGGATTGAAAAATTCTCTGCCTAACCCTGCTTTCTTCAGAACAAGCCTCCAAAGCCGTTGCTCACCCTCTTGATGTATCTAATCATTATCTCCCACATTCATTTAGCTCTTCTAGAAACCAAAGCTGGGGAAGAAATTGGAAAGTGTTATTATTTCATTTGGGTTAAACTGTATCGCTTCAAGTTTCGCTCCCCCTGGGCACGATCATCAGCATATCTGATCAGCAAACATCTGCCTAAGCCACCCGCTCACGCCTCCCGGGAAATTTGGGGAATAGAAAAAACTGAGACGAAGCCACTGACGTCACCTCCCAGCTTTTGCTCTTTCTCCCTGAGTTTTATTTCTAAGGGACATTTGCATAGAAAGAGGATCTTTGTTTCTGAAGGTTTTGCCAGCCCCCGCTGCCGACTCCCCCCATCTGGAAGCTTGATCCTTTCCCTGTGTGGTGGCTGCGGAAAGAGAGCTGCTCTCCGGAGTGGTCCCTGCCTGCTCCAGCCCCCTCCCTCCACCCCAAGGTCCGTCAGACTCACGGGTGCGTCGCATCACCCCCAAAATATGGCAGCAGAGAGGCTTGGGGCACCGGTTTGGGATGTCTGCGGTGGCCTCGGCACGCCGCCTTGCCCATCCCGTGCCTCAGTTTCCCTGTGCAGAGCTGCGCTGGTTCGAGCTCCAGAGAGCGGATTTTTAATGCGGATTAATCGCCGCCCGTGAAGTTCTTGCAGCACGTGGAGAGTGACACTTGGCGCATAAAGAGCCGGAGTAACTTGTGCGGCGCTCGGAGGGAATGAGATGCTAAATCAGTCATACAGCAGGCATGGCCATCATAGAGCATCAGGGGCCGCTGGAGCTGGGACCAGCTCGGGAGGAGCCTGGAAAGCCCTGTGGACACCCATCCACCTTTCCCACTGTCTCTCCTGCCTGGTCCCGTAACAGACCCGCTGACACTATTGGTTAAAACGAGATTTTCACAGCTCAGCTGCTGGAAACATGTCTGGGTTTTCTTGTGGGTATTTCTTCCTTCTCCCAAAATAATGTATGGATTTACTCTACTTTTTTATTATTTTTTTTTTCTCTAGATGAGAAAGGAGATGGGGCACAGACTTTCTAAAAAAACTTCTTCCGTGAATATATCTATTTGTTTCACTTAAAAAAAATTAGGCTTCTTTTACATTTAGCTCCCCTCTGATGGAAATTTTTAAACAAAACAAAATTTTCCCAGGGAAATAATATTTTCTTTTTTTTTTTCCCTATCGCTTGTCAAAAAGGCATATTTTATCCCTTCTGCTCCTAAAAATAATATTGAGATGAAGAACATCTTGAGGAGCTGCAAGAGCTCTCAACCTCTGTGGTCAATATCATGTGGAGGAAGGAAAGCAACAAGAGCATCTTCCCCTAAGGAAAAGAATGCTGCTGCAAGGCAGATAAATGCTAGGATAAATCCTAAGGAATGGGCTTTTCCTCTCTTTTTTTTTTTTTTTTTTTTTTTTTTTTTTTTTTTTGTCTAGAGCCTGCAATGTCACCTCCTTTAAATTAGCACACGTAGCAGATGCTTAGCTGGGGCTTATGTTTTGTGGTGTATTTTGTCAACTGGGTGAGGGCTTAAAACAAAACCTGCCCTGCCATTCACAATTTAAATGCAGGGCAAGTCACTGGTCTCCACTATCCAAATCCATCCCACCACCTCTGAAACTCATGCTCTGGAAATCAGGAAGAATACTTTGGCTCCTGGCATTTGCAGCATTACCTGGGAAGGAAAAACACCTCTGGTCTTGGTCTGGGCAAGCCTCCAGAACAGGAGGCTTGGAAGAGCAGTGCAATTCCTTTACAGAGTTTTATAATTGATCTGAAATCACAGGGAAGCAATTAATATGGAGCCCTGTGGAACTGCTTCAAAGCATGGCTGGATTTTTGACCCCACAGCAGCTAAAACCTAGGAAAGTGATCCAATGGAAATTGTGTTTTGAATGAATGAAGCTCCTCCTGCAGCATTTGCAAGTGCAGCTGGTTTTCAGACAGATTTTTTTTGTTCTTTCTGTTGAAAATGCCAAACTGTTGAAAGCAAAACAGCTTGTGAAAATGCGTGGATTGTGAGGAAACTTCATTCTCACAGAGAGAAAAAGGGAGGAAGTGGTCAAAACATCAAAATGCTTGTGCATAATATACTGTAATGTATATGAAATAATTTAATAGTAATGGGTAATTAAAATCAGGACAAAACATTTTGATTTTATCCAACTGTGCTGAGTTGAGTGACTCAAAATCATTAAATTCCAGTTCACAAGGAAAGCTCTGCCTTTGTTTTGTTCCATTTTAGGCTGAGGATTGTTTTGAAACACTGGTCTCTCCTGAGGAGCAATCTCTGAATTTCCTCCCAGCAATAGCTGCTGAGGGAGATGGGTGGGTCTGCTGGAGGAGAGGAACAGGGGTTTCTACCAGGGAGCTGGGCAGGAGCTGGTGTGAATTCCTGTGGGTAAACTAGGCTTGGGACTGACCTGCAGCACAGCAGGAATCCATCCTGGGGAAAGACTGAGGAGCCAAGGAGGGCTGGACTTTGGGGATAACTTTAGTAGTGTGCACTGAATGTCCAACTTCCTTCAACCTGTGTGCACCAGCTGGGCCAGTGACGTCTCCAAGAGCTCTGGTTCCCAGTGGGAAACCAGCTGGTTGAAAGCACATGTGCAGTTTTGGGAGGGTAACACACGCCAGGGTGTTCTAGCAGGACAAAGCCAGCCTGAGCATTGTGTCCCTCAGCGGGTGCTCTGCTCCCCACCACGTACAGCCTGCCCCTGGCCCACAGGCTCGTCTTGAGCCCCACACAACATCCTTGTTTTTCAGTGGTGTTTTATGAAAGCAAAGACAACCTGTGGTGCTGATGACACAAGCAATGATGAGGAATTAAAACAATTTCCAGCCCCCTTTCTCTTGCGTTGCTGGCAGGTCAGGAATAAATTGGAGATAGCGAGCAGCTATCTTTGTCTGAGCACAGCCAAAGGAAGATAGACCTGTTTTTATGATTAATTGTAGATTAATTATTTTATATTAAAAGAAATACTACTTTCTGTTTCCTCACTGTGGGCTTTCTTTCTGCTTGTTGTTTGAGAAAGGCAATAAATACCATTAGGCAAATGGGTTTCAAAGTGTCATATGAAATGGTAACCTAGGTCTTCAAATGTGACTTTCATTTGGGTTGTGTGAGGGCTTTTTTTATTTGGATGGGTTTGTTCTCGTTTAGCTTTTGCTTTTGCCTCAGCCCCATTAAACATGTAGACCAAAAAGAGGGATGCAGGCACAGAAACCTGGATGCTCAAGCAGTGCTACAAAACAGGGTGTAGAATGCTGCAACTGTGGCTTCCCACCACACTCATCGGGGCAATTTTGTTATCACACACTGTATGACATGGTGGGGGGAGGTGAGGAGGGGCTTATTATTTTTCCACGTGTTTTAAGAGTGATTTTGAGATTCTTGAATTCTAAAAGGACCCTTCTGCTATGGAAAAGAGGGTAGCCTCCTTTCAACCAGGCAGCTGGAAAATCCTCCAAACTTTCTAAATCACAATCATATTGGCAGTAGCTAAACAATCATCTAAGGGGTGAAAGTTGCTTATTTCAGAGGAAAGAGGTGTTTTGGCTGTGCTGTGATTTAACTGCAATCTGCAACAAAAGTACTTGTCTGTGGCTCACTCACTCCCTGCTCTTTCCCCAGTGGGATGGGGAGTAGATTCAGAAAAAAGGTAAAACCCACAGGCTGAGGTAAGAAAAGGTTAATAATGGAAACAAAGTAATACATAATAATAATAACAATAATAACCATGAAAAGGAGAGGGGTAGAGAGAAATAAAGCCAGGACAGACAAACTGATGCACAACACAATTGCTCACACCCACTGGCCAATGCCCAGCCCATTCCCTGTCAGCAATTGGTGTCTTCCAGCCAGCTGTCCCAGTTTTTACACTGGGCATGATGTTCTGTGGCATGGAATATCCCTTTGGGCAGTTTGGGTCAGCTCTCCTGGCCATGCTCCCTCCTGTGCACCTGCTTCTTGTGCATCTGCTCACTGGCTCTGAAAAGTCTTTAATTTAGAGTAGGCCATACTGGGGAACAGCTAAGCCATCAGTGTGTTATCAACATTATTTTCATACTAAATCCAAATCACAGCACTGTACCAGGTACTTAGAAGGAAATTAGTTCTATCCCAGCAAACACAGGATAGGCTGGTGCTCCCTCTGCCAAGGCTCTTATGACTAAATGTCATCTCAAAGCCTTCCTCCATCAGCATTTTCACTTACAAGGCAAGTTTGGATCATTTTCCTCTTGTGGTTAGAGTATGGGATTGGTATATCCAAATTCCAGAGTCTCCAGCCCAGATGGTGATTATGGACTTTCCTTATAGCTGGTGAGATAGCACTGTTTTTTCCCAGGGCAGGGTTTTATTCCTGTTCCATCTCCAAAAATGCATGGGGCATGAGGAGTCGTAGTCTCCCCAGGTGTTGCATAGTAGGACTGACATGGAGAAGGTGGGGACCTGAAATGGGCTGGTGACACCCCCAGACAATGACACCTCTGTCCTCCTTCTTACTCCCACCCTCCCAAGTCCCTGTCACACCTTGTGCTTCCCCTCCTGTAGTTGGCAGCGCCTTTGTTGTTGCCCCTTTGTTTTGTTCTCCTGTTATTTTTTATTGTGCTTCACATCCACTGTAGTTTATTTGGGTCTGAATGTGATAAACTCCACATTTGGGCTTTCTTTTAAAAGCCAGATATTTGTGGAAAGTAATACTTAGCCAGGCTCATGTTCCATCCTTAGCACAAATCTAATCCAGATACAAGCCAAACAGCAGGACAACAACTGCTTGTAATACTCACTGTGTTTTCAGCATAATAGTTTTCATTACAGGGAGAAGATACCAGCTTTTTAATTGCTTCAGGATTATTCCCCATGGCTGTGTCAGGCCCACCCTGGGCTCCCTAGATGCCTTCCCCCTTGCATGGGTAACTCTGACCCTTAAACTCCCAAATTTCCTCCTTGCTGTTCCAGCCTGGCTTTTCTTAACCCACTTTGCTGAAGAAGCCGAACCGTCTTCATTGGAGTGTGAAAAGATGATCAGTGATTGAGGTGACCGCATTTGCAAAGAGGATTTGATTTAGTCTATTAATTGGATTTAGTCCATTAATTAATTTTGATTTGGTCTATTAATTTTCAGGCTTGGTTCTGATAATCTCTTTGTTATCCCCCTTGTTCTCTCTAAAGGTTTACTTTTATATCTGTCTACCAAGCCCCAGAGATCTTTCTGGGCTAAGTGGTGAAAATGCAATTTATGATTCCAAATGCTTCCTTGTGGAGCTCATAAACCCATGCTAATCCATGGATATGATTAACAAAGCAGCTCTACTTTACCAAGGGAGCTAGCAGGGCATTGATGGGGAGGTCTTGTCTTCATGTCTGAACCATTCCCAAATCTCCCCAGTCCATCTCAAACCTCTGAGGGAGAGCAGGGTTGCAGCAGGTGGTTAATCCAGCATCTCTGACAGATAGGGCTGACACAAGATCTTCTGCTCCACAGCAAAGGAGAAGGAAGGTGTTACAAAGGTGTTGCAATGCCAAGGAGCTTCCCTGGCTTCCAAGTACCTTCCTCAACAACCCTTTCTATCTCCAAGGAGACTCACCATATGAGTAAGCCTTGTTTTCAGCTGAAAGACTGCCTGGAAGCTTTCTCAGCTCCTTTTCCTTCTGACCATGTTGTTGTCTTACCCTGACCTGTAGCTGAGCTCTTCTCCAAATCAGAACTGCTCACTGTGGAAACCTTTGTTCATCTTGTTGGTACCACACATGCTGATCCCTCACCTCAGAAGAATACTGCAGCACAGAAGAACACTCCTGAGGGACGATGAATAGTGTGGAACAGTCCCCCTTCTGTCAAGTGCATGAGTTACTTTGTTCATGCAGGTCCAGGACAGAGGTAGCCAGAGATATGTGGTAAAAGGCACGGTAAGGGGGTAAAAGGCAGTGTGAGAAGCAGAGGACAGAACAGATTGCTAGCAGGTGTTAAAAACAAGACAAAGGAACATGTGATAGACCTGTGGAACTGGTTGCTGCATAATGGTGTGGAACCTAAAGGTTTGCAGGAGTTTTAGGAGAGACTAAAGAAAATGTTTTTCTGGGACACTGGGGAAATGGGTGTATGGTCCTACCCAGCATGGCCTCCCCCTTTCAAGGCTGTGTTCCCTCTACTGAAGCAGGCAGATGGAACTACAAGGGTGCTGAAGAACAGTGCTTGTAGCACTGGGGCTGAGCCAACATCCACCAAGAGCAGATTCTCTTTGCGCCTGCTGCTGAATGTGAGAGCCATACTAAGGGAGCCCAGGTGGGAGTACCTACTCATCCTGGGCTCCAGCACTGTGATCCCTCACATATCTGATCCCTGCAGGCTCTGTGAACAGGATTCAGGATACACATTACCCTGCAGGAACTCATGGAGAGTCTGAAGGGTTCCAGAGTGTGCTGTGCACAGACAGACCCTGCTGTGCACTCCTGCACATGTGTGGGCTCAGGGCTGCTGAGCACAGGACGGGATCTGCTCCCACCAGACTGTCTGGTTTGGATCTGCTTTGGTGTGCCTGTCACTGGGCTGCAGACTGGCACTCAGTAGTGTTTGTGATCTGCCTTTACTGTAGGTAAGAGAGAAGGAAAGGCAGTCTCAACTGCCTGTTTCTCCACGGCTTTCCTAGCCTGAGGCTTCACCAGCTTCACTCTGTTCAGTAGATCACAGCCTCTCCTGAGCTCACATGCTCCCACACTTTGTCCCTGAAAACTCTTTCGTCTCACTCCTGTGTCTTCCAGGCAGCACCTTGCAGCCCCTCCTGCCTCCCCATCCTACATCTTGCTTTGTTACCAGCCTCTTGAATGATCCAATTCAGCCACTGCCAAACCCTAAAACATTGGTATGCTCTGTGATTTACAAAGCACCTTGTCCCCAGTGAATTCCTTGCGTGATGTTTTCAGAGCCCTTTTGGGTAGCAAAGCAGCTATACATCACAGAGCAGTTGTGTTTTTCTCCTTTTTATGTTTCAGGGGATTGAGGGATTTCTGAGCATTTCTTGAAGCAGCTACAGGAGTTCAGAGCTGAGAAGATGAGCTGGACTCAGACACCTGAACATGAGGTCTATGAGTATTCAGAGAAGTTAAATCCTGGGCCCAAGGGCCTTTCTCATATTTCTTGGGACTGTCATCATTGAGCTAGCATAGAAAATTTTAATATCCTGAGCAGGACCAAAACAGGCTGTCCTCTATGTGTGCCCAGAAAATCATGAGGGAGCCTGCAGACATTGCTTTGGGAATCTCTAAGGGCAGATGAGCTCTTTCTCAGCTCATGAGGATCCAGCTGCAGTTGTGTAGTGCTTTCTCTCCCTCCTTGTGACATGTGTGACCTCGAGCTGGATGTACATGTGCAGGTGCCCAAACTGCAGCATCTCCTTGGCTGAGACCTGGCACACTCCTTTCCCGAGAGGAGAACTGGCAGCCAGAGAGGCTGCAGCCTGGAAGGCAGCTCAGCATCAGCATTTGGCTACCCTTATCCCTTATCCCTTACCACCCTGAGCTCAGAGGAGGACAGTGACAACCTTTTTCTGATTTCTTGGAGATGGATGGGAAAAGTTCCTGTACAGGAAGTCTGTGTGGTGAGCTATGGAGGAGGAGGAGGAGGAGGAGGGGGCTTTTATCCAGGTGTGTCCCTCTCTTTTCCTTGCAATGGAAGGGAAGGACAGAGGTTTTTCCTCTGCACCACAGCTCTGCTTTCCCTCCAAGCCTCACCCTGGAGATGGCTGTGAGGGAAATAGATGTTCAGGGATGATATCCAGGGAGGCTGTTGCAAGGGGGTGGTGGGACCAGGCAGACCTTTCTAGTGGCTGAAATCTCAGTGTACACCCCAAGCTTTGAAAAGAACTCTACAGGCTCCTTACAATTCAGCCATGCAGGCCTCACACAACAGGAAGCTTAATGCACCCATTTGGGGTGGTGAGCTGAAATTTTGGCTGCTGGGGTTCCCAGGGTGATGTTGTATTCCCATCCTCCCACGTCAGAGCAGGAGGCCTCAGTGCCTAGCTCCATCCCTCCTGCATGGATGCCCTTGGAGGAGCCATCCTGTCCCTGGGGTTCCCCTGCTGCTCAGCCCAAGCGTGTCTGACACACCGTGCTGTCCTGAGCTGTCAATATGTGCAGGAGATGCCCTGTGGAGAAGCAAAGGTACTGGAAGGATGTGATCATCATACTAATTTCCACAGGCTTGTTCAGCTAGGTGCAAGTCTAGGGGCCATAGAGCATTGTATTTGGGAGTCTAAACAATCTGGGTGGCTGGAAAAGTCCAGAAGCCAGAAGCTGGAGGCATCCTGGTTTAGTGCTGCAGGAGCGAGGGGGAGTGTGCCACTCTGAAAGGGGCTGGTGACAATTAGTTCCAAACACAGCAAACTGTAATCACCGAATTATTCAAGAATAATTATGCCTTGATAACAACATTACACTTTCTATTTCCCTTATTGCTGTTCTTGTTAAATATAATTACCATGCAAATTGCACAGCATAAGCAAGCCCAGGTGATTAAAAGGGCCATGGAGGCCTTGGGAGCAGAAACTGAGGTGACTATGAGTACATATCTCTCTGCTTGCTGAATTGTTTGTCCAGATTTTCACCTGGGAGATCACGGAATCATGGAATTGTTTAGGCTGGAAAACACCTTTAGAATTATCAAGTCCTTATTCCCAAGTGCCACATCTACAAGTCCTTCAGAAACCTCCGAACATGGTGACACCCCCACTGCCCTGGACAGCCTGTTCCAGTGCTTGATAAACCTTTCAGTCAAGGAATTTTTTCTAATATCAAATCTCCCTTGGTGGAATGTGATGCTGTGTCCTCCTGAATGAGCTCTTGTTACATGGCAGAGGGGTCTGACCCCCACCTGCCTACACCCTCCTGTCAGAGAGTTGTAGAGAGTGATAAGGTCCTCCCTGAACTTGTTTTTTCTCCAGGCTGAGCTCCCCCATCTCCCTCAGCTGCTCCTCATCAGATGTGCTCCAGCCCCTTTGCCAGCTCCACTTCTTTTTCTGGACATGCTCCAGCACCTCAGTGCCCTTCTTGCTGTGAGGAAACAAAGCTGAACACAAGATTCCAGGTGTGGCCTCCCCAGTGCCCCCAGCACAGGGGGATGGGCACTGCCCTGCTCCTGCTGGCCACACTATTGCTGACACAAGCCCGGTGCCATTGGCCTTCTTGGCCACCTGGGCACACTCCAGCTCATGTCCAGCTGTCCTCAACCAGCACCTCCAGGTCCTTTCCCTCTCAGCAGCTTTCCAGCCACTCTGTCCCAGCCTGGAGCTGCAAGGGGTTGTTGTGACCCAAGGGCAGGACCCGGCACTTGGCCTTGTTGAACCTCACACAACTGGCCTCAGCCCACGGATCCAGCCTGTGCACATCCCTCTGCAGAGCCTTCCTGCCCTCCAGCAGATCCACACTCCCACCCAACTTGATGCTGTCCTCAAACTGACTAGAGGAGCTCTTGATTCCCTCATCCAGATCATCAGTAAGGACATCAAATAGTTGCACTATTCTGTCCCCAGGGCTGAACCCTGGGGAACACCAGTGTGAACAACCAAGATGGATTAAGTTCTTTCACCACCACTCCCTGGGGCGGGCTATTTTTTACTCACCAAAGAGTGCACCAGTCTAAGCCATGGGCTTCCTGTTTCTCCAGGAGAATCCTATTGGAGACAGTATTCTCAAGTAATTATAAAGTGAGTTCAGCTCAGAGGAGTGAGTAAGGACTGAGAGATGTGGCTCCAAGTTGACCAGACATCTGTCAGCAGGCCCTGGATAGGCTCTGCTATAAAGACCTCCAGGTACAGAGTGTGCAAACCAGGCTCTGACTTCTCACTGCTGACCTTCAGGAACTGTGCTGCACAAAAGTGCCCCAGAAGGAGAGGTTTTCCCACCTCTCAGTATTCCTGGCCAGTTCAGCACCCATCCTACACCCTTCTTCATGGTGACTGGGCACCTGCTAAGCTTTCCATGCTCCTGTGGCTCTGTGGTACATCAGAATTGCTCTTCCAACTCTCATGTGCAGCTGCATGCATGGGTAGGAGCTAGAAGCTATTGCTTTTTTTCTTCCTTCCTTCCCCTCTCATCATACTCTAGGCATCTGAAGGACATGAACAGGAAGGCAGAGGAGGATCTGTTAAGCATAATGAAGTGGAGGAGTGTGACAGAAACTGCTGAACGGAGTTCCCTGGGGAGGGCTGGAAGCATTATCACCCGAGTCAGTAAAAAAGCTGCTGAACAAACCCACAGCATGGAAGGACAATTTCATGGATGCCCTGTGGGACAAGGACAGCTCCTTGCAGCAAGGGCTGGGAGCTGGGATGCTCAGCCCTGGTGACATGTGTGGGATTAGCTCTCCACACAGTCTCCTGCCACTGCCTTTTCTGCCCTGTTCTGAGGTCAATGGATATGTTTCCCATGCACCTCTCATTTCTGACTGACCCTGAGGCCTCTACCCTTTGTACCTCACCTGTGTCTCATGGCTGCAAAGCAGTCTCTCCAGTCTGGCCATCATGTCTCTGCTGGGCTGGGACCTGGCAGGCATGTGCTGCCACAATTGATGCTTGCTCTTAATTCCACTTCAAACAGAGACTGAAAAAGAGACCTCTTGCCCAGCAGCTATCCCAGGGCTGCAGCTGGGACAAGGATAGAGTGGGAGGTAGACCTTGCTTTTCCTCTTCTCCTCTGGATCACCCTTTCTCACCAAGCTGAGAACTGCAAGTCAAGGGCACTTAGCTGCTGTGCTTCCTGGTGAAGCCATGAGATCACTCTAATTATCGGGATCTCAGCTCCTCAAATGAAATTCTCCTTCTGTATATACATACATACATACATACATACATACATGTGTGCGCAGAGTTTATTATTGTTACCATGCCAGACAATCCTTCTTCATTATGGCTTGGAACTTGCTTTCGATGCTCTCAGTCAGATCTTTAACATTATTTAAACACAATGGGTTTGAGGGAGTTTTTGTTATTTTTAATGCAGACCAGATTTTGCTGGGATCTGAGAATTAATTAGTTCTTCATCTAGACCTACAAGCTGCCTCCCAGTCTGCAGGAACCAGGAGGGTCCTTAGCAACAAATTCAGCCTGCAGTGCTTTTGCAATCACAGCCAGATTTCCAAGGGGTGGGGGAAAGGAGGATGAATACCTCTTCCCACCTGTGCCACAACTGCATGGTCAGCACGGACCATGGTTCTCCACACCAAAGGTTCTCCTGAGTGTGGGGTGAGCACCAAGCAGGCTCCTGCAGCTCCCTGTGCGTCACAACACTCCACGACGTCAGGAGCACATCTGGTGTGCCTGGTGTGAGACAAGGAGGGAGTCCCCGTGCTCGGCACAGCTGGGGCTGTGTGTCTGCTCCCAGGCAGAATGCCTGGCCCTGCTGCGTGGCACTTCCCCAGCTGGAGCACCGCGCTGGGACCGCTGTCTTCCCAGGACCCCACGTGTCAGGAGCAATGCATCTCATCTCTCATCACCCATCTGGGGTTGGTGTGTGGGTCCCAGAAAAGGGAGAGGCCTTTTGCTGGGAAAATGGAGATCCAGGCAAAGGAGGAAGGGGTTATCTGAGATTCACATGTTGCAGGGGTGGGGCTGTGTCCAAGTGGTCCTGGCTGTGCAATTATGGGAAAAATAGATGCAAACCGCTTCTGTGAGTGGTCCCATTGCACCTAAAATATGTTTAGTGGCAAAAAAGTAATTCAGAGGAGATGGTGCTGTGGATGATGTTCCTTTTAAATGTGATTTTCATGAGGATTGAAAGGAAGGAGCTATACTGAACCTTATGCCAATGGTATCCAAATGTGTCCTGGGCTGCATCTGGAGCCCCGTGGGCAGCAGGGCAGGGAGGGAATTCTGCCCCTCTGCTCTGCTCTGCTGAGACCCACGTGGAGCACTGCATCCAGAGCTGGGGTCCAGCACAGGAGGGACAGGGACCTTTAAGCCCAGAGGAGGCCACCAAGATGATCAGAGGGATGAATCACCTCTGCTGTGGAGACAGACTGAGAGAGTGGGGGTTGTTTAGCCTGCAGAAGGGAAGGCTCCGGGGAGGTGTTTTAGCACCTTCCAGTGCCTAAAGTGGCTACAAGAGAGCTTGAGAAGTACTTTTCAACAGGAACTGTTGGACAGCTCAACAGGACAAAGGGAAATAGCTTTGAACAAAAAGAGGGTGGGTTAATATTAGATATTGGGAAGAAATTCTTTACTGTGAAGGTGTTGAGGCATGGGAACAGGTTGCCCAGAGAAGCTGTGGTTGCCCATCCCTGGAAGTGTTCAGGGCCAGGCTGGATGGGGTTCTGAGCAACCTGGGCTAGTGAAAGGTGTCCCTCCTCAGGGCAGGGTGATTGGAATGAGATAAACCTTAGGGTCCCTTCCAACCTAAACCAGTCTTGGATTCTGTGATTCTATAAGGAAAGGGAGAGATAAAGAAAAGGAAAGGGATAGTCTTCAAATTTTATTCAGCAACTGAAAAACAAGCACACATTTGGTATCAAAATAGCATTTCTTCTGAAAAGTGGAAAAAAAAATTGCTTATGAGATTACCCTGGTGTAGAAGCATTTGTTGGAAGACATGGGAACAAACCACCATCTTGCAGAGGTGCCCAGGTGGGAAAGAGAGTGACTGAAACTGAAATAAAATTTTGACACTAGAATTCACATGCGTGAATGGGCCATGAATAAATAAAATCTGGATATGAGGAGAAACTACCCAAGGACAAGAGTCCTGGAACTTCCTCCTATAAAGCAGTGATGGGGGTAGAAGGATTAAAGGAAGCACAGAGTAGGCCCTGAGACTAAACAACCACTTTGCCTCATTTTTGGATAAGGCCGGGGCTTCTGCCCATGGGAGCAAAATCATAAGCCATGATTAGAAATGAGTGTCTAGGAGTTATCACAGACAGTCTGGAAGCAAAGCTTTGTGAGCCCAGTGCTCTGAGCTTGGTGGGACTGGGTAGCCTCCATCCCACGAATTGGCAGGTTGGCCAGAGGGGATTTTAGCATCTCCCAGGACATGGTGTGATGTGATGGCACTGCACTGACTGTAACTGAGCTGAGACTGGAAACTCAAAGCTACATCCTACCCATGAATGCAGAAGGCTTCAAGGAGCGACTGCCCCTATGGGCCATGCTGGTAGGGCTGGAGGTGCAGTGCTGGGAAGCTGAAGAGACTCCCAGCAGGACTTTTTTTTTCCAGAATAAACAGATCCAATATTATACTCTGGAATCTGCAGAGTGAGGTGTCCTCAGTAGTCCCCTGCAGCACAGCGGAGGGGGAGCTGCTTCTCCACCTTCACTTTCCAAATCACTACCTCCCTTGGCATCATCAGTCGAGAGAGCTGCCATCCACTTGAGGCTCTCTCCTTCTTCTTGTCCTGATTATTATGATCATTACTGTCTCATTTCAAGCTGTAAATCAGAAATATTGTGCCTCGTATTTTTCCTCCCTGGGGAACGCATAACTAGGGGTGAGATTGGCTCTGAAGTTCAGTGCTGTTCTGTTGAAAAACTGCCTCGACAAATCGAAACTGTCTCACTTTTTAGAAGAAGTTTTGATTGGAATCAATCTTTCTTTTTTTTATGAGCATAAAAAGGGAGTAGTTAAAAGTAAGATTTATTCCAAATTCATCTTATCAGCTCTGAGACATTCAATTTTGTAATCAATTCCCACAGGGGCTCCACCAAGAAGCCCATATTCAGAATCAATCTTGTATCTCATTAGGTTATTTCTGGTGTTAAAAAATAAGATTGATTCTTACTTTATGTTATAGCGCTACAGCAATTTATTTTTTAATGATATGAGGTAAGAATCAATCTCTGGCTTCTTTTTCCTTTTTTTTTTTTCTTTCTTTTTTTTTTTTTTTTTCTTTTTTAATCCTGCTTTTCCTGCATTGGTTTTGTTAGAGCCAAGAGAAGTTAGCAAGCTCTGAAGGATTTTCAAATTACTCTTGTGCAAATTTAGATCCTGTTGGTGCCAGCCTGCTGCTCGCAGGATCAGCAGAGAACCATGGGGCCTGATGAAAGGCACAGTCTGCCCTGTCCTGGGATTTTGGAAGCACACAACACGAAACTGCTCTGATTTCCAGTCCTTGGCAGCAGCATCCTGACCTCCATGGACTCCTGCTCCACCCCCAGCATGCCCAGGAACAGGTATCCCAATGACATTGGTTGCTAGCTACTCCCATAATCACAATGACAATAAATATGCATGACTAAATTAATCCCTAATAATTAATGAGTTGTGTGTGATTCATCATGAGTGGTTCAGAAGTTACTCAAGCAAGCACAAGTGCTTTTCACAGGTAACTGGGAAATTACCTTACGTGCAGCACTGGGATTTGGTTACTGTTTTTGGTATTTGTCTGGCTATTCTTAAGGTATTTTGGTTTAGGTAGTGGCTCTTCTTTCCTTCCTTATTTTCCCTTTTCAGTCTAGAAACACAGCACAGGTTTTCAGCAATGAGAGGAGTAAACTGCCACTCTGACCCAGGAGGGAGCCATGAACTGAAACTCCCTAAAACTCAGGATAATTATCCTCATGGCATCTTTCTGGCCCTGGTGGATTATGGCAGCCAGGGCAGTCAGGTTTTACCTCCCTGGGCTACGGAGGCTGCTCCTTTGTGGTGCTGATGTGATGCACAGAGAGCAAAGGCTGCTCTCTCTCTGTGCCCTGATGTGGGAGTTACTGGGAGATGGTCTCCAAACTTTGCTCATGATGGTGGGATCCTGGCTGCTCTTTGATGTACCACTGGCCTGCTGGTCTTGGAAGAGTTACACTTACCAAGTCTCAGTCCTCTGCTTGCAGCTACAGAAACTACAGGGTTTGGAGGCAAAGCTGAAAATTGACAGCCAGAATAGCAGATTTCTTCCTGCCCAAACACCACTGGAGCCTTCTGAAATTGCTGCCAGAGCTCTCATTTATCAGAGAGCTGCACTGGGAAGGATAGAGTTGTAAAGCTGAAAATTGCAGTGGGTCCTTTCCCATGGGGAAAATGGTTCTAGGTTTTGTCACACACCCTTGGGACTTCTGAAGCAGGATGGCAAGACTGGGACACACAGGGAAAACTGGCAGCAGGAGCCTCCCATGAGTTGTTACACCCCAGAACCATGGCTTCAAAGGTCTTTCTGGAGCAAAGATCCAGGATCACTCACATGTTGTGTCCTTGTGCATGCCATGGGTGCAAATCTCCAGTTTTGTCTCTCTCTATCAGCCTAGTTCTACTCTTGCTGTCTCCTCATGCATGCCTCTTGCTTGTCTCTGTCTTTGTCACTGTGTACATATCTGTCTGTCGGTGGCTCTGTTAGTCTTCAAAGGCCCTGAGTTCATTTGATTTCATTATCATTTCCCATCTCTTGAGCTCTATCTCTTTGTTTTTTCCCCTTTTCTCATTATAATTTACATGCAGCTTGGGTGCATGCTGGAAATGAAATGCGAATTTGATAAAGCAGCCACAGCTCTTGCTTCCAACCGTGGCCCTGAAAGCCCTGAACCCCTTGGAGAAAAGCAGGCTGTCTTTTTTTTTTTTTTTGTTCCATAAAAGGGGAAAAAACATATTTTTTTTTCCATTGCACTGGCATAGAATGAAATTCCTCCAGCAATTACCAGGAGATAATGGCCTGAAATTAAACAGTCCTATCTCGTTCTCTAACTATAGGACTTTTTATTTTTTTAAACTATTGAATACCAGGCGAACAATAATCAGGCAGACATTAGGCATTCACACACAGGCTACCTGGGATATAAAAGTCCATATACATGGCAGAGCTCCTTTTATTTTTTGTTATTAGCAAGGCACGCAGAGACCTGTGCAGATGGAGAGAGGCATTAGCCTGGTGCCCAGCAATGCACTGCTAATTCAGGTGCAGGTACCACTGCTGCCTTGCTCGTGGAAAGACCTGATTGATGATGGAGAGCCAAGGGGGTGGGGGAACTTCCCTGTGAGCACAGCTCTTCCCTTACCCATCTTTGCCATCCACATTTCACACAGTGACATTCCTGGCAGTCCTGTCCTCATTTTGTGACACAGTGGATGTAGAGAAGGAGTTTGAAGGTGTGTGGGGGTCAGGTCATCTCCTGGTGCACTGCATGGAAGTTTTCTGGACTTTGCAGCCCCCACAGGTGATCACGTCCTGCTTTGTCCTGCTATCCTGGTCTCTCTGGGGCCAGCTGCAGGGCTCTGCCATGGTCCTGGAGCTGGCACACAGTGTTGAAGCTGCCTAGCACAGACAGAGCGAGCACACTCCTTCCTGCTGAGCCAATGTCACTCAAATTACCCAGGAGATTTCAGCAAAAGAGTAAGTGAGCTGCTCTGACTTAGATGCAGCTTGATGTACGAGTGGAAGGGAAACATTCCAGGAGGATGGAGCTTGATTCCTGAAGCTGGTGAGAGGTAAGAAGATGTGAGGGGACAGCTGAGACTGAACGGTGTGCTCCACAGGGAATTAAATATGCCATCAGTGACCAACACAAAAGGTTTGAAAAGGTGGAGTGATGTGGGGTGGGGAGAGATGGCTGCTTGCAGTGACAGGGACACACATCCGAGCGGAGCCTGGGACTGGCAGGAGGTGCCTGCACTTCTTGTCAAACTGCAAAAGGCGTTTTGAATCCAGGTACTGAATTCCAGAAAGAGCAGAGGGCAGGGACACAGCCTCTAGAGAGACAGGGTGTCCCCACAGTGTGTCATCCTGGAGAAGGTGGTAAGGCTGGGGATGTTCTCCTCCCAGTTACGTGTGCCAATGACCTGCCACTGTCCTACCACCCACACAGGGGGTACAGCTCACTTGGATGTACCCCCAGCTTGGGACCTGTTCTCATCCAATAGCAGAGGTGTCTTCTTTGTCTGACTTTGTGACTTATGCTAAGCTAAAATTTAAAGGGATGGAATGGCCCATGGAGCTGGGGAAAGACCACAGTATTTCTGGGTCCTGAAATGGCTTTTACACCACAAACTTGGATCCAACTCATGTGGATTCCTTCTGCTGCAAAATTATTTATAAAAATACCTTTAAAGAATTGTTGAAACAACTTCCTTTAATATCTGCATGGCACAGTATTTTTTCTTTGCTTGGCAATATCTTCACTGTCTTACTTGTCTATGTATTGTCATGAGTTAAAGTCAAAATTAAAATGGAAATCACACAAAGTACTCCCAAATCCACCAAACAGTGCAACATATTTATAAGTGAGGAGGATTGATGGGTGGCTCTTCAGTTCCCTAGACTAGCTCTTTCTCCTGAAGTGAAACTGGAAAATATTTCAGCATCATAAATGCCACATCCTCTTGAACCAGGCAGGAGACATGAGAGAGCCCTGGAGGCTTTCTGCAGAGCTGGCCATGATCCTGTGTAGGCAGGCAAGAAGTCTGCTCTCTCACCCCAGCTGGGAATGCTCCAGAAGGGTTAACAAGATAACAAGGACTGGCAGAGTCGTGCCTATAATTTATTAAGGCTTTCAAAAGGCTTTTGATAAAGTCCCTCATAGGGGACTATTAAGGAAACCTGGTAACCACAGGATGAGAGGAAAAGCCAAGACATGGATTAAAACCAAGATAAGAGAGGGAGGGAAGGAAAGGAACAAATGGCCAATTCTCAGCAGGCAGAAAGGTTAATAGTGGAGAGCCTGAGGTCACCCCCGGGCTTGAGTGGCTGAATATATTTATTAACACAAGCATAGAGGAGAAGGGAACAGGGTGGCTGTGGAGCTTGCTGGGGGATGCTGCAGCAAGGCAGATGGGGGTGAGATGCAGCAGGAGCCCTGTGGTGGGATGGGATGGGATGGGATGGGATGGGATGGGATGGGATGGGATGGGATGGGATGGGATGGGATGGGATGGGATGGGATGGGATGGGATGGGATGGGATGGACAGACAGTGGGTGATACTGCATCTGGAACTGTTCTTGGGGCCAGTGTGGGAGCTGGGGCACCCCAGATGGCTGTAGCTGCTGGTGGGGTGCACAGGGGCATTGTGAAAGACACTGCCAAGACAGAAGAGCCAGGACAGAGTGAGCCAGCTCACATCTAACTCAGGGGCAGAATGGTCAGATTCATCTGGGAACAAACCCAAAACAGAATGAACATGATTCCCTTTACATCAATGAGACAGATTTAAATCTCCTGAAGAACAGCCCTGAAGGCCATATTTCTAAGACCACCCAGTGATATTCCTCAGAACAGACAGAATTTGTCACTTTTCCTATCAGAAACAAGGACAACATCTCCTTATCCCCAGCAAGGCAGGACTGCAGCCCTCTGGACTAAAGTGACATGCAAAAGCCAAGTTAGTGAATTTAAGTATTAATCTAAGTGATGAGCAGGGTCCAAAGAAGCAGTCTGGAAAAACTACCTGATGAGCATGAAAAGTAGTGCTGGGTATTGACTTAGTGAATATTATCCATCCTGTGCAAACACCCCAGTGGAGCAAACAGCTTGGTGGAACAAACAGCCTGTGGACACCTGATTAAACAGTGTTTGTGATAACTAGTGGAGAATGTCTTTTTAATTACTTTTGTGTGGGGGAATGCAGATTTGTGTGAAAAGTCTCTTCTGTTTTGTTTTTGTGGACAAAACCAGCTTGAAAAACTAAGTTGAGAAATGGCTCAAATGAGAAGTTTGGAAGTTGGGAGAAAACTTTAGATCTTTTCTAAGTGAAGAAGAAATCTACAGGTTTCCTAATTTTTAAAAAATACCTGATTAAAGGAGGTTAAAAAGAAACCATAAAGGAAAACCCTGAACTGCCACAAAAAATTTTGAAACTGTTAAAATACAACAGATCCAAAATTATAAACATGAGGTATTTCTCAAGAACTCCATTAATTCAAACAATTTTAATTAATCTTTCATTTCCAATTTGATTTTTTTTCTTTAGAAGAGTAAAATTTAGAAAATTGATTGAAGTTTTGGTGACAAAACCTTGCAGAGAAAATTGCTTGTCTGAAATCCATGTAGGGATGAGCTGTGTAAGGAGGAATTAGATCTCAGCAGTATTCTCAGTCATGGGGTTTTGTAATTGTGTGCTCCATGTTTTGAACATCCGCACCCTTTTAATGGATTTTCCTAGGTTAATTATACCATTATTTCACCCTGCATGTATAAAACTGGCTGCTCCAAGTCAACTGTAAATGAAAATTGCAGCTGTTAAATCGCTGGGGTGGCTAACTTGCTGGCTGCAAAACAAACACAGCACCCACTAATTGGCCTGTAAACAAGGGTGGTGGGGAAGGAAGGGCTGAGGCAAGTCTCTGGCATCCATCGGGCACCATCCAACAGAAAACTGAGCATCAGGAACAGCAAAGTGACTGGAAAGACCCTCTGGATGCCAAGGTCAGCAGATGGCCTGGGGGGACAATCCAAGATGATGAGCTGTGTGCACATTTTCTCTTTTCTCCCAGGTCACTTGCTGCCTGCAATGTTAATTATCCATTAGAAAATACAAGCAAGCAAACCCATCTCCCTGCCCAAGGTGACTCCAGAGGGTATGAAATGCTGGAGGAGCACTTCTCACCTGCTCTGTTGGCAGAGGGATAAAGACTGATGCCTGAACCACGTCCACACCACTGCTGACAGCAACTGGACAATAGACTCTAATAAACACGGAAAAAATCATCCAAGGGATCAACTTTCTGGAGTTTCTGTAGATAGCTTAAGATGATACCATCTGAGGCTTTTCAGGCTTTCTGGATCCTTCTATTTCTCTTTCTGCCCTCTTCTCCTTCCTCCTCATCCTCATTGGAATCTGACAGGAAAATAGGATGCTGAGGAAACATCCTTCAGCTGAATTTGCCACCTTGTGGATGTCGCAGATTGTTGCAGAGATCCCTCCGTTGTGGCAGAGAGCAGCAGGAGACAGGCTGTTTCTGCTGGCACCTCCACAATTTTGCCACTTGTGCCCCTCAGCTGCCCCTCACCTCTCACTGGACAGGCATCACCAAGAACGTGTAATCTGGGCAGAGAACAACACCTCAGGCCCTTGGAGCTTCCTGGGACCTGGCAGACCACCAAATGAGTTTCCCCAGGATGGACCTCCTCCCTTGGAGCATCGTCAAATAGCATTTTTTCCCCTTCTGAAAGATCAAAGTATTAAAGTCTGCCAGTGAGCCTTACCATCCTCCACCAGGCAAGTATTATGTTAAGTGGAAACCAGTGTTTCAGCTTATTTCAGTTCTATTGCTGGAATTTATGATGCCAGTCTCTGAGGAACTGGAGGGCTCTGTCAGACCAGAAGGCATTTTTCCTCAGGGTCCCAGAGAGCAGTCCCTCCAGTCTCCCTCCATCAGCAAAGACAAAGCTGTGCAGCTGTGATAAAAGCAGGTAACACTGACTCCAGCTTTCTTGGCTGGTCCTGGAAAGACAGGTCCATAGGCATTCAGCAACCAGGGAACTGGAAGGCCCCAAAAAACTCTTTTTAGGTTGTTCCCTGTCTTGAGGCAGAAGCAATTCTAATGAAACCAAGCACGTGTTTCTCTCACCATCCTTAAAGACCTTAGGCAACAGAGCCCTAACTCTGCACAAAGTTCTTCCTTTTTTTTTTTTTTTAATATCTCTCCATAATTTCCATTGCTGGTGTAGACCAGTTTTAGGGAAAATTTTTGAAGTAAGCTAAAAAACAAAGTTTACCAAAACATTTGTCTGCTCCAAGCTTCTGTTTGCTGTAGCACCTCTTTGGTGCTGAGCATGGATGAGGAGCAAGGAAACACAGTTTGGAATTAGTGACAATAAAGTCTGGGACGTGAGCTGCTCAAGAGCAGTACTAGGGAATGGTGGTGTTCCCAGGTCCTTTGGGTGGGGTGTCACAGTTTGTGAAAGGATAATGGGTTCTGTAGTGAGACACGGTTCCTGTGCCATGCTAAGGTGGCTCAGCCACTGTCCCTCCTTCAGGTGGTGTCTCATCACCAGGCTGACAAGACCTGGGGTGAAAGGGTGCACATCCAACAGGTTAAGGGGAAATGAATTCCAGTTCAGATGCAGGTTTGGAAGGGTGCTCTGAAAGAGTCTGACCGTCAATAGCGTGGGTTGGAAACTACAAAGCAAACTATGTGCCTCATCAAGTTTTTGCATTGCTCAGCAAGGTAGCAGTCTTGTTTAACGTATTTATTAATGATCTGGAAGTAGAGGTAAACAGCTTGTTAATTACATTCCCCTGCCTCAGTTGGGAGGCATTGTGAATGCCAGTGCAGACTGGGTAATAATAGAGACATCAGAGACATTAGGAAGATATGCAGGAAAGAAAATGAACTCCCTCTTGGCTCAGGGAAGTCGCAGAATAATCCAGGACTAGGTTTCTGAGCAGGAACAGTGATTCAAGTTGGGAAAAGACCAGTGACCAGCAAGAAAGAGAGGGATTTTAGAGAAGGCAAACGTCTTTAAGGTACTCTTAGGTGGGGCGGCACAGGAGAGAGCTGAGTGTGAGTGTGGGAAATGATCCTCTCCTCTCCTCTCCTCTCCTCTCCTCTCCTCTCCTCTCCTCTCCTCTCCTCTCCTCTCCTCTCCTCTCCTCTCCTCTCCTCTCCTCTCCTCTCCTCTCCTCTCCTCTCCTCTCCTCTCCTCTCCTCTCCTCTCCTCTCCTCTCCTCTCCTCTCCTCTCCTCTCCTCTCCTCTCCTCTCCTCTCCTCTCCTCTCCTCTCCTCTCCTCTCCTCTCCTCTCCTCTCCTCTCCTCTCCTCTCCTCTCCTCTCCTCTCCTCTCCTCTCCTCTCCTCTCCTCTCCTCTCCTCTCCTCTCCTCTCCTCTCCTCTCCTCTCCTCTCCTCTCCTCTCCTCTCCTCTCCTCTCCTCTCCTCTCCTCTCCTCTCCTCTCCTCTCCTCTCCTCTCCTCTCCTCTCCTCTCCTCTCCTCTCCTCTCCTCTCCTCCTGCCACACTCCTTGCTGTGTTTTCAGAACAGTAATGACTAACGGATGCTGTCTCAAGGAAGAGTTACAAATATGATCAGAGGCCCTGGGAAGGGCAAAATTGCTTCATGAGGAAAGATTAAAAGTGCTTGCATACGTCAAGCTCAGTTAAATGATGTTCAGGGAAGGTGGGATAACAGCTGACAAATATTTGAGCGGCATAAATCTGAGCAGTGACAGTGGGCTATAAATATAGGATAGGAGCTCTTCTGGGGTGCAGGTGTCATTTTGAATATACCTAACATCTGTCATGGTGCTGGTCGGGGAAGCAGCAGTGCCTGTGTGGCTGCTCCTCAGCACCAAGATTTGAGATACGGAAGGGAAGGGTGGAAGGTGAAATATCTGCATTTATCACTGTGACTTAGCACTCTTGGGCAACAGCACAGCCAGCTGCTGCAAGAACTGTGAGCAGCTCCTTATCAAGACTGAGCTATCTGCTTGCATAAGGAGGGGAAAAAGTTTCTAAGTCTCTTTTAGCAGCTGGGAGATAGGAAGGGAGCTGGAAAAAAGGTGCCCTGGATGGTTTTGACACACTGGGACCTCCAGGTACAGGTAAACTTTAATGTTTCTCTGATGTCCCAAGGAAATGAGATTATGAAAGTCAATGCATGACTGCCAACAATGGCTGGATCAACAACACACCTACACACACCTGTCTGGAACCTCCCTCCCTGTCAAATACAGGTTTTAAAACTGCAGTTAAAAAGTGTAGTCTGAGCATGAGGAAAAGATCTGACATAGGGACTGATGTGTGAAGGAAGATCTGCTCAAAATTGCAAATACTCCATTTTGTCAAAGAGAGTTTCAAGCAGTGAGGATACAAGAATATGCCTGTCATTGGGAAAGAGGAATATATGTTATCAATATTTGTCCACAGCTCAGCTGGCCTTAGGCCTCTGCTTCGACAAAGGTGTCTCAAATAGCTCCTCAGGGCTGTCAGTGGGAATGCTGCAGATCTATTTATGGATTCACCAGAAAATAATGCTCTTTTCTGTAGTTTGTCAGCCAGAATCACTAGAGGAGGGCTCTGGAGCTGGGAGTATGGCAATGTAAAGAGAAGATTCATCTTGGCTCTGTTTGCGAGTCACTGTCTTAGTGAAACAATGGTATTGAGAATGAAGTGTCTAGAACCAAAAATCCTGTCTCTGAGCTGTGGAATTACCTCACTGACAGCCTGAGACCACTTAAACTTGTCTAGTGTTGGTCAGGAGTGATAGGTCTACTAGAATATCTCAAATATTGCTTTCCTTAACCTCCCTGGGTCAGGATTCTCCCTCCTTTACAGGAGTTTCCTAAACAACACAAGGGAGCTCACTTGTCCAACAGGCTTCTTTTAAAAGAAGTTTAACTGAAGTAGGTGCCTTGCAAAGAACACTTTTCTCTGTCGGCTTCAGAGGAATGAGCCAGCAAATCCGATGGTTTTTTCTCATCCTAAAAGCATTAAGTGGATTCTTTATTGGATGCATGACACAGGAGCCTTCCTTGCACTCTGCAGGGTTCTTATGCCCTCCTCATACTGGGTTTTGAACAACTTGTCTGCCACTTCAGGCTGGATCCGACTGTGGGATTCTCTCAAAAACACAAGCTCTCTGTACACTGATAACTGATAAGTCTCTTTTCATACTTAAGTTCTTCTTCTGCAGCTCCTACTAAATACAGCACTTAGAGCTTCTATGGTGTTTTTCATTTCTAAATTGCTTTACAAACATTAATAATACAAAACACATGAAGTCCACTGCCACAGTAATACTCTAATCCTTTCTCTTATCTCCTCTTAGGGCTCAGAACTTCCAGCCCAGCAAAAGCCCACAAGCTCTGGAGTTCTCTGACAAATAAACACCAGTAAAAAGCATCTCTGGATGTTTTCTACTTCCTCTTTTAAAAGTGCCTTTCTACATCCCTTCATGCCAATAATCCATTAATCCAGTCAGTTGCAGGGTTACAAACCATGTATAGTAATTGGATTGAAGAGTACTGCATTTCTGGGCTACAGCTCTCTGGACCACGTTTGCAGCATCTTCATAAAAGGACTGCACATAGGGACCACATCCTTGTGAGCCTGAGACTCAGTGTAGACACTGGATTTTCCACCCTTGGAGCTAAACCTGGCTCTAGTGAAACCTGCAGCCTAAGACCCAGCAAGCTCAGCCAGCCCTGAGTGGTGGGACTTGACCTTGTACACCTGATACAAAACTGTGAGGATGTGTTCACTAATCCTTCTGCCTGCTCCGTGTGTGCCCTGCAGAGCAGGCAGCAGCCCAGTGAGCAGGGGTGATCCAACACAAATTGATAACACCGTGTGTTATGGAAATAAAATAGGAGGTGACTTGCCCAAATGTGCCAGGCATCAGTTTGGTGGCTGTTTCATGAGCACCCTGAAGACTCCAGCAGCATGGCTGGAAACACCCAGGGACTGATTAGGATAATGGACAATTATTTCATTCATCCCATTATTTCATTGTCCCAGAGTCAGAGCCAGATACGGAGTTGTGTGTCATAGTGGGATTTCAGTCTTGTTCCTTTAAGACAGGGATTGGTTCCATTCCCTTCACTGCCTGATGCTCTGGATGCTGTATGGTTACACATGGAAGGATACCAGCTTAAAACCACAAACCCGACAGTAGAAGAAATGTCAGCCACAGCTTTCAGGTAAGTCTGACAAGGTAAATTAGTCAGCCTTGGTGCATTTCTCCTCAGATTGCATTGGGATCATGGCCTTTGTAACTCTTCCAGTGACAAACCAGGTCATTGCTAAGTGCTTTGAAGCAGTTGTGGGTCAAGTAGAAGGTCTGTGTCAGGAATGTGGCTTGATGCCCACTCAACCCTGATCTGGTGCCCTCACCAAAAAGCTCTGCTTTCCTGGGTCATGCCTTGCTTTCAGCTTGCTGCAGTTAGCAACCATCTTTGCAGACACCTCAACAGCATCTGTCTCTAATGCTTGTCTGCATATTTTTTTCTCTTTGCCCCTGCTCCAATTTTACCCGCCTTAAAACATAATTTCCATTTCTACCCTTGATTTTGTATTCAGATTTAGCAACCTGCATCTCAAATTTATGCTTAATAATTCTCCTTATCAAGCCATCAAGTAATTTTCCTCCCTCAAATTACTGATTCCCCCACTCTCTCTGCAACTCCTCCTCCTCTTTCTTCATCTCTCTTTTGTATCTGGCAATATTTCAGACTCCTTCTGTAATTTGCTTGACTGTGTAATTGATCAGAATAACTCAGTTTTATTACAATTTGCTTGAAATCCCTTTGTTAGCAATTAGAACACTTTGTTTAAAGACAAATAAGATTTAATGCGACTCTCCCCTCCTTGGCAGCCTCCCAGTCTGGTCTTTCCATGCCTCCTTGCGGCAGTCTGCTCTCTACTACCCTACTTAATAGCTGGAAACAAATTCTCTATTTCTTGCCTCTGGGATTCTGCCCTCTGCTTCTCCCTCTGCTGCCTCTGGCGATGCCTGGTCCACCTTCCTCAGTGATTTGCCAAGATTTATTGTGCTGGCATGGACAATGTGGCATGCCTTCCCTCCCTTCACTGTAGTCTCTCTCTTCCTGAAGAGGCTCAGGATCCCAGTGCAGTGGTAAATGTGTCTGAACCAGTCATCAGGATATTGAAGTGTTTTTTGGACCACATGAGGAGCAGCCTCATGCCCAGAAGGCATAGAAGTTACCTGATGTAAGAGAGCACAAAGGATTGTGAAAGGGACACAGGAGTGGGTTGGTAAATGTGTGTATTTTTAGATTTAAAGTCTCATCCATAGTTACACACAAAAACAGTTCCTTGTATGTGTCTTGGGTATCTTTCCCAAAACGCCTTCAGCATACTGGAAATGATGCCCATCTGATAAATCCAAGAGATTAGCTGTCATCTCCACTGGGAAATGGCTCTCCAGCTGTCTGGACTACTGCAGTTCTGATGCTGTCAAAATCCAAAATCTCTCCAGTGCTCCCCTGGCTCACACAGCCATGTCCCTTGTCTGTGCCTGACTCTGAAGGTGACAGTCAGCTGCAACCTGCCTGGAGGTTTATTGCTTCACCCTACCCAGCATGGGGAGCAGGATAACAACTGCTGCTGAGGGACCTGGGTCTGAGACCCTTGGTGTTGTCTTAGCTTCACTTGGCACTGGTCTCACTATCGAGTAGAAGTAGGTGGGCATGGAGCTGTACATGCAAGGGGTACCAGCTGGTGGCCAGCACATAGTGTGTAGGCTAGATGGGAGGATGACAAGAAGACAGGACCTGGCACCTGGGCCCAGACCATCATCTGAATGTCTCCTGATCTGTGCTGAGTGCTCATCCTTCCCTGCAAGCCCTGCTGCAGCAGCCTCCTGCCTTAACCAGAGCCCTGTTCTCCTGATTCACATCCTGAGTCCCCATGCCTTGGCAGATGACAAAGCATGGCAGGCCCCAGCGCAGCAGCTGCATCTGGGATCCTGGCTTCCTCCTCTAGCACATGGATGCTTTCTCCAGATGTGTCTGTCCAGCTGAGAGGAAGTCAGGCTACCTGTTCTATCTCATATGTGGTGACTAGGCACTGGAGAGTCCTGACCAGGTAAGAGGTGTCACCTGTCACCCCAGGCCACCTGGCCTGGCTGTGGATTCTTAACCTGCAGCAACACCAGCACTTAAAGCCAGGTAGTGGCAAGTGAGGGGATGGTAAAAACACTACAAAACTGTCACCCCCCCCCCTACTCTGGAAAAGCCTCATCAAAAGCATTGCATTCAGTGTCTGCCTTGCCTTGGGAAACTGCAAATGCATCTGTCTGGGAGGATGCAGCCGTGCAGGCTCCAGAACAGTGGTTATTTCTCCCAGGGGATTTTGGATCTAGCAACGTAATTTCAATAGCCTGATGCTTTGTGTGCTGGCAAGGAGGGGGGGGGCAGAGACAGAGGGAAGGGCTCATCCAGACACTCTCCTTTCTGCCTGAGTAGGTAGCAGTGTCCATCAAAGCAGTGGAGAAAATCCATGCGGTTAACACAGTGTGTCACGGGATATCAAAATATGCCACAGGATTTCCGGCTAAAATGTCAAGTAGGGTCTCATGAAAATATATGACACCAGAATTACCCTCTGCCAAAGCTCAGTGGAATTGCACTGTGGCTGGACAGTAAGAGTGTGTTATTTGCAATCAACTCAGAGCTGCTCTGTTAGCACTGGGATTTACGCTCCTGAGCTCCTTCCAAGTACGTTTCATAAACTTGGGTTTAGCTTCTTGCTCTGTGAGCATTTTCTGCAGGCCAGTCTGGATTCTATAGCCAGCTCCCTGCCCTTTGGCACTTTGCTTTTTGAACAAAGAAATGCTTTAACTATTTCAAAATTTCCTTAGAAGGTGCTGTACATAACAAATGTAGGTGACTGGGGACTCAACACCTTCAGCTTCATGGGAGTTCTGACTAGCTGATTTAAAAACCCTTAACTAATTAAAAAACCTTTAAGTGATTTAAAAACCCTTAGCTGATTTAAAAACCCCAGTCTAAATCAATGTGAGTTTTGGAGTTAAATGCTTGAGAAGAGGAAAGTGATATTGAACGATAGCAAGGCACACAGAACTGATTTCTGCAAGCTGACCACTTGTATTGGAAATAGCTTATTTTATACCAACATTTGCATCCTGACATTTCTGTTCTTAGCCATCACCTGGGCTCACCCAGGACTTAGAAAGGAAGGGAAAGAGAGCACAGGGCACAGTGACAGCCTGACAGAGCAAGCAGCAAACACAGCACCCAATGCCACAACTACTGCTACACTTGGCCAGAGGATCTGCTGGCACCCAGGAGGGGCAGGAGCTGGAGGAGGAACCTGCTCCTGGATGGCTCTGGGGCTGTTGCTGCTGCTGGAGGCAGCTGTGTTTCACAAAAGGGACAGCAAATAAACCACCAAGCTATTTGCCTTATGCCTGACTTTAATTCCTCTTTCCTGCTAGCTGAGCTAAGTTTTGAAAGGAACCTGTTGCTTTTGTTGATCTCCTGTGGTTCCTTTGAAAAAAATCAATGCATTAAAGAGGTACAATTAGTGATGCTGTGGTGAGGAAAAACATAGGTTACTTGTTTCAGGGAATTTATCAGAATTATTTTTTTCCCCTCATGTTGCTGCTGCTGTCCATCATGACCACCAGCCACAAGCAATGTTATTTTCCATAACGAGGTTTCTGGGGTTTTTAAAGAAAAACTCTTACTGTCAGGGTATGAAATCTGGGCACTGAAAGATTGCTTCACTCTTCAAACTGTAAGAGAGCTGAAACAGCCAGAAGACAGTCAGCAGCTTTGCCTGTCAGTTCTCTGTCGTAGCAGGAGCCCAGGTGTCTCACAGCAGATGGGAAGGACTCAGTGCCACTTGCTGCTGTGTGGGGGCTGTGGAGGTATCTTGGTGCTGCTGGCTGAAATCCTGGCACAATCATCTTGCACTGCTCATCTGCTCAGAGACCAGACAATGTTGCCTGCTGGTAGAAATACTTCCAAGGAGCAGCTGCATTTCTCAGTTGTAAAATGCATCCTCAGAAAGAAGGGAAGTTGTAGATGTTGGTGGGGACTAACTGAGGGCAGATGTAAGGCAAGTGCTTCCTGTGTTACCTCAATCCCTGTGAAATTTCTGGGGTGGATTTCTCTGGGAGTCCAGGAGCAGAGGTGAGGAGACTTAGCCCCTTCTCATACTGAAGCTGGTTAGTTTGACATTCTTATTCTTATTTCTTTGTACCAGTATAGGTGTAAACCATATGACACTCCCTCCTTCCAATCTGATGAAGCAAAATCTTTGGGTGAAGCAAGAGTGGCTGTCACAGTCCATGGCTGAGATGGCAGTTCCAAGCCCAGTTGATAGTGAGCTAAACCAACTATATCCCTTACGTCTCATTACAAATTTAGCTGGTCTTCAGTCTCAGTGCAGAATGTCTTGTCTGGTGTGAATAGAAATGTCTAAGCTTATATTAGACTTCTGCAGTCAGACCCTGGCATCTCTTCAGGCTCATCTCATGGTGTGGAAGACTGCCTTCTCTCTGTCTTCCTTTCTCTCCAGCTTGGCAGGCTGCAAGGTGACAGGGGGAGGCAAAAAGATGCTTCCATTCATAGCATGCTTCCTTACAGATTCTTGAGAACCTACAGCATGAATCTAGCCCCATGTGTTATAGCTCCTTTGCAGCGCTCCTGGCTGATGAGGACATCCCTGATGTAAACTTGGCCAGAGGAGCCAATACAACAAGAGGCGAAGTAGCAGAGCAAGCAGTTTACACTGTAAATCCCAATCCTTGCAAAACATGCAGATGAGATTCAAATTTGTCCCCCTTTGCAATATAAGTAGTCATCACTCACATGCTTCTTCCTTCCCTCTGCTCCTCAGTAGGCTCCAGAGGCCAGTTATAAAACGTTCCTGTCCCTGATCCCATCCCTATGGCTCCCGATGCAACACCACATTCCTTCTGTCCAAGCGGCCCAAGCTCCTCTGGCTTGGGGGACGGGAATCCAGAAGGCTGATGCGTGCCTGTGTTTATTTTTTACACACTCTTGCTGTTTTATGGTGTTTTTTGTGGTCGAGGGGTCAGCTGGGAGCAGAAATAATTTGCCTGCCTTGGGACAAAAAATGTATCCATTAGCTTTCTTGGCTGCAGTTGGAAATGTTCTGTTCCTCCCTCCTCCCTGCTGGAGAGGCAGAGCATCTCCAAATAGCCCTGGGGACAGTGGAGTGTATCCAAGTTGTGGGATCTGGCAGGATCAGGCCACACCTCTGGGTTATGCTGCCTGAGCTGTTCTCAGTGGGTCACCAGCAGCCACAAGCCTGGGAGAATTTCCAAGCTTGGAAATCGGTAGGAAAGATGCTGCTACCTTAATAGGAAGACTTGTGGTCTGTATTTTAGGGATGGATTGAGTTGAGGGAGGTTCTCATGTCATCTGGAGATCAAACCAGCCATGTTCGTGTTCCATCTCTGAAGGCTTCACTTGTTTCATCTCTCTGCTGCACTCAGTTTGGCTGGTTATGCCTCACGGTGTGCAACGATTGCCACAGGACAGACTGGAGCTCTTCTCTGATTTTTGGTGAACGGGAACCATGCCAGGGGTTTCCTTTCCAGGAAGTCCTTCCGAACCATTTCAGCCACTTCATCACTCTTGCCAGCATGACTGGTACCATTTCTTGTTGCTGTCCATGGGGATCACACAAGTACCACAGCCCAGAGGTGCTTTCAGCACCCAAAAAGGGAAAGAGAAAAAGGTCCACACAACTCCTGAGTAATCTTTTACAAACTGCAGAGCACCCCATGTCTTTGTATTTTCAAAAGGCCGCTTCTGACCCTCCAAGAAGCCTGAGTCCTGCACCAGGGCTTAGCTTTGGCACTTCACAGACCCTGAGGATCACTGTTTGTGTTTGTCTGGTTAGCCAGAGGGAAAAGCAAAGCAAGACCCAAGGTCCTTCTGCAACCTCAGCATGGGGCAGAGGAGATCTACTTCCAAGATGAGTCCTAAAGGGATATTATTGCAAACCAGCTGCTCCCAGCCTAGGGTATCTTTCTGATCTCTAGTTGACTGCTGTATCACCTCCTTTGCCCTTGTCTCCTACCTTAAAGACTTCTTGGATGATCACCAGGCCAAGGAGCTGCTCAGCTGAAAAATGGCAGAGGATAGAGAGACAAGCTGTGTGGAGAAGTCAGAGCAGAGATAAAAGGTGAATTGTCCCCATGACATGACACAGCTCTTTCTCTGTGACTTTAAGCAGTAGGCTGACAACTGCTTTGCCATCATCATGCTTCTTTCCTCTATCAAAGTGAATTTTATGTCACTGGATGGTCTCATTTTGAAAATCCTTTATCATGGCCTGTAGATGGGGATGGACAACAGCTTCCCACATGAAGATTCTTCTGCCATGCCAAATAAAGGGGCAATGGACATGTAAGGGCTGTGGATCCAACTTCAGTGTGTGTTTAGGGGTGGGAAGGTGTGGAAAGGTGGTGAGGCACTGGAACAGGTTACCCAGAGGAGTTCTGGGTGCCCCATCCCAGTGGAAGTGTTCAAGGCAAGCTGGATGAAGCTCTGATCAATCTGGCTTAGTGGAAGGTGTCCCTGCCCATGACAAGGGATTTGGAATAAGATGATCATTAAGAATCCTCCAGCCCAAATGACTCTGTGATTCTATGTGTAGGGCCCATTGAAAACTGAGGTGCTTTTGCACAGTTATTTTTTTTTTCTGTGGGAGCTATCCTAACCCTAAGTGAGCTTTTCTAAAGGTCTGAGGACAGCTGCCAATTTGCAAACAGTTCTGTGTGACAACTGAGGTGTCATGGGGTAAAAGCTATAAAGAAGCAGGGATGGAACTGGGAAACAGAGGGTCACCATGGGACATCTTCCCAAAACTGAGATGTTTTACTGCTTCTGGATTGCTCACACACCCTACCCAGCTAGGCAGAAGTTTGACCATGTTTGGCCACTGTAAGGAGTTTGTCTGAGCAGCCACATCTGCCTCTGCCCACAGTGATGCTTATGTAGATGATGGATGTGACACTGAACACCTTGAGCGTACTTCTGATTCAAGAAGTTTGGGGGTTTACATGTATCATAGGGAGGAAATGACCCTTCAGTAATCAATCAAGTTAGTGATTAATGCATTCTTGCCTTAGCAGAGATTTTACAACATTATTTCTCAGACACAGCTGGAGGGAAGGAAAATAATAAATCCTGAGTGTCAGGGGGAGTGAGCGCTGGGAGAAGTTGTTCATTGTCCTTTCCAACACAAGTACAGGGTGCAGTGAGTGAAATTAGCAGGTGACAGATTCAAAACAAGCACCTAATACAGTTGGGAAGTCCTTGATGTAGGTGATAAAGCCTTTAATGAGTTCATAAAGGCTGCTGGAGGCAACAATGGAAGCCACATTTACAGCAGAATGTCTTGAGATGCAAAACACAGGGCAGTGATAAATATTGATTAGATATGCTGGCTCCTGCTCCCACTCGGCTCTTGTCATCTGCTGTTGGCTACTCTTGGATGCTGAGCTAAGGAGACCTTTGGGATAATCAGAAAAAGCTGCTTTCATGCAGCAGCTGATTGCAAGCTTGGTTAAATTCCAAGTGTCCAGTTGCCTCATCCCCAACCTGAGCTGTTCGGGCAGCTCACACAATTCCAGCTCTGCTGCTGCTGCTGAGCAGCTCCCAGCTTCCTGCGTCTCTTGGGATGATCTCTGTGTGATCATCTGCTGTAGCACAGGCTGCAGCAAAGACAATCTTGTTTGTAAAATGAAACGAGTCCAAGAAGATTTGTCATTTGCATCACTGAGACTAAACAATACTCTTTATTTAAGAAAATTATAAAATAAAATGAAATCGTTACTTAACACTGTTTCTTCAAACTTGTAGTGATAAACACACAGGCAAAGCTTTGCTCAATAATCTTGCAGCCTCCCTTCTGCAGCAGGCGATAAAGCAGGAATAACAAACTACCTGGAACTGGCTACACACCAGCCACCACTCCGTCAGCACAGATAGGAGTTAATTATTTCCTATCAGCTGGCTAGGTCTAGGAAATAAGGGGCAATGATTTTAAGGCTCTTCTTGTTAAGCAGTGGTGACAAAAAAAGGGAGGATATTAGGATTATTGTATGATTCTTTCATGAGGTCTAACAAGGATGGTTGGAGCAGAGCAATTAAGGAAGAAGGGATTTCATCTCCAGCAACTGCATTAATGAAATAAGAGATAGGTCTAAGCAAGAAATCCTTGAAAATATGAAGGATAATGTAGTTCATCATGGGGAGGATATTTGAATAACAAAGGTTTCAGTTTGTTCTTGTAGTGCAATGTGGGAGATGCAGAGTGGTGAGAGAAACACAGGCTTAGACCTTGAGCTGAGTGTACCCTGCAGGGAATTGTCCCACTGTGGGGCTGCCACCACCTTTTCCCGTCATGTCTTTCCCATCACACGTTGTCCTGTCCCTTCAATGCCAGTCTTTTTGAGGAGTCTTGGAAGTTTCCTTTTCTGCACAAGTGTTTTGCCACAAGAGATGTTTTTCAGACTTTCCAGGATTTTCTTTGCAGAGGTGGGGTGGGAAATGCATTCATCTTTGAATGGGGTACATCTTTGGGAACATGTGCGTGAGACTAACATGGGGAACCTGGTCCTGAGCCCACATTGGCACCCCAGCACTCAGAGTGAATGAATTCATTTTGCTTTGCTGCCACATGACCCAGTCCTGAGGCAGAATATATTTTTTCACTGTGATGACCACAGATGACCAATATACTCCAGTAGGATGTTGATGCAGGATGGTAAAAAGGATCCTAAAAATCTTTTCCTATACAGCTACCATCCACAATAGGAATTTCTCTCTCCATGCTGTGGTTTCTTTCCTTATTTTGACCATGTCTCTATTAGCAGTGTGATTTTTACCAGTTAAAGCTATGCCATTAAAAGCCTTGATTTACAGTTTTGGAATTATTCCTCTTCACACATGGAAATGGTTATACCAGCATAAGGCACCTTTATCCTGAGATAACCAAGTCCATGCAAAGGCAGGTTCTAATGCTTTTAACAATACCAGCACTGTTAGAGAGCCAGCTATCATTTGCTAAAGGCAGAGAAGCCCCGTGTTAAAAACTCCTTTTAAGACTGCTGTTTTTTATAAAAATGGCGCTCCATTCCTCTCTAAGACTAATGAAATATGATACAGGAAATCAACATGGCAACGGATATTTATTAGAAATGTAACCCAAACCTGAGAAACATCTCAATACAGTAAAAATACAGATTTGCAAAGACAACAGAACATGACCAAATGCATCATGAGAAATAAATCAGAGACTACCTTCAGTTTATATTTGGAAAGATGACTGTTCATTATTCACTTTAATCATAAATTCCTCAAAATAAGACCTCATTTATACCAGGAACAAGCTACCAAGGGTTATATTGCATTAACCTTCTAGGGATATCTTCAGATATGATGGGCTAGGTTTCTTAGTCGAGCACAAACTGCCAGACTCATTACAGGATGTCTGGACAGGTTGCAGTGAGGGGTCATGATGCCTGAACTACCACCTGCCCCTTCTGGACACACAATCCATGGCATCACAGAAGCAGGAGACCTCAACTTTTGTCCTAACAACAGTGGTACCGCAAAAAGAAATACAGACATGTCCAGCTAATTATTTATAATGCAGTTCACAAAGGTCCTTGTGTCAGACGTGGATTTATGGGAAGTCACACATATACATACTCTGCAGGCGTGCTACATCTGCACTGGGACTGTGCCAATCCCACATTACTTATTAAGCAGCCACCTATGGTGTTTATCATCTAGGATGGCAAAGCTTTATCATCCCCCAATGCTATCACTGCTCTGCAGCTTCATCTGTGTGATACTGTGCAACCTGCTTTGTGTGTGGAGGCCTGCTTCACTCTGTCAGCCTTAAGCAAAGACAACATTGCTGGGGCTTTACAGACACCCCAAGATGCTGAAACACCTCTTCAATCACAGAATCAGTAAAGCTAGGAAAGGTCTCTGAGATCATCAGGTCCAGCCATTAACCCAGCGCCGCCAAATCCAGACTGTCTTCACTGACAGCCTCACAGCCATACACAGACCTCTGCCATTGATCCAGCACAGTCCCCAGAGAGGATAAATGCCACCGCAGGGATGAAGCAGCCCATGTTTCTGCATGTCGCTGCTCAGCCCTTGCAGCAGAGGGGCTGTTACAGCTCATTAAGGCATTTATGGAGTCAAGGATATAGAAGCAAACATGGGGTAAGCAGGCAGCCCCTTGAGCGTGGCAATGTGTTCAGGACTAAGCAAATTGTCCCTTAGAGACACTGGGATGCTAACAGAATGTATGCCAGCAGCCTGGCTCCATGTCTGCTATCATGGCAGGGGAGACAGGTGTAAGCTCCCAAGAAGACCCAGCTCACCTTGGGAACCCTTGCTGGCCTGATGATCCGTGGTGTCCATGACCACAAAGGTGTGAGGCAGCTCCTGTTTTGGGGAAGCTGGGTGCTGAGCTTAGAGGGAGAAATCCTTTGATAAGCTCCACTGTGGAAATAGCAGTCTGGCAGACTTTGACCATGACAGGAAGGAGCAGAACAGCCATCTAAACCATATCTGTAGGTGGAGGCAGTAGGGAAATACAGCACTCTCCTCTCTCTCACACACAACTTTCAATGCTCCCTAGAGAAAGCTGTGCCCACACCAGGGCTGGACAACCATGCAAAATGGTTTAGGAAATTGGTTCCCATCAGCTCCAGTACCAAAACCTTACAGAGAATTGTTCTCCCACTTCATCTTTAGGATCTGTGGCATCCCCAGAAACTGTTAATATAGCTTCCCATCAGACACTGGCTGTTACCAATGCCTCTCCTGGGCTGTTTGCTGTTGCAATGCAAATGCCTTCAGTACAGCAGGTTCTGGTGCTGTCACTGATACTGTGCTTTCTCTCCTATAAGCACATCAGTTTCCCATCCTGGGTACCAATATCTGCAAGAAACAAGGTGAAGTCTCTTATTTTCTAGCAGGTTAAAGGTCTCATGAGCACTTTGTCTACTATATAATCTCTGCTCCACAGCAGAGATTATCTTTATCTGTCTCAGTTACTTGGGCTTGGCATGTGGATTGATTGGTGCAGCTGGGAGTGCTCAGATACATACCTGTGAGCTTAAGTGGCTATTATGAGGGATCTTTATTTCAGGTTTTTTAGTTTTGGGATTTTTCCTTGGGTTTGGTTGTTGTGGTGGTGTTTTTTTTTCCTTTTTCTTTTTTTTTTTGGGAGGGGTTGTTGTTTTTGTTTGGTTTGGTTTCTTGTCTGTTGAAGGTTTATGTTTTATTTTGTTTGATGAATACTATCTATCTATCTATCTATCTATCTATCTATCTATCTATCTATCTATCTATCTATCTATCCATCTATCTATCTAAAACCCTTGTAGGCTCAAAAGAACCCAGTTACAATACAAACTTGTGTTGTGGCTTCTGTTTGAGCACACAATGGCTGATAGCTCTTACTTCACCTCTCAGGCTACATAGATGAGACAGACCAGCAGCAGTGAAAGAAAACAGTAGCAAGAGCCACCCAGAAGGGACCTGCCAAGAGAATGAAGTCCCCGACATTCCTCTTAGCTGTGAGGTAATGTTGAGATCACTCTTCTTTCTAACCCATCTCCCTGAAGTGGTCTGCCCTGGGATACTTCTGGCAGAGCAATAGGGGTAGTGCTTGGGCAAGAGCCTGCAGCTCATAGAGAAAAACAACTCAACTTTCTCCTTCAGACTCCTCCAGGATCCCTCCCAAGCAACCTAAGCTCCAGCAGTGGCTTTAAATGTGCTCCAGCTGAGGAAAAGGGGACAGAAGTTCTTGGCACCCTCATCAGAGCTGCACCTGCTCATCCTCAGTGGCAAAATCTGGCCAAGGATATTTGGCCCTTGGGTCAAACTTCCTGCATCCCTGCCTTTTGTTGCATGGACATACTTAGCTTTGATCAAACTGGATACATTTAAGTGGCCTCTTCACTTCTTAGCTCTTGCACTGTCTAATGGAAGTGGACAAGTGAATCGCACCTCTGCCATTGTTCACAGCTATGCAGATTCATCTCCTGATGGCTTCTTCCTTCCCAGGGAGCCCAGCACATCTTCCTGCAAAGTTTCTCAGAAAGTTGGAAGTAGTTTCCTTGTCCAAGTAACCTTGATTGTTCTCTCCAGAAGATTTATTTGGGCTTGTTCCTTCATGTTGCCAACCCGTTATTTGTATGTCAGAGTGTGATATGTCTGTATTGAACCATGATGTCTGCTTTGTACCTATACTGAAAGATTGGCACTGAAGCAGCATTTTGTTTGAATTTGCCTGCAGGCACCCTGTTATGCTGGAAGATGGCAAAGCTTCAGTCTGGGGCTGTTGGCTTTGATTTGGCTCTGAACTGCTGGCTCATCTCCAATAGCTTAATGGTTGTCTAGCAAAGGTATCAAAGCATGGAGAAGGGGGAGGAAACAGGAGCCCTGTTTACTAGTGGGGCTCTGATCCTTGCAAGGACTGAATGTCTGCAAAATAAGAGCTCACAGGCAGGCCAGCTTTAGGCAGTGCTGACCCCATCAGTTCAGACCAGAATAAAGACGATTTTGTTACAAAGCAAGCTCCACGTGCAGAGCACAGCATTTCTCCTCAGATTACATATATGTAGCAGGAATTTCCCACAGGCTAGTGCTGGTTGGAGGTCACCCCCAGCACAACCACATCAACACATCCACAGTGCCAGAAGTTTGCAGCAAGTTTGCACTTGCTTTTAAGGATTCAACTGGAAGCTCAGCCTATAGAAGGTCATTCAAGTTCTCTGATGCCTCTCTGAAAGAAGGATGCACTGTGTCACCTGCACCATGAGAAATAAGTTCTGGCATTGCTGCAGTTCTTCTGCTGCTGCAGAAGAGATACTGCATGGTGGGAGACAGTAGGATGTCCCACAGCTATTGGTAAACCATAGTGTTGAACACTAGGGAAAAATTTCTTCGCTGAAAAATTGGTTTAGCTTTGAAACAGGCTGCTTAGGGAAGTTGTGGAGTCACCATCCCCAGAAGCACTCAGAAGATGAGTAGACATGGCAGATCATGATATGGTTTAGTGGGAATGGTGGTATTTGGTCAAAGGCTGGGTTTGATCTTGAAGACCTTTCCTGACCTTAATGATTCTATGATTCTGTGAACTGTGGCTTAGGGCAGCTGTTCTGCATGGCTTACTGCCTCTACAAGAAACCTTCTGCCTCAGAGAATTGAGCTTGGCCCCTCGTCACTGATGTCCATTGGCATTCTGAGCCACTGACCACTGTCCTTGATTTGCAGTGACCTCTGCTGTTGGAATTTCAGTGTACTCTATCCCTGTATGACTGGCTTAGGAGAGCTCCTGCAACTTTTCTGAACCCTTAGAGGATTATTACGTGTTGGCATGTTCATCCAAAGCCAGAAAGAGTGGGGAATTTCATTGTTGCTTCAGTATCCTTCCTCTGAAGCAATGTTTATGTCTCCACTCCCCAGGACAGTATCTAATGGCACAGCTGATCAACCTGTACATCTGCATGTCAGACATAGCTAGCATCCCAGAGCAGGGGATATTTTGTAAAGGAGATACTTTTGCCAGACATAGCCCCTGTCACAAAATAATTCCTTGGTTATTTGTCATACAGCTTCCTGTGTCTTGTGACACCAAGTTACAAGGTGGGAATTAATGTTGCGCCGTTCAGGTTTTCTCTGTTTCAACAAACACTGATTGTTTTTTGTTGGTTTTCTCCTGTCATGACAGGTTTATATCTCATGTATGTTTGAGATTGACTTTAGCACCAGTGAAAGAAGCCATACTGAAAGCCAGCCCTGAGGAACCAAAGTGTCTTGTTCTGCAGAAGTCATGGCAGCAAAGGCAAACCCACCTGGACTGGGTGCTCTTGATTGAAATAGAAGTACCAGTGCTTGAGGCTTCTACAGAGCTGTAATGAGCAAAATTAAAAAAGAAAAACAAACCAAAAACCAAAACGAATACCAGGTCATAGAGTAAAGCAAACTTCTTTGAGAGGAAGGGAACTGGTTGGGTTACACCAGTTTTGCATCCTGTCCTTGGCCTGGCTGCATTGGTGACTAATCCTTAAAATGCCCCAGGTAGGGGTTGATAAGCAAATGTTATTCCTCAGGAGTGCAGCAGGGAAATTGAGCCTTTGTGACTCATTTAGCCCTCGGCCTCACTGCTGAGACTGAAGGTTGCAGAAATTTCTGTGATGGAAGTGCTTCAGGAGAACATTGCAAGTAGGGGTTTATGAAGTGAGGCACTTAAATGCAGGCTTTGGATCCCAGGTAAATGGTCTAATTGGAAACCAAGGGGAGCTGCAGTGGCAAATTGCTGTTTGACTTTACCTCAAGCAGGCTGGATGTTGTGCAGCTAATGATGCAGGACTTGCATGAACAAGGATAAAATCCAACTTTGTGCCAATCAACCCCTCCACAGTACACCCTGAGACAGCCTGACCCCATCCACTGGACTGTCCCCTGCCATCACTGCCAGGAGAGGCTGTGACACTGGTACCCAGCAGGAGCATGGGGCCGTGTCTGCAGCTCCTCTCCTGATGCAGCTGGATCCATGGGGCTATTGGAGACAACTTTGTGCAGCCAAAATAAATGGTGCTCATGTCAGTACAGAAAATTTTCCAGCTGAGCCAGGGAGCCCCAGGAGGGAATCAAATTGCTCAGCAATGCTAGAGCTTTGGCTATCTCCATCCTGTTCACCCTCTCACATTGGACTTGCTCGCGGGCAGAGTTCAATCTGGCCCATGTAGCACTCACCCGGGAGTTTCCTGACTCTTCAGCTGCAGCTTTTATCTGAATAACACATTAAGATTTAAAAAAAGCTATTAATGCTGCAGGAAAGACATAACCCTATCAGGCTACCAGCTGCAGGCTTTTACACCCATGTGGGAATTTTGCTGGGATGTCATTTGGAAAGCAGGGCATGCTGCTGGGGCTCCCTTTGCCTGGCACTGCAGAGATTTATCTGTGTTGATAGTATGTTAGGGTCTTCCAGAGATAGCCGGCAAGTGCAGGGCAGTGGAATAAGGCTTAGGGTATGTGGTGGCAGAGTCTGCAAATGAGTAATATGCATCTGTGTATGTGTGCAGCTAAATTCTGCCTGCAAATACAACTGTGGCTCGTGTGTGTTCTTGGCCAGCTCACAGGCATTGTCTCTGTGTATACAAATGTAATGACTGTTTCTATATACTTGGGGTGAGTGTGCATGTGTTTTTGTGTGTATTCCTGGGGTGTACAGGCATCCTGCTGTGAGTGTCCACTGACCCAGTAAATCAGTGTTTGCATATGGAATGCTTTGTGCACTCGAGCAAACCAAACTCCCTGTGCCTGTGCTGTGTATGATTCTCTGTGGACTGCTCACGTCTTCTCCCATCTCCCTCTCATTTCCAACCACTTTCCTCTGCTCTGTGCCCAAATAGGGAGCACTAAATAAATGGTGTCAGTGGCCAGCAGTTTTCTGGGGTATCAGTCACTGAGTGGCTTTTGAATGCCTGTTGTGCAGGATGCAGCCTGGGTTGGATAGCTGGAGGCTCCAGCACGAAGCCAAACAGCATCACCCAGCACAACCCTTGGCCTCGTCTCCAGGCTTGACTTGTGAAGGTTTCTGTCCCTACTGTGTTCAATGGAGGAAGATAGCTCAGGCAGGCTTGTGTCTGTCATGTCACACAGCTTTGGTTTAATCAGTTGTCCACCATAACAAAATGCAGGCCTGATTCTGCTTGCACTAATCGTCATCTTTGACTTCTGCAAGACTGGAACAGGTGACTGTAAGCATCCAGGATCCAGAACCTTCCAGGAGCTAGCCAGTGAGCCAAGCCATGGTGTGATCTCTGTCCTCAAGCCAGGTCAAATCAGGCAATTCCCAATGGAAGAAAGGGATCCTATGCATGAAAATAGTTGCTGTGGCAAAATCATCGGAGGGAAAGGACTGCCAGGAATAACAACACTCCTTAGCCAAAACCATTTATTTTAGGAAGGCACACTTTCTCTCTACTGCAAAAGCCAAATACCAAGAAAGGGCAGGGTCAAGAGAGACCAAGTGTTCATTCCTGCCACAAGGCAGGATTCTTCCTATCCTAGGCAGGTGTATGTTTAATCTCTTTGTAGATGCCCCAAGAAATGAAGATTTTGCCTCCTCCCCACACAGCTTATCCTAGTACTTCATTATTCCTAGTCATAGAGGTCTCCTAACATCTAATCTGAACCATCTTCCTTCACCAGAACTTGTCCCATTCCCAGTGTTGGTAGAGAATTCCTTTCTTATTTGAAGCAGCTTTTTAAACATTTAAAAGCTGTGCTCATATCTTGGGCTTCTCTTTTCAAGACTAAAAGGTCCTGACGTCTTTGATCTTTCTTTATGTTTTTTTCACTGCTCTCCTCTGGAGAGCTGCCAAAAAGTCCCACTATCTCCTGAAATACTGCACCTTGGACATGGTGTTCCTCCTATGAGGAAATCCCAGTTTCTGGACAATCACATCTGTTTCGAATTCAGGTCACATTCACAGCAGTTGGGATTTGCAGAAACAACTGATAGAGGTGAGCAGGGCAATATCCCGTAAGAAATCTTGAATCTGTGGCACCTGGGTGCTCTTTTCCTCCCATTACAAATGGAAACTACTCCAGAGGTGCACTTCTGGCTCAGAGCACATGGAGATGCTCTGAGTGCTATTGAATTTCATTCTTATGTTTTCCCAACATGGTTGGGGCAAGCTTGGCATCCTGTCTGCCATGTCTCTAGCCTCTCTAGCAAACAGGGGGGCACTGCTCTTCCCCATCCCCAGGTACCTGAATGGTGGAGTCACCCATGGCCTCAGTAGGCTTTGGGGCTGTGTGCTGAGCTGGTGGTCAGTCAGCAAACTCAGTGAAACCCTATTATTCTGTGGGTATTCTGAAATATTTGACTTCCTGCTCCAGGGAAGAGATCTCCAAAGCCACAATGAGAAGTTAGGGATGTGATTTTCAATGAATACACACTATTTCTTGCAAGACCCATATTAATAATACATCTCCAGCAGGAGAATCCAGAAGCCACATAATCCTTATTAAATAATTTAAAAAGGTACTGTCTCTACTGTTTCCTTTTGAAGTGTGAAGCATAAGGAAAAGTCCTGATTTCCAAACTCCAGCCAGGCCAGAAGAGCTACAGTAATAGAACAGCCCAGGACCTTCCTGGTGCATCTTCCTTGCCTACGGGGTGCCTCTTCTCCATGGGAAATTAGGTGACCTTGCTACAGCAACTGTGGGAGCTCTTGCTCATGCACCTGCAGGTGCTTCAATGAGAGGTTTCTTTCAATGGGAGCAAACAAAATTCACTGAAAACTGCAAAGCCAGCAAAGCTGTTTATAGATAAGGTGTTAATCTATTTTTTCCTGTTATTTTCCTTTTTTTCTTCTTTGTTCCTCTCATTCGTGGATATTAAAATGAGATAGAGAGAGAGAGAAAGAAAGTGAATGAATAAAAATACATTAAATCTAACCGGTAGCTTAAATGTTTATACCATGTCTAACTGCCTGATCCTGCCATTACTTTCCCCTGCATCCTGCTGTACCTGCAATTCAAGAAAATTGCCTCCCAAATTGCCATCTTTAGTTTATGATCCACATGCAACTTGAGTGTAAGCAGTGGATGGAAATGGACTAAAAATTTAATCCAGCCAGGATTTCCTTACGTTTTTCAACAGTCCTTGCTGTCAAACCGTAAGTCCTGCTTATTAAAGGTCATGTATATTAGAGAATGAGGCAGGGAGAATTACAGAAAAGACATCTTTAACGATTCATATAAATTGAAAAAAAATAGCAAAGATCTTGCATCTACATGTTTGCCTCTGTATATAGGAAGAGAGGCCAATTAAAAGTTGTGTTTGTTACAGTGACATGTACATGCAGAAACCTTTGGCAGTAATCTTCAACATTCAAACGGCACTGAGATTTACCGATTTGCGCTTAGAATTGGCTAAAGTCCCTCTGTTTCACCCTTACATGATCAGATTTCTTATCCTAATTTGACCTAACAGTCTACAGAGATTAATGAAAATTTCCATGTAAGGGGTCTTTTTTGTGTTTTGTTTTGTTTGTTGTTGTTGTTGTTGTTTTTTAGTGTTTTTCAAGTGAAGCACTCTTCCATCCCCACTTTCCCTAAGGAGACTTTTAAAAAATGCTCTCTTTGGAAATATGGTCCTAGTTATCCCTCCTTTATTAGGGACTTTCTAGCTAAACCACCACTGCCCTAGTTTCCAGTAAACTCAGAGCTTATGTACAGATGCACACTGTAATCACAGTCTCAGCTGTTAAACTGGTTCTCAGATCATCTACCCTGAGTTCTCTGCTTCCCCAAGGGCAACCTCTTGCCTCTAATTCTCTTTCTCCCCTTCTTCCCTTCTCCCAGCCTCCTTTCAGCAATCACTTATTTTTAGGACCATTAATTTGAAGGTTCCTAAACAAAGGCATAAAAAATATATGTAAAAATTAAATTAAAAGTGCTCAATGTTTTGCAGAGTGGTGGTGAGCTTGGGGAGAGATGAAGAATGGGAATGAAACAGAAGGAATGAACAAATTTGTGGAAGAATGGTTCTGTGGAGAATCATTCACCACCAATATACCATCACTGTCTCAGGATGCCCCTGGTTCTCAAATTGCTGAGACTGGGGCAGTAAGATTGCTTTATTCTTCCAGTCTTGTCCTGCTGTTGGACACCTTCGGAAGTAGGACATGGGGTCTTTGGGCTGACCCAATGTGATGAGTGCTGGACCCAGGCTGCTGAGCTCTGTAGGGTTGGTTGTGCCTGCAGTCACGTCATCCACCTGCAGGCTCCTTGCTGAGGTGACCACACCAGGGCTGTGCTTTGTCTCTGCATGACCCTGGAGAGAAACCTCTGGATCCACAGTCCCCTGGCATCCTGATCATGTGCTGGAGCTGGCTGCCTCTCTGAAGGAAGCCAGTACAGAGGGTTTCCTAGCAGCAAGCAACAAGTATCACCATCTTTGGCTGCTCTGCAGAGCTAATGGAAGTCTGGTGTGCCAGCCCTCGTGCTCTGACACTGACACACACCTATGGACAAGGACAGGCACTTCTGATCTTGTCCCACTGCTGCTCCCTATCTCATCAAGCCACTAGTGGAAGGATGGACACAATAAATATTCATAGTGCACTTACAGGTCTGTTAAAAGCTACTTCCTTTCTTTTTTTTTGCACCAAGGTAGGTTCATCTATTCTGATTATGCTAAGGGTCTACCAAATCACTCTCTCTAAATATGCCATAGCCCTAGTGATAAATGCACCTACTGGAGTGGGTCCTTTCTGGTGTTAATTGAACGCTTTAATGAAGTCAGCATGCTGTTCACATGCATTAAAATGCTCAGTCCCAGACTGAAGAGGTGTAGTACATCTGGCTCCTGTGCCTCTGCACCAGAGGTAAATAAAATACTTAAGACCTCTGTTGAGAAGGGATGAATTTGAGCAGGGATGAATATCTATTTGTTGCTGCTCCTCCTTCAGGCACTCCTTCTCTGCTCCCTTCCCCCTTTTTTTAAATTTTTTTTTTTTTTTTTTTAGGGTATGAATCGTTTTTCATACCTCCCCTCCCAGGATTACACAGGAAAGTGTCAGGGGTGTGTCTGACAGCTGTTCTCTCTTATTCCTGTTGTGTGCAGCAAAGCTGGAGCACTGACTCCAGCTTCCCTAGCAGCCATTGTCTTCCCAGTGTTCAGGACAGGGGAGCCATGAGGGACCTGAGTGAGCAGTGTCCCAGTGAGCACACCTGGGATCTTGAGTCCTGCATCCACAAGGATACTGGTGGCCTTGCAGGCTTGCAAGCAAGAGACAGGCTTTCCCTGGAGAGTCCTAGTGTGGGTGAGGTCATGCTTGCCTTCAAAAGGCTTTTAAGATCACTGGTGTGGCTACTGGTGTGGTCAGTGGCTTGCACATGCAAATGAAGAAGGCAACAGCAAGGGAAGTGAAGGATAAGGAGCACAAGTCCTTTGCAGAGTGGCTGAGGGTGCTCAGCCTGGAGAAAAGGATGCTCTGGGGGAAGCTTATAACTCTCTACAACTATCTAGAAGATTGTAGCCAGGTGGGGGTCAGTTCCTTCTCCCAGGTAACAAGTGACAGAACAAGAGCGAATGACCCCTTTTCTCAGAATTTTACAGAAAGTTCTACCAGACAAAGTTTAGGCTGGATATTAGGAAAAAATGCCTCTATCTAAGGGAGTGTCAAGCAATGAAACTGGCTGCCCATGGGAGTGGTGGAGCCACTCCCTTTAGATTTTAAACCATCCCTATAGGTTTCAAAAAGTTGAGTAAATGTGGTACTTTGTGAGCATGATTTTGTGGTGGAGCTGGCAGTGCTGATTTAACAGTTTCAATTGATGATCTTAGAGGCCTTTTCCAGCCTAAATGATTCTTTGATTCTATGAATGATGGATAGCCCAGTAAGTATGCTATTCAAGGAGGCTATAAACCATGGCTAATATAAGGGATAAGTAAAACTCCAGCTTGACACACTCAAGTCTGTGATGTACTCAGGAACTGGGTACTCGGGCTCCTGTGGGAGTCCAGAAAGTTATTTCTCTGACCCTGACTTAGACACTGACCTTTGGTCAGCTGAATCACTCTCTGTTAATTTTTTAGGCTTTTTTGTCTGCTATGTGGGTGTCACCCTGTGAGCTGGGTGCATGGACATCCATTGTGGGATTGAAATCCCACCCCACTCCCAGTTACATTGACAATATTGGAAGGTTTAGACCCACTTGGGACCTGTGGGATCCCTTTGGGCTTCCTTCTGACCCAGGGAGAAGCACTGCACTGCATTTGTAAGCCTATATTTAGAAGAACAGGATATTCTGAAATATCTCAGATGATCTACTGGTAGGCAACTGAATTGACAGATAATTCCCAGAGAAACAAAATTGCCATGGTATGGCTGCATACAGGCACCTGGATTCAGGTTACTGACACCTACATGAGGCATTTTTCCTCCCTGACTGTGAAACTCCATGGGAAGAGCTGGAAGGGCAGCTCAAGGATGTTAATCTTTGTACATTCAGGCTTACTCTTATCAACAAAAACTGCATTTTGCGCATTCTGAGTGTAGATCTTTGTGGGTGGTATGCAGACAAATAACTCCCCAGGACCCAAACAAGACCCACCAATGAATTCCACATAGGTTACAAAACAACAGCTGCAAACATCACTACCAAGTAGAACTCAAAAAAATGTTAAAGGGAAGTGGTGAGACTGTAAGCATTTCCCATGCCCCTGAGCATCCTGAATTAACTTATTTAGCATCCACTTGGAAAAGGAAGATACAGTCCTCTCTTGAGGAGCTGAGCCACATGGTAAATTGTGTCTTGTGCCACACCACAAGTGAATATGACCCAACTGAACACGGTTTAAAGGGCACTGACTGTTCTATTCTTTGTTGTATCTGATCTATTTTTAAAAAAGCTTATAATCTATCCTTTGATCCATTTTTTCTCTCTTCCCACTGGCCATTCCTCCTTTCTTTCTTCTTTTTTCCTTTTTCCTTGTATCCCTGCATGGATGGAAACCTCATTCACTATTGCTGAAACACAGAGACAGCTGAAAAATTGACACTGAAAAAGGACTGATGGCTGAGTGGATTCCCATCATAGGAGTCCAAGAATCTTTTCCTGGACAAGCATAGTAAGAAATGCAGTGTTAAATTACATATTCAGTGTTAATTTTAATAACTTAAAGTTGGTTAAAACACCTTTTCTGAGGCAGTATCCTATGAGGGATGGCATCAGAGAACAGGATATTATACATTTCTCTTTCGTGTTTTCTCTTTCCTGTCTAGAAATAAAAACTGGGATATATTTCCAAGCTTGAATTTCACTTGGGGTTCTTGAGACAGTCCCTGCAATGTCTTTCTTACAGTGTTGAGCAGCTCCTGAAAACCTTTACCAAAAGCCATCTTATCCTTGCTAAGGAGTGTACGTGCTGCTGCAACATGCCTCTTGATCTTGCTATCAGTAATCTAAGGAGGCTGAGGGCAAGACTGAGGCCACCTGCTTCAGTAGGTGATAAGGAAAGCAAACAGAATTCGTGTCCTCCTACTGGAGACAGAAATACACAAAACTTGCACTCCTGCTTGGAGAGAAAACCTTGTGCCAAAAGAGTCACCCACTGCATTCTTCCATGCCTGGCCCCAAGCTCACAAGGAAGGTACGCTTCATCTCTTCCACCCTGGGGTGATTTTTGTGTGCAGCATTCCAGGTGCATTTTCACTGATCAATGTCAAAGTTCAAACACCTTCCCTACTCCTATTCTTGTCTCTACTCATTGTATCTTGTACGTTGTTTGTCTATCCAAATATCACACAATAAATCTGCCATCAAAAGAGGAAATTGGTTTCCCTTTACAAACTCCTAATATTTTTCTCAATTCTCTGCTTTCTAGTGACAGCACCAAGACCACAACTTCCCTTCTTCCTGTGGGAGGACACTCCCTTCAGTTCTGAATGTGTGTCCTGTCCTTGTAAGCACTGATCTTTGCCTCAGCCAATAGCTTTGTTCCCAGCTATTTTGCTTTTCATCCCAGGTTATGGATGACAAGACACAGTCATGCTAGGATTCCTACAAACTCCTACAGACCTGCCTCTTCAGAAACAACCCCACCTGCCCTTGATACCTCATAAGCAACTACCTTTTAGCCGATCACTTACCAGTTCCTAATCCATTTAGGGAGCAATTCGTGGACATTGCATCACACTAATTTTTTAATCAAACTGTCATGAGCTGCAAAGTCGAAGCTTTATAAAAGTCTAAATATATTATATTCACATAGTCACCTTTATCATCCCAACTTTTTATCTCATCAAAGAGTGTTTGACAAGTCCTATTTTCTATTAGTCTATGTTAACTGACCCTAATTATGTTCCCATGCATTAATTCTGTTTTGATCGACTCCTGTATTAGTTTTTCCATTATTGTGATGAGATTATGTCAGACTTGCCACTCTGGAGCTGCTGGGGTCAGACCACTTTCTCTTTTCTAATACTGGCACATAATGAGAGCTCCCCGACTTCTCTGGAATTTCCCTAGTGCTACAGGAGTTATCCAAGACTGATGTCAAGGGGTCAGAAATTTCCTCAGCCAGTTCTAGGAAAAGTCTTGGCTGCAAGTTTGCAGATCCTGTTCGTATAAAATGTGTTTATCCCTAGAAGAAGTTGCTTAACTTCCTTCTTGGTTGCTAGTAGAGTGGAAAATATTTCAACATCCTTGTGTGATATAAACACATCCCCTTCTTTCTTTCCAAACTCAGAGCAAACATATTTATTGAATATTTCTACTGTCTCTAAATCATTATTCACATTTTTTTCTGTCTCCACATGGTTGGGCCCATGACATTGCTGACATTTCTGGTTTTCCTAATTAGCCTAGGAAGGTCTATCCTGTTCAATAATTTGGGTCTTTTCTTGCCACCTTTATCTTCTTTCCTTTTTCTGTACTTCCTATCTTAAAATTTATACTGATTTGCATTTCTGCTTCATGTCCTTGCTGTACTTTGCTATTCCAGGGCTAATTGCTACCTTCATGTTAATGCTGAACTAAAAATGTCTGTTTGGCCAAAAAATTGTTCTGATCTTTTTCTTAAAAAACCATAGGGTTTAGGCCTTTGTAAGCTCCCCTAAAAGCTTTCCATATACATGGGAATACATATACATATACATATACATATACATATACATATACATATACATATACATATACATATACATATACATATACATATACATATATTCATACTATACATATGTGTGTGTGTGTGTGTATATGTGTGTATACACGATTTTTCTGTGCTCAGGGAAGTTCATGACTTCCCTCAGCTTTGGGAAATTTTTTTCTGAAGTCACAGTGTTTTTATTAGGTGTCATGAACAAGATTCCAGGGAACAGAACCACTTGGATGCACCCAGGCAGGCCCTTTGATGCAACTTCCAAGAGCTTTTGCACTTTGCAGAGGTGGATGTAGCTGGATGAGGCTGGTCAGGAGTAGGAAAATTGCCCACCCAAAGCAATAAAACCTACAGATCCTCATGTTTTTTTTTTTTCTTACCTCAACTTCCTCAAAATCACCTTCATGTCTGTTGCAAGGCTCAAGTTCAGAGTGCTCTATCAGGGTCACTGGTATTCTGTAACAGTCTCAGGACAGTTCTGCTGATATGTAACATTGGATGTTGACTGAACACAGCCATTTCATAAGATTCATTTGGAAACCAAATTTGTGTGACCAAGAACTGCACTAGATGAAAAACCATTACAAGGAAAGGAAACACTAGGCAGCTGGAGAGGAAAGAGTTCTTTTAGATTAGTAACATGTGGAAGACAAGATAGATTTTGTTACTCTGAGTAGCAAAGGTTGTACCTGCTTGAAGGTTGCCTGACTCAATTTGTTGAATGATTCAGAATGACCTTAGGTGTTGATAATTCTGTCTCCTAAGAGATTTCCTAGGAATTCAAGCTTTTTACAGCTAATAGGACTTTACCCAAGCTGTGTGTGTCTGAAGACTATTCAATTATGACAGTCAGTTTGGTTTGTTTGCAATTTCACTGTGTCTGTTCAGTGTGTAAGAATGTCAGAAGATGCTTTATCAGGGTTTAAGCTGAAAGGGTATGAGAAACCTTAGCAAAGTGAGATGAAATTGTAGGTGAAATAACTATCATAAAGCAAGCTGTGGCTGATAGACACAGTTTTAGAATCATTACAGAGAAAGTTCAGCACATTGAAAGAATAAAACCTAGTCAGCTCAGCCCTAGTCATTGAGTCTGAAATTGATGGTTTGAATCATGGTTAATTTATTCAAACTGGTTTTCCATCTTCATGTGATAGACAGGTATGATACGCCTATCCCCATTCAACATTTTAAATAGTTCTCACAATAATGTGTCAAATTGAGTTCCATCACTGGTTATAAGGCAGAACATTGACCTGTGACATTTTAAATTAAATGATGGGAGCACAAACACACTCGTTCCTGGGTGATCAAGCTTTTCGCACAGGAGGATCATTTTTGTTCCAGCAGCCATTTTGTTCCAGCCATAGCACCTGACTTGAGTCAATCACAATTCAAAGCAAAGGGAGCAATTCCTCACAACGTATAATTATGCTGCTGATCTCTTTACCTCAGGATGCTGTGGACAGTAAGAGATTACTTGTGTTTAAAAGATAACTGCACAAAGTTGTGGAGGAGTGAGCTACTGCTGGCTATTGAACAAAACATGCTCACCTACTGCAGGATGTCTGTGTGATAGCAAGTGCTGGAGCCTGGTGGAGTTCTCAGGGGAAATATCACTATATACTTGCCATGCTTTTGTACTTTCCATGTAGGCATCTATTGCTGGCAAGTGCCAGAAATAGGACAGTGTTATAATGGATTTTTTGTCTGTCTGAGTGCACCCATCCTTATATTTTAATCAAACCCAGTGGAAATGCCTGACCATGATTAAAACAGGCATGTGTATGGGCTGTGGGTACCTAAAAGTTTGGCATGGCAGCTCTTCAACTGAGAGTGTGTCACAGGAGCTGATGTATAGCTGGGTGCAGTGCCGCATGAACAACAAAACAAACGTCCTCCTTGGGCTTGGATTTCGTAGCTGAGCTTGCACTCTCCTTGCAGACACGATCTTAATGGTGAATGAACTTCAGGGTAGACTGCATTTGATGCAAGATAGCAGTCATTATTCAAGCTGACATTGACAAAATGACAGAGTGGTAAAGTAATGGCACATTCTTTGATACTGCTCTCAGGGTCAGGGTGCTCACTGCTGTAGGATGGCTTATCGATCTGGCTTGCCATTTTTAGAGACCAGACAAGATGTCAGAAGGAAGTTGCAACTGGTAAATAACAAGAATTAAAGAACCTTACATTTATTCGTGGCCTTCACAAAGCATGGACATGGAGATTTCTCATGGTCTCTGAACGAATGGTCTGAAACTTGTGTACCTCCCACATGATGATTCCAAGGATAGGAGGTGCTTTGACAGCCAGCAACTTTCTTATTTCTGCTCTCATAATTTTATTCCTGTGAGCTTCCAAGAATGCTACATACAGGGATGGATTTCATTTTGGGGCCTGTAGCGACACAAAAGGGCAGCTCTGATTTCATCGCTACATGCATTCCTTTGGAGAATGAAGGTTTATGCAAAGTCTTGGTGCACAAGGAGGATGCCAAGCCAAATGTATTTTTAGCTGTTCAGCCAGCTGGGTTTCTTGTGACTATGAATTCACTGCTTTTCCCCACAACGATGAACAGAAACACCAGCCTTGTAAAAGTTTTCAGCAAAATATCTGTAAAAATTGGTGAACCTGAAGGTGCTGTGAAGCTCCCAGTCTTTCTTTGGAACCCATTCAGCAATGGCAGAAACACTTGGGTTTTACAATTATTCCCTCTGAGGAAATGGAGGAGATGATGTATCCAAGGAATTGTACTTTAGTGAACTTTTAAAGTTTTATGCACAGTCTGTTTTCCCAAGCATCAACTAGAGAGGACCAGCACTGTCCGTGGAGGCAGACAGGAATGAGCTTGAGGCATCCATTTAGACATTACAGATGCAAGACCCAGCAGGAACAGGCTGAGCAGCTTTGCTAAATGCTCAAAGTAAAATGTGTGCTGCAGAGTCTAAAACCTTCTAGTCAACACCTTCATAAGTACACACCAAGCTGCAAGCTCTATTTAAGCCCAACTCCATAAACATCCTGGCACTCTGTGTCCTTTTCAACAGTTCATTGATTAAAGACAGATGACATTTGGTTTTGATCATTATTTATTTTTCACAGTTTGAGGCAGTCAACAACAAGGCATAAAGACCCATCCTTTTTTAGCAAACATAACAAAGGCATAGTGGGAAATACATGACAGAATGAAATTATCTTTCGGGATTTTTGTTTTAAGGTATTCCTATGGGGCTTGAAATCTAGTCTGGAGAAGTGGTAAATTATTTCAACTGAGGTGCTGGTTTCAAAATTCAGATTGATTAGATATCAAAAGTCTGAGACTGAATTACAACACCAGAGAGATTTCATCCAGGTACTTTTCAGAGGTCTGGGGGAGAGATTCACCTAGCATGCTAGGCACAGATGTGGTCAGTGTGACAACATTACTTCCAGGACATCAACAGAGTCTACATAAAAATTACCACTCTGGTCAAAATGTGTCCCTGCTAATGGGATTTTTCCAAAATGCAGTGGTGATGCACTGCAAGCAGCAGTGGGGGAATGTGTCAGGCTGATTTAATTAAACTGTGTGTTCACAAGGTGAGCTGAGATCAGGACGTGGGGAGCTCACTCTGACACAACCACCAGCAAGGTCAGGAGGGGACCCAGCTTTGCTGAACCAGAAAATGAAGCTTCAGGGTAGCCATGAGGTTCCCAGATGTGACAGTCACTCAACCATGAAGCAGAGCAAGCAGTGTGCATGGGTAAAGCTGAAACAGCAGCAGAGCAATTGACTTTCAGGTCTCACCAAGGCTGGGTGTTCTGCACAGCCCCTTGGCTGGGCAACCTGCAAGAAAGTGGATTTTTCAAGTGTGATATAAACAAAGCCCAAAGAAAACTATCCTGAATAGCCCATCTGGTGGGCTTTCTTGGTGCCTTCCCATCCTATCAGCCAGAACCAGTATAAGTAAAGGTTCTGTGTATGGAAAGTAAATACAATCTGAGCAGGAAGAAAACTACTTGCCCTTGATTTTGCACACTTTTCAGGCCCATCTGCAGAGTTCAAGCAGGGGTTTGTATGGGTCTGGAGTGCTGACCTCAGCCAACTGAATCCTTTGCTTTATTCTATCAGCTTCAGCAGAAACAGAACAAGGCATGCCAGCCCACTCAGTCCTGGTCAAACATCGTGTGCAGCAGATCAAAGCGGGACAGACGCTGCCTGTTGCTTGCCGAGAGAGCCAGGTGGAAGAGAGCTTCTCACATGTCAGCAGACACTAGGAAAAGTTTGGGAAATGTTAATAGACAGCTGACAACCTAGTGGAGATCTCAGGCTGTATCTTTCAGAAGGTCACTGCACCTTCAAGCACAGCTGCTGAGGAGTTAGGGGTGTGTGCAGCTGGGTGGGATACAGGGATACAGAGCTGAACAGAGGTGTGGGTCAACACAGAGAAGACAACCAAGTCCTAGTAAGGAGCTGAGGCAGATGGCAAAGACAGAAATATGAATCCTTGTATCCATAATAATCAGCTTTGTCTTTTTTCAAATCATAAACAAGTGTTTAAAGAGGAGCTCTTCCTCTTCCCCGGGTTGCTTTGGTGGTCTGGAATACGCTCCAGGAATTGCTTCCAGTCAGCCGTCTGTTTCCACACTCAGCAGAGTAGTCAATGCCCCAGATCTTAGTGGAATTTAAATGGAAAAAGGGCAAAAAGGCTAATCCAGGGAGGGAGCCAGGAAGACATTTAGAAGCAGGAACATGGTAATGCAAAATCACTGTTCCCAACAACACTTTCCTCCCTAGGACCAAGTATTAAATGGGACAGAGGGCTGCTGTGATTTGGCTTCTGCTCTTCGTATGTTGAATTTTATTTTCCTATTTAATTTTTTATTGCCTTTTTTTCTTTTTCATTTGGGAAGTGACCCAAGAAACTGTGTTTCCCACATAGCCATTTCAAAGGAAATTTGATGCTGCAACAAGGACCCTGGGGGAAACACTTTGGGAAAACAGCACCAGCTCTGTCCTGCATTTCTTTTTTGTTTTTTTCTTAGGAAGAAAAGAAAAAAATAAAGAAGTGGAAAGGGAGAGGAGCTCTTAGTGTGGGGAGACATGAAGCTGGGAGAGATTGGGTTTCAGAAAAGCAGGCGACGTGGCTGCTTCGTCTTCCTTCTTGAGCCAAGGACTCTCAGCCTTTGCTCAGCCACAGAAATATCTCACTCTTCAAAGCCGACACTTTTGTGATCCCTTTTTTTCATCCCTTATCTTCTTGTTCCTACCAGAAGGCTCCATAAAACCTCTCCTGATTTGACTTAGCCTGCCACAAAGGTTTCTGGACATTTGAAGATGGATACATGATTCCTTCCTGTCTTCCCTAGGAGACAGGAACTTTGCTGGGGGGGGGGGGAGAATCTCCTGCTGTAGTCAGGCACCCCTTGGCAGCCTCGTGGAGATGCAGAAATTGAGTTGTTCATGTCAGGGCCTGGCACTTTCAGGTTAAGTATCCTCATGCACTCTGCACCTCTCTGACTGCCCCAGAGCTAAGATCTCAGTGTTTTACCGGATTGCAGACTGATTGCTCAACACAGCAGTAATGGGGACTGAGAGAACACTTCATTCAGTATCCTGAAAAAAAGAATCACCCTCCTGAAACAGCCTCAGGCTGCAAAATTGTCTCTCCCAGTCATGCTAAAGTTGGCTGGAATTGGAGAAAGGAGAAAAAAGCCTTTCTCTAGCAGGTGCATATCCAGCTGTTTACCCTGCCTTTGACAACTAAACAGGGCTTTGATCAAAACTGCTTGGCATGAGAATCTGCCCCAGCCTCTGAAATGCAGCTTTGCCTTGCCAGTTTGGAGAGACACAATACAGGAGTCTGGGATGAGCCAGTGCACTTGGTGAGGGATATCCTGCTTCTCATTCTGGTCAGGTGAGCAGAGAGACAGAGACCAAGTGTTTGCACCTGAGCTGCTCAAGCCATGCAGCTGCTGGGCAGGCTGGGCTCAGATAACCCTGAAGTCACCATCTCCAACAGTGCCAGGAGGGTCAGTGGAACTGATCTCTGAAGGCTGCAGGAGCAGACTCTTGTCTCACTCCCTGCGGGGGTCTCTGGCCCAGCGGGTTAAGCAGGACCAGAGAAATGGTGGTATTTCACCAGCTAGCTCACTGTTGTTTCTCTTTATGGGATGGGAGCAGTAGTAGGGCTGCCCCAGGTTGTACACAAATGCCCTGAAGAATCTAACAGTTGACAAAATAGTAATATTTGTATTCTTGTCCCCCTATCCTTTGCACTCATGGTATCTGAAAGAGCACTGCTGACTGATGCTGCCAGATTGGTGGGATTTAGTCCCTTCAGGCAATGAAAGCAAAATTTGTACATCCTTATGTCCCTGGATGCATTTATGTCTCCCCTTCAGGGTACTCCTTCCCCACAGCTGGGAGCTGTCTGGCAGAACAACATCAGGAATCATGTCCCAGTTCAGTGCAGGTCAGATCCTCTCCCTCTTGCACAGAGTGAACTGAGAAGTGCTGCAGCAAGAACATTTGTGACCCACAAACCACTTGGAGGAGCATCCTTGAGTCCCAGGGCATCACTGAGTGGGAAGGTGACCAGGTGCCTGGTCCCCAGCTGTCCCTCACTGTGTCATGATGATGGCACCATGTCCAGATGACACGAGGTTGTCCAGAGCCACCACTTGCACATTGCATGTCACAGGGATGTCACAGTACCTGGGCAACTGAGTCCTGAACCTGTGGAAAGGATGTGCTAATGGATGCCTGAATAAGATGTACAAATTAGTTCTTCCTCTTTAGCATTCCCTTTGCCCTCTCAGCCTCACTTCACACTGCTCTAAAGAGCCAGTGTAACCCCTTACAAGCTCCTCAAGGTCTATTCAGGCTCTGAAATTCCCCCAGGCTGGCAGTCAGCCCCTATTCACCACAAAGTACTTAAAGGCCAAACCTGCTCTGCTGTAGCTGAGTAGTCTGTCTGTCCATTTAATAGAAAAGTATAATACTTCAGGTTGGAAGGGACCTTTGAAGGTCATTGGTTGCAAGTCCCTTGCAGGGACATCTCCAGCTGGATCAGGTTTCTCAGAGCCCTGTTCAACCTGGCCTTGAATTTTTCCAGGGATAAGTCATCTACCAATCCCTGGACAACCAATCCCACCCTCATTGAAAATAGTTTCTTTATTGATCTGGACTGAATATCCTTTCTTTTGGTTTAAAACAATTCCCCCTGCCCAAATACAAGAATTCCCACAGCATGGGCAATGGGACTGCAGGAAACGTCTGCTGGGTAAAGACGCCATGGCTAAATCCCAGCCCTCCCTTCCACAACCCATGCTGGTGCCCAGAAGATGCGACAGTGCATTTCCACATTTCCATCAATCCCTTTGAGTTGAGCATCACACAGCGTGTGCAGTTGACTGGAGGTGGCAGACCAGGAGACTGCAGGGACCACGTCTGTGGCCACAGAGACACGGGATGTGTGAGGTTGTCCTGGGTGTGCACATGGTTTTCCAAGGTGAAATCCATTGTTTATGCTGGGATTCAGCTCAGCCACTCCAAGCAGTGCAACCTGACAAACTTCATTTACTTCCCCTCCCAACATCTAGAGAGTGGACCCTGGCTCTGCTCCAGAGCAAGGGACACATTTCAGAGCAGGACAAGTTTATCAGTGTCCACTACACTCTCTTGCCCTTGCTGAAGGATTCTAGATAAGATCAGCATTTTTTTTTCCATGTATAGATTCACTCATTGAGGATAGACAGAGATCCATGATATTAATTTTGTGGATGGCTCCAAAGAGCTGTGGCTCAGAAGCAACTTTCAAGTGCTCTCAGCCTGGTTGCATCTGAGTGAGTGTCCTGGAGGCCTGATTTGTTTTCTAATCTATCTACCTGGATGTTTCAAACATATTGCCCCCTCAGATTCTCCATTTTAGTTTATTTCCATATCTTATTGCATATTCCCAAATGATGTTGAATAACACATCTGTGATACTACTTTTTAAGTAACCTTAATTGTCTGATTTTGATTTGTGTTTAAATTGCACTTTCCCCTGCAACCTCAGAGGCATCAGAATTATACACACAGGGTTTCATTGGAAAGTATTTTTGAGTACTCGTTTGGCAAGCCCTCCTGTTGGAGGGCACATGCACGAGGGGGCAGAGTTAAAGTTTCTGGGGAAAGATCAACTTCTGAATTTTCTGAGGCTTATGAGATTAAAACATCACATTTAACATCTCATTGAAAGAGAGCTGTCAGATTCTATTTCACATAGAATGTTGTTTTTGTGAAAAGTGCTTTTTACAAAACATATGGCCAAGGTAATTGTTTGGGGCTTGCAGGGGGTGGGAGTGGGAGAGGGAGTTATTCCAGGGAAAGCATATCTTTTCAACAGCTTTGACCTGAAGAATCAGAGTCCTCAGTCAATGCATGAAAATGAAGCTGAGTTCACAGTGGAGCGACGTTCGCTTTCCCGTTTCCTTTGCCAGGAGGGAGAGAAGCAAAGCGAAGCTGGCTGCTCAGAGGAGAGAGCCATGCAGTGCCTCAGCACAAGTCTCAGACACCTTCCACGGCTCCAGATCCACCTCAAGCAGAGCTGAAAGACCTCAACCCAACTGGCACTGGCCTGCTTGCACATGGATGCATTTAATGAGCAACACACTTCGTTCATTACATGCCTTCACTTTAAATCATAAAAGATTTCATGAAGGCTTTTCCTTTCCAAACATATGTAGATTAGTCGCTCCCCTTTAAGGTGGCTTTTGTGTGTACAGCAGAGAGAAATGTTCAGCCAGGCTGAAGCTCAGGGCTGACATCAGTGGGAGCTTTCGTTAATTGAATTACTGTTTTGTGGCAGAATGTTTTAAAAATAAGCGGAAATGTCCCACATACTTTTTTGGCTGAGAGATCAAATGTATCCAAAGGAATTCAATAATATTCCTACATCTGTGAGTCCCATCTGTCCCTGGAGGAAAAAAAAAAGTCAAATTCAGCCTCCACTATTGTTTGTGTTCATTATATTCCCTTATCGTCTTTTTGGCTTGTGGGCAGCAGGGGGGAACTAGCAGAGTTCCTCAGGCCTCAAATGGAAACATATAGAGTCATATGCATATAACAAGAGCAAGAAGGACAGTATCAGAAGAAAAGACTCTCCACTATTCATCTGAATAAGAGCCATGATTTGCTTTGAAGGCATTCACCTCCCCCTTTTCTTGCTTTTCTTGTGAATACTTATTGTGGCAGAATCCAGGCTGAAAAGGTGCAGGTAAAAAAAGGAAAGCACGAGGTGAGATTCTTTGAACCAGCATTCGCATGCAGAGCCACATGTGGATATGAATTTTCAGGCAAGTGTATCTCTAGATAGGTATTGGCAGGCAAATCCCAAAGCAAGTACTTGCACTTATATGAACTGATGAGGATTTATCTAAGAATTTGCTGGCAAAAGAATACTCATGTGAGCACTTATTCAGAGATACTCTAGCAGGGAAATACTTGTTCACAGGCTTGTCCACAAATACCTTAGCTGGAAATTCCTATGTAAATACAGGTGCTACTGTCCCTCCACGTATGCCCAGGGAGGGAAGGTGTGTTCATGTACAGGTGAGCAAGGCAAGCAATAAGCAAATGAAAATACAAGTATGAGGGGAGAGGAAAATGGCATTTGGCATTCACGTAAATGGAGTTGGGTCCTTGTGCAAGGTCTGTGTGAGTGCATAACCTGGGATGCTGAGATCACACATGCAAATGAATTTGGACAGGGCTTTCCTGTGACATGTTGGCAATGTCCATTTTCCTGGCCAATGCTCAGGCAATCAGGTATTAACTGGTGGTCTTATGGTGGCATAGGAAAGCAAGAACTTGCCAGTCAGCCCTTGGCTGGCTGCTTGGACTTTTAGGAGTCCCCTGTGAGAGGAGGATGAACAAAGCCACACATCTCATACCCAAAGAGAAACACCCTTAGCTCAGACTTACACTAAATTCATAGAGAAAGAATACAGGTGGAACTGCCTCACCAATTCCTGATCTTGGGATGTCAAAGCAAAAAACAGGAATGGCATCAAATCCTTCTGGATATATTTGACCTTCTTCATCAGAAAAATTATATTGGACATTCCAGCTTATTTTTTCAACATCCTGCCACTAAACAGCTTAATCTCCCTTTGACATCAGCTCTTAGCTTCAGCATCAGGCCAGGATTTATTTAAACTGCCTTAAATGGACATTGCCAGGCTGGAAAGAAAAATAATTCTATAAAACAACTGATACTTTAAAAGCAGAGAACTTCTTACCCCATACCCCTAAAACAGACTCTCCTGCATGACTGTCTAGTAGTATGGAATTTATCAAGGAAATAGGAAGGTGAATCCCCTCTACCAGAAGGCTCCATTGCAGACAGACCACACCAGCCAGTGCCAGGCTTTCCACTGAACATCAAGGGCTTCAGGCAGCTGCAAGTAGTTGAGCACTGGTCACAGCTTGTTGCTGATTTAAAGCCATAAGGTCCTCTGTACCTGCACAGGAAAGTGAGTACAGCTGCAGAACCAGCATAGCCCTGTCTGCCAGCACCACCATCACCTCCCCATGAGCATCCAGTCCTGCTGGATACCTGTGCTGCTTGGGAAAGCTGCTTGTGGTGGGATTGGTTGGAAGAGGGAGAGGGTGTTGGGGACAGGAATGGAGACTACATGGATCTGGCTTTGGAATAACCCTTCTCCTCACATGGTGTCTCCATCTCTCTCCCTCCTCTGTGAAGCTCTGCTTTCCATCTATTTCCAGCCCATACATCCACAGCATAAGGCAGCACACAGCTCACCTTTCTCCCTGTGCCTGCAAGACTGCAGGCTGCACACACACACCTTTCCTATCATCAGACATGCACCCCCTCACACACCCCATGTGGAAACTGCCAGCAAGGCTCCCCGAATGCGAGCATGGAGAGTTATAAAAAGGTAGATGTGTTTTTCAGGAACATGAGCAACCCAGCTGAGTAGAACTTCAAGGGGGTCACTTCTCGCTCCTTTTCATTTCCACTCCGAAGAGTGTCTGAATGATGTCCAGTGGGAATGAGCTTGCCAAGAAAAATGCAGCTGAGCTGCTGTCGTAAGGGCTGTGTTCTTCATGCCGTAAAACTGGAGTGGAGGAGCTGTGTGAGAAGCTAAGAACCTCACGCACAGGCCATAATGTTCTTTTCTGCTTTGAAGCAGATTTAGGGCTGCCTCAGCCTCCCTGGGGGCTGGAGGCTGCTGCTTATCCAAGCAGCTGAACGTCCTCATGCCTCTTCTTTACAGAGAGCAGAGAACAATCCACATGCACCAAAGTGGTGGCTTCAATCAAGGAATTACAGAATGGATTGTCAGAGAAAACCACTCTCCTCTCTCTGACAAGTTTTGGTCTGGAACACTTCTTCCCTCCAAGGCCTGTTGCCATCTCCTCATTCTGGCTCCCCTGTCATGACAAGGAATGCATTGCAGGGCACCCTGGATGGGAGCTAAGTACTCTGCATCCATCCCACAACTTGTCTGCAGCCAGAAGTCTCCTGGACAGCATCCCACAGGACTTTGAAGAGAGGTGGATTCTGTCTGTATCCCTGGGGATTTGCCAACTTTAATTAGCGTAAACCTTCTTCTGATTTTTCCTGTATATAGGGCAGTTCTGGGTCCTCTCCTCCCCTCCCCTCCCCTCCCCTCCCCTCCCCTCCCCTCCCCTCCCCTCCCCTCCCCTCCCCTCCCCTCCCCTCCCCTCCCCTCCCCTCCCCTTTTCATGGATGTTCAGCTGCTGATGGACATGGGTTAATTACTTTCTCCAACATCCCACTCAGTAAGGTTCATCACCAGTTCCCAGATTATTGGATTTGTCCAGTGGCCCTGGGGATTCATGACAGAGAGCAAGACTCTAGTCAGGGAAGTTGATGCTTTATAGAAGTTGGTCACAGGGCAAGAAATCCCAGCACTGGGACACTGGGGAAGAGCTTATCCCTTCTGACTTTTCTTTCTGACCTGTTTATCTCTCCCAGTCTGTGGCTAAGTAGGGTATGCCTGGACCAGGGGAGATGTATAAACCCCTGGTTATCTGAAAACTCACCTATGGGGAAAGGGGATTTTGGAAGAAATGCAGCTCTGGATCTTTGTGTTACTTGCTTTGCTGCTTCACAGGTGCCTTGTACTAAGTGGTCACCACAGCACACACTGATATCAAAGGACCATCCAGAGCTCAGAAACAAATCCTGCTTTGGCCATGAAAGCCAGCCACAGCCTGCCTGGGGGGCTGCAGGAACAAGTAGCTACTAATGTGTGACTTTTTTCCACCAGATGCAGCTACCTGAAAGCTCATCATCTAATTTGCACTTGTCATTTGGGATGTATCTTGTTTGTTGAACACCTTTTGATGCAGCTTCACCCTGTCTGTCGAACACCCTTGTATGAAGAAGTTATTTTCCTCATTCCCTGGAGGTATCTGTTCCTCTTCACTGGCTGTGAATGGAGCAGACAGCAGTTACAGTGTAAATCAGAACCATAGCATTAACACAGCCAAAAATTGGTGGGATGAGCCCTACACTCTGTGTCAGATGGGAGGTCACCCCTATATCAAGCTGCTGCCCTTTCTCACTGTCTATAAAAAGAACATTTTGATGGCTCTGGTACACTCAGATCTCAGGTGTTACACTAGGTGTCTGGGATTGACAGAAGAAGAGGAGACAAAAACGAGCTTTTCAATAACCTATCTAGGATAGGAGGTTTAAAAAAACAAATGTGGCCAATCTAAGAGTTCCACACATCTGCTGGGATGAGCTCTCCTGCCACAGGAATGGCCCTCAGCCACTAGGGTTTGCAAGATATAATTGCACTAATGTCCACTGATACTCGTTTCATGGTAGTGACATAAAACATCTGCTTTAACCATTGAAAATACACGATTAAAGCAAATTTTGCTGCCAGTCCAGATGAGGTATCATGCATGTTCTGTGTCCTTTGCAGGGGAAATCCTGGTGCTCAGCTAAACACAGAACAGGCATCTGCAGCACAAACGCCAGTACTCACGTTCATGACCTTCTCCCCAATCAGGTCTGCTGGAGACCTCTTTGCTTTATTAATGAGAGCAGAGATTAATTGAGAACAATTAAAAGAGTTGCAGTAGCCACAAACAGTTCATGTGTTCCTGTGCAGAAACTAGGCAGACTGATCAAGTCAGAGCCCAAGGAACAGTTTTTTCACTCAATTAAAGTCATTTAAAATTAAATCGTGGTTTCTCAAATATACCTACCATAGTCCATCTTTCAAATGCATGCATTAGATACATTTAGATGGGCTGTCTAGGTTGATAACAGACTTGGGGAATGACCTCAGGTTGAACTGCAGGGAAAAGAAATTGTTTCCTCATTAATATCTCTGCAAAATAAATGTCAAGTGGAAAAACAGTTTCTGTGTAATCAATCTTGGTCCACAGACATTGTGCTCTGACAATTCTGCTCATGGAAAGGAATATATTTCCCATAGATCTGTAGTGTTTCATACATTACAGCTTTCATAATATCAAAAGCCAGTGCTTGGGTTACATTGAGCTTTTCTTTCTAACCCTTTGGTTTCACATGACCATAATTCTCTGTAAAATTTCTCTGTTCAGACTAAAACTTTCACACTTTGTATAGAGCAAGAAATGAAGATTTTTCTTTCACTGAAGAAAATCCTTTTAGCTATCTTTGATTTATTAGAATGTGTGTAGAGGAGAATTACACTTTTATGGCTTTTAAAAATGTATTTTTCTTCTTGGCAACTAGCAAGGCTAGGAAAGGCCTTTTCCTAACCTATTTGGCATTTTCTTTCCCAATAAGCTAAGCTTTTGTAGGGAGTGGACTGGGGAAATCGTGTACAAAAAAAACCAGCCATTGAAGGATCACCTCTAAGCATCTTTAGCTAAGATACACTGGGATTTTGGGGGGAAGGGAAAATAAGACAGTTTAGACCTACTTCTTGCAAGAAAGCATTGTGTGTAGAACATGCTGCTGAGCCTGGGGCTGGTTTAAGTTGGTAACTGGGTTAAGGACAGAAACATAAGTTTGAGTGACAAGCAAATCTCCCTCAAATGCAGAATGATGATGCATCTCTATTTGCATTCTTACCAGGTAGTGTGATTTGGATTCTGAAGACATTCACTTTTGCTGGTTTTTCCCCTAAAAGACTTCCATTTCTGAAAGTCAAATTGTAAGGCAGAATCTCATGTTTTGCAAAGGAAGCACTTTCTCAACTTCACCTTTATGCAGAAACGTGTGAAAGCATGGCTTTGCAAGAAAACAAAGTTTCTCTAGATTCAGATTCTGAGACTGGTTCTCACCTTCCTCTCTGGCCAGCTGTTCATGGTAGAGGCAAGTGGTTGCTAAATCACTGGTCAAGTAAGCCCTGAGGAAGGGTCCTTCTGTGCTCCAGCCATGTGCTGTGGGTGCCCTGGATTTATATACCCTGGGCATAGAATCATAGATTGGCTTGGGTTGGAAGTGACCTTACAGATCCTCTTGTTCCAGCCTTCCTGACATGGGCAAGGTCACCTTCCACTAGACCAGTTTGTTCCAAGTTCAGTCAAGCCTGGCCCTGGGCAGGGATGGGGCAGCCACAGCTTATGTGGGCTACCTGTGCCAGGGCCTCATCATCCTCACAGGGAAGAATCTGTTCCTAATGTCTAGTCTAAATCTCCCATCTTGTAGTTTAATGCCATTCCCTTTGTCCTATCACTCCACACCCATGTCAAAAACTCCTCCTCAGGCATTTGTACCTCCATGAACCTGCCAATTTCCAGGTGGCAGCAGAATACAAAAAGCTGCATAGTGCCTTCTTCTACTCTCGTTTTCTCTTACTAAGAGAGGCTAAGAAAACATCATGCAAAATTCCTGTGTTAATGTGACAATAGAATTATATATGCTTTCAGTGAAGGATGGCAGGAAGTGGAGAGGTCGATCCCATCTCAGCCACATTAATTTGTAGCCCCTATTTGTTGTGCTGTCTGCTTCTAGTCCTGGAGACAGGGGCAGTTAATTCCAGCAGAATTTCAGCAGGGCTCAAGGAATCCTAGCTTGATTCAAGGCAAATTTGAATCAAAGCTTGATTCAAAGCAAATCAAAGCAAATTTGTCACCACCACTGGAATTTTTAAAGCACAGGGGAATTTTGGGCTCAGCTTCTTGCCTTGCTTTCTGATCTGTACAATAGTGCCTGCTCTGTTGATCTCGCCTTCTAAACCGATTTCTTGTATTTGTCCAACATATCCCTTGCAACATTCAGAGACTGGATACATCCTACTACCTCAGAGCATTTTCCTCTGAGATCTCTGCTTTCTATGCAAGAAAATTCTAGCTGGCATTTGCAACTCATTGTAACTAGATCCAGGCATTGCCCTATTCAACGCATTTGGCTACCCCACAGAGATTTCCTTCACGTCATGATATTTGTCTTTGGAAATCTTAGCTGTAGACCTGTTGTCACTGCCTACTGCTATTCGAATTTAAATTAAAGCTGACAAGAATTGTTAGATCTCAGGCTGTTTTCTGCAACATTCTCATACAAAATCTTTTGCTACTTAGTAAAAATAAAATTTCAAACAGCATGGCAACACTAATATCTCAAAGTATTTGGGGAAAGAAAATTCTGCCATCTGCCTGTTCTCAACAATTTTGTCTGTCTTCAGTAATTGGGCTGGAAAAATCTATTAAAACGATTAAGTGCCCACATTGCTCAGGGGTTGTCAGTTGGATCCCTCCAGACCTGAGACCCCGTATCACACTGATTTAAACTGGAGGGCAGTGAGGCATTGTATGCCCATTGTTAGGCAATTTGGAGGAAGACATAAGACTATAGGTAAGCCACACAGTTTACCCATTGAAGCTTAAATCATGAAGTGCAAAGACCTTCCTAAAATATGCTGTTATGAAGACAGAGAACTGTTGGTATTGTATTACCTGTAGCAATAATTGTAAACAAAACTAAAGACCCATCAACCAGGCTTTGGATCTTACTGAGATGGTACTTTCTGTATCTTCTTTTGGCAGGAAGGTGCGTGTCTTAAAGCCTTGGTTCTCCAGCCCATGCAGCATCTGACCCTAAATCTGTTGGGCAATTCACAGGGTTAATGGTGAACTGACCTGGGGCCATACATTGTACATTTTTGAGACTGGTTGTTAGGAAACTTAGGCTCTACAGTCAGGTAGGAACATGTTTTAAGACACTGTGTATTAAAAGTATATTTACAATATAATAAGCCAGGCTGTATATTTCAAAGATCAATGGGAAGGGGCCACTTTTTGGTGATGTTTGAAGTCTATCTCCTGGGCTGTCACATATATTCAAAGAATGCCTGCTATACATTTAGATCAACCCCCATCCCAAATGGAGGGGAACACAGCTCTCTCCCCATATGGGGCTAATCTCCGGGAAGGCAGTGTGAGCACATGGTACCAATTCCTACACACTTTGGTCCCTTAACTCAGTCCTGAAGGCAGGGAGCTAAGATGGGGGCAGGGGTGAAAGCCTTATGTCACCCATTTATCACACAGGAGAGGGGTACCTGCTGCTCACAGGTGATGAGTTTTGCTGCCTTAACAGGAGAGAAATATGAGAGGACTGATCCCAGGGAGTGGCATCTCAGGACAGGAATGGCTCCAGATGGAATTGCAGAAATTTCAGCTCCTTTCAACTTTGTGGGACAAGAGAAAAAAGAATAGTACCCAGAATGAGCTCCACCTCTCTGCGCAGCTCTTTTTTTTTTTTGCAGCTGAGTCCTGCAAACCCGACCTCGTGGACATATATATGTTGCACACAAACAACACTGTGGAGAGAGAATTCTGACGTGAGGGCAGTGGATCTGCCTGAGCCATCAGAACTGCCCTTGCAGTGCAAAGGGACCAGATCGAGCACACAGGAGCCAGACACAGCACTGCCCTGCCCACGCAGGCTGCAGGTGTGAGAAGCAGCTGCTAACTGCTGGTGCTGGAGAATGGGTAAAAACAGTCCTGGCAGGAGGAAAAATGATGGGTAAAGAAACGTCCCTTCTGTGGCAGGAGGGATCCTGCAGTGGTGATTGCACTGGGAGACCTGGATGAGGACAGAAACATTTCAGGGTGAATTAAAATCCAAGCTTTAAACATCATGTTATTTCCTGGAAGTTTCCCAGATCTGTTATTATATTTTTTTTCTCTGCTACATTAATAAAGTAAATCCTGGTTTAGCCACTCTTGACTTTTTTTTCTGTTTTTTTTAATCCCATTTTCTTTTATGTGGAAGAAAAAAGTAAAAAGAGGGAAAGAGTAATAATACAAGAGGGATAGATCAAGAGCTAATGTTAATGCACCCAAGCTTGAAAAACCAACATTTTCAAGGGAACATCAAAACTAGGGGAATGAGAGGGATTTCTTGCTTAAAATTTTGAAACAATAAATACTGATATATTTTTTTCCAAACTTAGTTGGTTTTTCACTCTTCTAGTTGCATTAGAGAAAAATGGTTACCAGGACAAGCCATAATGAGATGAGAGTCAGAGCTGTGAGGTGTAGCAGAATTGCTTACCCTTCTTAAAATTACTACATGAGATATTGTTTAAGCCAATTGCATGAATATCCTGTTTTGGTTGCATTCATCTTGCTCTGCACAGGCCAAGCCATGCCCTCTGATGCACGATTCAGAAGTGTCTGTGCCTCCAGGCAAGAGACAGGGATCTGTTGAGAAAATCATCCCAATCCCTCTTCTGCTACAACAGGGGCCTTTGCCTCATGAATGCATATTTTTGATGCAGGGATTTCTAGTTTTCCAGAGACATTCAAGAATGAAATGAGTTATTCCCTAACAGTGTTAGGTAGTCTCCCTGCCTGTTAGACATTAAAAGAGAATTGTATTTCTCAGAGCTTGTGTCTCCTACACAGCAAGAGCAGAGATGTTAACTAAGTGGACATCCCACCATCCTTGCATGATTTGGCTCTGCAGTTGTGAGAAATGACACTCCCCAAATCTGAATGACAGCTGACATTCACACCAGTAATTTTCAGAGGCATGGCAGGAGCAAAGGCTCCTGACCTGTGTTAATGGCAGCTATACTGTCTCAAGGATGTGGACTCAGTTCTGGGCACCACTGTGGGTACAAATGAGGGATGCTCAGCTCCATACCCTTGTACCTCTGATCCTGAAGGATCAGAGGGGCTTTGGGGAGGTCCTGTTTCTCAGGGCTTTCCATCCTTCCCAGAACTCACCAGCTTCCTGAAACCATGCAGGCTTGAGCACAGCCTGCCTTCATCCCACTCCCTTGTTCATGTCCCAGTAACTGCTGTCAGACCTCAAACTCTTCAAGCAGCTATGTCAAACTTTAATTACGTGACTACAATCTGTCCAAGAATTTTATGACATTAATAAGAATGTTCCTAATTAGCATTTATTGTTTTTATTATTGAAATCCCGAATTACACAACCAATTGATTTTTCCCTGTTGCCCTCATTAAGTTGGAGTGAAATGCATTTTAAAATAGATTGGCATTTAATTCCTTTAGAAAGTGCTGATTAGATCAAGGGCCTGTTTCACTGCATTTGGTTGCATGAAGTCGCTTTAGGTTTTAATTTCTCCTTGTTAGTATGAAGCTGAGTCATTCACTGAGTTCTTCTTCCCCCCTGCCACACAGGCACCTACTGGAAAAATCTCCCTCCATGGCTTAGATCAGGACTTTGGAATAAATGAAAGCAAAACAAATGTCTCCAGACAGCGGATTCAACGTGAGATGAAATGCAAAGCTCAGCCGGGTGTTGAAACTGTTCAGCTTTCTTCAGGACCTGGGAGGATGGGGAAATAAACTTGAAATTATTAAGGGTTGTTTGGCTAAATATACAGACTCTGATATTTTCCTGTCTTCTTAAGACAGCCTGCTGTGCTTGCTGCCTGTTCCCTGTCTCTCCTCCCTACCTGCTAGACCCTCCTCTTGTCTGACATGCAAAACCATGGAAATTCAAGGCAGGGATGGAGATGAGACCCAGAAAACACTTGAGGCACAGGTTTCTTGCACAGCTTCACCAAATCTCCAGGTCCTCATTAAGGTTCATTTCTATATAACTGTATAACAAGGAGTTATCTATCCCATGTGTTTGATAGGCTGATAATACGTGCCTGCATGTGGACCTCCATTGTTTCAAAAATGCTACAGCCAGCTTTCCCCAAAGCCTGTTACATCCCATGAGGGCAACTTGTATGATCTTGGGGGTATATCTTTTTGACCTTCTTGCTGCCCCTGAAAAATGGTCAGAGGAATACTCTTTTTCATTATATTTCCTGTGTGACAGTCAGATACCTCTGCAGAGAGGGCAGGATCCAGCAGACTGAACTCTGCCATAGCAGAAGATGAAGAGAGCTACAGGCTCCTGTCCTGGCTAGGACCTGGCCAGCAAGTCCTCCAGATAAAGAGTTTTCTTCCAGTTCAGAGACTGATAATAATGTGAGGGTACATGCCTCAGTAAAATACCTCCTCTTTTCATCTTCCAGCATGTCTGTCCTTATCAAATAAATTGCAAAAAGAGATGAGAAACAAACCAGACAAGCAGGCTGAAGAGGGACAGCTCCCTCCTGCCCAGCTGGGGCCTGGATTTTCTGTCCCAGCTGTACATGAGGACTCACACAGCCCTGCACTGGGGGTGGCTGTGGGCACAATCATTCTGCAGGGACAGGATCCTTCCCTCAGGAGTGGTTCTTCTCAAAGATCCTTTCAGAGTTGTTATCATCTCTTGTTCAGGGGTGAGTCCCTTTTTCCTGCTTATAAAACCCAAGCTGAAATTTGCTGGGTTGCCCTTTGGGGAATGACACTTGCTAGACCTACACTGTGTGTGTCTGCAGCTGTGCCTGCTTGGGGTCATGTGTGGGTCTGTGGATGTGGGGCAGGTGACCAAGGGTGCTGGTCCCAGGCTGGTGCCACCGTCTGCTCCTGTAGAAGCGGTGCTGAGAACAAAACTGGTGACAGAAATGCCAGGTCCTGGGAGCTCCTTTCCTGCTGGTTTTACATGTGAAGTAAGAGTGAACACAGGGTTTATCTTTAACTTCAGGCATTTTTTTTTTTACAAAATTATTATTTTTGCTAGGAAAAAAATGTTTATTTCCTATTTTGTTTGGGGTTTCTTTTCCTCAAAATGCAGGTAACACACATTTAACATAATTAACTGTCTCCTTAGAATTCTGCCAAAAGCAAAAGGGTCTTCTCTCTCCACCATGTTTATTTGTGTGGGATGAAAATACAATTCTTCATCCCTCCATCAGTGTCACCACTGGACACCTGTGGAACCTGTGAATAAAAGCAGAGTTTATCCTGCACCCTCACTGCTTTCTTCTTCCACTACGGTAACTCCTACAAAGCCAAAATATTTTCTGCAACCTTGTTTGCTAGATTTGTTACCTTTTGCTAGATTTCTTAGATTCTGGATTTGTTAGCCAAACTCTGTGGTAAAACTGTCCCTGAAAATAGGTCATGCAGTGTCAGCTCACCTTTGTGAGTATCTAATCCTGCATCTCCATCCCTGCCCAAAGCTGCATCCAGGAAGTCCTGGGGTTTACATTTACTGCTGGCCAAGACAGCTGTAAGCCCTTGAGCACGGGATTTTTATGGCAAAAACCCACTGGCTGAGGTTCTCTGTGCCACAGGGAATGTGTTTCAGTAGTTGGTAGGATGGGGAAAGCAAGAGTGGGGATGGTACTAAGAGCAGATTTTAGCTGTCTGCCAAAGCATGGGAAAGGGCAGGCTTAGGATCTCACTAGGTAGAGGGGGAAACTGAGTCACAGAGCAACGGAGCATTTGTTCTGGAGTTGTGCCAGAGCCGGGAAGGAGTCCAAGTATCCTGAATGTCGAGCCTTTGACCCAGACACCACCCCATGCTGCCTCTTTATTAAGCATCCTCTAAGATGTCTTTAAAAAGTCTCACAGAAAGGCTCTCTTGTTCTCCTGGGAGCTCTATATTAGCATCTGAAACAACCGTGCTAAATTTGAGGAGGGAGGGGGAGGCAAAAACGCATGAGTAGCTACTTTGATTAGGTAATAAAGTATCAATTTATTTTTTATAAATACAGAGAAAATTCAAACCAGCTGGAACTTGCAGTACGTCTTTGCACGCCACATTTCTAGCAAAATTTCCTGTGATTCCCTGGAATCTACCCTGCGCATTATCAAGCCTGAGGGTGCACGGACAGTTTCTGTGCTGTCTCTGTGCTGGTCAGCCAGCCACATACTAAGGGAAGGAGCAGAGGGACTTATACTACTGTTTACACTGAATTTTTCTCTTCTTGGATGCTGAGGGGATTTTTCACCGGGGTCACAGAGCCCACGGTTACCTGGGGCTTTCGGGAGAGCTGGTTATTTCTCTGACAGCTCAGGGCCCTGTGCTGCTGTTGGGGCTGTGAGCAAAGGATGCTGAGGGAGGAAAAGGCTGGATGGAAGGTGTGCACGCTTGGAGGCATTCATGTGTGGGTGTGCAAACCCATGTGCAAGGATCTCCTGGGTCTCTGCTTCTCTCATTGTGTTTGTGTCTGAACATCTACCTGAGTCACTCCAAACTGACCTGTACAGAGAAACTGAAAGCCTGGGGTTGTGAGGAAGGAAAGGCTGGGGAATAGTTATGAGGCAGCAGAGAGGTTGGGAATGATCCACAGCCATTGGACAGGAAAGAAGAAACAGATTTAAACTGCAGGAATGGGATTTCAAGCAAGACACAAGTAAATCACAGTGACAAGAATTAAGTGTTTGCTGACTGTCTGGAGAGACGAGGCTTGCTATTTCGGGGAATCTTTGAGAATAACATGTCTGCCAAAAAGGACTGGAAAAAGACTAGTTTTGGGGAAGGAGATGACTGATGGCTCTCTGTGTCCTTTACAGCCCTCTCAGCTGTGACTTTATATCCCTTAAGGTACAGCAGGAACTGAGCTGCTGTAGCCCTGGTGGGAAGGAAAACTGAGAGCAGCCTGAATGCAAACCCCACTGTACTCCTTCCCCAGCACCCCAGGGCCTGCCCTGGATTAGGCAAAAACTTCTTCCTCAGAGAGATCTTTCGAACAGCCCACATTCCAGCCCCAAGAAATAGCATCTTCTGATAAAGCTTGTTTTGATTTTGTCACGCAGCAGTGAGTCCAGGTGAAGGAATATGTAGTCTCTGTTCTTTGTGTTGATAAAAACAAAGGTGCAGTAGCACAGTGGAAAGATCCTGTTGGTGGAGAGGGTTCCCAGTGGAGTCTCTGTGCACTTAGGACTGATCCTGCAGGGAGGGGGCAGATGTGGGGCCTTGGAGCAATGCCGCGTTTCTCCAACCCACCACATCGTGTTTGTAAGATCCCATTTGGATCTTTCCCTTTTTACAGTTTTTTTTTCTTTTAATTTTCTGACAGGAGAGCTATATTTTGCAACATATTGAACTCCACAAACAAACTAAGATTCTATTTTAAACTTCAAATTGATGTACCCAACTGGCAAGGAAATTAGCATGAATTAATTAGGGTGAAGATGAAAGGCTTCAGTAAAGAGTGTTATGAGCAACAGCCTTTATTAAAGCTCCACAATGCATTCTCCACTTATCGAAGAATATAGCATTTAATGAATACTAGATCTGAGCAAACCACTGACTGGGGTTGACAAAATGGTACCGGTGCTTAACTAGCACCTCCCGTGGCTAGGAGTCTCTGCGCTTTGGCTGCCAGAGGCGGTTTTGTGTCCCAACAGCCTCCCCCAGCCAACCTCTCCTGTGGCTCCATCCAGCTCTGCTGCCTCCCACGCTGCTTCAGCATCACACAAACAAGCCCCTGTTCTGCTCAGCTGATAAAGGAGCTAGCAAACAATCTGATAAGTAATAGCTTCGGTGACAAACAATTAATCACAACAACAAAAGCGTTTAAAGGTGGGGGGGGGGTGGGGGAGGGGGCAAAAGGGAGGTCGTGAGCAGGCAGAAAACTCCACAGAGTTTAGCTGCTGTGAGCTGTTCGTGTGGCAACGTGGGGAATTCACAAAGGTCTGTGCCTCTCCTCTCCATCTTCTTCTACACAGACTTTCTGTTTCCCAGAGTTTCATCTCAGAGCGGCAACTCGTGTCCCTTCAGTGCTCTGACTCATGGCTCTTTTTCAGCGCTCCAGAAGGGCACAAGGACACATAAGTTGAGTTAACAAAGTTTGGGGCAGTTAATTAGAGGAGACCTCAATGCCCTGTAACCCTGCCCTCAGCTCATCCTGTGATTGCAGAAGATGTGTGATTGCAGAGTGTGTGTTACACTCAGGTCTTCCAGGACAGCAGCTGATTTTAATGAGAATCATATATTTCCACCCCTCTGGATTTAAAGGAATCACTTGGCTACTCAGCAATGCCCTCCTTTGCCTCCTCTTCCTCATCCAGCTCTTTAATTCCTCCTTTCTACCCCCTTGCCAGCTGCTCCTTCAGATCAATCAACTCCCTCTGGTCCTCTGATACACGTTATATATTTCTCGTTATTTGGGTTTATGCCGTTAACTATTTGCTGTTTGAATTCCCTCTCGGCCCTCAAGTTTCCACCATAAATGTGATAAGTTACAACATCTGTTCTGCCAGGACTGGACTTTCACTCTCAAAAGATTGTTATTTTACTTCAAAAAGCCCCAGAGCGCAGCAGCTCACAGCTCTCAGTGCTTCATGGGCGCGCTGCAGCCCCCTGCATGACACCTCTGTGGCCATGGGAATGTCAGGAAATGACACCCTTTGGGTGAAATTTTCCCCACTTCGGTGTGAGGAGTGCACTTTCAAACTCTGTATCAACTTCGCAGTTAATTTGGGTGAGAAAAGACTGCTTCAGTCAGAAACAAGCCCTTCTACAAGCACTTAAATTGAACTTTATAACATTTTCATGTGAAAACTATATTTTTTTGTTTTTATTTTATTTTGCAGAGATCACTATAAGAAACGTTGGGAACATCTGAAGAGAAACAGGAGGCTTTCTTTGAGCCAGAATAATGCTTTTCACATTTCAAATTCATACAAAGTTTTACTTCTAGGGCAAAAAATATTTTTCAGCTCTCTTGTTGAAGCCAGCTTTAAAAAAAACAAGAAAAATGCTGTTTGTCCAAGCCACTTCTGAGCCTTCTCTCGAGTAATTATTTATTTGCTGGCAGGGATTTTGAGTGTTAACCATAGTGTGGTCTTGCTGGGTGAAGTGCAAGAGGGCTTCCATATGCTGGGAATCACCTCAAGGAACAAGAGAGGATGGAGTGAAAAACATTGCCTCAAAGAGCTCCCTATGCTGCAGGAAAGATGAGGAGAGCAAACAAACATCTTGCTTGAGTTCACAAAGCTGGGTGGCAGAGGAGAGCAAACAAACATCTTCCTTCACTTCTCAGAGCTGACTGGTAGGAAAGAGCTCAGCCCTTTGCCTGCCTGCCTCAAGCACAGAGGCCACCTGTCTGACTCAAGCCTGGAAAAGAGCCTTTCCATCATTCCACAGGCTCCTGGTGGAGGAACGAGCCTGAGGAGCATGTCAGGGGTGATGGAGAGCTGGTCCCAGTGGATGCTGGTGTCCTGCTGGGGTGGACACACGAGGCGTGTGCTCCCTGCTTGGTACAGTGGCTGCTCCTGAGCATGCAGAGCTGGCGTTGCTGCCATTATCCACTGCGTCTCCAATGCCAGCACTCAGAGCTCATCTTCAGGGAAATTCTTGGTAGTGAAAGGCAATTGACTCACAGTTGTGAAGTCCAGCATTTTCCCTTTCTGCCTGGAAAAGAACAGGCAAGTTTTGGACCAGCTGCCTGCCTCTTTTAGCAGAGCTCGGTGTGAGCTGGGAGGATTGTCTGGGGCAGCTGGAGAGTGGCCTGGGCTCAGTATCTTGGCTTCCCACCACAGAGGTCATCCCAAAGGGCAGGGAAGTGGTTGTGAGAGAACATGGGGGAAGTTCAGTGGTTTTAACAGGTTTTCCGTTCCAGGACGGAACAAAAACCAGGGAGATTTAACCATCTTCTTGAAGGAAAACAGCAGGGGGAAAAAATGTGGGGATGACTCAAACAGTTCTGCTTCAGTTTCCTTTTTTTTTTTTTCATTTTTCATTTGGTTTTACAATGTATTTCCCTTTTTGGAACAGGGGAAGAAGTCATCATGAAACACTGCACTCAAAAAAGACCCAAATGAAACACTTCAATCTTATCAAAGTACTCATCCTCTTCCCCCTCTCCCACCCTTTCTTAGTTTTTTCTCTTTTTTCCTTTTCTTTCCACCTTAAAATGAGTTTTGTCAGAGGGCAAGTCTTCTAAGGGAAGCACTTTGTTTTGGATAAATTGATCTTTCCCCCTGGAGTATTGTTTGAAGGAGGTTGCACAGCCTGGGAGGAGGTCTGGCAGGTTGTTGGTGCCTGCACAGCTGAAACAAGGCTCAGACACCCACACAGTCTCAAAAAATCCTTCTAAATAGTCTGTCCCAGCACCTCAACATCCTTGAGGGTGCTTTGAATCAGTGGCAATGCAATGTGGTAGTCTGTTTTTTTTTCCTGGAGTACCATCTTTGGGCTTGCAACTAAACACCGCTCTAGGATTAAGCAATTTTTGATGAATTATTCCCCTGTGAAATAATCCTGGTGGGTTTTGTACCACTTTTTTTCCTTTTTTTTAATAACACTTTTACCACTCACAATGTCCTGTGGCTAGAAGTTACACAGGTTAACTGCCATATATGAGAAAAAAAATCCCTTTGCTTCTTTTGAACCTGCTTTCTTCTAGTTTAATGTACAGATGTCTCAGAAAAGGCAGGAAAGCATCCATCCCTAGTCATCTTTTCCATCCTATTTTAGACTTGCTGAACTCCTAATCTACCCATCCTTAATCATTACCCAGGCCTTATACAGGCTGAAGAGTCCTAATCTGCTCATTCATGCAGCCCTGTTTCTTTTACTACAGGGCTAGCTTCTTCTTGTCCTCAATTACTCTTTGACATGGAGGGGTCCCAATTAACCCTAGTCCCCACATATTTAATAAAAAAGAAAGAAAAAAAAGGGGGAAAAAAAAGAAGAAAAAAAGAAAGCTGCAAGCTGTTCTATGTTTCTGTACCTCGGATCCTGCTGGTACTTTTCCCATCCTTCCTTATTTAGGAGAATGCATTTCTCCTGGAGTGTCTTACACAATGCTGAAATTGTCTCCATTCTGAGTGGATGTAGGGACATTTTTCCTCACTGAATGAAACTTTTCCTCCTTTATGTCTAAAAATACACCTCGTGCTGATGGGGGCAGTTCTGATATTTTTATCAATTTTACCAAATGCCTTCAGTCTGAAAAGACAGTGAAAAATATTTCTGAGGAGTGTTGGAACATCTCGGTTTTCCATTTTCGATATGAGACTTCTGCATTTTTCTTCAAAATGCTGGTATTTTGCTGGTGTTTAGAAGGGAGAGCAAATGATTTCCTATTTTCTTAGGAGCAACATGCAATTCCTTGCTTTCTCCTTTCTTTCTTTCCTCCTTTTCCTTTTTTTTTTTTTCCCCTCCTTTTTATACAGAGAAACACCAGTGTGAGAGACCTGATATTCTACCGTGCTGGAGGGCAATTGTGAGGTGGGAGGAAAGGAGGAAAGGACCTGTGGTCTGGGAATGAAGAAAGAGCCAATGTGATATAATTTGGCAGCTGGCTACAACCTGACCAAACTCTCCGCACTGAAGTTTTCTCTCTTCAAGGAGGAAAAGCGCTGAGCCCCCGATCTGAGGCTGAGCTAAAACCACCCAGATCCTGCGCGACGCTGGAGACATTCCGTACACTGCAGTTTACAGACAGGCTCCCTGATGGGAATTAGGACTCTTAGGAGCGGCCGGGATGTGATTAGCGGTTCTTTGATGAGCGCCCAACATGCTGTCAGCTCTCCTGAGAAAATCAGAGAGGTGGCGGCTGTTGTGCTGAAGAAGGCTGTTTGTTCTGCTGAAGGCTGGTCCTTCTTCGCAGGATGCAGTCTCGGGCTCTGGCTTGCTCCCGGCTGCGGTGCAGGCAGCACAGTGAGGGGAGTGGGAAGAAGGGAGTGATTCTTGTTCCCAGAACTCCAGAGCCACTGCTTAAAATCATTTAACGCCGAATAAATTATGGTGTAATTTAGTTGCATAGCATTTCATGCTCAATTAGTGCCACTTTAGAGGGAGGCAGTTCTCCATGGAGGATGGAGCTCGGGAATTTCACTTCGCACTGGGGTGGGGGGAAATGTATCTCCTAAAGATAAACGGGTAACCATGGCAACAGCACAACTCCGGGAGAAGCCGGGAAGAGAGGAGCGGCTGGAAAGGAGGGAAAGGTAGATAAGGGACAGGCTGGCAATGGGTCTGACTTAGGAAACAGATCCGCGGGAGGAATAGTGCTGCTGGCTGCTGCATTCAGAGCGTCTGTGGGAGCCCACCAGTTTGGTAAGGGTGCTTTGCCCTGGAGACGTGGGCACACCTGGACAAAGCGGGCCCAAGAGGGTGGGACAGTGAGCAAGGCAAAGTGGGGAAAAAAACCCTACAGGAAGTCCCTACAGCTGACATCTCGCAGGATAAAACGCTTGGGAAAACCTAAGCGGGCTGGTGGCCAAACCAGGACTGCTGGAGGTGGGATCACAGCCATGGAGGTGCAACAGCCAGCTGTGACTTCCCATCCATCACAATGCAGGGGGAGTGGTGTGGACATCAGTATGGGATGTCCAGGACCCCTGGGGAGCCCTTCTCCTCCTGCTCATCTTCCTCACCACTGGCACTAGAGCAGGTGAGATGAGAGCCATCCAGGGATCCAGCCATGGGAGTAGGACACAGGAGCTTGGGGCTGGACACCATGAGGAGGATGCACATCCCTCCTCCCAGCCTGTGAAATCAGACATCCTGAGTTACCCCAGACACCCAGAGGGCACCCAGCAGCACCCTCAGAATGACATCAATACAGTGGGGGTGTAACAGCAGTGCTGATTGTCCCAGCTTGGCACAGCTCTGACAAAATGCCTCCTCAACAGGACATTTCCCTTCAAGTGGAAAGGGAGGCTTGCTGGGTATGTCTTGAGCAACCCTGTCCTAACCCTGTGCCTAAGGATGCAATTCCCCAAGCTAATGCATCTAAGTGACAGAAAGTATTTACTGGTGTTCAGATGCAATTCTTCTTGCCTGATCTCATTCCCTTCCTCCCAGACAAACCACCAGGAGACCCTTAATACCCTCCCTCCTCTGTCCAAGTTCTTGCTAACAGGCAAGTTCCACTTTTACTCCTCTTCTGGGCCTTTCCCCACAGACTTTTCATTACTTCTGCCCATTTCTGAAGTGCCTTTGCATTTCTGGCAACTTTGTGGTGTCCAGGAAGTCACACAAGCCCTGTTCCCACGAGGGAGGTCTGATCCAGATGGGTCCTGCCTCCAGATGTCTCCTTGCACAAGACCTGTGTGCGTGCAGCAGTGAGTTCAGCTGGCTCCCTCATGGAGTGCAAGGGCAAGGTCAAGCCTACCCGCACCCTTGGCCTTACCTTTGCTGTTAACTTAAATAATAGCAGCAAAAACAACCTTCAGCCTCTCTCCTCCACCTTGGCTTCCTCCCCAAGTCCCCAGAGCCCACTGCTTCTCCCTCTAGCAGCATTGGAGCTCCTCCTGCAGCATTAAATCAAGGTGTATTTAGCATCAGATAGAGCCAGCAGAAACCTCTCCGGAGGTGAATTCAGGGTACCTGATATCAGGTTGTCTCAATTTATGAGAAGAAGAGGTTGTTGAAAAGGATGCGAGTTTTACAACTGGGGGAAAAAAATTACTAGCACAGAGAAGAATAAAGTTTTCCTTAAAGAGAGCACAGCATAAGTTTCCTTTTTTAATGGGCTCCTGCTGTTCTAAGAATAAAACAGGAACTGTCCTATCGAGATTCTTAACCACAGGTATGGAAAATGCATGGGGAGCCACAGGCCGTGCTTTGAAATGACAGACAGCTGTATGGGATAGATGAAGATGCTGGTATAGCAAACATGACAAAAACAAGTACTGCACAATATCTAGAATGGACAAAAGATGATGAATGCAGATCTGTAATTAAGAGTGTAAAGAGGACATGCCAGCAGTTGTGGAATTGAAAGGAATGAGATGTAACATAAGGTATTTAAACATCCTCTTCCAGCCAAGTAATTCTGGAAGAAAACCACAGGTCATCTGTCATGACCCCCTTTGCAGCACAGCTCTCTTGTGTGAAGCAGGGAGTTGCATCTGGTTTCTACTGAACGGCGTCCAGTATTTGACTGGAGCATCTTATAGAAAATCACCCCTTGCTTCTAGATGTGAAGAAATTACCATGTCCCAGAAGTTACCACATGCCTGGGATTTTGACTGAATGTCTGGTCACATTTTCTGCTGCAAATCTGGGCCTTACATCTTACTGGAATTTGTCTGACCTTAATTTCCAGCTGTTGGCTCTTTTGTTCCTTTCCCCATGTGATTGAAGAGCCTTTCACACCTTGTATTTTCTTCCTGGGAAGGTACTTACACATTGCAATCAGTTAAATCTCAATCTTCTTTTTGATGAGCTAAACAGATCAAGAATTTTCAGTCTCTCATTTCGAGGCTGATTTTCTTCCAGCTCCACAGGATTTTTCTGTGGCTCTTTCCTACACTGTCTCCCACTTGCTCAAGTTTGATCATCTCATTTTACTGCCCTCATGTCCCTCCCCAAGAGTTTTGCTCATAATTCCCTTGAAACGTGGAAAAATTAGTCTTTCTGAAGTATTGAATGAGTGTGTGTGTGTTTCCCTAGCCAGGACTGTACTCCAAAAGATGACATAAATGAAATAAAATGACAATTGCTGGTATTAAGCAATCACCAATTTCCAAAAGCTAGGATCTCACTGTTCACTTCATGCTTGCTATTTATCCTGACACATCTATTACTGGCACAGCATTTCTTTGGATGCGTGCAGTAGGTTTGGTGTTGGGATAGACAGCTTCTCTGATTTTAAGCACTTGCCTGAAGGTTCCTTGGAGGGGGACAGCATCTGGAAGGGTGCATCTAGTTATGGAGACATAGCTGCCAATTTGTATGGCCCATTGTCTGTAGTGCACTTTTGGGGCAAAAATTAGGATCTTGGAGGGTTGGGGAATAGAACTTGACCCAAACTTTCTCTCAGTTATCTCTCAGTTGTCTCATCTCATGCTTCCAGCCTGGGCCCCTTTTCTAGATTCCTTTCAGCCCAATGGCCCCTTTCCCATCTCAGATGCCCAATGTACTCCTTGATCTTGATAACAAAATGCAAGAAGCTATGCAGAGTCAGCCCTTGATCTGCAAATTCCTTCTCTTGGCTCCGTCTAGGGAATTGTGCTGTTCAGTATCATCCCGGGATGTTATTAATGTGTTGTTTACTTCTCCCTCCCTGTCATTAATAAAGATGTTAAACTAGACCAGCTCTAACATCGATCCCTGTGGCACCTTCTGGACGTCTCCCTCCTCATGCAGACCCCTGTAGTTTATCATGGCTCTGTGTTTACACACCTCTTAGCCAATTTTCCCTCAGGTGTCTCAGCTTGTATCCACTCCAATTCAAATTCATTTGCCAGGTACGGTTTTGCAAGGCACTCTATCAAATACTTTATTAAAGGTGGCCTCTAGATACTTGCATTTTTCTTCCCTTAAAACATATGGCTCCACCTGAAGAGATAACATGCAGGCTGGTATACACATTTAGAAGAAGATAGGGCCAGGTTTTGTGCACAGGCAGTGGTTATCACCATGAGTATTTAAGTTTAGGGGTGTTGGGGAATGCTAATTGAAGTTGTCCATGCTTTTTCAAGCCAGATGTTTGATTCTAGTCACCTTTCCTTGGTGTGAATGTGTTTGTTTTATTTTGTCCAATAAAATTCTAATTTTTAAGAAGTTGCCACTTAAGATATTTGTGAGAGGTTTACAAAGCGCTCCATGACAATCAGTCAGGTGTATTTCCTGGAAAACCCCAATTTGAAAAAAAAAAATCCACTTTGGGGAGCTAGCACTCCTGGCAAATTTGGACCAAATCTATCAAAGAAGGGCATGGGAGGGGATACCTGACCAGGGCAGTGTTACAAACTGAATGTTTTCAATGTAAGTTCCTATTGTTTGGTTTCCAGGTTGGAGCACCTATGTGAGCAGTGGGAGGAAACCATGGACTTGCCGTGTGGGTGGGCATGAGACATCACTGTGTCTCCATGTCCTTTGTCTGGAAGCAGGGAGCCCTGGTTCCTGTTCATGGGGACAGTCCTGGATGCAAGGGCTAGCTCCTGGCTCACTCTAACCCTGTCACTGCTGCTGAGGATCACAGTCAGCTCTTGCAGTCTGCTGGCTTGGAAGAGAAGTTCCAAACCTGTGTGATTTTTTCCCCCAACCCAGCAGAGAGCTGCCTTTTACAGGGGATTTGCTATGCATTGTAGGGAGAATAGTGCTAGGACAAACCTTGCAGGATCTGCAGTCGGTAATCATCATGGCAGGTCAGAGAGGGATCACATTCCCATTGGCCTAGTTCATCTTTTCCCTCTCCTTCCAGCCAGGCTCTCCATTACAAAACGTACAAGTCAGGCAGAACAGCCCATCTCCCCTCATTCATGTGCATGTGTGTGTGTGTGTGTGTGTGTACGCGCAATCATTTTTCTCCTCTGTCAGAAGACAAAGCTGGCTTGTGAAAAAGCCATTAATCTGAGCCCATGTCTCATGCTCCTTTTCTGCTGTGCAGGACTCCAGAGGAAGTGCTGAACGAGACATTCTGCTGTGCTAATGCCTCCTAATCTTCCCCTCTACCCTGATAGTCTCCAGCAAACCCTCACTGAGCTCTGGGGCTATACGTCTTCACGGCTGCTCACCAGGGGCATCATTAGGAAAGGGCTCTTAAATGGCTTGACATTCATGGCTTCCCAGAGGAATGGAGCTGCTGACAGATCTCTCCATTTGGAATATGAAATCTATTTGTTCAGATGCATAATGACCGATTTGTCTTCTCAGAGGAGCTGCTGCTGAGTCCTGGGACTCAGTTATGGTGCTACAGGCCAGCAGCTGCATGTTGAGACCACAGCAGAGCCAGCCCTAAGTGATACTGATTAGAGGAGGGGGGAAAAAACAGCCCTGAGGGGGCAGAGGGGAATTACAGTCCAGAGACGGAGAAGGACTGGAGAAGGAGGAGCCCTGCAGGGATCCCAGCTGGACAGTGTGCGGGAGCTGACTGAAGCTGGAGGGGAAAACAGGCACCAGAGCTGTCCTGTAGGAGATTCTGCGTTGTGATGCTGTCTCCTGTGAGGAGCCTTGACCATGGCCTCATTTTCTTCTTTGGAATCAGCACCTGGGCACTCAACCTGCTGGTGCACCAATCATGACACCAGGTGGGAATGGACACTGCTGGTTCTTCTGTTGCTGGTCAGAGCACTGTGGAGAGCAAAGCGGAACAGCAAAGCACCTTCACAGTGCACTATTAGGGGCACAGTGCTTCCACATCTCAGGCTTTGCCAGGAAAGGTCACACTGTGCCTTCCTGTTTCATCCCCCCAAAGCCTTGAGCAGCTTCAGGGCAATGAAGGAAGCTCTGGGGTAAGCAAAGAGCAGAAATTCCTGATGGGAAAGCAGGGAAGAGATATCAGAATCCAGAAGGGATTGAGGAGGCAGAGAAGGTCACAGAATCACAAAATCAGAGAATGCTGATGCTAGAAGGGGTCTCTGGAAATCATCTAGTCTAACCTCCCTGCTGCTAGAGCAGGTCATTGCACTTGGGGTGAAGTAGTCAAGAGTAAGAGAAGGACAGGAAAAAGATGTGAAAAGAAAAGCTTCACCTGAAACAGGGGAGAATCAGATCTCTGGATAAGCAACCTGGAAATTACTTGTTCTGAAAGTGACCTACATGGATCCAGCATTCCAACTGCCTTGTAGTGGGAGCTGCTGGCAGGTTGTAAGTTCTCTTTCCTGAGAGACAAGGGAAGAAGATGCCCAGAGCATTGAAAACTTCATCCCAGCCTTCACCAAGAGTGTAGCTGTGTCTTAGGACCTCCTTCCCTGGCACCCTCCTACTGCAGCTGAATCAAGGAACTGACTTCTACCACTGAGATGTGGAATTTTTGCTCCAAGGGGGATCCAAACATTTCAGTGTCTGCTTGTTTTTCCCAAAAGGGATGGAACAGTTGCCATTTCGAATTTTTCCACAGAGTGATAATTAAACAAACAAACAAAATCAGGAACAACAGAAAAAAATATTTTGGAAAATATTTTGATGCTGTGAGAGAGTCTGGCAGACTTGGACTTATGTGGTGTAGGAATATGCAGACTGAGGAGATATGAAAAGCTGATGAAAAATTATTCTCAGGTCTGAGTTCCCCTCTAACCCCCTGACTTGGCATCAGCAAATCAAACGAGAAAAAGGCATCTCAGGACAATGCAGTACCTGATATTTCAATGCCAAAATGTCTGTATTTGGTCTGCCTCCCAACTTCCACCATGGATGAATTCTTTTTCAAAGCAGGAAGCAGCTGAAGATGCCTGGGCTTGCTCTGTGCCAGTGGGAGGGCTTCCCAGGCACACAGAGCCCTGACTGCTGCAAATGCTCCCAAGCCAGCTGCCTGCTAAATCAGAAGCACAATAATTGAATCAGAAGAACAGGAGGGAAAAGCCACATGTCTGCCCTTCTGTGCCCCATCAACAGATCAGTTTGCTATCTGGACCTTGGAGCTCTTCCAGGGTGCCCTTAGCAGCTCTGCTCACAGGACTGTGTTTGCCTCTGTAATTATAAACAAAGCCAAGGAGATGCCCGGTGTACTCAGGGCCACCTTTCATGACACCTTTTCACTTTTCACCTTTCTCTGTTTGTGTTGGGTTATCAGTGTACCATGAATTACTGGGCATGCGAATCAGGACAGGTGCCAGCTGGGGAGCAGAGAAGGAGAGACCTGCAGAGAATGTTGGGCCCCTGGAGGTTCCCAGAAGACAAGCCCAGGTCTATTACTTCCCTGGTCACTGTAGCTAGATGAAGGGTCAGTTAGGTGTCATTTCTGTAGCTTCCTGAGGCACCACTGGGTATGTACCCAGGTTGGATGTGGAGCTGGAGGAGATGAGCATACTCTGTGTTTGGGGTAGGGGTTGTATGGTCTGGTTCAAAATCCAACCAGCCTGGAATATATCATCTCCATCACTATCTCACAGGCCAATCTACCACCTGGACTTGTATTTTCCTCCTTATCCTGCTGTCAGATTAAGAGAGGAATGCTGGTGTTACTTCACGTGCAAATCTTGTGCTGCTGTGTAGCTGTGGAAACAGCCCTGGAGCAGGCAACAAGAGGCTGTGAGGCAAGGGCAGCTCCAGCAGGGAGCAGGAAGAGTCGGGAGCAGGAAGCACAGCTCAGCCATGGCACCCAAAATGCTTGTATTGGTTGCAAACAGCTCTCTGGTGGGAGTGCTGTCAGGATGTAGGGATACAGGCAGCACACAGACTGAATGTTTGCTTTTGGCCACAGAGAAGGGAGTAGGAGGTATGCTCCAGCCAGACCCAAACTTGGACTCAGAGCCACACCCATTCTAAGATGAGCCATGGTGACTTGTACAGCCTAGCTCAGACTGTGTGGGCAGAGTTGCGTGTGGGATGCCCTGGTGATGTGTTCATCCAGGGATGGGAGCATGTGTACCAACATTCACCCCAGCCTGGCTGATCCATGGGAAGCTGCAATCAGACTCCTGGAAGTCTGAGTCCCCAGACAGAGTTTGGGGCAGGATTCAGATGGGGCCCACACAACTGTGGAGAAAAGACAGTGGCTTTCTCAAACTGTATGGAGAAGTATTATTCCCAATACAGCAGCAGAAACATTGATGTCCTTGGGGCTGAAGCAGTTCCTGTGCATGTGGATGGATGAGGATGCATCCTTGTGATTTTCTTGGAGCTGTTGGAGCAGTTCTGTGACAGAGTTCTCAGGCACTGTTCTCCAGGGACTGCTGGCTTAGCCCCTGTGTGTTTAAAACCATGGGTGTCCCAACAACCCCTGTGTGTTTAAAGGTTCTGCTGGAGAGAGGCTGCCTCCTTCACCAGGGACTCACAGCAAAAGAAGAGTGACCCAGCACCTAAAACAACCCAGTGATCAAAAGCCATCTTTAGCAGGCTTGTCCCTGTTGCATGAGGGTGAGAAAACAAGCAGCATGTCAGACAGATGTTAGCTAATGAACTGGAAGGTGCCCAGGGTGCAGCATCCAGCTGGAGTCACACCAGAAGGTCTGTGCAAGTGCGATAAACCCTGGCTGTAAGCATTTAGTGGGCAGGCTGTGAAATGCAAGTTCGAGGCATTTCAAAAACAAGTGAATTTATTTCATTCTAATTGTCCCTTACAGGGTGCTAAGACATTGCAATCTTACCTGGTTGATGTCAAAGTTAATTCTCTGGCAGTTTACTTGTGGAGGGAGGATAGGAGGTTGTGCTGGTTTGGGTTTTTATCCCTCTCTCCCTGCAGCTCTCTTCTCTAGCCCTGTGGGACACCACTATATCTTTTTGGTAGGCTGTTGTGGAGATCCTGGTGCCAGAGGTGAGCAAAGATGCTCATGGAGCTTGTCGTCCTAAAGGTATTCCTGAAGGAGATGGCCTGGCTTCCCTGCTAGGAGTCTGCTGTCTTCTTACCTTTGTCCTAACCTGTTGGATGGTTTCAGACCTGGCTGGCATTCCCAAAACAAGCTTTATTGTCTCTCTCAAAGTGAAGTGTTTTCAGACAGATAGTGTTTGGGTTTGTTGTTTTTTTTTTTTTTTTTTTTTTTTGTATTCAGTGCTTGGAAAATTTACACTGGGCCCCTCATTTAACTACAGGAAGAGAAATGAGAATAAACAGACACCTGTGGTCATTCAGAGTCCTGATACATGGCTCAGGCAGTATGGGCTTTGCCCTGTGGCTGCCTCTGCCCAGCCACGTCCCTGCTGGAGGCATGTCAACCCTGAGCAAACACAGAGAGTACTGAGAGTCCCCAAATCCCCCAGAGACCTTCTGTGTTACTGCCATCAGAGGGCAGCGACAGGTCCCACCAGTCTGGTTTTGCTGCTCACTCTGAAGTCTCCTTGAATGAGAAAGTCTCTTCATCCTCACCAAGGAGCAGCTGCAAAGGGTTATGATATACCAGGAGCAGAACAAAGCCAAAAGCCTGATGGAATCTTCTATCTCCCTATGCTCTGGGGGTCTGCATTGCACCCAGCTCTGCTCCACAGGGACGGTTCCTAGCTGGGGGATAGGACGGCTATAGAGGCTGAAGGGAGATGTGAAGACCTCCTGGTCATGCTCCAGTTTCTCCACAAACAAATGGGGCCATGGTACATCTCAGTGATCCCACTGATCTTCAGCTATAAAATCATCACCTCCCTGTTTTGTCCTCTCTACTCCATAGAAAGCAGCTACCACGGTGGTACAGGCACCTCATTATCACTGCAGGCCTGCACTGATACATTAATTTTGTCTCTCTCTCCCTGTTGTCTTCCATCAAGGCACTTCCAGATACTTAGGAGCATCAGCATCCCAAGACCACCTTGCATTGTCCAGCCCTGCTTCTGCAGAGGCACGATGTGTTTGCAGTCCTGGCTCCACATTGTGCATTAGACCCAGCAGCATTTATTCTCAAGGAGCAGAACCAAGCTGCAAACTAAATATCTGACTCCTTTACTGCTCTTCTCTAGCAATGAAAGAGTGTCATAAACTCCCAAGTGATAGCTGCAGAGTGGAGGGACATATTTGCTATAATCTTAATTTCCCCTCTTTGATGTAGCATGTTGTTTCCCCTTTACTGTGGTACAAGGGACATCTGTATGGAGGATGGCTCTTTTCTCACTTTGCTGTCCTTTGGCAGCTTCTATTGCTTTTCTCCACCTGAGCTCCCTGTGCAGATTTATCACTGGGTAGGCAGTCATGGGACCACAGGGAAGAGCCTGATGGAGGACCTGTGTGGCTGAAGTCAACTGGCATCTGAAGCCTGCCAGACACTGTGTCCAGTTCTGGTCCCTTGCAGACATGGAGGAGGTTGTGTAAAACACTCATTTTGCAGATGGTAGAAGCATAAATGTCACATTTGTGTTACAGGACAGACACAAAACCCATCTCTTGTCTCTGTAGGCAGTGGAGAGGACTGGGTTTGTGGCTCTGGTGTGCAGCCTGGCTGTGCCAGCAGCCAGGAAGAGGGAACAGTGTGGTGCTGTCTGCAATAGGGTTATCCCTGCAAAATAGGGTTATCCAAACCTGAGCTTTGTGTGCAAGCCCTGCAACAGGCAGCACCAACCCATGCTAATACACACCAGAAATGGTGTTTAAAGGCTCAATATAATTTCCCCCAGAGCTCCTCCCCAGCTTATCCCTCCACAGAGGTGTGCCAAGCTGCTGTGTCCATCAGCACTTCTGCCTCTCTTGTGTCTTCCTGGCCACACAGGGGCTTTTTGTCTTTGGTCATTTGGCTGTTCAGCACAATGAGGTTTACAGGGACATTACAACTCATCTTCCTCAGCCAGGCACTTCTCAAACACTCCCAGCTGCTGCAGGGCTGTTGATGGATGAATGCAATGCCTGGACCTGCAAGGGTCCTGCCACCTGGAATTACTTGTATGTTGAGGCACTGCTCCAGTGACTCCCTGGAGCAGGAGGGCTTGAGTGCCCACAGCCACTGGGAACCAGTAGGAGCCTCCAGCATGAAGTCTGTGCACAGTCCAGGTGCTTTTATCTCCATGCAGAGTGACCTCCAAGGGGACAGTTGAGAGGAAAGGGCCGCTCTTTACTTTGGGAATGAAACACCAGAGGACAATTTGCCCTTCTGCTTCCCCTGAGGGCACCAGGAGATCACTCAGCCCGAGCCAGAGCACGTGTAAAGGAAATTCTTGTGGAGGTTTTGTGTGGTTTTTGGTGCTTTCCTCACAGCACCCTCACAGTCCTCGTGCTGCTGCGGTTCCTTTTGTTCGCTCAGTTCTTGTTCTCCTCCTCCCTCTCTGGACTTACCATGCCAAATGGATTTTGATTGCCTTTAGCCAGAGATCAAGCACTGTTCTCTCTTATTAGAAGCAGTATTTGTTGTACCAGGACTTGAATGACCCCAGTGCAGAGAACTACAGAACAATCCCTTTTACTGCTATGCAGAAGACAAATATTTGCTGGTACAAAACAATTTGGATGGTGTTATAAGGAAGATTTCTGCACACCTCAAACATGCAACAAAGCTGACATGCCTTTCCACCAAGTCACATGTACCCTGACACCCGCTCTATTAGTAAAGCTGGAAAACAATGGTTTTATTTTACAGGGAAAACAAATTTGTTAAAAGTCTGCCTTTTTTTTCTTTGCTTATTTTTTCATCTTTTTTTTTTTCCTTCTCTCAGACTGGAATAAAACCAAGTTTCTTAATTTTATTTTAAATGTATTAATAGGTTGTGGGATGAAAGGAAAGAAATGAAAAGAGCAGTGCAAAAGACTGTCCAACAGCCAACAACTACTTCTTGGTGCAGGAGGGATGAAATGACTCTCAGCCAGGCTGATTCCCCATTGCCTACCCTGAATGCTCTGACTTCCGTGCTGTTGGCTACTTTGCATCACTGATTTTCATTAAAAGTCTAATCAAGGACCTGTTGATTTTTTCCATCAAGAATTTAATCAAAATCAGTTCATTACCATTACATGTTTTGTTTTAAATATTTTATTTTTTCCCCTGAAGTGAAGGACAATGCCAATTGCAAGTAAAAAGAAAATTAATGACCATTTCAAGTTGAGAAACTGAAGTGGAAGAGGTCTTTTAAGTGTGTTTACCCTTCTGCATCTTCATAGGAAACAGCAAGTGGTGAAATCAAGTTAAAATGTTTTTCCAACTGCAGAGAGCAAGCTGGACTCTGAGCTAGGAGTGAAGGATCAAGGTCCTCTCCTAAAGTGTCACATCCTGCAAACCAGCACTTCTGTGTGTAGCTACACAGAGAAGGAGAACCTGATAATTTTACAGGCTCCAGTTGGCAGCCCAACAGGAGAACAGCTGTTTCCAAGGGATGGCAGCAAGTTTTGTGTCTATCCAGCACTGAGCCATTTCTTTTTGCCCAGAAAACCTTCCCCAGCCTGTGAATGTTGAAGCAGGAAAGGAGAAACTGGGAGAAAGTGGGATGGAGAGGTTCTTGTTTGTAGCTGGCTTCTTCCAGGTGTGTTCACCTTTCCGGGTTGCTCAGTTTTAAAGTCTAATGAGATGTGCTGATTCCATAGCTGGGAATTTCTTCTGCAATAATAATTATCAACCTTTACCTTCCCCTAGCTGCTTCTAGTCCAGGTCCCCTACACCACCATCCGATAACAGATCTTGTCCTGCCAACCCTTCCAGGGGGTTGATGATCCCCATTTGACAGGCAGAGGAAAACAAACCAACAAACTTCTGTGAAGACAATGGGCATTTCTTCCCTTCACTGCATTCTTCCCGTCCCTTGACAGGTTGGGGTCCTTCCCTCTGACTCAGGTGAGGTAAGAGTTGGGTGGTGAGGTGAGAGATAGGTGACACACACCAGGCTGGTTTCCCCCTGCAATGCTGCTTTCAGGGTTTCACATCCCATTTTCAACCATCATGCTGAGACTTTCCACAGGGAAATAGATTTCTTCCTCTTGGAACTGGCTATGCTCCATGCAATGACCAAGGGTGCCTTTGCTGCTGCTTGCCAGGGCACCAAACCACACAGACCCATTTTCATCCAGTTCATGCCAGGCTGGGAGGCAAAAGCAAGCACAATCTGGCAAAGGAAAGAGCATAAATGTCCCACTCCAGATGTAGGAAAAAAAAAAATCAGCAAAAACATAAACAGTGAAAACATGGTCTGAGTGCACTGGGAACCAGAAGAGGTTTAGTGCAGCATGCTGGGGCACATCCCAGGCACAGCAAGCTGGGAACAGCTTGGTAACCATCAGACCTGTGTTTGGAAATGAGCTGTGCCAGGAGAATTAAGTAGAGCCAAGCCCTCCTTGTCAAGGACAGGGCAGGACAGCTGCCCCTTGAGGCTCCCTCCTCACCCTCCAGCCAGCCAGGTAGGGACGGTTTCCCACCTTCTTTCCCAGCACAGTTCCTCTCCTCCTATGTCTCATACAGTCATGCAGGTGTGGACATAATTCCCAGGCTCCCAGGGGACCAGACTGTGACACTTGGTCACGCACGCACTCTCTATGCAGCACCAAGACTGCACTAATGGGCAGGTGTTTGCCCTTCCAGCTACAAACCACCTCCCAAAAGCAGTATTTGTGGTCTCATTCCTGGTGTCTTCCCATTCCTGCTGCTTGCTGGACTAAGGGTTTAAACATGGTTCAAAACTTTCTGGTTAGCATTCCTGGGTTGCTAGGTTGGCTCTAGTACTCTTCTTCAGATAAAATAAGAATTTTGTAATATGATAAAGCTCTAAATAAAAAATTAGATGACCCTCAAATGCATATAGATACTTCAGTTTCCATCTTTGACTCAACTGTGCTTAAATTGCTGAGCAGAAAGAGGGTTTGGAAGGCCTTTGAAGGACCCTGCAGTTACCACCATTACCAGATTAGGTCTCCCAGGGCTCCAAATATTGCTTCATACATCACATGGTGCCTAACCCAGGAGCACTGAGAGCCAGGGAGAAGGAAATTCGGCTTGATTTCTCATATGTCCCTTCTCTGATGCTTCTCTTAAAGCTACAATCTGCCCTTTTCCACTAAACAGACAAAATTGTGGCCATAATGGGTAGTTCCTTTCCCCATCCAGCTGCTTGTGAGCTTGTAATGACACTGCAAAGCTTCTCTCATTCTGTAAATTCTCCTCTTAAGACACTTTAGGGTCATTCTTTTTTATGGGAAGAAACAGAGAGAGGAGGAAGGAAGATCCTGAGGGAAAGAGATAAATAATCTTCAAAAAGAACAATTAGCAATCATTTGCAGCACTGCTGTAGAGCAGAGATAGACAGCATATTTCTGGCTTTTAATTCTGATTAATGAGAAAAAGGCCTGGCATCCCCTTTCTCCATCCTTGAGAAACTGGTTTCCTGATTATGTCACAACTGATCTGCTATTGTTTGCTCTCAAGATTGTTTATCTCTTTTCTTCATGGTTGCTTTCTCTGGGACCTTAATAAATTGGATCCAGCCAGCAGCAGTGCTTGCTAATTTCCCCCTGAAGAGGATTTGAGTTTTTGTCAAGCTCACAGGGCACCTGTTTGCTTGGTCTCTGTTGCTTCTTAAAAGATTGTATTTGTAACATTGCTTTCCAGCACTGCAGCATCAAGAGTTCTGGTAGTTATGTGTTTGCAATGGATGAAATCAGCAGCAGGGCTCAGCATTGATTTAGAAATGCTCCACAGAGATGACCTTGGCCAACATGATTTTTTTAGGATCATATTTTTATAAGATATGGGGAACACCTTGTTCTTCTCCCCAGTTTTCAGAAAGGAGTGAGATGGGATAGGATTGCCAGAAGCTCAGAAAAGCCTTAGGCTGAAACAGCAGGAGGCTGGACAAAGCTCACAGGATTAATGTGAATCAGTGGGTATCAAGGTGGTAAAGAAGGGAAAGCCTCAATGGATGCAGAAAAGATGCTCAGAGCCAAGCCCATGGCACAGCTGAACCCTGCAGGAAGCTGTGGGTCCTGCTTCAGAGGTGGCTGAGCAGGGGCACAGTGGCTCTGGTGTGCTGGGGCTTGTGGTGCCTCTGGCATCCTTGTGGGCTCTGCCAGGACATCAGGCAAACTGAGGACAAGCTCTGCATTAGATTTCTCTTGACACTACTGTATGTGGTACTTTTCCTGCTTTCAAGCTGTTGTATGGATATGCAGTGAGGCAGCCCCTCCTTGCCAGGTGAAGCAGTGGGGAAATGAATGATGTCTGTTTTTGTGGGCAGCACAGAGGTGATGATGCACTTGCTTACTGCTCTGAAAGTGAAGATTAAAGATTTCTTGCTTTCTTCCCTTCCCATTTTCAAACCAATCCTCTCTGTGTGTGTATGTGTCTGCACAAGTGTCTGAGCTACTGCGTGCATGAACACAAGGGTCTCTCTTGCATTAATGCAGTCAGATAAGGAGGTCTCCTTGGGGAATCATTCCCCACTGTTTTTATTTCAATATGACAAACACTGCGTGCTTGAGTGGTAAATGAGATGGTGTTATTTCTCTGACTTCCTTTATGTTCTTGTCCTAATACTCCCTCCTATTTCAAGCTGTTGCTACAAACCCTCTCCCTCTGGTCCCTCTTCTCTGTGACTCTCATCCTTCAGATGTTTAGGCTAAGTCTCTCCGTGGGGTCTGATGGGATCAGCTTCATATACCTTCCTGCTCTTAGGTTACCTAGGAGAAAGGCCATGGGAAGAAGTGTTACCAAAGGCCTTGCCATCCCTAGGGCCATATACTGTAACCTGCTTTGTGATATGACCATTTCCTCTTGGTTGGAGTGATGAAAGCTACACCCCTAAAAACCTGCATAAATATTTCAGCTGAAAAAGGAAAAAAAAAAAAAGAAAGAAAAAAAAGAAATCATGGTGAGAATGGAGAGCCGGCTGCATTGCCAGCTCTGCTGGAAAGTGCGAACAGGGATGTGGGTTCTCTAAAGGTCACCCTGAGCCAGAGAAAGCCTCAACTGAATTCAAAATACCCCCCCTCCTTACTGGCAGCAGCACATGTGTTTTCAGACAGTCTTTAGGTTTCACTCTCATTAATGTTGCTTCCCCTTTGTGTGCTCCAGGGTCAGTTCCCAGCTTGCTCAGGGGTGGGAGCTCTCCCTGGTTTTGGGTTGCCTGAGCCTGGCGTGGCCGGATAGAAATAAAGTTGTGTTTTCTCAGGATCCCAGGTGGCCTCACCTTCTGCAACACTGACCTTACCATCAGCAAAGTTGGAAGCTCTGGTGACTGTCTCTTGCTGGGAATTAAGCTCTCAGGACATGACGTCTGCCACTGCCCTGCTTAGGTAAGGGGACATCCTCCTATCATCTCATGGAAAAATCCTGTAGAGGTGACAAAGCCACACAGCCCTCTGGACACCTGGTGTGCTCCCAGGTCTGTGAGGAATAGTGGCTGCTTCCCACTTGCCAGCATCAGGAGGACATTCTGGGGCACAGAATATCCCAGGGAAAAGCAGACAGCTCTGCCTTGAAATGTGTCAGGATTATTAGCAAGACTGTGAATGACATACCCCTTGATTTAGAATTAAGCTGATATTTTATTTCAACCTACACCTTATTGTTTTTGAGGAAAAGAGCTGCTCATACAGTGCCTGGAAAACTTGGAATAGCAGAAGGCAGTTCTCAGTGGTCCTGAGCTGTGAGGTGAGTGTGAGAAGCCACACTAGTGTTACCTGCAAGAGCCAGCTGAGCTCCTGAATGTACGGACACAACTGCATCCTGCCTTGAAACACATGAGAAGCCAGGCAGTGGTGTCACCAGTGATAACCATGGCCTGAAATCAAGGTCAGGTTTGGACATTCTCATCCCTCTTCCCCAGTGCATCATTGGCTCTTGCTCACTTTGTCCTGCTCCAGCATCTCCCTGACAGACCCAGATGGCTGATGATCACTTCAGGGTGGGAAGCTTCCCTAGAGATCCGTGTCACTCATGGTGGTGCAGAGAATAAGACATTTTTGGGGTTGAAACTAAAAACCTGAATCCCAGGGCATGGTGCCAAACCTGCCACTTGCAGGTTTCTCCTCCTGGTTGTAAAAGTCCTCATGACAACCTGTCCCAGACATGGGCTCACCAGGCTGTACTCACATCCTGGTTTTGGCAATGATGCCCCCCACTCCAGGCACCAATGCTGCAAGTTCCACTGTGTAAGTGTTGAAACTTGGTCTGTCATCAGTAAATTCAGCTTCTCATCCGTGGAGACAAATAAAGTGATCAACCTCACCCTACAGCAGAGAGCTCAAGGAAGGCTTCCATGCCTTGGAAAGGGAAGTGGAGGTGGTTGGCTGTGGCTGAAGTGCCCCAGATTTTGTGTCCAGTTCCGGGGAGGTAGGACTTGCTTCCAGCATTGTTAACCTTTGGCACCTCTGGGCTACTCAGCCAGGACATAAGTGCTCTTGTAATGATGCATTGAAGCCTCTCTTTACCTTCCCACCAAATGACAGTGGTGAGCAAGGGAGCACCAGACCCCTGGGAAGAAAGGTCCTGCCAAATCTGCCCCACAGTTTCCATAAACTGCTGATCTAGCCCAGTGTGCTTGCCTGAGGGAGGAACCCTGAGGACAAGCCTTGCTTAGGAGGTAGATGATGTCTTGCACTGACTTCCTCCTGCTGCACGTCTCTGTTGGACAGGGTGATCTCACCACGGAAAGCAGAGGGATGGAGAACACTTCACTCCTCAGTGGGTGGCACTCATTACATGGAGCAAGTGCCTAAAAGCAGCAGGGCTGTGCAGCCTTTCTCACTAATGGGGAGGTCTAGCCTGAGGACCGCAAAATGTGTTATTTTTTGCAACTTCTATCCCTGGAACTACATGGAGTGTAACAGGAAAGATTATCTTGACAACTCTCTCACCTTATTCTCTCATTACAGCTCATCCAGCAAGCATGGGGGGCTGGGTGGGGGGGGGGGGGGGGGGGAGTAGTGAAGCAATGTTAGGAGGCTGTGCATTTTTTATGGTTATGTCTTATGATGTGTTAATTTGCGAAATCAAATATATGTCTCAGCACTTCCACCTTTACCTCCTGCATGCCTGCAAAATAAATAGTCATATTAATCATACTTTGCCATTCTCTCCAGGGACTGGAAAACAGTTTGCAAAGATGGGTTGGGCTAGCCTTGCTGCCTTGTGGTGAGGGTGCTCTGAGGGAAGCTGAGGCACGAGGAAAGTGGAGCAGCTTGAGGGGTGAGAAGGGGATTAGTGGGTTAGTTCAATTCCCACAGATCCCTGTCCCTGACTGGGAGGTAAAGTGGCCAGAGGCAGAGTGGAGAGGATGCACCAAGGTTTCAAAATTGGATCTTGTGAGCTCTCACTGACTGGCAAAGCCCAGCATTGGGTGGTGAAGGATGGATGGATGGATAAGAGGTACCAGAGATGTGAAAAGGAGCAATGAGGGAAAACCACCCCCATTAATTCCAAATTGGAGCAGAACATGATGCAATTGTTCAGCTGTGAGCTGCTGAAGCTGAAGTCAAGCAGCAGCTGGGTATTAAGGGAACAGGCTCTAATACTTCAGCATGGAGTTTGTCCTGCTTCCCTCTTCCCTCCCCTCCCACCTGCCTACTATTAAAAAAAAAAATTCCTTCTCTTGCAGTCTGCTTTTCCTCTTTCTTAATCTTTGATGACTTCATTTACACTGGTTCTCTGTCTATTGACACCTGCCATCAGCTGTGAGCCTCTCTTCGCTGGAGGAGTCTGTGACCCATAGGCTCCAGCACGGTAGAATAAGTTATTAATCAAAATAATGTCATCCAGAAGCATTGCAAGCCAGGAAAAAAATAATTTGCTGTAGAAGAGATGTTTCTGGGGATCTGCAATGAGAAGTGTCATTATGTCCATGATGATATGTGTTCCTGGCCAGACACTTTCCAGGAAGAAATCAGTGTGGTACATTGAAGCCCACATTTCTGGAAGCATGGACATATGATATGGAAATAGGACAAAAAATATGACATGGAATAAGGAGCTTTCTGAATGGTCTGCTTCACAACTAGGATATTGCACATGCAATATGGAGCCCAGATAACCTGGATGTACAAAAAAATCCCTGTGGTCCTGAAAGTAGGGGGATGTTCTACATGATGGAGGGAGGATCAGAGAACTTTAGGTAGTCATGTGCGTTATCACCTCTCCTGTGAAGGGCCACATTCATTCAGACCTTGAGCCCCCTGCAGACATCACAAGGCACCCGTCCCTGAGGGCATCCTGCTGGCTGCCTGGTGGAGGAAAGACTGTGCCAGGGTGCAGCTGGGAAAGGACATTTTTTCAGGACCTTACCCCTACTCCAGGAGCCTTTGAGGTACAGCTGACTATAAATCTGAAATCGGTCCTTTTGGTGGCTTGAAGTGACAAAGCTGTGCAGCCAGGGAGAGAAACCAGGAGATTTTGGTCTGAGTATGAGGTTAGAAAGAAAAGAGAAAGGTTTTGTGCACTGGATGGGAGAACTAACTCTTTTGGCTTGAGTTAAGAGATACAAACTATGCCAGGCATCGCCCTGAGCCCCTCAGTCACAGTCAAAATTCCACCACACTGGCTTCTCATTCAGGCATCTGAGGTGATCTCCAGACTTCCATCTCTGGCCATACCACTGTACCATTGCAGCCTTTGGTGTTTGCAGATTTAGGCTGATCTGCTGCTCCTCTGAGATGGTGCTCTAGGTTTCCTAACAAAGATAGGTTGAAGGAACACCAGCAGGAAAATTTCCCAACCCTCTCGCCCCATTTCATACTGTAGGGGAGACCTAAGACTGTGAGTGTGATGTTTCTTCTGGATGCTGATGACTCAGCCAAGGACTCAGAGCCACACATCATGGGGGGATTATCAGTCATGTGGGACACAATCCCTACCGAGGATGTCAGCTCTGGGGGAGATGGGTGACATTTGCCCTGGGCTTCCCATCATGTCCTCCATAGTGAATGACTCCTTTTTTTGCCCTCTGGACAGAGTATTGGTGACAGCTACCCTGTTCCCAGCACCTCTCCAGTTTCCCTCCCATGCACTGCTAGCAGCCCTGCCTCAGTATCCTGAGACTGTTCACTGTGTAAAGGACAAGATAAAACTGCAATAACCTGACAAGTCACTTGTCCTTATGGCATGGCTGAGTTCCCAGCTTCTTTCCTGTTATGTCCTTAGTCTCAAACAATTTGCACTTGAAGGTCACAGGATGGGAGGCTCTCATATCTTCCAGAGGTTTGGGGACAAAAGGGTCACAAAGGCAGGCAAGGACTCTGTTGGGTGCTTCATGCTCAGGGAAGGGGTGGAACCAGCTTCCTACACCAAGAGGGGTAGGAAATGCTGGAGATGCCTGCTTCCCTGCCCGTGCTTGAAACCGCAGCCATCTCCCAGCCCTGTTGTGCAGCAGTCTTAGGAGGGAGGGTGGCACCCTGCAGCGCCCTGTCCCCTGGATGCCTGGGGAGGAAAGGCAGGTTCTGTGCAAATGAGCTCCCTCGGAGGCTTCGATGGGCTGAGACCAGCTAAATGCTGATGCGGCTCATGCAGAGACTGTCATCCTGATGACTTGTGGGGAGCAGCATGGCTGAGGACGGAAGGTGCCACAGGAATGAAAATGACTGTCTCCAGATTATTTGTGAGCCCGGGATGAAGGCATTCATCAGCAAGTCTCTCTGTAGAGTACAGCTCCCCAACTGCTCTGGATTTTCTGTTGTAATGTGAATACATGTCTTATTGCAGCGGAAGGCACAGCCTCTGGTGCCCTTAGGGACACCTCAAAGGACCCTAAACATCTGCACAGGGCTGGTGGATACAATAGAAGGCAGCCCCTTGCACCCTTGAAAGGCCAGGTGGGATCTCCTGGACATCTCCGCGGGGGCTAGAAACCTCTACCAGACACATGAACTTCTCCCTCAAGGTCACAGAGTAGAAAAGCAGCTGGAGCTGGTTCACATTTTCTTTTTTTAAACAAAATGAGACTTTTCTTAGATACTGTTTTCAGGAATTTCACCAGGAAGGAAAAGATGTCTTTTATTTCAGGAACATTTCCTTAATGCTCCAAACTGACAGGCACACTGACAGCAAAAACATCCTGAACCCCCCTAGACTTTTATTTTTTGAACACAAGAAAATTTGCATATGTTAGCATATATATTTGATATATAATGTGTATATCCTCTGAAAAGTAATTAGTATTTTTTCAACCAGCTGCAATGATCACATGTTCCTAGGCTCCGTGCTGGCATAATTGGATGAAACTCTGTTGTACGTGTTATACTGCCGGTTTGAAGAACGCATCCAAAAGTTCCCATCTGGGCCCAGGATTTCAGAATTTCTGTTAGTGCTTTAAAGTATTTCTACCATGGCCAAAAGGTCAGTACAACATGAGAAGCTGTGGGGGCTGAGCCTGGGTGTTAAAGGTCATGTCCAAAAAACCCATCAGAATTTGTGCAGACTCCTGAAATCAGGAGACTTGGCAGACAAAGTAGTTTAGAAAGTCCCGGACAGCACACTTGAAGAGTGGGGGCTATGGCTTCAATAATCTTGTTTGTGCTTGTTTTCAATTATCACATCATACAGCTAAACCTGGAAAGCCACTCCTGACAGCAGTGTGTCATGGAAGAAATGGTTTCTTCTAAGGGCACCATGAAGGCTTTCTGAGGATAAAGAATAAGACTTGTGCAACTTGTTAAAGGAGCTGCAATAAAGCAGAAAAACTGTTGAAAGGGAGACTCAGTGTATCACTGAGGATATGAACTCCCTGCCTAAAATTGATTGCCAACATGCTCATTCTGTGGTCGGGTGAAAATGCTCCTCATCCTCCACTCTGGCTGGATTTTGTCATGGGAAAAATAGGCAAGAGGCACAATGCAAGGGTGACTTACATGTTTGCTGACGGAGCAGCAGATGGAATATTTCTTTTTATCAGCAGAATCAAAAATCTTTAAATCTTGTGAAGAGTTCAGGTGAAGAAGAGTTTAAGAAGTGAGAAAAGGTAAGGATTGCTTTCAAGTCTCCTCCACCAGGAGCTTTGTTGATCCCTGTGAGCAAAGCAGTTTTGGGTTCAAAGGGGGCTGAATTCCCCATCTTTAAAATGAGCTTGGCTACACTTGTCCACCTTTCAAGGGCGTTGTGGGTATAAATACTCCCAAATGCTGAGATGCTACAGCAATCACACATACACTTGAATTAGAAGGTTTTCCAAGTTGTCCAGAGGCAGCCATTTGCCAGCTGGAAACTCACTGCATTGAGAGGCTTTATTTCAAAGCTCAGCTACAACAGCAAATGACATCTCAGTGTGTCTGACAGTGAAGGGTGACGTGGTCTGAGGAACTCTCTAACTGCATGCTCTGAAGCAATTTTGAAGTAATTTTGAGGGAGCAAGTTTTGATAGCCATGCCTGCGGATGGAGAGCAGCATGGAAAGCCATGCTGAGGTTGTTGTTTGCTGCTTATGATGTGCTGGCTGAAAATCAGGCTCCCGGCTCGAGACAGCACAGGCTCCTCAGATCTTCAGCCTGGATAGAAATAGCACATGCTTGAGCTAACTGCAAAATGTGAAGGAATGGCAGCAGAAAGCATACCTGACAGAAGGCTCGGGAGAAGGCAGTGCATGTTCACAACAGCCTGGACACTCACAAGCAAATACTGTTTTTCTTCCAGTAGGGTGTCACCAAGAAAGTGCAGCTACTGTCACCAGTGGTGCAGAACCCAAAATGTGAAACAATTAAAAACTTAGTTCAGGAATGTTTTTATTTAACTGGTCCTATTTGTGGACAAAATACCAGTGCAGCCCTGGATTTCATGCTGTTTCAAGCTTCAAAGCTATTGCTCTCTGCCTTTCAGTCAGAGGAACTTGGACTTTGAGGGTATTCTCTGGTCAACACTGGAACAATTCCCCTTAGCAGAAGGGTCACCAGTTCGTTGCCAGGGCAAGCTGGCCTCCTGGCATGAGGACAGAACACACAGCAACACCATAATGCAGAATGCCAGCCCAAAAATGCCAGCACTTGGACTTTGCTAGGAGCTACCAGGGCCTGGTGCATACCACTTAAAGCCACCTGATGATAAATCCTCCAGGTTCTCTAATTCTTTTTCACTCTGCAACCTTCTTCCTCACCAGCCATAAGACTCCTGTTTCAGGCTCTGAGCGTTACCATGGTATTCAGGCCACCAGAGTCACCTCACCAGCTCTATCAAAGCCCCTTGAACAATAAACTGCTGTAATCACTGGATATCTCTGTGATTTCAGCAAAAGGAGTGTTACAGTTCTCCTTTGTCCCAGAGCAGATGCTCTGAGATGTCTAAGGGTTTCATGAGTCCAGTCTCATGTCCAGTCACTTTCCCCATGATTTGTGCAAGCTGGAGGCAGAACTGTGCTCACCCTCATAGTCCTTGCTGAACTCTCATGCCTGTGGTGACACAAGGGACCCTACACCCATGTTTTTCTCACACTTGCTCATCTCACAGCCTTGCAAGGGATTCGGAATGGCAGGAATATTTTTTACAGCTGCATTTTTTTTACACCTCCAGATGTTTCACTTCCTCTTTTCACTCCCACCCCCAGTGACACAATGATGAGAGACTCATTCCTGGAACTGGGTTAAGATCTCTGCCTACCAGCTTGGGAATTACATTTTGGGGGGTTGCTTTTAACTTGTCTTTTCTCAGCTCTAGCAGCTGCTGGTTACTTCTTTTTGCCTGATGCCATGTCAGTAGGCTTGTTTTCCCCTAAAAGGACTCTGCTAAGCTCTAGCCCACCCCTGCAAAGACCTTGTGAAACACAGACAGGCTTCCATGATGGCCCAGTTTTGCATTTATCTCAAAATCCTCCAGCTTATTCATCTCCCAGTTTGATAAAATCTTTCTAGGGCTTCTCACAATCCCTCATAGTTCTGTCCTTTCATCAATTTCTTTCCTTCTTCTATTAACAAATAAAACCCTACACAGTGTGATGCCACCTGGATAGATCTCACCTCTTGCTCCGTCCCCTTGCTTCTCCAAACCATTAATAAATATTTTCAGTCATGCCCCTCCCAATGCTGTTCCCTTGGGTCTTTCCCATTTAACCTCCCCCTGCTCCGAGGATCATTTATTCACTCCTACCCTTTGTATCCCATTGCTTGAGCAGTTTTTGACCCACAACAGGATGCTGCCCCTTACCCTGCAGATATTTATTTTCCTTAAGAGTCTCCTGTGAGGAACGCCACCAAAAAGCCTGTAGAAAAATCCAAGTAAATTATGTCCAGAAGCGCCCTTTATCCTATTTGCTGTATTAACTCTTTCTTGGGTTTTGGCAGGCTCAGAAGTCATAGATTTCTGTGTCTGCTGCATTCCTGCTTGTCCCCACGTGCTGTCTATTCAAGAAGTAGGGCTGGATGCTCTGAGTTACTCACCCAGCACTGGATTACTCAGGATCCTACCAAACCAAAGATCCATAGGACCCCAGAGTATGGTGCCATATTAACACAGGGAGGGATTTGAAAATAAGGGCAAAACTGTGGAGCCCAGATGAATATTCACACTTTAGTTAGTTCAGTCATCCCTCTGGGAAGAGTACTGGGGAGATAAAAAATATTTCGTTGTATATTTTCATATTTTGATTAGATTTCTGTATCTTTCATTTACTGTTTTGGTTTACTTCTAAAGTTTCAGGGTTTTTTTAGAAACATGTTAGTTAATGTTCATTCTTTCACCGTGGGATCTTCTAGGCAATCACAAGCCTTTTTCAGATAGAAAAAACCTGCCATGTTTTTTCAAATAGGAAGAAACCCTTGTTTCAACATGAGATCCTGGGTTTATTCCCTGGCATCTCCACAAGGGTGCTGCTCATTACCCCTGAGTGCTGTGAACCCTTCAGAAGGACCTTTGGAGGGAAGGGTAGAGAAGAACTGCCTGGAAGTCAGCAAAGCTAATCTGTCTGAAGTTCAGGGCAGGTTCTGCACGTGGGGAGCAACGAGCCCATTCAGAGTCTGGGGGATGCCCTGCTGGGAAACAGAGCTGAGGAGGAGGAGCTGGGGGTCCTAGTGGACAAGAAGCCCTGGCTGAGCCAGCAGTGTTCCCTGCTGGGAGGCCAATGGTTCTTCAGGGTGCCTTAGGAAGAGCATTGCCAGCAGGTCAGGGAGATGACCCTGACCCTCTGCTGAGCCCTGTGTCACATGGAGCACTGTGGCCAGTTCTTGGTTCCTCAGGACTGGGGAGACATGGAGCTCTTAGAGCAGGTCCACAATTTCTTGGTGTATAAGACATGGCCAAGATCTTTGTTTGAACGTTATCTGTGAGTTTGGTGTTCAGCTTTTGGAAAGATATTGAAAACTGAATGATTGAAAAAACAGGACCTGTAAAAATGATGGGAGGCCTAGGAAAAAAGAAAACTTGGAAATTAATGTGAAGAAATTTTTCCTATATAGTCCAGCAAAGAGAAGGGTAAGAAGTAACTTGACTTATAGGTATCTATACAGGAAGATGGTATTTGATATTACAGTCCTCTTTAATTGAGCAGACAAAGCAAAATGAGATCCAGTGTCTGGAAGCTGAAGATGGAAAAATTAAAGGTGAATATAAGGTGCAGTTTTTTTTTTTCTTTTTTTTTTTTTTTAATAGGCTGAGCAATTAACCACTGGAGCAATTTCCAAGAATGGAAAAATTATCCATCACTCGAGGTTCTGAAGTCAAAACTGGATGGCTTTCTGAAATGCACATCCCATGTCAGTGCCCAGTCACGAGTGCCATGCAGGACTGCTGTAATTCCATGGATCAGGTCCTTCAGGAGGTCAAAACCAATTACCATAATTGCACTGTCTGCTGTAAATTCCCTGCATATCCATGGCCCTTTCTCCACCACATTTCTAAGACATGACTACTTAAGAGCAGCACATCAGAAACCTCTGTTTGGGTAGAAAATATATCTAATGGAAAAATTGCCATAATGTCCTTTCCTTTCCCCTCTCTAGATGGCCTTTGGGAACACAGAGGCAGCGCCAAACACCTTTCCCCACCACTTTTGTCTTGAAGGTGCACCTATGAAAAGGCTGCCTGATGCTGGTCCCTCCCTGTCAATCCCCTCCAAGAGCTGGGCAGTGAATTCTCACCTGCCATTGTCTCTCAATCCTGGCATCCCCAACCAAGGTACTTCAAAACCAGTCACTCTGTGTGTTTCCCCACTGGGGCTCGTGTTTGTGAATTCCCTTCACCATGTTTGTTTTGCTGTCATGTTTGCCCCAGCACTAGTAAACCACATCTGGCTATTCCCTAATAGCACTGCCTGAAACTGGTCTCACTGTTTTCATACATTTACCCTAAATTTCCACTGCTTCCTATTGTTTCACATCTTGTCTTAGGAAAGGTTATCATGTGAACTCAAAACTGGGCAGCCTGAAGTTTCTTTTACTCTTGCTGCCGGTTTCTGACAGCACGAAGAGCAGATACAAAGAGTGACAACAGGAACCATGCATGTTTTTGTACTCCTGCTTCCAGGAAATTTTCCTTGTTGTGTGTTTATGGAGCACCTCGCAGAGCTGGCCTGTGATGCAAGTTCCCCAGGGGCATGCAAAGAGGAACTGTTACTATCAATTATTGCAATTATTGCAATTATAATAATTATTATTCTGTCACTTAAATTTCAGCAATTAATTTTTCCAGAGTCTAGTTCAAGCCATTTTCTCTCTGCCAGATGCTGATCACAGCAAGAGCGAGGTGCAGCATCTGCTGCTGATCAGAATCTGGATTAACTCATGAAATACCTCAGAGGCAGGTGGCTGGTAAAGTACAGGCCTGGCTCTCTTTGATGGGCTCAGGGAGAGCCCATCAAAGCAGCTGGGTGTGCAGTGTGATCTTTATGCTGCAGATTGTTGGATCCCAGAAACCTGGGATTTTTGAGCTTTCTGTGCTTTCCAGCACTGACCCCCTGGAGAACACTGCTTTTGACCTGAGGCCTTGGAAAGGGCTTCCAAATTTGAGTGATGGAGTTAGAGTCACAGGTGTGTAGTTAAAATAGAAGTGTGTGATTTCACATGGTGAAGGGTTTTTAATTTGAGGGTTTTAGAATATAGTAATGGGTATGGGACAAGATGGAACATTTTGGGTGTTGTTTCTTTCTGGGTTCTTCCTTCTTCTTCATGATTTCAGGTAGTAGTTTCTGGCTGGATAGCTAGTGTTGCACTGCGGGTCACAGGAGTTTGGTTATTGAGTCAAAAGTATAAATAATATAAGTGTTAATTCTCTGTTGGACCGTTTAGCTTTAAGAGACCTTGTAACTAGCTAGGTTCACCTCCATTTTGCTCACATTTAGCTGGTAGCTAGAAGTGTTGCAGAACTCTCTGTACTTTAGATAAGATTTAATAAACAATCAAGCCCAAACATGAGAAAATTTGTCTCCTCAGTGTTTTTAATCCTGACTCTGAGTGAAGACAGAAGAAAACTGCAAACAAGCCACTAATTAAGTAGTACAAATACCACATTTACAGCAGACCCGGCATGACACTAGTCTAGGTAGTGCAGGCTGATAGGACTACACTAAATTGGGCAAGAAGAGTTCAGAGCCAGGATGCTGTCAGACTGATGCAAAGGGTGTGGGGGGTGGATTATTCAAATTTAGGCAGCTGAAAGCTGTGTCTCTGAGCTACAGCTGTTGTCTAGGAACCTACCAAAAAAGCCTGGACATGCCAAGGAGCAGTTCATCCCATCCTTGTAGGAGCACCTCCTAGCAGTGAGTCACCTCACCCTTTGGAGACACCTCGTTTTCCCCATTGGTTTTAGTGAAGCCTAAAGTGTCTGTTTAGACCAGACACCTTCCTAAAGTGGGAAGAAAATCATACCCTCCACATTCTTAATTGCAGGTTTCATAAGAAACCTTGACACATGAGAAGAATCCATCAATCCAAAGGTTTGGGAACTCCCAATTCCAGATAAATGTAGGAAGGATAAAGCCAGTGGCAGTTTCCTCTCATCAACCAGCATGAAGTGACACTAACAACACACTGTTTTGGCAAAAACTAATACAGAATATACAGGTCACCTTCCTAAGTGACAGATCTGAGACCTAAAATTGGTATTAGTTGGACAGGTCCTTTGAGAAGTATTTAGTCTTTTTGTCTGCATGTGTCAGCTCAGAGCTGGCTTACACCACATTCAGGGTGTAATATTAACTTCATACAAGGTGCTCCTTCCTGGGGCATCACTGCTGCTCCAAGTAATAAGCAGTTTTCTAATGCAAACCCTGAGAAATTCCACACCCAGGCCAGCAAACTTGAAATGAAGGCAGAGGTCTGTACCTCAGGAGGCAAAAATTCTCGAAATGTTCATAATAGATATTCAGTTCACTGCTTTAAGACAGGGACTGAATGATATCCTTGAATCTTTCAACAGCAAGACAGTAGGCAGGAGCTAGGAGATTGCTGATGTCTTGTTGATATCATGCCCAGTTCTGTGTTTCTGCCTTCCAAAAAGACCTTTAGTTAATTAGAAGAGGATAAGAAAACAGCTGCCATGATGACTTGATGCTGGGGAAAGTTGTCTTCTAGTGAGGAATTCACTTATGTTATTTATCCAAGGGAAAATTAAGAGGCAATTGGATCATGGCCTCTGGGTCTGGGCATTAAAAAACAGTCCAAGGAAATAAATGGGACTTTGATCTGCTGGGAAAAGACAGCTGCAAATCCAGTGGTAGGCAGAGGAGATGCAGCCACACTAGTAAAAAAGTGCAAAAAATGAGTGGATAACAAGGCTTGGCAGGGTGTCCCTTACTCATCTCAAAGTCAAGTTGAGGATGTGCCATGGTGCTCACAAGCATCATGTGAACAATGCAGAAATTAGTGGGGTGGAACTTTGCTCTCCTCACTGTTGTTTGGTGTTTTGGGTTCTCTGATTCCCAGGGCTACAAACAGCTGCAATTTCTCACTGATAACAGATAAAAAGTATTTCTCACATGCAGCAGCATGAATTAGGAGTGTAGCAAATACTCTGCCATTTTGGGCATCAGGAACAATATCTGTTCTTTAAAAGACACTATTTAACTTCACTTGTGTGGCTGCTTGAATGTTTCTTGGTGATGCATGGGAAGATTATCCAGAAAAAAATAAAATAAATGGACCAGAAACCAGACATGAAACACCTTGCTTTCAATTTGTCTTCTTCAAATTAGGAAAATTATAAAATAGAAGGCCAATTTCTTCAAGATCCATCAGCAGAGGCCATGTTTAATGCTGTGTAAAGTAGGTGAAGGTTTCTACTATTTCAATAGTCTTTTTAGTGAGCTCTGCTTTAGTGATGGTGTTTAATAGTTCTCTAGATGGATAAGAAAAAAAGAAATTAAAAAAAAACGAAGAGTAAGGATGTATTTTCCTTTTTTGATGGCAGAGCTGCAGAAGGCTGCAGGCTGAAACACAGGCTGTGAGTGGGGTTCCTGGAATGGGTCCAAGACAAAGCCGGACCCTGACTCTGCTTCCACATTTTTGAAAGGCTTTAGGACAGGGAGACTGGAAGTTCATTCCATGAAGGCAATTTGCCCAAGGTAACTGATCAAAAAAGCAATAAAGAAGTGGGAGAAATAAATTGTGTAAACAACTTCATGAGTGTCTGCATTTGACAGGGATAGAGTTAATATTTTCCACAGTACCTACTATGGGGCTGTGATCTGAATTTGTGCTGAAAACAGTGCTGATAACACAGGAATGTTTTATTTATTGCTGAGCACAGACCTTGCACAGAGTCAAGGCCTTTTCTGCTTCTTCCACCAGTGAGGGGGCTGGAGTTTGGGAGGGGACACAAATGGGACAGCTGACCTCAGCTGACCACAAGGACATTCTGAACCAGATTGCAATGTGTTCATAATATAAACCTGGGGCAAGAATCTAGGGGAAGGGGGAACATTTGGAATGGTGGAAGTTGTCTTCCCAAATAACCATGAGGTGTGATGGAATCCTGCTTTCCTGGGGAAGACCGACCATCTGCCTGCCCATGGAAATGGTGCTTGAATTCCTTGCTTAGTTTACCTATGAGGCTGTTTTCAACTCAAGCCATGAGTTTTCTCACTTTATCTCCTCTGATTCTCTACCCCATCCCTACACAGCAGGATGAGCGAGTGGCTGTGTGGAGTCTTGCTGCTGTCTAGGGTTAAACCATGACAATGAGGAATAAGTACCATTTCTTTAAATCCAGCAAAGGATGGCACCAGTTAGAACCAGCAGTTAGAATTCAATTGAGGCAGACAAAATTCAATTCAGAGGAAAGCACAGGTTTTTCACCGAGATCAATTAACCACTGAAACAAACAATGAAGGAAGCAGTGGTTTCCAGCCTGCTCATATATTGGGCTGACATGCCATATGGAGCCACAGGCAGATCTAAAATGGGGTAAAATCAGGCTACATGAGGTGAGAAAACATCTCCTTATGGTGGTAATCAGGTGAAGCTCCACCCTCCAAGTTATCACTGGCCAGAGGGGATGACTGTGTGGCCCATTTGTAGTTTTAGACAGACTGGACTTCTTAACCAGGAACATACCCAGAGACTTTTCAGCAGGCTCTGCTCAGCTACAATTGCATAATGAAGTCCTTTAAGGCGGAAATGTTTCTGTTTAGTTCACTAATAGGGTTTCATTAAGAGCCTTTATAGACCAAAAGACAAAGAGTAACCCAATCAAAGGTTCCTGATGAAGACAAAACAGCAAAATAGGAAAACCAGAAATTACTACATACCAGGGATTCGTGAGCTGGTTCCCTGCAATGAACAGAGATGTAGTTTATTCATTAATTTTCAAGGACATTTAGTGCTTATTTGCATATGAAAACCTGTGCACAGAGAAGCATAAGCCCATGGAGGTGTCAGCATTCCCAGGGATCAGTCCTGGGGCCGTAGGTGTGACAGCCTGGGTCAATGATGGATGCATCTGGAGGATGGAGTCTGAGAGAGTGAAAGAGACTGCAGAGTAGTGCCACAACAGGACAAGATCCAGCCCTGGCCATGCTCTGAGGACCCAGTTTCTTATATTTTGCACTCTCTGCAGGACCAGCTGAGGTGGATGGCTCCCCATTTGCAGGTGATCCAGGAGGAAATGCACACACACCTACCAAACCACCCCTCCCTCTACATGCCTAATCCAAGTGGTGGAGGGACCACGTGAATGATTCCAAAGCCTCCAGCACTTCCACTGGAAGGAAAGGGTCATGGCTGAAGTCACAGGTAAATACAGCCCTACAACTTGAATTTCCAGCACCTCAGGAGAGAAACGCCTTCACAGAACAAGAACACTTGTTCTTGTCCTTCTTTCTGTGCTGGCTGTATCTGCTACGAAAGGAAAGGTGTCTGGCAGAGCCTGCAAAGGGAACCTTGCAGACACTGTTGCCTCGGAGCTTACCCTAGCAATCAGAGTTGTGCAGTCCCAGCTCTATCCAAGACACACCATAGTCCCTATGTCTTACCAGCCAACACCAAGACCTGGCAGTCCTGGGAAAGCAAGCCTTTCTCTCACAGGCAAATACAGAGTAAAAATAAAGTATTGCCTATATGAAATGTCTCCCTCACAGTGAGTTCTGGGACAAAATTTGCCAGTGGAAAGGACCTCCTAGGCTGCTGCAGTCACTCATCCACAAGAACCAAAGCCTCTAATCCCATTAAGAAACTTATCTTTCCTGATGGACAAAAAAGCTTTCTCCCTTCAAACATCTATTCTGATGGAAATCTTTATACCAGAACTCTTTCTGCCTCACAAAGGGCCAGGGTGCAATCTAAGCCTTTGATGTTGTGTTTGGAGTATAATGAAAGGCATTAATTTGAATAGAATTATTGAAATGGCATGTCTGTTTCTCTGCTATTAATAGAAAATCTTAAAACAATGAGCAGTAGAGATGGGGTCTATTGCAGCAAGCAGGGACAAAGGCAGAGCACTTTGCTCTGGTTGTATTACGGGAATGGCCTCAGGTCTCTAATGTGCTGGGCTCTGCACAGAGCAGAAACAACAAACCTTGCACGAGGCTAAAAGAGCAAAATCTTTGGACCTGGGCTCTGTCTGCACATCTACAGCTCAAAAGCTGCAGTGCATCAAAGAAAACTGCACAGAATGGATACAAACCAAATCAGAGGTGATGGGTCTTCATTTACCTGGGTAACTCCTTGCCAGAGGGTGCTATGGCTGCTAAAAGTTTCTCTGGGTTCAAGGTGAGACTGAATGAATTTACAAAAGAGAAATCCAATAATGATCAAGGCTGTAATTCCCTAATATTTGTAGCATGGGAAGGATGCAGGAGGGGAGGATCATACCTGTGTGACATGATATTATGTCTTACTTACACTTTATGAAGATGCTGAGATATCTGAGCTTTAATCTGACAATAAAATTGTTCTGATAGTTTTGAGTTCTTCTGATGCCTGTATGTAAAGAAGCATTTGTATTTTTATATCTGTGCATCATTGCATAATAAGCTGAAAATCATAGATCTAGGTGGATTCTGTGGTGAAAAAATAAAAACCTTAAACAACACTTCCCAGGGACTTGAGTTTCTAATAATTGTCTCTTTGTCTTTCCTGTTTGCTTTCCAAGAACAGGCTGGCAAAGTGACTCACTGCTCCTGTGCTGTATTCTGGGAGCAAAGATGGCAAAATGGGATGAGGCACCTTGTGGGCACTGACTCCACAAGGAGCTCACAGTGAGAAATAGTTTAAGGAAAGAGGTGAAAAGGGTGAAAGAGGTGGAATTAGACAGTTCTCCCACCTCAGGACACTGAGAATCTCTGTGGAAAGATGGCAGAAACATGCTTTTGCCGCAGAGTGTAACACAGAGCCCAAGAATTCAAGAACCCTCAAGAAGAAACTGCTTAGTGGTGGATGCCACAAACCCCACCATCATCCTCAGCAGCTGTTTCCGTGAGGGAAGAACTCCAGTGACTGATGTAAGTTTATTTCTTTGCCTTGACAAGCGCTTTCTGGCTCAGATAACCTCTTCACCTGTGCCCACTAACTTTACCTCCAGAGCTGGTTTGATGGGCACAGGATGATGCAAGTCCGAGCTTTGGAAGGGGCTAAGAGTACACATGAGCAGCATGGAGATCAGCTGCAGGAGGAGATGAGAAAACCTGTGTGCCTTGGGATGTCATTCCCAGCATTTCCTTCTGCCCTCCACCATGCATGGAGCAAGAAGACTTGCCTTACACATCTGCTCTGAGTCCCTGGCATGGCTTTGCTTTCTCCCCAAGACACCAAGGCTAGCAACATCCTCCCTCCTTCAGGTTCTCTGTGGCTCTCCATTGCACTGTTGGGGTTTGAAACCATGCATACATAAAGGTCCAGCAGGGTTTTCAAAAAGTGACCAAGGCTGGAAATTACCCAGAATACAGACAGAGAGAAACCAACCTTGGGTTTGCAGAGCAGAGGAACAAGCGACAGGAATGGGAGGCTAATTAAAATTAAAGCTGCGAGATGGGGGTGACCAGAAGAAGCTGAGAACAGAAGGCAGCATCACAACTTCTGCTATTTGCTTTTCTGGTTTTAATTACCTGGCAAATTCTTCTGTAACATTCCCATTCTTTTCATTCAGGATGCTGGGGTTTCTTTCCTGTTAGCCACCACAGACGAAGCCAGCACCACGTTTTACCTTCTCCATACTGGGAGAACAAGGCTGAAGATTTGCATCTTCAAAAGGGGGCGTGCAGCTTGGCAGACAGCACCGTTATGTGTGTGCACAGAGCAGCAAGGAGCCTGCTCTGTGTCAGTGCCACTGGGCTTTCTGCGGGAGCTGTGCCCCATGAGCTGACACAACCTCTGCTCCATCTGGAAGGATGCTGGATCCATCTGTAGGCCAGGAATCAGCAGGCTCTTGGCCATTGTGCAACACGTGTGCCTTGTGGAGGTGCTGCATTTCTTCTCTGTAGCAGTGACACAGCCCAGGACCCTGGTTTGAAAGCCCTGAGCTGCTGTCACAGCTGCATCACTGTTCCTTTTGCATGCTGCTGCAGAGTGATTCTGGATAGAATATCTGGCAGTGTGAGCAATTAAGGGCATGTCTGTATGCATTGTAGGGCATAAAGGAAAATTTCAGCACAATATGCAGGAGAGTCCACTGGGAAGCTGGAAGCAGAAGACCCATGTTGGATCTCCTTCAAGGATGCAGTCTCAGCTCTGGAATGATCCTTGTGACCTGCTTTGTGCAGGGCATGCTTCATGACCTGCCTTCAGAGCTGCCCCGGAATGCATTTTGTTCATTTAATCCATGCCCCAGCTGGCACACCACACTCTGTCTCACAGGCTGCCTCTGAAGCACAGAGGTGCAACACTTTTCTGGGGCCTGCGTGGGCTGACACAGGACAGATACAGAAGCTTACTGTTTCTGAAGAACTTGCAAGCTGTAAACTTTTCCTTGCTTATTATCTGGGTTAATTAGCTGCTGGGTTTTCACACACACTTATAGAAGCCTGGTCTCCCAGAAACACCAGCAGAGAGTGGTGAAGACCACTGAAAAACAGTGGAAAACACCAAAGCAAATGAAATTTTTGGTGGTGTCAAACAGAGCATCTACAGCTAAAGCAGACATAAATACAGTATCTATGATGCATTCAGAAGGTTATCTCTCATGATAAAAGGGAGTTGCAACAAGGAGATTTCTCCAGCCTTCCTTCTTTCCTCTTCCTACTCTTCCATGAAACTTTTCATTGTTGCTGAAATTGCAAAATCTGCAGTACATGGGAGGAGCAGCAAACACCAAATAAAGCCTGGGACAGAACCAGCAGCAGGCAAAGTACGTATTGTAATCCACACACAGATTCATTAGAGTCTGGCAATTATGCTGGGTGTTAATTACTGCTGCACTAGTCTGGATGCAACAGCACTGGCACCTCTGGGTTGTCACAAGTGTGGTCCCACAGCAGCTCCTGCTCCACCTCTCCTGGCATTGTTCATCACCTTGTTCTTCTCTGTCCCTTGGCAAACTTGGCCTGCACATTTGGAAATGATGAGATAAAGCTCACAAAATGAACAGGTTTTTAGCAGGTGCTGGATCTATTGATTGTCTGCTGGCCTTTCAATTGCTGGGGGTCACATCTCCAAGTTCAGCCATGAAATAACAAATACTATAAATAAAACAAACAGGCTGAGATTTTTCACAAGGTTCCAGTCACTAACAGCTTCTTGAAGAGAAAGTATCAGATGATTCAGAGGTCCTCAGGATGTACAACCAAAGCTCTCAGGCTGTAATCTGTGAGCACTTCTCTTAGCAGTCATATGGGTGAACCCCTCTCTCTTCACCTCCTCTGCCACCAGCAGCTCTTTCTCCCCTCTCTGCACCATTTCTGTAAGCACATGATGAACTCTAGGTGATCTGGCTTAAACATAGGTATGTGGACATATTTTCATGCTTAATACATATAACTTTACAGACTGCTTACTTTCTGTCAATTCAGTGACTGAGGTTATCATGTGGCTTCAGAAAAAGGGGAGGCTTTCCCATCATTTCCACCATTTGCCATGAACAACCACTGTGAGCTGTCTAGCCTGCCCCTAAATAATTTTGGCAGCAAATCCTCTGACATCCTTCTGTGGACCGCGTTGGACAGACAAAATCAGCTCTTCCTGAGAGCACTCCTCTCTATTTTTCAGCATAAATTTTCTTCTCCTTCTGGTTCATTTAGGTTGGAAAAGTCCTTTAAGATCATCAAGTTCAACTTGTAACCCAGCTCTTCTGTGTTCACCACTAAACCATGTGTGTGAGCACAGCAGATCTAGACAAACCCTCCTGGAGTCACATACAGCAGTTGCTGTGCAAATTCTGCTCATTGCATGGGAAGAGACTGAAGTGGGGGAACCCAGGGTGGGCTTCCCAAGAGGCTGCTGAGCTGGGGGAGGTGGCTCTGCATGGTGTGGGAGTAAACTGTCATCCCAAGGATTTGTGTGAATAGAGTCAAGACAAATGGATGCACAGAGACCAACTGTGGCAGGGTTGGGCAGTGATGATAATGGCAAGGAACAGCTTCTTGCTAGGAAATGGAGGACCACCAAGAGGTGGTGAAGGTCATTTAAACTTCCTTCTCTAAATATTATTCCAAAGTATGATTAAGGGACAGGTGTGAGTGAACATTTTTTCTGAGGATCCTGGGGTGTTGTGCTCTAGGTCCTGCTGCTCCCTGGTCCCTTGTCCCTGGTCCCATTCATTTCACCAGGCTTCCAGCAGAGTGCTCTGGCTCAGCAAAGTACCGTGTGCCAGCTGAGACAGGTAATTCCAGGTGCTGCACACAGAGTTAATGGCACTGAGTCAGAATAGGCTGTTCAGCTGCAAGTGAGTGGGTTATAAACCTCAGCCAAGAGCAGGACAACTGTTTGCTCGCATCTGCTGGCACTGGCACACTGCTCTGTCAAAGCCACCCTGTGACAGGAGTGCCACAGCTGTGGGGGGAGAGAAAAGCTGGGTCAATACACTGTGAGCTGTGCACATCCCTGCTTGGCATTTTACTTTAACCCAAGACTCCATCTCCCTTCTGCAAAATGGCAGTTTGCAGCTGTACTTCATTCTCCCCAGACTTTGCAAGCTCAGTGCTCCGTATGGGATATGTCAATAACCAGGGGTCCTGCTTTTTGCAGGGATGAGTCTCCTGCTACTCACATCAGGCTGGAGGCAGGCTGACACCACACCACACCACACCACAGGACATTTCTGCCCACAACAACACTAGAAGGATTTCCTCTCCTCCACCTGGTGCAGGAGATATTGCCTGCTGCAATATCCCAGAAGATTCTTGCTCTTCACATGCCCTCTCTCCTGCTGAGTGAGTTGAAACTGGTCTGTGTGCTACAGAATTAAGAGGGCAGGCACAGCAGCCCCCCGTTCACGTCTGCACAGAGGCAGTGCTGGAGCAGATGCTTGCCCCTGAGGACACTGGGCAAGGTGAGCATGTCATGCCTCATCTCCAGGTGCCAGTGTCTTCTGCAGAGGTGAAACTTGGCAGGGAAGTTACAAAGACAGTTCAGAAAGGCAAGTGGTAAAATGTAATTTCAGATCCCATGCAGGCAAAAAAAAAAAGAGAAAAAAAAATGATACTGAGAAGACCAAATTATTTGCTAGTTTGAAATGCGTAATTTTTCATCTTCTCTAGATCATTTGCATAATCTTTTTTTTTTTCCTGGGCATGTAGGAATATTTTTGTTTTGTTTTACTTTTTTTGCTTGCAGATTATTTTTCTTTTTATGAAATGTTTTTTCGTCTGTGCTACTTTGGAAGCCTCTGTTTGAGCACCAGCAAATTATTCTGCATTTGCTGCCATCAGAAGATGCCAGCTCTTGGGAGCCTCACAATGCAATTGCAACCAAAGTCTTGGAAAAAAGGACAAGCTGGGGGCAGGGAAGCCACCAATCTGAGTGGTGCCACCATCACCACAGAGCAAGATTCCTGCACCCAGTGCAGCAGCCTGTGTGTATCCACAGCCTATCTCATCCCTGGAGGGCCATGGTGTCTCCCTTTCCCTTTCCAGCCGGTGGCTGTGGGTTCAGGAAGGGGATGGTGCCCAGTGTGGCGTGGGTGGAGGTGTTGCTGAGCAGAGCCAAATCTTGCTGCTCCTTGCCCTATTCAGCATTTCTTTTGATCAGAAAGTACCAGAGCTCAGAAACTCAGCAGAGGCTATGCCAGAGTGTTCCAACTTATTATTGAGATCGCTTGCTAAGCCCCTTCGGCACATCATCAGGCTGACAAACACAAGCATTGCTGAAAAAAATTGAGACATTTCATTTAAAAATTGTGCTGAAACCCAGTGTTCAGCTTTCTCTGCAAGAAAATGTGATTAAACATCTCCTCTTTAGCTTGAAAACACTTGCCAAGTTTAACCTGAAAATTCATTACACTCTCTCTCTCCACATACATTTTCCAATGAATGTACTAGTTATCTCCACCCTATCAAAAATATATATAAATATCCATCTCTTACTGTATCACCAGACTGTGGGGCTCATGTGTGGGTTCAAAACCAAACTTGCTTTGAGCCTCTTCATTCTCCTTTGCGTCCATAACTGTACTAGACATCTCTGGCTGATGGGCTTCCAATCATGTCTTAGGGAAGGGAGAGGCTACTTCCAAGGGGAAAACTGAGTTAAATAATTTTTTAAAACCCAGGAAAACAAAAAAAACCCCAAAACAATACAAACAAACCAGAAAAGCAAACCAACCCCGAAACTCTTGGAAATAAAAATGAGCAAGCTTCTTGCTCACTGTTTGCTTTGGAGCACCAGGGAAGTGATCCTTGATGGCTAGCACAGAGCTATCCAAATGCTTCAAGTCCTGCTCTCCCCAACCAACCCTCCTCCTAATGGGGAATATTTATTCTGTGTTGACAGAAGTGTGCTCCAGGGTGGGAGCTAATATTAATTATATGACAAACACATCCTTGGGCAGTGATTTGCATGCGGCCTTACATCAAACAACTCAAGGTCCTGTAAAAGAGGAGCGGAGTCTGCTCCTGCTCCCTGCTGCATACTGAATTAATCCAGGCATGATATTTGATTGCTGTGACCTACAGGTAGGTCTGAACCTGTTCCCAGCCCTTGCACACCCACACAGGTGACTGGCATAGACTTGGCAGCCCATCCTGGTGGGGCACTTCAAATAGTCTGGAGAGCCCCTTGTGAAATACTGGGTGTGCAAAGGCACAAGGTGCCTTGAGCTGGGGTCTGCCTCCTTAAACCAGCATTATATTTACAGCTTTATCATCTGCAGAGAACAGCTGGTGCCTCATCCTGCTGCATACTGCGCAGTGTGACTCTCTAACTTGCAGTCTGATTTATGGAGCATGCCTTGCTTTACTCAGTAAAATTTATAAATGGCACCAAAAAAAAAAAAATCCCAACCCCCCCCCAGCACAGCAAAAAAAACCAAAAAACAAAAAACAAACACCAAATTAACAAACAGGAAAAAAAAAAGGAAAATACAAGAAAGAAGAAAAGTGGCTGAGCCTCTTTCCTTCATGTTCCACCATCAGAACTGACAGGTAAAAGGGCAGATGGGAAAATACCTGCTGAGAATGAAGGAAGATCTACTAAACAGAGATCTATCTCCACTCCCCATGAGGTTATCAAAGCTATGGTGATCTGGGTATGAAAATAACATATTGTCAGAGCCAGGTGCCAGCAGAGGAATAGCCCAGCTATACAGGGCCTCATAAAGAAACAAATTTGGGGTATTTGGAGCAGCCCAGCCAAGGAATATCTGATCCTGGAACTGTCTCTTATTTTGCTTATCCACTTCATTTCCCGTGGTTGCCTTTCACTGCCAGAAGACACGGAAACAGCACCGTGAAATCCTCTGGCTCATGGGGATCAGTTTGGAGTTGTTTGGGAAATCTTATTATTTTTCTCTCCATCAAAAATGAAAAAAAATCTGATTTCTCAATACCAAAACTTGCCTTAGGGAATGGTTTGGATTGATGGATTTCCCAACTCTAAAAGTAATTGTTCCCAATACCTTTTGGAATTATAAAACTAAGGGTCTCTGAATTTTTTCAGTGCTTACTTAGAAATGCAACCCCAGGGTTACAGAAATGTTTGAGGCGAGAGCAGAGCAGTTGACAATGACAGTAGTGAAATACTTGGATGGTGCCAAACCAGTCTTGATGGATTATTATTCCAGTTCTAGCCCAATCTGGAACAGACATTTTGTTTGTTTTCCTTTTTTTCCTTCCCCTCTTTTTTTTTTTTTTTTTTAAATCTTAAAAATGTTCACAGCATGGGAAAATAGCTCTGGGACAGGCTCCTGTTCTGCCAGATTCCTATCATCTCTGTGGGGACTCCATGGATATGGTACCAGTAGGAAACTGTTAGCAAAAAAGGACAGAGGTACAGAGAGTGCTCTTGTCAGAGTGAAGCTCCCCATGCCCTAACTGCAAGAAACTTGGGAAACTCCTTACTGAAGCAGGAAAGATGGAAAATTAATCTATGCATTAATTTGAGTGTTTCCTCTGAGTCCAGCACTGGGCTGCTCTTTAATGACTTGAAGGTAGGTATAAACCAGTTGTGTGGATTTTCTGAGGGGACTCCCTTTCAAATACCCATCACCCAGAAAGGAGAGCTTAGTGACTTCTCATACCCCCATTTCCCTTAAATGTTTTGCTTACAAAATTAATACCTCCTTATAGTTTGTCTTGCTTTGAATATTCCCTGAGCGCCTCCTCCCATCATTTGGGATTCAGGACCTGCATCCTCATTTCAGTGGAACAATTCTTTTTGTCAGGGAAAGTGTGCAGCTCTTGCTAGTACTCTGTCCTTGCCTCTCCACTAGGATATGGTCCTGACAATGCTGGGAACACTGCAGGGTGGGATTCAGGATGAGACTCAGCTGCAGCTGATAGGAGCCTCCACAGAAAAGAAGCTTGTCCCGGCATAAGGGTCACATACCTCACCCAGCAAGTGCAAACAGCCTCGGAAACAGCCTTCAGGATGTGGGGTCTTCATCTTTTCCTTGCTGATGTAAAAAAAGCCCCAGATATGTTGGAACCTCATTTCCTGGTGATCCTGAGGTGCACCAAGGATGGAAACAATTTCAGGCAGGCTGCAGATTTTATAAAGAGGGAAATAAGGGGAAGATGTTGCCTGTTGGTATGAGGAGTCTGGAAATCCAAGTATCAGGTGATAGAGTAGAAAAAAGAGGTTGATATGTGGAGAACAGAAAGGGAAAAGTCTGAGAATGAAAGAGAACAGCAGCTGCTTATAGTGTGTCTTTGATGGAGAAGGGATATACACAGCTGCCAAGGATTTTTTTCCACCTTCATGTGTGAAAATTCATGTGAATTATTTAATGAGCGGATTTGCATATTTTCAAATAAATTGCGGTTTATCCTGCCATTGCTTCTCATTGTGTTTCTGTTGACAGAAGCTGTTGCTAATCGAGGAGCAAGATTTTATAAGAGGTGCTCACTGAGACACTGTTGCTCCTTCTAGGAACACACAGGAGGGGGAAAGGCCTGGAGACAGGATGAGATTTCTCTTAGGACACACACCAAAATCCTATTTCCCAGTGAGAACAAAATCCTTTTCAGATTCCATGCTATGCTTCACTTAGGGTGGAAGAAGCTGAAGGAGGACTTGCAATGGTGTAAGGACCAGAGGAATTAAAAGTGTAGGGACAGGTCAGGAGCCTTTATCCTCTACAGAACAGCAGGCAAAACAAATAATTGTGCTGTATTAATAAAGCCTGGGGATGGTTTTCTATAAATATGCCTGGGGAGTAAGCACACAGGGCTAGGAGATCTATTTCAGCCAGAGGATAGTTCTGGCATGAGGACAAATGTATAAAAACTGGCCATGAATAAACCAGGATGGAAATTAGTTGAGGGCTTAGAACCATTAGAGCAATTGGGTTTGGGGCAACAACTCAGTAGGAGCAATGGAGGCAGAAATCCAAATAGCTTTTAGGAGAGAGCACACTCCAGCTTTGAAAGGGCGTTGTGATGTGTTGCTGCAACAGCAGGGATTGGATTTGGCAAATCTGGAAGTCCCTGCCAGCCCCACGTTCCTGTGTTTCAAGTGTTTGGGAGGTTTGACTCCTACTTTTTTTTGTAGATAAATATGGCTTTGTGAGCAAAAGCAAATAAATTGCTGGTGGAAAAATTTATTTGGACATTTTTCAAGGTATTTTAAGGCTAAAAGAGTTGAAAACAAAAGTTGAAAATCCAGCTCTTGCCTCCCTGTCAGAGCTAAGACAGTCTGGGGTGTCCTTTCCAGATAGGAAAGCTGGAAAATGAAGGTGTATGGAAATGTCCCTGACCTGCGGGCTCAAAGAGGTCTTGGAAATGGAGTATCCTGGAGGCAGGGACCACTGAATTCCAGAGCAGTCTTAGGCAGGAAAAGTGTCCCACCTGCCAGGTGTTACACAGTGATGGAAAGGACTGAGTTGAGTTTCTGAAACAAGTTCCTCCTCATCAGTACCCTGACAGCCCCCTGCTCCATGTCCCAAGCCAGCAGTATATTCCCTGTCCTGCCCAAGCCCAGGTTTTTATTTGCTAGCTCCCACTAGGATGTGTCAATATCATGCAGTTTGTGGATGAAGAGCCCCGTGCATCAATCTGTGTCAGGGTCCATCTGCTGGAAAGCAGCTTAGCAGAAATGGCCCTGGGGGGACTGGTGAGCACAAATTGACCATGAGCCACCAATGTGCCTTTGCAGCAAAAAGGGACAATGGGATCCTGAGCTGCACCAGGCACAGCACTGCCAGCAGGTCAGGGGAACTGATCCCTGCCCTCTGCTCAGCTCTGGTGAGGCCACAGCTGCAGCATCATGTCCGGTGCTTGGCTACCCACTGTGGGAGAGATGTGGCCACACTGGAGAAAGGCCAGTGAAGGACCACAGGGATGATGAAGGGACTGGAGCATTTCTTATGATGGAACACAGGAAGAGATCAGGCAGTTCAGCCTGGAGACCACCGAGAGGGATCATCAATGTGCAGAAACACCTTAAGGGAGGGTGACAGAGAGCAGAGCCAGGCTCTTTTCAGGGGTACCCAGTGACAGGAACAGAGGCAAGGAGCACAAACTGGGACAAAGAAGGCTCCTCCTGAACATCAGGGAACACTTTGTTACTCTGAGGGCGACCAAGTACTGCAACAGGTTCAGTCCCCACCCTGTGAGATCCTCAAAAGTCATCTGGACACAGGCAGCCTGCTCTACATGGTCCTGCTTGGACAGAGGGCTTGGATAAAATGACAGTTCCCTGTCACTCTTAGCTAGCCTGTAATTCTGTGAGTTCCACAGAAAAATGAAGTTCTGTTTCAAAGAATCTATTTTCTTTGCAATCTACCATCTACATTTTCTAACTCCATTGTAAGGAATAGAAAACAACTGGCTTTTCTCCATCCCTTCCTTCCCCCTCACAATCTTGCAGACCTTTCTCATGCTTTGGTTATCAGTTTGTCAAATCTTAGCCTCAGCTTATTCAGTTCCTCCTCACACAGCTGCAGTTCTATTGCTTCGCTTGCTATTTTTGCCTTTTTCCAAACCTTTCCCAAAACAGCTCGCTCTGGGGAGCATCATGACACTGGAAAGTCCCAGGTCACTAACAGCAGGAGATGCATACGGTGAATTTATAGGCCTCGGTTGTTTACAGAAGGTGAAATAGAGGCCTCAGAGAACTTATTGACTGATAAGCTGATGAATCAACACACAGCTTTGGGATGCTGTGTCTACTTGTTTGCACCAGGAGGATCACTCTGAAGAAGGAGCCCCGGATGGACCTCCTAATCTAAAGCTGTATCTATTCACCATTCCAGTGTGGCCAAACCCCATTAAACTGCCTGTCCCTTTGGGACCAGAGTGGAACCTGTCTAAATTCAACCCTAAAGGACTCTGAGTATGATATAGCTGGGGTTCAAAAGTCATCCCTCTCCTTGAATTGAGAGGGGTGGAATCTGGTACTAAGGTTTTCCCTGGCTCGCCCACACATCTCCCACTCTCCTTCAATCAATGAAGCTCTCTTTGTTTGGACCCATCATTTTCTGGCATATGAATGGAGAAACAGCAATTGCCAGGGGTGCTCAAGCACTACAATTTAGCTCTGGGTTGCTGGGCAGCAATTTAAACTACCTTAATTTCAGGAGATCCATAGAGGAGCCCTTCCCTAATTGAGCCTTTTTGCTTCAGTCAGAGGTGCTTATACAGAGGGCAATGAGTCACCATAGGAAACATCAATGTGAGAAGTCGCTGGGAAGGAACAAGACCGAGTTCAAAGTGCCCACAAACTTCCTGCAAATTTCAGCTCAGCAACAGCATTTCACAAAATCAACGTCCTCTAAAATAATTTTTGAGAGCTGCTGTTTAGTTTTTATTTTTGTAAGGAATAAAAAAAGGTAAGAACAAACACAAGAAAATGAGAAACAGCAGTCCTGTTTTCTAATTTGCAAAGTGTTTTCTGATTGAGAAATGAGAAGTGGGAAAGGAAGTCAAAGATGAGTAGGAGCTCCTGGCCTACAGTGAAGCACAGGGTGAAGTCATGGCTCCTCACCTGGATTTATGGTCAGAGCAGCCCATGTGGGAGCCCAGAGGGTGACTCTGGAGCAGGGCTTTATCTCACCACCCATGTCCTCCACACCAAGAATGCTTTTGCTTTGTGTGAGCAGAGGGGAGTAGAATGTCTGCCTGGGAGTAGTACCTGATCTCACACCTCAGCCAGTACCACTTGTTCTTTCTCATTAAGGCAGCCCTGTTTCCTTGCACTCCCCTCACAGCTCTAGACCCAGTTATTCCTTCTTGTCCCAGCTTCTGAACACTATTAATTAAAAGCATCTGGGGGCCAGTTTGCAGGTGAATGTCCATCCTCGTTTGCAGGTGAATGTCTTTTCAGTATTCATCAAGCTTCATTCTCTAGTTCTCTGCGACAATTTTATCTTCCTCTGGGGAAACAAAAGAAAGAGAGATGATGCTGCTGTAAAGAGATGTTAATCACACTATGGGGATCTCCTGAAGAATTCGCAGGGCTCTTTGTTGCGGGATGCCGGGTCTCCTTGTCCTCGGCTCTTTGTTTCCTGTCTGATTTCTGTAACACGTTGTGTGGGCAGGAAGAGAGGGTAGAATTTATAAAGATATTGAAGGGCAAGGGAAGGGCATTGCTTAATATTGCATCTCAGAGAATGCCACAAGCTGTTTTGAATTGGGTCTGCCTTTTTATTGCGCATGTGTAGTGCCTAGGTGACAGGGATCTGCTCTCACCCTGCATGAGTTGGGGGGCTACTTTTATTCCTGCTATGATTTTTGGTTCCCTTCTGGCTTACCAAGAGCTGAAAATGGATCATTGTCCATACATATGTATTTCTTCTGGAGTTTGAGTAGAGTTTGGGGAGCCTCTGGAGGAACACATGGAGCCAGGTGTGGAAGGAAGATGGTTCTGGATGGGATTGACAGTGACTGGTACCTTCAGATAACTGTGGTTTTTTGCAACACTGCCAGCAGCAAAACCTACCTCCTAATGACAAAACCCATGGGCCAATTTCTCCTCCTCCAACACAGCTAAAGGGCAGCCCTTTGCAGTCTGTAGATAGTGACAACAACCAGCTGGGCTGTAGGTTGCTGGTTGAAATCAGCAGTGCCTTTGAGGGCTGCTTTGCTATGTCCATCGGCAGTGACTTCTTTGGACCCTTCATCATCCCTGCAGGTGAAGTCACACCTACCCAGACTCACCTTACAAGCTGACCCCAGTGCCTGAAAACCAGCCTAACATGTCCTGACAGTGCCAGCTGCCTGCAAAGTACTTTTGCTCTGCATGCCACATCCCAAGGTGTGCCACATCCCAGGGTGTCCTGGGCTCTGTAGACTGGCAGTTTTGATGCCTTCAAATAGTTAACTTCCCTCCAGATACTCTTCCCCAGTGAAGTGACTTGAAACAGGGGCCAGCACACAGCAACAAGGAACAGACTGGAGCAAACCATATGCTTCTGCACAAGAATAACAGCATCATTAAAATCCTGAACCAAGAACTCAAAGGAGCATTTGAAGAGTACATAGCAGTGGGTCCTGAATCCTAACTATCAGCTTCTCTTCCCTTCAAATCCTTTGTACGGGCTGAATGTGAAAGCAAAATGTGTAGTACTCAATCACAGCAACCCACTTCCTCCTCAAGTGACTCTCCAGGCATGTGCTCACCTCAGGAGTGAGATGTAGCCAAAAACAGCAGGGAAACAAACAGGTGAAACAATTGAGAGAAAAGGAGTATGGGGGAGAGAGAGAGCAAGACAGACCCTAGTCACTGCTTAAACTTGCTTATTTACAGCTGCAGAATACATATGAAGATCTATAGCTCTTACACCCAAATAAATCCTCCCCCGGAGACAGGTGGCAGATATCCCCCTCCATTATTTACAGCCACTTCTCAGTGAAAACTGCAAGCTGTAAAATGCCCATACAGTATTGGAGAGATTTATAGTCCTCCTGTATTTCACACACTGCCTTGCCCCGCTGTGCTGCCTTTGGGGAAACATGGCAAATGGACTCCAAGGTGTTTGACAAAGATGAAGACTCATTTATTACTTGATGCTTTGGAGAGAAATATTTGTACGCAGCAGCCTACATGGGTGGCAAAGGTTAATCCTCTCCTCTCCCACCAATTCAGCTTTTCATGGGCGAGGGGAAAGCAATGTGTCGGCAAGGAAAGGAACAAGGAAGGAGAGCAGCAGCAGTGACCTGCGTCCTTTAGCAGAGTCAGAGGAGACTGGGGACTTCACTCTGTCACTGACCCTTCACCCAACAAGCTTGATCTCAGCTTTTTCTTTCACAGGTCTTGGTCCTACAGGAAGGGAGGGGACTGATGTCCTCACTTCTAAGCAGCAGATGAGATTTCCTGAATCCTGCTGTTAGAGGAGACTTTTGGCTTGCAGGTCAAAAGTATCCATGACACCCAGCAACTTGAAATCCAGTTGTGACATGTCTGACTCCCCCCGGCACAGTGGGTCATACGACCACAAGTGCTTTTGGCAAATTTGGCTTCAAAGGGGACTTCAGAGTGTCTTCTCTAAGACTGGGACCATACAAATGCAGCCCCTTGTCCTTCTCTGCTGGCAGGGCAAACAGTACTGCTCTCTCATCTCTGAAGGTGATCCTTGAGACTGGGATTGAGGCAAAGAGCCAGTGTGGTGCCAGCAGGCTGATAGCAGGCTGCCTGCTCTGGATATAGACAAAGAGCTTCAATCTCTGGGGCTGTCGATAGAATGCTTTTCAGCAGCACTAAATTCTTGCAAAAAACTTGAACATGAAAACATAAAAATAAAAACATGGTGTAAAAAACACACAATAAAAATATAACACCAAATACATCACTTAACTAAAACCGCTTACCCAGTGGCTTTGATGTTAATGCATTGTCTCTAACAACGTGGCATTCCAGCTGAATACTAACTGGCTGCAGAGCCCAAGCCCAGCCTTACTCCAGAGGTTTCTGGTTTCACTACCCTGATTTCTGCAGTCAGTCTTCCTCTCCTGGGGTTTATTAGGTATCGTCCCCTGCCACGATCAACTAAGAGCTGTTTTCACTTTCCCTCCCCAGTGCTAATTAAAGCTGGGGTGGAGTAACCCACAGAAGATTCCTCAGAGGAGGGAAAGGAAAACTGAGCCCAGCACAGCGACAGGGTTTGATCAGTGGAGAGCTATGTTAACATGAGCCTATGGATGTGAGTGGGATGAACAGTCAGTGGGGAAGGCAGGAACAGATGGTACCCAACTATGTGCAGTATGGTTCCTGGGGTCTGCAGGATATGCAAGAGCTCTTGCTCACTGCACAGGATTCCTTTTGCCTAATGACAGCACCAGCCACAGCCTCTGCAGAGCCATCCTGACCTGTTCCTGGACATGTAGCATGAAGATAGCCCAGGTGGAATCTCTCCTGCTCCAGTGCTTGTATGCTGCTAGCATGGACTCAACCAGAAATTACTGACTCCTCTTTGATGTCAAATTCTGGGGCAGTTCCTGTGCAGACTTGATGCAAGTGTAGCTGCTCTGTGCAGATATTCAACACCCAGGTGCAGACAAAAGGCTGAGTGAAAGTCTGGCAAGGAAGCAAGACTGAAAGGGAGTCACCATCTGGGGTCTGTTTTGAGCTGTGACACCTGGAGGCATGGCTTCTGTTCCATACTAGAAGAGGTACCAGTTGCTCCAAAAATTCTGGCCACTTTGTTCATGGAGCACCAGGATTTCAGTCTCACCTGCTATGGTTTCTTGCTGACTGCTGCTAGCCAAACAGTGAGGGAGGGGGTGAGGATGTCCCCTGTGTGGGTTTAGTCAAGTCCTGCACTGTAGGTGCAGTTTTGGGGCAGGAACTGAGGCAGGAGACAAACTGGAGGGCTTAACCCTGGAGGCTTTCACTGCAGACAGTGTGTAGATGCTGTTTCATCTACAGTTAAAGCCAGTACCACAGGGTGATGGCCCGGGATGGCCCTGCCTCAGCTCACATTGCTTGCTGAGACAGCAATTGGCAACAGACAGATGGGGACAGCTTCCATCCAGAGCCTGTAAATCCACACTCTGAGCTGCTCCAGCCACATTCTGTCCTTGGATTTCAACAGGTGGAGTCATGTGGAGCAAAGTGATCCAAGTTTTCCATTCCTGCAAGGTCATGGTGACCACTCTCTCTTCAAAGGAAAGCATCCCATCTGTTCATGGCTGCTTCATGCTGCAGAAGGCAGGTGGTCTCTCTTCTGTCCTTGGCTTAGCTAACATTTACTTCCATGCCCAATCTTCTTCCAAAACACATTTTTGTTTTCTAAGATAAATCCTGAGACAAGCATCAAGCAAATCTGTTGCTATGCTCTGTGTCTGGCCCTGGAGCTTCTCCCTGGGCCACTTCCCTGCTGCTGGAAGGAGCTCATGTCCTTTGCTTCTTCAGCCTCCTACCCTTTCCTGTCTTGGTACAGACAGAGGTGCTGGGCTGAGAAGTCAGAGGTGTGCCTGGCTGTCCTTAATCACACAGCAGAGGTTAAGAGCAAGGCTCTGGCAGTGACATATGTTGACAGTAGTGTAGCCTCTTCCTTGCTCTTTTGAGTTTGGATGCTCAGCATGGATGGACAGTGGTAAGAAGGTGGCATTGTTTAGCTGAGGGAAAGAAATTCTGTTCTGAGTCAGTGGAGAAAGTGTCCAGCTTGATCTAAAGTGAGGAAGGAAGATAAGAAGCAGATGAGGAAGCTAAATATTACCTATAAACTTGAGAATCTGCCCCTCTTTAAATTTTTGGCAACTTATTCATCATTGCAAGGAGTTATTTTGTCTTGCTTTAACCTAACTCTTGGCTTTAAGTGACCCAGCCTGCAGCAAGGTTCTCTCCCACATTACTACACAGTGTGCTTGAAAAGCTGTGCAAAATCCTTTTGTTCCTCCAGTCATCCTGGAGCTGTCTGGTGATGTTGCTGCTTGACAGCAAGGGATATGATGGGGAATCAGGAGGAAGAGAAGAGTGACGAGTAGGGAAATTCCTCCTGTAAATGAGTTTACTCACCCACTAGCTGGCATCAGGGACTAGGAGAGAAACATCTCAAGAACCTCCCATCAAGGGTGTGATGTTGCCTGTCTGCCCCTCTCACCAGCCATGGATCCAGCTCTGCTTCCTGCAGCAGCTACTGGACTTGTAGTCCTGCTCCATACCCCCTGTGCCTCCCACACCTGTGGAACATGGAGGTAACCATCTCCCCTCTGGTCTCTCATGCTCCCTGCTCCTATCAGAAATCTCAGAGAAGCATGAGGCTCTGTGGGGGACTCCAGCTTGTCTTGTCATGCACTGTCTGCTGTGTCCTGCGTTGGAAGCACTCCCTAGTTTTAATTAAGGCTTTGAGGACCCAAGTCAGGCAGAAAGAAGAGAAATGCTAAGAACAGCTAATTTCTTAAGCTGCCCTCTGGCACCTTTTGAAACTTACCTCATGTAGCAAATTAAAAATGCTAATAGATGGCCAATAAAAAAATCCCCAAACCCTTTCTTCTCTGTAATTTCAGTGAGATGAGTGGTTCTGTGCATCAATTAGTGGTGGGAAATGAGATTTTCTCCACTGGAGATGGGCTGGGGCGAGCACATAAACTCTTGAGCTGGCTTCTGAAAGGGTTCAGTCCCCAAATGTCTTCAGCAAAGGCACATGGGGCCCTGCTGAGCAGCCCCTCTCACTTTTATAATTCTTACATACTTACTGCTCCTCATTACCTTTTGTCTCCAGGCAGACTGTAATTCTGGACGCTCAAATGGAACAAGCACCACCCCTTGTTTTTCAGAGGGCTCGATCACATCTGGGTACTGCTTTTACAGCAGTAATTAATACAAAATTACAACGGGCACTACCCTTGTACTGGCTGAAGTTGTCTTTGCAGAGATGCTGTTACAGCCCCAACCACTTGCCAGCAGCACCCATGGCTGCAGCAATCCCAGCTTGTGCTCAGCTGAGATCACAGGAGCTCTAAGAGTTTAGAGAGCAGGTGGCCCCTGAAGGCCTTACAGATCCTATGACAAGACATGGGAAAACTTGCCTTCTCCCCTCTCCACCCTCTGTCACTACAGGGTTGCAAATTGAAAATACATATATCCTTTTTTCCTTCTGGTCAGAGTACCAGGCTCCTGACAGCCAAACAAGCACTGTACTAGCCAAGACCAGAGAGTTTTGGAGGAAGGATGGACATTGATGGATACTGAATAGTTTATCTGAAGCAGGACAGCCACCTGAATAGAAGTGGTAGTAGACACCAGATGAAAACCCTGTCTCATGTGTATATGCACAGGACAAAAGTGAATCAGAGGAGAGACACACTAGAGGTTGCCACTCTCAGTAGAGCACCCAAACATCAAGATGACTGGAAAACATATGAAAAAGTCTTCAGCGCTTTGATTCTTCCATGGTATGCATAGATACTCTGTGATTACTCCTGGGGCAAAAACAGTGACTTCAGCCTGGAGAAGACAAGGCTCCAAGGAAATCTTAGAGCACCCTCCAGTAGCCAAACAGGCTACAAGAGAGCTGGAGGGGGACTTTTCACAAGGGCATGTAGTGATAGGACAAGGGAGAATTGCTTTTAAATGACCAAGGACATGTTTAAATTGTACATTAGGAAGAAATTCCATACTGTGAGATAGAGAGACACTGGCACAAGTTGCCCTGAGAAGTCATGGATTCCCCATCCCTGGAAATATTAAAAGCCAGGCTGGATGGGGCTTTGAGCAACCTGACTTAGTGGAAGATGGCCATGGCAGGGGGTTGGAACAAGATGGACTTTAAGGTCCCTGCCAATCCAAACCATTCTGTGATTCTGTGATTCCATAGCTATGTTATTTCTACTGAACGGCATGAGCTTATTCCCATTTTGCACCAATCTTTACACCCTTTCATTGTCATCTCCCATTCGGCTTTTTCCAGAAATACTACCTGCGATCTACATTTTTGAGGCCTTGGCCCAAGACAAGCACTCAGTTAAATATACAGTCCCAGAATATTGATTTTACAGGTCAGCTGGAACACCTGGGAGGTAAAAAGTCCAGGGAGCTTGAAGGAGGTCATGGACAGCATCACAGTCACACAATTTGGCCTGTATCCAGTGGCTCTGTGCTTAAAAGCTTTCAGCCAACTAAAAGCAGTCTTGGAGCACCAGGAAGGTCTGAATAATAACTCTTGAGCATGGTTAATGAAACTTCTGAGTTTGACGTGTTTCAGCCACATCATGTCTCCCTTCTGCTTCTACCCTCCCATTGCTGCAGTGGAGCAGACAGGAAGGAGTGAGAAAATTGCAAGCAGAAGCTTTTACTTTCCTTTTGGAATTGTCTTGACTTTTGACTCCCCCAAGGGCCACATGAGTTTGTTGCACAGCAGGCCCAGCCAAATGAACATTGACACCTTTGTAATTGCACTGGGCAAGGAAAGCTTGGTGAGAGGGGAGGAGAAGATGGTGGGTTCTCAGGGCTCAGTGACCTCATTCTTCCACTGTCACAGCAGAGGCACAGGGAGCAGGGTGATAAGGAAGTACTGGAGAAGGAGAGGAGTGGTTTCCAAGCAGGGTTTTGAGTTCAGTTTTCACACACCAGCTGCCTCCTGGAGTTTCAAGGCTGTTGAGGCCAGGGAGCTTCTCTTGTTCTTTCTGTGGGGCAAAGTTAACAGAAGGGTCCCAGTTGGGTGCAGGCAGATTCCCAGTCACCAGTCCCCAGGATACAGTGAAGGAAAGGATGGAGCTGTACAGATTTGGGGTGTCGAGTATTTCTTCTCCTCATGGCTAAAACACAGGTCCAACTTCTCTGTACTTGAAAACCCCACATGTTTAGTGCAGCACAGCAAACACAACCCAAGGGCAGGTCTCCGTGAGACCAAGGCCAGCTTCCACTGCTGAGTTGATGCTACAGAGGATTTTCTCACTGTTTTTCACAACTCTTTGGCAAACATGCATCAGTATCACCTCTAGCTCCTTTACACTCACAGGAAAACAGCAAAGAAAGAAGGGTGGGTCTATAGCTCCAGATGTGCTCAGTAGAACAGAGACAAAACAGTACACATTTGCAAGACCTTGGTGATCTACATGTCAGTAAATTGGGACTGGATGATGATGGCACTTGCCAGCACCAAGCAGAGTTTCATGTGCAGTTTTTCAGTTGATGGCTGGAAATTTTCTAAAAGCAGAGTCATCATGTTTTTTTTTGCAAAGATTCACCTTCACTTGTGGTAGGACAGCGTGCAGGCTTTGTGTCCAGGCTTTGGGTATCTAGGTACTTGCCATATTTCAGGCTACTTACAGATAGAGACTGTCTCAGGAGAGGTTGATTTTGATTTCTAGAGGTTCAGCTTTTCTTCTGTCACTTCTCTAAAATCCTACACAATGACACAGGTGTTGCAACGACAGGTGTTACAACCACAAGGACCTCTTTGCCTAAGTAAGACATGTTTCTATGGTGCTAATCATGCTTTCCCTTTTCTCTGCTGCAGGCCAGGGTCTGAAACCTGTTGAGAAGTCCAAGCCTCTCCATGATTCCCCAGCAGGAGTTGGTTGCACTGTAAGCTAGTTGAGCTATCAGCAGATGCAGCTCAGACTCCTCAGACCAGGGGCCATGAAGGAGAAGACCCTGCTGTCCTAAGCAGTGTCCATGGGGAGTTAGAACAAAGATATCCAGGACTATAAGCTCTTTATCTTACACAAACATTAAATTCAATTTAATACAAAGGGGGGGAAATGAGATTTTTATCTTCCAGATTCTGCTGGTCTGGGGCACAAACTTAATTAGAAAGACTGAAATGTCATCATCTCCTGGAGGAGGGTGAGCATCTTTTTCCAAACCCTGAGCATCTTTGTTGGATGCACTCACTGGCCAAATAAATGTGATCTGCTATTTCTTAAATGGCAGTGTCTCATTGCAAAGAGTGGGGAAATGACCCTGTGTAAAAAGAACAAACCTCTGGTCATCCTCTATCCCACTTAAGGAAATTATTAACCTGGCCTATCCTTACCTAGATTGTGCATGCTGTAAAGGGGATCCAGGGCCTGGCTGTGGTTTTGAAGCCATGAGGAGGGTTTTAGGCACAGCTTGTGCTGGCTGTGCAGCCCCTGGCTGTGCAGCAGCTGCAGGCAGGAAAGAGAGCATATGGAGGAACACAGGTCTGTGCCTCTTGGTGCCTGCCTCAGCTGTGCAAACCATGAGCTGAGCAGCGTGCAAAGCAAGAGCACTGCAGCATGAGCTGCAGTGACAAGCATTGAGCTTGTACTACCAGAGGCTGACATCTCCAAAGGGCCTCTGAGTTTTGCAAGTAACCATTTAGTCTGGCAGGAAATGAGAAGTCTGACCTTGACAACTTCCTGGTGGAGTAAGTGGAGAACATTAGGGCTGTGGTTCCCAAATTTGGACCTGGCATCTATGGCATGAAAAGGAAGTGACAGAAGGTGGCCTGTGGTTGTCCTTGGGAACTGTACTCGTCAGCATTTCTTCCTCAGTGGTACAAAGAGCCTTAAAACATCTTCTCTCTGCCATGGGATTAAAGCCAAGGTCAGACAGTTCCCATGGAATAGCCAGGTCATGGAGACATATTTGTGCAGTGTTTTGTGTTTTCCATTCCAGCTCTGCTCTGTTCACTGCAGCATCTTTCACAACTCAGGGAGGATGTGTGCAGGACAGAAAATCAGGAGGATGGGGAATGTGAGATGGAAAGCAGAGATAGGGTGGAAAGCAGTGTCCAGGACAGGAGGATAGGATAGTCTCCATTGAGGAGACTGGGGGATGGAAAAGGCCCTGTGACTGAAAGCTGCATTTTAAAAAAAGTTTTGAAGGAGAGATGGAGATGGAGATGATGGAGATGGAGATGGAGATGGAGATGGAGATGGAGATGGAGATGGAGATGATGAAGAGGGAGAAGGAGAAAGGGGCCAGATGGGCCTGTAGAATAGCCTCCATATCTTTGTGGTTGTTTACGTTTCCTAAGGCCTACTTCTGTGAGTCAAAATATTTGGAGACACATGTATGGGGAGCAACCAGGCAGTGGTGGTAGGAAATAGACAGGATGGCAGTTCAGGACTTTTCTGGTGATGTTTGATTCTGTCTCAGAGGGAGGGAGAAACTGGATTGCTTGACCCTGGTGTGTCAAGGCAGAGTCTGTAAGGTGCTGGCTTCCACCTGAAGTCCAGCTGTGCCACAGCTTTGCAGGGTTGACCCTTGTGTGTTCTTGGGACAGGCAGTTGGACCTCCAAGGGCAACCCTTGAGTGTGTTTCAAGCCCCAAATTATTTGCACTCTTCCCCCAGGACTGCTAAACAGCCATTCAGTGAATCCCAGGGCAGTGGCAGGAGGCTGGTCAAGAGATGGTTGTGCAGTATCTTCCACATGATATTTTCTGAAGGAACTATTGGATAAAAGGAAGGAAACACAAACTGAGCAGCCTTGGGCTGACTTCTCTCCAGGCCGCTCTTGGACATTTCCTTAGGGAGGACGGATCCCAATCTGCCTTGATGACAATCCAAAGCCCAAATCCTAGTTTCCAGTCAGTTTGCAATGAAGGTAATCACGGGTCTTTGCCAAAGCAAGAACACAGTCTAGGCATGCACATGAGACCAGAAGTTCTCTCCTGGTGGATATCAAGCTGAACAACACTGACAAGTTTCTTCCAAGGGAGGCTGAGGAGTACCTTGATTGTTGTGACCTAACTAGGATGGGTCCTATGCTCAACAGCAATGGCCTCCCTTCCCCAGTATGGTCCACAAAGCACACATTCCATTCAGCTGAACCCCATTAAAACATCAATTTATCAGTTTCCCCTCAATTACGGAGATCAATGACCCCTTAACTCTGCTTTCCTCCACACATTTCCTGCTTCTTCCAAATGTGGAGCAGTTAATTGCAGTTCACTGCTCATCCTAATGTTTCCTCTCTTGCTCACTTTCTCTCTCTGCTGTAATTTACTGACATTTCCTAAGCACGTTTAGGCTATGTTGGCAGCTGGATTCTGCGATAAGATTTTTTTGACATCTAGTGATTGTTGGTCGATAACATTTCTATCCCATAATGAACAGAGGAAGGGAGCAGGGAAAGGAAGTGCAGACAAGGAGTGATCTTCAACAGTTAGGAGATGAGATCATTATCTCTTGGAAATATGGCAAAGGCAGAAGTGAGAGCAGAGAGGTGATGCAGTCATCACAGCTGAGAACAACCTCATAATCACCCTTCATGGGACAGACATTGCTTGGTACAAACACAGGTGTCCCAGGGTACATCCCAACTCCAGCCTTGGGATGTCTCAGAGAGGGAGTCTGATCACAGATCTCCTTGAAGGGGATGTGGCCAGGGAAGGGGAAGTACAGGTACAGTACCTTCCCTCCAGCTGGAGTTACTACTGCTGACCCTGGCTGTGTGTTCCTGAGTGCTAGTGGGCAGCCACCATGCTGCTCAGGTCTCCAGAGCTGTGGGATCACATCTCCCTCTCTCTTTCTCTTTCAGCTGATCTAAGACCATGTCTGCACTTTCAGACCTGTGCCTGCAAAGTTCAGGCTGACTGTTGAGCTCAGTGAAGGCTGAGGTAACAGGGTGACAAGCGCCTGGTTTCTAGGAAATGTCCAAGAAAATTAAGGCTGATGAAAGTCAGGAGCTGTGTCTTAGGTTATCAAGACCCAGCCCTGTTTGATCTGAGATGATAAGGCTTCAGAGTACTCCACTATCACAGAGCCACAGAATCACAGAACTGTAGAATAGTTTTGATCAGAAAGAACCTTCTAAAGGCCATCTAGTCAAATTTCCCAACAGTGAGCAGGGTGCTCAGGGCTCTGTCCAGACTGACCTTGAATGTTTCCAGGGACGAGGCATCCACCACTTCTCTGGGAAACCTGGGACTCTGTTCTACCACCATGACTGTACAAAACCTTCTTTCCTATACCTAATCTAAATTGACCTTTCTTCAGTTTGAAACCATTGAAAGCATTATCCCTTGTCCTTCCACACTGTGTGAGGTGGACTCGCTGCTTGGGGTTTGGCTTGGCTTGGACCTCTGTTTAAACTCAGGTTGAATGCACCTAGATACAAAATGTTGTCTCTGGTGAAGAGTCACAGGAATTTCACACAAATACTGTTGCGTGGGATGGAATCATAGATGAGGGGCTGTGTTCTGGCTGTGACACAGGAACTGTGTGTGGATTTGGCATAAGGCCTGTCTTAGTCTTTCGTCTCCCAGACTGCCAAGGGATGATGTTTCTTAGTCAGAAAGTTCTCTCGGCAAGAGCTGCCTATTCCCTGGCTGCCTGGCATAATGGCATTTTCTCCTGAGCTCCTAGGCTTTTCACTTTTCAGCAGACATCAAAGATAGAAGTGATTTCATGAACTTGGGCTTGTGGTATGGGTGTTGTGCTACTCTGTGAGCCTCACTGGGCACCAACCCTTGCCCTCAGCCCCATGGGATGGAACTCCAGCAGTAACCTGGACTGATTCACCTGGACCTTGACACATTCACATGCAGCAATGTGAGACGAGACAACACACTGCTTCTAATTCCACGCCCAGACAGATCTTCAACTGGAATGTATCAGCTGAGACCCACAGCATGCAGGGATTCACCAGGAAGCCAGGCATCTGCCTGTCTCTGACTAAAGGTATTGCAGCCTTTTGCAATCACGAAATTGGCAATGGAGTAAGTGAACAGATAACTGCTTGCTGATTGGGAAGTCCCAGAGCTGCAGATTGCTGCCAGAAGGGATGATTTGCTGGGGAAGCACAACTACAGGCTTGTCCTGCTGTGTTTGTTTGAGGTAGGCACTCCTGGCCGCTGTCAGGTGAGCCTCACTATGGTCATCTTTATCACCTGCCCTGTGACAGTGTCTGTCTCTCCTGCTGCAGACAAGGCTGAAAGCAATGGCACTTCTTGTTAAGGAGCCACACTGAGATGTAGATGGGGTAAGGCTGTACCTGAGTTTCTTTTTCTGCCTGCCTTTCTTCTCCCTGGAGTCTAATGTTTCCTGTCTTGCTTACTGGGTGCTTATCTCTGCTTCTGCCTATGCCCAACACACCCCAAATTTATACCAAAGGTCATAAGAACAGGCAGCGAGGGGAAGAACTACCCTCCTTCTCCCAGATCTGCCCTCTGCCACTTCCCACTAGTGAAAATTTTGGAGAGAAACACGAGAGACAAAGCACATATGGCCGTAGCCTCCCCACTCCCACACCTCTCAAGATGGTATCTTTGCCCTTAATAGCTCTTGATGGGATTTCTTTTTCCTTTTACTCATGTTGCTCACTCGCTTTTGGAAACAGATGAAACTCTTGTAATCTACAAAATCTGCTGACAACAAGGTCCACAATTTGAACACAATTTGGGAGGCGGGGGTTGGTGTGAGGATGGGTGACAGGAAAGCATCCTTTTGTGTTCATTTTAAGCCCATTGCCTGGTGAATTCCCTGGATGCTTGTTCACCCTTGTGCTTCAAGCAACATCAAAAAGGAGCACTTCATCTGCCACCTTCTTTCAACCTGTCAGGTTACTCCCAACATCTCCATTCAGCTTTTTCTCTGAGCTGCAGAATCCTAAGTGATTTAGTCACTTTGTGTCTAGAGCTGTTGTGTGCCTCTGATCACACCTGTCACCTTTCCTCTGCTATTTTCAGCTCTGTTTCTTGTCTGAGACAGAGGTCAAGGCTGCATCCAAAATGTAGCTTCACCATGGTCTGTGTGGCCACACAGGTGCCTTCTCCATTTCTCCCCGAACAAGCCACAACTTGCTGTCTGCTTCTTTGGCAGCTAATGAACAGAAGACTGAGACTTCTGTAAAGCTGTCCACACCAAACCCCCTTCCAGGAGGATAATAGCTTGTTGTCAGTTGGATGCAGCTGTGTGAGATTCTTTGTTTTTTTCCCCCCCTCAGGTGCATCATTTTGCATTTTCAGAAGACACACAGAGCCAGCAGAGCTACATGCTACTCACTGCAACCACCATAACTGTTTCAAGTCACGGTGTAAGCAACAAACTAATTCAGCACAGAGTTCCTGCACCCCAAATCAGGCAGGGCAAGGTGGGGCAGGACTTGCTTTAGGCTGTTAAAATATTAATGTGTTTGCTGGTTCCTGACCTGGTTTTTAAGGATGTCTAAAGATGCTCTCCTCAGCCCTGCTGCTGTCTCTCCCAGAAGACACAAAGCCTCTGCTTCCTCAGCCCACTCTTTCTTCTTCTTCCACCCTCTGCTCTTAATTTGGTCCCTCATTTATTGGATCAAGGAAAGAGGAACAACCCCTATGTTCTTACCAATCCATCCAGATAAAACTAATGGGATTTCAGACTGACAGGACTCAGAAAAGACTATTTTATCTGACTGAGAAGCATAACCACATGCCTCAGACAAATGGAGAATTACCTGTTGAGAGCCAGAAATAAAGGAGAGTAGCTGCCGGATGCTCTGTTTGGTTGTTAATATCATCCAACTTTTAAAACTCCTTAGTGATCAGATTTTGTAGATCAGCTTAAAAAAGAATTGCAAGATCTAAAAAATGGGAAGCATTTGCTCTTTGCTATATTAGGAATGCATCACCCAGCTTTCCCCCGCAACAATGACAGCAGAGACCATGCTCCAGAAACTGAAAAAAAACAAGCTGAAATTCCCTGGAAATAGCTCTTTTCCACCACAGGGAAGGGCATAAAAAAGTGACACCACCACATAAAATCATTAAATGTGAACTGTGGATTGTCTTTTTGTCTCTACTGTTATCAGGATAACGAGGAGAGAGGGAAGTAACACTCGAGGAAGTAACACCTGAGGAAGGATTTTCTTGGATATGCTTGTGGTGAGGGTGCCCCAGGATTGGGACACCTGATGTTTGTGTCCTCCTCAGATGGGAAAAGGAGTTCAAAGACACTTCTTCACAGTCCTCCCAGCAGAGGGAACTATCGGTCCTTGCTGGAGGCAGGTCACTTGGAAACTGTGAGGTTTTGCAGAGCTTCAGAACAGGGGTGCAGGGGTAGCTCAGTTCAGATTGGGGGCCATGGGCTGCTGCTGCTACATGTGCTGAGGTGGCAGGAGATGTTTGCAAGCACACAGGGCTGTTCCATCCTCTGAATCACAGTCCATGCAGCAAAGGTTAAGCCTAGCCTGGTCTTGGGTAGGGTTATGGTAGCTCCTGCTGCCTCTCTTAGTCACCTCCTGCACCAAGATGTTTCTGCTCTTCTCTCTACACACACATACACTCCTGTAAAAAAGTAAGAGAAAATGGATGCTCTGTCTCTCCCCTACCACAGCACTGCCTGTGCAAATCCTGCCTGGATATGCCATCCAATGCCCAAGTCCCACGTTAACTCCGTTTACCTCACAACACCCAAAGGCCATCATAATCTGCTGGACTGCTGCACCTATGATATAACATAATTTTTATTTAAGAGGCATCATAAAAGTGCTGAAAACAAAAATCAACCAAGTAAACCCCAAAATCTATAATGGAAAAACTGTATCTAAGGCAGTAAAATAAAGTAAAGTAAAAAAGCACCATTTTTGCTGTTGTTGGAGTACGTCATTTCTGCCTCTTCCCACCTATGCTTTCTGTACTGACACTCAAACTTAACCATTTCCATAGGTCTCCATATCTCACTTAATGTAGCACATTGGTACACAAAGGGGATAAATTACAGTTAACCTAGATAACCACGAATTTCCTTCCCCCAACTTTTGCCAGTTTGACCTGAGGAATGTAACTTCCAGAGCAGTGTTTCTTGTGATGCTGCTGTAGCCATACTCACAGCTGGGTACACACACATGCACACACAAAGGCTGTGGCCACACTTCTGATGCAGGCAGTGGGTCTGCAGGGAAGTGAGATGCTCCCAAAGAGCAGATTACACCTCCCTTCACAGGCATGTGAGAATGCTCAGAGCACTTCAAGCACAAGCAAATGGCTAATGAGTGAAGGAAACTGGTGTTTTATTGTGCAGTATAATAGGATAGCACAGCAAAACACAATAAAAGGCAGACAGCCATATCCCCACAACATAAACCTGGCTGGGCTTTGGAGCACTTGGGGTCTATTACACAAAACTCCATGGCCTGGGGAAGGCAGAGGATTTCTGCTCCATTTACTGACATTAGGCAGGGCTGCTGCTAGCATAGGTTCACCCCATTAGAGCCACCTGGCAGGCTCTCCTGCAAGTTGTCTCTGCCTGAGATACCCCTGGAGTTATGTCAGGAGTGCTGGATGCTCCTGTAGATGCCACAGCAGTTAAACCCAGTCCTTCCCAGTCTGGCTGTCTGTTGAGGTTTTTTTGGGCATGACTTTCCTCTTACCCCTTTTTTTTTTTTTGTTCTGTAAGTCCCCCATTGTAGTCCAGCCCCAGCAGCTCAGGGCTCCCCAGGTGGCTGATACAGCCCCAACCCTTGTGCTCCTGTGGGGCCTTGGCTGATGGCTGTGCTTGGCTTGACCCCTCATCAGCCTCTTTAGAAGATGAATGAGCCTTGTTAATCAGCAAGTGGGTCTAGGAGAGGACTAGGGGATAACATACCTGCCCAGAACCAAGAAACTGGGTGGTCTTCTGTCCTCTGCTTTGGTGCCTTGTAATGCAGGTCACACCTTAGAGAGGAAGATTCAGAACTCTGCAGTTAGGGCTGATTTGTTAGTATTCATTTGGAATATATTCCTGAGCTGCAGAAGCCCTGGGCTCTTTCAGACTCTGCTATTCAGCATCCCCACCTTTTCCTTGTTTCTATTCCCAGCCTCATGTGAGCCTTTCCCTGCTTCTGGTCATTCACTCTCTGATGCTGCTTTCTGGGTTGTGCTTGCTTGCTGATGGTCCTTGATATCTCTATCAGAAATGCAGGAGAGGATGAGTCCCCAGGTGCATGTGAGCTGCCAGAGCAGAGATGACCTGTGCTGGGGAATTTGGGTTTGTTCCATGGCAGAGACCTGTCCATGGCTCCACAAGCAGTGCAGATGGGGTGCTCTTCTGAGGTAAACTCTGCACCCCCAGGTAATCCATCCCATGTCTCTTCATCCCTCCAGTCACCCTTTCTGCTGCAGAAGAAGCCCAGCCTGGGTAACTGCTCCCTAACTGGAAACCATCCTCCTGTTCATCTTTGCCAGGATCCTCTAGACCTTTTCCAGCTTCATCTCAATGAAAGATAAGGAACACAGACACACCCTGTGCCCCAGTCAAAGGTATAGTGACTCTGTTCCACACCATAGCATGTGTGCCTTCCTAATAATTCCTGCCTCTTGCTTTGTAATTTCCATCACCACAGTTCAGCAAGCTGACATTGCACATACAGGCATCTGCCCCTCCATGATTTTTGCTGTGTAGCAATGCTTTGTTCAGAGCAAAGTAAAACCTAAGGAAGCCTTTTAACACAGGCTTTCTTCCATAGGCTGGTGGAGCAGCATGAATGACTCCTGACAAACACCTGCTGTATAATACACATAAGTACATGCTGCAGAGCCTGCCCTCTCTTCCTGCCATGCCTGCATTCCCCACAGCTGCCTTTCACCCATCATTGCTCCAGTCTGCCTGTACAAACCTTCCCAGAAGGACAGAGCTGCAAATCAGATGATGCTGCTCCTGTGTTTTTCCCCTCCCTGGGAAGCAGCAAGTCCTCTGCACAGGTCAGTGCATGTGTGTGTGTGTGTGTGACAGGGGCAGTGACACAGGGACTGTGATGCTCCCCATAGGAAGGTGGCTCTCCATCAGGGCTTCTTGGAGCAGTAAGTCCCACAGGGCAGCAAGAGACATGCTGAGAAGTCACCACTGCTCTGCAAGACAGACAAAGGAGCCCAGGGAAGAAGGAAGGGGTAATTTCCCCTCCTCAGTGCTGTCCCCAGCCTGTTACCCCAGTTGTGGTAACATCTCACCCACTGGTAGCCAGAGCCCATCCCTGCAGCCTTGCTGTGTGTTGAGATGTTGTCTTAGAGAAGAACAACTCCACATGAGACACCTGAAGGCAAAGGAATGGGTTTAAAATAATTAATCCTTAAAAAAACCCTGATAGCATGGATGGAAGTGCATGGGAGATTGGAGGTTGGGCTGTGGGAAGATCCATATGGTGGGGTGAGCTCAGGGATTTGATTTCTGAAGTGTTGGGGGAGATGTCTGTCCCAAAGACCTGCATTTAAAGGAAATAGGATACCTTGAGGATGAGGCTGAGGGAAGTCCAGCTGTGCCCAGAGAGGCAATGGCAAATAATAGGTTAATAACTCAGAGAAAAAGTCTTGCCTAAATATAACCACCGTGCTGCAGGGTGGTTAGGCCATGTCCCCAGCAGGTCATTCTGGTCCTGACCTGGTCCAGTTGCAGCGACACGAATAGCCATCTGTGAGTTTTGGTGTGGAAAATATTACTAATTAAAATTAAAATAAAGGAAAGCAAAACATCTGTACTCGGCAGCATCTGTCATTCTTGCTTCTTCAGGGCATCGTGCTTGGAAACTTTAAAACAAGAGGGTATTTTTAGTTTGAAAAAAAAAAAAAGCTTAATTTTAAAATTGTATTTTAAAAAAAGATAAAACCAGCCCAACTTTCTTTCTGCCCCCCCCTCCCCTCCACTGCTGCCTGTGCAGGCTGGAGAAGCTCTGTAAGCTCCTGCCAAGGAGCTGAGCATGGGGAAGGAGTGGGTGTGCAGAAGGATAGGGGTGGCAGTCCTACCCCTCCACATCAAGACCTGTCTTCTTCCTCCAAAAAGGATAAAGCTGAGCAGGAATAAAGACTGACTCCAGTGCTGCCTCTACCCCTCAACCTGCTGACAGTATCACATGCATTAACAACAATGTTTTGTTAATTAGGACAGGGCTGGCTGGAGACCAGACCAGGGTAAGAAAAGTGGGCAAGAAGTCTTCCCTGCTGGCATATTGGAAGAAAATAAATAAAAAGTTGCCCATGGCAAGCCAGTGGGAGACAATGTTAATTAACCATGGTGAAAAAGAGCCAGGGAAAGCAGATAAGAAAGCAGCTAGCACCAAAAAAGGGCCAGGCACGCAGGTGGTACATGCCCTACCTGGGTTGTCACAGCCTCCAGGATCCCAGTTCAGCCCCACAGTACTCCCCTCTGGTCTGTCCCTTCAACTTCCCACCCCATGGACATCCTGGAGTCTGGTCCTTGGCCACCATCCAGCAGCACCCCACCTCAGAGGTACCATGTACAGTCTTCAGAGCTCTGGAAAACAGGAAACAGAAGCCAAACACTTCCCTAAGCATCATTCATCTCCCCCACATATGGACATGCCCTGGCCCTCCTCCTCCCTGCCCTATAGCCCTTGCTGCCTGCTGGCAGAAGCCCCACACTTTGGGGGTGGAGGGTGACCTGCTCCAGAGACATCTCCAGAGCTATTCTGTGGATCAGTTTGTTTTCTGCAGCATCTGGGATGAGCTAGCTGGGAAATGGCAAGGCTTTTCTGAAGAGCAACAGAATTATTTGCAGATTTTCTCATTAATATTTTCTAAGTTTTTAGGTATGGGGTTTTCTTTTTCTTTTTTTTTAGCTGGTGGCAAAATTACCCAAGGGCTTATGTGGTTGCCTGCCTTAATCCTGAGAATTTCACAGTTATTAATTGCAAACTTGAAAGATTGTGGACGAAGCTGAAATTCTTGTCTGGCAGGCTGTGTCTGCAGTAAATATGGAAAGCCCAAGGGGACAGGGCCAACAGGGAGGTTTGGGATGCTCTGTACCAGGACTGAGTGCTGCAGGATGCTGACCAAGCTCTCTGCATTGCCTAGGATGTCCTTTACCCCATGGATCACTCACTTCCAGTTTTGCCCATGTTGGTGACACCAACCTTTGAGAGCAGGCTCATCACTTCTTGGCTGCTGCCAATATTAAGGACAGCCACCCATCCTCTCCACCCAAGGCAAATTTAAAGATAGGGAGATCCAGGTGGGAAGTGTCAGGAATTATTCAATGGCCAGGCATAGCTCTGGCTTCCTTTCTTTGCAAGATAGACTCAAACCAAGTAATTTCCAAGAGTAAACTGTGAGGTACAACTGGTTTTCATGTGTATTTAGGTGTCTGTATGCACACTGTCATCCAAGTGGCACTTTGGAAACCACAGGGAGATGTTCTCTTCCTGGGAGCAAACGCCATCATCTATCAAGCACAGTGGACAGCACAGGGACCATTCAGGTATCTCCTATCCTCTTGTCCTCCCAGGAACAACATGTCTCTGCCCTGTGTCCTGCCTACCCCCTGTGCCACAGTCATCTTGGCAACTAACAGGTAGGGAGGACAAGATGTAAGTCTGGAAGAGAAATGTGCTGTCTTGGGAGGGGGTATCCCAATCCAATGATTATCCCCCACAAAAGACAAAAGAAAGGCCTTCACCACCCTGATGCAAAATGGAGTTTGCCTCTCTAAAAATCAGCGGGAAAATTAGGAAAATAATTCCAGGCACGAGTTGTGGAGGGGCAGGGAGAAACTCGGGGCAATCTGTGACTCCGAGAGCCTTTGCACTTCCCGAACAGATGGCACTTGGCAGAGGCTGCTGTCGTGCTGCTCGTGTTTGAAGCCTGTCTTGCTTATCTGGGGGAGGACAAGCCACAGAGGGGAAGTGGTAAATACTCCTAGCCCCAAAATGTCCCTGTTATCAACCCACAGCTCTGCCTAGAGCTTGGGGATGCAGGAATCATGCGGGATTTTGGGCAGCAAGTGATGGTTTGTTATTGCAGGGGCACTCGGGAGCGCACTGAGAGAAGCGCTGCACACAGGGACACATGGCAAGTGCTGGAGGGGGAAGAACACAAATTGTTTAGTCCATATTTGTCAACAGCTCACGTGGAGGGCAGCTGCTGCAGAAGATTTGGGGGTTTTGATTATTTTCTGAAGGGTTTCCAGGACTGCCCATCCAAGGATCTGGGATGTGCCAGGCGTGCAGGGCATGTGCATGTGCAGGGCAGAGTCACCGTGCACACAGAGCCGTCACAGGGACGGGACAGGAGCATAACCCCACGTTGCCTCAGCTGCAGCCCATTAGCTGACCATGCTCTCCGCTCCTAAATCATTTCCTGAAGGGCTTTTTGAACCAAAAAGAAAAAAATTCCCCCTCAAGATGTTGATGGAGGGGAGGGGGGAAGAAAATGGTGAAAAGTTCAAACACAGCCTGATGTCTTGGAGCTGCTTTCATGCCCGGCTCCATCTACTAGGAGCTTCGTGCAAAAGGTAAAGCTGAGAACAGGCAAACCCTCCCCTCCACCGGAGTGGGAGCCCAGGGACCCAGACTGAAGTTTTTTGTTGTTTTTTTTTTTTTTCCTGCTTGTGACTTTTTAGCAGTCCTTAGGGGACATTCCAAGTATGTGGCCAGGCATGGAGATAGTTTAAAACACATTAAGTTCACGGACAAGGTGTCATTAGGGCTTCTTTGGAGGAGGAGAGAGGGAGGAATTATTTGAAGTTCATTTGCCCAGAGGGACTGCTCTCTGAAGAGGAATGGTTTCAGGGCACAGGGGGTCTGGTTCAGGGTTTTTTGCTCTTCCTGCGACTTCAAGGAGCTGTTTCATTTGCAGACATTGGTTGTTACAGTGCAGGACGGGACAGAGAACAGAAAGCATCAAAAGTATTTCACCTGCTCTGCCTTTTAAGTTGCCCTCCCCAGACTGTCTAGGAGAGCAGGTCGGAGTCACAGAGTCCTTGTTTCATGGGAAATATTGACCTCTTTGTTGCTGTTGTTCCAAACAGGAATGAAAAATGTAAATTTCTGGTCAAGCGAATATTCCTCAGGGCTGTTCTGGAAAATTGAAACGACACTTTCTCAGCACTTTTTTTAAAAATTCAGAATGCAAATTTGGTGTGTGATATATATATATTATATAACATACTGTGAGCAAATTGCAATAGAATATATGGTATAAATCTAAACCATTAAGTTGAATGGTTTCCCCTAAATATGTTAACAAAATGATACCTTTCTGGCAAAAGGTTTGGATTCTATTGAAACAGCTTCTTCTTTTGTTTTGGAAAATTTGCCTGCTGCAAACAAATCTGAGCTGTCCACAGGCATTTTCCCAGACAAGCCTGCCCTTCCTCAGGGCCATCTTTCCAGCAGGACCATCTCCTCTGTGAGAAATGGTCTCTTTCCACTGCTCCTTGTTCAGATTTTGGAAGAGCTTCCTCGTGGTAGGGGCTGCAATTTTACCAGATTTGGTGGTCTCTTTCATACTAGGCACCTAATTTCTGGAAAAGGCAGGAGAAAATTGGCCAGACCTAGAAGAACTTCTTCTTTATTTTTTTTTCCCCTGTATTAAGCCTGCAGTTAAAGCTGGGTTTTGTTTGTTGTATAGTTTGTTGGCTACTTTTTTTTTTCTTTTCTTTTTGTGCTGTTGTTCATTTGAGCAATTACGAAATCAAACTTTTCCAAGCCCTCACAAGCAGAAATGCTGCTTCAATATATGTACTAAAGTATATTCTGACTGAGGAAGATGAGGAAGGCAGGTAAGCCTGGGATCGATGTCCAGGGGTCTGGAAATATCCCTGGTGAAACCTCAACAGGAGAGAGGGAAGGGCAGTTTTCCCCTGAAAAAAACCACAAGCTAAAGAGAAAGCAGATACAGTCTGAAGTGTCCAGACCTGAGCACCACTCCCAGCCCTCTAAGAAGGAAAAAAAAACATCTTTTGAAGACATGGCTGACTTTGGATTCACATAGCACACTAACTGCTGCATACATGCCTCAGGCTCAGGAGGCACACAGACCTGAGCATCCCAGGCTGGCACTGTACTTGCCCCTACAACTTGGTGAGTCTGGGGGTCCTGATTCCTTGGGGAAGGTCCTTGTTGTGCAGGCTGCAGCATGGAGCCAAAGCCTGGCTGCTGTGGGGCAGCTGCAGACTTCAAGAGTTGCCTCAATGCAAGAAGAAGCCCTTCAGCTTCCAAAATACTTCCCCTCCTGTTCAACATGCCATTGGGGACACAGACAATGTATGAGGGCTACAAGACCTTCTAATATATTTTTTTTAATTCAATAAGACAGTGAGGAAAGCAGGGTTACCTGTGTCTGTGTTATGGGATGGTTTGGGGTGGTATATTTTTTTAATGATAATCACTCCAGTGAAGGCTGCAGGAGACATTCTATTCTTAGCCTGTTTTTCTCCCCTAAATAAATCACCAGATTGGCAGATTAAATCCAGCACAGGGGGAAATGTCCCTACAAAGCTGGACTGGGGTGGGGCAAGACCTAAGTCCCAGCTCTGTGGAAAGGAGAGGTGTTAGAACCACTCCAGGATGTCTCTGATTGGAAAAACAAAACCTCGCAATCTTTAAATATGTGTCTGTAAGAGTAAAGGAGGAGTGTGGGGCCTGAAAACAAACTGTCTGTGATCAAAGGCTCTCCTAGAAGCTGCTTGCTGCGAAGTGATGCTTTGATGACATGTTACCTGTTCAGCAGCTAGCAGGGCCCCCCTGGAGCAGGCATCATCCCTAGCCCTGCAGCCCCTGCACTGCAACAGCCTTGTTCTTGCTGGGGCAAACTGGGCAGGGCAGGAGGCTGCTCAGCCCACAGGCTGGTGTCACAGTGTGGAGACAGTAGCTGTGCCTCCATCCCTCCCAATGTGCCAGGGCAGATCTGAAAGCTAAGAAGGTGACCTGAAAGGATGCAGGAGGTCCCTAGTCTGCATTGCTGCAGCTGGCCTTGCTGGAGAAAGTGGATGGTGTTAATTAACTCCATTCATTTCTAAAGCAGGAGTGGTTAAAATTGTTCTCCCCTCTCTTCACAGCACAGCCCAGGGAGAGCATCTGCTCTGCTCTGAAGGACTTACAGTGAAAACATGGGGTGAGACAGTGGGTGGAGTCAGAGGAAATAACTGTGGGTAGAATCTTAGAATGGTTTGGGATGGAAAGGGCCTAAAAGATCACCTAGTTCCAACCACCCTACCATGGGCAGAGACAGGCAAAAGAAAATTACCTGCACACTTATGAAAAAGGTGGTGTGACAATTCAGGCATCTAGGCAGGATCAGAATTCCAGGGAAATTTAACATTTTCTATCAAACTAACTGACGTTACTGGAAAAGAGCCCCAGATTTTTTTGGGACACATCAAACCTTTTCCAGGTCTCAAACAGAAAGAGCAAACTTCAAAGGGAAATGCAAATGGAGAAACATGGCTTGAAGTTTAATTGGACTTGTTAATCAGCTAGACTGGGGGCGTGAAGAAGTAGCTGATACACAAACCCAGGGGAGAGCCTGGCCTCTGTCCCACTGAGCCAGTGGTACAGAAGCACAGGTGGATCACCACATTTCCTCAGTTTTATTTTTAAAAAGAGAATAAAATCAGGTAAATTACTACTCATCTTCCCTGTTGAGGCAGCAGGTGCCCTGGGACCAGGTCTGCCTGGTTCTGCTGCTGCAGCTCTTATCCTCACTGGATATCAGGAGTCATGGCACAGGGGGCTTCAAGTAGCTGCAGAGCTGAGCTAGGCTGGGATCAGCACCCTCATGGGTAGCCTGGCTAGGCTTCCCAGATGTGTCAGAGGTGACCAGAGATCGGAATTTTCCTTTCTACTGAAATCTCTAATATTTTTCCAGCAGAGACATCACGAGGGATCTCACTGAGCCTTTTTTGGGGGGGAAGCGTGTGTCAGGAAATCGGGAAACCACCCTAATCCTGCAGGCTGAGAGCTCATTTGGGGATCACAGCCTCAGGGCTTCTTCTTGGAGCTGAAGAGAGATTTGTACCTGGCATTGCAGGGAGAAGCAGCCATGTCTGCCCTCATTACAGCAACCGGCAGCTGCAAATACCAGCAATGCTTGCTCCTGAGGGGGAATCACATTCAAAAGCCTCAGTCCTGAAAAGCCTGACAATCTCATTTTCATATTTTTGGTCACTACGGAAGAAAATGGAAAAGTTTTCCCAGCCTGAAGCACTCTGCTTTAACTTCCTGAACTTGTTCCAAGTGACTTGAACTGGGTAAGCATCTTCTTGGAGATGGACATTGATTCTGAGGGTGTTTCCCTTCAGGAGCCCAGTGCCTGTTTTTCTGGTCCTCCTCCTGGCTATGGTGCTGCATCTTCCAGTGTCTTCCTTGATAACTGGGAAGCCCATCTGGAGCAGTCTGTGCTGCATGGTGAAGAATGAGACATTTTAGGGGGAAACTGCCACAGGAGGGAATGATTCACCAGCTCTAGGAAATCCAATTCTCTGTTAGAACGTGCTGGTGGATTTACAATTCCTCATCCCTTTTGCACAGCAAGAAAACTTGCATGACAATAGCTTACCAACCTTGAGATGCAAATATCTGGCATTTCTGGAGATAGCAGAGGGCAGAGCTTTGTGCTGGGACTTGGTAGCAGCAGCGATGTGTGACTGGCAGAAACTGATTTGAATAATTGGGTGTCACGTCTCTATTTTTCTTTCAGTTTAACTACATGTGCAATTAATTAAAATAATAACCTAAACGGTCTCCTGCTGGGGTTGTGTTTGCTGCTTCACTTCAGTCTGCCATCAGCGCCGCTGAAAGAGTTTTATCGAGAGTTGCTTCTTGCTGAGAGGAGCTGGAGCAGAGAAAGGCTTTCCCTGCAGAGAAACCTTTAATGGTTGTGGCATCTGTGCTCTCCCCACCCATGTTGTCTGGGTGGTGGATAGACAATAAGTAGGGATTTAATGTATCACTTCCCACATCCTCTGCCTGACCCGCGCTTTGCCTGGCACAGGGAATTGCCTCATCCATGTCATGGGAAATGTGGTCCCTGTCATGCATCCAAGGCATATTGGTAATGCTGCAGAAGGGCTTGTAGGGGTCACTGTGAAATCAGGACCTCCCCCAGGTGTGAACACAGAATAGCTCTGAGTATCTATGACAGAGACAAGGTACAGAACACAAGACCTGTGCTGCTGAAAAGTCCCCCAGGACCACTCCATAGGGCATCAACATGTCCAAGACTCCAGGCACTGAAGTTTTCCTGAAAGTGCCAACTTGTTCTCCTCTAATTAACTCTAATTTCTAACAGCTGCAGCTGCCTCCAGATCCCATCTGATAATTTTGCTGTTTCCATCCACATTCCCTGCCTCACCTCTGCTCTGCAAGCCCAAGGCTGGCAGATGCCCTCAGCAGCCTTTGTAAGAGGAGAAAGCCCTGGTCCATGAGGAAACCATTAGAGGCTCTTCGTTCATTCATTCATTCATTCATTCATTCACTCGTTCATTCATTCATTCATTGGTTCATTCATTCATTCATTCCTTCACAATGCTCCCTTAAGTGAAGGCCAAGAGTTTTGGTTTACATCCCTCGCAAGATGATGGTGCAGCTTGTGCCCATTGCTTCCATGCTGCAGTTCTTTATGGAGGAAACAAAATTACTTGGGGAGCTGTGCTTCTGCTTCTCACACTCCTAAACACCCTTCATCTGTGAGTGCATGCAGTTACAGTGGCAGCAGGAGCATACTTTAAAAAATCAGAATGCTTACTGTATTCATAGCTGGTACAAGAAATATTGTTCCCCTGCAGCTGAGTGCATTCACATCTCATCTTGCTCCTTTTTCCAGTTCTTTTTCTTGCCTGGCTGATTCTTTGTCAGCAGCCAACACTAATCTATCCCTGGCAGTTCCTTCCCTGCTTTTAGTTTTAAGGATGCTCGAGATACAAGGTATTGACCACGGTTGTGAGCATGGTGCCAAGCAGCCCCTCACCCCACAATTCCTGCCTGCTCCTGGCAACAGAAGACAATAGTAGAGATTAAAACCCCTGGCTGGCAGAAGTAAGATTATAAAGTTGTCCAGAAGAAATTGAATTGGAATTTAGCTGAATGGGAAAGCAATCAAGATTCAAAGGTTTTGTTGGGTTTGGTTTTTTTAATGCTTAAACCAACTGACTGAAGTATTGCTCCCAAGCCTTCAAACTGCATTCATAAACTTTAAGGACAGTGAGGACCATTTTGATTGTCTGGTCTGACTTCTCTCTTGGTATGAACCTGATCCCTACTGCCAGCCTGAGCACTTCTGCATCGAGCACAGGACTTATTTAGTATACACTACCTCTTTTAGAAAAACAATGTGTATTGATAGAAAGATCAAGAGAATGGTGAGCATCTCACACTCTTCAGTAGTCCATAACTGCAGATTAAGATGACTTATCAATTCTTTGAATAAAAGGATGACTCATGCCTACCCCAGAGATAGTGAGGACCTGCTTCTGGGCACAGGGTTCGCAGATCATGCAGGATATACCAGGAGGAAAAGCCAAAACACTGAGCCAGAAGAGATGGGAAAGGAATCTAAAAGTATCTGCACTACTTGACAAAATCTCCCCACCTTCCTCTGAGCCCATTGTCTGCAAATAAGAGATGGTGTGCTTTTGTTTCCATCCCTACTTCAATTAGCACAGTGGGGACAGACTTTAGTACCCAGCACGCCTCATCCAGAACCCTGACCTCCAGAGAGAGGTCTCTAAGTACAGTTGTGATCTACAGCGGGGTCACTGCAGTTATTTATCACTGGTTACAGCAGTGAGTGATGTGGTAGGAGCTGTTACACCCCATGCACCAGCATTACAGCACTTTCCTAGCACAGGAGGCTGCTGGAGGAGGAGATTTTCCTCTGGCCCTGACAATCCAGATGCTTCGGAAGTGCTGAGAGGCAGAAAAGGGTGAACTCCCAAACAGGGGCTTGTTCCCTGGCCAGCCCAGAGGAGCCTGTGGGAAGGATCCAGCCATGAGAGGCAAATATGGGACACTGCTGACCTGGGCACAGCCAGACCAGAGCGGGGCCACTAATAGGAACAAGCTGGGATCCAGGACACTGAGACCTGGGCTGCTCCAGCCCCATGGGGTAATTTGTTCGCTGATCTATCCTCTAGCCTCTGCAGGCCTTATCTGATGGGCTGCACTTACTTGGGGGAACATTCACCTCACCAGCTGGTTGGGATGGCTGCTACCCCCCAGTTTGTGTCCTGCCCTGAATACACCCCTGCTTCACAGCCAGTGCAGACCTCACACATGAGCCCCTACTCTCCTAGACTCAAGTACATTCTCCCAGAAGCAAAACTGCTGCTCAAAACATCTCACAAAGAAAGAGCCACTTGAAGGAATGGAAACTGGTCCTTCTCAACACTTCTTCTCCTTCATATCACTGCTCCTTTGCCAGGGGTGCCTGACGAGCCCAGGATCCATTGCTTGATAACTTGAAGAAATGGGAGGATGAGCCCTTGCTTCCCCACACTGCTGTAGGAACAGGCAAAGCCAGGGGGAGGATGTAGGGACAGCACATGGACACTGTGAGAGCTTCTCAGGGATATTTTCATTTATACCATGCTGTAACGTCCAGCACCACTCTTCCCCTTCTCTCCAGACATCGGGTGTAGCAAGGGTCCCTGTCATCCTGCTTGTCAGAGAACACCCCTCTCATTTAGACACCCCCCACACGAAGCATCACTTACATTAAAGCAGGGCAAAACGTGAGACCACTGCGTTACCTCTTTCCCTTGCAAGCACACCCCAGTCCCTCGGCCGGGGGGTAACATCCAGGCTGAGCACTGCCCTGCCGAAACAAGCGCCCACCCTCGAGAGCCCCCGCGGCCGCTCCGAAAGCTCCGAGCATCCTCCCGCGGTCCCCGAGCGGGCCGTGCCGGGAGATGGCACTGCAGGCACGGAGAACCATCTCACCGCGCTCCGCCGCTGCCGCCAGCCGCCGGAGCCAAGACAGTCCTTTTATTTGTCTTCCCCATCCTTCCCCCGAGACCCCGCTGGAAAAATATTCTTCTCGTCCTCTGTGATCGCCGCTTTCTTTCACACACCGCGCAAAACTCGGTGCTAAGGAAGGAGGCGGCGGGTGCACAAGGGGTGGTTGGGAGTAGCTGGCACATCCCTGTCAGCATCTGGGCAAAGAGGGACGGAGGCAGAAAAAGTCTGTTCCCTGTCCTTAAGCGATGAAGACACACCTTTCCAAACACGGGGTTTGCAGTCTCAGTCTCTGCCTGGAATCCTCCAGAGCATGAATATTTCAACTGCAACCTCCTCTGGATCCATGTTCACCCAAAACTTCCCTGGAAGTTTTTTTTTCAGTTCAAACAAAGAAGCTGTGCAAGCATAATTAATTTTCCTGTCTCTAGGTGGGAAGATTTGCTAAAGTGGCTGTCAGGAAATCAAAATTTACAGCACCTGAAGTTTTGCTAACTCGCTGATTCACATTATGGTATCGGGGGAGATGCAGATTTTCTTGTTTCTCATGAGAGCTTCAATCTCCACCTGGACGAGACTGAGAAATTTCGGCAGCCTTTTGCAAAGCCGGCCCAATTTCCTAAGGAAATTTCATGGGCTTTTCCTCACCCTGCCAGATTTTTCAACACCTTTCAGGAAGTCACAGCTGAGCAGTTTTGGTCAGGATAGTTTTGCATTTCAGGGAGAATATTTGGACCATTAGGTCTTCTTGGCAAATAATTGTTGAATACTCCCAGGATGGGTGTTTGTGCTCCACAGTGGTGCATTGTCCCAGGCAGCAAGGTATTCCCAAAATGGGATATAACGCAAAAACTCAGTGAGAAGACACCCATCAATTCTCTTGTGAAAACACATGTGTTTGAGCTCAGATAAAAAGTTCCAAGCTAATGCTGTATGAGGCTTATTTTTTTTTACTGAGAGTTGGGTTTTGTTTAGTCTTTTTTTGTTTGGTTTTTATTTGTTTGTTTGTTTTGTTTTGTGTGTTTGTTTTTGGGTTTTTGGGGGGCTTTTTATTTTTATATTTTTTTCTTTTTTTTGTTGGTTGGTTTGATTTGTCCTGTTTTTGGGGGGTGGGGGAGGAGGAAGGGGTGGATGGGGTGAGAGGAGATATTTTTCAGATTTTTTAGTTGGAAATTCTCAAATCTGGAGTTTTGAGAACAGAAACATGTTGGTGCCCTACCTCCTTTGAGGAGATGATAAAAAGCAATCATGCATTTTGACTTAATGCTCTGTTTTGGCATTTTTACAGAGAAATGGTTTGCTCAGTTTTAGGAAGGAGCCAAATAAATCTGAAAGAAGATCAGCATTGAAGGGTAAGAAGTGGAATGTTTCAATATGGGATAAACAGGCAGGTGAGCTGGACACCCTGTGATTGTACCAGGTATGTGAGAGAAAAGTAAATGTTTTCCCTCCTTTGGGTTTGGCAGTGGGGAATGTGAAGGAAGGGGTGGCTGGAATACAGCTATTGCAGAAGAGAGAAAGAGGAAGATGGCAGAGGGTGCAGGAGCAGAAAGAAGAGGAGATATTTCTCCATTTTTATAAAAGCACTTCATAGTGCACAGCAGTGTCCATTCTGGCTTTTTCAGTGGCCACAGGAGCCATCCATCTCATGGTATAGATCTACACCATAGAGAGGCACCAAGGAGCTGTGGGGGTGAGGATGGGGCTCAACCCAAGAGAGTTTCACTTGTTTGATTTTTAGCTTCTGGACTTACAGGAATTTATCCTGAAGGTTAAGGAGGAGAAACCAGCAAATCATTATTTAAAAAATGTATCTTTGAAAGGTTCATACTCACTGAGAACCAAAAAGTGGATGGAGGGGGGGGAGGGCACAACAATGATGGTGGTGGTGGTGGTGGTGGCATCTCTTCATGAACATCCTATTTGTGATGGTGATTTCCCACTGCAGCTCTCTCCTCTGAAGGCAGCTCATGGGATCTGCTGTTAGGGACGTGAGCTCTCTCTTCTCTTCATCCCCTGCTCCTCACACCCGGCACTGATGTTTCCCAGGTGTTTCTGACTTGCAGGGTTTGAAACTGAGTCACCTTTGATTTCTCCTGACATTTCCCAGAATTTTTTTAACTGTAATATTGTATTTATCCCAAATGTGGGTTTCTGGGGAAATCGTGCTTTTCAGCTAAAGGCAATAAAGAGAGAAAGAGAAACAAAATTAATCTTTCTCCATCAAAAACCCCCCAAAAACAAACAAAAAAAAAAGGCCAGTCAAAAAACCCCAACCCCTTTGAAAGTCATGGGGGCAGGGGTTTTCAAATTCCTCACCAAAAGACATTCAAAAAGCAGTTCTTTCACTTTTTTCTTTCAAACACAACCTTTTCATGCTAAAAACTTCAAACTGCTCTAATCCCTGGCTTCTGCTTTCTTATGTGAAGAAGATGATTTGTGATAGAAGCCAGTCCCACAACCAGAGCAAGGAGCCACGCTGCAGCAGATGCTGGCTTGCCTCGAGGTGTTAATCCACAGGCGGATCGTGGGGGCGAACCAGCCCTGCTGGCATCAGCCAGAGCTTGGCAAGGGCTTGCACGTGGCTGGCAAGTGGTGGGGTTTTGTGGCAGGGGCTCTCAATCCAGGCAAAAGCCACAACCATCAGGACACCCTTGCTTTCCCCAGGGGCAGCAAGAGCACTCCTGCCACGCAGACCCTGGGGCAGTTTGGGTGCAGTTATGCTACGGAAGGGTCTGGAGGCAGAAGGCTCCAGAGAGCAGCACTAACCTGGGTGTCTCATGCCATTCACATTCCCTCTGGACACCTCCATGGCCCCCGACCCTTGCAGTGGTGAGCCCCAGTAAGATGTCCTGATCCATGGGGAAAAAACACCCGACCTGAAACACACACAGGATTATGGTGCTGATTTCCCCATTCCAGGAGCATTGCAACACTAATCCTGTAATTCAGTGCAAAGTGGTGCAAAGCATGGTCGCTTTAAAGTCTCAGTTCTTGCCTGAAATTTCACAGGTTGTTCTTCTGGCACTACAGGAAAGAAAGTGCTGGAGGAAACCTTTTCCAGATCCCTATCCTCTTGTTCCCTGCTCAGAAAGACATATGCAAAAATGTATTTTAAATATGGCTTTCATTCCACGCTGAGCCCCTTCCGAGTGAGGAGCTGGCAGCCGTGGGTCGTGTGGTGAGTGGGTGATGGGACACAGATGTTATTTATAACAGGTGTCAGGCGATACTTTGTCATCGATATCTCTTACCCAGCAGCGGCATCAGCAGCAGCAGTGAGGGGTCTGTCCATATTCCAATCTCTGTTTTCCAGGAGTTTGGTAGCAGCATGCACCAAACCTGACATCCTTGCTGCACGTGGAAATTTCACTCACTTATTTCAGCTCACTGGAAAGACCTGGTTCTCTCTGTACCACTCTGACTCCCAAATCATGCTAACCACCCATCTCTGAGCCACTTGATGCCCGTGATCAGGGCTACATCCAAGGACAAGATTTTGTCCTGCACAAAATCCTTGTGCACACGCGTGGCCGCATCACACTCTGTCCAGGCTCTGGAGGTCCCCACGGCCTCTCCTTGCCCACACCCTGTTGCATGCATGCAGATGCTCAACACCATCACCAGGACTCTTCCCAGGCAAACGGGTAATAGGCTGGAAAGCCACAGCCAGGTCCTGTGCTTATTATCTCCATATTTGTCATTCGCATGCACCTCCCACTATCTACACAGGAAGAAGTTTGGCAAATGTAATAAAGACAAGGTGAAGTTTTACATAAAATATTCTCTCCTGCTATGAGTCCTGAGGAATTTTAATCAGTCCAGGAGTACCAGCAGAATTCCTTTGCCTGCAATCTTTTCATGATCTTGCTTTCCCCTCTTGTTCCTCGTGGGGAGCATTTGCTGAGAAGATGATTAAATTGGGCTGGTAAAAAGCTCGTCGGCTCCATAGCTTCCATCTTTTCCTGCTTCTTTGCAAGAACATTTGTACTTTTTTCTGGCCTGCAGCATGCAAGGTCAGCTGCTTTCTTTGCAGTTTTCTTGTACATTTCTTCACCATTGTTGTGGGGTTTTTCCCCCTCCAGAGAATCTCTTTTGTGCAAAGGCAAGAGACAAGGCTCCTAGCTCAGCCTGCTGTGTTGTTGTTTGCCTGAAGTCCAGCAGGAATTCAAGGAATGGTTCCCCACGTCTCCTATTCACCTTGCTCCTGCCAGTGGCAAGGGGTCGGGCAGGGGGCGGATATTTTGGGGAAGCTGTGAGCAAGGAGTGCAGACTCAGGGGCTGATGTGAGCTCAGGGATTTTGGAGGACTGAAACTCATCTGCTGTTGTCTGCCAGTAGTTCTGTGTAGAAATTTGGGCATTTTGCTTTGAACAAATGATTCACCAGTAATCATTTAATCAGCTCTCCCGATGTTTGAATAATCTGTGAGTAATTTAGTCAGATGTTTGCCACAGAGTATCAAATAAATGTTTTGGAAAGACACTGGCTCAGACTCACCTCCTATATGTGCAGCTTTGGGGAAAACCAGGCCAGTGCTGTCCCCTGAGCTTTGGCCTCAGGTGCCCAAGAGATCTGTGCTGCTTTACAACTGGCCAGGACCAGCCTCAAACTGGCCAGTTCAGGATCTGACCATGGCTCAGCTGTACTGTATTTTTGCCATGCAGCTGTGAAGCATCTGCTCTCCTGCTTGGGGTACCACTGCCACTGGAGCTGGGGGTGGTGTGTAATGCAGGAGAGTGGCATTTTTTGGTGGTAAGTGTCCTGGGTGGACATCAGTGTACAGGCTTGTGATGAGCCCCTTGCTTTCTCTGAGTGGCTCCCGCAGGGGTGCTATGGATGGGGAAAGCAGCCCGGGGTGATGGACCGATTCTGGCTCATAAGCTAATGGAGAATAATTTCCTCAGATTCAGCTCTCTTCCTGGACCTATTAACGCTCCGATATCTTTCCATTCCTGTCCCCACAAAACCACTTGCTCTCCTGACACACTTCCCAGTGGTATCGGAGAGCTGCTTCTTCTTGCATAGCTTTTACTCCTTCTTTTTCAGCTCTGATCCTGGCTGACATCAGAGAGAGATGGAGAAGGAGATTGAGGGGTTGGGTTTTTTTCCCTTTTCTTCCATTTTGTAACTACTTCAATCTAGTCCTGACTTTCTGGGCAGCAGGGTCACTCCCCAGCTCTGCTTCATCCTGTTGAAAAGCCTTGGAGACATCTCCTTTTGACTTTCAGTTTTCTTTCTTGGGATATTTTTTTTTTCCTAGGACCCGCTATCACAAATTCCTCCACAGTCCCAACAGGTTGGTTTCTCTTCATGGATAAAACTACTAACAATAATAATTTATTGTGCACTTTCATCTGAGACAAAATGTCATTATTTCCATCCAATTAATAGTATTTTTTAGCAGTATCAATGAAAAACTAGACAAAACCTGGCTTCCACGCAGCCCCGTTCCTCTGCCTGTGTGACATTGTCTCCACATCTGCAAAGAGAAGTGGTAGCTTTGATTTGATCAACATTTATCTAGTTAAAACAAGAGAGAATTACCTCTGTAGGTTTGCCCAAAGATTAGGGGTTTTTTTGGTTTTTCTTTAACGGGAAGATCAGGAAGAAAGTTCTGGTTTTTTGTTACTACTGTTGTTCAAACCAGGAGAAGTCCTGGGATGCCAGGGAAAGTGGGAACCTGCCAATGGGAGTATTTCTCCCAAGTCTCTGTGCAGAGTTTTCTCGCATGTGTTGTTTCCTGAGTCACGGGGATTTGAGCTGGGAACACTCAGATATCTGGAAGCTGGAGCAGCCCTTACTGCCGACCTGAATGCTGATGTCCAGGGAGCAGCACCCCCGCCCTGTCACAGTCACTAGGCTGGAGATAAGGGCAGAGGAGGCACATAATGAGTTACAGGGCTCTGCAGGGGTCCCCAAAATCCCCTGTGGGCACTGCTCCCTGCCCCTTGCTGGCAACTAGCCCCTGGCAGGGAGCAGACTATTTCTTCATGGGCATTTGTCTTTTCCAGGCTGGGAAAACAGAGGTTTTTTTCTGTACACTGGCAGCCAAGTGGGGGATGTGACTGGGAAAGGTTGTTTCCCCCAGGCCCCCTGCTCCATGGCGTCCCCCAGCCAGTGCCACCAGGGTGCCAATCAGCCTTTCCCCATATTCTACCTGCAAGGTGTTTGCAGTTGTCTGGGCAGTCGGCAGGAGCTGGCGGTGGGGGAGGATGCCCTGCAAGGGTGCCTTCCCCTCGGCCTCCTGCCCACCCTGCCCTTCCTTGCCCTGAGGCCGCTTGCCTGTCCTTGCTCACCCTCCCCATTGGCTCCTGCTTGCTTGGCCTCACTGCTGCTTTAATTTTAGCAATTCCTTGGAAAGAGTCATTTTCCATAACTCAGCTCTCAGCGGAGCCCTCTGCCTGCCAGCTCTGCCTTCTCACACGTGTTGCTGGCGTGCCCCAGCAACACACGCCTGCACCTGCCCGGCCAGGCCTGCCTGTCCCAGCCTTTTGCACACCAAAGCCTCACACCCAGCTCCTGTCCCCACTTGGCACATTTCAGCATGGCACTCCCAATTCTGTTGTGTCGTGGCTGGAGTGGACAACCTGGCCCAGCTGTACGGCCACCCCTGGGGCTTCCACTTCATCGGGAGTAACTAAGCACAGCATAGGGGGACATCTGTCCTTTTTGCCCTGCAGACCCCAGCCACACATGTGGCTCTCTGTCCTTACCTGTGATGGGAAATGTGGTGTTCCCACATGCTACACGGGACCCCACAGCCTGAGGTTGTGATGGGGTGGGCAGGATGGACTTGTTCAGCACCCACCAGAAGGTTTTATCGAAGTGGGGAAGGTGAGCACAGGTGTGGCTGCAATGGCTGCGTGAGAGGGGGCAGAGCCCACGTGTGCGTTGGGTATTTGCCGGTGCAATGTTCATGAGAGGGGTGAGTGAGATGCTTTCATGACAGTGTGCATCTTCCTGAGGGCACAGCTGGGCACTCCAGGAGGGTGCTGGTGTCAGGGAGCACAGCACTCACGAGTGGGGCGTGGGCAAGGATGCTCACGGCAATGGTAGCGCGGCACCTTCTCTTGTGTCTGCATCTCGTGACGGAGGGAAGGGACGGTGCATGTGGAGGGTGCATTGTGCACGACCGCGTGTGTGCACAGGGCACGCGTGAGGGTGACCACGAGCCTGCTGCTTCCACTCGGGGCTGCATCTCTGGGGAGGTGTGGGGTCTTGCAGGGACTACTGCTCGTGATGTGCGTGTGTGCGGGGTGCCGTCCCCGCGGTGCTTCCACGAGTGTGCATCTGCAAGGGGGTCGGCGGGGCGCGCGTGTGCGCGGTGCCTCCCTCCGGCTCAGCATCCGTGGGGAGGGAGGAGGCGGCGTGTCCGCAGGGGCGTGGACCAGTGTGTGGCCGTGGGGGGGTGCGTGTGCGGGTATGCGTGCGTGTGTATGTGTTTGTGAGCCCGTGTGCGTGTGTGCCGCGTGTGCGTGTGTGTTTGCGGACGGGTGCGCGCGGCGCGGCCGGGCCGGGAGCGCGTCCCCGGCGCTGTGCCGGGGGGTGCGGGCTGAGCTCATCGCTGGCTCCCCGGCGCTCCTTACCAGTGGCTTCTGCGGTCACATGGGTTATGTGCTGGAGTTTAAAAGAGCTTATAGCCCCCGAGCCGGTGCAGAAGCAGCCGGTGGTTGCGTGGGGTAGCGCCGGGAGCGGCGGCAAGGAAGACGCCGTGAGTACCGGGCGGCCGGGGCCGGAGGGCGGCAAGGGGTGTACCCCCACCCACGGGACGGGGGAGGCGGCGTGCGGGCACGGGGGTCAGCGGAGGCGAGCCGCGGGGCCCGCCGCCGAGGGAGGCGGAAAGGAAGGAGGGGGGAAAAGCTTTCTTCCCCCGCGTTCGCCCCCGGTCTTGTGTTCCCTCCCGCCCCGCAGCCGCGCACCTTTCCTGCGCCCGCGCGTGTCCGCGCCCCGACGTGGGCCGCTGGTCCACCCCCCAACCCCCCCCACCCCGTGAGGAAACAATTTAGGCAACTCACTTTCCTGCCCCGCCGTGCGCGTGTTCCTGGCGAGGAGAGATGGGGGACAAGGCTCCGGAGCGTCCCCGCACCCTCCGAGACAGCGGGTCCGCATCGGGGCGACGCGGTGGGACCCCCATCCCCTGCCCGGCCGGGAGGGCATCGCGGCAGGCACCAGGTTGAGCGCTGGGAGGGATGAGTTCTCCCTGCGGCAATGCACGGGGCTGGAGCGGCTGGGACTGCGGGGCGGCTCTTTGTAAACCGGAGCCCGTGGATTTCCTGGGCGGGAGAGCAGGCTTCTTCTCCGTCTCTCCAAAGGCGCAACCTGCCTTCTTCTCTGCTGTGGCAGTGCAGATTTTCTTCTTTCTTTATTCCCTCTCGCTTTTTTCTTTCTTTTTTTTTTTTATTTATTTTTCCCCCCCCTAAAATGTGATTTTATAAGAAAAGTGTCTGCATGGGACTTCTGGGGAACTGCTCTCCCTGGGCTAGGCAGGCAGTTCATCCCGAGCGTGAGTACAAGGGCTGCTTTCCAGAATTGCACAATACACACCGATCCCTATGCTGTACAAAACTCCCTGACATTTCCACATCTTGGTGACTTCCCCCACTGCAATCTTCAAAACGAGTTGTGACTCCCGTCAGCTCCTGAGCCAAATTTGTGCTGCCTTCACTGGGGACAGAACCAGGTCTGCATGTTTCAGCTTTCCTGGGTCCTCTGGCAGTTGTTTCTTTAACCACTTAACTGTTTTTGGTGTAACGATCGGGACTTCTTCACTCTCTTATGTTCCCCACGCCACGCATATGGACACATGTGCAGGGTCTGTTCAGAGCGCAGGTTACAGAAAGGGAATTGCTTGCAAAGCTGTTTCATTTCTTTTTCCCATCTCTTTTGTGTTTTTTTTGTGGGATGGTTGAGGAGGTCCTTTCCTCAGATTGCTTTTTGCTCGGGAACTTGCTGACATCTCCTCGGATTTAGTGAATTTCAGTGACTGTGCCCACTCTCAGCATACCACGTTGTGTACTTGTGTGAGGGACGGGACCTGCACATGCAGCTGCTGGTCCCACTGTCTGTATGCTCAGGCAGTGAGGCACTGACATTGGCTGCTTCCAGCAAAATGTGCAAATATGGGGGAGCAGCCGTTCTTGCTCCTGGGATCCCTGCTTTGCCCCTCCATAAGGAGTCAGAGCTTTGCCATGATGTCTGGAGATCTGCAAGGGACGGTTGTGTCTGGTCAGGCAGCATGCTGGGACCAGGTCCTGGGATCAGAGCCCTCTGGGGCTCACTGCAGCAGGAGGGCTTTCCCAAGACAGGCTGAGCTTTAGAAATGAGAGCCTTGTGCCTGGCAGACTTCCTTGCGACAGCTCCTCAAGTTTATCAAGAGCCTCTTGTCAGAGCAAGCCAAGCCATGACCTAATGATCGTACAGGATCTTTGGTCTGATTTACCCCAAGAGGACCCCATTCTGCCAGGACTCTGCATCCCCTTCCCCCTAATAAGTGCTCAGCACCTCCTGGACTTGGGAACAGACCTGGTCCCTCTCAGAGCCACAAAGCTTGTGATGCACACACACGTTCAGATAAATGTGCAGCCAAGGTTTAGCTTTTGGAGACGTGACTGACTCTCTGAAGCTGCCATCAGGAGTTTTGTGGGTGCGAGCCCCAGCTCCTGGCCACTCTCAGTTAATTCCCTACAAGCTGGAGGCATGCATCCTGCTCCAGCTTAGGCTGGGGCTGGATGTGCGCCTGGGGAGCCTGTCTCTCAGCTCTGTCGTTTATTATTGCTGCCGCTGCCATTATGCCTGACAAATGGGAGTTGCTGAGTAATGTGCTGTTTGTGTGTAAATATCTGAGTGCTCGCAGCTGAGCTCACTCCTGCCACTTTGCAGGAAGCCATCTCAGCACCTTTCCCCTGTGAAGACCCGGGAGTGCAAAAGTGTCCTTCTGTGGAGACCTTCCCACCGCTACTGGCAGCTCTAGCCTTCGCTCTCCACTGCTTCCCTGCAAGCGTGAAGCCTCCATCCTCTCCGGCTATCGTGGCAGCCCTGCTGCTTTCCTGAGTGTGAGTCAGGGGTGGGAAAGGGCTCTCTCTCTGTGTACATGTGGGTGTGGGTGTGTGTGTGTGTGTGTGTGTGTGTGTGTGTGTGTGTGTGTGTGTGTATGCCCACAGGCTCAATTGCTCCCTAGGGTCCTTGTCCAAGGCAGAGCGAGTTTTAGGGACTTTGAGTGTTTTGATGGAGACAGTCATGCATAACTAGGAAAGGAGTTTTCAGGTTTGTTTGGTTTTTTTTCCCTGCCTACTCAGCCCTGAGTTCCCCCTCATTTCATCCCAGTACTGATGAAGATGCTAAATTACTCCTTCCCATATTGTTTTCATCCCATTTACAGATTAGCATCCAGCTGCTTCTTGCAGTCAGTACTTGCTCAGCCCAGCTAGGCTGATTGTAGCTGTTTCAATCTCCCCTTGTAAATCAATCCCTTCTGCCTCCTGATCATTTTTGTCGCTCGTTTTTCTGAAATCCCTCCAATTTGTCCATTTTGTGTTGGTGACGTATGCCTGGCCTTAAACATGATGTATACCAGGCATGGCAGCGTGAGGGAAGGACACCTCCTCCCCTCCCACCCCGCGGGGGCTTGTGATGCTTTGTCAGCACTGAACTGAGTTACTTCCCCATTATTCTAAGCTATAGTCCCTGCTCGGTGTTGCAGAAGAAAGCAGCATACTCAGGTCAGTGCCCTGGGGAGAATTCCTCCAAATTTTGGTGATGGGTTACTGAGGTTTAGTTGCATGCTGCTAGCAGATGCTGGAAGGGGCCAGTGGTCTAGGTGTATTCCTGGGGTGCCTCTTCCCACAAGAACTAATAGCTGAACAGAAGGGATGAGGAAAATAAGAGAAGGTAAGCTGGGCAGATGGGGAAACTGAGGCACATGCATGCACATTTCCTGTTCACCTTTCCAGCACATGGGTCTTGTTTAGGTGCTCTGTGTCTGGGGTGTGGCTGCACTCATTAGTGTTGCAGCCAGCTTGGGCATTTTCTGAGGAGATGCTGGATCTTTGGTCAGAGCAGGCTAGCACGTGAGGATGCTGGGCTCTGGGCTGATTTTGTTCCTTGCTTCTTGTGCTCCTAACCAGAGCCTGATGCCACAGGTGCTCTCATGGGGAAGAAACAGGGTAACAAAGAGCCTTGTGTTCGTGCACTTTGAAGTTTTATCATGCCAAATCCTGAGCTCCTGGGGCTGAGCATTCCCATTCCCTGGAAGGGCCGTGCCCTTCCAGGATCTATCTATTTTTAGGAGGAGTTGTATTCTGGACAGTGTCCACTGCAGATGCTCTCTGCCTCCTCCTCTTGGCCCTCCTCCAGGGACACCGTTTGGGCTATCTGCTGGAGGGTCAGATCTTGCCGAGGCTCCTCCAGAGAAGAAAGGAGGTGGCACCGTGCTGGGCACAGGGACACCTGGGGGACTGTGACTGCCCCGGGGTGCTGGGGAGGGACAGCAAGCTCATGCTGTCCCTTCCATGAACTGTCGGGAATGGCCTTTCACTGTGCTGTAGGCACCAGCAGGACACGGTGGCTTCTTCACTGTGGAATAAACAGCGGCACTGCCTGGGCCAGGTGGTACCTGGTGCTCGGCGGTGCCCGGTGTCAGTCCGTTCGCCAGGAATGACACTAGGGGGCACGAGATCTGCTGGAATTCCTTTGTTGGGGATGGGAAAGGAGGATGCAAAGCTGCTCTTGACCCTTCAAGCCCCGTACATCACCCCCCTTCACGTACATCATTCCCCCACACGTTTTGTAGGATAATGAGTGCTAAACCCCACGAGCTGTCCCTGTAACTCGTCCTTCTGCCAGGGCAGGACCCAGCTCTCCAGAGGCTGCTTTCCACTGGCTCTGTCCACCACTGGCTGTGGAAGCAGCAGGAGGAAGGATGGAAGCGGTCAGCTGGAAGCATCTTCGAATCAAAGAGGTGGATGCAGCCGGAGTGCCAGGGAATCTCCGGGGAATCTGGGAAATCCAGGAAAACACCTTAGCATGGTTTTAATGCCTCTCTAGAGGCATTGTCCAGAGCAGGAATTAAGTTAGATTCAGGGCTGGCTTTCAAGATGCAGCGTGTTACAGTTTTATTTTCTGCTGGTTGTTAAGTTCATGCACGATGTCTCCTCAGGGTCATGTTTTCCCAAAGCAGCAGAAACTTTAGAGAGTCTGATTTAATGAATGGTTCTGATCGATCTGAAACCTAGGTGTGTGGGTGTGTGTGTGTGTGTGTGTGTGTGTGTGTGTGGGTGTGTGTGTGTGTGTGTGGGTGTGTGTGGGTGTGTGGGTGTGTGTATTATATATGTGTCCATCTACCTATCTGGTTAGGGTGCAAAGAATATATTTTTGAAGGTTCATTTATGCATTTCTGCATAAATCCAGCTGTAATATTGTCCTGAATCCTTAAAATCCATTATTCCAGCTGTGAATGTGTGTATATATATTAAAACACTGTATACTGAAGTATTTCTCTTTTGTTATAACAAACCTCACAGAAAGCAAATAAAGAGACATTGTTCTCATAGCAGGCTTTTAAGGGCTCAGTATTTATCTTCTATGAATTTTGATGGTTTTTGTTCAGCATGTTTGAAGTTATGATGGCGGTGGGGGTTTGCCTATCTACTTCAAATTTTGTGCTATTGGGAAACTGAAAACAGTTGGATCATTTCAGCTTATTCATTACCTAATGAAAACAGAAGTCAGGCTTCTGGATTGAAATGTTGGCCCTTGATACCATTCTGGCATATTAATTTCTCAATGGTTAGGGTTTTTTCCTAATGCCTTCTGTTGGCAGATACCAGGCTCCTTTGCTGAAGCCCTGCTTCTCTCACGAGCCCCCGGGCAATATTTTTAGTAGCACACTGATGCATCGCAAACACTCCTGTTCTCCGAGAAAAAGCTTTGCTGACTGTTGTTGAAAGTAGCGCTAGGATGGCTGGAAATGGGAGATCAGAGGAGGACGATGCTGCCGCAGCATCAGAGCGTTTGTTTTGTGCCTGTGATGGAGGTTTTTTGTCAGGTCGTGCAGGTGCGGATGTGAGGGTAATTCCCCAGCTGGGCTCTGAGACAGGACTGAGGAGCAGGGGTTTATTTATTTTGAAATGCCTTGTGAAATGGAAGGAGGTCCCGGAAGAAGTGCCGAGTCAACTTTCAAGTCAATTAGGGATGTATCGGGAGGTGTGAAGTGGTTTGAAGAGGACACGGTGATTTGTCTGAAAGTGTTACCTAATTAGAGGGTATAGTCAGGGCTCTAATTAGCCATGACACCCTAAAGATGTCATCAAAGCCCTCTTAAGGCATGGCTGATCCAGTGCCGTGGCTCTGAGCTGTCTGGTCAGTGTGGCCTTGCGCAGCCAGAGCTGCTGCCCTCGGGCTCAGAGGCAGCCCAGATGCCAGTGCTTGAAGAGGCTCTTTTCCTTTCAGCTGATTTGCGATACCCTCCGGGGCTGCTGCCAACGTCGACTGATGTTCAAGTCACAGAATGAAAGGAAAGCTGCAGCAGTTGGAAAAATTAATACTGGTGCCCACTATGTGGGAAATCTTCTCTCTTTTCCCTGGGTAGGGGGATCACTTTCTGCTGCTCTCTGCCTCGGGGAGGCTGGAGGAGGAAGGCTGTGAGGGTTTGTATTAAGTGATGCTGTCCTAACAGCTAGTGGAGAAATCGTGACCCCTTTCTTAGCATTGCCTGACAGAGGGGACATGGGATCAACTAAAATCTGGCTTGCCCAGACCTGGCTGTATTTAAATACTATGCAACACACCCTGTGAGGGGGAACTGGTGTGGGAAGCTGTACAAAACGTGCTGGGTAAGAGGGAAAGGCTCCTGGGAAGGCTTTTCCCTGGTATTGGAAGGAGCCTGCAGCCTGGACCTCTGCTGGACCACACCTGGGTGGTGGGTGGTTGTTTCCCTTTGGAGAGCAGGGGCTGGGGGTTGTTCCCCCTTGGGTTGTTCTCACTGCCTGTTTTTCAAATACCAAAACCATTTTTCGGTCAGCCCTGTGAGGACAGGAGAGTGGAAGTTGCCCATTCCCAGCAGTGGTGCTGAAAGCCAGTAGGAGCCAACTAAAGCCAGGGAGCTGACTGGTGGATGAGTGTGGAGAGCAAGTCCCATTGCCATTCTCAGCAACAGTGAGCAAAAGAATTCACTCTCAGGGTCCCCCGGCTGTCAGAGCCCTCTGAATTGCCAGGAGAGAGCAGTGGGTTGCTCAGATCCCCTTGGCAAGAAGGAGCTACTGTTACTCCTGTTTCAATGGAAAATAAAATAAATCATGGGGCAAAGACCTTCCCTGCATGTTTCATCAGTGCTGTAAGACCTGGCTCTGCAAAGGCACTCTTTCTTGCTTTTGTAGGTGGCATCACAGCCCCCCTGAATGCGTACAACCAGGCACACTCCCGTGCTAACAGTTACCCAGGGATGCGCCTGCTTCTAATTATGTGGGTGTTAAGCCAGTGAATTCATTTTGTTCACAAAGTTACAGTCTGCTATTTTCCTACTGCTCCTGGTCTCTGGTGGCATTCCGGGACCCTGGAGTACATGTGCAAATAACTTGGTGACTGCATCTAGTATCTTGGAGCACGGTGCCATGCAGGGCTGACACACGCAGCTGTCCCTGTGATATTGCCATGGTGTCCCAGTGCTGCAGGGGCCAAGCAGGATTTTGGGATGCTGTGTTATAGGTGGTGGATGGGGAGCTGCTGCCTGTGCTGTGTCGTCACAAGCTGATCAGCACAGGAGGAGGGATCTGCACTGCTGCCCTCCTTCGTGGAGAAGCAGCAAGAGTTGGGTTCCTTGGCACCAGGAGTGAGATTTGGTTATGAAATCAAACAACGTCATGCATAACAAAATAGCCTTATATCTGCTTTTGCTCTAGGTACACTCTGCACCATAGTCCTTTTGTCTAGGGCTTAAAAATGCTGGTGATAATGAGGACACATCCTTTCTGGTGGTTAGAGTGAGGTTCACAGATGCAAAGGGGAAGCAGCCTGTGCTAGACGTCACCACCAATGTGTGATTTACCCTCCTCTGTACCACTGAACTAAGGGCTTGAAAAATAAATATGTTAAAAGGAAGGAGAGACAACAAAAGGCTGCTGCTGCTCTGAAATTCAATCAAAAAAAGCTCTGTCCAGTCCTCTTGGCATCTCACTTAACGAAGAGCTCTAGAAATAACTGTTACAGTAAAGTGCACCCACAGATAACTGTGGGTTTGCAGACGGGACTGCTTTGTTCTTGAGGAACAAGGTTGAAGTTCATTTTGGGTATTTTTACTCCCCCCAAAGAGGGGGGTTACTGTCACTCCATGGATCCAGGGCCATTCAAAACTGCCTGGGACCTCTCAGCTTTGAAATCCTTGCCTAGCCTGTTGTCTCTCCCCAGCATGCCAGACACACACATGGGTGGGAGGCTGTTGGATTTGGGATCCCAGCTGGTGGGGGTGGGAGAAGTCACACCAAGCTGCCGCCGCTCCTTCTCCCGGCTCAGCTCAGAGCGGTTTCCTCTTGCCCCATATCCCGGCCATGTGCGGGTGGCCGATTGCCCACACGTGTTGCACAGACACATTTCTGTGCTGCCTCTTTGTGCCTGCCCACCTATCTGCAGCTGGGGGAGCTGGAGCTGCTCTTTCTTGTGATTCGTAAAAAAAGTCGCTCTCTGGATGGAGTTGTCTGTGCTTTTATTGACCTGGTTACGGGAACGACAGAGGCTTTTCTGTCTCCTGGATGCGTGATTTCTGCTAGGGCTCTGGAGCAAGGGCCGGCTCTTGCTGCTGGTGTGTTTCCAGTTCTCCTAACGTGATTAGTTTGACAGGCCCATTGGGTATGTTGGCAGGTCTAGTTTTTGTTTTGTGCATGAAAGCAAGTGCTATGACAGGGCACAGAGCACCAGCTACTGCTGACATCTGTGCAGGAGGGAGTGTTATCACTGGACAGTATTTTTGACCATGTCTCAGATGTGCTGTGCCACCTGGCAGAAGCTCCTTGCCCTTTTGATGGGGCATTTGTGTTATGTCCCAGCTTCCTGAGCATTTTTGGAGGCTCCTCCCTTGTATCTGCATTGGAGTTGTTTTGCCAGAAGGTGCAGTTTGAGCTCAGTGAAGCCTGAGTGCTGAGGACATCCCAGGCATACACCTGGTGACTCTCAGTGAAGGTGTCCATCCTTCAGAAGTCGAGCAAGCTACCATCAGGCATTCCCATTGGCACACCCTGCCTGCTGGGCTCCAGTTTTGTGCATGTTGCCATCTGCAAGCAGTACTGAGGCACACCATGATCTTGGGGCTTGTTTAGATGGGAGAAGGTCTGGAAGGGGAATCATCAATCATCCCTACTCTGCAAAGTGCTTTTTGCTGTACAGACACATCTGTTCTCCCCCAGCCCTCTTTGTTCTGGATCAGTAGTTTCAGCTTCACCCAACTGCAATGCGAGGATGAAGAGGAACTTCCCCAACAGCCATGGTGGGTCCTTGACTTCAGGGGCATGCAGCATTTGTGCTTCCTGGTTTTGGTAAATCTGTACCTGTTGTCATGACAGAAGTAGTGGTGTTTTTCCCAAGCCCTTTCCAAGGGCTGCCTTATGCTCAAGGGAGAGCCATTCCTGTACAAATGGGCCTGGTATCTCTCCAGTTCCTTCCAGAGGAAGAAAGGAGATAACGGCATGACTTGACCAGGTCAGAAGAGCCAATAGCAAAGGATTTGTGTTGATGATTTTGACTTTGCCTCTCCCAAGGAATTGATCTGGCTTGTTCTTTGGGTGTAGGACCCAAACTAGAGGTTTAGCTCACTTGACATCTGTGTTTAGGCTTGGAGGGTTCCCCAAGGCTATTTGCTATTGTACATTATCAGGATCAGCCTTTAACCTTGTCACCACTAGGGGTTGGAGGGGAGCATCATTGCCTTCAAAGAGGGGAAACTAAAACCTGGAGTGTCTTTGAGATTTCCTTGAGGTCCCAGAGCAGAGCTGGTGGCAGAAAAACAGATTTCTTGAGTTGCTAACAGCTCCTGCCAGCTGGGGGACACATTAGTAAACACTTGAGTAGATCAAAGTAGGGCATCCGGCTCTTTGTGCAGCACTGTGCTTATCTGTCTGTCTGTCTTTCTGTCTGTCTGTAATGCTTCTGGCAGCCAAACCTGAGATGACATTTAAAGACTTTACTTTTTTTTTTCTCTTGCCGGTTTCAGATCTAATTTGCTGAGTTGTCAAGCTGAAGATTCTTTTCTCCTAAGTGCTGGCCCAGCAACAGTTCACTCTGCTCCATCCTTGCCTTGGAGGAGTCCAGCTGGGTTCCTCCTGCCTCCCATCACTGACATTAACACGTGGGGGCTGGAGCAACAGCTCTGCTGGTGGATGGGTGAAAAGAAACACATTTCAGCTTCCTTCTCCCTGTTGATTAAGCCATTGTAGGCTCAGCCAGCAGCAGCCATTAAAAAGCAGCAGACAGAGACAGGTTTGCACTGAAAAAATATATGTTGGGTGGAGAGGGCAGTGGTAGAGACTTGCAGGCAAGCCCTTCCTTCTCCCTAAGCCTGCATCTGACCGAGGTCTTAGAGGCAAGCATGTGTGCTGTGATCTGGTGGGCTCTCAGCAGAGTCCCAGCAGGCTGGGTGCCTGCCCTGAGAAAGCCAGGATAAGTGGCACTAATCAGGGTCTCACCCTCTGGGTTTCAGCAAGGAAGGCGAGCACTGTCCTTGTGTGTGCAGTGAGGAAATGGCTCCCGTGTCCCTGGAGGCTGTCACTCCAACCCTTTGCCATGCTGTGCTGGTGGGGAGCGGCACCAGAGGATGCCTCTGTTGCTGCTGTCTGCCTTGGGGACAAGCACAGACACGTGTCTCCAGCTGGAAGTCAGCTTGGGGAGTGGAGAAACCTCCCCAGAACATGCATTTGCAAGCTCTGGTGTGTGGCAGTCCCTCCCAGGCACTCACAGCCTCCTGCCACTATGCGAGTGGTGGGAAGGCTCAGTGCCTGTTTCCTGGCATGAGAAGAGCATGGTGCTTACCCTGGTCTGGAATAGAGAGCCAGGGGTGGCTGCAGGCACTGGAGCTGGAGCCAGAGCCATCCCTTGGTCCCAGCACCAGCAGCTGGCTCCAGCTTTAGTCCTTGGAGTATTTTTGAGGGCTTTGTGCAATGTGGTTTTAACTCCATCCCTTCCTCTTGTGTAAGGCTCCTCCCTGAACAGGCACAGTGACAAAGTCAACCCTGAGACAGCCGTAGTTCTCTCGATTTTGCCAGGCTCTCACCTTCCACCTTACATTCACCAGACCCTGCACAGTCCCTGTTGGGAGCTGTCTCAGCTCTTCCTGAGCAGCATCTTTCAGCCAGAATGGCAGTTCAAGAGAGTCCCCCATAACTTAGTGGGGTGATGCCAGTTTAACCCAGCCAGTGGCCCTCTTGCAACCCCATCTGTGCCTGTGGGGGCTACCAAGCAGCTGCTAGACAGCAGAGACACAAACTGACCTGCACCTTGGTTTTTCACGGCAGAGTCAGGGTATGTGGATGGAACAAGGCTGTGTGACATAAGCACTTAAAGTGTTGGCTTCAGTGACCAGAAAAGCCAGAGGTTGTTCTTGTCACCCAGACTAAGAGATGGAAGAATTTATTTACTGCTCTAACTCCTTTCCAGAAGTAGCTTCAGGCAGCTCTCTATAACTGAGACAAAAAGCAAAGGATCTTTCCTTTTGCTGTGTCCTCGACAGTTAACCCTTTTAGCCATCCCATGTCCAGATGGCATGACCAGGCTCCATGGGGCTCAGGATCATCTCTCTGGAGACACCTTTGGGCATGGCCATGTCCATAGAGCGATAGTGAAGAACCCTTCCATCTGCAAATTTGGGATCTGCCCTGGGTAGAGCCTCTGCCTCATACTGCTCAGTTTGAAAGTCCTGCCTGATCACTCTTCCCCCAACAATTGCTGCTGTGGACATTAATTTTTCCCAGATTTTTGCTTCCCTTTGAATATCTCTGCTATGGATCATTTTCCTTCCATGTGTTAGCTGGTATTTTCCCAAAGATGAAGCTTGTGCTATTTCCTGCCTGTCTTTCTATGCTTTCTCTTGCTCCCTCTTCTGTCATGCCTAAAATCACCTTGGGCTTTTTTTCTGCTCACTTCAGAAGAGACTGCCCCTCTTCTACTGAAAGGTCATAACAGGGGAAGAAATAGCCATTTAAAATATGAGGAATCCTGTCCACCCACATTGTGCTTAGCACCTCCCCAGATGGAAAAAAGTGTCCCAGGACTCCTGGGGTGGGAGGATAAGTCAGGTGTTTTGTGGATGGGGTGAGCCTTGCAGGGCAGGAGCAGACTGCTGAGGCTGTCAGCACTTTGCAAGGGCTGCGAGGTGAAGCTCCTGGCTGCAGCAGTGATGGGAGGGGATCTGGGAGCTCCTGTAACAGGAGGTCTGAAGAACCACATGTGAGGGGTGCTGAAGATGCGGCAGCAAGGTCAGGATGGATGGGTAAGAAGGGTGTCTTCTCTCTAGTTTTGTAGATGGGGTTTCATGTTGGGAAGCAGGGTGTGTAAAAATTAGGTTGTCCTTTAGCAGTCTTTTTCCAGCATTTACTGTAGATTCCCAAGTGGAAACTTATGGGGCTTGAAGTCACCCCAATGCATTTTCTTTGTCTAGCCATGGGTGTTGTTCATGCTGAGGTTGTGTGGGGAGTGTGTGATAACTTCTTTTTTTAATGTCTTTTTCTTTTAGTTTTGTGCTTCTTAATTTATATTTGTAGTTTTTAATCTCTTTTGGCTGCTGCACTTGTCTCTCCTGAAGGAGAGTGGTGCTGCAAAGAGTGGGACAAGATTGCTGCAGATTCTCAGGCCCCAAGCTGGGGACAGAGCATCCCCATTTTCAGATCCTCTTGCTTTGCCCTAGTCCTCATGCTGTGCTGTGTCATTTTTAGAAGCTGTGAGCAGTCCTGTTTGCAGGGGGAGACTGACAAAAGGTTCCAAGAGGATGGAATGGAAAGGTGGCTTTACCTATCTGGAACAATGAGCCCCTTTGTGCACTTAACTCCCCCCCACCCCCCCGACTTTACCCTCCTTATATCCTGCCTCAAAGTAGAAGGAAAATACTGCTTTTCCCAAAGCTAGGTGCCAGGGGACCACCACCTCATGCTATAAGCTCAGGAGTCAGACAGCAGCTTAAAGACTAAATATATCTGCCTCTGCAGCTCTTGGCTTTTACAAAAATAAATCTTAAGGAGGTAACTTTTTGCTGTGCAGTTCTCAGGGCTGGCTCTGCTTTGGTTTCCACTGAGATAGCATTTGGCTAACACAGCCAACCAGGAGTGGAATAGGCCTGGAGCTGTATAGAAAGTGATTAAGATAAGGCAGGGTTATGATTTGCCTGTCTGATCCTGAAGCTTTGTGCATTATTTAGTGTGTGTAGCAGGAGGTCAGTAGCCTCCTGATAATTTTCATTAGATTAGTCAGGCAGGATAATCACCTGCTCAGGAAAAAACCAACTCGACACTGTCTGTTCAATAGTTGGGGTTTAACTGAAAATAAATAGTCTTGTAATTATAAGGACATTGTCAAGGTCAAGAGGCTCAAAGATTCACTTTCTTTTTTCCTCTAGTATGTTTACAGAGATCCTGCAATTCTTTGTGAGATTTTTTTTTTTCCTCCCTTAAATTCAAACCGAGATCTTCAGGGCTCTTAAAAGAAATTCAACACTTCCACAGCAGTGGACGTGAGTGGTGTTGCAATAGCCAAGTGGTACTTGTGCCCTGCTGCAGCTGAGTGACCCCATGCTAATGAGCAGGACACTCATGAGCCAGCTGGGAGTGTGTGCAGCCAGCCCAAGCAGACCTCAACCAGAACAGAGATGCTCTTCCCTCGTCCTCTGGGCTGACTGTGGGATGGATCCTGCATAGAAAACTGGGCCCTGCCACAGAGGCAGAGGTTTTCCCCTCCCTGGGAGCAGTCAACCCAGCACAAGTGCCACCTTGTTGAAAGGAGGGTGTGCATTATCTCCTGGGGGTGGCTTTGCTGTTGTAATTTGCTGAGGCTTTCAAAAATCCTAAGAAGGAAGAGGTGAGAGTGAATCTGATGCCGCCATCAGTACCAATGGACTCTGCAAAGGGTACTTTGCTACAGAAACAGATAGGGTATTAAAGCTGGGGTTGGTGCTTGTGCAGTACCAAAATGCCTGCCCTTTTTCACCCTAGAAGGGGTTGTGCTTGCTATTTATCTTCCTCATACTACAGTGAAGCCCAGAGGGACCTTTGTAATCTTCTTACTCTGTCCAGCTGCGGGACTGCTAGATGAGATCTGGGAATGGCTTGCAAGTGCTCAAGGTAAATTCAGAGGTGGTGGTACTAGCCCAAGGTGATGGAGAGCTTGCTGTGTCCATGCTGGTGCTGTGGTTCCTTGGCAGTACACTGCCAAGGCAGGTAGCCTTGGTTTGAGCCAAGCAGTGCTGTGGGAAGCTCTCAGCTCTCTGTCCTGAGCTCAGCTGCAAGCTAGGAGAGCTTCAGGGAGCTTTCAAACCTATATGGCAGAAGAGGCAGGGTTTGCATGCTTGTGCTGGCTGTGCATGTCTCTACCATAGAAAAATGGAGCTGATGTTGTGGCCACACGAGCTAACTAGTGCCCCCGAGTGCTTTCTGTTTTGTTTTGTTCCCAGTTAGTTGACACTGCTCATGAGTGGGGATTCTTGTCATCAGAGCTGGTGGGGCTTGTGCTCAGCCCATCTTCACTAGGAGTCTGCTGCTCTGGCTCCCTGTCACGGGCTTTGACGGATGCCCAGGGGGAGAGGAGGGCATGGCTCGGCCTGATGTGCCAAGTGACTGATGGTGCAGTCTGATGACTGATGCCACACGTCCACAGCAGGCGTGCGGGTGCTCCCTCGCTCTTCCTCCACGGGAGCTGGGAGGAGAGGGGGCTGCCTTGACAGCTTGCTTTGAAAGCAAAATTACTTCAGGGCTGGATTTCTTCTCCCCTCTTCCCATCATTTCCCCCCCCCCCCCTTCTTTTTTGCTTGACAGAAAAAGCGTAACTCGTCTTTAATTGGTGCTTTGTGCCTGTCTCCTGACAGAACTCAGCAGAGAGGGGGCTGGCTGGATCAAAACAGCTTGAAGTTGTGAGACTATTAAACGTCTGGCCTCCCTGTTTAAAACAAAACAAAACAAAAAAACCCCAAAAAACAAACAAAAAAAAAAAAAAAGAGCCCTAAACTTTTATTTCCAGTCCCTCTCCCTGTTTTAAGCCAAGTCCTTGTGAACCATGGAACCAAGCAGTGGATGCTGTTCCAGGCACTCCTCAGACATCCCACAGAGGAGCCTGACTGATGTGGGGAGCACGCGGCTCAGCACGGCACACCACGCACTTGACCTTCTGCTGAGCCTGGCGTTTGCAGCATCTAATTGGCATGTATGTGGAAGGTTTCAGACTGCTTCATCATCTTACAAATAAGACCTGCCAGTGCCTGAAACGCAAAACAAATGTTGCGTGGTGGATCAGGCAGGGAAGCAGTCTGCACTCCTCAGGCGGCACTGCAGCATGGTGGCAGCAGGGGGAACAGACCTGGCCATGAACTTATCCAGCAGTGTGAGCAAGGCAAAAACAGGGTTAGTTAGAGCTCCTGGTCCTTTCAACTGCCCTGTTGTGGTGTCCCTCTCCGTTGAACACCTGTAATTATAAGAGGCCAGGTAGCATCTCCAGGAGGTGGGTGGGGTGGTGGGAGGAATCCCATGCCCTTGTGATATCATCAAGCTCCAACTCTGGCAGAAAACAGCATTATGAGACCCACTGGAGCATTTGGAGGCTGGGCTCACCCTGGTCTTTGCAGAGCAAAATCACAGAATGGTTTGGGTTAGAAGGGGCATTAAAGATGATCTCCTTCCACCCCCCATGCCATGGGCAGGTTCTTCTTCCACTAGACCAGGTTGTTTGGAGCCCCATCCAGCCCGGCCTTGAGTACTTCCAGGGATGGGGCAGCCACAAATTCTCTGAGCAACCTGCGCCCATTAGCTCAACATCAAATTGTATGCTACAAGATGTGGCTCCTGCCTGGTTGAGCACTCCTCACTCCAAGGGGCTCCAGTTCGTCTCCTGGATTTCTGGAAAGGGCTTGGGTATGCTGCTTGTTCCAGCCCTGCCTGTGGGGCTGGCTTCCAGGGATATAAGGCATAGACTAGGCGTGTCATTGAGGTCCTTTCCAATTGGGGCTGTCCCCATGCAAGATGGGGACAGCAAGAAAATCAGTTGTTTGGAATTGTTTGTTTCTACTGTGGGGTCTACAGGTACTTCTGCCCTTCCCCAGCCAGAGACAGGGATAAGACATCATCTTGCAAACTGTTCCTGGCTGGGAACTCTGCTGGGCTGTTCTCCTAAGTCTGCTTTTAGTGCAGACCAGCCCTGGTGCAGGGTGGAGGCAGAGCTCATTGCAAGTGGCTTTGCAGCAGTTGCTTGGTCCTTTCTGAGGCATCAAAGCAAAACTGAAGGTGGGGTGTTACTTCTGTAGGTGTTTCTGGGGCTCCTACTAGGATGATGGGAGCAAAGTACAAAGTGATTTGTTACTAAATATCGGGCAATTCCATGGGCATCCTCAGAAGCCATGCCACCCTTGGTAAGCAGCACTTTGGGGGAAAGGGGATGCTGGGAAGAGACTTGGAGAAGGATGCAAAGAGGGCAATATCTGCAGGTGGAGGCTGGTGAGGTCTGAGCAGGGCCTGTCTGTCCGAGGAAGGTGGCTGCAATGAAGAAGATCATGTGCAAAAGTGGGAGCCTGGAGGAGCTGGGTGCAGTCAGAGGGGTGGAGTGGTGTTACAGGTGGTGTCCTTGAGCCAAGGAAGCACCAGGGTGAACAGATGGTGCTGTGGAGACTTTTGGAGAAAGAACTGGTAAATTGGCTTGTCCTGGGCTGAACTGGAAGAGACAGCTAGGTGTCCATGCAGAAAAGCCAGACTTACACTGCTGCAACTGCTTCACACAGCCACCAAAGGGCTGTGAGCAGGGTCTTCTCAATATTTGGTAGGTGTTTGAGTATAGAGGGCAAGAGCTGGAACTGAGTCCTGACTGGATTGATGCAAGTCCAGATCATGTCACTGCCCGTGGTGAATTGTGGTACCGCAAAGATCTTACCTCATTCTTGGGACAGGCAAGGAAGGGAAACACCACCTGTGAGAGACCAAAGCCCTGATGGGCTGCGTGTGTTGGGGATGTTTAGGTTGTGGACAGACCTGGAAGACCAAAGGAATAGGTATTTGAGGAAAGTACACCCTTTGGGCTTGTTTCTTATTATAGTCTCTATGGAAGCTTTGGACCCTCTTATAGGAGGGAAGAAAAAATATGTATCAGTTCCATCACAGTAAAACCCTTACTTGCCAAATAATCATGTCCAAGGCTGTCTTCACTCTGCATTGTAGGATTTTTCTTCACTTTTTTGGGGACTGTTCCAGGCATTCTCCCTCATGGGTGGTCTCTCTCTCCCACCCACAATGCTTCTTGCAGCCACCCAGAGCCTTTCCCAGCTTGTTCTCTGCTCTGGTTTGAGCAAGGCATTGATGCTCTGGATTGTTCTTGTTTCTGAATTTGTAAAGTCGATTCAGCAGATCAGTATTTCAGACCCTCCCCAGAGCTGGCTGTGTGGGATAAGCTGGCAGCCACATTTGGGGGCCACTTTTGTTCCACTGTTATTTCCAGGTCTGCAGCCTCTGGATTCCCACCCTCACCGTACCAACAGATCTGCTTGCTCCTCCCCAGGGGCAACTGGAGAAGAGCAGGGCAAGATGCTGCAACCTGGTAGTTTAGGTAGTAATGCAGTCTTTTTTTGCTTTTCCTTTTACTTCAGCTTTAGTTACTGTTTTCTTGCCAGTGGAGAATAACCAGCGTATACCTATTAAGTTCCTGAGAGGTCTTAACTTTACTTCTAGGCTGGAAATACCATACTCCATAGGGCAGAAACCGAGGGCTGCAGTAATCCCAGCACTGCACTGTCATCTCCGGCGAGCAGCCCAGATGCTTTGTTGGTGTTTCCTTGTTCTTGCTGCTAGGTGTGTGATGGACAGTGGCACCTCAGTCCTGAGTCTGGAGGGAGGAAAGTGGGGCAGAGCAATGCCCTCCAGCAGAGGAGGTAGGGTTGGGAGATTTCGGCACTGAGCTTTGCTCTGGGGGCCCATTTTCTGTCCCTTTAGCCTGCTGAGCACTCACCCAGCTACAAGCTTCCGATGATGCGCGTGCCTCTCCCTCCCAGGTGGAGAAAATGCAGAGGAGGCGATGACTTCTCCCTGGATGCCTCTTTGCAATCGGTGGGATTCAAAGCTGGGGAGGGAGTCCCTCTTGCAGAGTTAGTGGGGAACCCTAATTGCCCCTCTCCCCAAGGCTCCTGTTCGTGTTAACGACCTGTAATGGGACGGGTTGTGCTAGCCCATTAAGCCCCGATGGCGTCCTTGTCGACTTAAAAGTGTGAGGAATTTCACTCAACCATGTTAAACCACTTCCACCCCCTTTTAATAGCTTCACGCATTGATTTAACCTTATGGCACCTGGGGTTATTGGCTGGGAAAAAACATCTGGCTCTCCCCAGCCTCCTGCCCTGCCTTCACGCAGCTACCCTGCCATCATTTTCATTTCTGGGGGAATCTTATTAGCAGGAGGGCTGTTCTAGCTCTTGCTTTTGCAGTGCTCCTGGTGGCTGGCTCGGCAGAGCCGGTGTGGGAAGCAATTTCCCTCCCGTCACACTGAGCGTGGTCTTGCTTTGCTGCTTTTAATGAGAGTACTTTTGCCCTGGCTTGTGTCAGCTGCAGCCCACCTGTGCTGCCAATTACTCCAGCGAATCTGGTGTGACCTGCCAGGCTGGATGTCCGAGGTTTAAGTGTTTCTGAGCTGCAAGGTGTGAAAAATCTCACCAGTGTTGAAACAGCGGGGTGGGGGAGCAGCTTTCTGGGTTATGAAAGACCTGAGGACATGCTGGTATCAGGTGCTGTTGATCTCCGGGGAATTTAGAGAATCAAGGGCTCGGTAATTGCAGGCGTGTTGCCAGCATGTTGAGAAAGAAATTCTTAATCACAGGCTGTGTGCCCTAATTATTTATTATTTTTCTTTTTCTTTTAGTAATTGAATTAGTTAAATGTGTATTGTAACACCTCTCTGCCTGGGTAGGCTGGGAAGGGTACACACACAGGCCTGAGGTGTGCCTGTGTGCAAACAGACTGACAGTGGGAGCAGCAGCGATGGTTCTGCTACACCAACATGATGCATCTGTCACACATTTCCCTTTTCTGGAGAATCTGCCGTGCCAACCAGCGTGTGCCTTGCTCATGCTGACCCAGACACCGTCAAGATCAGTTCTTTGCAGTGCCCACGTAGCCGTGACTTCCTTCTGGCTGGTGCCTGATGCTCAGATTCGTTCCTGTCTCCTTGTAAAAACTATTGTTATTGTCATGGTTTCAGTCATTGCAGGGCAGGTTTGAAGGAGAATATTGGCTGGGGTGATGTTAGCCCAGATTTGTTTATCCTGCGCGAGGCAAAAGGCAGCAGTGGGGTGTGGAAATGGGGGTAGCTGGGTTAGTGCTGGGGAGTGAACCCTGTCCTGAGGCTTAGTGTCCCTTCTGTTGTTTATGCACCAACAAGCAACTCCTGTGTAATTACACTGATGCCTGAGGCACACGTTTAGAGTTTCATCTGGCTTGAGACCCTCTGATAGGGCCCAGCTGCTAAAAGCTGGGAGAAGACACAGCATTTTGGATACTGGCTGGGCTCTGCAGCAGCTTGCACGTGCTATGGTCCCAGCTTGGTGCAGGGCAGGAGGCACAGTCCATGGGGAGAGCAGTCCCTGGCACCATAGCTGCAGGTCAGATGTGTCACAGCAGTAGCAACTCATGTTAGCTCTGACTTTGGTGTCGGAGAGAGCTTGTCTATAGCTAGCAGTCTTCAAAAGGCTGCACCAGGGTACTTGGTGAATTTTAGGGCAGAAGTTCAGCTGTCTCCATGTATCATTCAGAAGGCCTCTGCTCCCTAATAAATACGTCTGCAGTTAGATGCAGGGAGGGGAGCTGCAAATATTCAAGGTGGGGCAATTACAGGGAGAGCTGTGAATGCATTTAAAAGAAATGGGAAGATACTGTTGGTGAAGTGAAGTCTATTTCAAAGGTTTGAACCTTCTCTGGACACCTGTGGCACAGCCTGCCCTGGGATTTTTCTTTCTTGGCAAGGCTATGTCTTGTACGTGGAAAGCTGGTCTGAGTGACCTTCTGCGTCTGGCCGTCAGAGGAAATGTGCTGAGTCGAAACAAGTGTTTCCAGAGCTGAGTGCTCAGGCTCAGGGTCTGTTTATCTCCATGCTGAGATGCTGGGTTGGCAGCTGGGCTGTGGTCCTTCTCAAGTGCCTGGGCTCTCACCCAACCCTGGCCCATCAGACCGCTTGTGATACGAGCTTCCTTCTGACTCTGAAGGTCAAATGGCTTGCAGCAGGGTGACAAAGGAGCCCTTGATTTCAAAGAGATTGTTCTTGTGCCTTGCCCTAGGAGAGGTCTCATGGGCCAGAATGCATGCTGGCTGAAAGGAATGCTTAAAATGTTCCTTCTTTGCTCCTGTCAAAAGCCCTTGTAAATGTGAATCAAAATATCTGCCCCAGTGCTTTCCTGCTGCATGCTTTAGGCTGGCTTATTCCTTGAGAATGGCTTGGGCAGTGCAGCCAAATGTCCCAGGGTTCTGCCCCTGGCAGTGGACAGTAGTGAACATGCAAGGAAGGAATGGCCTAACAACAGGGTGAGCGTCCACTGTAACTCCAGCCTTTGACAGTCTCAAAAGTAAAAAGGTCTTTTTTTCCCCCCTCTGCTGTGACTTTGTCTAAGTGCATGTATTCCAAGAAAGAAAGTCCTGATCACCCATCACCCACCCACTTTTGGGAGGAGCTGAGGACCTGGCTGAGCTGGCTTTTTCTCCCTCTTTCTCTGGGGGCTCAGCTGCTGTCAGGCTTGACTGGGAAACTCGTCCCTTACACTCCACCACTGAAAAACCTGTGTTTTTGTACCTGCAGCTGCAAGGTACAGAGTACTTGCCCTCTAGCAAGGCTGTGTGCTGTGAGGAGCCTTGGTGATGCTGTGCACCCCAGCTTCGTGCTCTCCTCCTCTGCCCAGACATGCCTTGTCAAGTGTCTCCAGGTACAGGTTTTATGCTGTATGACAGTAATCTGGTTGTACATCTTCAGCACTGATGTGTGACAGCTGTAAGATCAAGCACATCCCAGCTGCACCTCACAGAAGTTTTCCCCATCCCTTTCTGTTCTTGGTGCTTTTTTCATTTACATCTCTGGAATAAAGCAACTGGGGGTGCTCATACTGGGCGAATAAATTTCAACATCTCGGCCTGAAAAATACTTCACAGATTTCTCTGTGCTACTTTAAATTCAGAAATAGAACCCATGAACCAGCAGCACCAGTTCTGGTGAGCCTTTGGCCGTCTCCTTGTGCTCAGGAAGAAAAGGTCATGAGTGACTTTGGCATGGCAGAGAGTTGTGCTGGGGATGGAGTAAGGTTATGATCGCTAGATTGATCATCCAGACTTAGTCTATTGGAGATGAGGTGTCAATTACTGTCATCATGTGTAAATTGGAGGCAATGTTTAGGTGCTGGGAGGCAATGACTCTACTTACGAACTTTACGAACTGGAAAGGGATTGCCAGTTGGAGCATAGTGGCTATATTGCATTTGTAGCCTGATTCGGAGGCTTCCTGCTCTGCTCCTGCTGCAAGTGTGGCTTTCTACCATCTGCTTGCCCTTGAGCTGCAGAACATAGCCCTTGGCCACAGCAGTGATGCACAGGGATGTTTGCAGAGCAGGGATGAACTGTGTTTTATCCAAAGGGGAAACACTAGCAAGAAAGATGCTGGGTGCTCCCAGCTCTGCCTATTGTGCTTCACTGGGAGTGATGCTCAGGCAGATGGGAGTGCTTTGGTGTTGCTCCCCAGCTGAAAGTAGTCTCTTGCTCCTTGTATAGGTAGATCACAGCAGTATGGTTCGGTGCTTTCAGGTTAGGATAACCCTCACCAGGACCTAGCCTGCAGATGTGGTGCATTGTAGCCTTGGTAGCAGTGTCCCTACATTCTTTTGGGTAGCCAAGAGCCGAGTGGCTGTAGCTCTTTCCTTATGGAAAAGAATGAAGGGCCTGCTGGCTCATTCTCCCCATGGTGGGGCAGGGTCTGAGCAGCCAGGCTGCAGCCAGTGGAGAGCATGTTCCCTGCATGGCATTAAGCCTTGCACATTGCTGTTACATCTGGCTGTGAAGCCTTTGGGGAAATCTCTCTGCTGTCTGCACTGTGTAAGTGTGATACAAAATCCAATCTATTTAAGATGCAGGTCTGTATCCACTCTCTCCACGCTGCAGCTCTGGGTCACAGATGGTCACTTAAAAATCACAGAATTCCATCTGCCTTGAACTGAAGGAGGCTGTTTGACCCAGAGCCTGAGACCGAGATGCTGCACAGGCAGGTGAGGGAAGAAGATTTTTTTTAACCTCTTGTTCCTTGTACCATCCCTTTGAAATGATCCGAGCTATTTAGGGAGTGGATGGTCAGAAGGCTGGCAAGGATGGGAGAATGAGGATGAACTGTCACTTGGTGATGGTCCAGAGTACCCGAGGAGCTTATGCAGGGCTGCCCAGACGTTCCTGCTGGCGGAAGATGGAGTGTCTGTGCTGTCAACAGCTGATGGAAAGCCCCACTCTGATGCCTTCCTGCATCTGCTGACCCAAGTGACCTTCCCTGGGAGAAAGGGACCTGCCAAAGAGTACTTTTGCTTTCCCTTTCTGCTGTTTTCCACATTTGGATTTGTATTTGATTGCAAAGCTGCCACGTTTTTCCAGCATCTTCCAGCTGCTGGGGGACAAGCATGAATAAGCCAGTAACCTGGTGTTACCTGCACCAGCTGCTGCCTGCACCTACCTGACCCCGGTGCTTCCCTGAGAACTGAGAGACGTAGGACAGAAATGGCACAAGCTGCAAAGAAGCTGGTTGGTGTGCTTTGATCTTCCCCTCTTAAGCAGATCATGCAGCTGATCTGCAATCCTGGCTGGTTCCTTGTTTCTGGGAGTGAGAGTATCATGGTAATGCAGGGAGCAGAGTGCTGAAGGTTTGAAAGGGCACTGGGGGGTCAGGGCTCAGATCCAGACGGGTAGTGTCACCCCAGGCTCTCCCAGGTGATGTGCAGGAGGATATTGCTGTGGTGTGGGCAGATTGTTGTGATCCCTTTAACAGGATGTGGGCAGAGGCACTTAAGAATTAGATATCTGGCCTAGACAGAGTGCTCAGTGTGGTGCCCTGTCTAGGCAGGGCTGAGGACAGCCTGGTAAAAGGTTACCTTGTGGCACAGCACAAAGTGGGTTGGTTTGAAATACTGTGGAAGGAAGTAAGGAAACCTCCCCTCCTCTTTCCACCCCCCCTCCCCCCCAATCCTTTTTAAATCAGAGGGATTAGGCTGATTGTTGACATGGCAGTACTCTGACTGTCCAGATGATAACTTCCATTCTTAAGCAATGGGAAGTCCCAGCAAGAAGTCTGGTTGCAGGAAATTAATTTAAAAACTAAGTTGTCTGTTATCTCTGCTAAAGCTGGTGGTTTCTCACTTGCCCTTTGGCTGTACAAGACCTTAGGGCAGCAGAACCTCAGGTGGAACAAGCTCCTGTTTTAGTGCTTGAGTGCACAAGGACACCTTGTCCTACTTCTAAGGCCAGGGTCTGTGTGCATCATCTGCATTGTTTGCATCAAGGAAACAACAAGCAAACATTAAGGCCCCCTGGTTGTTCTTTCTTTCTTGGTCTTGCTGGGGCCATGAAGATCTGAGCCTTCAGGACTGCACTCCCTGACTTTTAAGGGCCACCTTGTCTCTTATGTCAAAAATACGTGGGCTGTTTTATGATATATTCCAACATTTCCCTGCTCACAAACCTGCTCTCCCTCTCCTACTTTCGTGCTGCTTGTGTGTGCAAGTGCTGCTATGTGGCCGTGAGGTTTTGCCTTTGCAGCAGTTTTTGGGCTGCTCAGTGATGCCATCAGTGTCTTGGTTTGAGGAGCACTGGTCCTAGGGAGCAACCTGCCGCTGCACAGGGCTGGGAAGGGGAACCTGGAATTCATCTCCTCCCAGCATGGACTGCATTTCTCTCTTCATGTTTCAGTCAGTAATGCCTGACTGAGCTCATCTTGCTCAGGAGAAGGTTGTGCCTGACTTGCAGCTCTGAGCCCTTCTAATATGCTTCCCCAGGCATTTATTCCTGTGCTTTCTCAGAGCTGTCACCAGCTTGGAGCACAAACATCTTCAAGATTGAATGCTCTTGTGTTATCATTTGGAAATACATGAGCAAAAAAGATTTTTGTAGGGAATGATAATGACCTTGATGTGTTTGCAGTCAATGAGACATCAAACTGCCTCTTCTAGGGTTCCTCTTGTGTGAGTGAAGCTGAAGCCTATCTTTCAGGGAAGGATCTCTTGGTTGGTCACACATTTGAGCAACACCTGCAGCCACCAGCCTCCTGTGATAGTTATTTGTCCTGGGAGATGAAACTTTCCTTGAGTCAGGCATATTCTTACTGGGGATATTTCCCTAGGAAGGGAAGCTGTTGGGAGAAGGGAAAGGGTTTTCTTCTCCCTGCACCCCAAATTCAGTGTCAGTGTTGAAGCATCCCAATATCTCTCTAATACCTTGGAGGTGCTGTGGGTTGCAAGCAATGGAGTAGCAGGTCTGTGTTTACTCTCCCATTGCTCCTGGAAGACTGGTTGTGCCAGAATCCAGCTTCAGGCTGGCATCTGGCTGGCTCTCTGAGTCATGCCACTGGCCAGCAGACTTCAAAGCTGGTGGGCCATTGGGGCGCAGTGCAGGAGCTTCTCCTGGCACCTGCTCTGATGCACTTGGCTGCAAGCTCTGTGGTGTCTGCCATCCCTGCTGGGAGGGGACAGGCGTGCTGAGGGTTTGATCTTGCCAGCTGCTGGCAGTAGCACATTTTAATTTCCGTAATGGACCTGATTCCTGCAGAGATGGGCCGGAGGGTGATAAATCACACAACTTGGAAAAGAGAGCTTGGAGCACCAGGTGAAGGAAGAGCCCATCTAATTCCCATACAATTTCTTCCTCTGTTTATTGTCTTTGCCAAGGCAGACATGCTTCCTGCAGTCCTGGATCCTCTCCAATATCTTATAGTTTACCAGGCTGGAGATTGTATAAATCACATAATCCACAAATGGAAGGTGCTCAACCAGAGAGTTTCCTGGCCCTGATGGGTGCAGGGAAGGAAGAAAAGGAGCAAGAAGGGCTGAAGAGAGGAGAGGGGTGAGGTTTGAGTGAGTGGGAGATGGTTTTTGGGTAGGGGTGAATATGAAGCAAGCAAGAGCATGATTCTCCTCACAGAGAGGTTTAAAGGAAGGTGGTGTGTTGCTGCAGCCTGTCACTGCTTCTTCCCATCACTCTTTCCCCATCTGTCCCCACATTTGTCAGAGCAGCTGTAGGAGATGACTCGGAGGTGGGTGATGTTTCCAGATCTGTGCCTCCCACCATCCCTGAGAGGAAAACAGCACTGCTGGGCACAGTTCCACATGCAGTTACCCTCTGCCCAGCTTGGCCAGGCCTCTTCTTCCTTGATTGAGACTAATGCTATTAAAAAAATGCAGTATGATTTTAGTATGTGGGCTACGTGCAGCATCCCTTCTGGGTCTTCCTGGCTTTTCTGGAGAAAGGGACCTTGAATGTGCTGCCTAAGCAAATTTTTCCCCCTAAGTCTTCTTGCTTATCTACCTTTTTTTTTGCTGATTTTCTACTAATGCCTTGCTGCTGAGCATAGGGCCTTTCTGCTGAGCATAGGGCCTTTTTGCAGTGAGATGGTGGAAGTGGTCCCTGAACACCTTTTTGAAAATTCTCCAAGTGGGGAGGAGCTGTGAGATGGTGAGGTGAAACAGTGAGTGGCCTGTGTCCCATGTGTCTGTCCAGTCACCTCCTGGGAGGCTCCAACCAGCCACGGCAGCAGAGTAGAAGCAAAGTTTAGCAGCACCTAACTCCATGTGCAATCTCAAAAAAAAACCCAACCAACCAAACAAACAAACAAACAAAAAAAAACAAAAAACAAACCCAAACAACAACAGAAAAATACAACCAAACCCCCAAAGAACAAAACAAATTAACAAAACCCCCAAAAACAAACAAATAAACAAAAAAACAAACAAACAAAAAAAAACTTGTCAGTTTTTGTTAGACTGACCAGTGAGATTAGGAGGCAGTCTAAAGGAAGGAGGAGAGGACAAAACCCAAAAAAGTCAATAGATGAGAATTGAACTCTACCTCTGATTCCCTAGGACTGCCCTGTTAAATTCACTCTCTTGAATAAGATCAAGGAAGCAACTTGGGCTGTGCAAATGCCCTAGGTATTTGATATCCTGGCCTGAGCACAAGTTGTGTGTCTTTGCAGGTCCCTCAAGAGCTACTAAGTGGTTTTGGTTTGCTTTTTGTGCATTCCCTGCAGGAGTTCTGCCCCTCATCCCTGTGCTGCACTTTCCTGTTTGCTTGGAGACCAAAATGTGCTTCACAGCTTGTAACGAGCATGGATAATACAAATCAGAAGTGCTCTGGGAAATGATGTTTTCCTTCAATTATATGTGCTTGTTACTTGTGGCAAGGGCAGGAAATGTCCCTGAAGGTGAAGGGTGGGTAGAGTTCATGCAAAACCAAAACAGCCTTTTTTGGCTGGTGGTTCTAGTCTCCCCTCCCTCCTCACAGAGGTTTCTTTGCCCTGGTGCCCGGAAGCCACCCTTGTGCTCCAACCTCCACCAGTCAGGCAGGAATGGTTGCAGATGAGCACCTCAGGCAGTGGAGAGGGAGCGCACTGTGTGTTCTGCTTGCTGCCCTGCAATGAGTTGCTTTCTTCTCTCCAGACCTGGTTTTGTTTTGTTGTTGTTGTGTTTTTGGTTTTTATTTTTTTGGGGGTTTTTTTTTGGTTTTTTTCCCTTCCTTCCCCAGTCCTGCTGTATCTGCACAGGCTCTAAATCTTTCCAGGCAGGGCCTCTTGCTGTGAGTGGTGTTGGAGTTGCTGTCCAGCTTAAGGCTCTGGGAATGCTGCAGACACAGCTGCACATGGATGGTGGGGACAAGATGGCTCAGCACTGACCCCACTGATGTTGAGTGGCAGCACTGCAAGCACACAGAAGTCTGGTGACCAAAGAACTTGTATTGGTTCTAGCTTCCTTCAGGAAAAAGTAATGGGGAAGATGTGATGAAACGATGAAGGACTATTGTGGGAGAAAAAAATGCCTGGGGCAGGATTGTCCCTGTGAGGTTGTAGGAAGATTTATATCCTCAGAATACCTTGCCCAGTTGCATTTTTAGGTTAGTGGTTCTGTACCTGGGGAAACTGAAGCAGAAGGTGGACTTTAAAATGGGAGCCTCTCAGAGGTGTGAAGCAGCCATGGAGAATTCCATCAGGAAGAGAGCAAGGAAAGGAAAAAATTGTGAGAAGACATGCAGAAGTGAAAAATGTAAAATGAAGAAGTGTGCTCATACCAGGCCTGGGAAGAACAGTCAAACCATTAAAAACCCATCTGCAGGGATGCTGCTGGGTGCCAGAGAGGAGTGTGTATGCTCCTGAGTTCACAACCGGATGAATCTCTGAGTTATGGTGTGGAAGTGTCTGTGGTGTATGATCTCAGCCTTTCCAGCTGGTGATGGAAGGAAGGAGAAAGGCTTTTTCACAGTACTGCCAGGGAGAAGAAAATAGATGAGAGACAATAGGTCCATTAAATAGAATTGTTTTCTCACCAATTTCTTTTCCTCTCTCAAATCATTGAGATCCTTGCCATCTCTTTATACCTGTCTAGCAACACTAAAAAAAGCCCAAAGATCTAAAAAGCCTAAACATCTCCCAATGTGTGGGAGATTGGGAACAAAACATGACTATACAAAAATAGCTATTAAGGAAAGCTTGAGGATACTTTGCAAGCATCTCAAATGCTTGGCTAACCTCAGTAAATACTCTTCAGGGCATTAGGGGAATTAATGATGGAATGTAAATAACTGTGTCCCTTTGCTTTAAAAAAAGAAGGTAGTCTGGTGCCAGGGGTGTTGACGGTGCAAAGGATGACCCAGTCTGAGGGGCAAGAAGGACTTCCACTGAGTTTTTTCTGTTCCTACATGAAGTTGTGTAATGTCTCTGCACTCTCACATGCAAGTTCAGCTCTAGGATGCACCTCTGAAATGGGATTACAGCCCCAGTGTGAAAGTTCTGTGCCATTTATTTCTCAGCTCAAAGAGGCATCCCAGGCAGCTTTGCCTTAAAGGTGAAGTGATCCACAGCTGGAGAGAGGAGTGCAGACCAGGCTTTGGTGTTGCAGATGAGTTTCAGATTTGCAGAGCCTCCCTGACAAAATTGGTTTCAATATGGAAGCAGGAATGGAAGAACAGTGAGACTTCGAAGTGATAGTGAAACACAAGGAATGCCTGTTCTGACCTCTTGAGGTTGCTTGTCTGTCCAAAGTGATCCTTCCCTTGATCCAGTGAGGATAGCTGACTTGCATTTTAAAAGCAATATAATCTGCCTTCTCTTTTTCCATTGCCCTGAGTCTGAGAACATGGGCTTCTCCTCTGGCAAGTCTCTTACATGTAAAATGAAGAGATAAAGAAAGGTGCAGAGGGACATCTGAGGGTGGGCTGTCAATAGATGGATGCCCTTAGTGTTGTGTTGCAAGTTGGTTACTGGTTCACCTTTTTTGGCTGGTCCAGGGAAGGGGAACAGAGCATCTCCAGTACTCATCTGCCCTCTTCTGTTACAGCTCAGGCCCTAACAGGTGGAGTGGCTTGCAGTTGCAGCTGAGACCTGGGCATAATACTTGCCCCCGTCAGACTAATTTGCCCTCTTGAAGTGACCCACAAACTGAGTTGTCTCCTTTGCCTTTGCTGTGGATGAGAATCACAGCTGCTGTGGCAGCCCTGGACGAGAGTCCCACTGCCAGCAGAAATCTTCTCCCAGCACTTTTGCAGGGGGTGATTAAGTCCTCTCCTGATCGTCTCTTGGCTTAGTTGAACCAATTGAGCGCTCCAGCCTGTGTCTGCACAGCAGGCTTTCCACTTCCCAATTCATTCTCCTAATTCTTTTTGGAAGCTGTTCCACTTCCATAGCCTCTTTTTTTTTTCGCAAGTGTGGACACTAGCACTGAAGGGAGCAGCCAGGAATAGTCTCACTGTGCTCTAGCAAGAGCTAATACTAAGCTCATGCTGTTAAGGATACTCCCTGGTGTATGCAGGGCATTTTTTTCCCTTAATTATATTACTGCGCTTGAACAGCCTGACTTGTGTGTAGGAGCCACAGAGGAGATTTGGAATGGTATTTTAGGATATAGGAGGCTTCTTTAGGTTAACAAGTGGACTGCAGTATTTGATTGTGCTGGCAAAGATGGTGCTCAGCCTGGAAGAGCAGCTTCAGCAAAGGGGACACGGCAAGGAGAGCCAGTTGCCCTTGTGACACTGGGTGTGCAGCTGATGCAGCATGGCAGGGTTTTGCTTATGCCATGGCCTCGGCTCCGAGGGTAGGGATGAAATAGTGATGATTACTTGGGAGGATCGGTTTTCCGCTGAGCAAGTAGGTGGAAAGTCAGGCAACAAAATTAGCTGAGTACACAAACAGTCTGGGCTGGACGAGGTTCTCTCCCCTGGGAGAGATTAAGGCATGTGGTGTCTTACGTAGCAGCCATGGCCCGTGTGCGCTCGCCGTGCCTTGGCGCTCTGAGCTGACAGTTGTTGAGCTGTTGGCTTTGTGCTCTGTCCTCATCACTCCCAGCCCCTTTCCGGTGACCAGCTGGGGTAGAATATCTCCTGACACATGCTCAGTCCTTCTTGCTGCTCTTTTCCCACAGGTGGTTGAGTGCCCTGCCCTCCATCCCTGGGCCACTTGAGCTCAGTTTTGCATCTTGCATGGATCCGTATGTGACTGTCAGGGTGTGAATGTTGCTGTGGGACAGGCAGGACTCTGTAAGCCCTGTGCCCTCTGCTTTGTGCCAATTGAGCTTTTAATAACAGAGGCTGTATTGTGAACATCATATAAGGCTTCAGAAAAAAACTGTGATTGCACTCAGTCTGTGTCCCTGAGCTGCTGGGTGCAAATGTCAGCACACCCATGAGCATGGAGCAACTAGCATTTCTCTCAGCCTCTTCCCTGACACAGAGGATCACAGAGAGGAGGCGATAGGTGCAGCCGAGCATAGCAGTAAAAGTCTTCATATCGTCAGCTCTTTGTCACCTGGAAGTGTAGGAATCAACAGTATGCTCTTGATCCTGGCAGCACGCTGGCTGATGTGCAGGGATTTTCCTTGGATCACTGTAGCCATGGTCTCTGTGGGAGGCTGTGGCTGACCAGCACCCTGCAGGTGGTAGCTGTTTCCAGTACAGGTCTGGTAACATCCCACCCAAACTCCATGAAACAGACCCAACTTTTGTTGCATGTTTGGTGTTTTTCCCTCCAAGCAGGTCAATGTCTGCTCTGTAGTGTCAAAACGCCTTAGCAGGTGGTAAATTTTTTTCAACAAAACTTGATTCAGGAATAGAAAACTTCCAGCAAAGTCTTAATCTTGCATTATTTCTGAGGAGGATGAGAGCTCTTCCCCTGAACCTATCTAACAGGACGTAGATAAACACTTGGCAAAGTCTGAGTGTAAAGTCCCTTGGTGGGTCAGAATTCACAGTACATGGTAAAGCAATAAGAGGCTTGAAGGTGTCTCAAGTGGCATTGCAAGTAATCTCTTTAATTCTGCTTTTAATTTATGTCTGCTAATGAGCAGGGAGGAGTGGCAGAAGTCTTAAATCCATCTTGTGTAACTTGGAAAAGAGAATGAAACTTGAGGAGCCACCAAAAAAAAGAAAGAAAAAAGGCAAGGATGTGAAAGGACTGTAAGGAAACCAAAACAAGAGAGGATGAGAAATGAAAACTCCAGGCTGTTCCAGGAGGGAAATTAAATCCTAAAGTGTAAGAAGTTTGGATGTTTCCTGTGCTGAAAGCATCAGACTTCAAGCAGTTTGCAAATGGAGTCCAGGGGCCAGGTTTCCTTCTGCATAGTTTGGTGTACGCCATGCTGGGTTCCCATCAGCTGCCTGGCTCCAGATGTACAATTGCCCTGCTTAGGCAGGAGTGGGGATGGGAGGAGAGCTCTCTGGTGGTCTCCTTTCTTGGTGTGCTTCCCTGGGGACTCTCCCCTGCTCTGAGGATTCTGGTATCTGGGCACAAGTTAACGCTGTGTGTGCTTGCAGATAGCAACTTGACCTGGTTCTCTGGCTGGTTTTGGGTGAGAGGGTCACTCTGACTCATGTGCTGCCTCTTTGGCAGCATTTATCACAGGGCAAATAACTTTGGTGTCTTGTCTCTTACCCATCCTTTATCATGGGTGTGTGCCACCAGAAAAGCAATAAGGAAGGAGCAGGGAGTATGGGAGTAACAGGGCTAGGTTTTCTGTTCTGTCTTCTGTCTGTCTTGCCTCAAATTCAGTCTTAAGAAACCCTAAGGAGGCGCCTCGAAGTGGAAAACTCATATTGGAGAGGACTGGAATTGTGTTTTGCTAGATCCTAAGGTGGATTGTGGCTCTGGCACCAAAAGACAAAAAAAAAAAACCCAGGCTGTGCAAGCTGTGGGAGCTTTTGCTCTGTCTCCCACAGATCCACTGAGTGGGGCTTTGGAACTAGGCACCTTAAACCACAATTTGATCTCTGTCTCCTCATGGCTGCCTCTGGACAAGGCAGCTGTTGAATTGCATTGCTTCCCCCTCCCACTCATCTGCAGACCCCCACAGCCTTGGCTAGTAAATTACCAGCCTAAACTTCTCCACAGGAAACTGCAAGGTAAGTAAATATTCTCTTTCAGAAACTTCTTTACTGGTTGAATTGACTCTCTTGGTACTTTCATGCATTTTAAGAAGTCAGAACAGTTCACAATTGAAAACAAGCAATGTTTAGCTCCTGTGAAGGGAAATAGTCAGGTACCAGAAAGACTGTCATTTTCACCATGCTCTTACAAAAGAGGGTGTTACAGTAAGCTTGCTTATTTCACTGGAGGAGAATTCAGCAGGCTTGATGGAAACCGGATGAGACAGGCAGGGTAAATGGATTTTGCTGGGCGAATTGAAAGCAAAGAAACATGCACGTGTGGTGACTGGTCAAGAATTAACTGTGTCTTGCAGAAACCAGGAATGAATTAGGGACAGACAACTAGGAAGCCCTGAAACAACATCTGTCCTGCTTTATTTAAGATCTCTTCACCTGTGCTATGAGTCCAATGGCAATTGGATGCAGGGAGCCAGGTGGCTTTGTTGAACTATCTTGCTGCATTTTGCCTGTCTGCGGGCTGGAAGGGTTAGGAGTGTTGAGCTCCAGCACACTGCCATGCTGGTGTAAGATAAGTCGAGGGGGCTTCCTCCAGATGCAGCATCCCATGGAGTCAGCATCACCTGCTGGAGGTGCCCAGGAGCTTATGAGAGCCACTGGGGTAGAGTAAGGGAAAAGATGTCTCCTGGTCCCTGACCCCAAGGGCAGGATTGATACCCAGCCTTGAGTGATACCTCACACCATGGCAGGTAGGTGCCCAAAGAAGGCTGTGACTCTGTGCTGGAGCAGGCTTCTGGCAGGACCTGCAGCCTGGACCATGCTGGAGCAGGTTTGCTGGCAGGGCTTGAGATCCTGTGGGGGACCCACGTTGGAACAGGCTCTTTCTGACCCTGTGGAGGGGACCTATGCTGGAGAAGTTTATGAACTTCAGCAGGTGAGACAGACTCACTTTGGAGAAGTTTGTGTAGGACTGACTCCTGTGGTAGGGAACGCACTCTGGAGCATGGGAAGAGTGTGAGGATTCCAGCCTCTAAGGAGGAAGGAGCAACAAAGACAACATGTGATGAACTTACTGCATCCTCTAATCCCCATTCCTCTAAGCATCTGTGAGAGAGGAGATAGAGAAAATTGGGGGTGAAGCTGAGCCCAGGAAGAAGGAAGAGGTGGGGAGAAGGTGTTTTAAGATTTGGTTTAATGTCTTGTTACCCTACTCCATTTTGATTGGTAATAAAATACATTAATTTCCCCAAACTGAGTCTGTTTTGCCAGTGACTGTAATTGGTGAGTAATTTCTCCCTGCCCTAATCTTGACTGAGAAACTTTTGCTGTATTTTCTACATTCCCTGTTCAGCTGAGGAAGGGAGTGATAAATTATCTTTGGAGGGCATCGAGCCAGGGTCAGCCCACCACAGGGGACTCTGAGCTTTATCCTCTGGGGATAACCAGGTGGGAGTCCAGCGGAGGGGAGGGCAGCATGGCTGGGTGTGCTGTACTTCGCCCAGCCTGATGAAGAAACCTCAAAACTTCTGGGGGCTCTGTTCAGTGTGTGATGACAGCTACAGCAAAACAGCCTTTCTGGTGTCATCCTAAGGTAAACCACCTTGGCAGGGAAAAGTCTGAGTGCCAGAATGAAATATCCTCCTTAATCACACCCCAAGATACTCCTCTAGCAGAGACACCTTTCCTAAACAGGAGTGACATTGGCCAGGTATAATGCACAACAGCAGACTCCTTGTGTAGCAAATGTGACCCAGAGTGTTAGGAAGAGGGTTTTAGTTCTTCCATGTTAACTGTCTTGCCTCCCCGGTGAGCACTGAGGCAGAAATATGCTCATTAATAAAAAAATATTGTGCTCTGCCTCTTGGTAGTGACTCTATTTACTTTAGTAAAGGGAAGTTATATTCTCCATCAGTATAAATCAGGAATAGTTGCCAGTGCTGTGTCCCTTGGCAGGCTTATGAGCTCCAGCCAGAGATGAGGAGCAGAGGCACTCAAATAGGGGGCAAATAATAAGCAAATTATAAAGCTTGCCATTTATAAGCTTATAAAAAAATAAGCAAAGCCAGATAAAAACTGAAGAAAGGTAGGGTATCTCAAGATAAGGAGGCTGCTTGAGTAGAGGTGGCCTGGGAAATGCTTAAGAAGTGCCTGTTTGACATTAGAGCACTACATCCTACATGTAACCCATGAGTGCATTTGGATCTTGGGGCTGGTGATTAAGGCATGGCTCTTGGACTGTTTGTTTGTTTTCTGTGCATTTGAAGCCAAAACACGTGGAAACCCTCTTCATCACTGATCTGAAGGAGGTACAAAGTGGAGATGTGCTTGGGTTCAAAGCCTTGATTGCAGATTCACAAAGTCACCTGGGTCTTGCATTCTGTGTTGGAAATGGAATCTGGAAGCCTCTGTTGTTCAGCAGACAGATGCTGGCCATCTCTGTGTGTTGGCTATTGGCACAGACCAGTTCAGCACCATGGTTGGTGTCAAGGCTGAATGGAAGCCTGATACTTCAGGATGAGAGGGATGAGGAGTCAATCTTACATGGGCTCTGATGGCAAGGGTAAGCTAAGTTTTTTTCCTCTTTTCCAAAATTTAAGTCCTTCAGATTCTGAGGTGTACCAGGGGCCCCCACTTTTGCAGAGACATGAGTATCCCTCCTGTTTCCAGCACTGATTGGTGCTACAAGGTTCCATGTGGCCTCACTACTACTGTCCTCTGGACCTGTGCCATGTCAGCCTGTTCCTTGGTCCACAGCTGTCATAGCCACTGCCTGGATTTCCCCTTCTCTGCCAGGATGCTGCCTGCATCTCCCTGCCTGGCAGCAGGTACCTGGATGCCCTCTGAAGAGAAAGGGAACTTGCTTGCTTGGAGCTCCCACTGGACTTAGAGGCGGGAAGGCTTAGAGGCTTAGAGGCTTACAGGCTCTACACCTGGGAAGGTGTAGAGCAATCACTTTCCAATTGCTGTTACATCAACAGAGGCTTGCTATGGGGCCACAGCTCCTGTGAGACAGTCTCTCTGTCTTGCTGGAGGGTTTGTTTTCTCTCACCAGCCTCCCTTGCTGGGTTATACCTTTGACTTGCTGAAGTCTGTCAAGCTGGACTCCTTGTGAAGTGTGTTTTGGGAATGTCATTGCTTAGCATTGGGTTGTAGCTGCCCATTGCAAAGTTGCAGCAGGATTTTTACCTGTTGACAGTGTTCCTGCATTCAGCATCCAGGAAAGAGGCTGCCTGGACCCAGAGCTGTGTCTGTGCAGCTGCTCCAGTGGCTTTTGCAGCATTCTGTGCCACTGCCATTGCTGGGGGTGTTGCATGGGCTGGAGCTGCTTACAGGTGCGGTGTCCAGCTGCCAGGTTGTATCCTCACTGCATGTCTGCATCCTGGTCTCTCCCACTACGCCAGAAGTACAGGCAGGTCCTACCTCTGCCAGATACTGCAAGCGCAGAGCATTTTCAGTGTGAACTACCTCTGTGCCTTTCACTGGCTTAGAAATGTCCTAATTTTTATGCTAATGCACTTCCCCATTCTCCTCCAGCAGGGCTGGGCCCCACTGTCCCACACCTCTGTATTTGTCTTCCATACCTCTCCATAATTTTAGGCCCCCACCCCAGCCTGGCAGTGCTCTGGGGAGAAGCATCCATTGGAGAATGGGTACCAGACAGCAGCAGGATGAACAGGGAGAGCATGTTGGTGCCTCCCAGTCAGCAGTGCCACCTGCGACTGGCACATCTCCTGCCAGCCAGATGCTGCCCATGGACAGCCCACGGGCAGCCAAGGGGAGCCCATCGAGTGCCTTTTAGCAGGAGGCTAAGGCTGCTTCTCGAAGCTGGGAGGACAATGAAGGCGCTGAAGCAGCCAGAGCACGGCCGGGGGCAGAGGGGGACAGGCAGGCAAGGGGAAGCCATGCAAATGTGGACTTTGATGTGGCTGCAAGGACCGGGGCTGGAGCATTGTTCCTATCACATCACATCAGTTTCACATTCCTCATGCAGGAGTGATCAACGCTTTCAGGGCTAGACAAAAGAGCGGGGAGATGAACAAAAGCGAGGGGGGGGGCTTTACCTACTGCAGAATAGAGGCAGAGGATGAATTGCTCTCTTGGCAAGCCATGGAGATGGGCTGGCGGTTGCTGTGCTTTAGAGCACCAGCTTAAAATTTTTCTCTTTTATTTAGAGGAGGGGGAAAGAAAGAAAAAAGTAGGAGAAAGGGTTTCCTGTGTGTAAAAGAGGGTATAAATAAGATAGTGTGACAAGTATCTGTGGTCCTCTCACATTCCCTTGCCTGGTCTCCCCAAGTGATGACTCTCATCCTATTGCAGAAGAGTCCTCTTGAGAAGAGCGACTGGCAAACATGGGTTTGACCCAGACTGCAAGGTGAGAATACTTTCAAGGGAACCTTCTCCCAAAATTAGCAAAGTGAATGGGCTTGGAAGGGTCTGACCACATAACAGTGGAAGACTGGGCTCTGCAGAGCCATGAAGGTTGCTGGCATCAGCCCTGGAACAGGGGGAAGAGCCGTGCTGGAAGGAGCTGACCACTGTGCCCAGCTCCCCTAAGCTGGAGTGTGAAAGTAGAAGGGTGGAAGAGGCAAAAAGAAGCACTTTATCTTTGCTACTGGTCATTCTGGGCTCCTGCCTGCTGCTGCAGGGATAATCTGGTCAAGGCCCTTCACTGCGCTGGGTTTTGCTTGAGCTGGAGAGCAGGGACAGGGTGCAAGGCAGAATATGGCACATGTCCATGTGCGTGTATGTTTCTGTGCTGCCATCTCAGCCTTTGCTGCAGCCCCCATGGCTGAGCCCAGGGTCACTGAATTCTGGCTTTGCTCACTTGCTTTTCCATCCCTTATGTCTCCTGACTCTTGCCTTTCACTAACTCCTCTCCTTTTTGTGAGCCAGGGGGTTCCCAATCTGCCTTGCCTTCAGCTTCCTGCTTTCTGTATGCTGCCATCCCCTTACCTCAGGAAAGAGTGCATTGTACCAAATCTCCATTTTCCCCTTCTGTGTGCTATCAGCAATTCGGATTTTGCCTGTATTAAGTGGAATTTAATAGCTCCTCAAGGATGTGCTAGCCTCTCAGCCTTTCCCAAAAAACTTTCTCCTGTGGAAGCACAAACCTTGAACATTGTCCCCACTGCACATCCGTCCCCTGCTCTCCTAGCCCCATGCTCTGCTCTGGCTGCCCCCCTTAGCCCTGACCCACGGCCCCCTCCCCTCCCTCAGCTCCGGGCCCCTCTGCCTGAAAGGCTGTCAATCAGGCTGAATTGTCTGGTGGTTTTGTGATGTGGAAAGGCTCCCACCAAGGAGTCAAGGGCCAGGCTGAGACCTTTAAACTCGATCCCATTTGTGTCTTAAATCAAATAGGAATCCAGGTCCTGGGATGGAGGGGGAGGTTTTAGGGGATGCTGAGGCTCAAATCCTCCACTGCCCCCCCTGAGTTTTCCTGGAGCCCTTTCCCCACCTGCACTGTGTGGAGCAGGGAATGTGCCCATGGCACTGGAGTTTAGGGCTTTGTTTCTCTCTGTAGTCCTCTGCTCAGGGGGTTGGCAGTGCTGCTTCTTTTAGTGCTGGCCCTTTGAACCACCCTCTGCCCTGGGGTACATGGCAGAGGTGGTCCTCTGAGCGATGGTTGAGGGATGTGCTGGGAGTGGAGCACTTCCCTGGGGAAGGGAAGGTTTCTGGGACCTGTTGTTGGGCGTATATGGGGCTGGGGAGGTGGGCAGAGCTCAGCAGCATCTCTGATCTCACCAGTTTGTGGAGGCTGCTGGGAGGATGTGGGTGCAGAGGCCAGATAGTGACTGATGTCCTGCAGATGATTGCAAGGTTAAAAGTGATGTTTTAGCCTCCTCCCTATATAGGTAAGCTTGACCTTACTGGACTGTTGCCATTGCAAAGAGGAGAGTGCCTTAATTGCTGTCCCTGGTGTGCCTGTGGCTCAGTGGCTTGAATCACACAGTGCCTGGTGTTAAAATTCATCTGCTGGTGCCCATACAGAAGGGATAAAACAGAAATGAGATGTCCCAAATGCCCAATCTATTGCCAGAATAGAGCAGCAGGGCAGGCAAGGAGTGTTAAACACTCTGCTTATCCTTACTGTGTGTGAAGATGGGCTCAGTCTGCAGAAGGAGGATCATCTTAAATGGCAGGTCGAAATTTCTGCTTTTTTTATCTAGAAAGGAGTTTGGCAGCAGCAGAGCTAATAGTGCTGCCCTGGGGTTGAGTCCCATTCCATCCAGTGGGGTTTGCTGGGGGCCCTTGGCTTAGGGGCTGCTGCAAAGAGGAGGGAGAGCAGGGCTGGGTGGGGAACCAGCTTTTTCAGCTCAGTTCATGTCTTTCTCAGCCTGCTTGTGAGCAAAGGATTTGCTATTCTTTTTTTTCTTCCAACTTCTTGCCAAAGTCCGCATAGGTCAGAGATTTCATTTTGTCTTCCCAAGGGTAAGTTGCAAATCTCTCTTCCCCTGACAGAGCCGTGTTTTCAGGAGAAGCCTGGAGCTGCCTTAAGACGTGTACAAGCTCAGAAATGCAGTGGCTGTGTTTATTTTTTGTGTTCTGGGCAAAGTCAGAGCTGCTGCCGGTGCTAAGTAAATACAGAACTACCCTCATGAGTGACTGCATTAGCCAGGGCCATACTTGCTGCCTGCATGAAACCAGATGGATTTGTCTGGGGACTGGAACAGGAGCTTTCTTCTGACTAGCAAAGGCAGAGCCACTGGCATTTGGATTACCAGCTCTCCTGTGCTTTTAACAGAGTGCCAATGTTTGACAAAACCATTAAGTTAAATTAAGCCCTACGTGTTTCAAGTGGATTCTGAGTCTTCTGGCTGACTCATTAGCAGAGCTGTCTCTTCTCCCTTTCGTCTTTTTTTTTTAAATTTTTTTTCCCTTCCTTCCCCCTCCTCCATTTAATTCCCTCTCAGTAGCTGGTTTTACTGCTGACATTTACAAACAACGTGTGGAGACTCAAGGAGAGACCTGGCATTGGGGATGGTGCTGCTGTGAGCCCAGACATGCCCGGTCCTGCTGTGGTAGGCAGGGAGGATGCTTGGAAGGTGTTTGCTTGAGGCAGGCACTGGGTCCCACAGAGCCTGCGTATGGATTGGCCAGGGATGCTCCGGTCCATGCAGAGCCCACGGCTGCTCTGCTTTTACCCATTGCCAGTGTTATTTATGGCCAGGACTGCTGCTTTGCTGGGACGTTTCCAGAGGGCAGGGAAGGATGCCCTGGGTTTCCTGGGGCCCGCAGCATAAGGGCAGGAATAGCAGGGAGCATCGGTGGGAACAGGGGCAGCAGCAGCAGGGTCTGTCCGAGTCACCTTGACTTGCCTCCGGAGAAAGTGAAGTACTTTAAAGTGGCACAGGGCGATGACCTTGTAAATGGATGCGTGACCCAAGTGCTTCCCTGTGGCGTCGGCTTCTTTGTGTTCCTGATGCTGCTCTTCACGCCTGTGGGGAATCTCTGGGGCTGGGGGTGGTTGCTGGGGTCTCATTTGCACAGCTGCGTCTCAACTGTGCAAGCTCTGCTAGTCACTGGTATGAGAATTGCTGTCAGCTTTTCCCTGTCCCTCTAACACAGCTTTTCTTGGGGCAGTAGAGCCCCTGTGGGACCTCACTCTGGCTACCAGTGGGAGCTGTTGCTGCCCTGGAGTGTATTTTGGGGGTGGACTGTGGAGTTGAAGAGGGTGAGCACCAGAGGGCCAGCAGCACCTATGCCACTGGGATTTGGAGGGATGGATGAATTCTGCATGAGGACCAAAGGCAACTGGTTCACCATATCTGTGCTGGGGTTTGTTTGAGTGGTGTCAGGAAAGAGGGAGAGCAGTGGCATGCAGTGGCCCTAAAGGCCAAGCATAGGAAAGCACTGAACAGTATTGGACTGAAGGTTTTGCAAGCAGTAAATGTGCTGAGGGGGATCTGATGGAGCTTGTGGACTGAGGAGAAGATACAGCAGCTGGATGGTGGATCCAAGCTAGAAAGGGCTTTCTACTAGTGTCTGAGGCTTTGCAGTACTCTGATGTGCTGCTCTGGTCTGTGGAAGCACACTGTGCCAAGTGCTGTACTGGCAGACAGCATCCCTTATAGACGCTCCTGTTCCTCTTCCTGAAAACTTCAAAATACCAGTTGCAGATGATGCGGGGACTGCAAACTTTGGAGAATCTGGTCTGCACTGCTGGAACAGCTTTCCCACTGAGCAGGTCACTGCTCTTTGCACTGAAATGCCCTCAAGCCCCTCTGCTCCTGTGCACCTCTTGCCCCTGGGTCTTTGCTGCCTTGGCCCCATGTTTATCAGGTCACTCTGAGATGTGGCCTCTTGACGCACACGATCTCCCCTCTTGCTCTTGCTGTCACAGACTGTCTGGAGAGGAGCCAGAAGCCTCACGAGGGGAGCTTCCAGCAGATCAACACAATTTGGTCTGGGGTGTGCAAAGCTGGAGTGTTAACCCATGGAGAGCACATCTGGGTGAAGCCTTGGGAGAATGTCAGCACTGTGGAAGCTGCTCCCACTGACAGTCATAACATGGTGCCTGTCACCATATCTCCCTGCTCTGGGCACAGCCCCCACCCCCCCATCAGTGTCTTGTTTCTCTGGGTGCTCTCTCATTATTTCCATGTTCATTAATGCTGATACACTCAATTACATCAGCTCGCTTTGAGGGACCAAGTGCAATCCTGTGCCTTCATTTGCATCCCCACTGCCTAGCTGTTGCCCAGGCAATGCCAGGTGCTTTGACATCATTACCCAGCCAACTGGCATCCTCTCTGCCCCATTAACCTTCCTGTAATTGACTTCAAATTGAACGGAGAAGGAATGGGGAGGGGAGGAGGGAAACTGTCTTGAAATGGCAATTGTTTGTGCCACCGTGGAGCAGGGCTCTTTGTTTTTTGCAGGGAAAACTGCGGCAGTTGTTGACACTGGATACGACTAGGCTTGGGAAGGGTTTCTTGTCTGTTAGGAAGCTGTGCAGTTTGTCTTGGTTTGTAGATTTCCCCACTATCATCTCCTGGGGTAATGAGACATCAAAACTTGGGGTGGTTTTGGGCAGGGGAACTCAGAGGGTTTCTGGAAAAATGATGTTGGAGATGCTGGGGGCAGTGGGTCTGTGTAGCCCAGGGAAGGGAAGGTGAAGCAGGATGTTGAGAGGTATCATGGCAATCTCGAACTTCTTGATGGATATGGAGAGGCAGGAGATGGAGTGTTTTTTGTAAGCACCAAGGGACAGGGCAGCAGATCACAACCCAGTTTGGGGTCAGTCAGTCAGGCATTGAGAATTACCTTGTCCCTGTGTCAAACACTGCTACAGGAATAGGAAATGGGGAAAAGTCCCATCTTTGAGATGCTCAGCCCTGACCTGCAGAGCTTCTGTAGCTGAGATGACTGGTCTCATGCCCCCTGCATGGCATTAGATTGAGATCTAGGTCAGGCTACAATATTCTATAGCTCTGATCCTAAATCCACTCTGGTAACTACAAATATGCTTTTTATTTTTTTGTGTCTAAAACTTAAATGTTGAAATAGATATTATAAAAGTTCTCTGGAGTTTTTCCCATTTAAAGGTAGAACTTGTTTTTGTATCTTTTTTTTGTTTGTTTTGTCCCCTTTTGAGCCAAAGTCACCGAAACAGATGCTTCACTACAGATTCTCTACCACCAAATTGGCATCTTCTATCAACTTGAGTCAATTTTATTTATTCACCTTCTGCTTGCACAGCACTATGGTCGCCAAGTCTTCCTGTGTTTGCTCATGACTTGTGCTGGATGTAATTCGTTAGGCTTAATTGAGCTGCCAGAGGAGAAGGGCAGTGTGAGAGTGGATGGATGGAAACTTTGGCATCAGCTGCTTGATTGCCAAACCCAGCAGAAGTGGTCCTGCTCCAGCAGACCTGGACAAGTCAGGTCTGTCCAAAGTGGGTAAGTGCTGAGCTTCTCTTGCAAGAGAAGAACTTCCATGTTCTTCAAAATTGGGGAAAAGGGGTGAAATACTTCAGAATTTTACTGTCTCTTATTCATTATTTAGTAACATTGTTTTATTACTTATTACCTGATATCTATTAAGAGAGAAGGTGATTGTGCACTGTGTTCTTAGCTTTTCAGAAGGCAGAGCTGAGGAACTTGTTGCAGGAGAGATTTCTTAAGCTCTAGGATTTCAGATGGCATGATCCTTCCTGTCTGGAATGGGCTAGTTCTTGCATTGCTTCATCTCCTTATTCCCTGCAAGATGCAGGAGTCCACACAGGACCAGACAAACCTGGAGTTTTTTGTACAGGCCTTGAATTGCTGCTGGGCTGTGGTAATAGGAAAACTGCTCATCCTCTCCAAGAGAGGAAATCTTTATTTGGGGCAAGGCCTGGGGCTGTCACTCCTAATTGTTGCATTATAGAAAAAGTCTGATGGAGACAATCACTGGTGCTTGTGGGTGTTGGGTTTGCACTGGGGTCTGAATGCCAGCTGGGAAAAGGTGTTTGAACCTTTGGTTGTCACAGTGCTTGGAGGCAGGTCAGGGATGGAGGAAGTGAAGCATTAAGAGATCTCTGGGCTGAAGCATGAAGCTTATGCTAGAAGTGGTATGATTGTGCCCTCAGCAGCTCTCTTGGGCAGCTCAGGCCCCCCATATTGCACTTGCAGTCAGTGAACCATGGTGTGAGGGACACAGCTCTGCCCCTGTTTCCCCTAGAGCTAACAGAGTTTAGTATCAATTAGCAGCTTAATTTGTAATTAATAACTTGCTGTTTCTTTTCTAAATGGCTTGTGGAGGGGACTGATGCAGGAGGCTCACACAGCCTGCATCGTGCTGTCATCAACTGCCAAGGAACATCCTGAGATTTGGGGGATGGGTTTGGATGTGGATGTTGTTAGAAAGCAGGGAAACAACCCTAACAGGGGTTTGGGATGCAAGCTGTCCTGGAGATGAGTATGGGACCTCAGAACGCTAATGCTTTTCTGTTTTTGCAACCATGAGTGCTGGCTAATAACCCTGAGGCAAATGTTGATCACTGAGCAGGGATCAGTCCAGGCACTTCCACCCTTGCAGTCCTTCTGTGGCAGGCACCTCAGCAGTGCTGGGGGCTGCCTGTGTGTCTGGCGGGTACTGTGAGGGGCTGGCAGGGACATGGCTTCCCTCTGCCAGTGGGAGCTCCTCCAGCAGCACAGGCTGCATGTGTCCCAGCCCAGCTCGGGATCTTCCTTTCTGGGGCTGACATGTCATCTTCCTTGCAGGTCTTTGTGGGTTTCCCTTCCTATCCATATGGATTGTTGCTTTGCTTGCTGCACCATCCTGTGATGGTGTGGGGGGACTCCAGCCTGCTGAGTGCCCTTCACACAGGTCCCTGCCATGTAGAAATTGGAGCTGCCTTGCCAGAAGTGGCAGTGAGTGAAGAGACAGCAGAGATACAACCAACCCAGGGCCACCCAGCAGGGATGAACTTGCCTTTCCTTAAATCCCAGGGAGATCTGCTAGCTTTAACTGTGTGCTGTGTGGCTCTCCAAGTAACCTTCCTGCTACTGTCCCACAAAGAAGAGCTGGATATAATGATGATGATGCCATTTCTTCCCAATCCCAATTCTGCTCCATCCTTCTCTGGCATGCATGCTTCATGTAAGTGGTCCAGAGCACTCCTGCCTTTGTGTTTTGCTCCCAGGCCTTGCACCATCTGTCCCTCTCACTTTTCTTGGAGCCTCATTTTAGGACAGAAGTGCTGTCTTCCTTTTTCTTTAGTAATTATTCCTGAATGACCACTTGCTGTTTCATTCTCTGAGAAATCATAAAAAGTGTCTGTGTGCAGCGAAAAAAAAAAAAAAAATCTATGCTTCACTCGGCAGAAGAGAGATGGCGCAGAAAATGCAAAGTGCATGTGTGCAGCTGTGGGAACCACTGGAATATGATGGCAGGATGTCAGCACTGGGGGATGCTGTGCATGCTCCAGGTGGAGTGAGAGACATGGTGTCTGAGGGACAGACATTCTTATGTCACTCCAGCCTCTCTTTCCCTGTGTGAGTGATGTAACTGGGTTTGTTTCAGTTTTTCCATTTCAAGGCTTTTCAGTGCCCAGCTGTTTGAGCCAAGTGTTCCCTTAGCATTTGAGGCTCTCTGTGCAGGGAGAGATTTGCATCTGAGTTGTTTGGCATTCATTTGCTGTCCAGTGGGTCTCCTGTCTGGAAAGGTCTGCAGTCGGGTCAGAAGCTGAGTTAATTTGCATTGGAAGGCAGGCATACTTTGTTTTGCATGCTGGTTTCTTGCAGAAATCCCATTTGAGGTATTTGTTCTCTTATTGAAGCCATGTTAGGAGCCATGGCATCCTCCGTGCAAAGCTGGAAAAGAGACAGCTAGCCTGAAAGGTGCAAATTAAACCTGTGCTCAGATAAAAACTGCTATTGCACTGTTAATGTGGGCATTTCTTCAGAGTTTTGAGGCTTTTTGCTTGGAACTGAGGAAGAAATACTTACCAAGAGTCCTGTGAGAACTAACGCAGGCTCCAGAGTTCACTTTGCAGCTATGTTGGATGAAACACTTCGAAAATTCAGGGGAAAAGTGCCAGAGGGTCTTTAACTCTCATTTGGATCAGCTCATGAAATTATCAGACAGGGCAGGCATTTTGACACAGCTTGCCTGTGAGGAAGGAGACTTAGGAAGAGCAGCTGTGTGGGGCTGTGGTGCTGCTGAGAATGGGGGATATGGCTGCTGCTCAAACACAGGAGTTTGGTTTGGTTTGAAACTTGATTATCCAAAAACTTTGTTATTCCCTGCCTGGGTGCCAGACTTGGGTCCTCCTTGGTAACCTCCTATGTCTCCCCAGGAATATGTCCTTCAGGGACTGCTCCAGAGCCCACTTCCAGCTCCCAGCAGTCTGTGTTAGCATCCCAGGTGGTTGCCACTATTGACAGCCTGAGGACCATGGGTGCAGCAGGAAGGGTCCCAATGAGCTGGAGTAGAGAAACCTCAAAAACATATGTGTGGGGAAGGCAGATCCAGCTGTAAGTCTGGAGGGGATTCAAACCAGGAGAGGCCATAATCTCTCTTTGCTGTTAAGAGGCTCTCTGTTACAACTTTGTACATTGGAGATGCTGTTTGCACAGTTTCCAACTCACCCCAGCCTGGGGATGCTCCTGAGGCCTCAAATACAGCTTTTTATTGCCCTGCAGCAACATTATCCAGGCTTTGACAGGTAGAAAGTGATCCCTATTGAGTGGTAGCAGCACTTGAGCTTTCCTTCACCTCCCCTTGCACCCTGACCCAGGAGGGAGCTGGGCAAGACACCATCAGTGATACCAGGGCTGTGCCATCTGTGGGGGGTCCGGTGCCAGTGGAGAGCCAGCTGTGGGCTGCAAAGGGTTAAAGAGACATTGACAGTAAACAGAAAGAGAGGACAAAGCAAGTCTGCTGTAATTATGTAGCATTTATTATTAATATGCTGGAATTGCTGGAAGCAGGCTCTGTAATGTGAATACTGATACAGAGGTTCAGAAGACAATTTAGCTCATCTGTCTGTTTATTAGTTCCCTCAGCTCTGGCAGGCAGTGAACTAAAGCCTTGTTTCCCGTTGCCTTGTTGCAGTCCCTCCCTCTGCCCCTGAACTCTTTGCTGTTACGATAAAGAAACCTGGTTTTGTTCATCCTCCGGCCGAGCGATGCAGCAACTTGTGGCATGATCCTGGATAGCCAAGCAAGGCTTCATCCTCGTCCTGAGCTTGCCTTCTTACCAGGCATGGCCCAGAGTGTGGCACTGGGCTGGGCAGAGCCTTTGCCTTTCTGAGAGCAGCACAGCCACAGCTGATGCTGGAGTGGGATGTCCCAGCTCCTGGGACACAGGGCTGCACATCCTTGGGGCAGCAGCAAGACCACATGGCATGGGCTGCTGCAGGCTGGTGCCCGCAGCTCATCATGGGGTTGTAATGAAGGGAGAGGGCAGAAGAGCTTCAGGGAGCTGCTTGGGAAGTAATTGGGAAGCTGGCTGGGAAGTAATTAAAGGCTGCTGGAGTGGAGAGAACAAGAAGTTAAACCATCTGTCAGGGGTTGCAACAAGTTTCCTTTTCCTTCTGTGGCTTGGTAGGATTTGTCATTCTCACTTCTGTCCAAGTTTCTGAGCTTCAGCCTGGGTTTTTTCTGCATATCCTGAACATATAGGACATCCATTCCCTTATGTATTATACAGTAGTTTAAAGAGGATTAAGACAATAGCTAATCTAAATGATGAATTATGTAGATTGCTCAGCCTCTGAGCCATCACGGTTTTTCTTGCACACAGATTAGTCAGCTCAGTAGCTAAATATTGGGGCAAACAGTATAAATCCATACACATAAGCCTCTCTGCCTTGAATAGGATAGAAAGATTTCGAAATGGGCTCTGACACCGCTCTGTGTCTTGTCACGGCGTCTGTGGCTGCCTTGCTGACACGACGGATGGGGAAGGAGCCTCAGTGGTGGCTGGCGCACAGCTCAGGTGGCCAAGGAAATGCAGCATCCAGTGCTGCTCAGTCGATGCTGCTACCAGATATGGATGGTGGCAGGAGAGGGAAGGGATCGATGCTGCTCACCTCCCTGCTGCTGGAGCTGTGTGCTGCTTGAGCCAGGGGAGGCCGATCCGGTCTCCAAAGGAGCAGCCTGCAGAGGGATGACATGGGCTGGTGGGGTTTTGCTTGCATGAAAAGGCTGGTGCGGTTGGTACCTGCCTTCTGTCCCAGCGTCAGTGCCAGGATGGTGCTGGCAACCCCCAGGGAGTGTGACATGTAGGAGAGAGATTGTACTAGCACTGGACTGACAGCAGTTTTTTTCTTAAGCTCTGAAACAGAAGGATTTAAATCTTTTATTTATATGTCTGGTCAAGTCTGTCAGAGTTGTATCAAATATTTTTGACAAGCAAAAATGCCATTTGCTTCAGCTTAATGAAAAATGATTTTTCTTTTCTTCCCCTCCCAGGAACTAAAGGAATTGTAGTTTCAATTGCAGAACCAAAAGCTTCTCAGGAAAAAAAAAAAAACAAAAAAACAAAAAAACAAAAAAACCACATCACAAAACCTAAAACCTGATTGTTGTGAGAGTTGGCTGTTAAAAGAGGCTCTGGGGTGATGTTTTGGGTCTGTGTAAAAGGAGGGTCTGGAGAGCATTCAATCATATGGTATCTCCTTTTATGAAGCTTTCTGGGCATATTATTCTAATGACGTTTAATGGCACTGATTTCTTCCTCTCAACCAAGTGGGTCTTTTCCCAGTCCCACATCATTTTAATTTGTTCTCCTTCTGAGAAGCATGAGAGCTGGGACTGGCTTGACTTGGCACAGAACTGTGTTGGTGGTTGTCTCATCCCTCCTGGTGGGGATGCATCTGGCTGTCTAAGGCTGAGGGTTGTGTGGAGGCAAATCAGGACCAACACTTGTCATAAGACCTCAAATTTTCTCTGCTCCTCTGAAAATAATGTGTTCTCTGTTATTCAGTAGGGAGCAGTGTGGACATTATGGTTTGGCCAACACAATGTGTCTAGCCCAAGATCCTGTAGCTAAGTAAGCCCTGCCTCCTCCTTTCTCCCAGGCTGAAAGCCTTGGTGTGCTTGGAATGCTCTGATGCACAAGATGCCTTGTTCCCCTTCCCCTGTGCCTCTGGTCTCACTACTCCCTTTCTGTGAGGGTCAGAACTGTGTGTGGTGACCAAGTGACAGTTGCATAGTGGACTTGTACAGTGACAACATGGTCTGGTTTGGGGCAGAGGAGCGCTGGACCTTGTGGCATGGGTCATCTACATCTCAGGACATGGGTACAAGTCCCACTCAGGAATGCAGGGTGGACCTGTGTCTGGGTTTTATCTGGACTCTTCGTTGAGTGAGATCTGGTTTAAGATTCAGTCTGGGCCATGGCTGACTGTTGAGGAGCTCTGGGTGCCACAGCTGGGACTGCACACTGATCCCTTCAGCTGGCTGGGTAGTGTGGGCAGACACAGAAACACTGCAGGCTTGAGGAAAAGATCATGTGTCCCCCAAACCCTCTTTCCCCTTCCTTCCAGAGTTTCAGGCAAGGCTGGCTTTGCCTATGCCCTCCTCTTTGGGCACAGATCTCCCTTCTCCATAACCTAGCCCCAGTGCTTGTAAGACAGACCCTTTCTTGTGTGCCAGTTGGGAGGAGGGTAGGGCAGTGGGACAGGCTGACAAACACTCACTGCTTACCCTGAGCTGTTTGTCTGTGTGTATTGACTCAGGATCAGGCTGTCACAGCCCAGTTCCCTGCCTTATGTTGCTTCCCCTGGGAGTTGTCAGGAGGCTCTGGAGCCATGCGGTAACACAGGTCTCGGGGAGGCAAGCAAGGTCAGATGTCTGCTCAGAAATGAGATTGGCAATGATGCCACCGGTGCTGATAAATGGCCTGTCATTAATCTCTGACTCATGGCAGCGGAGAGGGCAGCAGTGGAAGAAACCCATGAGGTCACTGGCAGCTTCTCTCCCTCGGGACCTGCACACAACTTCTACCCTAAACCCTTCTGCATAGGGTGGGCTCATCCCCTATGATGACAGGGGGTTCTTTTCGTACACACCTGCCCTTTGTATTTGTGTTTGTGTGCAAGTGCATGACACAGCTCCTGACGAGCTGCTGTCAAGCCTTTAAACACCTGGAAACTGGCACAATCATACAGTCCCTGTGAGAACTGGATTTTGGATTGTGGCGTAACTCTGTCTCAGCACTCCTGCAAGGCAGGATGAAGGTTGAAACAGAGCTTGTGTTATCAGTGTGTTGCAATACCACTGAGAGACACGAGGTGCTGGGAGATGCTGCAGGGAACTGGGGGAGACCAGACTGAGAAGCTCAAACCCTGGCTGTGCTCCCTGTGCTGGGGCATTGCTGGGGCTGGGTCTGCAGGGTGCTTATCCCTCTTGCAGAGCAGCCTTTCCTCCTCTCCTGCTCTTTGAGTCTCTTCTCATGCTTTTCATAGAAGGGTGTCTTTCCTCAGTTGCAAAATACTCCTTGGAAGTACAGCCAAACAGACAGGACTTTCTGTGGTAGTGGATGCTGATGGAGATGCTGCACTCCCTGCTCAGCCATGCTGATGAGATGATAGAACTGAGATGCCTTTTAGGGCAGCTGTTGGTTCTACAAGTACAGCCTTTGCATACATGCAGGGAAGAGGTGACTTTCTCCTCTGGATTATTTGGGGGTTGTTTCAGTCTCTTTTAGGACATTAGGAGACATGGTTATTCCACCTTGACTCACTCCAGATGCTTGAATCTCTCATCTTGCAATAGTGAGTGGATGGGCAGCAGCAGGCAGAGGCTGCAATGTGGGACTGGGATTGGGACTGGGTCTGGGATTGGGATTGGGACTGGGGCTTCTGTGCTCGGAAGGACAGGGGAGAGTGGTGCACTGATGGGGATGAGGATGTGCTCATTTTGGAGAGTGAGGCTTGCCACTACCTCAGGCTGCTGAAGCACTGGCAGAGCCTGAGCTGTGCCTCCACTACCTTCCCCCTCTGCCTCTGCTGAGCTACGATTTAATTTTTCCCTTTTCTTCCATCCCCTCTTAACTGGAAGAAGTCCTAAATAAAGTTGCTGTCACTTTTATTTATGGGCACAGAGGAAGACATGGACAAAAAGCCTGCGTGCTCCTGACAGCTACAAAGCATTTGGCTGTTTTTCCTCACTTGCCTTGGCGAGGCAATCGATTTGGGCACAGGCAAGCACCTTCCACAGGGTGCATGGGGCTCCCACATGCCCCTGCCCAGGGCACTCCATGAGGAAGGATGGGAGGTGGCTTTGCATCCTGGGTCCTGGCTCTCAGCTGTTGCAAAGCCAGACTTGTCTGGGAACACCTGTCCTAAAATCCTGCACCCCTGAAAATACAGATGCATGAACACGCCTGCCTTAAGAATCCATCACAGGCTTCTTGTCTCCATCTTGATTGGTTCCAGTGAGGTCAACTTTTTTTAATAACTCCTGGACTTCAGCAGGGAAAACTATTTCCTTCAGGAAATAATATAATTAAGGCTGCCTGACACTTCTGATTATAAGCCCCTGTCTTCAGTTGCTTGAAACTACGCCAGCCTTTAACCATTTGGACTGAAACTTCACATGTCTCTGCCTCCGGCTGAATTTTTTTGGAAAATTTTAGCAAAGAGTGTTTTAAGCTTCTCTCAGGACAGGGTTGGGGGGGTGAGGGGGAAGGCATTAGTTTATCCACAGTTAAAAATAAAAATTAAAAAAAAAAAAGGGCAGAAAAATTCTTGCAGTTGTGCTGAAGAAATTCCAGTATCTTTGTGCTGTGAGACTGGGCCAGATAGTTTTGGAGAAGGTTCTGAGCCAGGCATCAGGGTTCTGCTCATTGCTGATGCCACAAAAATCCACCTTCCCAGTGCCAAGCTGTGAGGCTGCGTGGGTATGTTACCCACAGCATGTGCTGGGAGCTTCCTGCAGCAGGAGCTACTCTGCCTTGAGCACTCAGCACTGCAAATCCTGTGCCCTCAGCTTGTGCATGGGACACCTCGCTGCTGGAAAATGTTGGGCCCCTTCTGTTAGTGCAAGTAAAATTCATGGATCCCTGATCAGCGTAGCCCCAGCTTGTGCTGGAGAGAAAGATTTTTGGCAAATGCTGTGTGTTTGGATATTTTTTCTTTTTTTTTTCTTTTTTTTTTTTTATTATTAAGCAAATGGTTCAGTTAACCATTAGCCCTTGTAGATGCATCATGTGGGACACGTAGCATTCCATGAATGCTGGGTTTCCTCCAGCATTTTGCAAGGACCTGTTTAAAGAGTTAGTGCTTTTGCAGGCAGGTTTCTTTTAAGTCACCTTGTTGCCACAGAAATGGCTAAGGCAGGAGTATTTCTGTGGGGCAGCCCAGAGAGGCTCAATAAAATAGGTGTCACACTGATGAAGTGCCCTGACCATAGCACTACTGAGACCTCAAGTGCTGATTATGCTAGGTGAGCTCAGTAGTGACTCAAGCTCTCCTGCAAGGACCTGATCCAGGACTTGTCCCTGCTCTGCGGCTGATGACATTTGCTCCTTATGTGAGCCCATCTGAGCTGTGATCAGGGCTGTCCCTTGGTTATAGGGAAGAACAGCTCACAGATCTTCCCTCTGGCTCAGCAGTAACTCATGCTCCAAATCAGGTCCTTCAGCTGGTGACCTGTTTTGTACATGCTGAGCTCCTCCAAAATCCAGTTTGACCCCAATTTGAAACCCCTAAAAAGCAAGTCATGAATTGACTTCCATGTGGAGAGCAGGGGTGCTGGACCTGTGGCAGGGCTGGCTCATCTGGCTCAGCGCAGGGCACAGAGGTGGCAGGGAATGTCAGTCCTTTCCACAGGTTTCAGAAATGTCTCTCAGAAAAGGCACTGGGATTTTGCCCTTTGTACTCATAATAATGCACTCCCTCCCTAAGGGTACTCAGTGCTAAGCCCAGTCTCTCTTCTCAGGTCCCTGCCAAGCTGGAATTAGAGCCCATAGGGTCTCCGGCAGGTAATGATAAATGAGCCTCATCTTTTGCTGTAACCTGGTCTCCTTTCCTGTTCCACTTCATCTGTGGGTAGGGGAAAAAACCAACACCCACAACCAAAAGCGTTTCCAAAACATAACCGAAGAGTTACACTGGCATTGCAGATCGAGAGGAGATTTGGTGGGGAGCAGCCTTTCCCCTCCTTGCCAGTCACTTCTCAGCTCTGGGGTGCCTGACAGAGCAGCTTTTGAGTGATGGGGTATTGTGGGTTCTGGGCTTGGGGCAGCTGGAGTTAAATTTCTTGGTGGCTGACACCTGACAAGTGTGATAAATTGCGGCACATTGTGGCTGCCGGCATGACAAACAGTCCGCTTCCCTCCTTGTATACTCTGAGAAAATTTTGTAATTATTTCTGAGCACTTTGCAAATGAGGGTTTCTCCATCAGGCACCCAGTGTAGTTTCAGGGAGTGGTCATTTATTTATTTAGGTTTTCTAGGCAGGCAGGAGGTAGATGAGGGGTTGTAGTTTGGGTTTCTGCAGCATCCTCCCATTGGCTTTTCCAGGCCTTCCATGAGGTCCTGGGAGGAACTCTGGCAAAGCTCATCAGCTGAGGGTTGGGTGCTAATTAAAGCCTGTGGTGTTCCAGGCTTGCAGTCACTGTCACCCTTGGGAAAGAATCTCTGCAGGAGTGAGTCCCAGACTTTCCTCTTGCCAGTAGGTTTTGGCTCCTATTTTTCATTTTTAATAATGCAGAGCCATAAGACTTTTTTTCTTTTTTTTTTCTTTCTTTTTTTTTTTTTTTTTCTCTTCAAAGCATTTAAAAAGAAGTGGGGGGAGCAACACAACCTCCACCACAAGAGCTGGATAATGAGCACAGATCTCGACTGATAATTTGTTTGTCTAACACAAAAAGCGTATTTCCTGCTGTAAGGGAGGGCACCGCTGGTTACACTAATGCCTCTGACTCCATCTCACAGGCAGCGTGTCAGCAGCACAGAGCGTTCTCCTCCCGTTTTTTCCAGTCCTTGGGGCCTGTGCTGCAAAGCTCTGCAGGCATGCTTTCCTCTTCACACCCCCGGGTTCAGTCTGGCCTCACCCTGCACCGTTTAACACGTGTGAGGCTTTTCAGGGTTAGGGCTCAGGCAGCCAAGACCTCATGGGCAAACACCTTGGTGCTGGGCTGACGGTATGGTGCTGCTGTGCTGTTCTGTCTGGGGAGTGTTGCTGTCTGTCTTTAAAAAAGATCAGAGATGCCCCAAGCTGCAGGGGTCCTTTTCCCCCCCCTCTCCCATTTCATGTCTCAAAATCAAAATAATTAACCAAATACATGCTTTGGGGCTGGACTGTGATGCTCTTGTGGGAGGGCTCTTGTTCCAACAACGTTTGTGTTTGCCCCAGTTACCCCCAGCTGTCAGAGCTGGAAGACAGATTCACCCCTTCCCTGGCTGATTGCTAAACCTGAAGCAATGGCAGAGCTTCACCTGGTAGCCTGACAAGTTGTCTCTTCTGTTTTGTTGAAGAAAATCCCAGTTCTGAGCAGCGAGGGTTGGACAAGAAGCCAGAAGAATTGCCCAGACCTTTATGAGAAATTGGGGACGCCCCAAGGACTTTGGACTGGTGGAGAGGTAAGAGGTGGGTTAGAAACCTTGCTCACCTGACTCGTCCTGAGTTGGTGTGCTTTGTGGGAGTGCAGGACACATGTCTTCTGGTGAGGATGGTGGTGTTTAATAAAGTGTGACAAAGGGATGCTCCTTGCTCTGGCTTGTGAGCAGCCTTTTAGCTACTGTGCAAAGAGGGCAGGTGCTGAGAGTGGTTATTTAGGATGCGGAGGCCAAGTATGAATGAACAGCCTGGAAAATGTCCATGTTACGGTCTGCCCAAGCTCTCCATCTTGAAGGCCTTTTGGGCAGCTCAGAGGTTCACAGTCCAGCCACAGGTGCAGAGGTCCTGTGTTGTGGCTGAACCACTCTTGAACAGGTAAGTGTCACCCAGCCAAGCTTTGTGGTGGAAAGTGAGGTGCCACCTCTTCCAGACAAGCACAGCTTGGAACTCTCAGGTCTGCTGGGTGTTTTCTTTTTGCTTTCCTGCCCTGGTGGGCTGCAGCATCAGGGATGAAGTGAATGGGCATTGCTTGAAAAGTAACACGTCCCCTTAGGAGACCACGACCAGCAGCAGCCATGGGAAAGAGGTCATCCTATCTCTGAGGGCTGTTGCACATGTGCTCAGTATGGGGCTGTGGCAGGACAGTGCTGTTTGAGGAGGAGTTTGGGATCATGTTCTCTGAGCCATGGTGGAGCAGGGAAGGAGCCTGGAGATGGAGCTGCCCCACTTGGGGATGCAGACCCTGCAGAGCCATGATGGGGAAGCCCGGTGCTTGCTGATGCTGTGCCTGAGAAAGGAAAATGATGAATTAAAATTTAACAAGTCTCTAAATGCCAGACAAGGACGTCTTAAGTGGGAATTGTCACCGTTTGACTAGTGCAGACTCTCACTTAGCTAGAAGTGCATGGCTTTAATTATGTTGGTCCTAGAAAGCAATAGCTTACACCAAAGAGGAGAAACTGTTGACCAAAATAGCATGAATGATGAATTTTCCCTGTGCAGTTTCCCTGCCCTCTACCCCCTCTTCCAAGAGTTGTTTTGCAGCCCCTTTAAACCTGGATAAGCAGAGTCCTTTATCCTTTGAGCCACAAGGAAGGACAGAAATGCTCCCTGCGTGCACACTTGATAGTTTGCCCTGGAGTTAAAAGGTCAAGGTTAAGGGACCCAGGGTGGGCAACACCTGATGGAGCCACAGCGGGGAGTGGCTGGGGTCTGGGTGTGTAGAGGTGCTCTACAGCAGCAAAACCCCACCCTTGGTGTTGTTCCTTGATCCATGGAGCGGCATGGAACAAGGGCTCCTTCCCTCCCCATCCTTGAGGTAGATCAGCCAACCCACGGGACTCCTTGCAGCTCTGCAAATAGAGCAGCTTGAGCACGGTACGTCGCTAATAATACCAATTACTGTTACATGCTGGCTACAAGGTACACTGGCAGTAATGGGATCCTGGGGGGATGAAATGAAAGCGATATAATATGGTGAGATAAATTAGCGTTGTAAAATTAGCCATGGGTCTAGTCAGGGATCTGACAAATGTGTCGCAGCTTTGGTACAAGCTCTGAGCACTGCTGAATTGGATTTAGTGGCCCAGAGCAGAGCAGATGGGAGCAAGGGAAAAAAGAGTTTGAGGGGTCTCCATACACATGTGCTACCAGTTAATGCTGCTTGTTTCTTCCTTGGATTTGTGGAATGATACGTCCCCTGACGCCTGCTTGTGTGTGGCAGTGGAGGAGTAAGAGCCCAGCCCAGATGATGTGCTGCTGGAGGAGCTTGAGCCTGGCAGAAAGATGGGAGGGGGGTTGGAGAAGCATCAGCAGGCTGGTACTCCTGCCAGCATTGGTGCGTCAGCTGCTGATCCCTGCCCTGCATCACTGGCTTCCTCTCCCGGGTTTGCTCCCAAAGGATTTGATGGGATGTGTGACAGGCATTTGCACGAGTTTTAGCTGTATAGGAAAGGTAGAAAGCTGCTTTCTGCTTCCTGTGTTTCAGGCCAACCTGTTTTCCCATGCTTGGATGGGTTCTGGGGCATCCCACAGCCCACAGACTTCTTGTTGACCAGGGGTGTACAGACAATTTTTTCCTATCCAGATGCAAACTTTATTCTTCACCCTCTGAGGTCTAGGATGGAAGCTGGGAAATGGAGTTTTGTGCCTCATGGAGGCTGGGAAATGGATGAGGTCAGTTCCAGTGGGATCCACTTCCTGGTGGCTCATTAGGACAGGCTCCACTGCAGGGGTGTGAGCACTCCTGCCCATGAAAGGATGAGAGCCTCTCAGGGATTTGTAAATGCAGGATAATTACATGTTTAATGGCTGACATATTACGTGGGATCTGGGAAGAGGCAGACATGATTTAGGTCTGGTTTATAAGGCGTGTTACGTGACTCACTATAATAAAAAAGGGAGAGAAAAATTCTGAATATGCTTTGTAGTGCCCTGTAGTGGAGCTGAGGGGGAAGAGGGGTGGCAAACTGATCCGTGCAAGACGTCTCCCAAGTCGTGCCACGATGATGCAAGAGGAATGGTGGGCACATGGCAAACATGTCTTGGGAGGGAACCAACTTGTCACGTCCCTGGGAATGAGTTTGTAGAGGTCAGGCCACTGGAGTTCTGCAGCAGCACCAACCTGAGAAACAAATCCCAAGGGATTGTCTCAGCACTGCCTGGGGGATCCCCAGAGAGGTGAGCCAATTTTTTTGCTAAGCCCATGCAAACAGAGGCCTAAGGAGACAAGCTGCACTCTGTGGGAGTCAGCCTGGCCATTGTCACTGCTCCCTGTGTCCTCCTGCCACCCTCCTGCTGCACACAGGGCATGAGGTGCAGTAAGGACACACTTCAGGTATATCAGACCCCAGCCAGCCCCAGCACTGAGCTGTCCTGGCAAAACTAGTGGGGTGATGAACTGCAGCAGTGGAGGGAGCCCCTTCCCTCAACTTTCCTGCTGGAGAAATAGTGATGTGGGACCACAGCAGGACATTGAACCAGCGGTGGGAGTGCCAGTAGCAGCATAAATAGAAATACAACTTCTCGGCTTCTTGTGCAGCTATGATATATCTTGTTTATATTGACTTTCTTAAACCTCTAAAATACATTGTAGATTGATCTACAAATCTGCAAAAAGCACCTTATTTTTTTTTTAAGCCTAAAGCAATTTTCTGCCTGCTCCTTGTGGTTGGCTCTGAACAGACACATGTTCTCTTGTCCTATTTGAGGCTGGCATGCTGCCACAGTGGTAGGAAGTTTAGCAATACTTGAGCTGGATCGATTCAAGCCCATTATCTGTACTGCCTGGGACTTGGTGGTGAAGGGGAGGAAAATATTCTCCCCAGACACATCAAAGCACTGTGATAAGGACACACAGTTAAGCTCTATTTATAGATGGACAGATGTCTTGCCAAAGTTCTGCTGCTGTCCCTTGATTATGCAGTTTTTGAGTGCTTAGCAGTGTTTGGATTTGAAGGTGGCTGAGGTGTGTCCCCTCCAGGCACAGCCATGAGCACTACAGCTTCTAGGTGGACTTTGTCCTTCTTCCAAGAAAGGACCTGATAGTTTAGATAGTAAGAATGGAGTGGCTGAGAGGTCTTTTCTTGGAGTTGGTGACTAAGATAAGGTCAACAATCCCTCATACTTGTTCTTGCATCTTCACAGACCTACAGAGCCCTTGGAGCTCTGCTGCTATGGATGTTACATAAGAACAGTGTGGCTGTTGAGCTGAGGGTTCATGGCTTAAGCATGGGCATCCTTCATCTCCTGGGATACCTGGCTCTCAGCTGTGCCACTCTCCCACAAAGAGATTTTTCCTACTGTTCACCCTAAACCTCCCAAGAACCAAAGTGTAGACGCTGACATGTTGTATCTCTTCTTTGAGATTATCAAAAGCAATCAAGGATATTTGAATCAGGACCAGTCATGCAAGCTGCATATTTGGAGTAGTTCCCCAAGCTGTCTCAGGTCTTGCAGTGTATGTGCACATACATGTTACATGAGTGTTTGATTTTTGAGGGCATGGTGGAAAGGGTGAGGTGAAATGGGTCAGATAAACCAGATTCTGTTCCTGGTGTGAAGGAGTGCTCATTTGACAGAGTTCCCTTCACTTCCTTCAATACATTGCTCTGTAACAATTGTCATGAATTTGGGAATGGGAGAAGGGCAAAGGCTTCATTCTGCTCAGCCTTGAGTGTTGTTGTTAAAGGTGCTGTGCTGGTTTTCTCTTGGTTCTGACACTAGATAAAGGAGGAAAAAGCTTCTTCTGGCATCCAGTGGGAGCTTTTTGTTTCAGATATGCCCACTGTCACTTACTTTCTTGCTATGGGATGCTGCAAAGAGCCTGACTTGGTGTCCTCAACAGCTTCCCTGGATATGTCAGTGGCTCTGGCTGAATTTCCTTTAGTTAACTAACACTGGGACTTCTCATGGGGCTCCCAAAACTACAGACAATGTCTTGATGTGGTTCAAGTACTATGTGACATGCTGGCTGTGCCTCTGCTCCCACAGTCCAGCTGGCTGTTGATCCTTTGCTGCCTGGGCCGGCAGCTGGCAGGACCATACTGGCACAGAGTGAGTGTTCCTATACCCAAGCCCAGCACCAAACCACAGCAATGAGCTGGAGAATTTCACAGTAAGTGTTCTTTTTTAGGCCTCAGTGAACTGTGGCTCCAGGAGGGAAGTTGTCATATATGGGCAGGTTTGGGGACCAAGACCTGACTTCTTTCATTTACTTAACAATTGATCAGGTGCAGGATAGGTGCACAATGGATCCTGGCTCCATGCCTTTGCCAAGGCTGGGAGAAAGGAGATTTCTACTCCCCAGGGTGTCCATAATGTGCTTGCCTGCACGGCTCCTGCAGAGCCCTCCAAGCACCGTTTGGTTTTGTTCTGTCTCCAGGGTGCCACTCAGCTCTGCTCGTATATTCCTCTGATGAGTGGGCAAGACAGGAAGCAAATACCTGTGCTACAAAACCACATATGGGCTTTCAGTGGGTGATGACACTTCCCCATGCTATCTGTCTAGTGAATGCACTTTCCCTCCTGCTTGTTTATATTCACAGGAGTGTTGCTTAGCTGCTCAGGTGAGCCATAGATGTCAAGAAAGATGTCAGTTTCAAGAGGCTTTAATGCAAGTCTTCCTGCTGTTCTGTGTGATGGATGGTGGATGACACCCAATGTGTCAAGAATTAGGGGAGAAGGAGTGGGACACTCTGCTGGGTCTGGCACAGGAGCTGAGGTTGGGAGAGTGGATGCAGCAGTGCTGCAGGTGACATTTTACAAGCTGGCCCAGGATGCTGATCTACAGTGTGACCAAGCTGATAATTCAGTAGATGAGGGGTCTGATGGAGGCAAGCTCTCTATTCCAGTTCAAAGAAATAACCATCAGCAAGAAGGGCTGAACTCCTCTAAAGCCATTTCACAGGGTGTCATGGATGCTGTGGGTCTCAAGGTTCCTGGAGAGCCTTGGTGGTGGATGCCTGGTACTCTGCACAGTAAAGCTAGAAACCATGAGGCCACAAACATGCATTTGCCTGGGGTGGGAGCTACCCCACTGACTCCTGGCTCTGAGATATGGGGAGCTATTGTCAGCCTGGTGGAGGGCATATGTGTGTAAAGTGGGCATCTGCCACACCAGATGGAAGGGAAAAGTGCAGACCTTCCTCCTTGCAGTCCCCCTTAATGCCCAGAGAGTGGCTGGAGGTGGGGATCTACTGGAGGAGCTGTTCAGCTGTGATGGAGATGGGCAGGGTCCCACATCTGGGTGGGAAGAGGACCAAGGGGTTCAGCTGCTCACACCTGGATCCCTTCCAGGGCCATGGCACTCCCAGTGTTGTGTGCTCAGCACCAGTGAGATTGTTCAAAGAGGAGGTAGACAGCAGCACTGATTGCACTCTTCAGCAATGTTTAATGTATTCTTTCCCCCTTTAAGATTACTCTTTTTAAGCTCTGGATAGCTCCAGGAAGCCTGGACTGAGGGCCATGTCTCCAAGGCAATTTACAGCACACACCAGTCCCTCAGCACTCATTATAGCCCCCAGTGAGGACACCGCAGCACTGCCCTTCCATAAGATCACATATAACTGGCTCTTTTTTCTTCCTCTTGCCCCAAATTGTTGTACTTTACAACTAAAAGGAGGAGAATGCAGGTGGGGAGCAGCACAATTTATGGATCAGAGATTTATATGCTGCTGTGATGCTGTATTTTTTTCCCACAGTGACACTTTATTGCCACAAATTACCAAACAGGCAAGGTTATGCGAGTGACAGCAGGCAGAGCTGTAAAGGACAGGAACAAATGGCAGCAGGAAAAGTACCCAGAGGAGAGGGGGAGGTCTGGCAGAAATAAAAGAAGGCGGGACAAGCAGCTGAAATCAGTTTGCCTTACAGTGGGATATATGGGTGAAACGTGGGAATTAATATGCTATCTCTGGTACATGGGCATGACATGGGGATGGGAGAGTAGCTGGTGGTCTGGGTTGGGATTCTGTAGGCTACGGGTTGTTTTTGTTTGTTTGTGGGGTATTTTGTTTTGTTTTGTTTGTTTGTTTGGATTTTTTTATTAGTTGATTTTTTTTTTTCCTGTGGAAATGGCAGGTTTTTAGTTGTTGAAGGTTTTTTTCTTTCTTGTCTTCAGGGTGGTGTAAACAGGGAGAAGTAGGGGTTCCTGAGAGGTGGTAGTGTTTAGAGGGTTATTAAGAGGTGTTCTGCTGTGCAAATGGTTGCTGTATTTTCTTACTTTATAGTTGTGAAGGGTGCAAATATCCTGGCCTTGCCCTTTTGTGGGGGCAGATCACTTATCTCCATCTGTATTAATACATTCAATATTCTTGATGGTGTGTGGGGGACAAGTACCAGCCCTTGGGCAGAGGAGTGTTGGAGACATTCTTTGGCTTTGGTTGAGTGACTCTGTCTGCATCCACTCACCCAAGTTAGATCAGCTTAACTTCAAACGAATGTAAAAACTGAGAGGCTGGAGTTTGGCAGAGGTATTAAGGGTGCCTTTGAGCTGGGGATGCTACTCAAAGCTGTCACTCTATTATTCTTGCAACAAAACACTACCAGAGGAGCTGAGAGCCTCAAAGGCTCTGGAGCCACAGCCAAAATTACATTTAACTTGCAGAAATGTGCTACAGCCGTGGGGCTTGCCATGCCAGCCCCAGGGAGAGTCAGCACTGACATGTGCCCCCCTTGCTGGCAGTGTGGAGGGGATTCAGGGGCACCTTTGCACCACAATGGACCATTGCACAGGGAAATTTGACTTGTCTGTTCCCATGCTTGTAAAAGATAATTTCCCGTGAATCCCCATGCCATAAGCCAGGTATTTAATCTTGCTTGAAGGGAGCATGTCTGAAGCATGCAGGGCATCACAAACAATAGCAAGCAATCAATAGGCTAAATCCTGAGGTCTCTTACCCAGACTTTGCAGGAGTAAAGGTTGACAAAGTGCTGAGTACTTACACCAGACTTCAGCCCTGAGCTGAGGGTAGAAGTGATTGACTGATTTATTGATGATGCATTTTACTATGAATCTAGCCTGTCTGTTAGTCACAAATGCTCATTTAAGCATAAATCATGGCCTGCCATGAGCAGATAGCTTCTCCTGAAGCAGAGCTAGGCAGAAAGATTTTAGATGAATGGCTTATTTAGTGAAAAATAGTTTTAGATCAACGCAAATAGCTTGTGTTTCTGTGTTGTGCTTGGCAAATAGCCTCACAGAAGAAAGTGAAAGTCCACTTGTGAAAAAGATGAAGAGCTGGATTCTGACATGATGTTTAGATCTCCTTTCCAACTGGTTTTAGGTTTTCTTCCCAAATCAAAAAGCCAGACGAGTTTCAGAAGATTCCTCTGAAACACTTTTTCCTTGCCCTCTGAAACCCTTTCTCCTTATCCTCTGTTCCTGGCTTCTGCAGCAAAACCAGTGACACACAGCACTTCTAAAACCTGACACTGACTCTCTGTGAACCCACACCTCATTTATTTTTAGTTGGCCCAGCAGCATGAGGGCTCAGGCTCTGGCAGGCATTCGTTCCGTGCAGCTGAGCTATGGTCTGGGATGTGTAAGGCTGATGGATTTGCTGCCCTGATGGGGGACAGGGCTTATCCTGCCTTCATGGAGCCTTGGAAGGTTTGGAAGTGGGGTACAGCAGCCAAGAGCACTTCAGCCCAAATGCAAGGCTAGGCAAAGCATTAACTGTTCCTGCTGCAAAAGACTGTGCAAGCCCTTTGGAGGTGTTGATGGTGTCACCTTCACGCCAAACTCTCAGCAGCTGGGATGTGACTTGCTTGCTGCCCTGTTCACATATCACCACCCTTCTTTGATTCATTAAGCTGAATAGTTTCTTACTATTCAGGAGTAAAACCATGCTACCCTATCACCTCCATAGCTGGTTTTCTTCCTCATAATGTTGCTTTTTCTTTGGTTTGAGCCTGGCTGCTGCTGGCTACATCTGCTGTGGCTCCCAGAGCCTGTGCTTACTGTGGCAGCACGTGGGTGCATCCGTGGTGGATGCTGTAGGAAACTTCTCAGACAGATTTGTGGATGTGTATATGCCTCTCAGTATTTCCTGTTAATTAATGGACACTGGAGTCTGTCGTCTGTAACAGCACTCACTGGTGGGTGATAAATTGTTTGTATGACAAGATGGCAGTGAAAGCCAGGCGAGCTGCGGCTGTCGGTGCTGGCTTTGGGAGCCAGGGGTGAACGTCAGTCAATAACTGGATGGGAAGAGGGATGGTGAAAAGCCCAGCAGCTGACTGTAAGATCCGCGAGGAATCCTGCCTGCTCGTGCTGGAGGAATCCTTGCTGTGGGCTCCAGCAGAAGGGCAACAGTGCTGCACCAGACCCCATGATTAACTGGCACACCCCAGCCCTGTTGATGCTTGTTGGTGTCGAGGGAGGAGGAGGGAAGATCTTATGCCATCCCTACTCCACAGAGATGGATGCTGGCTAGAGCTTGTAAGGATACACTTGGAGCAACCTCTCCTGACCCACACTGGGTTTTGCTGCCTCTCATACCACAGAAAAGGTACTTTGCCAGGACCTGGGATCTGTTCTTCGGCAGTGCTACAGCTTCTAGCACACCCTGCTTGGTAGCTGGAGTACCCTTCAATGCTGCCAGCACCAGAAATCTCTGACATGCTTTACCTGCTGATGCCAGCATGCTAACCATAGCACAAGGCTTGGCTAGGTATCTCTTGAGGGACTGGTGCTTTTGGTGACCTTGATTGGCAGCCTTCATGGCAACAACTGTGTCTACACCACCAGTAACTGGGTTTAAACCACCAGCAGGTAGTGGTTGAGGTGCTGCAGAGCTTACAAGGCTTCATGGATGTGCTGGAGTGTGGGGCTGGATGTGATGGATCTGGGCTGCTCGAGTTCTCACTGTTCTCAGCCTGGTCAGTTGTGGTACTGAGCCCATGCCATGAGCTCTGCATAGGACACTCATCCTAGGGAAACAGCACTGGCACCAGATTCCAGCCTCCTGGGGAGCAGATGTGAACTGACATTGCTTCTTGCTGCATTCCCAGTGGGATTGGTCCCCGCTGCAGCCCTCTGCATACTGTAAATCTATCTCCATTCCAGTTGGCATGCTGAAGTTGGGGTTTAATCACCCGTTGTGCTCACTGGGACTCCAGCAGTGAGAGCAGGATCTCTGCTTGGGAGGACAGTGTGGGATCCATGCTGCCCTGGGACCTGTTGTGCTTCCCACAGTGCAGGGGGGCAGTCTGAATTTACTGGGAAATGGCATTATCTGCTTCCCCAAGTGGGGAAAAAATAATAATAAAAAAAGTGCCTTCCACTAGGTCATGAGCCATTACCTCGAGGGGCCCTTCATCAGCTGATGAATTCTACTTAATAAAATAAATACTGAGAGAAAATGTAATTGGATTTCATTTATTACCCAGTTCCGCCTAGCAGCCCCAGATTATACAAAAGCAATTAGAGAAAGCTCTCCATTAATAGCTATCTTCAAGCCGCCCAATGGGTTCATTCCATCAAACCTTCTGGCTTGTGTAATTTCCTTTCTTGGAGCTTGCTCCTGGCCGGGGGAGGATGTGGGGTGCGCAGCGCCATTGCCAGCCGCCTGTAAACAAAAGCAGCCCTGTCTCTAACATTTGCACAGGGTCTTCCCAAGCATGTGGCTGAGCCAAAGGGTATCCTGGTTTAGGGCGAGAAGCCAGAGCACCTGGGCAGTTTGGCTGCAGACTAGAGCTTGGTTGTGCCTTCCCTGGGAAGAGCATCCTTCCTGCGTTTGGCATTGCCACGCGGTGAATCTGTGCTGGTTGGCAGTGGGTGTGTGCACAGAGTCCCACGGGGATATAACACTGTCCACCTGAGGGCCTGGCTGGTTCTCTGATGCTAATTTTTCCTGTAATGCCAGCAGGCTGCATCCCAGTTTCTGCCTCTGGGATGTACAATACTTCGGCTTCCTTGGGTTTTTTGCTAGGAGCACAAGGCCTGGTAAAGATTGCTAAGGTAGGGTGGAGGAGGATGTCTTATACTATCTCCCTGAAAGTCCTATGGCAACATAAGGGAATCCTGTTTGAGGATCCTCACAGGGCATGGACAGGCGTCTGGCACCTGTTATCACTGAGGACAATGGCAGGTTAATCTGTAGCAGAGACCTAATCTCCTATCTTTTTTCATAATCCCTGTTTACAATGTTTACAATGGTGGATGAGGAAAGACAATTACAGTGGAGAAGGCAACTGGCGGGAGAGATGTGGAATGATCCTGGAGGATGGTTAGCTAGGAGTGGTGCGTGGTAGAAGGGGGTCTGCACATCCCTTGTGTGTGTAGCGTGTGTGTGTGTACAGCCGTGAGAGGGTGCAACCCTCTCCCTCATTCTTCCAGTGCTTGAGGCCCTGGAGGAAAATTGTCTGGCCATGCTTCCTGCTTTTGGGCCAGTCTCATTTATCAGGGGAGCATATTTTTGTTCCACCACAGCAAATGCAAGGCTGGAGGGAGAGAAGGGATTTTAAAGTTGGTCCCCTTTCAATGTGGAGGAGGAAGGAGGGCTTTAGGGGCCAAAGAGGTTCTTAGCTTCTGCCTGGGGGTGACGTTGTCTTCTCATCCCAGTTGTCACTCTGGGCAGAAGCCAGCACCCTTTCTCAGCTCAGACAACCAGATCTGTTCTGGCTGATGCTTTGATGGAGCCAGAGTGGCTCATCAGGGCCACCAGCACCCTTCATGCTTGGGAACCTGAGCTCGGCTCTGGCATCTTTGGTCACCCATGCTGTAAATGCACTCTCTCCTCCACTGCCTCTTGCTGTCCCCTTTCCTGGGTCACTTCTCATCCCCCTCCCTTTCATGCTGTAACATCCCTGGCACAAGGTTGGGTGAGAGTAACAGCACAGCCAGGAAGGAGCTGATGTTTCGTTTCAAACAAGAAACAACATAAGGTGTAATGCAACCGGAAAAGTGAGGGCAGATGGAGAGGGCCAGCAAGGCTGTGTGGCTCTTCATCTTCATTTACAAGGCTGATGTCTGTGGTCTTGCTTCTGTGCTGCTTGCCAGCAAGGGAGGGATGGCTAGCAAGCCGAGATGTGCAGGGAGGGCTTTTCTTGCAGGAGGAAAGACTAGTCCTATGGTGAGAACATGGGAAGGGATTTATTGGGAGAAGCAATCATGGGAGTAGGGGGGTGCACGAAGGTAATGTGACAGAAGACCCAAAGGGGACAAAGAGGGATGCTCTCCTTGATGGGAGATGGCAAATGCCTCATAAATGCAAGCTGCCTGCTCATCCTGGGTGCTCACTCTGGAGAAAGGAGAAGTGGAGTGTTTGAGAGCATAGGAGGGCAGTGGTTGATGCTGATATAACTACAGAGGCAGGGGATTAATCTTGGCTGGTAAGATGTAAGGTAGTATGGGGGCACCTTGCTCAGAGGGGGAAGAATTAGAGCGTGAGATGGTGAAACTGTAGGTCTGAGAAGAGGGCTGAGGTGTGGAAGAAGGTGGAAACCTTTCTGGCATGGAATGAAGGATGTACAAAGGTCAGACACTGACTATTGGGTTGCCACTGACATTCCCTCCTTCACAGAGCAACAGTTTGTCTCTGGCTTGAGGATTAACCTTGGGTTCAGTTCTGAGATGATAGAAAAAACTCCAAAAGAAGTAGATCCAGCCTCCAAAGAAGAGTGAGGACCTGAAAACTGCTTTTTCCAAGCCACCCAACAGCAGTGATCACATGAAACCTTCCTTTTTCACCTCCCTGTTTATTTTTTACAGGGGTCTTTTATTTATACCCCCTTAACATCCCTGCTGTTAAAGCAGCCTTAATAGGATGCTGCCCTTCACCAAGGAACTCTGCTATTGAAAAAGAGCATTAAAGATTCAACAAATAGCTGAGAATTGGGATTGATCCTAACCTCCCATAAATGGGAGTACCTTCCCCCATTAATCAGCCTTGGTTTTCACTTACAGGATGATGGCCTCAGTGCTACACTTCTTCAGGACTAAAAGCACGTTAAATATTTATCACAGCTGAGTATTCACTTCCCCCACTATTGCCAACTAAGATCCACTGCTTAAGCCTGCGTTGGCTTGACAGGTTGTGTAGTGAGGTGGCATGCCATTAGGAAACCTCTTGTGCCAACATGCTCTGCTCGTTTGCTGCACTAAGCACAAAGAGATGGTGGCATCTCTCATCTCAAAGCATGGTCAGCATGGGACTGTATTATAAAGCCTCTCTGCTGCCATTTTGCTCTATTAAATTAAGCATACTAGGGATAAGATGGTTGGATCTGCTCTTTAGCAGAGGGGTGGATCATCCACACTCCTCCATGTCTATTTTAACCTCAAAAATAGGATTATTGCATCCAAACTGCTCTGTAGGAGCAGCCCTCTGTCTGTGCTGAAGGTTTGCCCCATTCCAGGGTCTTCATTAGCAGTTCAGTGTGAGGCTGTTTACATTGCCATGCCTGGAAACATTTCCTAGTTTAGGACTATGCACTCTCCTGTGCTGAAAGGATACCGGCAGTACTCTCTGCCTTTCCTTACGCGCTGTGAGAGAGTTTTTATTGCCTTGTGAGGCTTGAAATGATGACAGGGTGTTCAATGATCCAATTACTGGTCTATACATATGTAGATACATCCTTGCTAATTGTGCCAGGTGTGCCCGTAGCTTTTTAGAGAGCAGCTATTTTAGGAGCTTCTCTGGAAGCTGCCTTTCCATTTTGCTCTCTGGTCGTGTGCTGGCATTTATTGAAAGATGGTGCTTGACTTAATTTGAGAGTTGCTGAGGAACCTAAGAGATTGGAAAAAGCATGGGCTGCTCCCTACCTGAGGGGTCTGGAGGTGCTGCTGAGAACAATCCCTGAGACACAATGGGAGAAGTTTACCAGCTCAGGAAAAGCTCCCTGCAATGTCAGGTAGTGTTTTACTTCTGCACTGGGGCTCAGTGCAGAATTCATTTGGCCAGTTCCAAGAGCTGAGAGTGAGCTGTTGAGCTGTTGTTGCTGGGTTAGTACTTATTTATTTATTTATTTATTTAATTTTCAACTTGTTGGTTTGGCATTATCATGATGCATCTCCCCGTCTTGGCACCCACCCTCCCCACATCCCCCACCTCCAGTCTGAGCTGCTGATGTGCGAAGCCTTGTTGTAGCCGTTTACATGTACGGGCGCACAATGTGTTTCATTATCCTTGTCTCAAACTTGTTTTGCTGCTGTCACGCACCAGAAAAGTTAAACACGTCTGATCAAAGGCATGTAAACACAGCTTCAAAACAAATGCCCTCGAGTCCTGCCAAAAGCACAGAGCTGTCTCCGAGCAAATCACGTCTCGTATTCCCCTGCTTGTGCCTCCTGCTTCTCCGAGCGGGTGTGCGATGCCGCCTGATCTCCGGGAGCCTTGTGGGCTGCTGTTTGCAGCAGGGAAGGGTTGCCCACTGGTTGAACAGATTGCAGAGAGGATTTGCACCAGCGAGGCAGCTGGGACGAGAGTGGAGCCTCAGCCTCAGAGCAGGAGGGAAAATCTTGTTGCATCCTTGCACATGACAGGCAGCAAAACCCAATGGCCTGCAGCTCTGGTCGGTCGAGGGGGAGCAAAACATGATATGAATTGGCTGGAAATAAAGGTGCCAAGTGTGCTTTTTCCAGGTCTATCCTCGTGCTCCAGCTGGTGTATTATCCTGATGCAGTAGCTGTAGGACCAGGAGCACCTAAGGCTATTGCTGCCTGTTCTACCAGGGCATCACTGGGTTTTGGGTTTGGCTTGAAGGAGAGTCAGCCAGTTGCATCATTTGTGGAATGAGAGGGGCAGGGCTAAGGATCTGGGGATGGTCCCAGACCATGAGATGCTTCTGCTCTGCTGGGTGTCCATCCCTTGGGGGGCACAGAAGGGTGAGGTGAGGTGAGGTGAGGTGAGGTGAGGTGAGGTGAGGTGAGACTTGCAACCCTGGCTCAGGGACTCTGATGTCACTTGATTTCCTATGAGATTGATAAAAATAGGGAATTCTCTGTAATGGCAGACAAGTCAAGTTTTCATCTTACTACAGCTTTACAGAGGACTGAATATGCATCTTAAATAGGAATGGGAATCTTTGGGCTTTTGCAGCCTTTGAGGGCAGGTGTTTTCAGAAGACACTGGCTCCTTTAAAATCTGCCAAATATCTATTCACAGCTTGGCTACCAGCACGGCCAGCAAATAGTTTGGGAATTCATGAGCTTGTGAACTGACCCGGACTCTGCAAATGAGTTGCCCAAGGTCTTTGCCAAATGCCTTTGAATAATGGACATGTCAGAACCAGATGGGGCTGCAAATGGCAGGTTATTAGTGCCCGGTGCCTGTGCCAAGCAGTGCTGCACGTGTGTGCAAGCACGCAGTGTGTGCAGGGCTCGTCCTCGGAGCAGAGCGAATGGAGTGGCTGGGTTGCTGCAGGTAAGAGGATCCAGTGGGTCTCCTTCAAACCAATTAATTGCATTAACAGGGGAGATAAAATCTCAGTCGTCCCTCACAGTGGTGCTGGACAGTCACAGGCAGACTGCGAAATGCCCTGGAGGCAGTGGGGACATGGTCAGAGGTTAACGATGGTGTCAGCCTTCATAAATCATCCCTAATGAGACCTGGGAAAACGTTGGGTTGCAGCTCTGATGCATGGCTTGGCTGCGTTGTCCTCCCTTTACTTTGGGCTTTTCCTGCCATTTGGTTTCCAGGATGATCTGTGTGAAACCTCTGTGAGGATGAAGGCGCCAGAGGCTTTCCTTCGTGGCGAGGAGTCCTGGGCTCTGCTCCTGGCACAGGCTGACTGATGTGCTGCAGAATAAATACATTTCCCCCCTTTCATTTTCCACAAGGACAAGTTCACGTGTCCTTAGGGTGCCAGAAATCTCGGTTTGGAGGGTATTGCCTCTGTCCTCATGTGGAGGAGCAGCGTGCTCAGCAATTGTTCATGCTGAGTTTGGGATGCCTCCCGGCTGAACCTCAATCATAAAGTCTGGCTGGTCCTGTGCTGGCTCTGGGCATCATTCTGGTCAGACAAAGAGCTGCAGGGACCTTTCTCAAGCTTTCCTCCCAGCCCTTCCCATCTGCATTGGAACCACATTATGGGGATGTCACCAAGTCTAAATGCTTCAGCTGGGAGAACCCTGGGCAGGAAGCAGGACTCCAAACAAGCTGTGCAAGGTAGAAAGATTAAAAGAGGTTATTAATGTCCCCACCAAAGGCTGCCTCTGGGGCTGGCAGTGGTGGGCTGCTCTAGGCTGTGTGTGGTCCCTGCAAAAGCTGCCAGACACTAGCCGGGACACTGGGAGGAGTGAAGGAGGGTACAGTGAATACTCCCTCCAATTTATTATTTATAAAGTACTGTCACAGCCCTGGAAGTGTTGGGACTCTCAGAAAAGCTGTAGGAATGTACTAATTAAAGAACACAATGGGAATGTAAATTGGGAAAGCTCTCCAGGGGGAAGCAGCCCTGGGGGGAGCTAATTTGCCAGTCCCCACTACTCCCCTGCAAACTGGCTGAGACACTGGAGCAATTAAGGAGGAATTTGAATGTTAAATATAATCTGGAATTGTGTTTTTGGCGCTTTTTTTTCAATTAGTTTATTTTTCTCTTGGGTAACTGTATTACCAATTCTGTAATTGCGACTTTAACCCTCTGTTCTGCTAGAATAAGGGCTTTTTGTGCGATTTTTTTGCAGGGGGTGGCAGTAGTGTTGGTCTTTGTTGTTGGAAATAAATTCAGGTGAGTCTGCCAGCACCAAGGTGGCACTGTCACCTCCATGTGTGATGAAGGATATATGACCCCAGGGCAGGGCTAACAGTAGCCGATCTGGTAAGAGACAGTCCCTGCCTTTGCAATCACAGAATCACAGAATGGTTTTGGTTGGAAAGGATCTCAAGGATCATCTCATTTCAACCCTGCCATGGGCAGGGACACATTCCACTGAACCACGTTGCTCAGGGCCACAACCAGACTGGCCTTGAACGCTTGCAGAGATGGAACATCCAAAACTTCTATGGGCAACCTATTCCAAGAATAAAGTACTGATTGTCAGAGTTGTGTCCTGAAATCCATCCTAAAAATATGGCCTTTTGGTTGATCTTTTTTCCTGCCTGTTTCTCTTCTGTGTGGCCTGGCTCACTCTTTTGTGCTATTTTCTCTTACCTTGCCCTGCTAAGGAAACGTGGTGTCATTTGAGCTGTGGCTAGTAGTGTGGGCTCAGGGTAGTAGCTGTGAATTTCTTCTCTTTTCCTGTCAACTTCTTTTATACAGTCCACGGTGAAAAGACAAATGAAGACATTGTCACAGATGTGAGGTGAAGTAAAGACATGTTGAGGCTGTGTGGTCAGCACATCAGCTCATGTGTGTTTGGTGTTGGGTTCACAGGTCAGCTGTCTCCCTGTGTCCAAATATACAGTTGAGCAAAGGGCTTGTGTTCTTGGGCTTTGGGATTTTTTATTTCCTTTATCTTTATGATACACTTCAGTGTGCTGTTTACTGGAGGGTCTTCAAAGCTTGTAAAAGAGCTTTGAGAAGAAAAACTGCTGTGATTGTAGCTCGGGTTGTTTGCGATGGCTTGGTTGGATCATTTTAAGATGGTGCTCTCAGGGTGGCAGCAACTAGTGTGTTGCAGGGTCCTCCTCCCTCTCTCATTTTTATCCTTCTGATTAGCTTGAATATTTATTACATTTTATCAATAGGCATTAGTTGGCTGAGGGTCTTTTCCATTGCTAGTTACCGTTTGCAAGGGTTTGAGAGCTCTCAAATCTAAGACATCAGAAAACATCATAGATGTAGATTCATGTGATAATGAGAACCCTCAGAACAGTAGGATTTTGTCTGCCTGTGGGGGCTGACGTGCTCTGGATAAGCTAATGTTTTGTGGTGGAACAGCATCCCTGATTGTAACCCTGAAAAGCTTGAAATCAGCCTCACATGAGGGTTGCAGAGCATTCCCCCTTTCTCCCTGGGATATTGGGAAGGTAAGCCCCCACCCACACAGCCTGCTGCAGCGGGTGATTTCTGTTGCCACCAGACCAGGCTCCATCCTCAGGGTCAAGCCACAATACCCCATGAACTCCTTGCTGTAGCTGCTCCTTGACAGCCTGGTGGCTTTTCATCTCCTCTGACCACCTGGATCCAATAGCTGCCTGTGGTGAAAAGCCACACTGAGCCCAGGAGCTCGGGGAGAGCCCCTCCCTGGCTGAGGCTGGGGCAGGCTTCTCCCTGGCCAGGGCAGGAGGATCATCTGGTGGATGAAGCTGCCACTGTGGCCCACATCTCCCACCATGGGCCACATCAGTCACTGGGCAGAAATGGGCCCTGGGGTTTCAGTGTTGTTCAGAAGACCTCTGCCAGGGTCCAGAGCAATCCCAGCAGTTTTCCTCTAAGTCTGCCTCTATTTATTGCCATTTGTTCTGGTTTATTTTTCCAAAAATTAAAATTGGTTGAAGTAGTTCAAAAGCTGGGGAGGTAACAGGCTCGAGGAGCCTGAGGAAATAAAGATTTAGAGATTGTGCTGTCTCCCCTTCCTTGGCAGCCCATGTCTAAAAATCCATGGAAATGTGGAATTTAAAACCCTTTCACTTTTTTTTTTTTTTTTACTGTAGGCCCTACAGACGCCATCTATCACCCACAGCAGGTAGTCTGGTGAGGCAAAACAGCAGAAAAGTAGCATTTTCCTTATCTGAATGTGGGAAGGGTAGGGCTGGGAACATGTGGTGGAGCCAGGAGCATGACCCATACCTCTCTGATCACTGGTTGTCCCTTTCTCTTTCTTTCTCTCTCTTTCTCTTTTCTCTTTTTTCTCTTTTCTCTTTTCTCTTTTCTCTTTTCTCTTTTCTCTTTTCTCTTTTTTCTCTTTTGTCTTTTCTCTTTTCTCTTTCTCTACTGCCTGCAGCACCAGTGACAGTCTTTCGGAGACAATGCTGGGTCCTCCTGACACTTAGGATTGCATTCAGGTTCCAAAATGGCATTTTCCAGTGTGACTGACCAGCCTGTGATGCTGGGGTATCCGATTCTCCCCAGACCTGATGCTGATCACTCTCCCTTCCTCCCTCTCTCACCATCTGAAGTTAGTTTCCTCTGGAAGACAGGGGTCAGGAATACTCGGGTGCTGACGGATCAGTATGTGCTTTCCTGGACCGGGGCCTTGCATTCCTCCTGCCTGTCCAACTGGATGCGGGATCCCTTCAGGGCTTGCAGCGCTGGTGAGATGCTGCAGCAGGGCATGAGACCCGAGCAGTGCAGCAAAACCTCTAGCCTGCAGCCACTGCTGCTGTTTTTCTGCTGGCAAAGGAACTCACCTCGACTGTGGGGATAAATTAAAATCACGGAGCAACTGCTGTGTACTAGGCTGGGTCAGGCTGACGGTAGATACCGGTGCTCAGTCCTAACCCCAGCCAGCTCATTTAACTTTCTGACTTGTGAGACAGCAGCTTCCCGCTGGGAAAACAGCCCTCGGCTTTGCTTGTCCTGTCTTTGGGCAAGGGAAGAGGTTCCCTGCAAGCGGGCGGTGTGCGATCTCAGTCGGGGGGACAAGGTAAGTCGCCTTCTCTGCGGGGTTGTTTGCACAGCTGCGGGTGGCTGTGCCTGCTCCAAGAACCCCACATTCTTCCCTGCGCCGAATATCCGGGACAGGCATCCCCTCCGCGCTCCGCGCATTTTTCATTTCCGTCGGCGAGCCTACGGAGCCTCTCCCGAGCATCCCAGCGCCGGGGCTGGCCCTCCGTCATCCCGCTGGTGCTCCTTGCCTGGCCGATGGCAGCGCGGCGCAGCCAGCTCCAGGCTGCCGGGGGAAAGCTGCTGCCGGTGGGAATGCCGCCTCGGAGGGCAGGCTCAGCCAGGCTGCCGGAGCTGGAGGTTCCCTGCGACCCCAGGGCGCTGGCAGCCTCCCTGCGCAGAGCCTCCGCTCCCACCCGTCGCGTTGTTTTGTTTCTCACCAGCGCTCCCGCTGCCCAGCCAAGCCCTTCCCTGCGTGCGGATTTTATGGCGGTGCCTCCCGGGACGCTGACAGTCGGCTGACATCCGTGTTTTTTTTTTTTTTTTTTTTTTTCCCTCCTTTTTGCTCGGCTGCCTCCATCACCCCTAAACCCCAGCATGAAGCTCATCTTCATGCTGGCAGGCGCTGTGGGATTTTCATGGCTTCTCTCTGTTCTTTTCCTGCTTTGCAGAGAGCTCCAATCCTGCCCCATTTGTCCCGAGACTCTACAGAGTGGCGAGCCCCACGCAGACAGCACGCTGGGGCAGCTGCCCGTGCTGGCCCTGGGATTTACTACAGGCAGTTTGTTGTCCCGAGGAAGTTACTTTCCGAGATAGCATCTGGTCTTTTATGAGGTCTGATCAAATAAGGTGGTATGTGTGCAAGCAGGGGGTGATGTTTTTATGTTTGAACATGTATTTTAAAAGTTTTATAAATACCGGAGTGATGAGATGCTTTCTTAGTCCAAAACTGCATCTCTTGTGCCTGTGGTTTTGCTGAAATTACTTCTGGATCCCGAAAGCAAGTTGCTGCTCTGAAACGATGCAAGGGCAGTACAAATCCTCATGCCTTGGAAGATACACATATTAGCATACATATTATACATATTAGTATTCTGCAACATTGATGCAGAATTATTCTCTAGGAGCATTATTTACAGCACAAGAAGCAGGTTGTCACAAAGGTTATGGGGGAAAACCAAGTATTTCTGCACACAGTTTACTGGCCCATTGAATCTCTTCAGAAATAGCAATAGACGTAACCTGTTCTTAGGGGGCTAGGGCTCAGTTTGGAAATAATTTTCCTAGAATAAATAAAAAGAAAAAATAAATAAAAAGAGGTTTCATTGTGTGTTTGTGGACAGAGCTAGAGAGCTATATGCAAGCTTCCAAAGGGGCTCTGGGGTTTCACTGGGGCACAGCAAGTCCTGCAGGGAAAAAGGACTAGATGGAAACTTGCTATAGAGCTGCTTCTGCTTGTACTTGTTGCTTTTAAAGCTTTGGCTGGAAGAAAGGAAATGAAAAATGAAGGTGCAGCTCTCGGGTGTTAGCTTTTGAAGGAATTTCTTGCAATGAAATTGGAAGGAGAACTGGCTGAAAAGCATTCTAGTGATATAAGAAGGAACTGTGCTATCAGTAGCCCTTTCAATAATGGGTGGTTAATAAGTGATGTGCTAATGGTGTGTGGGGACCTGGTTACTTGTGGCTTTCCATCTGAGAAGTTTTAAAAGTATCTACAGAGCTGTATCATCTAATTTATATTTTAATGATACAGCCTCACCTCTTCCCCTTCCCTTTCTTCTTCTGTGTGCATCCCTTTCACTCCCTCTTGGCTGGCTGCAGCAGAGCAGGTAGGCACCATCCCTTGGCATCCTGTGGGAAGCCTGGATGCCAGGGGAGGCCACTGAGACATGAACTTCTCCAGGTGCTTTGGGCAGCCATGGAACCTACAGGGAAATAACCACCCCGGTGAGATCTGCCCAGCCCTCCTGTTGGTTTTCAGAGTATCTGCCCCTTTCCTCTGCCTTTGCAGGGGATGTGACTGCTTAATCCCCTCTCCCGTGGTGAGTCCCAAGGAGCCCACCCTTCTGACAAAGATAACACCACACCGAAGCCACCCCTCAGCACACCCCCGGCTCTGGGATTTGTTTTTCATTTCCTCTTGGTCTTCTCTCTCTCCCACTGTGAGATGTAAGGGTTTGGCAGCAGATCCCATTCACCCTGTTCGCTTTCCTGCAGAGAATAATTTCTTCAGGGTGTTGTGTTAGCAGCAATGGGGGGGCTGAGCTGTAGCCACTGCCATCTTCTTGAAGATGTGAAAAGCAAATCTGTGCTGTGTGACCTAGCCTCCTACGTCCTTGCCACTCGCCAGTGGACCACCAGCAGTTTTCCCAGCTCCATCCTTTTTGTGCTGTTCTGTACACTTTTTTCCTGGAAAGTTTTGAAGCTACTCCTATAAATTTGTACAGAAAGGGGAGACCAAATGTCACCCCTATGAGACAGAATGACAATAGAGCTGGTAATTCCACTACTTTAAAGCAAGTCATCATGAGGTGGAGCAAGGGTTTTCTTAGCCATGTCAGAAAAGTGTTACGTAGAAGCAAAAAAAGAAAAAAAAAAAACAAAAAAAACACCAAACCAAACAATCCGCAAACCAAACAGATCCCACCTTCTCAGCAGGATGTATAGAATTACCAGCTGATTTAGCATCTGCACCCAGGCTTTGCTGCATGGCTGTACCTACACCAGGGTGTCACTGCAGTAATTTCCAGTTTGGTACCAGATGTCCTACAGGCATCTCTGAAACAGTGCTGGCATGATGACAATGTGATGCTGTGTGCAGGCGCTGGTTTTTATGAAGATCAGAGCTGCTGGTCAGGGGTAGATGATATTTCACATGACAAACTTCTCCTTCTTCTGTAGGAATGGCCATGAAGCCATTCAAGTAGAGGAGAAGAATTTTGGGGGCAAGCTAGTTGTGTGCTTGTGCACGTTTGTAAGGGAGATGAGAGAGGTAAATCCTTTTGATACATCATTTTACTTTGGCTCAGTAAAGGGCCTAAGAAAAAATAACCCTGAGCTTTGACTGAAAGCCTGGGTGCTGCTTTACCAAGAAAATGCTGCTTGCTGTTTGCACTGCTGTGAGATATTTACTCACTGCGTCCTGCCAGCAACTGTTTACATCTCTCAGGAGCAGCTCGCCCAGCAGGAACTTGCCTCACATCCCTGTTTCTGGCTGCTGGTCGGGCACCCTGCCCTGTGGGTATGAGAACACTGGGATCAAGGCACTGGGCTACCTGTAGCTTCACTGAGGACAGCTGATGTGCCCTGTAGTTCCTGCTTTAACTTCTTCTGGAGACTCAGTACTCTCCCCAGAACCTTTGGGAGATATTTCCAGGTCTCAGTGGAAGCAGGAGGAAAATGCCATGTCCTGGTTTTGTCCTTTGCTTCTGCCTTCACCTTTGCCTGCTGAGCTGCCATCCTGCTCTCTGCAGAGGGCAAGTCTGGTGTTGTGGACAAACAGCAGCGGGGACTTTCTGCACACAGTGCATGCTCATGTCTGAGTTCAAAGCCATCTTTCCATGAGGGCTTCATAAACCATTCTGCAACTAGGCACATTTCTTACCTTTAGCTGAAGTTTTTTCTGGGAAACAGACACAAACTGTTAATGGGAAATTATTGTGAGGTATTTTCTCAGTTCTGGGTGTGCATTGAGGAGGAGCAGGCAGTGCCTCACCATGACTCAGAAGCCCCTGCTCAGTCCCCTGCCCCTGCAGAGCAGCAGAGGAGATAAGAGATAGCTGCCTCATGTTGTACACTTTTTGCCTCCCCATCTTCTCATTTGGGATGAGGTGAGCATAAGCAGGGATTAGTTTGTTAAGCTGTGACAGTTCATTAAACTTCTTGGACTTTTTCTCTGCATTTCCTCTCCAGACACTGATGATGGCTGATCTGGTATAGGTTTGTGTGTGCAGATACTATGGGACAAGGCAGGCAGTGGAAATTGTTGAGATTTTAGTTTCTAGAACATCCTTATCTATTTGCAAAGCCTGGAGAATACAAGCAAGAACTTTTGCATTTTAGATATTTCTATTTCAGAAAGCCTCTGGAAGTAAAGTTCATTTTCCTTGGCTACTTTTTGCCTTGAAGCAAGCCTCTTTTTTTTTGTTAAGAAATGACGGCAAAGGATTAGATGTGTAGAAAACTTGGTGAAATTAATGGGAGCCATGGCCTGAGTCTCCTGCACGGCTCTTAAATCCTCTGACTTGTAAACAAGGAGCCTAGTTTGCAGCTGGTTTTCAAAGTCTGCCAGAGGAAAACCCAGAAGGCTGAAGGTAAAACTAGAGGGATGCTCACAGCGCAGGGGAAGGGAGTAATGTCCTGTTCCGTGGTTAATACCTTGTTAATTGCTGCACAAATAGCAGGGTTGGAGCTTGTGGTGGTGAAGAATGTCAGGGCTATTCCAGTGGATATCACCATCACAGCAGTCCTTTTTGGCACTGGAGCCTGTGCAACCCCATTTTTCAGGCTTTGCAAGGAGACCCCAGCACTCAGAACTCTCTGGGCTCTTGCAGTGGGTCTGGATGCCCTGCTGGGTTACTGTGCATGGGAATGTACTGCTGGCTGTGTTTTTCCCAGTGTGAAAAAGTCATCTTGGAAGGGAAATTAATTGCATACAAAGCTGTGCCACCCCACAGTGAGTTTCACCCTGCACATAGCACAGAAGGGGCAGCTGAAGGTAGAGATGTGAGAGCATCTCTTGTGTAGCCACAGAAATCTCATTTGATCCTCAGTGGTGGGAAAGGAAACGAAGCAATAACCCAGGACAGTTTAATAGAGTTTGGGTGAAATACAGTTGTTTTTGTAAGCTGGTCTCTGTGCAGTGAGGGCTCTTTAGCCCATTTGTTGTGCTTGGCTCTGCTCTGGATGTTGGCATCAGCTGCTCTGCAGGTGCACGTGTCTTTGGCAGGAAGGAGCTGGGATTTGGGGATTCGCCTTTGTTGTAGGAGGGGGGAGAGTGGTGGGGGGTGGAGAGGGAAAAAGCAATGAGATTATGGTTGTGTCTTTCAAGTGAGTAGGACACACTGGGGAGGCGGAAGGACACAGCCCAGGGTTCAGTCCTGTCTCAGAGAGACAGCTGGAGAGTGGGGTATTCTCCTGGTGGCTCTTTCTGCTTTTCCTGGGACAGAGCAGGAGTGAATCCTGCAGACTGTAGGACTACAGAATTAGGATGAGGCCATCTCTGGTGAGCAGAAGTTTGCCCCAGAGACAAGCGCAGCTGAGCCAGGGCAAATTTTCTGTCATGTCCCCAAAATCTTGAAAGTTTGGGGCATCAGGAGGGTCGTGCATTTCCAGAGAAGAGACTGTAGGGATGCAGTGAGATGACATTTTGGGAGACTTTTTTGTCATGTATCTTCCTAGTGTTTTCAGTTCCACTTTTGCTCCTTCTTTCCTGTGTTGTGCTGTGCAGGGAACCAGCAGAAGTCAAAGAGGTCAAAGGCACACACACACAAAAAAAGCTAAACCCTCAGGTGCTCCTGAGGAAGTGGTTTCACCCTCTCGGGCAGTGGTGGGACAATTTCCCTGTGCAGTGTCCCAGAGGCCCTCAGATGTGATTCTTGGGGGGCATCACTGCCGTGAGCACCCCTGTGCTTGCCACCTGCTGCCCAGTTTTGGAGCACAGGCACAGGTGGGAGCAGGCTGAGTGCCCCTGTAGCCCCCTGGGCAAGGGCAATTTGTCCCAGCAGGCAGAGGAAGGGAAGAGGCTGATGTTTGCCCCAGCAAAACCCTGCAGATGAGCAGAGCTCTGCACGCTGGCACAAGCCCAAGGCATCTTTTCTTCCTGCCACCCTTTCAAATTAAGCAAACGATTCATTTTATTTCTTTAATTTTCCAAATGGAAGTGAATTGGCTGTGCTGGCAGGTGCCTGATTGACGTTCCAGAGAGGATGGGAGGATGGGGGCTCGGGGGGGGGCTTTCTGATCCACGCCTGCCCCAGCAGGAACCCAGCCCTGCTGCTGGGGGCCACTTTGTCCTTAGTCAGATTTCAAGCCACGGGCAAAACAGTTATGATGCTGAGCTCCTTCGAGGTCTTTCCAGGGCAGAGGAGAGAGCCACAGCACCCCTAGTCCCCCTATTAACTCCTGGCATTTGGTGTTTTATGAGTGTGTCTTTTCCTCTTGCCTTTATGATGCTTTGCAGAGCCTTTCTCACGCATTCATTCAGTCCCCTGCCTGATTCACAGGGATGCTATCAATAAATGACACTGGCTTCACCAGTGAAGGGGACAGAGTCCCCATTTGGAGGGAGGTTTTGCAGTGGGATGCTCCCACTGGGGACCCATTGAGAGGGCCATGAACCTCTGCGCACCTGGATGCTTGTAGCTGCACCCCTAAACCTCCCTGGCTCTGCACACAGGTGTGGGGCTATCTGGCAGAGCTGACTGCAGCTCTCCCTGCAGTGAAATAAGTGGCCAGAGATGAAGGGGGGAAGATTATCCCCACTACATGACAGTGATTATCAAATCTATGCACTGCATCGGTGAAATGAGCGGCAGCTGGTGGCTCGCTGCCCGAGTGCATGGCATGTAATTAAGGTCTAGCTCACCAGTCTCTGTAAAGATCCCTTCCTAATCTCTGGCATCACAGTCTCATTCTGGCTTTTTACCCCTGCTGCTGTTTCTCTGTGCTGTTTTTTCCCCTTGGATGCCTTCCCCTCTCTCTTGGCGAGCAGCAGTGGGGTAGGAATCCTCCTTCTGACCCAGTCTGGGGAAATGCAAACCCTCAGGATCTGAAGGCACTGTTGGCTGTCCTGGAACTGAATCAATCCTACTATGAGATGCTACTGAATGGCCAGAGCTTTTTCACCTTGCCTTCATCTCTCTGAAGCATCTTGGATGCTCCATGGGGTCCCTGGGAGGGCTTAGGGGGAGCAGCCTTGGCTGAGCATGTAAACCCCTGAGCTGTTTCAATGAGGAGAAAGAAACATGGTCGTCTCATAGTGGTGATCCTAGTCTGAATATTAAAACAGCAGTTTAATTGGCCATTTGAGAGACGAAAAAGGAATTCTCACATTCCCCTTACCTGCTCTCAGGCAGGAAATCCCCCCTGAGTTTCAAACTGGAACTGGTGTTCTTGGGACCCATGCTGCTGCTGCTCTGCTTGGTAAAGGTGTCACCAGCTCTCAGTCTGCTTGTGACGGTGGGGGAACTGAGGCACAGCATGCTAATGCAATGCATTTGGGGCTGCTCAGCCTGCGTCCCAGGCCAACAGGACTCCCAGCAGGGCAGGGACTGGCCTGGGACAGCAGAACCCACAGCATCCCTGTGCCAGCCCTGTGGAGTGATGGGATCCTACCAACTGCCCCCTGCCTCTGCAGCATGCCCTGCTGTTCCAGCAGCCAAAGATCAGCTGTGCAGGGCTTGCAAGCCTACAGAAACGGAGTTTCTGCCTTCCCTAACGCCCTGCCTATGGAGGACAAAACCCTTGGCAGTCTGAAAGTAGAAAGGTAAAACATAAGCTGTCTGTGAGCTGCATGGCAGCCAGGGGGATGCAGATAAAAGCTCTGCTGTCTACCAACGAGATAAATTTCATCTCTGGCTAATTCAGGAGTAGAAAGGAAATTCGGCAGCTGGGTTTTGTAATCCTGCACAGACAAGGTTTTCTGGGAGACACTGGAGCTGACTCATTTTTATGTGGGCATTAGAGATGTGACAACTTAATTGCAGTGAGTTCTTCGGAAAGGGAGCAGGAATCAATAGGTGTTGGGTAAGGCACTCGTTTTAAGATAACGTCTATTTGTTAAATTATAGTAATTTGTCTCCGTGCAGCCTCGGAAACTGTTAATTGCGAGCAGCCCAGAGGGTCGGCATGCTCTGTCCCAGCTTGAAACCCAAATAGCGTCCCTTTGGATGCCTGGGATGGACATGCTGGCAGTGCTGCCGGCTAGTGGTGCCGCTGCCGCGGTTCAGGCAGTAGGGTCCCCGGCTCCGGGGGACGCTGAAGGTTATGAATTCAAGCCCTTAAGCGTGTCCTGTAATCCCTTTTCTGGCGCGGAGAAGAGGCAGCCTCTTCAATTTCCAGGGCATGAAGGGCCGGAGGGTATGCATTTCCCAAAGGCCAGCCTAAGGCTGCAGGGAGAGCAGCCAAAAATACTCAGCTTATTTGGGCACAGTAAGGATTCGCCTTACAAGGCTGGAGAGTAGTTTGTTAAACCAAAAAAAACCAAACCAAAACAAACAAACAAAAAAAACAACAACAACAAAAAAAAAAAAAACACCAAAAAAACACAAGCCCCCCCCAAAAAACCAACACACCCTGGGACCAGATGCTGAGTTTTGCATGCTGGAGCAGCAGGGAGGTCTCCAGGGGCTGCCCAGGACTGGCTCTGCTTCAGAAGTGCATGCACAACCCCCCCTGCTTCTGTCCTGGTCCTGCTAGGATACGGCTCTCCTGGAGCTTAGACTTTTCTCTCTGGGACTTTGGGCTGATGTGGTCCGGGCTTAGAAGCATGTTGCAAGCAGGAGAAGCTTCAAGGGGATACTGCTGCTTCTCGATGGCTTTGAGGAGGGGGTGGGTCTCATAGAACCACAGAATGCTGTGGGTTTGAAGGGACCTTAAAGATCACGTAGTTCCATCCCCCTCTGCCATGAGCAGGAGTGCCACCCACTGGGTCATGGGTATTTGGTGGCATGGTTGGACAGGTTAATTCCCCCAGCTGGTGCATGCTGCAGACCTCCTCTGTGCTCCTGCCAGCTCCTGGCTCCATGTCTCTTTGAGCCACTTTGTAGGATGTGGATCTGGTGAGACACTGCACACCTGTATGTGAAGATGCCACAACAGTATGGTATAGTAGGAGGTGGTGGGTAACACCTGCAGGAACTGTGTCTTGCAGCCCGGTGCAAGCTACCCCTCAAAAACCCCTAAATTTGTGTGTATTTTCACACGAGTCAGGAGAGTCTCGAGAAGCACAGTGTGTTTTGCACTCAACGTTTTGCTTAGAGCATGCTTTATTCTTCTGTTTTTTCCGGCTCTTCTTTCACTCCCCAGCACTGTAGCACAACCTACTGCCACCTGGTGAGAGCTGTCTGATGCTACACATCCCCCTGGGCTGGGAGACTTACCCGGGCTGCCTCCCTACCTGGTCGGCTTTGCCCTGCCCAGCTCCTCACACAGTTCACACAGCTGGTACACAAGAGTAGCAGGGGACTGGGAAGAGCAACATCCAGATCAGAAAATTAAGCAGAATAGGCTCTTAATGGAGCAAGGGGTTGTATATTCTCCCTGTCTGACACTGGGTGTATCTGTTGTGCAGTGATTTGGTTGGTGGTGCTTGAAGTATCCTCCAGAGGTCTTGGGAAGAAGGAGCAACACAGAACTGGTTTAGTGCTGTGCTGTGCTGTGCTGCAGCAGTCCAGCTGAGGAGCAGGACCAGGTGGGCCCTGGTTTTCTCTCCACATCCAAAATGTGTCTCAAAACCATGCAGAAAAGAAGCCAGGAGATAGTTCTTTCTGGATCTCAGCCCTTCAGTGCAGAACAGGGTGCGGGCCTTGTGTCAAGATGCAGTGGCCACCCAGGGAGACCTTGCTGAAGGGTCAGGTCATGTTTCTCCTGGAGCAGGTCAGGGGAAGGGAGGGATATCATGCAGTCACACCAGTATCCCTCCCTCAACAGCCTGGAGGTGGTTGGGAGGGCTCTCCAGGGAGGCCAGTACACAGAACAGTTGGTAGAAGAGTTGCTCAAACCTCCTTTTGGTCTGTAGGGAGTGAGGATCTTTTCTCTACAGAGAAGTTGAGACAATTTCCTTCACAGCCCATGTAGCAAGCAAGCTAGCACCGCTCACCCAGGGCTTTCAGCCTTTGGTACATCAATTCATCAAGCTCCCCTGTCTGTCTTTATCTTTCACTTACCCATCAGAGTGTTTGCCCCTGGATTTGTTACAAGTAGGTAAATAGCTGAGTTCTACCTTCAGCAGTGGCTGAGCTTTGGGTGCTGGTGCTGGAGGGAGCAGGATTTGACCTTCCCACTCCCATGGTCTCTCATAGCCAGCAGAGATCCTAGCAAGAAAGGCTCCACCCTTGTTCCCTGACCTGAAAGGGTAGGATGCTCCCGCACAGCCAAGCACGGAGCAACGTGGGTGTGCTGGGATCCAGGGCATTTGCAGGCAGGTCCCACCAGGGCAGCCAGGAAAGTCCTTTCCATGTGGGCTGAATGTGTCGGTCTGCACCAAGCTTTGTGTTTGCTTGTTTGAAAGGACACGTGTGTTCATCCATGTGCGTGCTCAGAGGGATGGGGAGGGTGCCCACATCCCACACGCCTAGGGTGCGGAGGTGGTTTCTGTGCTCGCAGGGCTCCAGGGGGGGACGGCGGTGTGCACGTGACAGTCTTCGTGCCTGCACACCGTCCACGTTGATCTCATGTGCTGAGATTCTCGCAGGCACCCAAAGGAGTCATCGAGCTGCGTGCTGATCGCTGCATGCTGCCAAAATCCTCTGGAATCCTCTCCCCTGCGTCGCCCCTTCCCAGGTCAGCGTCAGGCTTTGCCGCAGCAGGTGCTGAAACCCGTCCCTCCTTGCGACCTGCCTCCCTTGCTTTTCCAGCACATTTTCCAGAGGTCAGTCATCCCCTCCCCACCGCTGGATTGCTTTCCTGCCCCTTCCCACCTGCTCCATCCACCCAGCAGATTTTTGGAGCTGGAGACCAGCTATGGAGGGGGTCTTGTTGGGGGAACATTGAGTCCAAGGGAGAAATCAATCCTATCATGACTGGAGCTGAAATCTTGGAAACACCATGTTCCGATCCAGCAGCTCTCGAAGAACCAGGGCCGAATATGGCACTAGCTATTTCTGGCCGCTGGCAGCTATTCCTGGCCTTGACCCCAAGGTCAGTCCTTTTTTCTCACCTCCTTCCCTGTGTGCTCCGCTGAGCTCAGTGCAGGGTGTGCACACTCAGCCAGCTATAAATAACAGCAGCCATGGATGACCCCTTGGAAGGGCTCCGAGCGGAAAGCATCCCCAGCTCTGCAAGCAACCAAGATCCCCTGCCCCAGCCCAACTGAGGATTATGGGCTCTGCCTTCCCACCAGGGATAATTGGGTGTTTTCCGTGAGATTTTGAGTCCCAGAGCCCCACTCTTCCCTGTAAGCAGCCATTCAGACTTTAAGGCTGAGTGCTCATGGATGAGTTTATTTTTTTAAAATATTTCTTCGAAGCCACTCAAGCTCGACTTGCTGTCCTGCAAGGCACCTGGGTTAAGATAATCTTTTTTCCTCCAGATCTCTTATCCTCTGGGGACTATTGAGCAAGCTGGTGGATGTGGCAAAGGGAGTGTCCGCGGGAGCCTGCATGCCACTACAGCCTGCCGTTTCCTCAGTGCCGTTCTCCTCCTCACTCTCCTTCTTTCCTTCTCCACACCCTCGCTTACCCTGCACTCTTTACCCTTTTCTCCCCATTGTCTATGTCTCTTTTCCATGCTCTCACCTTCCCCCTCCCTTAGTTTTCCTCTGTGCTTTTCGTCGCTCCTCATTTCACTCCCCAGCTACCCTGCACTTGGACATGCTCCCCTCCCTACTCCCACTGTTTTTAGCCCTCCTTCTACTAGATTCCCTTTTTCTCCTTGATGCTCCCTCAGCCCCTGTCTGCAGCTGGGTACCGTTTTGCTCTGCCGACACCAGCTGCCTTGTTTTTCTTGTGGTGCAGCAAATGTTTCCGCAGTGTTGTGGAGGTCGCTGAACAAAAGGATCTTTTCATTTCATCTGCGGGATGGAAGAGGGACTGCACTGCTGGCCTGAGAGGTCGACGCTCAGGTGGCTCCCACGCCTACATCCAACCACCTTGCCAGCCCAAGCACTGACCCCCCATCCATGGAGATGAAGGGAGAGCCTGGTGGTCTTGGGGTCGCTCGGGGTTTAGTTGAAAACACCCAGCTTGTTTTCACTTGTTCCCCCCCTCCTGCCTCTCCCGCTGTAAAACCAGTGTAATTGGAGCAGGAAATTAAACATTTGAAGCGTTAACGTGATAATCTGCTGGTTTAGGCTGGGGGGGGGGGGGGGGGGGGGGTTGGGCAGGGAGCTAGGACCTGAGCACTCTGCTGCTGCCATGGTGTGCAGAGAGGGAGAGGGGACATGCCACCGATGGGATCTCCCCAGCACATCCCACACTCTTGGCCCACCTGGGGAAACCACAAGGAGGGCTCTTCTTCAGCTTCTTCTGCTTCAGGTGGTCTTTAGGCTCTTAGTTGGGATGGTGTTTTGTTTTTCCCTTGGTGGCTGTTCCTCATTGTCTTTGCTGGTGAGGTGCTGGTGTGTGGCTGCACCCATCAGCTGTGATGAGTTTCTTAGTGTTTTGCTGATGCTGGTGGTGTGCAAAGCAGCCAGGGATCTATGCATATCCCACATCCCCAAGGCCATGGCTTGGAAGCATTCCATCTGGAGAAGAAAAAGCCCAAAAAAGCTGTAAGCTCTCAGAGATGCAAAAAACTCGTGGAGAAGCCAGTCCTTGAGTCCCTAGGGCAAGAAACTATGGGGGTAAAACATAGTGTGGGAGGTTCAGGCTGGGTGCCAGGAGAAATGATCCTCATGGAATAGATGGGTAGATATCCAAACTGACTGCCAGGCAATTAAGTTGGGTTTTCCATCTCTAGAGGCATTGAAGAGCTAAGGAGGTCCTGACCAGGATGACTGCACCAGGATGGTCCTGGATAGAGTGGAGGATGCATTCCTCTGAAAGAGTTTGGGCACCAGGCAGGCAATGGAGAGTGGGTGTTCCATAAGCTTCTCAGTGCACTATCTGTAAAAATGACTGGCACAACCATATTATGTTTTTTTAATTCCTTTTTTTTTTCTTTTTTGGTCAGGCTTGGATTGTCAAATAGATGCTTGCATTGTAATTTTTTACTTTAATAGGAATCATTTGCAGAGAGATCTGCTGAGCTCAGCATCCTGTCTAGAGCTTTTGCATTATGGAGAGTTGCTGTCTTTGCAGATGGATGAGTTTCAAGGATTTCTAAATACACAGGCCTGTCTGTCTAAACAAAAGTTCAAATGTTGTGCAGTTCACTGGTTTGGAGCAAATGTCAAAGAGGCAGGACTGGGCTGTCACCACTAAACAAACCTCTGTCCCATATTATTTTGCGCTTTCCACAAAATCCTGCACGAATTTGGTGTGATCAGCTCATTTCTATTTATGGGGTGAAAAACCAGTGTGGAGCAGAGCTGTGGAGTTTTTTGCTCTGCTTGAGTTTGTAAGACTGTTGAAGGGAGGAACAGTGCCACAACTGCTATAACCCCCTTCCCTGTCCAAAAAGCCTTTCAGGGAAGAGACTGTGACCTTTCCTGGGAAGCATCAGTCTGTCTTAGCCTGAGGTGCTGAGATGGTGCCTTTTCCCAATAATCCTAGATGGAGGTTATCTAACATGCTCTCTTGTACTGGACCATGACCAGCATTCTCACTCACCCTCACTCACCCATATGGATGCTTGTCTCACTTTTCCTAGATAATACCCCAAAATATGGGGTCTGGAGCCACTAGCTGCAGAAGTGGGACAAGTTCCTGCTTGTGTCTCATGGGTTTTAACATGTTGCAGGCCATGTGAAAAAAAAAATACAGCTGTTTGCTGACATGGATGTCACCAGGAGATGCCTTGGGGGTAGTGTTTAACTTCTGCCCTACCCTTTGTCCCTTTCTTTGCTGCAGCTCCGAGGGTAGAGAGTGGAGAATGTGCCTTCTCCAGTGACCCTTGTAGCAGAATGGTGAGATGGTATTTGGGTTCATATGTGCAGCTCGCTGTGCCAGCATAGATGTATTTGAAGGCTTCCAGAGTAGGCATCATCTCCAGATACTCACTGGTGTCGATGGGTGTGGCAAATCCTCCCCTTTCTCCACCTAGTCCAGTTCGCTGACAAGCCAGTGGAGGGAAAGGATCATCCTTGGCTATTAACCCCTCATGGGAAGGCTTTGTGGGATGGAGATAGCATCCTGGCGTGGGAGACAGGAGACCTTTTTCCCTGACACCTGCATATGGTGCGACTTCGGCACAGCCTCTCACATCCGGTGTTTTTTGTGTGTTTTCCGAGGCGTTTTGTGTTTGCTCCTTGGCCGGTGCTGGGAGGACTGGATTGGAAAGGAAAGGGATTTTCATACTTCATCTTTTTCTCGCCGGGGCCTGAAACGTGAGCACCTCTGAGGCGTTGCCGAATGAGGTGGTAATGTGTTCATCAGCTGGGAAATCACCAGACCTCAGAAAACAGGGAGGGGAGAAAGGGAGAGACACACAAGGATTTGTGTCTGCCCACCTGTCCCTGGGCAACTGTGGTTTTAGGATGCAGCTGGTGAATGTGAGGAGTGCAGTGTTGAGGAGCATCCCAGTGGTGTTGGAAAGCTACGTTGGGGATTCTACCTCAGTTTCCCCTCTGTGGGCAGGAGCTGCCCTGGAAATCTGTGTGGATACAGCATTTGCAGTGATGTACTCAGAGTGGTGCTCCTCAAGAAGGGCTGAGGGAGACACGAGAAGAGAGAGGACCCAACTCATTACATACCTAAATATGACAAAGTGTTGCCCAGGTGTCCTGCTGCAGGACGTGGGTTGACCCTCGGTTCTGTCCAGCCAGGGGCAACTTGCTGTGGAAAACAGGTCCCATATTCCTGTCTGGATACAGGTCTCATCCCTAACACCTCATGCTGACTGTGGTGGTGTTTCTCTAGACGTTGGTGCTCTTTTTCATAGCATGACTCTTCCTTCATCCACTCCCAGTGCCACTGCACACCTATAAGTCTTTTTAGAAATCAAAGCACTTGATTTTTGTTCTAAACTCACCCTGATTGTGGGTCTGTGGGATCCTCAGTGGTGTCACAGACCAAGACCTGGCTGTGCACCAGGTGTTATTTTTGTAAAAATAAAGCAGCTTGACATCTCCTTTTTAGTTTGTGGACCCTCCCACCCTTCCCATATTCAAGGAATGTTTGTCGGCTCTCTTTTTGTTGCTCTCTGCACCTCCTTTCTCTTCCTGTTTATCCACCTCCTTTGTATATTAAAGTCTCCAGTTCCACTCTTTCTCTGCATCTCATTGCTTTTATTGCCTGTCTCTGAACAGATACTTTTAGCCCTGACTTTTTAAAAAATGCAGGATATCCAGGATTAATCAGAATTTTCCTGGACAGGGTGCATCGTTGATTTACAGCCTCACATAGGATCATGAGTCTTTATTTATCACCTAACATTTTGTTTGCCATTTTAGCTGCGGCCACAGAGCAAAGGCTGACATCACTTTGCTGCCTGTTTTCAGCTAATTTAGGCCACAGCAATGTATGTGATTAGCTCAAAATCTCCCTTTCAGCATGTAGTACATTGCATTTATCATCACACCACACTTCCTCAATGCCTGGCACTGCCGCTCACTTTGATGGTTTCCCTATCCATCGTATTCTTGATTAGCCTAAATACTATTATCATCTGCCAGTTTTTCCTCCTCCTTGCTCAGCCCCTCTTCAAAGCATTAACAAACAGATTATAGCATGCTAAGCCTCGTCCAAAACCACGAGGCAGAGACCTGGCAGTGCCAAGCTCAGTCCAAGCTACTTTGGCTGCTTAATAAATTCAGGGTATGAGACACGAAGAAGGTGATGGCAAAAGGAGACAGAGAAAACTCCCCTGGTTTTGTTACAAATAAAAGTGTTTCTATTTTCTGACATGCCCACATCGCTGCTCCATTCATTTTATGAATGGCTAGTGCCAGTGTGCATAACCAAATATGCTCTTAGTGTTAATACTTTGAAATGTAACCATTGTGCATTTAAATAGCAAGGGCCTTTTTAGGGGAATACTTAGGACTTTGGTTTCATGGGAGTAGCATAGTTTAATATGAAAAAAGTGTAGAGTGTTATTGATGTGTGATATGGTAAAATTATGGATATGGAGATAAGCTTGCAGTTAGATCAATAAACATTATTAATGTGTAAAAATATAATTTTTATGTTTCTTTTTTTTTCCAAAGGGTTTGTGGTTAGTTTGTATTTTGAGATTATTGACGAAAGAATAGTATTTATTTTGAAAAGTCAATGATTCAAATCAGGGCAATTTTTTTAATGGGCTGTAACTTGTAAGCAGCATAATAAATTTTCTTTGCCATTTACAGAAGTATTTCCCTTTGTGCTCAAGATGAATGTAGCTGCCTTCAGGTCAATGGCTTCAGTTTTCCCTAAGGTAAATTCAGGAGGTGCTGAGCTGGCCTCTTCAGGGTGATAGCAGCTTGCAAGCAAAATCCTTTAAAATTTGCATTATTTAGGAAAGGAAGCAAGGGAAGAACAATCACAGCCGTGTTCACAATTTTCCTATGCGTTGCCCAAATTGAAATAAATGTAATTCCTAAAGTACGTAGGAAATGTGGCAGAAATAGCACGTCTGTGCTCTGGTTTGTAGCCTCACGGCTTCTAGGAAGCAGCTGCTGCTCTGGCGGCTGCGTCAGCATTAGCAGACCTGTGCTTCATGAAGGTCCCTTCCCATCTGCAATCAGGGTGGGTGTTTTTTTGGTTTTTTTTGTACAGTATGCCCTGGCAGCGACTTCTGATGTTTCTTTCTGAATGCACATACCATTAGAGTTGTGTCTTGTGCTCGCTGTAACCAACTGTCTGATGGTTGTATTGAGCAGCCTGTGTTTGCTGTGCTGGCTAGAGGAGCAGCCTGTTGCTCCCTTTTCACTTTCCTGTTTGTTTGTTTGTTTGTTTGTTTAGCTTAGAACTTCACTATGGAGAAGGCTGGGAACTGTATTGCAGCTTGCCTGCTTTCAGAAAGCTCTACATAATCTGCTTAGAAATGCTGTTTGGGAAGTGGAAGAAGTGCTCCCTCTTTTGGGGGGAGTGCCCTGTGGGGGCTGTGCCCCCTCTGCTGGCTCTGGCTTTCCTCTTGTCTGAGGAAAGCTGTGGTCTTCACAGCCCTGAGCAAGAGTTGATCAGAGATGGGAGAGGGGCTTGGTTGGCTTAATTCAAGTCTTTGCATTGGTGGGACCAAACTTCTGCTCTGACTCGGAATTCAGCTTGGGCCCCTGCTCTCTAGACTCCCACTGCACTCCAGAACTGTTGGGAATATTGTTCCTCCAAAACCTCAATTTTCCCTTTTAGAGGATGGTGGTAACTTTCTTCTACTCCTATTTTACTCAGTAAGTAGGATGAAAACAGATGAGGTCATTGGTGTCTATACAGGCAGATTTGGCCTCCATTTTCTGTTTACTAGGACTGCATTAGTTATGAATAATGGCGCGTCAAACTACTCGCTCCAAGCAATTTATTCATGGGATTTGGCCCCGCTTGCTGTCTGAGAGTTGCCTGCCAACAGGATCTGATTTTTAAAATATACTTACAAACATGCAGCCATTTGCCCAATCTGTTTTTCAAATATAATCAGGGCCTCTAGGTGCTCAGCCTTTCTCTCAGGGTGGCACAGCTTGGCTCCAAAAATCACATCCCGGTGTATGAATCCATGCATGGGCAGTGGCTGTGTCCTTTGAACCAGTTAAAAGAGATGGAAGACAAGAAGTCATGGGTGATTTAAATAGTTTTTTTTCTCTTTTTGCCCCAGGGAATGTCATTATGTGAAGCTGGCGGCACACACACAATCCCAGGCCTTTGAGACAGGATTCCCTCCCTAACCCAGGAGAGAGAGCAACAATTTCTAGCTCGTTTCTTGCCGTCTGGCAAATTTTGCATCTGATTTTTTGCTCTGTCACGTCCCCACAGAATAACCATTGATTTATATAGAGTCCAAGCCCAAAACAAATGCTGGATACCTGTATTCTCTCCAAGAAAGGGTCCTGCTCCCCAAATTTGGATTAAAAAGTCAAAGCCAAGGGGAAACCCTCACTTGCTGTGATGCTGGTGGAGAAGGGATACAATAGCCTACGAGTCATGGAAGGAAGCCACGGGCCAGCCCTGCTCTGCTGCTGGTAGGATGTGCCTCATGCACTGCTTTTTCCCAGGCATTGCTTGCTTGATTGATTGCTTAATTCACGCGCCTCTGAGATAGTGACTGTCGTGCAATGGCTCTTTTTTCAGGCTGGACTGAAGGGTTTTATTCTTGGGAGACAGTTTAGGCTCTGAGATGCTTCCCGAGAATGCCTGGGCTGTTGTTCCCGTGGGCCATATTTGGAAATCCCAACTGTTTCTGCTTGGCCAAAAGCACCAGTTGATATTAAGGGATGTTTTGTTTGTGTTATTGTGCAAGTTTCTGGCCCCTGATGGTCTTGAAAGGAAAAAAAAAAAAAGAAACTCATTCCTAGCTCACAAGACATTTTTACTAATTAAACAGCAGGGAATTTGCTTCACTTCAGCACAGGTTTGGTTTTTAGGCTTCTGTCAGGCTTTTTTGCACACACATTTCTACAAACCTTATCAATATGGATGGTAGATGTCATACAAAGTTGGGAAGATTTTTTTCCTCTTGAAGTTGGTGGATTACAGACTGAAGATTAGGGATATAGTCCCACCACCCAGTCCCATTTCCTGATGTTCCAGATCCCCTCCCTTGCTTCTACAGGAAGGAGGCTCCTCAGTTTATTAGGGGGTGATTTATGCCAGGAGCCTGTCCAAGGACCTTTATGCTGCTGCCTCTCTCCCTGGATATAGAGTAGAGGGATTTTGGGAGAACTGCACCCCAGCCAAGACAGCAAGAAGGATGCACAACCTCCCCTAGATACCACACCACAACTGAAAGTCTTACTACTTTTATTGTTAAATTCTGGAGCCGGTGGTGAACTTGGGAATCCCCCTTTGTCCCAACGAAGTAAAGCAGTCCCTGGAATGCCACCAACAGATTGGCCTTCAGTGATTAACCTCTGCTGTCATCAGAGCAGGCTGGCAAGAGAACAAGAGAACCCTCTGGACTGCCTTAGTGTTACTTGCAGGGTTGGGACCACAGGGACATAGTTCCTGCTTCCTCCAGTTTGGAGCAAGGGACTAAATCCCTAAGCCTTTATCAGGGCAAGACCCCGCTTCTCGCTACAGCAAAGTCTCTGATTTCGACCACAAATTTCCCTCCTTCATCCAAGAGATTCTCCCTGAAACACCCACCCCTTCCAAGGAATAGGAGGATTTTTTCTCTCCCCTTCCTATGCAAAACCACACAGTCAACAAAATCTTTTCCAGCGCTAATCCTCAGCTATGCAGGAGGACTCCTCCAGCTCTGCAATAGTAGGGGAGAGACAGATGTTCAGCAGATAATTAGTGCAGTTGTGTAGCGCCTTCCTGCTCGAAGCCTGGATGCCAGAGCCTCCAGTCAAGTTGCTGTGTGTCTGTCTGCATTGGTTTGTGCTTCAAGAACATCAGCACAATGAGACTTGCTTGCTTAGGAGAGACTATGCTCCCCAGAAAAATTCTCTCTCACCCCAGTTCCCAGAGCCATTTCTCCTCCATTATCCATTAAAGCATCACTGAGCCTCTCCAAAGTCTTTTTCTTATGGATTATCCCCCAGAGAGGTGCTTATTTTCCCCTTTTGGAAGTTTTCTGATGTCAAGGGCTAAAGTCTGGGACAGAACCAGCTCCTTACCATTGGGGATAGCAGCCCTGAATGCAAAGGGAAGCGACGATTTCAGCACAGGGTAGGGAAAATACTAACAGTTTCTAGAGGTGTAATTTCTTAATTTCCATTTTTGACTTGTTTTCAGAAGCAGCCAGAAAAAGGCATAGGCTCATTTTGGTTGAAAGCCAGGGAAAAGGAGTCCTGACTCCTGTTTGACAAATGACATGAAGTCGGGTTGCAAATCCCTTGCAGATACTGGGCTTTCTAGGAACAGGTGGCTCAGTTGTTTCCTAGTAATCAGTTTGTGTGGGTGTAGTGCAGCTCAGGGGGGTGATACAAGCCTGTCCTCACAGTGAGATTCCTGCACCAATATCTGAGGATACCTATAAGAGGCTGTCAGCCGCAGGAGTCAGAGGTGCCTACAGTGTTAGAAGTGTTGGCTCCTCCTGCGTGAGAGATCCTAATGGTTGAACTCAATAAGGTGAAACGTCTTTTCCAGCCTTAGAGGTTCTATAATTCTTGGTTCATGTGGCTCATTTTGCCCTGACTGGGAGGGAGTGGAAATGGGCTGTTCCAGTGTCCCATGGCAGCAGCATCACCCCCTTGGAATGAGCACTTGCATCCCTTCTGGTGTCAAGAAGACCTGCCCAAATTTCCTCTGTGGCATTCCCCACCTGCTTCTCCCTTCTGGACTCCATTTAATCTCAGACTAGAATATATTCCTGAGCTCCTGCCCCTCTGATACCTGCTCCTCAGGTGAAGTGCTTATGGCAGCTCATCATGGGTCTGATGAGAGCTGGCAGCTCACTGCACCCACACAAAGGCAGCCTGGCATAGGGAAGACCTATACCAGGGCACACTCTTTTAGTATGCTCTTCTGCAAATCTAGTGCTGTCTTTTAAATCTTTGTTATTTGTACAGAAGTACTGCTTGCTTTCTGTGTGCTCATGGCATGGGGATGACGTGAGAGAAGGCTGGCCATGTTTGGCCCCAATAGTTGGAGCAATTTGCAGGATGGTGACTGGAATTGCAACTGGAGAGCCCAAAAGTGGAGCCAAATAATTTATCCTTCCTCTGTCCTCCTATAGACAGCTTTGTAGCTTGCTCAATATTCACAATGCAGCATGAACTGACTCTTCACAGCACCTAGTGCTGTAAGATTAGTATTTTGGGGTTTTTCTTTGTTTAAAAAAACCCCACTCTTTCAACAAAAAAGGGCAACTTTTGATTCATGTCATTCCTCCCTTCTTGCATATGTTCATTTTTGATTCAAGCACACTGTTGAAACCTTTCTTCTCTCACAGAGCAAAATCCCCAAGAAAAGAGCAGAGTCTGCTTGTGTGCATTTATTTTTACTGGATCTTGAAAGAATTTGTTACTTAAAAGGAGAGGGGGGCGGTGGGGGGGGGGGGGGGGGGCGGGGGGAAAGAGTCTGTTCCTGATTGAGACCACTGAGCATTACTGTGATACGACCAAAAATAGTAAGATAACAAGTAGCTCTAACCTCAGCTTAATTAACACATCGTTAAGATCAAGTGTGTGGACAGGTAACGGCTCAGTGTCACTGTGCCTGGCACAGATGCTCTTATGGGTGAAATGGGAGGTGTGGCTATTCAAGAAATGCATCACAATTTACTTCTTTCTTTAGTGTTTATTCTTTATCCCCCAGTGTAACCTAAGTAATTTTTTCCAGGGGCAACCTGCAACACTCGTAGCAATTTTCAGGTACCAGTGGGAAGAAATGAGTATTGTGAGAAAGGGCAAGGTTTTGTGTGATGGGGAAAGATTTTCTCAGAAGCACAGGCAAGTCCAGATCTGGATCCTCGGCTGCTGAGAGCAGTCAGGAAAATGGGAGATGACTGAAAGCTTTTAGTGCCAGAGCTATTTGTTGACGTCTGAGGCAGATAGCTTTCTGATCTCATCTCCCCTTGCGCTGGGCTTGGAACCAGAAGGAGAGGTAAATGGGTCAAGATTCCCAGGGGGCCGGTGAGAAGGGCCAAAAAGCAGGCGTCCACAGGGGGAAAACAGTCGATTTGGCAGGTCTGGAGTTCATTGAGAAGTTATTGCTTTGGAAGGCACAGGAATATCTGTTGGGAGTCATAGAAGAGTTATTGGTGTTGGAAGTTATGATGTAGAATTATGGTGGAGGATATAGAGACCCTTATAGAAGCTCAGCAAACCTGTGAATCCATCTATCTAAGCACCCTCAATTCCCATTGAAATCCTCTTGGAACAATAATAATCATTTAACAAAGGAAATGGTTTTTGACCCAGACAACTAAATGCATTTCCGCTTAGTGCTTCCCAGCCCTCGCCTGATGCTCAGCCGTGTGTTGAGGTTGCCTGTTATTTTCCCAGACATCAAAGGCTTTGAAGGAAAAAAAAAATGCAACTGGGGAAAAATTGATCGTTTGCCATGAAAATCTACCCTGAAAAGAGCAGTCTGAAGAACAATTAGCCAGAGGTATGCAAACAGATTGCAAAGGAAAATGTGACTGGGGTGGATTCCCATGGGAGAGGTGGTGCAGCGCCCTGCTGGTACAGGAGTGGTTAAGGTGGATGAGGGCATTGCAGTGACATTAATGTCTCCTTTAATCAGGTTTTGTTAGAGTGGGTGGTGGAGGGGGATCAGCTCCAAAGGAGTGCTGTCAGGAGGGAATGGATGAAACCTGGGGCTTTTCTCAGCCTTTGGAATGCCAGGGCTGTCTAATACATCAAAAGCCCAAAGAGCACCATACTGTGGATGGAGGGACAATCTGCTGCTACCCTCTCTCCTTCAGCTGTGGTACTGGGGCTCTGAAGTGCTTTTTTTTACTGCCTTTCCTGTAACAGGAGGTGATGGTACCCACACACAGCTGCTGCTGAACATCCCTGGCATGGACACCTACCTGCACCAGCTCTCCTTCTATGAAGCCCCTTTTGGATGAAGGATATTTAAAGCTAAATTATAATTGTGGGTCATGAAAACTTACCTTCTGCCTGCAAGTGCAACAGCTCTTACTTGACAGTAGAGAGAAATAAATGGTTCTGTGTGCAGAAGATACCATGATCATCTGGGAAGGACCTGAGTCATCCTGCAATGCCAGTGCCATGGGGCCACATGCAAGCAATGAGTTCATTTTGCCATTGCAATCTCATTCCTTTATTTTTTGTGTATTTTGAACTAAAGAACGATCGTTCTGAGAAGGGATCAATAGCCCAGCTGAGTGTTCAAGTTATTAACTCACAAACAAACAGTGTCAGGGCTGATGGGAGGAGGAAGAATGTCAATTTTTTGTGCAAACGTTATTCGAGGAGCCATCAAGGACTGTTTTATTTAGCAAACCAGGGCTACAGGAAACTGCTATTCCATTGCTGGGAGAATGGAGAGAGTTGAGGAATCAAATTATGTATCTGGTAAAGTGTCTCAGGGGGGTTAACCTTCAGGCTGAGGGTCAGCCTGAAGGGACCAGATGGGGTAGGTTGTGATGAGAGAAGGATTCCTCTCTTTTCTTATCCATCTGCCCGTCTGTCTTTGTTCCCTCCAGTGAAAAAGCTCTCTGCTGAGTCTTCAGTCTCCTCTCCCTGCATTTTTTGGGATGTTTGCATTCGTAGGCAAAGAACATGAACCTGTCCTTATTCTTTCCATTAGAGGGAAAAGAGAGCTGTCCTGTTCAAGCCATCCTCCATTGGAAGTGGCTGATAAAAAATGGGGAATCACCCACTCAGTACTGTTAGAGCAGAGCAGCTGTGTGTCTTATCCTCCTTTGAATCCTCATCCTCTTCTTGCCTAGAACGGTGTACTAATGTTTTACATGCCCCTCAGATAATTTCAATCTCATTGCCTTGTGCCCATAATGAAGAGTGGCAGAGGGCTGGAGGGCCAGGCTGGCAGCTGGGGCTGTCCCAGTTCTTAGCAAATTCAACCATGCATTAAAATCTTTGAAGTCCTAGCCCTTTTCCCCTTTTATGTCCTGTGTCAGCAGTGACTCAGTATGTAAAAGGTATAACCAAGGTCAGAGTGTATGCTTTGAAATCTCAGCTGCCACAGAGAAGGTAGCTTTGCAACACGTAAAATGTAGTTGGTGTCTTGCCACATCCCAGACTTGCCATGTTCCATGCAATATGCTCTCTTGCCTGATGCTTAGGAAGTACATGGGGGAAAAAACCTCTATTCCATTGCCCTGCAGTCAGGTTTGTCCTGCTGCTAAAAACAGAGAGGGTGAGGTAGGATTTCTCTAACGTTTTGGTGTGGATCTCTCCTATGGAAATCTTTGCAGCAAGCATGCTGAGCCCTTACACTGCAAGGGCATCACTGTGATGCTGAAGGGCAGTGGGAGGGCTATAGCAGGGAAACCTTGGGGCTGCCTGCTCAGGTTTAATGTTCTCCCTGATGAGCTTCCAAAAGTTGGTGTTAATGTGGGGTAGAGTATGTGACAGTGCCATCCCTTTGCCCTTTTCTGCAATGCAAGTTAGGTGCTCATTTTGGGAAGGCAGTGCTCTTCCCTGGCCCAGTGTGGGTGTGAGGGGTGGAAGGACTCCTGTCCATCTAAACCCCCTCACTTTGCATCACCAAGATCACTGCTCTCCTTTCCCCTGGTATAATCTTACAGGTGGCAGTTCCTCAGAAAAAGAGAGCCTGATGTTTCCAGGGAGCATGCAGCCACTTTGCCTTTACAAACCCATAATAATAGGATGGGAAAGAGTCTTTCTATTGATGTGCAACCATCTGACATTTAAGGAAAAAACATCCAGTTGAGAAAAACATCTTCTGGGGTGCACTAGCTCAGCCCTGCATGATCTTGTTCTTGTGATGCCTCTAATTCCAGGATCCTGTGAGGTCTGTGGCTATACTGGGTAAACACCTGTCTTACTGATGAAAAGGCTGGTGAAAAGCCTTTTCCTCAATTACAGGTGGAAAATATAGTGAAAGGTGGAATTGGGTTTACATCCAGTGAACTTTCTCCCAGCTCTCCCATCACGCTGGGATCCTTTGATGAAGTGCATGAGGTGCCTCACTGAGCAGCAGTCGTGTCCCAGAAAGCATTTGTCTGCAGTTTTGTGCTGCATTTCTTACCGCAAAAAGCTCTTCTCTTCAGACTACAATTTGGTAGTGACTTTCTGCTGCACACATTAGGTCCTCTGACTCATACACCAGCAGAGTTCAGGGTGGAGAGGGGTGGTAGTTTGCAGGGCAGCAGAAGTTGTGTGAGGAGGCAAAACAGCACAAGCTTTGCCCTTGGATGAAACAAAAAAAATCTGACCATAAAAATAAATGTTTTGTTCTGCATACAGCAATTCCTTAAAAAAGATAAATTAAAATGAATGAGCCCTTCAGATTTTTGCAGAGCTCTGGTCCCAATCAAATAGCTGGACGGGGAGAAGCATTAGAAAATGGGGGAACAATCTCATGTCAGTCCATTGGGAAAGTTAATAGACATTTTCCATCCCAGGCTTGTAGGATTCTGGGCTTTTTGCAATAGCTGTTTCACTTAAACCACAGCTCTGTGCATTGCCTTGCTCAAACTGACGGCTCCTTCCCCTCCAGTGGCCCCACTTGTCTCATTAAAGCTCCCACCTTTCCGCTGCTCAACTGAAAATCAACAAAGGGAAATTTAGGCTGGATATCAGGAACAATTTCCTCAAGTTGACCATGAAAACGACTCCAGGGAGGAGCAGCGGAGGCTTCATTGCCTGCATTGTTTAATGGATTTCCCATCTAGGTGTGGGAGGGAGAGCAGCCTGTGCTTGGAGACATCCAGAGAGTGCTGGGCATCCCTGCCTGTGGGTGATGGTCTTTCCCTTCCTTTGATCATTTCCCTAGGGAGAAGCAGAGCAGATGTTGCTGATTCACCTTCCTTACTGCTCTCACCCCAATGCTTCAAGCATGTCAGTGCAGTGGATTTCCCCATTAATAAACCCTGAGATAACTCCCTGCCTGGGACAGCGACTGAGACATATTCAACTTGAAACAGCATGTGATCACTAGCTGTCCAAAAACTGATTTCAGGTGAGAGTAACCCCACATGTGTGCTGGGAAAAGCAGGCGCCTTCCTTTGATGACTCACATTCTTTCAGCATCTCATCCTTGAACCCATGTTTGCTGGAAGGAGGTTTTACTCAAAATTTTTCTGTCCCAGGTTGGTTTGGCTTGGCTTGGCTCTTCCCCGTGTTGGGGTAAGCCTGTGGCTGCACTGCTGGGCACTGCTGCTCTGTTATTTATTGTATGAATGGGAAAGTGTTTTTCCAAATGCAGTTTGGTGTCCTGCTCCATGCTCCATCACAGCAAGTGCACGGAGCACTGTCAAGGCTGAATCCTGGCATCACCACATTGCACCTGCTCTGCAGTCCCTAGGGAAAAATCACTCGAGAGCGTCCCAAGGCATTCCCTTTCTGGAGAGGTTGGTTGTGGCATGTCACCATGTTTGAGTTTAATTTCATGCTGAAACTAAAATTTCAAACTAATTATTTTAATTGGAAATGCTATGTCTTTCACCAGTTCTCCTTGACCAAACAACGGGGCAGGGAGTTTTGAGAAGCTGCTATTTTACTGAGGTCAGTCACCTTGAATGCAGCAAACCACGTTTCCTGGAGGGAATGCTTGAATTATCATGGAGGATGTTTTGGGTCAGAGAGGCTTCTTGGAAAGAAGTGGGCAGAGGTAGGGCTGCCATTTCTGGCTGGTGGTACAGGCAGAAAGTGCTCACAGATGAGAGGTTCTGAATCAAAGTGAAGCAAACATCCTGAAGAGCTAAACTCAGACAATGTGAGAAGCAGGAAGAGAGGTGACAAGGAAGAAACCAAGGCCTAAGGGGAATTAAATCCTTGCTCAGACTCCTGCCGCATGTTGGAGGACTTCTTGGAGATCAGTGCTACTAAGGAATGTAGAACCTAAGCATTCTATAAGGGTATTTGATCTTACCTTGGATCACTTTTATCCTGGAAGCCTGCTACATGGAAAAAGGCAAAGAAAGATCTTATAGTTCAGCATCCCATCATGTGGTTGCTGTTGCAGGAGCTTTGAAAGGAGAACAAAGCACATTTGTTGTGTGAGAGGGAGATCAGAGTTTCCACAGTCCACATTCCTCATGGTGCCATGTGAGTATCTTATGGCCGCTCGTGGGCATTCCCCTCGAAGGGACACTGCCATACATATGACAAGGCCATATATATGATGGAGAGAGAAACCCCTGGAGTTCTGGGGACCACTGTTTCACGGTGTTGGCAGGTAGTATCCCACAATGATTTTTCTGGGTCACATGTCCATCCTTTCCCACCCTCCCTCCACAGCTGGTGTTGAACAAATGCAGAGGAGGACATTTAATCCTTTGAATAATTTCATAACCTAAGGCTAAAGGCTACAGATGAGCATGGCCTGTGGGGGACAGGGAGCAGTTGAAGGTCCTGGTTAGTGTGACAGGAGGTGGTGTCAGTGCAGCAGCCACCAGGCTGTTTTAAAGCAGAACCCTCTCTAGATAGCTTTTAAAAATGTACGTGATATCTCATAAAAACATGGTCGAGGTGTGGATTCCAGCTGTGCACTTCAGAGATTTCCAATCTTTTGTTTCCCGTGCATGAACCCAACACACTAATCTGCAATTTGGGTCTGACTCTGCTCTTTGCTCCAGCCGGTGGAGCTGTGCCGGGAAGTGGGACACCACGTGTGACCCACAAGGGCTCAGCAGAGAGCAAGCCAGGAGCAGCGAGGGGGAAGGGGAGCAGGTTGGGCTTGATTTCTATGGCTCAGCCTGCAGAACACTGTCTTGCCGTGCAGGACGCTTCTGGGAGATGGAGCATCTCCTTGGATGCTCTTCTAAAGGCTGCAGATCCTTGCAGTAACCTGCTGCCTTCACAGAAGAAGCACAGTGTCAGGGTTCTCCTGGCCTGCACCCACATCGCAGTTTTCTGAGGAGGCATTGTTTGGAATTTTGATTTTGGTGCAGAGATGTGCCCTGAGACTGCAGGCTTTGGACGGCATTCTATGAGGCTATAGCTGTCACTAATGTGAGTGCAAGGATGCTCTGAGTTGGGGCAGATCTCATTTTCCTTATGCATCACAGAGGACCAGCAGGATGGGGGTACATCTCCAGGCCTTTTCTCTATTAGCACTGTCCTTTGCCCCTCCAAAATGGCCCCAGGTGTCTTTGCCCTCATGGGCACAGGAACTTCATGGCCACTCACATGGCATCACTGGGGAGACTCATGAAATAGGATGAAGACTTGCAGCCCAGCACAGGAGCCAACACCAGCAGGATCCATGTCAAGCAGTCTGGAGTCAGGGTGTACCTGGGCAGCTGGGAACACAAGAGTTTCTTCGTAAGAGGAAGCCACAGCCATGTAACACAGGCAGGGCTATTCCTGTAGCATTCTGTAGGCTGGGAGCAATTCCCTTTGGGAAGCCCAGATACAACCCTGCAGCCTTTCACCAAACTTTCTTAATTTTGTTACTGATTCCAGCAATGTGAGGGTTTCCTTGTGCCACAAATGCTTGTTTTGCAATGCAAGTGACATTTGTTTCCTGCAATGACAACACTGCCCTTCCAGAGCCAGCTGAATTCTTGATAATCCTCCTTTCCCTTGATTCACACATTTTTTCTTCATTCTGCTCCTAGACCACGGCTCTTTGCTAAGCGTTGTAGTCAGCAGCAGGTAATTTAAGCACACATCTGCTTGCAATCTGGGAGGAAGGAGAGAGGCAGTTTGTCTTTGTTAGAAGCCTGGAGGTCATGGCTCTTTGCTTACCTGGTGGCACAAAGACTTTCCTGTGGCTCTGTGGGGGCCAGGTGGGAACCAGGGGTCAGCTAGGATGGAGACACAGGGGCTAGCTGTGATCCCTTGCCCGAGGGTATCTTTGGGTGTGTCGAACCAGGCTTGATGTGCTGCATGACCCAACTCGAGTGCTGATGTCTGCCAAGTTTGGCTTCCTCATCTCTGTTCCCTTAGGTCCCCTTTTGTGGCTGCTGGACTTTCAGCATTCTCCAGTGAAGGCTTGCTGTCCTGCTGGCTGATGGCACCCAGTTTGATAGACAGAGAAAGCCATTGGAGTCAGTGCCCAGACCCATGCCCTTATTTCAGGAAATCTCTGAGGTTTTGGTTCCATCCCTGTGGGTGAGACAGGGAACACTGAATTCACAGGAGGAGGTTGGAGCTATTGCTGGGGGTGTGGGGAGATTAAATAGCACAAGCCTGTAGGAAACGAAGGCTTGTCTCCTTCCAGTGCTTCAGGGCAAACTTATTTCAGCAAATTCTCCATCCCCTATTGCTATTCCCTCTCTTGGGTTTCCTCTCAATACACTGAGCAGTGTGGTTTATTTTTGGAGCTGCCCACTCCCTGCTGGCAGAACAGACATGCCAGAGCATTTATGTGTCAGAAAGGGCTGAAGGTCTGGAAATCGGGAGGTAACTGCTGATTTTCCTGGGGAAATTAGGACATGTCCCTATGTTTTTCCAAGGAGATGTAGGAGTGGAGCAGTGCTGAGATGCTACCATGAAATTTGGGCTGTGGAAGAATGCTGCAACCCTGAAACACTCCTCATGCACCCCTTGCAGCCCCCTCCTTTTCTGTTCCAGTGCCTGTGACTAGTTTTTAAGTGCACCGAAGTCTTTCTTCATATTTTGCTAAGTTTAGACTGCTTGACTTTTCTCTCAGTATCCCAAAACAGCTGTTGAATGAAAGGCAATATTTTTCTGATATTCAATACCATAAGAAGGAGTGATTTGAAAATGTGTTGATTCCTTGGACTGTGGGAAAAAGACCTGTACTGCTGGCAAAACAGGGCTGAAAAGTAATGTGGGTTTTTCCAGGGTGGTTTTTTTTTCTTCTTTCAATAGGTTCATGGAAAAACAACTCATATTTCTTCATCACTTTGAATTTTCCCTGGAGGATTCCAAGGGGCTGAAGTTTTGTATTTCTATACACTTGTTTGCAGAGACGGCAAAATACAGTGGATTCACACAAAAGCCTCAGATTTGTCAGTATTGGAAAAAGGGGATCTGCATAATGCCCCAAAGCATCATTCCTACAGCCCACAAAAGCCAGACATCCCAAGGGAGCCCAGTGCCAAAATTAGCTGAATTCACAGCCACATCAGTGGGATGAAGTGGCTGTCCAGTGGCTGGTGCCGAAGGAGCTGTGCTTCCTGGCCCATGCTTTGACACAGATGTTCTGTGTCACACTCAGGTCCACTGGCAGCAATGTTGGGACTTTCCACTCCCTGTGCCTTCAGGGCATCCATGAGGGAATTGCTCCCACCATCAGGCTTTATCCCGATGGCTAAGTGTGGGGTGAGAGGCTGATACCCAGGCTTGATCCAGATGCTGCACTGCTGACTGTGCATGGGCTTTCCTCCACCCAGACAGCAACCTCAGGTCCTCTAAAGATTGCATGTTTGAGATATGTGTAATATTAGTCCACGTAAATCACATCAAGCCCATAGTTTCCAGCACTGCTGGCTTGGGCTCTTGCAGACTGGCTCGCTGTCATTCAGCCACGGGCCGTCTAGGTTAGCTTAATGAGGAAGCCAGACTAAGATGAAATAATTAATGCAGCTGTAGGAGTCTTTGGGGAATTAGGGAGCTGGCCCAAATCTTTCTCCCCAACCAAAGCACTCCAGGCCTTTGTGAAGGTTCAGAAATTCTCCATTTCCACTGGGTGCTGAAGGTGGGTCTGTGGTCCTTCCAATCCAGGATGTTCGCGGGAGCTCTGAATCAGCTGCATAGGCATAAAGATCTGGACTCACTTCAGGGCAGCAGCTGGGCTAGGACTGTGAGCAGGGAGCATTGTGGGGGGTCACGGGTGTTTTGGGAGGGTCAAACTCCCATGAGAGAGGTGAGGAGGATGGTGCCAGGCTCTGGAGGATGTTCTGTGGTTGATGCTCTTGTTGGCTCTGCAAGTAGGGAGATGAGCCAGAGACCCCTCACCCAGGGCTTTCCCTGCTCCACCCATGCAAATGGGCACTGACAAAGGGAGGCACCCACTCCCACTGTGGTCCTGCTGCTCAGCACAAGCCCAAATTAAAGAAGGTTTATTTAGTAAACCCATTCCACGATAAAGCTTTTGATTTATAGGCGCCCTGATAGCGCTCCAAGGAGAACTTGTACAACTTTAACTGCATTTTGTCAGCATCACACCAGCCCAATAAAAGAGAGTTCATATGCACTGCACAAATTCTCACTTCCAATATAAAAAAGGTTTTATGAGACTGGAAGTCTCACTGGCTCTGCGGGGCTGGGTGTATTGGCGGATACTCCGCATGACAGACCCTTGATTCCTCTTTGACTTGTCAGACTTCAGTAGCATTTACAGCTATTTAGCTATCAAATTTTATGTGCAGCTCTGAGAGAAATGTGTCTTTTAAATACTGCTCTGTCTCATAAACAGCAGTCTGTTAAACCATGTCAATGGTACAAGAAGTTTGTGGAGTCCTACAATGCAATCGCCTCCAGGTCTGCTCGTTACCTTGGGCAGCAAAGTGCTGAACGAGTCACCAAGTTAATTTCTCGAGCCAGTTGTCATGGCTGGGGATCAGCTTGCCAAGCAAAACCTGGTAACAACCGTGCTCCAGCAGCCCTTATTTGGGTTATGTTATAGGTAGAGTCTTACTTGCTCAGTGCTCACTCGGACAAGGATCTGGTGTTAGTCATCTGCATTATGGTTATAGCAACAAGCCATCAGCAAGTTCACATCACTGATTTTCCAACCCAAGACTATGACGCTCAGGATCCTCTCCTTTCTACAGAAAGACTCTTTGGTCACCTCTTGGTCGTCCTCCTCAAAGAAGGAGCTGGAGGCAGGATATTTCCACGGTGCTGTCTTTGACCTTGGCCATAACAAAATCCCTTCACTGCCCCTTCAAACTTCCCCCTAGGACATGCCTTTCCTGTTGCTTTCCCCCACCGTGCTATTCCCAGCCATGGTTCAGGCAAACAGTATGTACAACATTACGTCCCCACTCTATATATTTGGTGACCCAAGCTGAGCTTGCTTGTGTCAGAGGTAGAACAGAAGTTTTTTGGCATTTTTTCCAATAATGCAATCACACCAGCTCCAATGCTGGGATATAATTTATGTACTCTGAGCAACAGGTCAGAGCTGAGTCAGACATGAGCTTTCAGACTCTTTTATTTCATTCTTTACTTTTTTCTTTTTAATTGTTATTTTAGCATAAACTGGTAACTTTATGTGTGTGTTTTTGAGCTTGTGCCTCTTGGAACAGCAGCCTGGGCTTTGGGTGTCTTCACTCCAAGGCATGGAGTAATGAGCACTTGGATGTCTAATTGCTGCTGTGCACTGCAGACTGGGAGGTTTGCTCTCCCATCACTGCTGTTTCCATGTGCAATGAGCCGAGGGGACGGTGAGGAAAAAAAAATACATATATATCTGTGCGTGTGCAGCATGGTTATTTTCAAGTATGAAATTGCACCTGCAAAAATAGAAGCCAGGAAAAGGACTGGCGAGCAGCTTGGATCTGGGAGGCGCCATGCGTGCGGAGCAGAGATGGAGACGGCGTCTCTGAGTTCCTTTCCCATGCTCGCGACGCCTGATAGTTTTAGCGGACATTGCTTTTCCTCCCGCTTGCATTTCAATTAATCATCTGCTTGTCAGCGCTCTTCTCCCCAGCTCCCCTCCCCGCCAAGTCCCGGGGAGCGCTGCACACACATGCAAAGCGCCCATGCACGCAGGCTGTGTGCTGACGGGCTTGGACGCTCGTTAATCACTTACTGGTGTTGTGTGAGGCGGTCCCCGCAGAAGGAAGTTTGGAAAAGGGACAGACGGCCATCTCCTTGGTCTCCACTTCATCAATGGGGTTGAGCTGAGCACAGGATCTGGCCCTAACACACTGCAGTCCCTTGGCCTCTGTGCGTCTTCGTGCTCTTCGTCCCGCTCCAGGCAGAGAGCTCATCAAATGTGTTCACCCAGATTTTGCTTTCCAGTGTTTGAAACAAGCACTGAGCAAGTCCATCCTCCTCCGAATTTGTGGGGTCTTCATCATATTTTATTTTTCTCAGCAATGGCATGCTCATCTATCTAACCAGGTAAGAAATGGCCTGGGAAAGCTCTAGTCCAGAGTCCTGCCCCAGGCAGGGTGAATACTGAGTGTGGACCAGTTTACTTTGCCTATTTTGGTTTTGAAAACCTCTAGGCTTAGGTCCTACGACTGTCTGGGTTCATCTTCCTGCAGGTGACTGTCATGAGACTATGCCTTTCTTATAGCAAGTCCAAACCTCTCCTGTTATAGCTCTTGCAGCTCGTGCCTGTTGTCTCTTATCTTCCCACCATGGAGGAAACAGCCTGTCTCCATCATATCAGTAATCTCTAGGTCATTGTTGTCAGGTTGCTGTTAAATTCTTCCCAAACCATCACTTCTACAGGCTGTGCAAGCCCTATTTTCTCAGCTTGTCTTCATCACCATGTGCCTCAGCTTCACCATCACCCTTTGTAGACTTGCTGGAGGTCAGCACTGCCAATCTTGTACCAGAGCCCCAAAACTGGGCACAGTGCTCCAGATCTCCAGATGTGGTTTATGGAGTTTTTTTTCCCATTAAATTTCTTTTTCCATAGTGAATCTTACAGACCCTGCCTAGGCATACACTTGGCATCAAATTTCCCCTTTCACATTGGGAAAGCTTCCCAAAAAATATGAAAATTAATAAAGTCTGTGTGTGCACGTGTGCACACTTACTTAGGCATGATTCCTGTTTGAAGATTCAGTAGATTTTCTTTTAATTAATACTTTTCACAAGTCTCTCTTAGAACTACAGATTGAGCCCTGCACAAAGGTGCTGCCCTGCTCAGAGGCTCCTCTGCAACCCCAGCAGGAGCTGTGCCCTTTTCCTGAGCTGTCTTTGACTTTGCTTGCACAGAGGCAGTGGGATCAGATGGTTTCTTTTCCTATCCCCTCTCCTTGCCCACGGTTTCTCCTAATTAGTGCTCTGAGCTTTTTCTGCCAAGAAGAAACTTTTTTGGGGGATCAGTCAGAATTGCTCCAGCAAGGCTGGTACGCTCTGTGCTGGGAGGTGCTGGAGCTGTAGAGATCAGATTGATAGGAATGAAGGGTGCAGCCAGAGCTGGAGAAAGGGAGCACAAATACTTTAGGAAAGGTTAAAGAAGGTTGGGGTCCAGGCAGGTTGCAGAGCAGGAGGCAGAGTTAGGGGCTTACAGAAGGAGGGGGACTCAAGGGGAGGAAGGGAGCATTTGCTGGAGGTGAGCATCCCAGTGAGGGTGAAAAGATGTTCAGTGTGAGCTTTGCTCTTTCCAAAAGAGCTCATTTGCATGTTGCAGAAAAGCCAGTGCTGCTGAGACAGAAGCTGAGGGTGAAAGGGAGGGAGTCAGCAGCACTGCGATGAGATGAGGGACCAAACACGCCATGGCAGTCATCCCCTTGCTGGGTCAGGCTCTGCTCTGCGGCCACAGTGAGTATTTCTGGACTCCCCGAGCTTTGCAGAAGGACATTAGCTAACAGATATACCCAGTGGCAACTCCAGGATGAGCCATCTCCATGTCCCTGTGGAGAGTAGAGAGCTGGGATGTGAATTGAAACCTCCTGCTGTGCCAGAGAAGTAGAAGTCCAGCTCCAGCTCTCCATCCAGGCAGCATCAGAATGGGCTCAAGCAGCTGGAAAGCAGCAAAACCAGGGGCAGAAATCTGTTTCTCTGCATTTGCTGCTCATCTATGTCTCTACCCTGTGGTGAGCTCAGCAAGCTGGTGAGTACGAGCAGACCTGACTCTGGCTCAGTTCTTCTTTTGTTCTGCCATTGACAAATATTCAGGGATTGAAGTGAAATACTATGTTTTTCTCTTCCAAAGGAAAATTAAAACAAAACAAAATTAAACAAAACAAAAAAAGCCAGAAGGGGTGGGAAGGAGTCCCTTTTGTATGCTGCACCGGCGAACCCTTGTCATCCTGTAGCAGGAAGCCAGCACACATGAATATTCCTGTGCAATATGCACAAGTGATGAGCCCCATATGCAGGCCTTGGGAGAAATTAAATGTTTTCTACGGCATTTTCCAAAAAAGCCTTTCTATCAAAGTGCTTGGTCAGGAGCCAAAAACACCACAGCTTTCGTGGCCCCAGCTGGTTGACACTTTTTTATTATTTTATTTTTAAATGCTGATGAATATTTTCTAATTACAAAACAAGCCCTCCCCTAAACGGAGTCTTGCCCCAGTGGATGGAGGGAAGCCAGAGATTGGGTGGGGGCTGGAGGCCACTGAGGACTCCATGGCTGCTCTTGGCTGATGGTTTTCTCTTCCTTCAGTGCTGGAGCTTGCAGGAAGGCTCCTGAGACAAAAGCCACACGTGGTTTACATCTGCCCTGCTACGCCTGGTGGAAGGCAGCCAGCCAGGCTGGGGTGGCACCCTGGTTCCTGCCTGCTGCCTGGCCCCCAAGGGAGGGGAGGAATGAGTGCAGGCTCCAGGCAGGAGATTTGAAGCACACCAGCTTCCTGCGGTGATCACTGGAGTGTGCAGCTAGGCAAGGGGATTTCCAAATCAAATCTGGCATTGCGAGGACTGTCCATCATACACTGGCTGCATTGCCTGCAAAGGTGAGAAGGAGCAAAGCCATGGTGTCATTTTAGGGATGGAAGAGATTTTAGGGGTGGCTGCTGGAGGGAGTGGGAGCCTGAGAAGAGGCAGATGCACAGGATGAGACTTGATGCTGGCACTTGTCTTGAGCACAGAATCAAAAAGTCTTTATAGTTTTAAGGCATGTGAACATGGTGTAGATTTGGAGAGGGGATGACCTATCATGGGTATAAATGGGAGATTGGCACTGGTTCTGTGGGCTGGAAGGAACAGGAGAGCCCAGAGAGTCAAACAAGAGCCTGGCTGATGGAGCAGGGTGATTGTGCAGGAAGTGTGGGGCCAAGCAGGAGAAGTATCAAGCACCCCTCTGCTTACTCCTGGAGTCTGGTAACATGGCCACCTCCAGACTCACAGCCTCTAGGATTGCCCTAGGATGATTAAGACCTGGATCTGTGCTCCTTGGATGTGAGTCTTCATGGCAGATCACAGAGGCCACTGCATTCATGTTTCATGTTTGGCTTTGAGGGCTTACTAGTGGAAAATGTGTCTTGCTGCAGGAACACTGGCAGCCCCTGCCCTCACCTCCAGCCTCCTTTGTGACAGCCACATGGCTTGAGAGTGGCAAAGCTCAGGGGATGGAGAAAAAGGCTTTGGGATCTTGCAAAGTGGGGCTTCTCCCAGCTGAGTTTTTTTCCTCCTATATGGCCACATTGGCTTCAGTCTGCTTCCAGTGTAGGCAGGGAGGAAGGTGATGGTACATCCACCTTGGATGCTGTATCCCATAAAGAATAAGAAAGAAAAAAATAAAGAAGGGAACTGAGTAGTTTGACATCACTAAATCAGCTCTGGGGCTTGGTACCAATTTCCCTCCCTTGCAGGGCTGAAGACAAATTGGTTTTTAATCCAACCTCTTCTTTATTGAGTATTCATTTAATTCTGCTCACTTTGCATGGCAAAAATCTTCCTCCAAGTGTACATCTTCTTGGCTTTGTTTTTTGGAAAGAGGCTGAGACCCAAATACAGTCTCACACCATGCCTCACCTGCCAGTGGCAACACACAATGATGCTAGGTTTCCCAGAGCCGTGCTTGGAGAGAATCCTCATTTCTAAAGGGGTATTTTGTTTCCACCATCACTGCCAAGCACACCACCCCATCCCAGCACGGGTCTCAGTGGACAATCATTCCAATCCTCCTCTCTGCCCCGCGGGAGCTGCTTCCCTGATGTCAGACAGGGAATGCCCCTAACAAACGTTAATTTAAGAGCGTAAAGCCCAGGGGCAGCAGGAGGTCACAGTTGGCACAAACATGGTGTTTCGTCCTTGATAATTAAACTTTCCTGTAGTTTTGGGCAAGATACTTTCTTGAATTTTATTTCAACACAGCTGCCTCCAGCCAACCCTATTTCTCCCTCCTCACCCTCTGCTTGCCCTCATCAAACACTGTCTGTGAGGTCTGGGGCAGGATCCCAGGGAGGCTGAGGGTCCCCAGGGGTTTTCAGACAGGTCCTCAGCAGCCCCTTGGTCTCACCTCACAAGGTCTGCTGGCTCCAGGCTCTGACAGTCACAGCCCTTCAAAAAGGCAGCAGTTGGAGGCCAGGAGAGGGGCGCCTTCCTGAGGCTTTGGAGTACCCCCAGCCCTTTTCAGCAGTGCTGCTTCTGCCTCTCATGGCTGCTTTTCCCTTTCCACCAGCTGCATCCAGGCAATTCTAAGTTGAGAGGGGACAAGGGAGCGGGGGCCAGTGAGGTCCTGCTGCAAACTGAGGCAGCAGTGGTGTCAAGACAGTTGCTGCCACGTGTGAGGCTTGGCTATGAGTAGGGCCACTGGGGGGTCAGAGCAAAAAGAGATCAGTTCTTACCCCCTGCTACCCCAGGAGGGCATTTGCAAGCAGTAGAGCACAGGCACATCACCCCAGTCCCACTGCCAGCCTTAGGCTCAGTTCTGGGGCAGACCCCTGTGTCCACTAAAGAGGCTGCTGGCAGCAGAAAGCCTTCCAGCATCACTGGAGCCATCATGGGCTGCTTTCATGGAAGGGTGAGATTAAATCCTCCCTTCAACACCACCCTTGTACCTTGTCATCAGGGCATTATGGAGAATCCACATGCCTCATATTTCCCCTTCAGTTGCCTGCTTCAAAAACTGGGTGCTGCTGTGACGCATGGACACAGACCCCAGAAGGCTGCACAGGACATGCTGGGCACCTGTGAAACCACATGGGGTGAGTCTGGTGATGGAACTGGGTGGAAATGGGTGAAGCAATGACTCTTCAGAATGGGCAGAGTTCACCTCCAGTCTTCTTTTTCCTGCCCATTTTTTGAGCAGTATTCTTGCAGTGAGGAGGGGGGCACAAGGCAGCCCATATGCAGGTGGAGGACAAATGTCCTCACTGTCACATCTGTCCTCTCTGCCTGCAATGGCTTGTGTCCCCACATCAACTTTTTGGGCCAGTGACACCAAGATAGTTGGTGGTCTGAAGGCATTAGAGGCAGTGGGACACAGTGGGGACCAGTGGGGAGCCCAAAATCCCCAGCTTCCTGAGCCTCTGTCTGCCTTCAGCAGTGTTTGCTGCTCTCCCTGAGCCTTGGAAGCTGCCTGGCTCCTGCCTACCCCATCCTCCTGCCAACTTGTACTGCAGGAATAGAGGAGAGATGAAGCAAAATAACACAAGCCATAGTCACCATCCCTGGAGGTATTTAAAAGACATGTAAATGTGGCACTTAGGAACAGGGTTTAGCAGTGGACTTGGCAGTGTTAGGTTTACAGTTGGACTTGATGAGGTTTTTGTCCAACCTAAATGATTGATTTTATGATTCCATAATCCTGGGGCATCTCTAAGGAGACAGCATCAGAGTCACTGGAGTGGCTTCCTCTGTGCCAACAGCTTAAAAAAAACAACAAAGAAAGCCCAAGCAAAAAGCCAAGCTAAAATTAAAATGCCTGAGAAGCTCTGTACAACTGGGTGTTCCATCAGTCACTCTCCCAGTCCTGCTAAGCCAATATCTCCTTCCCTCTATGGACAAGACATCTGCCAAGATCTCTTTTGGCACTCCTCAGCCCAATCCTGCTCATGTCCCTGAGCCCCAGCAACACAACTTCAGACTCTCATCCTCCTCTAGCTCTCTCTAAGCATGCTGCAAAAAAGAAAACCTGCCCTGCTGTTTGAGCAGCAGTGCTGTGGCCTCAGTCTTTGGATGCCTGTCTTGATTCAGGAATGAGCTGTAGCTCTCCCTGACCTGGAGACATCACCACCAGGAGGTTTACTGGGGCCAAGACAGCATGGTCCTGCCTGTGCTGGAGGAAAGGGATCCTGCAGGGATCCCAGCAGGGACCCCAGCAGCATGGCTGGGGTCACAGCTGGCAGTTCTGCCCTGTTTGCCCCTGTGCTTCCACGGCAGTGCTGTGCTCTTCCCCTCCTATAATCCCAGTGCCAGTGCCCACAGTCTGTCCAGCCCCTTGCCTGGGTGCTGCAGAAAACAGCCCTCCAGAGGAGCAATTTTGGGCTAGTAAGAGATGCAGCCTTCATGTTTCAAGCAAAATAAGTTTTCTGTGGTACCTGTATCTGCAGGTGCTATGGAGGGGGATGCTAAAGCTGCTGTGGCCACACATGCCCCAAAATCTCTACTAGCAGTGACCACAGGAAACACCATGCTCCTCTGTGCTGTGTCTGCTGTGTCATGGGGATCCAGCTGGTAGAAGTCTGTCAGAACAAGCCCTGTCTGTCCTCCCTTTCCTCTTTATTTTGCTCAGGATGGCACAGGACCATGGCACAGTCCAGATTTTAATACTATGCTGCTTTTCTCTGCACTTGAGCTTTGGATCTGAAGGGATGCTGGGCATTTCATAAAGCAGACTCACTAGAGATTCCCCCCAAGACAGGATTGTGAGCAAAATCATTGGGGGACAGAAGGGCAATGCAGCCTCGCAGACAAAAATAAGAAAGGTTGCCAGCACTTGACTGGAAAGCACAAACCAAACCTAGCGTGAGACAGCAGGACTTTACTAAAGTATTTGGGGTTGTTTGCTCAGTGAATGGGAGTTTGGTTTTGATTTTGTGGTGTTGTTTTGGTTTTGTTCCACATCATTAATTTTTTGCTTTTGTGGGTGGAGGCTGGGAATCAAAGTGCCAAAAATCAGCGTGACACCAAGAGCTCCATCCCACAGTAACCACAGCCGGGAGACTCACTATCAGCAGGAAGTGCTCCCAAATATGCCCATCTTAGGTGATTTCTCCAGCTTCCAGAGAGGAACACTGGGGAAGCACCTGAACCACATGAATTTTGTATCTCCAGTCTCTCTCCCTTCTTTGTCTGATCTCTTCTGTCTGTCTCTGACATGGCACCATCTGTGGAAAAACACTGCTCAAGACCACATTTGAATGGAGGCTCCAGATAAAAAGTGCTGGTTCTGGCAGTTCATTAATAGAAGCAAAGATCCGATTGATTCCTGCAATCTCTCTCTGCAGGGAGTCAGGGAGTGCTCAGTGCAGAGAAAAGTTGAGTAAAAAGAGAGGGAAAATTTCATTTTCCTTTGTTGGTTCCAGCTTTCCTGCATCTCAGAGGCTGCATGGGTGGGGCTGTGGGCTCTGGAGGAGTGGGGCTTGGGTATGGCAGCTCTTCTGAGCATCCTCTCCAGGTGGCACTGGTGTATCTGGGGATAGTCCTGGGACAATGTTGCTCCTCTGCCGTGGGGATTCAAGCCCTTCCTGTCCTGCTGTGCTTCCTCACAGTGCCAGTGTTGAAGACATGTGATGCTTATTAGTATTCTGTTCCTTGTGTTGGCTTTTATCACTGCTGGAGCAGACAGCGGGTCTTGGACCGCTGCCTTCCACTTGAAGAAAAACTGGTTGACATGGTGGGAGCTGTGAGGACAGGTAGGGGCTGTAGGAAACATCCCCCTTCAAGGCTCCAAACAGGAACAAGGAATGGGCACCAGCCAGCAGCTGCCTGCACAGCAGCATTGCCCCACAATGGGTGTGGGATCAGGGGCTGTTGCTGGCAGGGTCACTGGAGAGGTTCCATCGACTGTCCCTGTCCCATGCTCTCCTGACATCATGCCCCTGCCAGTCCTCAGGCTGTAGCCTGAAAGAGATCATAGCACCCCAGTGTGTTCCAGGGGTGGACTGCACTGTCCTGATGATTTTGGGTACCAGTTTGAAGAGATGCGAAGTGGGGTTTGAGAGGAGAGAACTCCATCTTGCTCCTAGAGCAGGAATCCCCCAGCCCCTGGAGCTGCAGGGTGACAACCTGCTCCTGGGACTCTCAAGAGCCTGGTGGTCTTTCTACAGCTCCCTGCCCCAGTGAGAACATGTCACCATGATGCACAGAAGCAAGAAATTACCTGTCCTGGGAGCCAACTTGCCAGTCTGGGAGATTCTCAAACAGCCTGAGAATCTTCATGGGTTGCTCCTCCCCAGACAATCCCAGCTACCTCTGGAGCTCCTAAACTCCACATTAACTCCTGAAAAGCAGCTCTTATCTAACTTGGGCTGATTCTCCCTCCCAAAGAGCTGCTTTCTTCAGCCCCATGGATATGGGGAGCAGCTTTCTTCATTGCTTTTCACACTGAGACACCTTGCCAGTGGCATCCAGGGAAAATGGAGCATCCTTCAGCAGGTATGTTGGAACCAAGAGCTCTGCAATTCCACAGCTGCCTTCAGGGACACACCTTCAACCAAAGCAGCTGGGAAGGATCCTTCCACCATTTGTCTACCTCCTAGACCACAAGGGCAGGAGGGTCTGCGCTGCCATCCAGGGGTCCAGCAGTGTTCATTGATTGGGATGGCAGAGGCAGAGTGATGAAGGAGCTCTGCTCTGGGGTGCTCCTTCCTCTAGGGTATCCTCTTCCTTGTGGTCTTCGCTTCACTACCAGAAAGGGAGGAGGTGGAGGGAGGAAAGTCACAGTCCATGAGAGCCAAGAGTGAATTTATTTCAGCTGGCCCCAGTCATCCCTGTGGCACTCATGGTTGGGGGAGCAGTGCTAATTGCTCTGTTGACAGTGGGGGTTTAAATTAGATTTAAGAAAGCTTTTGAAGCAGTGGGGATTCTGTCTCTGCAGATAAGGCTTTCTGATAGCATGTATGAAGGAGATGATAAAGTCCCTCTTTTCTCTCTTCCTCTTAGGCAGCAAAGACAAGTTTAGTGCTGACAGGGCACTGTAAGGCCAGAAGGCTTTAGGGCTGTTAGCAAGTGACTGACATTAAGTGACAACTATTTTTTCCTCTCTTTTCCCTTGCTGCCAGGGACAATCTAACAGGAGGAAACAGCACTCAGTGCTTTTGGGTGCCCAAGTACTGCTGCCCACATGTGGTGCAATCCCTGGGAACTAGGGGCTGGAGCGTGTCTTGCCCACTTGGGTGCTTCACTGCTCATACCAGCATCACATCTTGCCCTTGGGGAGGGATGGCATGCCACAGGAGGCACCCTGGATCCCCGGTGCTGGGGGAAGCTGTGTGAACATCTCTGGCAAATGTCTAGGCTGAGGAATTGAGAGTGGCTTTGGTAAGGGTGTTGTTTCTCCTTCAGTAATGCTGGAGCCCAAAAGGTGCCTGCTGTGAGGTCAGGGGCATTGTGATATCTAGAGTTTGCATCTGCACTACAGGCATAGTACCATACCTCAGGAAGAAGCAGACCATGATCTAGCCTGCAGGACAGATGGGCTGCTGTGCCTGCAGTCCACATCTGCACTCCAGGAGTTTGGTACCGCCTTATAGCCAGCACCTGTGGAACCAGGTGTGCAGTCCCACCTGCACTGAGCATCTCGGTACTGGGGGTATCTGAGCACGTGTTGATGCTGTCTGCAGTGCAGGCAAACTGTAGTAGCTACAGCCCATGTCTGCAGCACAGGTGTCTATCCACAGCCCGTTCTGCAGCACAGGTGTCCATCCACAGCCCGTTCTGCAGCAGAGGTTGTACCACAGCATCAACAGTCACTGTGGGCAATGTAGTCACACTGTGGTGCCTGCTGTGGGCACCTGCAGGACAGGTGCTGCAAATCTCCTTTGGAAGGCTCAGGGCAAAGCTGGAGGGGAATGAAACAACTAAACAGAGTTTGTTTTCCCCCAGTTCACCACTTTGGAGCCAGACCCCATAGCAGCACGTGGTGGGGAATTGTCTGATGGAAGCCTTTGTCATGAGAACACTAGGTTATGAAACTACCACTTTTCTTTTGAGGCAGCCACACACTTATAGAATGAGGAATTTATTTATTTATTTATCATTTCTGAGAGCAGCCTGTGGCAGGTGAGAGTTGTGGTGAGAGACTGGGGTGCATCCCTCACTAGCCAGTGACAGCCCTACCCTGGAGCTGCTCTTTCCAGGTACCAGTTGGTACTCTATTGCTAAAGCTGTGGAGATTATACTACAGGAGAGCTGGAAGGGATCCAGCCCTTTGCCTACTTAAAAGAGGACACCGGGACTGTTCAGCAGAAAGAGGCATCCTACTTTTTGCATGGATACACAATCCCTATCACTCCTGCTGTGCCCCCTGTGACTGTCCTCACCCCATCACACCACAACAGCTAATGTCACATCACTGTGCCCCTTCAGTCCTCATCCAACTCAGGGAACACGTGCCTGGAACCATGTTTGGTTTAGGCTGAGAGCTGCTGGAGGGGACCTTATCCATGTCTTATTCCTGTGTTGTCTTCTGCTAAGAGTGACCATTACTGATGCCCTCACTATCCTTGGTGTAGAGGACTAGGCAGGGAAAAATCAGCCAGCCCTTTGCTCTCTCCCCAAACAGGAAGCTGTGGACTGGGAGAATGGTTCCAGAGCTGCTGGTCTACCACTTCACATGTTCCCTCTCCCCCTTTCCTCCTCCCCAAGTGCCTCTTTCCTCTCTACCTCCAAGAAGTTATTCATTACAGGGGGGAAATCTACCTTTAGCACAGAAGATTGAGTTTCACACTGCAGGCTTTGCTGTGTAATAAATGTGGTTGTTCTCCATCACCTGTAAACTGCTCCCTACTGGCATGGGGACACAGCTCAGGAATCTGCATACCTGGTGAGGTGCTGCTCACTAGCCTGTGCCCCTGAAATACTGGGGTGCTGGCTTTGGCTAGAGAAACAGATAAACAAGTAACTACAGCAACAGAAATTTGCGTTGGAAACATCTGCAGAAATTGTAAAGGCTTTGTTATGTACTTGGGGAAAAAAAAAATCAACCAAAAAAACAAAAGCAAAACCAAAACAAAACAAAACAAAAACCAAAAAAACCGAAAGAAACAAAACCCCCCAAAAAAACAGCCAAACAAAGCAAATACAGCATGGAATATTCAAGTGAGAAAAAGTTGGTTTTCTGGCTAGATTTTTTTTGTCCCAAAATAGTTCTGCTCCTGCCTGGTCACAGGGCTCATCTCTAAGAAGAAATGAGGTATTCCAAGGTGAGAGCAGCGAGTGGTCAATTCTCTGTACTGTCACTGAAAGCCTCTGCCTATGTCCTGGCCATGCCACAGAGTCCTCAGGGATCTTATCTGGATCCCTCTGCTCTCTCTTACTCCACCTGTATCCCTTGAGACTATCAGTGCTTTGGGACAAGAACCATTCCTTGATGCATAATTTCTCTGTTTTGATGCTGGCCTAGGCACATGGGCAGGAGCAGCAGCAATTGTTTTAAGAGCTGAATGAGATGAGGGAGGAGCAGCAGGGGGTGGGCAGCAGGTGGCTTTGTTCCCTGGCAGGGCCAGGAGGTAGAGCATGATGCTGGTGATGATGTTTGCACTGAGCTAAGCTGAAGGCTATATCAAGGACATCTCACATTTTTCAAAGAGAAGGCTGGTTGCTGGGTGGTCCTGTCCTGCCTCCTGTCATTGCCATTGTCCCCAGAAATGTGGTGACTGCACTTGCTGGAGATATCTGGACTGTGGGGAAGGGAGACTCTGGCCCCTGGTTCTTTGTGTGCTTCAATTCCTGGTGCCACCCATCAAGTCCCAGAATTGTATGGAGGGAATATTCAGTGGACAGTATATTTAGGTGTAAATACGGAGAGTTGCTCCTTGGTTGGAGGTGGTTTACAAGATGCTCAGGGCCCCACATGCCACTAGTACCACAGGATATGGTACTGCCACCTGCCTCAGGTTCCAGCCATCAGGTTCCACTCCCTGAGCTGCCACTTATGATGCAGCTGGAGCACAGATGGGCTGGCAGTCAGGGAGCCATGCTGTAGGCACAGAGGGGACACATGGAAAAGGCAGTGGAGAGCAGGGACAGAAGCAGGAGGGCAGAAGAAGAGTGAGTGATAAGAAAGTTGTAATTAGCACTTAGCGCTCCTGCCCAGAGCTTTCAGAGGAAGGTCATCTTCATTATCTCTGTTTTACAGATGGGGAAACTGAGGCATGGGGAGACAGTGATTTGCTCAAGGTGACCTGTGAGGACTGACTGCAGGGTCTGGGACTTGCATGTTCGTGCTCTGCAGCACTAGCACACTGGGAATGGCTCTTGCTGCCAGCCCTTCGAGCCCAAACCCAGCACTGAAAGATCAGTAGTAAAGGACATGGACCCCCTTCTCTGCCCATCTCCAGGCTCTCCTCTTCAGACCCACTATCTCCCTCAGCATTCCTGCCCCTGAGATACATTTGAGATCAGGCTGGTCCAGCTGCCCCACAAAATCTGCTCATGAAATCCCACCCAGCTATTCTTGCCTTTCCCTCCAGCCCTGCAAAGATTTGCTGTGAACCCGAGGCCATCTGGGCTCCTGCAACAGTCGTGTTGGGTAATGGGATATGTTTTGCTGTTTTTTTTTTTTTTTTCTCTCGCCAATAGAGCTCCCCCTTTATTTAGGTTTAAATGGATGCCATCTGGCTAATGAGCCCATACTCATGTTCTAGATTAAAAGGCAATCCTGTGCACATTACCGATACAGCACTAGAGATTAGAGAGGCTTAAATGGTTTTGAAGGTGCAATTTGCTTTTCATGCAAGGTGCTATTTACCTCCTGATGGGTGGGCCAGCATCCCGTTGCTGCCCCCAGCAGCTCCCTCCTAGCTCTAGTCTCCTCTACCAGCCCTGGCTGCAAGAAAATGAGGGGGCATCTCCAGCCTAGCAGGGCTGTGCAGGGTATCCTTGTAATTGTTGGTGCCACTTCTCCACTCCTTGGGGAGGCTTTTTGGTGCAGGCAGGATGTCTTCATCACTTCCTTTCTTAGTTGTCACCCTCTCCACACCTCCCTGCACCACAGCATCCCGTGGGACAAGGCACAGCTCACCAGGACAGAGAAGCCTCAGCCCTTCTCCCAGCCCAGAGAAGTGGAGGACAACTGTGGTCCATCAAGATATTGATGGCAGGTGCTGAGGCTTAGGTTTCTGCTGAGATCAACATCTTCCACGTCCTAATCACCAACTGCTGCTGTGAACTACCTGGGTATGCTCCCATCTCCTCAAAATCCCTCTGCAACCCATTTGCAGGTAGTGTTGGCTCCTAGGATGATGCTGCATCTGCCAAGGAGAGCCCAGCACCCGGGGTTGGCTTTCCTAAGGGAAATGTTGAAAATGAGATGGGAAAGATAGAGCATTTGTGCAAGGCATATCATCACCTCCACACACCTCCCACGGAAAGTACCACAGGCTATCGAGTGATGAAGCGTGTGCCAGCAAAATGCTTCATTTTGCAGTGAATTTCCCCTTGGCTGCAATGGAGCTGGTTTTACAGTCATCTCCTTGCAGTCCATCACTGGGGTCTCTCAGCACTGGGGGCAAACCCTGACTGCTCCTGCCTGTGTTTGCTTCCACAGATGGCTAACCCTGTCCGGTCAGCCTGCTGCGTGGTGCTCGCCGCAGTGGTGGTGGTGTACGCCCAGAGGCACAGCCAGCAGGGTGAGTCCTTCACACCTCCCAGGTCCTGGGGGTCCTGAAAAATGGGAATGCTGCTCCTCCAGCCTCTCTCCTGGGGGAATCTGGGTGCACCCTCCAGGTGTACCTGATAAAATTTTTGTGCATGTTGTCATTCTGTCTATGACAAGTGTCCCCTCCAACCCATCACTGTGGGATTTGGGCATCCCACGTCTTGCTCTGCTGATGCCCTTTGCCCTGCTCACAGCTCTCTATGTTCCTATTGCTTTGGACCCCTTTGCCCACTCTTTTGTGGATGCCTGCCCCATGCAGCCCACCCATGAAGGGATGAAGAGTTGGGAGGAAGCATCAGCCTGACAGCTCCATGACACCCTGCCTCACTACAATAATGGGTGGTGCTTCATCCTGCTCTCACCTCCTTGGAGTGGCTTAATCCCCATTGCCACCACACATCTGTGCCCACCACTAGCTCACATCTCTCCAGTTTGACAGGGGATACAGGGCTTCTTTTAGTGGTGGCTTTAGAGAGATTACACTTCAGAGTCACTACTGGCTGGAGGAGCCTCACATGATCCTGGGTCTACACAGGAGGAGGAAAATTATGGTTGAGTCCTGGTGTAGAGTCCAGCTCTGAAAAAACAGGACAAAATGGGGAACCTCCAGAGCTCACTGCTTTTCCTGGGAGTCTGTAGTTGCTTTTAGGTGATCTTAGAGGAGAATTTTGCTGATTAACTCCAGTAAAGACATCTATGCATCCTTGGGCTCTGTGAACTTGAGCAACCCAGCCAGACTGCCCCACTGAGCTGCCCTAAATCTAGTTGGGTGGGTTTACATTGCCACAAGCTTCCAAGTCGGACACAAAAGAGCCAGGGTTTGGCAGCACATCCGCATTCCATTGGGACAGCCACTCTCTGGACATGGAAGGAGCTTGTTGGCTGGCGTTGCAGGAATGTTCCCAATCCCTTCCCAGGGTGCCTGCTCAAAGCATTTGGGCATTGAGCTGGACGCTGCTTGTGGTGGTGTGATGCTTCCTGCAGAGAAGCAAAGCTGCCCACATCTGCTGTGCTTGCAGGATCACTACCTGGGAAGCTTTAAAGGACCTGGCCATAGGACTGCCAGAGCACCCTTTGGATGCATGATGCAGCTTCCTGCTGTGCTGTAGGAACAGTAGCCCAGACCTGTTGCACAGGGAGCTGCACAAAACACAGAAATGCCAGGTACTTCTGAGTTGCACACACTTGAATTGTGTTGTCTAGACAGAAACAAATGCTGCTTCTAACCAGTAAGCAGGACCGCACATTTTGCCACTGACAGCTGGTGGAGAGCCGCAGTGACTGTTACCTTCTGCTCTGTAACACAGCAGGATTCAGGGGTTTGGCAGCATAGCGTCCCATGTCCTCATGTCCCTCCTGTTTCCCTTGCCTGCCTGTGTCTGGGAGGGAGGTGTCTGGGGCAGCAACTCAAAACTGAAGGTGCTGAGGCCCTGTGTGCACCAACAAATGCCTGAATGGAGTGTGAGAAGTCAGGCAGGGCTCTTCCCATCTGTAGCAGCTTCACTGGGGGACAAAAAATGGATATAGGGTCAGAAAATTAGTTACAAAATAGTAGGATAACTTCAGGACTGTGCTCAATCTGTTCCCCAGAGGCATTGTGTGTCCCTCCTGGGCACCTCTCTGAAACTCTGAGGTATGCTCTTGACAGGAGCTTTGGAGCAGCAGGTCTCCTGCCCACCCCATAGCACCCGGCTTGGACACAGGCAGGTGAACACTCTAGACCCAGAGCTTGTGCCCTGTGTCCCCCACCCAGAGCTCACCCCCTGCCCTGCTGCAGCCTCTCCTCACCAACCAGCCCCAGACCTCATTCCCCACTAGCCGGGCACTCAGGCTGGAAAAGCACAGTGGGAATGAGGTGGGAGGATGGATTAATCCCATTGGTGGCAGGGACCCGGTGGAGTGGGGGGAAGATGCTGGCATAGAGTCCATTTATCATGCACTTGAGGCACGTTCGACTTTAATAGCTCATGAAGCACTTTAAGAGATGCATTAGCACTGAATACTTGAGTGAGGAGGATGTGACAAGCTGTTAAGTGAGCATGAGCACTGCGAGGGAGCCTGGCCACCCTCTCCTGGCTCTCATATGCACCCCGGTGATTACTGGAGTTTACTGGAGCGTCCTGCAAAGTGCCACATGAATTAATAAAAGCAGCGTCAGGCTTGGTGAAAGTGAGGATGTTCTTGTATTAACCCCTCTGTTGCTCACATTTAGTCCTTCACCTTGGAGGTGGCAGAGCCCTGGATGCATCTGTCTGGGATGCAGAAGCCTGGGATCATCCCCAGTGTTGAGGGAAAGGAGTGGAGAGGTTCAGAGGTCAATGGGTTTGGGGTTCCTGTGACCTTTGGGGTGACAGAGCTCCCTGCTTTGCCTCCCTGGCAGGTTGCTCAGGTTTCACATGCATCACAGAGCTGGGGACTGCAGCTTCCCACGGGGGTGGGCAGTGGGTGGTGGGAGATCAGAGATTTCCAGCAGGGAAGCCCCAGGGGGATGCTGAGAGGCTGGCACTAAAGTTCTGGGTCGGGCAGTGGGTTTGGGGTGTTCTGCTGCCAGGAAGCACAAAGGGGCAATGGAAGAGGGTGTCCAGGACTGTCATCCCCAGTACATGAATAACCAGCTCTGGATGGGGATGCCAGATTGGGCCAACCTGCCTGCAGAGATGGGTATTACCCTGGACAGCCACAGGGCTGTCCTCATCTGCACAGATCCAGCTGGCATGAAAGGATGGACAGGAGCTGCAGGAAGAATGGGAGAGCACACAGTAGGCAGAACAGGCTGAAAACCTGGGAGAGAAGGGGAGAGCTTTGTGCCCTCCACAAATAATCACAGAATGGTTTAGGTTGGAAATATCATCAAGCTCCAATCCCCCTGCCATGGATAGCAATGCTTCCACTAGACCAGTTTGCATAAAGCCCCATCCAGTCTTGCTGTGAACACTGCCAGGGATGGGACATCCACAGCTGCACCAGTGCCTCACCATCTTCAAAGTCTCACCATCTTTATTCTTTATATCTAATTTAAACCTACTCTCTTTCAGTTTAAAGCCATTACCCCTTGTCCCGTCACTGCATGTCCTCGTGAGAAATTCCTCCTCAGGTCTCTTGTAGCCCCTTTATATACTGGGCAGTACTATGAGGTCATCCCAGAGCCTTCTCTTCTCCAGGCTGAAGTATACAAAGTATCTCAGCCTTTCCTCATAGAAGAGATGTTCTAGCTCTCTAATCATCTTCCCTTTATTATGTATAGCTCCATTTTCCTTCCTGTGTTTTTTTCTCCAGGCAGTGGTTGCTGCCAATTTATTTCAGAATGGAGGAAGGTGATGGGGAAAGCTGCACAGAGCACTGATGCAAAGCTGACTGCTGTGACACTCACACCTTTGGTTGTCCAAGGCCTCCACCGTGTGAGCACAGAGCTGGTGAGGGGTCCCTGCAGTGCAGAGACCTCCTCCCTAGCAGGGCCTGGGTGCCTTCAAAGGTCTGGGAGACATCACGGCATGAGCTTTGGGGTTTAACCCGAGCTCTGGTGTGGGAAGTGTGTACATGGTGGAGATGCCTAACCACATGTCAGGCTACCAAGTGTACATGCATGGGTGATTTCAGCTTTCTATACTGAATGCTGTGAGTGCCTATGGCTGGACTTATCTGTTCTTATTAAACCCAATGCCCACAGCAGTCGTGAAAAGAGGGAATTCTGCTTCCCCAGCCTCTTGCTGTGACCAAGGCATCTTCCCCATCCATCAGCTCTGCCAGAGTTATGTCCACATCTGTCCCAGATTGAGATTTCTTTGCTTTTAAAAGAGGAGTAATTCTGCTTTATTGATCCTTACCTTGCTGAATTAACTCGTGTTTAAACAATAATTATGTTTTCACCCAGGAGAGGAGACAAAGAGATAAAAGGCTCTGAAAATGAATGCACTTCAGACGCCACATGCTGGGGTTAATTTATTGATAGGCGTAGAAGCTCCCATCTCCTTGCTTCCTCACCAGCAACAAGCAATTAGCCCCCATCACTCCTCAGCTGAGGAAAAGAGAGATTTTGTTTCATTAGTCTCCCTTTTTTCCTGCTCCCTTAAGCCCTGACTAATCTTTTGCAGTCTGTTCTGGTGCAAAGCCTCCCGAGGGCTCCAGTTTGCACATGCTTCGTTAGAAATGCTGCTGCAAAAACAAAGCCTGGACCAGTAAATAGCCTTCAAAATGCACAGCAAAGCTATGCAAATTGGATTTTCAAAGCAAAACCAGCTGTAGATAGGAAAACCTCTCTCCCCTTCTAGAACTGCCCAACCTTGTCTGTGTTGTAATTTTTGGCTGACAGGGATGTGACCAGCTCTTTCTGGACTCTGCTCCTTCCATGTAAGTCAGCCCATGCCAGGGAATGCCATCTGCCTGGCATGCTTAAACTAGACACTTTGGTTTTGGAGGTGTTCTCTGGATTTGCTGTGTAGGAGATGGTTTGTATGTTCACACCAGGCTGTGTGTTTTGTTTGTAGACATCTGCATAGGTTTTAGTTGTTGTGCAAACACAGTTGAGTTGAGGTGCCTAGATTCAAGAGGTGTACTTGGGTGGCCTTGTGCATCCAACCTAAGATGGCTCCTACAGATACGCATTCAGAAGTATCCTCTCCTCTCCTCTCCTCTCCTCTCCTCTCCTCTCCTCTCCTCTCCTCTCCTCTCCTCTCCTCTCCTCTCCTCTCCTCTCCTCTCCTCTCCTCTCCTCTCCTCTCCTCTCCTCTCCTCTCCTCTCCTCTCCTCTCCTCTCCTCTCCTCTCCTCTCCTCTCCTCTCCTCTCCTCTCCTCTCCTCTCCTCTCCTCTCCTCTCCTCTCCTCTCCTCCCAGCACTATCACAGTGTCCTTCAGTCATGCATTAAGCAACATGACAAACATCTGTCATTTGTTGTTTGTTTTCACATGCATTCCCCAGGGTGAATGGTGTGTGCAAAAGAGTGATCTGGATTTTTTCTGTAATTTCCAGGGCACAAGCAGTGGCTGGGGAAGGCAAGGTCAAAGGGACTGACTGTGTGTGCAGAGTGGCTGGCTGGGAGGTTGGAAATGATGCCTTCTTCCAGGCTCAGGTTGGGGCCAGCTCAGGACAAAGCTCTGTCTTCTCATTACATAGTACCTTCCTACCTCACATGACACCTCCTTTTGCCTCTGGCCAGGTTTTGCTCTTAGCACTGGCACTTTATCTCCAAGTGGCTCCTGACAAGGCCTTATTGGTGCTGTCCTCCCCAGGACACCATCCTGCATTCTGAAAGTCTGACCTACATTCCTCCACTGGAGATGAATGGACTTGTGTTTGGCTGCATAAAACACATGCTCCTGCCGAGGGAAGGCTCGTATATTAACTCCTCTGGACTCTGTGTGTGATGGACTCATCCTTTCCATTATATACCTCAGCCCTTGTGTCACTGGCAAACTTTGCCAGCAACAGTTTTATGTTGCCTTCAAGATAATTGATAAGACGAGTGATTAGCAATTGGCCAAGAACAGATCCCTGTGGGGCAACACTGGGAACACCCTCCTGCAATGATGATTCTCCATTAACAATTAATTCCCCATTAGCAGTTACATTTTTTTAATCCTTCCTGTTATAACTCTGGATGCTCTCATTATCCAGCTGGCTGAAAATATCAGCCTCACTCCAAACTGCAGCCCCATTCAGCAAGGCCTGCTTAAATCATTCTGAAGGCTGCCGTTTAAGGGCAGGCATCTCTCTGCTCTCTGCCTCCTCTGCCTTGCAAAGCTAGCTCAGGATCATGGCCATCCATTGTGGACCAGCATTGTCCTGTGGGATTACTGCATCTGCTGGGGGACAGTCTGCTGGCCTATCCCATGCTGGCCAGAGGTACAACCTGGCTATAATTCAAATTGCCCTCTGATGCCTTTCCAAGGAAGGTCCATGATCTCCACCCCTGAGCATTCATTACCGTGATGGTTTTCTCACTGCCTCCCTATCTTCCCTGCCAACCCACAGCTGCAGGGAAGCAGAAGAGACAGCAAGCCCACCTGCAGGGACACCCCTACTGCAACCTATTAGATTCTGCTGCACACTGCTAGGGTGTTCAAGAGCCCAACAAGTTCTGGAGTCCCCCTCACTGCTCTGATCTTCCCTGGTGAAGGTGAGCCTGTCTAAGATGAACAACCTCAGGGCACAACTAGGGCACAAACAGGCACGAGTATCTGCATGCTCCCCTTTCCATTTCTATCCTTCTCTCTGTCCATGAGCACCTGGCTTTATTTTTCTTTTTTTTCCAGCACAAGATGCATCTCCCAAAAGGTTCTCTGTTTGCAAAATAAAAGAAAACAGCAAAAATAGCCCAAGGTCCTGGAACAACTTTTTCTATTACTGGACATCCCCCTGAGCTCAAGTAGATTTCCTGCCCAGACACAGAGTGAATTACAGCCAAGCTCTAGGCAGCTGACCTTGTGGTCAGCCAGAGCACAGGATTGCTAATAAATGTGGTCAGCCCCTACCACAAACAGCCTATTTTTAGTGCCTGTGCTCTCTTGCCCACTGCCTCATCACTCCACAGGTTCCAGAGCTGAGCATCCCACAGGGGTCCAGCCAGCAAGGCAGGATAGCCCTGTAGGGAGCACATCCCATGCTTGCTTCTCCCTCCTGGGAGCTGGGAAATCAAGAGGGTTAATTTCCACGTGTTGTCTGTTAATCTTGCACTGCAGAAAGTCGCTGGTGCATGGTGCAGTGTGGCCTGTCCTGCTGGGACACACTGCAGGAGCACGGGTCATGCCTGTCAGACAGAGATTGGAGAGCTCACAGCTCTTACCCAGGGTCTGTGTTTGAAAAATAGCCACAGGCCAGCAAAAAGATTGATGTCCCATTGTGCTAAGTGCTGTTGGAGGCAGGAGGTGAGATGTTTTTAGTGCAAGTGGGAAAGAGAAGGGAAGGACAGGAAGAAGAATAGAAGGACTGGCACTTAGGTGAGGGAAAACACAGCTTGATGGTTCAGGGCTTTGAAGTCTTGCTTATTTCAAGTTACTAAAGTTTGTGGGCATTGCAAAGAAGCTGTCTGCTTTCCATGTACAATTCTGTCCAGAGTCACTGGAATTGAATTTGCCACTTTCTGGAAATGGAAGTAGCTGTTTGAAGTGAAGCTGATGAGGTTCTGGAGATCTGTCCCATGTGAGCCATCCAAGTGCTTGGAAGGAAACCTAGTGGCAATATCTGTGATGATAACAAAAAAGGGAACTCTTCCCAAAAATAGGCCCCGTGTATTGAAACGGATCACAAACCTGTAAAAGAATCAAAGAGGGAAAAGAAAAAAGAAAACACAGCTTTAGAGTGTGGATCTATCAGGCTTTCTACAAGCCTGTGATCCCACAAAACCAGTGAAAATAGTTCATATCTGTGGTGAGGAGAAGAAACTGCCAGGAGGATCACAGTCTGCCAGGACTCATTAGTTCTGCCACTGTTAAGGAAAAACATGTCTCAGTAGTCTCTTAGGCTTCATTACACATCAACAGGCAACAAAGGAGGAGGAATGGGATTTGTAGTCCACCCAGACATCTAGAAAAGCTTCAAGTGGACTACTGCTAGCACAGGGCAATGCTGCCACAACCCATGGGGGGGGGGGGGGGCAGGACCTGCCAGGCTTGGGCTGTGCAGGGAGGGCAGCACTAAATTTGTGGATCATCTACATAATCCAGAGAGTTCTTTCCAATAAATCCTTGTTGAAACCCAGTGCTGAGCAAGGCCTGTTTGCTGGGGAGAGGCTGGGAGGAATGGTTTGGATTTCCTTCTTGGTGTTGCGTTTTCTTGCTGTATGGAGCATGAGCATGGTTTCCTCTGCTGACACGTGGTGGTAAATAAACACATTGCCACAGCAGCTAGGAGCCCCCATAGGCTGATAGAAGCCAAAATCTCATTTGCAGATTTTCAGACTTTAGGAAGCTGAGGTTTATCCCAGCATAGAGGGAATAGCTATGGGCCTTGTTCTTCATGTGACCACTGCCTGCTGAAGAAGGGCTGTGTCCAGTCCTAGCTCTGAGCTCCTTTTGGTGAGGGAGGAAGCAATCCTCATCCTTCCTTTACATTCTCAAAGTCTTCAAGAAATGGAAGAACACACAAAACTGTGACAGATGGAGCAGAAACATTTAGTGCTTCAGGGATTTGGCTTCAATTAGCCTCCAAAAGCTTGGAAAGGTCTCACCTCAGAAGTCACATGTGGCTATCTCAGTGAACCAGACATCTCATACTTCCACTACATCCTGATCCCATCAGCCCACACATCCAACAGAACTTGGACTGAATGTACCACTCGTTATTTATCCCATTTGAAGAGCGAGCTTTCAGTGTCTGAAGTACTGGATGCCCTGGGACTGCAAAGCCAATCCCCAATCAGGCTCAAAAAGCAAAATGTGGCAGCCCTGGGGGCAGCTCTGGGCACCACTTGTAGGAGCCCACAGCCTCAGCAGTGGGTGCTACAAATCATTCCCAGGACATGTCACAGTAGTTGTGTGTGGCAAAACCCAGGACCAAAAAATGTCAGGAAAGGCTGGGAGATTCATGTCCTGCACACCCATCTGTAGTGATGGGCATGGAATCACTTGCTGCTATCTTCTGCTCACCTGTGACACATCTGGGAACAATCAAAGCCGTGGATAATGGGAACACAGGCACAGCAAGACATTGAGTACAAATATGATCATCTTCTCTGCTTCCTCTGAGAGGATTTTCTGGGGTGGGAACAGAGCAAAGATACTATGAAGCATGTTCAGGAGTGCAGGTTGGAACACAACATCCATAAACCTCTGTTATTGAAGTCCTTGGTGGGGTTAATTTCTCTGAGCAGACATTGTGCTTCTGTGGAAAGGGAAATGCCAGATTCCTAATCAGACTGGGAGATGCTGGAGTGTAAAAAACACACAGAACAACTTGCAAGATGTGCAGTCTGTGCTGTGGATGAAAAGAGCATCTTTCAGCATAAGCAGTCTTGGGCAGCACTAAATGGGGTGGATCCATGCAGAGAAGCCAATATAATTGTGGCATATTAAAAGGAGAAAGAAAAGAAGGATTGAGGAGGGACTGTGGCAGGCTCGTTACAGAGGGGAAAAGAGATGTGTGTCACCATGTAATGACTGCTCTACGAAGGCCCATCAGGTGGAGAAGTGAAGTGAAACCACAAGGCAATTGACAGTGATGGAGGCAGGAGGGGTTACAGCCCTGTATGAACCATTGATCTCTTGGTGTACAATTTGCTGGAAAAGACTGATATCCAGGCTCAGCTGTTAGCAGGTGCTAATTGAAGCCAAGCAGTCTGGAGCCTCATTGCCTCCCCTTGGTTAGAGCCATACTCAGGAGGCTGGTGCTGGGGAAAGGGATTTGTGGGTGTGATTCACAGCACGGGGATAAAACAGCCTTAGTCTCTACTTAAGAGACAAGAGGAAATTGGTAAAATATTCTCCTTGCAGAGTTACATGCATGCATCTGTGTGGAGGGACAGTCCCTGTCAAGACACATCCACCTCTCAGTTCAAAATTCCCTATGGATGTGGCAAAACCTCACCTCGGGGTGCACACAGAAAGGTAGTGCCTTTCATCCCAGGTTCAACACATTTGACCTTCCTAGCTTTTTTAGTTTGTGAAGCCTGCAGCATTTCCCCAGGAGCTTAAATCTGTGTTAGCAAATTTAAGTCATCTGCCAGTAGCCAGGCTCTTCTTAGTTATCCATTCTGGAGCTTTGCAAAACAGCAGAGATCTACAGAGCTGATGCTAAAAAACATTGACCTGCAAGTCTGGGAACCCATAGGAGTTCTGCCAGCCAAGACCTCTGTGATTTGTAGGCAGAGGAGAGCTGGCACCATCACACTGAGGAATTAACTGGGATGCACAAGCTGAAGCAGGGCTTCAGCATGTGGCCTGACTTGCTTAATTCCTGCTGGATTTGCTGAGGTGTAATGAGGTGTGCCCACCTGTGCATGTATTTCTGATGTCCAGGCCTTGGGTGTGCTGCTGAATAACAATGCTGCTCACAGAGGGATGGTGGGGAATGGATTGTCTGGTCCTCCAAAGGGCATTCCTGTTCTCTGGAGAAAAGTCCACTCCATACTCAGCTGGTCTCCACTGCTAGAGGGGAGGGCTACACCTGCTGCCCCTAGGATTCAAACTGAAATAAAACCAAGGAAGTTGATTAGAATCCCTCACAGAGGTAACAGAGCTCCAGAGGGGGATCAGGGTCTCATCCTGTTGTGAGTGGCATGAAGGCAAACTCACAACACCATCACCAGCTGAAAACTAGGGTGGTGCAGAGTGTGCACACAGGGGTCTACTACGGGGAGCTTGTCCTCCTAAACCCCACATCCATTCATCCATCCAAGTGAGGATCTTGTCCAACCAGGTGGCTGAGCTGCGCTCATCATCTGCATTGTTTATGCACAAATCCACTCCCAGAGGGAGTGTGAATTGAGCCTGGAGTAGTCTTAATGGGATTCTCCATCCATAGCCATGAATTTGAGCCTTCATGGGATGAGTCACAGAGAGGCTCTGACTCCAGCCAAACCACAAGCCCTGGCAGCTTGGACTCTACAGAGTTTGTGGCTTCTCTGCACTGTGGTGTGGTAGTTCCAGCTGACTGGATGCTGTGCAAGGGAGAAACTGAGGCACATGGCAGTGAGAGGGCATTAAATCCAGAAGCTCATGTCTGTCTGTCTGTCTGTCTAGTCCTTTCCTGCGATTTCCCAAGGGAAACCTCCATGACTGGCTATAACTGTAAGCCTGGAGACCTGCCATAACTTGTGCTAGCTGCTGGGACAACTGGAGAGGCTGAGTGCAAAGGAATGAAAATCCAGTGAAGTTGCTGAGGAGTGGGAGGATGCTGTTGAGCCCTTCAGGAACTTCTGCTGTTGGGAGGGTATGTAGCATTACATAGGATTACAAGGCACAAGCCTGGTGGCCATATTAATGGCACAAGTTCCTGTGCTTAGCAGACTTGAAAGGTAGTTTTACCTTTGTGGTGGAAAGCACTGGGGTCCTGCCCTTTTCCTTTGTGTGAAGGTCCCTCAATGTGGCATAGTGGAGGGGCAGATGAGGAGCTTGGATTGCCTACTTGTGCCTCCTCACTCTTAGAGCATCGCAAAACCTTTTGGCAGAGTTAGGAGCCACAGCCACAGGCTCACCTTCCAGTGAGCTCCAGTACTGCTCCCTCTGGTGCTCCAGTGAAGTCCATTCACTCTCCTGAGACTCTTCCCTGTCTCCTTTGCTCTCAAGGAGCCTCCCCATCTTCGTCCATTAACACCCAGCCCTTGCCTTCCTCTCTCCCAGCATCACAGGGCACATCACTTTGGGCACTAAGAGAAAGAGTTTTGCTCCTCCTTGGTTTTGGAGGGTGCTCATGCTCTGTCTCTGGCCCCATACAGGCACCCTCCTCTTAGCCTTGGCTGGGTGTAAAAGCTGTGCCAGCTCCGTGGCTGCTGCTGGTGGAGAGCTTTTAGGGATGCCTGCAGGATGCCTCACTGCTGATTTACAGCTGCAGCTCACTGGGGTCTGCTCCAGCTCAGACGACTTCTCCAGCTCTCAGCTGTGACACAGACATGCCTGTTCATCCCTCCTGGTTTGCAAAGAGAGTTTCTATTGTTTTCAACCCAAGTTGCTGGAGGCTGATCCTCACTTTTTGTGGATCGTGAGACCTGAATATTCAGGAAACAGCACTGAAGTTGGTGTGACCATGGTTGGCAGGCTCTGGCCCTTAATTAATTAGCATTGATTGTGCTTCCAACAGTGGAGGAGGGAGCTGCAGCTCAGGGAAGCAGTGAAGTGTTGCAATATAATCACTGCAGCTATTTCCATGCTGCTGGTTGGTGCTTTTCAAAAGTTACCTATCTGCTGCATTGGCAGCACGGTATACAGAAAGGAAAATCCCAGGGGGAATAGTAGCAACATAGGACTTTGGAAGCTGTCATTTTAGAGGAAACATCTGTCTGTATGTCTATGCATAGGTTTGTAAATCTGTTTTGGTTTTTTCCTTTTTAATTTTTTTTAATTATTTATTTTCTGGTTATTGACAATAACCAATTAGCTTGACTCAGCCTTATCAAAGGTGCTGTTCATGTCTTTTGCATGACAGCAGGGTCAGTTCACCCCTGGGCTAATAAGAAGTGCTGTTTAAGAAGTGGGATGTGCCTTATCTCACAAGAAATTTGGATCAGGTTGCAGGGCTGGATCAGTCACTTTAAAGTGAAAGTGTCTGCCCCATCTGAGCAAGGTGCCCAGTGGGCAGCCCTACCTCTGTGCAAGTGAACCCCCTCAGTCTGTAGTCTATTCCACTGAGCTCTCTGAGTCCATGGGCTTTTGTATCCATGATGCATTTCTTCCTCCATATTTTTGCAATTTTATTTTTGGCAGCTCCAGGGAGGTGGGCCCGAGCATCCTTCTATTGATCTATGAGAAGGACTTGGAGATGCAAACCCAGAAGGAAAATTTCAGGATTTAGGTAGACAGATTTAATCCCATCACATTCTTCATCCTGCTCTAAATCACAGCTTCAGAATTATGAATCTCACAGTGAGAGCTCCACAAGCACTCACAGCTCCTTTAATGCTGTTTCCTGATGTTGCAGATGTGTCCCCCAGCCTGGTGAATACTTAAACCTCCTGAAAACATTCAGTGCTTTTTAATTTGTGCTGTAGCATGGGGCAGCAGCTCCCAGGTTTGTCCCTGCACAGCCCATAGCCCCACAGATTGGTGGGACAGAAACTGTGAGCTGGCAGCTGTGGTTGTGGGGGCTCTCCTTTCCCACATAATGTGTGTGCACAGACACCATGCCAGGATTCTGGAAAATCCAGGGCTGGATGACAGGTGGGAAGGGCATGTCAGCAGACACCTTCAAGTCAAGCCTGGTAGCACAAGGGATTAGTGGATACGGGCTGTTGGGTGATTTAATTGTATTTTCCTTCCTCCAGTGAGTTTGCGCCATTTTTCTTTACTTGCTTAGCTCTGAGGAGTTTTTTAGTGTAACCAGTATTTATGGAAAGCTTTTTGCTTTTGTGCCTCAGAGGAGTCACAGGTGTGTATAGCAGCAGCTGTTCCATAGCCCCACAAGCCATCCCTGCACTGCCCAAGTGCTGGTATCCCAAGGGCCGTACAGGGGTCCCAGGTGGGTAAAAAGGCACTGGACAAAGTTAATTCAGTGCTTTGTGGTTTTGTATTTCAGCAGGGTCCGGAGAGCCTGACCAAACTCTGGTGTCAATGTAACAGGTGTCATAGGATCACAGGGAAGGAAGAAAACCAGAGCGTAGCTCTGATGAAAACAACTCTCCTGGGCCAGTCATTTCATCTGCTTTGGGAGCTTCATCTCCGTGTCTAAGACAGGGAGAATGATGCTCTCCTCATTTGTCTCACTCGTTTGTGTTGTCAGATCTTTTTGGCAGGAGCTGCTTCTTGCTGGGTGCCAGCACAAAGCAGTGGATGACAGGGTGGCCATCCCTGGGGGGCTGCAGGCACTGACAGCATGAGTGCTGAGGAATAGCTGCCTCCATCCCCTGTGCTGGAACCCTGTGCTTCCCATGAGGGGCATCTCCATCAGAGAGCAAAACTGGCTGCCAATCTGTCCTGGGCAAAGCTGTTGGGGAAAATCCTCAGGGGAGCCATTTAGTGTTGCAAATTAGGTCCCATCAACATCCAAATGTTTTGTAAATCCAAATTTACAAAATCATATTTCTCTGTCAAGGGAGATAGAAAGACATGAAGCGTAGGGGAAAGCAAGAGTGCAGTTTGTATTTTTTTGGTATTTTTCAGAAATGGTTAGATTCTTCACTTTGAATTGACACCTCCTTCCCCTCAAAAGACCAAATGTTTTGCAAATCCCTTTGTGCAACTCAGTGTAGAAGTTTTGAAAAAAAAACAAACCAAAACCTAAAACACATTGAAAACCTTTAATTTCCTTCTGAAGGAAGGAACTTGGATGTTTTGGTGGGTTTTTTCCTCTTTAACAGAGAACATTTGTAAATTTGGACTTTTGCCCTGGTGGAGGCAGAGCAGTGCTTTCAACTTCATTGCACCCTGAGCCTGCCCTGGCCATGCCAGAGCTGGAGGGGGGTTGCAAGGTCTGTTGCCTGGGAGCAGCCCGGGCATGTCCTCTTGCCCATTCCCACTCCCGTGGCCACTCTCCCGTTCCTGGCTGCAGCCTCCCTCCCTGGGTGGGCTGCAGAGGATGCTCTTATTGCTGTGCTCCAGTTTTTCTGTTCATGATCTCATGCTGGAGTTAGGGGAAGAAGCACTGCTTGCTGCTTGTATCTGCTTTCCATGCCTGTGTGCATAGATTTGCACTGATTTTCTCTCCTTAAGGACTTTCTCGTATCCCCCCTCTCACATGCAGTTGTTTGCAGGCATCTGCCTCTGGGCAATTTCTTCCTCCTCGTTACTACCCTTCACTCCCTCATACCTTATCCTCTTCCTCCCTCCTGATGGAGACAGTCTCTCACAGCCGACTCATTTCAGAGATGTTTTTTCACTGTCAAAGCCAAGATTTTTCTCTCTCCCATTGCACTTCTCCTGGAAATGGGAGGAGGAAGCAGGTTTTGGGTTTAGTTTGGGATTTTTTTTCAGTAATAAATAATTTCTGAATGCTGAAGAGGCAGGAGAGTGAAGCTGGCGTTAGGCTACACTGAAATACTCCATTTGTTCTGGGAGTTTTTCACCGCCCTCCTCCAGAAAGCTTCCTCTTGTGTTTAATTTTAAAGCAAGTCATGATTATTTTTTGTTTTCTTACTTTCCAGAGGAGATTCCTCTATTATTTTGGCTTGTCTGGAGATTTCTATGCACACCACAATTTTTTTCCTTGGCTTTTCTTTCCTCTTTGATATTTTATTTTATTTTATTTTATTTTATTTTATTTTATTTTATTTTATTTATTTTTTTTTGCCAGGGTTAAAAATCCCAAGTCAGCAAGGTACTTAAACACATGCTCAAAGTTAAGGCCTTGCCTAAGTGCTTTGCTGACTTGGAGCCAAAGATATTTTCTCAAGTCTTTTAAATGCTTCAGAACCTGAATTCAAAACATTTTACAGAAATTCTAGATTTCAAGTATCTCTTGTGCTAATGATAGTTGTAATTCGCTGCTGCCTTCAGATGACTGGAGCTCTGGACATGGCGAGCTTCTGAATAGTCTTGCTTTCAGAAAATACACTTCCTTAAAATCATCTTCTTCAAACCCAAGAGCTCTCCAGAGAGCAGGGCACACTCACTTGTATTTCAGTCAATGAAACATAACTGGCCTTCTAGCTATTGTTTTGCAGTAAGACACTCATAGCTTTTAAACGCTGAAATTTAGGAAATGAGGCACAACTGGTTCAAGAAGGAATGTCTGCTCCTGAACTAACATTTGCTCATTGCCCAAACAGAGGCAATAAAAAATCTGCACTGAACTGAAGACTCTCTGACATGGCAGGATCCATAATTGGAGGGTAGGAGATGCTCTCAAAAGCAGACTGGGCTCCCAAAAGCAGAGCTGCTCTCTGCTTTTGAGAGTTTAGTCAGACAGCTGGCAATAAAAGTGGTATGGAGAGGGAATGGCAGTGGGTAGACAGGCAGGACAAGGCTGTGTTGAACAGGAGGAGAGGGAGGAGAAGGAGAATGCATTTCTAGAAGCAGAGGGGCTGCAAATATCAAATATAAATAGCAGCACATTTTTTTGGGCTCTGCATGATGAAGCCACAGAGGGTTCTGCATGATGAGACCACCAGCCAGACAGTGGGAGCTGCTTTGGAAATGCTCAACTGCTTAATGAAAAATGCTTTCTTCACAGGTTTTGGAAACGGTGCTGGACATTGGTGCTTAGGGCACCAACAAGGGAGCAGGGCCAGGCAGGGACTGTGAACATCAGTTCACAACCACTTAAGGAGTTGCATGCTCCTTCCTCTGAAAACACTGTGATGCTGCTGAGAATGGGAGCAACCCTGGTGAAAGCTCCTGGGTCGCTGGCCTCTTCTTAAGCGTCTCTCTTCTGAGGTGGTGTGATCTCTGAGCTTCTGCATTGTGCTTTGCAGATAGATGAACAGGATGTATCCAATCTGTGATTCTCTGATGTGTGCACATCTGTTGGATCAATGATCTTCATAGGTCCCTTCCAAACCAGCCCATTCCATGGTTCTATGACCTGCACGAGATGGCATGCAAAGGCTCTGTCTGCCCCAAAGCACTGAGCATTTTCAGTCCCCTGCTCTCTCTCATTGATCTACGTCTTGCTTCTGGGATCTTCTATGTAGTGTGCAGGAAACCCTGTCTCTCCTACCTGCTCAGAGACAAATCCAAAAGGCACTCCCACCTTTGACAGCTCTCTGACTGCAGAGTAACTTGTAAATACTCACGTAGCCTGTGGATTTATGGGGCTCATGAATAATGCTGACCTTCTAGAAGAGCTCAGAAATCTGGGTACCACAATCCTGCAGTCATGATGTCCATTGTTCAGATACATTTTTCAGCCAATAATCAGAGTCCCAGCTTCATTCAGCCCTGATCTGAAGCCTATCTCCAAGTTCTGCTCAAGATCCAAGAGCTCTGTCCCAAGGTCCTGTTATGTAGTCTGTAGTGTTCTATTAGCTATACTCAGTAATTTATTTTGTGTCTCTGGTGTAAGTAACACTCCTTACAGCATGCCATGGGTCTGATACGTGCCCGTCTTTCTGCCCAGCAGATGCTCTGTGTGATGGGTGGGCTGCAGCTCTGCTGGCTGTGACACAAGTCAGCATGTGCTGGGGATCCTTTTCAGGTTTGGCTTTGCTTGAGGATCCTTCAGAGTGAAAGGCATCAAATGCAAATGTAGTATCTTGTTATTACCAATGCAAATCCCAATGCCTTGTCTTGGTCATTAATACAGCCCCTGTAGGGGAGAGAAGATGAGTGCCTTACTTTTTAATATTGTTTTAAAATCAGCACCGGACTCTAGATATGCAGGTGTTGCTTGAAGGAGTCATGGTGACTAGGTCAAAAAAACCCTGAAACTTGGGAAAATGGTTCCCATTTTATCAGCATCTATTCTTCCCACCCTCCTCACTGTGCTACCCTGGCAGCAGCTAAGTTCCTCTGCTATTCAACAGCCATGTGCGCAAAGAAGATCTTGGTGTTGGTGCAGGGGGAAGAAATCCCTCTTTTGGGAAGAAACAAGCTCTGGGGTGTAACCTTCAGTACAGGTAGAGAGAAAAGTAGTGGTGCTTCTGTTGGGAGCCCCAGGGTGTGCCATGTCCCCCATGTCTTGGTCCTACAGGCTGCACCCCTGTTTTGATTTCTCAGTCCAGCTTTTGATGCTTTTGAGTCCTGTCCTTGTGTGCAGTACACTCTGTGCCTCCTCCTCATGGGGCTGAGCAATAAGGAGGAGGATGGACCCCCTGTACCTATGTTTAAAAAAGCAGAGGAGTTTTTCCATCCTCAGTCACAGAAATTCATGTGTTAAGTTGCAGTTACCCCAGCTTCAAGCCCAGCTGCTGCTGATCCACCCAGGGGTGTGAGCATTACATCTGTAAGCGACGAGCCACTGGCCTACAGCAGGCAGAACCCAAGCCAACAGACAGACAGAAAGAGCCTGAGGGGCTGAATTTCAGAGCTATTAAATGATTAAATGCAAGGGGAAAAAAAGTTAATTTAGCATCGCGGTTGTGATTTTACACACCCAAGAGCCTGGAAATTGAGAGCTCTGCTTCTCACACAGGGATCGTAACTTGGCACTGCACAGATTGTACAGTATGTAAAATTAGACTGGAGAAATAGTAAATATGCTGCAGGGACCAATACTGTCTTGGCAGAAGGAGGATGGACTGAGTGGGACCCAACAGGTCTTTTACGCCTCTGGCTTCCATAATTCTGTGCTAATAAAAAACCACTATACAATGCCTGATGCTAATCCGCAGCCCAGAGTGGGGTGAAGCAGGATTTGGGTTGTTATGTGAACAAATAGCTGTTGCCCCAGGTGCATCTGAGTGGAGCAAGGCTGTTATTTGAGGGCAGGCGTGTGGGCATTGGCAAACAGGGATGGGGAGGTGTGTGCTCTGCACTGGGCTGGAAAGGCAGGCCGAGGTCGGTGGGGAGTGAGGCACCCTGATGTCTCTATCCAGCTCTGCCCCCACCTCCCCCTCCCAAAACCTCAGTAAATACAGGCATCTTCATGCTGTTGCTGGACCACAATGAGCTTTTCTTGTGTTTACGGCTGTGATTTGGGCACCTAATTCTGAATTGTATTGATTTCCCCCTAAACGGCATTGAAAAGCCTGATCTAAGCACTCTTTTGTGGCTTAGAGTTATTTGTCCTGTCTGCATCAAAAAGCAAGACCAAAAAACAAGCCTCTAATTCACCAGTGGTGCTAACACCAGTCATTTGGCAGCAAAGGTTGAAGGCTGAAGTGAGCCTAGCTTGGAGGATATTGGTCTTAGCAGCAGGGATTTTCCTGCTCTGTGCAGGTTCTCCTTAGTGCCTTTCCCTCTGGTGTTCCAATAGATTTCCCTCCATACTTCCCCACATGCTGGGACAGTTGCAGGGAACTGGAAGAGTTGCTGCTTTGCCAAGCAACTGCACTTCCTTAAGATGAGTCATCTCAAGCTGATTGCACAAGGAAGCCAAGTGGGCAAGGTCCCATCCAGCCTTGCCTTAGGATGAAAACAGTGTCACAGCTCAGCCAGTTGCAGCAAGGAGAGTCCCAGGGAGCAGAATAGCTGGGAGAGACATCCAAGTGATGGTCTTTTCAAGACCTTCTGGGAAACAGATCAACATCAACTCAGGTCTCCTCCTGGGACGCAAGAACAAAGCCTCCTTTGGAAAAACCTAACATGTCAAGATCATCAGCCCAAATGAATCCAGACTCTCTGGTGTAGAGCTGCTGAGACAGAAAAGCAGAAGTAGCAGCATCTTCTCCTGGTCCTGCCTGTGTCAATGCACCATGATCCATGACAGAGATATGCAACCATTGCAGATGGGTGCACACCAGCATTAGCACCCTTGGGCAGAGCTCACTTCCACCCTGAAGCCATGGGAAAGGACAGCTCCTTTATGGTCTCCTGGCCATGCATGGCTGAGGAGACTCTGTTACAGAGGCAGGATGGATTTGGCTGCCGTTCTCAGTTTTGCTTGTCCCCTGTGACCAGGGTCAAGCTGTGCTTGGGGTACCACATCTCTGTACAGCTCCTACTACTCCCAGTGAGAGCTGGGCTTGATGGCATGCAGGAAAACAAGGCTGCCTCTGACACAGAGCCCTTCTGGCTTGCAGCCAGGATCACTGCCAGTGTGGAGCTCTGGGCTGATGTGATTTGGCAGGTCTAGACAGCTGCAAGAGAAGCTCTGTCCCAAGGTGGAGCTGATGGAAAGGCAGCAGTACCAGGACAAGATACAGACATAGTAGGGCACAGGGAACACACGTTCTGCCCTGGTGAGATCCCACTCAGACCAGACCAAAGCTGTTGATTCAGCCAGTCTGATGATATGGTACAAATGGAAAAATGACACTTACGTTACTTGTCTGCTAAGGCAGCATTCCTCTTCCTCCTACTGTATCCACCAACCCAAAAGACATGGGGTGCTGCTGCATCCCATGGGCAGAGCCAGTGCTGTAGCAAGGACTTGGTCCTCATTTCTGCTATGAGACTGTGTGTCTTCTGCTTCCAGCAGTGGGTCTCTGTTCTGTGGTTTCCTGCTGGGTTTAGCACTGTGTTTTCTCCCCAGGAGGTTGCTGATTCTCTGCTACTGCACAGCCTTACTGGCCCCTGTGCAGAAGTGATGCAAGTGACACCATCCTGATGGTGCTGCCATCCAGATGGTGCTGCCATCCTGTCTTCTGTCACCTGGAGCTCAGCCTGGGCAATGGCATGTCAAGTTCACAGCAGGGCAGGCATAACACCTCCCCACTGCTGGACCATCAAGCCCAGGAGGGAGCATGTGGATTGGATTATCAAACAGAACATTTGATGGTAAAAGTGTCCCTTCATCCTCACAAAGGTTCAGAAGATGTTGCATTAAGGCTCATGGGAGAGGCACTAGCATTGTGAAGCTCAGCAGCTAGAAGGACCATGAAGGCTCTTCTCACCCCACAATGGACATTCCCAGCTGGGTTTGGGGTGCAGCTTCAGAGGGAGGCAAAAGGTGAGGCTGTTGCAGAGCTGGAGCAGAACCTCTGCTGGAGCATCAGGGCTTTGCCAATGCCCACAGGAGGATGTTTTGTGGTCACATCCAGGCTGAGGGAAGGGGTTCTCTTGCCCTGGATCTTGCTCTGAGGCAAGCATGTCAGAGGGGTCAAGTCCTTCCTTCACAGCACTCCTGAAGTAAACCAAGGTCTGCTTCCAGGCCAGCATGGTGTGATTGAGTACAAGTCCTTTAGCACCCATCTGTTATCTCTTAATTAGAGTTTCTTTCTAATTATTTTTTCTTGTCAAGAGCAAAGCTGCTGACTCCAGGGATTTACCAAAGTAGAGCAAACAAATGCGGTCTCTGCTTTCTGCAACTCTTCATTAATGGACAAAATTAACTTGGAACAGTCCATATCTTTGGCTACATCGATGACACTTAATTATGCTTGTTTCCTTACAAAGATATATCCAGTTTTAAATCACATGTGGAAGAAGTGCCTCCTTAAGCATGAAATTTCTTCTCCTTGAAGGAAGGTTTCTGCTGGCAGGAAAAGCTGTGCAAAGACCAAGTGGCATCACAGGAAATAGATGTGAGGAGATCAAGAGTGGGGTGTGCTTCAGGAAGCTGGTGTCAGGAAACTTTCTTCATGTCCAGGAGCTGCTTCATCTCAAGAAGGGCAGACCTCAGGACTGTCAGGGTAGTGGAGCCACTGGCATTCCTTGGACACAGTTGGTGCTGCTCAGGCCAGTGGGCATGGGTCGTGAAGCAAGGGAGATTGTGCCAGGATTGTGGCACTACCCTGTCCCGTGGCTGGAGAAAGCCAGGAGCATCCTCCCACAGAAGCTGGTCAGGCCACCTCTCTGTCGTCTTGCCCTATCCATCCTCTGGGGCTCCTTGCTCATCTCCTGTGGGCTGATTCATCTTATTTATCATGGGAACTGGTGAAATGAAAGACCCATCTGGTTTATATGCTTGGAAAGCTCTTGGCTAGCCCTGGCACTGTGTAAATATTAAATGTATAATTGGCCACAATAACGCCCTGCAACATTATAGGCTGGAGACAGTGTGGCTGGATAGTGCCAGCAATGTGCCCTGGTGGCCAAGAAGGCAAATGAGCCCTGGCCTGTATCAGGAACAGTGTGGCCAGCAGGAGCCGGGACGTCATTCTTCCCCTGTACTCGGCACTGGTGAGGTCACACCTTGAGTGCTGTGTCCAGTTCTGTCCCCTCAGTTTAGGGAGGATGTTGAGCACATCCAGAGGAGGCAACAAGGCTGGTGAGGGGCTTGGAACACAAACCCTGTGAGGAATCACAGGAGGGATTCCTGAGGGATTCCTGAGGGAGCTGGGGTTGTTCAGCCTGGAGAAAAGGAGACTCAGAGGTAACCTCATCACTCTCTACAACTTCCTGAAAGGTGTTTGTAGTCAGGTGGGGGTGGTCTCTTCCACCAGACAGCAACCAACAGAACAAGAGGACACAGTCTTAAGTTGCATCAAGGGAAATATAGGTTGGATATGAGGAAAAAGCTTTTCATGGGAAGAATAATAAAGTATTGTAATTGTCTGCCTGAGGAGGTAGTAGAGCACCATCCCTGGATGTGTTTAAAAAAAGACTGGATGTGGCACTTGGTGCCGTGGTCTAGTTGAGATGTTAGGGCATGGGTTGGACCTGGTGATCTTGAAGGTCTCTTCCAACCTAGTCATTCTGTGATTCTGTAATTTATTCTGTACAGACAGCTAATTAGCTGCTAAGACAATTATTTGTGTCTGGTTTCTCAGCTGTGTGAGGGACCTATGAAGGTCAATGGGGTGATGTGAAGGCCTCTGTCCAGAGAAATGTGTATGTCCTACTGCAGAAGTGTTCCATGTCCCATCAGAGAAAGTGGGGACCTGGCCTTTCTCACTATGCCAGTTTCACCATCTGCAAAAGAAGAGAAGAGCCAGAGGCTGTGGAACCTGCAGAGTGCTCATCCCTCTCCCCAGAAATGTTGCAGTACCTTTCTTTTGCTCATTCACTTCTTACACAAGCCACAACTGTGCAGTGCATTTCAGCAGAGTGCTCAGAGGGAATATTTGTCCTGCAAATCTCTGTGACAGTGAGGGTGGTTTTGGCCCTGGATGTTGTCTTGCTGTGTCTGCTGGATATTGTCTTGCCATAGGCCCTGGCTGAAAGACAGCCATTAAAGGGCTGTGGTGAGCACTGGTGCCAGGAATCCAAACCTTCCTCTTCACTTCCTCTGTTCCCTGTTCCAGTGACCCCTCAGGCATCTGGGCATAGACCCCCAGTGCCACAGCTGTGGCTCCACACATGCCTGTGTTCAGCAGCATTCCTGCCATGCCTGGCAGCTGCCCATGCTGGCTGGGTGGGAGCCTCAGCTGAAGCAAAAGCAGAGGAGTGAAGATGGGGAATGTCCCAAGAGGAGTTCTGCTCCTTCCTAGCATAGTGCGTGCCAGGGCAGTCCTCACCTGTTTGCAGGATTTCCTTGTGCTACTGCCCTTCCAGTTTTGATGTAGGTCAAGATTTCATTAAGGAGGAAAATGAGGATGAGGTTTCTGTTGGATTTCCAGCTGGATGGTTTTGGGAAGCATTGAACATGTTTCCAGGGGCCCCAGATCTCAGCTGTTTAGTCTTGTTTTTCCCTCCACATCTCTCTGTCAGCTGTCCTGTTGGTCCCTGTTGCAGTTGCAGGACCTATCAAGCTGCCACTCATCATTGCTAGTGCAGCAAAGCAGCAAAGCAGCAAAGCAGTTTATTTCACCACTCTGCCCCAGGTTCATTACTAGAAGCTCTGTGTCTTTATCTCACAACTAGAAGCTCTGTATATTCATTCCCATCTTCCCTCTACTGTAATTTTGCAGACGTGTGGGTAAAACTGTAGTTTCTCCCACTATGCATCACCATGGCTCCTTTCTAGATCTGGCACTTCATGTTGTAAGCCGTGCTGTACGTGGCAGAGGATGTGGCCCTTAGTGGTCTTGGATGCTGAGAGGCATGTTGCTGGTTGGGGTGCAGCATCACAGCTTCCCTATGATGACATCACAGCCTTGTGATGACACTTGACCCAAAAGGCAGCATGCTTTGGAGAAGCAGTGTGATGTAGGGCCAGGACAGGGCAGCATCTTGAGGTGTCAGTTCTAGCCAATGATCACATTTGTGTTGCTGGGAAGGAATCTTTGGAAGTGTCTAGTCCAGTGTCCCACTTGGAAAAGGTCTGTCCTCAGCAGAGGACCAGATTCGCCATGCTTTGTCAACAGAGCCCTGACAACCTCCATGGATGAGGATCCCCCCTCTCTGTAGGTACCTGTCCCAGTGCTGTGTTACCCTCCAGGAGAAAAAATTATCCTCCATGTCCAGCTGGAATCTTCCACCAGGACACTCATGTCACCAGCTGATATCCATCCAAAAGGATCCCTGCAGGACAGGCACCATTGTGACCATGGATCCCATGGCTTTGCTGTGACACAGTAACCAGGAGTGTGGACAAACCTCCCTTCCCTTCCTGTTCAAGGGAGCTGTGTAGCTCTGGGTGCATTCCCAGGCTGCAGGAAGTGGAGGGTCCCAATAGAGCTCTGGTCACCCCTGCTCATCCCCATCCTACAGCGGAGCTGCTGTTCTTAGTGGAAGACAGGCTTCCCCAGTATTCCAGGGGAGCTGTCCCCTTGGTGTCCCTTCCCAAAGGGGCTGCCACGCATCTGCACATCACTGTGGTTGAGTGGGACTCCCACACCTGGCATGCGACAAGAGAGGACATGAGGACTTGCCTATGCTCCAGTAAGATCCTCAGCAAACCCTGCTGGGAGAACTGCCTCCTCTGAAGCTGTGCTTTGGGTTCCTCCTTCACCAGGAACCTTAAACCGTTGCCTTGGAAAGGAGCATTGCTTTCAAAGACCTGTCTTCCAGGAATGGCTTCCCCAGCCCTTCTGGATGAATGCCAGTGTAAGGAAATAACTCAAGATGACTTTTTTCCTTCCTAACTTAGTCCTTCAGCCACTAGCTGTGGACAAGCTCTCAGCCACAGTCCTAAGAGGCAGAGTTGAGCATCCCAGAGCTTTCCCCCCATCTCAATCCTTCTCTGGGAATAGGCATCAGGCAGGCAGGAGCCAGGCAAGGGTGGCAGGTCTGTGGGTCCATCACTGCACTGAGCCTTTCTCCATGCAAGGCTGGTGGGTGGTGCAATGGTGGGTGTCAGAGCTCCAGTGCTGCTGATAAGCAGAATTCCAAGTGTAAGGACAGGACAGTCAGTGGTCATGTCAGCAAAGAGCAAAGAGGAAATCAAAACCTTTTTACCTGATGCAATAGAAGAAATTGGAGAAATTGAGTAAGATGCTTGAATTCTTACCGGAACTCTGATATCTGTATTTGTCCATCCACACATGTGCGCAGTCATCTGTCTGTTCATCTGTTCATCACCCAACCATCCATCCACATCCAGAGCCATTCAAATAGCCAACCATCCACCCAACACCATTCACATTCACTGTCCTTCCATACCTCCTTCCCTTCATTCCATCTGTGCCCATCCAACCTGCTGTCCATCTGTCTGTGGTTACACACATTCATCCATCCATCCATCCATCCACCCACCCATCCACTGTCTTTTTCTGCTTCTGCCTAGCTGTCTGTTTATCTGGTCCTGTTCCAGCTACGCCTCCTCACATAGATGCTTCATCTTAGATGTTCTTTCCTCTTTCTGCCTGTCAGTACATTCTACCAGCTTTTTAAAGACCCTTGAAATACACTTTTCTGGTCAGCACAGTTTCCCGAAGGTCTCCATCCTTGGCTAATGTCACAAATGGTCCTGAGGCATCCCACTAGCAATTTACTCACTACAGACTAGTTTTTCCTTGTCCTTAGCACCCCCTTTCCCAGCAGGGATAACATCCCCAAAATTTCTCAACTCCTGTCAGAAGCAGGTGTCCTGACAGACCATTTGCAGGAGGGCTGACACCTCCAGAGCCAGCTTTGCAGATGGGATCAGGATGTGAGCTTAGACACAAGGAATGGCTGGATCATGTTCATGTGGTCCCACCTATCCTTGTAACCCAGGAGCTGATGTCTGGAGAGGGAGAAAAGGCAGGAGAAGCCTTAGAGGTGTTTCTTCCGTCAGCTGCTTGCTATCTCCAAAGGCTCACTGGGCAGCTCAGTGTTTTAGGTCATCTTCTGCTATGAATTCATTTACTCACTCTTCCCCCCATCCAGTTTTGACATCAACAGAATCTGATGGATATAGATTTCTGTAATTTAATCACAATTCGTGCAAAAAAGAAGACCACTTTCTATTGCTTGTTTATTTTATTAGGAGAAAGAGCAAGCAGTCCTTCTCTATTTGTGTTACCTTGTGTAACCCTCTTCATGTCACTCGTCACTGCTAAGGTGTCTGTCACATCTTTGATTGGTTGTCTCCTTTTATGGGTGAAGGGTTAGTCTCTACTAGACCATGCTTATGTGGGATCTGTTTCCAGCCTTAGATAATCCTGTTTACTTCCTCTGCCCTGCTTCCAGTGGTGCTCTGCTTGTAACTGCATGGGGACAAATTTGTTCATGGCTTTTGAGTTACAAGTGCTTTCCATTTTGGGCTTGAGTTTTTGGTCACTACTGAGCTGATGTTTTCAGGGAAGGGAGTGTGATGACTCCAAGGTGGGTTTCCATGGAGGCTGTGGTGCATTTGAAACCACGAAAGTGTAGGGGAAGCAAGGCTGCATGCATTCCACTGTGCGCTAATCAACACAGGGTTACTGCCTGGTGGTTGGTTCCATGATGTCCTTCTGCAGCACTTTGGAACCCAGCTGTGATTTGGCTGCCCTGACAGCCTCAGCAAGTGCTCTGTCTTCTCTCTGCCCTGACCCCTTTTACCTGTGAGTTACAAGGGTGTTGGGCAGATCTGATCCAGCTTGGATCTCCATCAGACTTCAACAATGACATCTTCTACTGCTACATTTGACAGCTTTATTTTCACCTTTGGTCTCGTAGCTTTAGCTGCTATAAATCCCTGCAAGGACTTTCCCCATGTGTCAGGGCTGCTTAGTTTCCTTGGAAGGTGCCTTATCAAATGTGGTTTTGAAGCCCGGGAGAATTTTGAGAACTGAACTACCCTTGTCTGTGCACAAAGGCTTGATGAAGCCTTGAAGGATGCTCATCCCCATTCATCCTCCCATCTTGATTCACCCTGTGTCACGCACACATACTCATGTGGTTTCATCTTTGCCACATGCAGCTCAGCACAGCCAAGTGTAGCAACACAGGAAATATTCAGTTGCTAAGGATCATTAATGAATGTCAGCTCCAGTTCCTGTCCAGAAACCTGAGAAAATTCAATTAGGCAGCTGGTGCCCAATGAGCTGTGTTGCCCCACTCATGAGCTGCTACATCAAACAGCTCAGCAAGGCATCGTGTTATTGTGGAAAGAAAAGAAAACCCAGGCAGGAGGACAAACAGCACCGCGTGCACCAAGCAGCTGTGCCTTTCCACAGCAGAGCACAGTTAGGTTGCAATCCTCCTGCCTGGTTTCCTGGATAGGGAATTGCAAAGAGAATTACCTGCTTCCCATCTGTGTTGGTAATTATATGGAGTTTGCTGGTGACAAGTCCTGGGGCTGTATCATCTCTCTACTGGGAGTTTTTGATACATGCGTTTGGCTTGTGTCCTGTAACAAGTCACCTAGACACACGACTGGCAATGTCTTGTGTGTCTGGCCATGGGGTGTGGCTGTGGGGTGTTCAGCTGCCGAGCTGTATATGCAGCCCTGATGTGCACTCACCACACCAAAGGTGAGAGGAAGCCATCCTGTGGGTGGAGGTGATCCATGATCCTCTGGTGTTTGTCAGCTGGTCCACTCTAGTCTAAAATAAATCAAGGCTGAGGACAAAAGCAGAACTTGGGCTTCCCTGGCCACCAACACAGTGTCAGCTCATACCCCAATCATTCTCTTTACTTCCCAGATGGGAAAGTGAGATCTTATTTCCAAGGTAACTGTGCTGAGGGGCTCTGAGTTCACCTGTTTTTCCCCTCTTCCTTCCCACAGACAGCCACATCCAGTATGAACGGGTAGGTGCAGATGTGACCATGAAGTGTGGCTCCATGGACTGGGATGCAGCCGTGACCTGGACAGCCAATGGCACTGACATTGATGAGTCCCACCTGAATGGGTCATACCTGATCCTGAAGAATGTCGACCTGTCGCAGAGTGGCCAGTACTCCTGCTACGAGGGCTCCTCCTGGCACCTCAAATACCAGACCTACCTGAGGGTGGGAAGTGAGTACCCCAGCATGTCACATTGAGGGGGACAGTCTCTGCTCCCATATTGACTCACAGTCCCCCCTCCTGCCATGCCAACCCCACTACTTTCCCTATATAGGGTTGTCCACTGCACACTGCCATATGAGGTCCTCATGGCACACTAATCCCAGCTGGAATTGGCCCTTCTGCCCCAAACCAGTAGATTAAATGATGTCTCAGGAATAATTTGAGAAGGGATGTAGCTTCTACCTCTAGCCCTGTGCTACAACAACCATCTCTGTAGGTGGAAAGAGCTGTTAGAGAGGATTGCAGTCAGCAAGAAGTCCTGGCTGGGATTACTGCAGTGTGGTTGTTTCAGAGGGGCAGCCAAAAGGTGTTGGTGATCCCTGGGTCTGCAGGATCCTGGGTACACAGGTGTGCTGGAGGATAGCTGCTCATTCCACAGCATTTTGTGTATCTTTGGCATGGGATGTGCTGATTCCCAGGCCTCAGCAGGAGAGATAAGAGTTATGCTGTATTTCGCATGATGCTAAGAGCTGATAGCAGCTGTGTGTTTTGAGGGCTGCTGTGTTTGTACAGCTGATAGCAACTGTGTGCTTTGCAGCACAGTGTACACAACTGGCAGCTGTGGGTGTCTGGGCGCACCAGCCAGCATAGTCAGTTGTGGGATGGTAACTGATGCTCCAGCTGGGAACCCCCCCATCCAGGGATGTGCCATGTAGGTGGCTGTATGTTCCCAGGTTTGGAAGACACAGCAGAACATTCCTCTACTCCTTATCTCACCTTCTGCACCTGGCATCAGAGCCAGGGTATTCTTTTCCCATCCAGAAGGTCACACGAGTGTCTGTGTAAGCCCTGAAGTAAGGCATGAGGGGTTTTCTGCACCTAGAGTTTCAAATTTTAGAGATGCTCTACAGTGTGCAACTCATTCAAGATTGTATGGCATGGATTCTGGTGCCTGGGCCAAGGAGAAGGGATGCTGGAAGGAGCTGGAAGGCAATGTGAGAAGCAGGTAAGGGGGAGCAGTCAGCACAGGGCAGGGTTTACATCGGTGAGCAGGTGTGGAGGTTGGAAGCATGGCAGACAAAAAGGCCACTCCCCTAACAAATGAGTCAGCGGCTTTTTAGCTGCATTGTGGTTAGGAGGTGTTAACAGCTAGTTCAGAGCCAGAAAAGGCAGGAGCTGGGTCTAGTGCAGGCAGCAGCACAAGGAGGTTGTGCAACTCCTTTGCTTGGGCATGTGCTCACCAGATCCCATGTAGGGAGAGGTCCCAGGCTGTGCCAGTGCACAGAGGGCTCCAGCCCAAGTCTGCAGGAAACAAGGGGAGTGGGAAGAGGTCTACAGACTCCAACCACCTCCTCTGCAGCTGTGGCATCGTTGTGATTTTGCAATGGCTCTTCCATCTGCTAAGCACCTCACTAATAGTAATCCCTGTCAATCCGCTCAGGGACCCGTGGGAATTGCTCAGTGTTAGAGCCCAAATCCTGCTGTTCCCTATTGCTGTGTGTTCCCATTTGCTGGAGACTCACAGCTCCCTGAGCACTGGGCAGCTAAGAAGCCCAGTTGGATACTGCTGAAGCCACTAGCCGCCAGAGAGAGGGTGGCAAATAGATAAACAAGTGTCTGGCATTGTTAACACAATTAACTGTGCAAGGAACTAATCAGGTGAGACGTTTTTAGTGGTAATTAATTTAACTGGCTGGATTTTAATTTAATGTTCTCTGTGAGGTTTCTTTTCCCAGCACGGCACCCCCAGCCCCTGACTCCCCCACCCCACCCTAGATATCCTGGCTCTGCTGGGAATGATTGATTCCCTGGAGGTGTGCAGATTCACGCAAAGGAGTGGATTTTGGAGCATCCCAGCAGGGAATGGGGATGGGCTTGGGCATGTAGATGTAGATGGGTGACTTGTGGGAGGTCTGCAGCATGGCCCTGTGGTAGCATCACTGCTACAGCTGAGTGCATTGGGAGCCCAAACCTGGGATTTGAGGGGATCTTGGACTTGTTTTGTTTCAATTGCATGGGAAATTAAATGAAAACAGGCCTGTGCCTGCATTTTTCTCTTTTACTGGTGCAACAAGAAAGATGACTGCAGTGAGAGTGAGGAGCTGGGGCTGCACGTGGAGAAGTGCTGGGGATCTCATTAAATAAATGATTGTACCTGGAATATGCCCCCCAGGCAAAGCAAGGGTGCTCCTGAGCATATAACACCACAGGAAGGATGTGTAGAGGGAGCAGGGAAGGGTCAAGGACCAGGAAAGGGTGTCAATTAGCAGTGCTAAAAGCAAACTCTGTTGTGGGGGTCACCGAGCACAGGGATAAAGGGAGACCTGCCAGGAGTCAAGCTGAGCGAGACCTTGCAGAGGAAATGAAAAGGGGGGTTAGCCATATAAATACAGAGCAAATGAGGAGAGAAGAGCAGAGTTGGTTCTGCTGACAGGTTTCAGAGGAGATTAAAAGTAAACTCGGCAGAGCCCAATACCAAATGAACCCCGCCAGGTCTGAGAAGCAATGCTGAGAGCAAGGGCAGCACAGGCTAAAGGAGAGGAGGAAGCACAAAACCTGTTGTGGAGGCACCTTCAAAGACCACAGTGCACTGAAAGCTTGGGGAGCACCTCATCCCCATGTGAGGACATCTGCTCATTAGCAAAGCTCATTAGCAGCTGAGAGGTCAGTGGTGGTACCCAGTGCAACGTGTCTCCTGTGCCTAAACGAAGGAAAGGTCCTCATCAGACAGCCTGACCCCATTGCACAGCGGGGCCACATGGTGCACTTGGAAGAGAGAGCAATTAAAGATGTGGAGATAAATGGAAAATAGGGAAAAAAATACAAGGGGGGTTTGCCAGGGATATATCACAGCAGATTAACCTGATAGATCTCTTTGATAAGGGAACCGGTTTTCTAAGCCCAGAAATGTGGTCAGTGTAATCTGTCTTGACTTCAGTGAAGTATTTGCTATGATGCCACATGGGAAATTATGAGTTAAACCAGAGAAAATGTGGATTAGTATGAGAATTGGAACACAGCTTAGGAAATAGCTACAGGGGATCAGATTGTGCTGAAAGGGGGAGCTCCTGGAAAGGATGGGGAAGCTTTGGCACAATGTTTGGACTGCATTGGGCCAATCTCTGTGGTGTTTTCTGTAATGGCTCAGGCCCACAAGGACCAGGAGGCTTTGGTTGGATATGCCAGTGGCTAAGGAGGATCAAGAGGATATCTGGGGTGGGGATTTCATGCTGAAGGGACCAGCATGCTACATAGTGGTGCAGGCACAAGTGTGTGAAGATGTCTCATGAATGTGCTTCAGAAGGTGGGAGGGAAGACACAGATAGCTCATCTGGTCCCTGAGATGGGCTTGACACCCAAGTCCACATCACGGGGGCAGCAGCATCCTGCAGAGGCTGGGGGTAGCTGGGCTGTCTCACCCACTGCAGAAATGGGGACGCTGGTGCACATGTAGTAGGACAGTGTGCATTCAGGGATGGCGAGAAGGGGGGGCCCCCAGGCTTGTCTATTGTGAAAGGTCCCAGATCAGCTACCTACAAGGCATGAATCCTCCTCAGCACAAACTGGCCTGGGGGAAGCTGGCACTTGTCCAGCCTCCAAGTGAAATCTCGTCCAGGGCACTTTGAGCAGTGCCTTGTTGGTCTGCCAGCTGAGCATGAGGTGAAGCACAGGAGAGCAACCAGGTGTTTATCTTCAGTGATCACCTGCCCTTCAGCCTGACAGCAGCAGATGCCCACATGTGGCCAGTAGCATGAGATGGGTCCAGGTCTCTTCACACACCAGGCATCCCTGGCCTGGGCCTGGGGTTAAGCACCAGGAGCAGGGCAGGAGGGAATACAAGGCTCTGTGTAGCAGGAGTGTGGTGCCGGGCTCCTGGCTGCCCCCACAAGCCATAGCTCTGCATTTGGAAAAGCACAGCCAGAGGGCCCAGGGCTGGATATAACAAAGACATTGGGAAATAATGCACTCTTGAGGTTTGGCACATGGCTCTGTGCGTTACAGAATGTTATAAAAATACTGCAAATGGGCCAGAGAGGAGTGGAAAAGCGCATTGGAAAGGCTGCCAGAAGCCAGAGAGTGCACATGAGAGAGGGGAGACCTTGTGTGCAAAGAAGGGAGGGCGGGAGGGAGGTAGCCAGGGCAGGCACCCTACTTCCACTCCCATCCCTCTGTCCCTTTCTAACCTGCTTATCTCCATCCCAGCCCAGCACCTCTTCCCCTTTGCCCTTTTGTCCTGCTTTGCAGATGACCAAGCCCTGGTGGATAAGCATTTCACCCTCATAATTCAGCCTGCTGCCCAAAAATGCTGCTGCCGCCTGGTGGGATGGAGTGCAAGCAGGGATGGGGTTTGTATGGGAGAGGGAATACAGCAGAATTCCTTCCAGCAGCAGGGGCACAGATCAGGATGCAGGTAGTGGAGTTGTATTCCACATTGCAATGGTGACCTGGGGTCTCGTATCCTGGTGCCAGCCCCAGCACTGCCCCATGGGCACTGCTGCCTCCAGTGCCATGGATGTGGGAAAGGGACTGGCAGAGTACAAGCAGTCCGAGGCTGGCCTGCTTCCTCCATGTCTGTTACTGAATAGCTGGCGAGAGAAAGAGGAAAAAACATGCGGTTTGACGGAAAATGACATGGAAAAAACAACCAAATTAACAGAAAAACAAACAAAGCAAAACCAGAGAGAGGGAGGGGGAAAGGGGCAAAGCATCAGGAACCACATGTGATCGGGAGGCCAGGAGAGCCAGAGTGTTCTCTGGACTGATTAGCAAGCAATCAAACATCGGCCACTAATAAATAATCAGAGCCTCCCTTTTCTCTGCCTTAGAAGTCTTTTTCCTCCCAGCTGGGCTCCAGCTGCAACCAGAGGGTTGTACTGCAAGTTTGCATATATTTTTTGCTTTTATTTAAAAAATATTTTTCCTGTTTCACCTATCCAAAATAAGCAAAACAAGAAGGTAGTGACCTCTCCACGCAAGACATGCACCTCTGCCTCCACCTGGGCAGGCGTGAGCATCCCATGATAGGCACAGGCTAAACAGTGGAGGAAGGATGTGCCAGGAACTGGTGTGTGCCCACTTGTTTCCATGGCTTTGTTGGGAGGAAAAAAAATGCAGAAGGACACTGATGACTTGCCAGCTTAGGAGAACAGAAGTTTGGCTGGCTCTGGCAGCCAATGGTGAAGATGTGGCACGCAGATCAGGGTGTCTCTGGTCAGGCTGGTGCTCCTGCCTGGATGCTGATGGAGAAGTGGAGAAGCACAGGCCCGGGGCCAGCATGTGCAGATAGTTCCTTGCTTGTGTCCAGTGATCTGTGATGCAGAGCTTTTCTTTTTTTAATTTAAAAAAAGCCCTTTTGATGGATTTTTCCCCTCTGAACTCTTCCAATCCTTTCCCGTGGTGATGTAAACTTAGGCTATTTCAGGAGCAACAAGTTAAACATGACTTCAGCCATTCCCTGGCACCAGGACCTGCTGGCAGGGAACAGCACCCAACCCTTTGATTCATCCCTCTCACCCTCCCAATGTACTCCTAGCCCTTGGGAATAGTCCTACACAAGGGCAACCCCAAGGCTGTGCTCAAGCAGTGCTTGAGGGCAGAACTACATTAACACAGACCAAACCTACATCAAGGATGGAGCTAATAAATTTAAATGGTTGTTGGTGTTACAGAATAGGAGATGGACCCCAGAGCTGTTGGGTTCATTACTATTGAAGGATTTTTTTCCCCATACACCTGCAGCACTGAGGGCTGGGTAGGTACAGTGGTCCTGGGGTGATTCACAGTGAAGCATCACCCCCCAGTTCCTGAGAGCCACAGAAAGGGAGTGTAAATGAGCTTGCAGGTACACTTCGTTCATTGAAACTCAGCTTTATTTCACAAAGTATGCAGGCTCTCCAGTTGCTGCCTTCCCACATTGTGCTATTCATGCATGGCTGGGAAAATTCAGTGGATGAACTGTGCTGCCTGTGACCAGATTTTGGGTCTTGGCCCAGCTGAGAGCTGGAAAGGCATACTGGGTAACAGTATGCAAATTACAATCACGGCTCTTTAAGGACAAAGCCAAAAAAAACCCACCCAAAAACCCCACCACGCTCCCAGATGCAATTAGTCCTAATCGAATTAGGAGCAGGACTAGAAAAACAAACACATTTGCAGGCAGCAGGCAACCTTTCTGCCCCATTCAGTGGGCTGCAGGCTGCATGCTGCAGTGGGAAGGGCTGAATGGAGCCATGCCCTGTGGCCCATGTGTGCACACTCTCGTACACTCACACCCGTGCCCTCCTGCTCCTCTCCTCCTTTCCCTCACTGGGTTGGGCAGCCAGCCCAGCTGCAGCATAGCAGAGTGATGCTTCCTTGGCTCGCCATGTAAAACATGATAATCTGGGGCAGACGGTGTCAGAAACAATAAAAGTATCCCCTCTCCCATCCTTACGGCTCCCCACTTCCCGCGGGGGAGTTGGGGACAGCAAGGAGCACGTGGTGGTGGGGCCAGCAGAGCATCACGGGGCATTTATGAGTAGCCACAGCTCATGACAACAGCATCAGCAGCTCTTCCCTGGCCTTGCCAGTGCTGTCTGAGGGAGGAGCGTGCCCAGGAGGTGGCCACTGCACGTGGTATCCCATTCCCATGGCCCATCCCCAGTGGTACCTGAAGGGATGTGGCCCCACACTTGATGCCAGTGACCAATGAGCTCATGCCATGTTGGGTGCTATGGAGAGCTCATGGCTCCACCAGAGTCATGGCAGGAGCATCCTGTGGCACAAGGGCACTGAGAAGGGGAGAAAGTGGTCACTCTCCTGCTATCTTCCTGGCAGAGTTCCAGGGCTGTCAGGATGAGCCAGAACCAGGGATGGAATGTCTATCAGAGAGAGGCTGCTTAAGATGAAAGAACCCTCTCAGTGAATGTGGGATCCTGAGCTTTGGATCTCCATGTGAAGTGAGCCCAGAGGCTCCCTGTGCATCCTCTTCTGCAGCTAGGCTGGGAATAACATCATGGGATAGAACTGAGAGGGAGCCTGGCTCCAACTGCTGGAGGAGGAAAGGAAAGGAAAGGAAAGGAAAGGAAAGGAAAGGAAAGGAAAGGAAAGGAAAGGAAAGGAAAGGAAAGGAAAGGAAAGGAAAGGAAAGGAAAGGAAAGGAAAGGAAAGGAAAGGAAAGGAAAGGAAAGGAAAGGAAAGGAAAGGAAAGGAAAGGAAAGGAAAGGAAAGGAAAGGAAAGGAAAGGAAAGAAGGAAAGGAAAGGAAAGGAAAGGAAAGGAAAGGAAAGGAAAGGAAAGGAAAGGAAAGGAAAGGAAAGGAAAGGAAAGGAAAGGAAAGGAAAGGAAAGGAAAGGAAAGGAAAGGAAAGGAAAGGAAAGGAAAGGCAAGTTTCAGGAAAGGAAAGGAAAGACTCTAGGGCTTGCCAGCTTCCTGGAAAACCCTCCCCATCCTTGCCTAGCACAAATACCAAATGCTGCATGCAGTACCAAAATCTTGTGTCCTGGGTAGATGGCAGCACAGCCTCCTTCTGCTCTCCTGAGATTTGTTTATCCTGCCTAACATGACAAAAACAGCTCTGTAGGTCAAGAATCCCAAGTCCAGTCTAAACAGCTTCCCACAACCCTTGCTCTGCAGTGCCAGAAATTAGGGATGCCTAGGACTGAGAAAACAAACCCTTCTCCTTGACTGGGGGATGATGACCATGGGTGAGTACATGAGTGCTCTGGGGACTGGAGGGGACACACACTGGTTCTCTGTATGCACTGGTCTCTGCTCCAGGAAGGATTTTATCTGAGCTGCTGCTAAGTGCCCCCTGTCAAAATACTTGGTGCAACGTCCTGCCACCCACCAGCAATGTGTTCCCAGCTTCCAGGGTCCTGGGAGGAAAGGAACAGGTTGGGATACAGCCACCTCCTATCACTATGCCCCCCAGATATGGGGCAAGGAGCAAAGGAGTGGATGTGCCACATGTGAATGCTGTTTTCCTTTCTCCACCACAGCTCCAAAGGGCTGTGGATCTTAAATAAGATCACTGTTTGCTTCCCAGAAGGTGCTGAAAGAAGAAACCCTGCCAATATCACCAGCACAGGGCATAATAACTCTTGCCTGTTGCTGCCCACATGTGCCCATGTTAGCAGATACTCAGGCCAGCTAGTGTCACCAGGAATGGGAAGATCCCACAGTGGAGATCCTCTGTGGCTACATCCCTTCTGTTTGAAGGAGAGGAGATGGCAGGCAGCAGCAAATTCTCATCTTTTCCCAGTATCCAAAGCTCTTCCATCTCTCTCTGAAACTTCTGGTAGTGGTTGGGCACAACAGTGGGGGCCAGGCATGCAGTGATGTGCCAGCCAAGGGCTCAGCAGGGTCAGGGCAAGGTCCAGGGTTCTTCAGCATGAAAGGCATTGTCATTAACTGTGGTTTCCCAAGCTGCTGCTGTAAATAATTTAGCAGACTAAATGTGTGCTAACAGCAGTTCAGGACAGGGAATAGAGAAGGAGCACAGCTTTGGGCCTGCAAAGCAGGGAAGGGCACCAGGATAAAGTGAGATTATTTTCCTCCTGTTAGCAGGACAGGGTGGTGTCTCCCCCCTGGAAAAGCAGTCAGAGGGTTCCCATGCCCGATGGATCTCTTTCCTCCTCAGTCCCTTCCTGAGCTGTCAGCATCAGTACCAGAGGCAACTACAGGACAATTTCCAGTTGCTCTTGCTCCAAGCACTTTAATGCTGTTTAAACAATTACGCAGTTGATAAATTTTGACAAGAAGATATAGAAATAGCCTGGGAGAGCTGTGCAGTAGAAATGCTCTAAACAGATGTCCCTTTTCTCCCCCTCCTGTGCTCCCTGGGGGTTTTTATCATTTGCTGCCAACTGAACAAGGCAGCATTTGCATGAGTTAGGATGGTGGGGAGGGGGAACAAAATGCCTTATTAAAATGGTTTATGATATCATCCCTAGGCTGACAGCTGCTTGCTTTTTACTTCAGGATGGTCCTCTCTGCACTGACAGGAGCCATGAAGAGCCTTCAGAGCATAGCTAACATCAGGCTGTATGCCCTCTCTCCAGCAGCTCACAGGGCACCAGCCTGGGCAGCCTGGCTGCTGCTGATGCTGGGGAGGGAGAGGAGTGTTTGCCAAAAGCAAGTGAGCAGTGCCTAGCTGATGTGCCAAGCAGCATGGTGAAATCTGGTCTTGCTCTGGGGACATGAAGAGCAGAGCCCAGCAGTGTGTGCACAGAACCTTGTGTCAGCAGGGACCAGCAGTGTCTCTCCAGCGCTGTAGTTTGCCCCAGGTGGCAGATGTGGTTGACAGAGGGATCATGAAATCATGACTGGACCAGAGTCAGGTTCACAAGGAAACTCTGTCCTATGTGGCTGAGTTTGGATATATAGGACAGGAGGTGGATCCTCTGGAGGTTCACCCGTGGAGGACAGGTCACTCAATGGGTCCATGCGAGGAAACCATGAAGAGGTTTGGAGCTGTAGCTCAGACCTTGGTGCTGCATTTTTGCTCGTGTTGGGCTGTCTTGTCTTGAGTATTCCCAACCCTGTATGTTTTTCCTCTCCACAACTGGACAGCGTGAGTAGCTTTGTACTGAGCACACCCCAACTCTGCACATTCCATGAGGAGCAGCCTTGCATGGCATGGCTTGTCACATGTCAATGTATCGTGTCCTCTTGGTCAGGGAAGAAAGTGGAGGGCTTCAAGCAGCTCTTTGCCTTTTGCCTGTGCTGTTCTGAGCCAGTGCCTGCTTCCAGCAAGCTGGAGCCAGGGATCTGTGAAATATTTTGTTTCTGTGGTGGATGAGCTAGAACTTGCCATCTTTTGATGTCTTTGCAGTTGATGAGGTGCCATTCACTTTTTTGGGGGAAATAATTGCTCAGTCATCCACTGTAGAGTTCATCCCTTCTCTCTCCATGTGGACTCAAGCTGTTTCTCCTTCCCTCTGTGCCTTACTTCCCTGAGCTGCCAGCCAGATGCAGCTGCCCTCTGAAAAGGCTCTTTAGCCTTACCAGCTTCTTCCTCCTCTTTGTGTCTTGCACTGACTAAAACCCAGGGACATGGACTCCAGTGCTGCACTGGGGACCTAGGGCAGCCTGTGCCACCTCTCATTCATCCCCCAGCTTGGTGGCAAACAGGGATGTCAGAGTCTAAATGAGAAGGCAGAAGGGGAAATTAAGACACAGACTGGGGAGGAATTTTCTGAAGCCACAAATTTGGGCTTAAAAGCTTGTGTGATGATTCTGTGCCATCCTCACCCTACAAGGCTTCCCAAGTGGGGTCTGTTCATTTGGACACCCCCAATGCCAGGACTCCCACCCACTGCAGCCCACCCCAGGGACCTCTGATCACACAGGTCTGCATGTTTCTGCATCACACTATGGAGTGGGACAGTTCCCAGGGCTCTGAGCTGCCTGGACATGTCACCCATGGGCAACCTCCCCTTTCTGCCACAGCCTTCATCATCCAGCCCTTCCTCCCATTCCTCTCCCCTCTCCTGGCCAGCATGTGGGTTTGCTTCTGCTTCTTCTGCTTACAGAGTAGTGAATTCCAGGGAGAGGGGAACTTTCCTATCTCCAGCTGACCTGAAGCATTGGACTTAGGTGGTCAGATAAGGTCCAAAATCAGAAACCCCCGTTCCTGGAGCAAAGAGCACAGGGGCTGAAGCTGGCACTGTGGGCACCACTACTGTTCACATCCACGCCAAGCAGGTGCGATTATGCTGCTGGGTTGCTCTGTGCAAGAACTCCAGGCTGTTCCTTGCTGTGTCAGTGGTGACACACTGCCTTTGCAAACTCCACTTGCTTTGCTGGAGCAGCATAATCACACCAACAATGCTCCCACTGCCTCCAAAGGCTCAGGAAGGGAAACACTACTTGCTTTTTTTAGCTGCCAAGCAGTATTCATGGATATGATTTTTGCCATGGTGGTGTGAGGCCCATGGAAGGTTTTGTCCAGAGATGGGAAAAAAAAAGCAGTGGGCTTTTTCATGGGCATTAAAAAGCTCACAATGCTGCTGTGAGGCAGTCACTACAGGCATCATTTTGCAGCATTCCCTTCTCCCACTTCCCTGTCTCTTGGCAAAACTCAGGAATGATTTCCCACTTAGAGTGAGCAGAGCAGTTGCCCAGGAACAGTGGCAGTATGAGGCAGAATGAGTGGCATTTCTCTGCTGCCACACACCTCCAGGGCTTAATTCTAACAAAACAAAACAAAAAACAAAACAAACAAACAAACAACAACAACAAAAAAAAAAAACGCAAAATGGCAGAGAGGACAGAATACAAGCTGCTGCAGGAGGGTTTGCCAGAATGGAGGTGCCCCAAACTGTGAGTTTGTATCAGGACAGGCTGGTCAAAAAGGGGACTCTTAGATCCAAGACTGAGCCGGCTCTGCCAACTACTGCATATGTACAAACAAAGACAATGTTAGATCCTTGCTTAGTTCCTATGATGTTATCAAATATATGATTTGAGAAGAACCCTGGGAAAATGGGAGTAAAGAAGGATGTGAAGGGAGCAGGGTGAACTGCCAAAAGGAGAAAGACTTAAAATAATCTGTTCAGTGACTTCAAGAGAAGCTGGAAAGTTGCCTTGACTCCTTTTGGTAATTACCTCCAAGCAGAGAAGATACGGGGTACTAACTCAGCAAGCAAAGGCATAACTAGAGCCAATAACTGGAAGCTGAGCCTCAACCACGTTTGAATTAGAAATGAGGCTCATATTTTTAATAGAAAAAATGATTAAGCATCGGAACAAACTGCCAAAAGCCATGTCGGCTCCTCTGTCACTTGTTATCTGCAGAGCAAGGTTGGCTGCCTTGCTGAAGGATGGTTCTGTCAAACACAAGTTATTGGGCTCAATAGAGGGGTAATGGAGGGATGTAATGGCCTGTGCAACCCAGGAGGTCAGGTGAGATGAACTAATTTTCTCCCATGGCCTTCAAGTCAGTGACTTAAGGAAGGTGCATATCCCTGTCTTGCAGATTTAGCTTTGCAGTTGCTGTTTCTTTCATCAGACAATGTGGCTCACGTGTTTGGTGGTGCAGATCAGGACTGTGGAGAAAAACCTGCAGAATAGGAGGATGTGGAGTGCTTGAAGGATGCTGCATGTCCCCACTTAGGATGCTCTTCACCCTGCTCCATCCCAACTCCATGATGTCTTGGGTTTTTGTGCATCCTGCTCCTGGCTGGGAGGAGACAAATGTTGCCTCAGTGCTGGGGTGTCTGCAAGGCACAGGGCAAGGCAGGAAAAAAAACTGAGACAAGATATCTCGGGTCTGAGAAAGGGAAGGAAGAAGAGAGATATGATGGAGATACTCATGTAAGCATTAGCATGAAGGACGGAAAGCTCTCACAGCCCTCCTTCGAGGGAGGGATTGACAGAGAGCTTTTGATGAGGAGCCGAATGGAGATAATGTGCCATCAAACAGCACGAACTGTGCCTCCAGAGTGCAGACAGGAGCTTGGCACAGCACGCTCAGAAGCACTTACCTTCCTTAATGGCCGGGCAGAGCCTCCCAGGCCACCCCATTACGAGCTGCCTCCCCAGGCGAGCTGGCACAAAGTGCTTGGCCAGCCCAGGAGCAGTGGTGCCACAAATCCAGTGATGCTCCAGCCCAAACAATCCCAGCCCCTCCAACTGGGTGTAAGGCAGACCCTGAGAGTACAGTGGGGCAGCACACAAGTTTGGGGTCAAAACTGGTTAGTTTGTCTCTTTTTCATGTTGTCTGCTCCCTCTGGGGGCAGAAAAAGCCTTACATCATTCACAGGGGGCTGTGCACCCTGCATGTCACAGTGCTCAAGACGCCACTATCCAGAACAGGAGGAACTGGTGTCCCAGGGTACCAAATGGGTGCAACTGGAGTTTCAGGGTGGTGTTGCTTGTGGGCAAAGCAGCACCCACGTCCCCAGGCTCTCTACCAGCACCCTGCAAGCCCGAGGCACAGCTGAGTTTATCCTGGGTGGGCAGCACAGCAGAGACACAAGAGGAGGGGGATGCAGCCCCAGCACAGCACTGCTCCTGTTGAGCAGCTTTTCCCCACGAAGGAGCTAGAAGGCCAGCAGCTGCTGCCAAACACAATCCGGGGCAGTATCAGCAGAAGGAGGTGGCTTGTGCTAGGAGGGGGCCAAGTCATGTTCACCTACCACCCTGCTTTGCATGAAAGAGGCACTTTGATTGCTGACATCTGTAGACAATCAGATAAGAATTAGACTTATTCCTTTAGGCATAAATGGTATTTCTAATCTCATAATCCCTTAATATTGTTCTCACCAGGATGTGGCTGGTGCTAATCCCTGAGAGTTTGTTCTAGGGTAAATTTCAGGGAAGCCGGGGAGGTGCAGGAGGAGGGGTTGCCCACCTTCCCTCTCTTCAGTCCCAGAATCCCTTCTGGGTGCAAAGCAGACAGGGACAGCAGGTCAGGCTGCAGCCCCTCTTGCCAGCTGGAGGATGCTTACACTAGGATAGAGGCATTTCAGAGCCCTTTCACCACTGCTGCAAAGAGTCCCCTCAGCTTTTCCTGCCCCTGTCAGTGCTCTGCATCTATCTCCTGGCTGATCAGCTCTGTGGCACCAGCAATAGGCTCCAGCTTGGTTTAGCCACTTGTCTGCTTTCCAAAAGCAAATACTAATCCCTGAGGAGCACCTGGGGCCTCTGTTTCTGTTCTGAAGGGGTGCAGTGAGGAAACACCTTACTGCTGCAGGGTTGCAAAGTCCAAGGTTACCAGTTATGTGAGGATGATAGGTGTCTTGTAACGTCCCTGGGCTGCCTTTGGCCTTAATTTTACACCTTCTTTTGGATAGTATAGGGAGAGCCACTTGTGTTATTCCTTAACCCCTGTCCTGACATTGGTGTACTGGATACTGATGTACCTCTCTTCAGCAGCCCACAGTGGCCTTCCATGCTTGCAGGCACAGTCAAGAAGGAAAGTGAGCTGAAAACCTCCCACCATCTAATATCAGAAAAGGCAGGGATTCCCATTTCTCTTATCACTGCTGCATCTTTCTTTCTGCAGCCCAGCCCAGCTGTGTGTGACAGCTCTAGTGCTACTGAACCACTCCAGGGGTTTTCACACTGCTCCCAGATGGAGCTGGGATGGAATTCAGCCTGGTTGATATCAAGCTTCCCTGCTGCCTGCAATCATGAGCATCCCACCATGGTGCAGAGATGGAAATCATGCTCTGGGCACCAGTCCATCCCAACAGATGGTAAGGGGCCAAGGCAGCATTGTCTCAAGGAACCAGCATGCAGTTCAGAGGGCCTGGTGTGTGCAGACACAGGTCTGTGCCTTTCCTGTCTCCTGGGTTCCTTCACTTCTATAGCAGCTGTTGCTTCTCCTGCTGCTTCAAGTTTTCCCCCTCTTTTATTCTGCAGACAGGTTGGAGACGCAACAGAAATGCTTCAGCCATATTGTGGGCATCTCCTTCATCCTTGCAAGGTGAAGGTGTTGGAGATGACTTGGCAGCAGTAAATACCCAGCAAGTCTGTGTCTGTTTGTGAAGTTTGGAGAGCCTCATGCTGGTACAACATGCCCATGGCATGGGCATGCAGAAGGACAGGGGATGTGTGAGGAGACTCCTTTCCCTAGGGAAGCGTGCCCATCACTATGCCCTCCACACTCCTCTCACACCATCCTATCCATGAGCAACCTTCCCATCCACCTTGCTGAAACCTGTCCATCACTGCCTTGCAGCTCTGAGCAATTACTATAGCTACATTTTTCCAAGCAGGGAGAGCTCAGGTATCTGCTGGGGTGAGGTCTTCCTCTCATTCTTCCCGGCTGGAAGGGAAGGATAGGACTTACTGTGAAAGCCAGGTGCTGAAGACTCTGCCATGGGAATACTGTGATGGCAGGACTCAGGACAGAGTGGTGTGATGGTGCAACTTGCCCAGTAGTCCCTTAGTGTCTTGCAAACACTGAAACTCTGAAAAGTCCCCGGAAAGAGAGAGGTGGATGGTGTAAGTTTGTAGTGAGCCAGCCTAGCACCACAACATTCCTCCCTCCTGCTCTCTGAAGGGTGGCAATTGGAGAAGGAGCTAGCAGGAGCCCTCATTGAACTGAGAGATGTTAATCTTCAGATTCCTAAGCAGTTTGGCCAGAAAGAAGAAATGAATGGGATTTGTGATTCACCGGCAACTTTGGGAAAATGCCCTGGAAGTCAGAGCCAGATTAAAATTTTTGTTATATATTGTTAGAGAGTTAAGCACTGGTATTCAAGATTTTGCTCATTTTATTTTGGTTTGATGAGGTTTTTAATTAAATCAGATGGAGCTTCAAAAGGAAAAGGCCTGAAAACACAACCTTTCATTTAAAATCACCAGAAGCATAAAACACCCTGCTGTTGTTGTCCTGTTTTTGTTGTGAGCAAACAGCCACAGATGTCCAAAAGTCTTCGCATAGCCAGATGTGTGTGGTGGTTCCCTGGGCAAGGTGGTGGTCAGATAGTTTGTTTTGTACCCATTTGGGTGGCCCCTTGGTGCAAACTGGCCCTGCTGGGGAGGGGGTGGGTCCATGGCTGTGAGTGGGTGAGTCCATCTGTTCTGAGCTGCCTGAGGCTGCTGTGGGTGCAGCAAGGGCTTACCAAGTCCTGAGACACAAGGGTGAGATCAAGTACACATCCTGACTTTGCCTGATTAGGGCATCCACATCTGCAGAGGGATGGCAGTGACAGCATTCCCTGGACTCTGATGACCTCCAGAAGTGGATTGCACCTTTTTTGTCTCCCTTCCATAAACAGCCCAGTCCCTGTCTCTTAAAACTTGTTTAAACCGTCCCATTTTCAACTTGGGGATGGGATAACATTGCTGTTCACAGCCAAAGGTCCTCCTGCCTCCATGGAAATCATCCAGGGCCGCACCAGGAAAAGCAGGTAATTAAATTCAGGCCCTTGCTTTTCCCCCATCAAGCAGATGCAGCATGATGGCAGTCCTACAGAGACTTTATTTGGGGCAGGGGGCAGAAATTTCAGCCTTGAACTTCCTTATAGCAGCTGCTGCTATGTGTCCTCTGAGCCAGGGACTTGCTTCCCCTATCCGGCTATGCCTCACTGGCTTATCATTTCCAATCCTATCAGAAACAAAACTGCTGCTGCTTAATGCTTCATTACATGCTGTTATGTGTCTCCTGCACTGCCCAGGAGAGCAGGAAGGAGGGGTCTGACTCTATGTAATAACTGTTTCATGGTTCCTAATTGACAGATAAAAGCTACTAACACAGTTTCATTGAACATAAACCATGGGCAGGAGGAGCAGTGCCCTTCTGGAGCCAGGGTGGCAGCCTGAATTTTGATCCATTATTTTGACATGGGAAATCCATAATATTTCAATCTGCCCTCACAGTAACGGGTGTACGCTTCACTTTTTCCCCCTGTTCGTTGTGGCCTGGGGAAAGCTGTTGGGAAGGGATTTGGGGTAGGGTGGCCAGGGAAGACAGCAGAAGTGAGGTGATGGCTGCTGCTTCATTCTGAGAGGCCTTTCCCACAAGGGGCTGCAGCAGCCCTGGCACAGTGCTTGGCAGCAAGGATTGGCTTTGCAGCATGTGCCCATGGGGGATCCATACCTGCTCACCTCAGGACTGTGCATCACCCTGGCAGGTCCCCAGCCCCAGGACTGTTACACTGTGGTTGTTAGGCTGAGCCACACTTGCACCTGGGGAAGATTCACCAAGACTTTCAAATCTGGTGGAAAAGGTCCTATATGTGCTCAGATGAAACAGGTAAAGATGTATTACTGTAATTTGGAGATGCTAGTAAATCAGGATGTTTCTTTGTGCCATGTGTGGTTAACAGGATTGTGCAATTCCCTGGGGCATTCTCCTCCCTCTTTTTGCTGGCATAGGTGACCAAGTGACCCAGACTTCTTCCATGCTCTGCGTGAGAAACGCCAGACAGAGAAACCCCTGCTCTCTCCAGGAGTAGTAATGATAAATGTTGCCATTCAAAAGCCACATGCTGGAACTGAAACCTGCTATTCAAACAACCTGGGATTTGCTTTATCAGATTCCACATGAGGTTAGCACTTTAAAAAAAGTCTTTGGAAGTGAGGTTTTTCTACAGGCTTTCTCTTCCCATCATAATAACTGGAAACTTAAATACCAGCTGGGTGTTCCATAGGTATTTGTGACTGCTGCTGAGGTTGAATTGCGCCCAGAGTGAGAGCAGCCTCATTCCCAGGAGGCATGGGCAGAGGTGGAGTTGCAGAGAGGTGTTGAGGGCTCATAGCGCTGTGCAGAGCAAAGCAAAGCTGATGGCCACTGAAGGCATGCTGAGAGGATGAGAGGTTATTAGTAGTGAGCGCTTCAGGGATAACACAGGAGATATTGATTTAAATAAAAATCATCACAACAGCGGCTCTAACAGTACCCTGTGGGTCAGTTGGAGGAGAATAAGAAGCAGCAGAGCTTCAGTGCTGGCACACTCAGAGCATTTCCTAGCTGGAAGTATCATGCTGGAGACAGCCAGGACTGCAGCCTGTGCTCCTGAGCAGGGACAGGGAAGGAGGCACTGGGCCAGGGTGTGCAGCACACACTGGCATGCCTGAGGAACATCACTGTAGTGTGGCTGGACCCACAGTGACCTACAAGGGCACACCGTGCTGTTTGCAGCTCTGCTGGGAGCCGCAGTGCCAGGACATGGATATCCATGATCTCAGCCAGTTGCACAGCCCCCGTGGAGGTCAGATTCCCGTGGTGTGAGTCAGCTGCATTCCTCCCCAGGGTCATCGAACTGTGCTAAGCTTCAACAGCCTCGGCTGTCTCCTGCCCTGCCTCTTGCAGTAATTGACTGCACTGGGGATGCTGAGTTTGGGTGGACAGCACAAGGGCTAAGGGTCTCAGGTCGGCTGGGGACAGCTTCAGCTGCTCATCCATGGGAAAGGAGAGGAGCAGAGCAGTTTCTCGGCCACCCTTCATACCAGGAGTGCTTTTATCAATGGGGTGTGAAGGGGTGATAAAATGCTACCAACTGTCTCCATAGACAGCTAATCCATCGGTATGGATTTGCTGTTAAGGAATCCGTCAGGCCCATGCAGTTCCTTGTAGCTGGCTGTAACTCTCCTGCCGTGGGTACAGCCACCTGCAGCACCAGCTGTCCCCATCACGATATGGAGCTCTGTCGTGTCGTGATGTGCTGTCAGCAAATGGAGACATGATTTGAGGTAAGAGCCAAGCTGTCAAGATAGAGGTCTCGACACCTAACAGAAAGGTTTCTCCACTCCAGGGACTTTTGTGTGTGGAGTTTTTAGCATGTTTCCTTCTGATCAGTGTGCTTCCATGAGAATTAGGCGTTTTACAGAGGAAACCTCCCATGCCCTTCAGCTTTCCCATTGAATATGGGCAGACCATCTGCTGGACCCGCTGCACAGACAACACTGGCTGCACCAAGGTGGATCCACATTACCAGATCCCTTGTCACTTCCTGCTCAAGGGAACTGAAACCACCTGGAGCAGCCTCCTCCCTCTGGGAGGACACAGCTTTCCTTAGGCCTGCTCGCAGCCCAGTTCTGGCACTGAGCAGGGTGTGTAAGGGTCAACCCAGAGCATTCATGCATTACAGTCAGTGAATGGAGACACCCACCCAGCCTGGATCCAGCCCTGATCCTGCCCACTGGGCTGTCCTGGGACCATTACACACCTGAGGAGTATCAGCTTCTCTCTGAGGACAAGACAAAATGAACCAAGTCACCTGCACTGGAATGGCTGCTGGGAGTGCAGATGCCAGGAGCTGCGGCTGGGAGCTCCCCATTGTTTTGTGTGGTACCACAGCCTCTGCTTGCACTCAAATTGCACCAAGACAGTCACTCAGGTTTAATGTCCCTGTAAATGACATGTGTGGGGCTTTTCTCCAAATCAACACGACCTTCTTGTAGATGTGAAGTTCCCAGTGCAGTGCTGCAGCCCTCCAGCAGCACCCCTGTGCTCTGCACAACCCCTCAAGGAGCTGATTTCTACATGGAAAACCCCACAGGGGGCAAAACTAAAGGAGAAGCAGCACAATCAAAATCCAGCTGGTTGGAGCTGCACAAGCCTTACTGTCAGTGAGTCCAAGCCAGTGGTAGTATGAACACCGTGTCAGACAGCATCTGCAACAGGGGTAAGGATATTTCCAGCACTCTTAGAGGCCAGTTTACAATGCTGGGATTCTCTCCAACTAAACCACTTGGGTTCAGATTTTCACTAACCCACCTCATTTCCTCATTTTTCTTAATCTCCCAGCAAAATTAAACCTCTGGCTGCTTTGACTAGCTCCTTGCCTGGAATTAAATGACTAACTTCTGGCCACTGGTGGTCCTGGGCTGGCTCATCCTAGGAATATGGTAGTAGAGTGTAAAAGAAGGGTAATAGGGAGTAAAATTGCAACCAAAGAGCTTTGGCCAAGCATTACAAGATGATTGACTGCAATATCCTTGTGCCATGGGAAAAGGCAGATGTGTGCCACCAGCTGCAGCATCCCTGTGATGTGGGATGTGAGGAACATGATGGGGCCTGAGGTTGCTGCCTGCCCTGCAGGATACTGTCCTGAATAGATCCCTCTTTGAAGGGCAGCAAAACTCCAAGGAAAGCATTCAGCCCTGATACGAAGACTTCCAATGGCAGGGAATCCTCTAGACCCTTTGGCAAACTCTTCCAGGTATCAAAAACATTTATCATTTTTAATGTGTTTTCAACATGCACTGATCTCTTCTCTGTGGTGACCAGTGACAGGACCAGAGGAAATGGCCTGAGGTTGTGTCAGGAGAGATTTAGGTTGGATAATATGAAAAGGTTCTTCACCCAGAGGCTGGTTGGGCACTGGAACAGGCTCCCCAAGGAAGTAGTCACAGCACCAAAGCTGACAGAGCTCAAGAAGCATTTGGGCAATGCTCTCAGACACATGATGGGATTTTTGGGGCTATCCTGTACAGAGCTAAGAGCAGGACCTGGTGATCCTTGTGGGTTCCTTCCAACTCAGCATATTCCATGATTCTTTGAAAATGCTGCAGACAGGTGTGTACCCATATAAAGGAAAGATTCGATTTGCCTTCCCCGTGTGTCTGCCTGTCCCCATAAGGCACAGAAAGAGTAGAGACAGACTGCTGGGCCCAAACAGTTCCTTTCCAGGTGTTTAAAGATAGATCAAGGCAACTGAGAGCAACAGCCCAGCCCTTCAGAGAGGTGACTGTCCAACTGTCCATGCCATTCCTGCAAAGATTCTCACCAGGCTTGGCTCCCATCAGGCTGACACCTCTCCTGACTCGGGGCTTGCGGAGGGCAAGATCTGCCCTGCACATCTTCACTCTATGACTCAGGTCTTCTAAATCCTACCTTGAGAGACATCCCACATCTTGAAAGGCTTTCGGCCATGTCAGAGCCAACATCCCCATCTTGTAAACCCTCAGCTCAGGCAGAGCTCAGGTGGTTTTCCTTACCAAGATCTATTGGTAGCTTTACTTTTAATAGCATGTACGTGATATGGAGTGGGATAGACCACTCCAGCTCTGGCTGGCACGTTATAAATCTCAGAAAGAAAAAAAAAAGCAAAGGGCCAGGAGGCTTGGTGGGGGTGGGGGGGGGAGGGCAGGGCGGGTAAGGTTTGGGGGAAAAAAAAAGGCAGAAGAAAGAGACTTTTCCCAGAACCCAAAAGCAGACAGGAATGGGGAGCAGGAAAGGCAGGGTTGTACAGCTCACTGGGGCAGAGTATGCAGTTGTTTATACTGGAAATGAGTTTCTGTTTATTGCAAGCTATGGTGGGGAGACCACAAAGTGAATGTAAAACAAAATGGGAAGGGTGTGGGAAAAGTCAGGGGAGGGGGAGCGGGTGCCTTTGACAAACTCCAGAAGTCACGTCCAGTAATAAATCAAGCCGGGATCTGTCCCGGGACACAGGACCCAGAACATCTGCTTGGGCTGCAGGGAAGCCAGGCAGGCGAGGAGGGATCTCCCAGCCTTGCCTGGGGACAGTCAAGAGACAGGGGCTTGGGCAGCTCAGCCACCCATGGGTTCTGAGCCCAGCAGTGCTCAAATGCCTGCAGAGGTGACTGAGCACCTGGGGTTCACCTGGGAGCTGCATTTGGGGCTGGGGGATTTAACAGTCAATCTCTCCATCCTTAGGACTCTCTCCTGACTGCACTGTGCCTCCTTTTCCCTGTAAGGTGACTGACTGTAAGGTGACACAGGATGCTATTCTCCCATCTACCACTTTTCCCAAGCCTTGCAGCAATTACCACATAGCCAGGCAACTCCTGCATCATTCCAGAGCTGAGGCATGGTGTAGGTGCCACCAGGAAGGGAGGTCCTCTGCCCAATTCCAGAGCAGCAAGAATTAGTATGTTAATGGGGCTGGTGGTGAAATGAGAGATATATCCCACAATAACTCTACTGGGGCCAGCAACGCATCCATTCTGTGTACAGACTTTGAAGGTATTAAGTGCTAAGGATTTTGGTTTGACATCTGAATCCAGCTGCATTGTTGTGAGAAGCCCTTGCAGGTTATTGCTCCAGACCAAACTTCCATAAATAATCTATTGCCTTGGGTGTAGTGCTTTGGAAAGGGCGGTGAAAGTTTCTTTTGCTGATTTAAGCATTCCCGTCCTCTTCTTCCTTTTCCCCTTCCCTGGAAAATGGATCCTGCTAACCACTGCAGATGACACAACACATGCCAATACATTTGCAACCCATTTGGCTCATAGTGACAGCTGCTTTCGAGCTACAGACTTCCTCAAGGGTCCAACTAAAGCATCAGCATGGGGGTGAAACAAAGACAGTGTATCTGCCCAGTGGGTCCTGGCCGAGTTCTTGCCTTTCCATTAGTGCAGAAAGCAGGATAGAAAGTCACCAAGATACATATGTGAGTTATGGCCTCATAGTGAAACTGAAAGTCATTTGAGTTTCACTGTGCTGGGCCATGGTTGAGTTGCTCTGCCATAAAGCTGTGGGATCTGCTCTCCAGAAATGCCTGTGAACAGCTTTCTGGGTATGGGACAGGTACTGATGCTATGGCTCCAGCATCTCCCTGTGGCAGACAAACCCCAAATCTTCCCATACTGGAGCTGGCCAGGTTCAGCCTCATGTCACCACTGGAAAGGACCAAAACTTTGGCAGCATCACAGCATTTCCCCACTTATTCCAGGCCTGGTGCCTTCATTCTCATGCTGCTGGTGACTTATATACCATGGGACAGACCTAAATGCATTGGCAGTAACCCAGCCAGAGCTACTTTTTCTGCTCCACTAGACAATGGCAAATTATTGGGTAAACCCAGACTGCTCTGCCCTGTCTGGTTTTTGCCAGAATATCCTTGCAGATCTCATCTGCAGCCAAGCCCTGGCTCTCAGACCTGTCCCAGCTGCTCACCTCATCTCAGAAGGATTGTGAGCCATCTGTGTGCATCAAGAGGAGAGTCCCTGTTGCAGGAGGCATTTGCAGTGTGCTCCTGGTTCATGAAAGGAAAGTGGGGCTCATGTGAGCCCAGACACCACAGCATCCTTATGCTACTCACAAGGTCCAGACCACAGGGCTTGCTCTTCACCTCTAATTTTCTGTGCAACACTTCAGAGAGCACAGCAAAATCCTTCAGTGATTCTAATAACATTTTTCTCCAAAGCCCTAGGGTATTTTTCCCCCATCCCTCTGAAGTCATGCTTCAGGTCTGCTGAAATCCTAGCAAATGCCTCCTAAAATCCCCTGGAGCCCCTGTGACAGTTTATTGAGTCCAGGACTGTTTGACCTTGGAGGAGGTGAGAAAGGGAGGAGAAGAAAGAGCAGCCCTAGGCTTCCCTGCCAAACTACTTGATCCATTGCTGAGCCCCTTACAGAGACCACAAAACAGCCAGAAATCAGTCCCAGACCATCAGTGGGGTATCTGGGCACAGTGCCTTCCTCTCTTCTCTGCCCCAGCTCTCTCAAGCTTTTCCTGCTGTGCTGGGCAGTGCTGCTGCATGAACAGTGTGCTGTGTTCCCTAAAAAAGCAGCAGTGCCCCAACCACCTGTGCATGGTGCCCATCCCAGCATCCTGGCCCACTCATCCTGCCCAAAAAAAGTTTATGAACCTCTGGGTCACAGCTCCTTCCCTGCTGTGGTGCTTGGATTGTGCAGGAAGAGAGCTCCTGGGGGAGCTCTGTGCTGGGGGCTCAGCTCCCACCATTCCTCATTAAATAATTAAAACACTGATAACAATATTCCTATATGACAGTAAGTGCTTTAAGTGCTTTTTATTTCTCCTTTGTTGTGAGCAAAACAGAGGATGTGTGGCAAGCTGCTGTCCTTCATGAGGTGGGAGAGACTGTGCTGAGCATCCAGGTTATCGCTTTCGGGGCAGACTTGGCAATGATGCTGCTCTTGCCACTGATCTGGTGCTGATGTTCCCAGGGAAGGTGTGTTTGCTTCTGGGGTTTCACTGTTCAAAGACCATCGATAAATTACAGGGAGTCTGGAGGAAAATTGATTAAAGAATTAAAAGATATTGTATGACCAGAAGGGGATATTAGGGGAATTTAGTGAGGTGCTTGCTGCAGAGTTGAGCTGGGGAGAGCGGGGAGGGAGCAAAATAAAAAAACCTTGCAAAGGTGATGATTGGAGCAGGTGGAAACAGTCTCTGGGAGTATCTGAATTGGTTTGTGCCTCACGTTTTGTTTTGCAAATGCTAGGCTCTCACATAGGGGTGGGAAGGGGCTTCCCAATCCGCCTGAGCTGTTGGAGCTGCCTGGCTGCACACACCACAAACATCCTGTGGGGTTTACCCACTGCTGCCTGTGGGGATTTAAGCATCCAGCCAGGATTTGAGGAAGATGAGCGTCATGTTCATGAAGCAAAGGGCCTTTTTTTAGCTCAATTTATTTACAGATGAGCTGAATAATGGGACCTCCCTTGAAGCCAGCTGAGTTAAGGACACAGCTATTACTTCCAAATGCACTGAAGTCTGGAGCTGTGTGACTTATATCATCCGAAGGATCCCGTTGCCTTAAGAAAAGAATGAGGCCAGGGTCTGATTCAGGCCTGAGGATAAAAAAACAGACATTAGTAAAGAGAGCAGTGGTATTGAGCAGTGCTGTTAGCTGAGCTGGTATTGCAGCCCAACACCTCCAGAAATGTCACACTCTTCTATTTTTCATCTGCTTGAAGGACATATTTTGGGTGAGCTACAGACACTGATTTTCTTCCTGCGTCCACCCCAAGGTACCAACAGCACAGGGGAAGATTTTGGCTTGAGCTGGGAGCACTCCTACTGTTAGTGACATGTCTGACAGGTATTTCCTCAAAGCCAGAGAGTGAACAGCTAAGGACTGGTGTGGAGACCTCATTTCCTATGATAAATTAGGCATCTTCCCAAATGCCTGTCACTAATGGACTATCATCATCCCTGAGCAGCCAGAATACCTCAGTGGCTGAGGTGGGATGAACAGATGGGGTGAGTCAGGTGGTGTACCTTCTTTGGTGTACCAAAGGAGGCTGGCTGCTGCTGGGAGGACTCTCACATATCCAGGGTGGGAACAGCATGGGGAGAAGCTCCTTCTGGTCCTGTGTCAGCTCTCTACATCCACCTCCAGCATCTCCTTTTGCTCCAGCCCAGCTGTTTTTGTGAGGTGCCTGCAGGTGGTTTCCCATGCAACAGTGACATGAAACTGGGCAGAGCCACCAGCATTACAGGGGACAGGACTCTCACACTCTCATAGCAGGGTCCTGGCAGCTGAGGGACAGGCACAGGCTGCAGATCAGCCCCAGGAGCAGAGTAACAGCTCACCAGATCATGTGGAGCAGAAGGGCAGCCCCAAGGATGTGAGTCACTGACCAGGGGATGCTAAGTCTGTGTGAGCAAGCCCAAGTGCAATCAGGATGCCCAAACACAGGATGAGCAAAAATGACTCCTCTGCCTGTGCAAATATCTGGTGCACCATGTGGAGCCCATTTTTAAGCCCTCTGTCCTGACTGAATCCACAGTAGAGCAGTCAGTACAGGGTCATGTACCATGGGCTCTGCCTTGTGAGGGGATGGAAGAGCAGACTGCAGTATATTCCCTAGCAGAACATGTGGATGAGAGGGTGGTTTTCAATAAATGCTGAATGAAAGGAACTTTTCACGCAAAAGCAAGTGTTAGTGTGAGAAGAAAGTGGCTAGGGGGTTTGTCTGCTTACTAATCACTCCCATCAGCTCCTCCTGCCCAGATAGGAGAAGCCCAAAATATTCTCTGCTGCAGAGAGAATCAGAAACTCTTACTTCTTCCTCTCCATTTCCCATGGGGTGAGAGGCCTCTCTGCCAGCAGGTACCTCCCTCACTGGGGAAGAAGAGAGCAGAGAAGGGTACATATCCAGACTCCATGTCAAGAGAACTGAAGAGAGAGGAGGCATTTTTTGAGAGCTGCTGCCTGTTAAAGGCAGCCCACACTCCCCCACTGGGAGATAGCTGGTAATATCTGTGGCTAGCTTGTTGCTCAGTGCATGACGAAGTGCTTATAGCTTCCCTCCAGAGGCTCCTCCTGGATAAATATACAACTTCCAGGAGTTCTGATGGGACAGCTTTGCTGAGGATACATGGCTGTTGATGGTCCCAGTTGTGTCTGATCACACCTGGTACTTTGCTTATCTTCTCCATCTGGAGAGAGGATGGATTGCTTTCTTGCAGCCGTTAAATAAGGTGATGGAGGGGGCAGGGGCATTGCATGGCGTAGGTTGTGCAGGGAATTTCTGCCTGGAGCTGGGAAAAGAGGGAGAAGGGGGTGCTGAGTTCTTTGCTGCATGCAGTGCTGGCAGGGAGGCAGGGGACCCTTGGGCTCCTCAATACCTGAAGAACCCTTGTGATCACCCTGCAGTCCCCCTGCACAATCAAGACAAGAAAGGCACAGCCCTCTCTCTTAGAACACAGGGATGCTTCCTCTCTATGGCTTTTCCAGCTGAACTCCTGGAGGAGATTGTCAGGGGTCTCCAGGTTGCTCTGGTCAGGTCTTTTATCAAGGAGAACCAAGGAAGGCAACTGCTTCTCCCTGCAGACCAGGGCTGTGATGTGCTCCCATGTGCACCAACCATAACCTCCTTGGAGTGTGGAGCAGTTGCTGGGGAGCCTGTGTGTTACAAGGAAGTGTCACCTGCCTGCATTGCCTTGGCACAGTTCATCCAGCCCCATGTTGAGGAGAACAGTCCCCTGGAAGGAGAAATTATTTTGGCAGTGACTGGAAAATCCCATGTAATTCATGCCCTTCATCTTTCCCAGCCGTTTTAGAAGAGACAGGCCCGGAATTTGGGTGAGAGCTGCAGGGAGATGAAGCTCTCATCTCCAAATCCCAGCTGTGGAAAGGCATGTGAATGTGCAAAAATTCGAGAGCACATCAGCCCCCTGCTCTCCCTTCCCCGCTGTGTGGGCATGGCAGACTGGCATCCTGGGATGCTCCAGCCCTGAGCTGTAGGCAGGGATACGCTCTCCATCCCCGGAGCCTCCCAAGGCCCCGTTTGCCGGCACTTTTCCCTTCTTTGCTGCACACTCCCTCACCCCAGAGCACTCTCCAGGTCTCCAGGAGCTGGACGGGGGCCCGGCACACTCAATCCCAGAGCAGCCGGTAACGAGGTTTGGTCATTACTGCCCGGGGCTATGTGCGAACCAGCGACCTGGCTCTGAAATGGTTTATGTTACATGCAAATCCCCTCGCAGAGGTGTTGGGGGAGGAAAGCCGGCCTCGCCGTGAACTCCCTGGGCTGAAGAGCAAACCCCATCGCTGCGGAGAACTTCCCGTGCCCGCCACGCTGCTGTGCTGCCGCATCCCACCTTGCACGGTGTACCCATCCCAGGGGTACCACACCGAGCACCGCGGCCCCGGCCCCGCTCCAGGGCTGGCGGTGCTACTGTTATACACAAAACAATAATCAGCTGCCGTAACGAGGATGCAGAGTAGCTGAGCTGGCTTCCCTGCTGTTGTGCCGGCTCCAAGTGGAAACAGCTGCATTTGGTTTGGTTAAATGTTTTATTTACTCACAATTATCCCAGATAACAGGTTTGCTTTCGTTTGTTCAATATTTAATATTGTTTCAGAGCAAAGCTGCTCTTGGGTTTCTGGTGGAGGACGGGAGGGTCAGAAGGGACTTTCTGCTGTGGTGTGGTCCCATGTGAAGGGTGGAGGTGTCCAACATCTCTGCTGTGCATTATTCCCTAAGGCACCTGGCCTAGAATGCTGCCCCATTGGAATAAAGTCACCTCCAGGAGCACAGCGGGGTTTGGGGTGCTGGTGCGCTCAGCAGGATGGGCATTTCCCTGGGTCAGTAATGCTTCCAAGCCCCAGTACTGCCAGAGGGAAGGGGAACAAGAGGGTGTATCATGGGTTCAGGGCGCCAGATGGTTTCTCCTGCCTGATTCACCTTCCTGTAGCATCCTGCACCTTGGGGAGCACTTCCAGGAAAGGCTGACATTCCAACCAGTCCACCCCATGTCAGGGTTGCTTGAGCTCCTCTGCTTTTGCTCTTTCCTCTCACAGATCAAGGCCATGAGGTTTGCTTGATAATTTTCTGGAGGCTGGAGAGTGGGCAGGTTTCAGGAGCAGCTCTGCTGTTCTGGAACCAGCACAGCCCCATGCAGTGCAGGATGGAGCAAACTCTAGTGAACCTGTGTTCACACTGGGAGCTTGCCCTGACACTTTGGCTCAAAGTGGGTTATTGGGTTTCTCTTCCTCTTTCTCATTCTCTCTTCTCTTCTCTTCTCTTCTCTTCTCTTCTCTTCTCTTCTCTTCTCTTCTCTTCTCTTCTCTTCTCTTCTCTTCTCTTCTCTTCTCTTCTCTTCTCTTCTCTTCTCTTCTCTTCTCTTCTCTTCTCTTCTCTTCCTTTTTTTCTTCTCTCCCCCAAAAATTTACAGCATTGTCTCTTGCCATGCTCACTGAATTTTCTGTAAGGGAAATGAGAAAATCCATAACTTGGTTTATGAGCCCCAATCAGTGTAAAATAGGGCCTTTTAGAAATTTATCTGTTGCTGAGTCCACCTTTTTCTCCAGCACCTTCTCAGGGAATAAATTCTTGCTCTTCGAGGCTGGGGAGATGGCTCTTATGTGGCAGCAGGGTTAGGGGTCGTTGGTTACAGCTGCAGGTGTCCCTGGCCCTTGGGAACTACCAGGGAAGCGCTGCAGTGTTGGGTCTGAGGACTGGGCTAGATGCTGGCTGAATGAGGGCAACTCTGGGTGATCAGCTGGGTGATCAGTTGGGTTGTCTCACACTCCAGGGGGATATTATCTTCAGTATCTAATTTCAAGGGATAGGAAAGTCCCCCTGAAAATGTCCACTTGCTAAGCTTGGGTAGCTTAGAATGAAAGGGAGAGACATAAACCCTGTCTCCATCACTTGGCCCAGGTCACCCAGGAGGTCAATGAGAAACAAACCCATCTCATCCTGTGCCCCTGCACCCCTGAGTTCTCTCTCAAATGAATTTTGCTGCATAATCTAAAAAAAAAACAACAAAAAAACCCCACAAAACCAAAAAATCAAAACCAAAACCTGCTTTATCCTTCTTGAAGAAGTGATGGTTATGAACATGATGTTCCAGAACACAGGGAGCATCACTTGCTGTCCTCTGCACCCCTTCTCATTTTCACACTTATTCAAGAACAGATGGTCAAGGGGAAAAAAAGAAAATTCAAAGCTTCACTTCCCTCCCTTTCTCCAGCAACAAAACACAACCCAAACATTTAGATCCATGGAAGGGACTATCCCTAGCCATAACCATGCTGCATTACAGCTCGGGTGGCGCATGACAGACAGATGTTCCCCTGATCCACCTGGCTCTAGAAATATAATTTATTCATCATTGTTTTCTTTGTTGTTTCCTACCAGCCTTCTGTACACAAACAGGCTTTTAGAAAAGCAGCTTTAGATAAATAATATGCCATGCTGGCAGCCAGCATGTGCATAACAAAAGCATCTGTGTAGATGCGTGTGTGGACTAGCAAGGTCTGCTGCTCTTGTGCCCATGTGCTCTGTGCTGGCATCTCGTGCCCAGGTGGATTCCTATTGTGCCGTCCAAGCCTCTGCAGCTTTGCTTTTGGTCAGCTAGGTGAAACTTTTCTGTATTGGTACATAGCCACCACCAGTGATGTAAAAAAAAGTTGTTGGGTGGTGATCTGGTCCCTCCATGGTGACTTGGGGTGCAAACAGCAGGAGTTTGGCAACAGAACAGCATTGGTTGTGGAGTTGTCCCCCCATGTGGAGCAGCACAGGGGTCCTGCCCATGTGCAGGTAGGCTGTGTCACAGCTGTACCTCTAGCTCAAGCACATGCTGCTGTCATGGACCCTGGAGTCTTTATTGGCCCAAGACTGAGATGATGAGTTATGCAGGTGACCCCAAAAGCACACTATGGGCTCATTATCCCCCATCAGCCCAGCGCCTGAATGTGCCCCCAGTGCACCAGAAAAAATACCTCCTACAGAAGTGTTTGAGAGGCCTCTTAAAACTTTTATTGGTGCTATTTTTTGTATCCTTCCACCTGTGGAGCAAGGCATCTTCAATACATTCAGCCCTCAGCAGGAGAGGAAAATTATAACTGATCCATTTCAGAAACCTCTAAAAGTGACCTAAAATAACTTTTCTATATATAAAAGTGTCATGATTTTAATGTCCATTATCTCATGACCTAGCAGAGCTGGGAAAAGCTCTTGTAGATCATTTTTAGTGTTTTCTAAAATGGATTGGTCACACTTTTCCCCTGTACAGTTGGACTGAGGGTACAAGGACAACTGGGCTTTAGAGATGAGGAGGAAGACAAAAATCTGTTTCTGTGCTGGTATATCCAAAGCTGTTTCATCCTCAAGGACCACCCGTGGTGCTGTCCCCAACTGAGCACAAGTGCTGAAGCGGGTCAAGTGACAGCTATTTCCAAAAAGCCGGAGAGACAGAGTTAAATGGATGCAAAGCATGGGGCACTGTGTGTTGGGAAAGTCAGCTCCACCCCTGCCACTGGTCTTTTCAGGGATCTGCAGAGATGATGACCCTGGCACCACCTTTTGCTGCTGTGGCAGTCCCAGATTTTGCTGGAGCATCTCGTAGTTTGTGAGCCATGTGCCCAGATGGGATGTGCTCAGCTCTGAGCCTTTCTTTACCTCACCCAGAGCTTTTGCAGTGAGGCTGGTTGGAGCCCAGACCTCTGGGAAGCTGCCACAGCCAGGCATTAAACATGCTGGGCTTTCAGAGAGGACATCAGCAGAGCACATGGGAGAAGTGGCTCCCTGCCATGCAAGAGGTTAATAGACAGATTAGAGAGGGCAGGCACTGTTTGTGGTGAACGGAAAAGAGCTCTGCTTTTACAGAGTTCAACAGCTCCATGAACCAACAGGGATGTAAATATTTGCCAGAATTAGGGATGCTGTGTGCAGGAGCCCAGGGAGGAGTGTCCAAGTAGCTCAACATGTTGTTGGGGCTGTTTCTGGTGTGGGGCAGGTGCTGAGAGCTGGACATCATCTGAGGGAGGATGAAGAAGGTTGGAGCAGGACACTCCACACCCAGAAGCATGGCCCAAAACCTCATGGCAGAAAAAGCCTTTAATGCTGCTCCCTTGATGGCTTTGTTTTCCTCCACTGCCTTTCTTGCTCTCTCTGTCGGCCTGATGGGCTGGCCCACCTCCAAAGACAGCATTACAGAGCGCTGGATCGATTGGAGCCTGCAATTTTATTTGCTGTCTTTAAGAGCCTTTGATGGGCAGCATGAGCTCTGCCAGCGAGTGCCTTTCCTGGGAGAGGAGGGGAGAGGAACAAGATTGCATCTCCCTTAGGGAGATGAGGAGCTTGCCACCAGCTTGGAGAAGACACCATGGTTGGGTGGGGATAGAGAGCCCTCCTGATGCAGCAAGGCAGCTGAGAAGGGGCTTGCAGCCCTATCCTTTGTGGTGCCTGGCAGTGGTGGCCATGGTGACCCGTGTGTTGTCGTGGTCACGGGCCCCTGTTGCACATTGCACTGGCCTCGCCCTTTGCCATGAACTGTCTGCCTGTCAAGGTGTAAAATGGGGTAGCTGCCTTACAGCTCCCTCCCGGGACACCCGTGGCTCTGGGACTGATGGCTCTCTGGAGAGATGGAGGTTGCAGGAGTGTCTGTGTGAGACAGCTTGTGTCTGCCCAGAAAGAGAGGGCAAAGTCCAGGGTGAGACAGGTTTCATACAGCAGCTTCCCTTTGGCTGCATCTGCCCTTGAACTCTGCATCAGGAGGGCAGAGATGCGAGGATCATTTTGTCCCCCTTCCCCAGTCTCTCCCTCCACTTCTGGCTTGCTAGAAGACACCAGAGGGTAAGAGGTGGAGCATGCTGGAACAAAAGGTTGGGGCTGCTGTTGGGGACCAGCCTTGAAGCAGAGGGAAGGATTTTCGTGGCATTCAGTGATGTGGAAATGGGGCATCCTCAAAGGCTGCTGCAGAGTGAAGATAGAAGCAGGATATAGAATGGGCAGCCCTCCCTCCTCCTCCCAGCAAAACGAACCTGGAGGAGTGAGCCCGCCCCAGCCTCCTCAGCGGAGGAATTAGCACAGATCACAAAGAGCCAGATCCGGCCTGATACTGGAGACAATGGAGATAAATTATCCTCAGATGGACTAATTGTGGCGCATAGCAGTGCAGCATCTTGGGCCGTGCTGGTAGGACCCTGCAGGACTCCAGGATGCTCGAAAAAGCCCCGCCTGCTTCTGCCCGGCTTCCCGGCGACTCCCGGCTAGGCAGGGAACAGCTGGGCGCAAGCAGCAAGTGTGCAAGTCGCCTACGGTGGCATCTCCAGTGTCGCCAGCATCCCCTACGCAACATTCCCAGTTCCATCCCGGTTTGCCGGGGGCAGGGCAGGTGCTGTTAGCCCACAGTGCCACCACGCGGTCAGCCGGGCACCTAGAGGCTGTCCCCAAACCCCCTGCACCCCTTCAGCCCCTTCGGGACACCTCCCGACCCCCCTGTTGCACCCTGCAAAGAGCAATTGCCTCTGCAACGCCCAGGGGAGGCAGGGAAGGGGTTAAGGAGGAGGAGGAGGATGGGGCTGTAGCAGGGATCAGGCCCTTGTCTCTGGCTTTGCGATTACCCATTCTGTTTTGACGCGGAGGGTCTGTTTGAATAATTTAACCGGGAGGGTCATTAACCAGGCTCTGGCCTTCGTCTGTCGGCTGAAGGCTGAAATAGCCATTAGGAGGAACACTCGGAGCGGAGCGGCACAGCCTTCCCTCCCGCCGGCCCCTCCGTTCCCTCTCCCTCTCTTCCTTGCTCCCTGATTCTGCTGCACTTGGCTCCCTCATCAGCTGCTTGCACCCTCTAAGCCCTGCCCCAGCGGTGGCAGGGCTGTGCAAATCCTGTGCCTCAGTTTCCCCTCTGTACACCATATTAGGCTCTGTAGACTCCAGTTGCAGCTGGAGTTCATTCCATCCCCGAGAAAGCTGTGCCCATGTCACAGCCATGTCACTGGCTGCCATTCCAGTGGGACTGAAAAGGCACTGAGTCTGCCAGGTCTGCTTGATTTGTTTCAAACCGACTGCTTGGGGAGAAGAGCATGTCCTGGGATATTCCCAGTGGATGGATTGGGATGAGGACTAACAAAGGAAGGGAAAGAGGGAGCATCACAGGACCAGACACCCTTTCTGGTTTTCAGCCTTTCAGCCAAGGGGAATTCTGGTGCACATCCAGTCCAGGGAGTGTATTTTATGGCAAGGCACTGCGCCAGGGTGCTGCTCTTAACAGTCAATGCAAGTGTCTGGGTACCAAGAAATGTTGACTTTGGTGTCAGATCAGGTAAGATTTTTACCAACAAGGGCAAAATTTATCAGCCAAAAGGTATCACATCTCATTCTTTGCGTGCACTGTCCCTCAGCATTTTGCAGAGTTTTTCTGCAGCTCTTGCTATGCTCCTGCAAAAAGCAGAGTGCACTGCACATGTGTCCAGGAAAGCCAAGTACAATGTGAACACTTCACTGGGTTTGAAATCCTCCTCTGCCTCTAACCTCTGGGATCAGCTGGTGAGACCAGAGGAAGGCTGCTCCCACTGGGTGCTCTCATCCTGTCTCCTGTTGCCTCTGTGTCTCTTTGGAGGCAGTGCAGCAGAGTCAGGGATGCTCTTCCCCATGACAAAAGTGTTAACACTGTTAGTCCTACTGCAGAGCTGGCTTTTCTCTGCTGGTTTCACATTGTTCCTCCTCATCTTGCCAGTGGTCCTTCTTCCTCCCTTTGGTGACCTCTGATCAGTTGGAGGATCATCCCTCAATAAGTTTATCACTCCCCAGGGATGTGGCAGAGAAAGCTGTGAGCAGTGTAGATTAATGAGGTCAAGAGAGCATCACCTCCTCCTCATCAGCAACATCTCTGTCACAGCCTTGAAGACAATTTCCCCTGGTACCTGCAAACTGTCTCTGTCACTCCATCCCTCATTAGAAGCAGCAAGCTGCCCAAGGAGAAAGTGACCTTTGCACAGCCCTGCCCAAAGCAAGGTGTCATGGAGAACCTCAGCAGAAGACATGGGACAAAGACCCCCAGATACTTCCAGCAGCTCATAAACACAGACCAGGCCCCCCTTGCAAGCTCTGCCCTCCCAGTCTGGCAGCAGCTGGGAGTGGAGGGTCATCCCTTTGCTCAGAACTTGGTGATGACCACACCCCAGCAGGTAATTACCCTCTCTCTTTCCCTGGCAGTCCCTCCAAAGGAACCAGTGCTGATGTGCCGGTCCAACAACTACCCGAAGGGTTTCTACTGCAGCTGGCACCTGCCCACTCCTACCTACATCCCCAACTCCTTCAACATCTCTGTTATGTAAGTGTCTGGGAAGAAAGGGTGTAATGGGGTGAGTTTCAGTTCCCACAGCCTGGAGCAGGTCTCAAGTAGTGCCATGAAGTCTTGGGGCAGTGCGTCTGACCTGTGCTGAGCATATGGTATCAGTGTACCAAAAATGGGCATGGGGAAGGATTTTCTGGGGATGTATGAACTGGATGTTTGGGACCAGGACTTCATGCCAAGAAAGGTTCAAGTTCCCTAGAAGGGACCAGGAATGTCCCCATCTCCTAGGTCCCCTTTCCATGCTTCCAAAGACCATCCTCTCTGCACCAGTTGTCTGGAGTGGATGTTGTGCCCACTGTTTTTTGGCACATTTGGCACATCCTGGCTCTTTTCTGGTGTAAGGTGGTTGTTGTTGGGCAGCAACAGTGTCTCTCACCTAGAACTGGCCATGGCATGGTGTCATTCCCTACCCTGAGCCCGAGTTATGGCACAGCCCTTATACAGGCTGATATTATCTTCTGAGGTTTGTGTCACCATCAGAAAGAAGCCCTGTTCCTCTCGTGAGAGGGCCAGACTCAAATCCAACTCCAGCAGGGTCCTGTTCTTTACTTGGGGCAGCATGAGAATGTTCACTGAACCCTCTGTGTAGGCATGGGAGAAAACACAGGAGCCCACACAATTCCTTGGTAGGAGAAAAACAGCCTTTTGGCTGCAGCAAAGACTGGTGCATGGGGACCATTTTTTTTTAGTGGAGATGCAGAGCTGCACAGTCTGCCTCCTTCTTCCAGCAGCTTGGTGCATCCACAGGTAACAGCTCTTCTCACCTCTTCTTTCCAGACACGGCACAAAAGACATGGTCTGCGAGAAGGATGCCATTCCCAAAAACAGGTGTCACATCAGATACCTCCAGCTCTTCTCGACAGTGAAGTACAAGGTGACTCTGACAGTCACGAATGCTCTGGGCAAAAACTTCACCACTCTCACCTTTGACGAGTTCGCCATAGGTAACTTCCACAGCAGCAACTGGCCTCTCCAGGGCAGTGTGGGGGTTGGCTTGCTCTAGTTTCATCCATCAGAAAGATGGGGCAGGGAAGGGACTGGCTGTCTGAGTGGAGATCCTGCCTATCCATGGAGATGGGGTCTGAGCCACTCTGGCATCCTCCCTGTGCCACTCCCATTCTCAGGGTCCTGCTGGCACCTGAGAATCCTGGAGGTGCCAGGCAGGATGCCCACAGGCAGCCTCCATGCTGGTCACATCAGTGGCCTGGTGTCATGCGTGGTCCCACCCCCAGTGGTCCACATCGCCCATGGTTGCTGAGTCCTTCCCTGTTCAGGATGCTGGGGAAGAAGCTGCCATATATTAGGGCAGAGAGCTGTGAAACTTGTGAGGTCCAAATGATATTGCTATTCTTACCCCTCAGAGTATCCCTAAAGGAGAGGTTTGGTGTTTGTGCTGGAAGCAGGGTTATGGGAATTAGGATTGGAAGAGAAATTAAAATGTCCCTTTCTCTTCTCTCTATCCTTAGTCAGGATAAAACTCGCCAACAGTCAAGTTCCCCCATACCTGCTGTTCTCCAAAAAACCCTATTCCTTCCACCTGTTCATTGCCCCATCAGGACAGCAGGTGCTGTGCAGTGTGGGACAGGGAGCAGCAGGCCTATGGACTGGGGTGTCCATGTTTTGGGCTGTGCCACATGGATGCTTCCCAACCGTGTCCATGGCAGAGATACTCCCCTGACTGTGGAGGGTGGGCTTGAACTGAGTAATCCAGTGCCAAACACAGCAAAGCAGGGAGTTTTTGCCACCATCCAAAGCCGGATTACAGCTGGCACTGTGACATCCTCAAAGAACAGGAAAAATAGGAGAGAATGGAGTTCAGGAATACACTGAAAAACAATTTTCTGGTTGCATGTGGCAATTACTGAACCTGAAAAACAAGTAAGTGAATCATTAAAGTGCAGCCAGTGGTTGGTCTTTGCCTTCGATGAGCATCACAGCATGGAGAAGCTGGAAGTGCTGAAGTGCAAGAGGAGTTCCAGTGCTATACCAGATTTTCCATTTGTACCCCAAATCCTGGAAAATATCAAACAAGGCACCAGCTCTGAACAGAACAGAGAAATAACTTTGGAGTGGCGACTGTCCTGTTATGTTTCTGCAGCCATGGTCCATACCTGTAGCTTGTGTTCATCGGTGCATCGGGAATGCCGATAACAAGACAGGGAGCTTAGCAGGGAAGTGGTGGAATTTCAGTCACTTGGGTGCCTTTAAATGGAAATTTTTGTGTTTGGGGAAGATACACTCCTTAAAAATGAAGGTAACCTCCAGCCTGCATGGCCCAGGACAGCAATTAAACAACATTTTCCAAGTTCCTTGCATTCCCTCCTGCAGGAGTTCAGGGCACCCTCTTGTAACATCTGTATCCCACCCATGCCCTGCCTAGCTTCCCAAACATCTGGTCCTCCATCCAGCACACAAGGGCAGTTCCCCCGGGGAAGCACACCCAGCTGCAAGCCTCGGGCATCCCAACACCAGCACAAAGCTGGATCCAGCCCAGCAGTTTGAACTTGGTCCAGGTTGGAGGAGTGGTGAGCAGAGGCCAGCACTGCCCCAGGCCAGCACTGGTGTACTATTGCTGCCTCTTGCACGAGTGCCTGGAAGGGTACAGGGTGCCTGGACATGTCTCAGCAGTGCATGGAGAGGTCAGACCACCCAGCATCACCTGGCCCCAGGATGGCACTTGGGGAAGGGGTGATGGGTTGATGCAGATAGGACAGTCTGTGACCTGCACCAACCCACTCCCATAACCACTTCAGTATCCAGTGGCTTTAAAATCTCCATATTCTGTACAAATTCTGTGGAATTCTCTTTCCCAGGATTTGGTATGTGTGCCATGCATCAGCAGCACAGACAGGGTAGTGACAGAGTGCTGAAGCAGGCACTGTTTTTGGCTTAGCAGATCGTTACAGCATCTGCTGCTGCTGAGCAACAGCCACTTACCCCAAGCTGAACTTCTCCTCGTGCCATCCTGGTGTTAAAAGAAGTGCACTGCATTGCTGCATTTTGCTAAGCAGTTTTTCCCCAGGTTGCCTGCGGTCCTCACTGAAGCTTCAGTGTCTCTTAGCTCTTTTCTCTGCAGCTGCAATCCAGGACTCTGTCCCAGCGTGGGCAGTGCTGGAGGTGTGAATCTAGCATCCAGCAGGCTCTCTTGGGATCTCAGCTGGCCTGATGAGCTCTCATCTGGGAGATTTTTCTGGGTTTCCCTTTGCTAGATGAAGGGTGAAAAAACTATGACTCAGGGCAAAGCTGCTGCTTTGGCTTGTTGAGAAAATGCTGAGTGGGAACATTGCAACATCTGCACACATCCTGATAAAATGAAGAGACAGTGTCAGCCAGGGCCTGAGTGATGCTTCTCCTGAAATCCCTGGGCTGTGGTTGTCAGAGCCTGCCTTGTGTTATCCCTTTAGCCTAGACAAAAACATCATACCTTCTGCACAGAGGTTATAGTGCAGCCACACAGCCCCGATCTCATGCCCTGCTGGGCACAGAGCAACCCAGAGCCAAGGAGAGAGCAATGCAGGGCAGGCAGCTCTCTCTCCCAGCACCATCTGAGCTGGGGAAAGACCCTCTGCTGGATCAGACTACACACCCAGCCTGGGCAAGCACAAAATCCCCCTGGGAAGGAGTCACCTCCTTTGGTTTTGCTTCTTCTCTCCTTTCTCCGTCCCTGTAGCCCACAGCAGAAAATCCCTTCCCCAGCCACTTGGAAGATGGTCTCTAATTGAGTGGAAAATGACTGGTACTTTCTTTTGCTGTCCTGAGCCCATGCCTTGCTGGCGGTCCTGCCGTGCTGGTATTTAGCAGCCAGCTGTGAAGGGTCACTCTGTATTGTCATTTTCAATGACTGGAAAAGCTTTTCTGGCCCTCTGGCCCCCATCTCCTATTGGTAGGAGATCTGGACTTCCTTCCTCCTCATCTTGTTCCTGCAAATTGTTTTGATAATTACATCTTCTTCAAAACTATTGATATTAATAAAGGTGAGTGTGAGGAGGTCCTGCAGAGCCCTTCAGACATCAGGACTCCAGCCCTGGGAGGAGGAGGTGGAAAATGGACTGTGGAGAAGAGGACCTGGAGGCAGAGGAAGATGCCAGGGAGGAATGAGGTGGTGTGTAAGGAGCTGCCACCTCTTTCATGATGGCTGGAACAGCATAGGGACATTTTTTGCCCTCTAGGATACAACCACACCTTCCTCACTTGTGTTTCGACCCAAGAGCTGTTTTTTGCATCCCCTAGGAAAGCCAGGACAGCAGCACCACACAGTAACACCAGCATCCTGCCTCAACACCTTTCTCCTCATGCATCCTGGGGAAGAATATGAGAAGATGCACAGCATTAAAAGGAGGGAGGCCTTGCAGGTGTGAATACCTTCTTCAAATGTGCTGCCCATCCCTTGTCTGACCTTGGGAAGGTCATCTGATCCTTCTGTCTCCAGCTCTGGGGTGTTGAAGATGCAGAGCGTCTCAGAGAGGCTGCATGATGCCCATATCTGTATGAAATTCAGAGTCTTTGAACACAGGTATACAGTTGCCTAAGCAGAAGGTCAGTTCAATTCATACTACTTAGGGAGGCAGAATTAAATTACCTAGACTGACATTTGGCTAAGACATGGAGTTTAATATCCCTCTGCTCATGGAAAATGCCAGGGGATATTTAATGGCCACAAGGGATCCATTTTAGTGCTTGTTGGAGAGACGGGATGGGCGACAGGACGCTCCATGCCACAGGGTCTCAGCTGCCTTTCTGAACAACCAGATTCATTTTGAGACATGTCTGACAACAGCCAGGGGCGATGGATAGCTAAAGACTCACAGTTAAGCGTGAGCGTGCAGCGCCTTAAGGAGAAGCTGCTCCCTGATGCTCTTCTTGCACTTCAAGCCTTTGCTTAGACACAGCAGCCAAAAACCAAGCAGGAAGAGCTGTGAGTAGCCTCCTGGCCAAGTCCCCTTCCCAGGAATGTCTGATGATGCTCCCTCAGCTCTGCAGGATAATATTACATCTGGTTTTATAGCCGCTTAACTAGTACTCAGCCTAATGCCCATCATCCATTATTATTATTACTATTACTGCTTTTATTACGTTACTGCCTGCAGGCCCTCAGTGAGGACAGGGCTCTATTATGCTTGCTGATGTACAGCCAGACAGCCCCTGCCTCACCATGTGCAGGCTGAATGGAGGCAGACAAAGGCTGAGGAAGGAGGAGCACTCATCCCTGTCTGCAGGGTATAAAGGACTCCTTCAAGGTCACATAGAAATCAGGAAGCTGGACACAGCTTGTCTCCCCTCACTCCTCAGCTGGCCTCTGTGGGACCAGTCCAGGTGTCTCCATGATGAGCACAGCAGGATAAGGTCTGTCCTAAGAGACATAGGCTTGTCCTCTCTGGACTGGCTGCCAGAGGTATGGACCCCTCTCCTGGCTGTTGTGTCCCCGCTGCTTTGGAAGGATATGGCAGGAACAGTTTTGACTTTGTGTTTTTGGAGGAGTTGGCCCTGCTGTGCTCTCTAGTGTGGGCAAGAATCCCGTGGATGGAGGGACACACAAGGCAGTACCAGGGACCTGTAGTTTTCCTGTTAACTTGCAGGGCTCTTTGAAGGCTCGTAGCAGCCAGGAACATGCACTTGAAGCCAGGGTAGTCTTTCCCTGTGCACCAGCAACAGTGTCCAACTCGCAGGAGAGGGACTAGGGGTGACATCCCTGCAAAATGGGCAGGTGACTCCCACCTCAGCATCAGGGCATTTTTTTTTCTGACTTCCTTTAACAATCACAGTGGTATTTCTCATTGCTACCCAAGTACATTTGCCATGCCCAACTGAATTTAATCATGCCTTCAGGCTGGCATACAAAAAACCAGCCCCAGGCCCCGTGCATTACCCCAGGGAGTATCCATTGCATCCATCCCTAGCCCAGCATTTTCCTTCCCACTTCCTCGCTACAGAGCTGCAATTCACAGTCATCTGCATTCGTTCAGCCAAACAGACTTTTGTTTTGCAAACCCATCCTGCTGAGCCAATGCTGGATTTATACTTTTCCGTATGCATTTGGACTCCAAGTCCCTGTCGATGGAAGCTGATGTCCAGCCCCAGCCCTGGGATTCACAGTGAGCAGAGGAACTGCAGAGCCATCTGGAGTAGCTCAGCACACCACAGCCCCAGCAAAGCGTTCCTGCTGCCGAGGATAAAGCTGTAAATGGAAAATTGTGCCCATCCTGCCACAGAGAGGAGTCTGTGGGAGTTGGGAGGTGGCACTAGGCACCCGTGGTCGGGCTCACCAGCTGACCAGCCACTGCCAGAGCCTCAGGAAGCGTCCTCTGAGCGTGAAGTGACATTGGGAAAGAGGAAGCTGTCCAGCCCTCCTTGCACCCACTGTGACAGAGAGAAGGAGGTGAAAGCCAGGGTGGTGGTGAAGATGATGGTGATAAAGGACTGCAGCAGGGTGTGTGCCAGGGTGCTGAGCAAGAGGAGGCTGGGGACAAAGAGGTAGTGGTGGGCAATGTCTTGGGGGAAACAGGTCCCACCAAGGTAGTTGGGCTGTGGCTTCATTTTAGCACCCTCTCTGCCTTACCTGCAGACAAGAAAGTATGTACTCAAAGCATCACAGGCTGGTTTCTCCTGTGAGAAGCAAGCAGTGGCAGTGCAGGGACAGTTGTTGCTGCAATGCCACCATCATTCTGGAGCAGGGGTGGCAGCAAGCAGCTCACATGTGACTCCATTTACAGCAGACTAGCCACACATCAGCACCTGATCCCATTTGAGTGAGGGAAAGATGCCCTTCACACCTAGGGCAGGGCTGCAGGCAGGCTCAGGTGGTGAGGAAGCAGCTCACTCACCACCACCTCCTTCCTCTCTCAGGGTAAGCAAAGACCCTGTGAGGGCATCACTTCCCACCCACAGAAGGTGAAGCCTGGAGTCAGCATGGAGAAGACCTCTGACTGCAGGCAGCAGCTCTGCCAGGCAGAAGGGGCTCCCCGCAGCCCCACCGTCCCTCCTCCACCCTTGGGAGGGGTGTTTGATGCTCACATCTTGGCAGGCTTCTTCTAAGGGTGGTCAGAGCCTGGGGACCATTGCTCAATCCAGAAATTTTCAGGTCAGGAGGAATCCACTTGCCTATGTGTGGACTTGGAAGGTGGTTATGTGCCTTCCCAGGACATGAAGACTTATGTGCACTCCTATTCCTGAAGTGCACAGAAGGCCCTCATCCACCTCTGGTACAGCTGTGTGCCTAGCTCCATGTGTCCATCTCCTTCCTGGCCACAATTAAAGGATAAGCATGGGTGTACACAATATTTTTTTAACTTTGCTGTTGCAGTTGGGAGTTTGAGCTGTCAGGATTTGATCAAACCCTTGGCAAGGAGCAAGGACGGCTCTGCAACAGGCAGCAACTCTCATCACAGCCTGTCTGTGATGAGCATCCAGCACTCTGGAAGTGGCTGCATTATCAAAGCATGTTGCATAGCTCACAGCCAATTAATATTCACCTGAAATATATGTCAGGTAGCAAGAAAATATCCCCATATCCCAAAAGTAGAGCAGGGCAGTGAGAGAGACATAGAGCTTGGGTGGAAGGTGACCAGGGCAATCCTTCCCCTTAGCAAATAAGATGTGCCAATGCTTTGAATCCTCAAAACCCCAGCCCCAAACCCAAGGCCAAAACTCTGCCACATTATTGTGAGGTAAGTGTGGGCTTGAATGTGTGTCAGACTCAGAGAAATCAGCAAAACCTGCGAGGGAAGTGCAAGATTTTGGCTTGGTGGGATCCCCATCCTGATCCAATTAACCCTGTGTAGGAGGGATGCTCTCTGCCCAGTTGTTTCCATGTGTCTCCAGTGCTGTCACCTGTTTAATGGTGGTATTTTGAGCCAGGACAGCCGTACTACTGACCTGGACAATAAAAGTTGATTTGCATCTAATTAGTTTGGGGAAAGGATGCATGTTGGCTGCTCCTCTTAGAAAGCACATGGTGCAAAGCCCAGCCAGCTTTGCTAAGGTGTATAAAGGAGGTATACCACATGCAAAGCTTTGCCAACCACCCTCTTTTCTTGTCTTCCAGTAAAGCCAGACCCTCCGGAGAGTGTGGTGGCCAAACCTGTGCCTAATAACCCTCGAAGACTGGAGGTGTCATGGCAAAACCCTTCATCGTGGCCTGACCCTGAGTCTTTCCCACTGAAGTTCTTCCTGCGGTATCGGCCTCTCATCCTGGACCAGTGGCAGCATGTGAGTGATGCTGCACTGACTGGGATGCAAGGGAGAGGGGCGAGCTGGACACTGGGAAGGAACAAGCTGCAGTGTACAATAGTGTTCAGGGACAAAAAAAGATGTATATTTACTGCCCAGGTAACCTGGACCCTGTTCCTCTCTTTCTCTTTCTTGTTGATTTTCTCTTCCTCTCCATCTTTTTTGTAGCTCACACTCTGCCTACAAATGGCTCTGCAGCCTCTCCACATTTTCATCTATGGCCCCTATCTACTTTCCATACATATGTTCTGTATAAAACTTGCCAACGAGATGTAAAAGGCATTTAAAGTATAAATGTCACCACATTTAAATGCGCCTCTGCCACATTTAGATTTTGAACTGGAGATAAAATACCGCTCACCATAACTCAGAGCACAGTCACTGAGCAATTGCTGTGATGTTATCGTATTTCTTGCTTTTATTTCTTGTTTCTTTAAAAAAAAAATAGTGAAATACTTGGCAGCCTAGAGGACTGATTTCATTTGTTACTGCAGGAAGATAACAAACATGATTTTTTTTTTTTTTTTTTTTTTTTTTTTGCTTGTGTGCTTAAGTTGTGTAGGAAAGTATTCTGTGGCTGGAGAGGAGGTGCTTCTGCTGTGGCATAGCTCATGCAGCATCCCTTCTGTACCCAAGCTGGGCCACAGTTGAAAGCCTGTTGAAAGCCAGTAGATGCTTTGCTTGATAAAGGATTTTTTGCTAAAAAAACAAAGCTGAGTAAGAGGCAGTACTTGGTCCCCTGGCACCTGCGTCAAAGAGCCAAGTGGGATTTTCTTCCAGCCAGGACTTCCTGGGGTGAGAAATGTGGGAGAATGGACAGGAGGCTTTGCTTATGGCTCTGCAAGGTATCTTGGCGAGGTGTCTTCTTGTATTTGCTTGGTTTTTTTGATGAGGCAGCAACACAAGTTGTTTTTCAAATTGCAGCATTTGCTGATGGCTCTGAAAATCACAGGGTTTTCCTGCTTGCCTCTTTGCCCTTTGCTTCCTTCCTAGTAATGGGAGAGCATCTGTGGAGCATCCAGAGGGGTTAGAAAACATAGGTGGAGTTTGGGTATTAGTTTTTGTAGGTGTTTTTTTTTCATCTGGGGAACAATGCTCAAACTGTAGAAGCTCTGTAAAAAGGGGAAGATTTAGCAGGAACTGCCAAACACAACATTGTTTTTCTTCCCAAGGTATGCAATTGTTGTGGAAAAAGCTGATGTTTTTACACTGCCACAGCCTGATCCAGCCAAATACCCCAGTGTGCACCCAAAAACAGTGGCGTAGCCACTGAGCTAACTCCTACCTCAACACCCCCAGAGTGGCTGGTCCCTCCATCACTGGGTGTGGGATAGCACAATTGCAGAGTCAAGCCATGCCAGTCCCCTCTGGCAGAGCCCTGAGGGCATAGTGTGGCCTCTCCATCAGTGCCCTCAGGCAGGCAGTGATGGTGGGAAATACATGGAGGTGTTGGTGACACTGGTGGCAGAACCACTCCAGTTGGAAAAGGCAGTTCTTGGGCAGTAAAAACTTAACTTCTTCAATAAAAAAATACCCTGAGGTGCAGAGGTCAAGGTACCAGCTCTCCTGGTGGCTACAGGGATGGCTGGGAAAGTTTCATCTCCCAGCATTTTGGGAAGGCGCAGCAGTCCGGGTTACTGCTTTTAATCAATATCCCCTTGCAAGAGACACGTTCCTCATCACTGACTGATGGAGAAGAGTGTTTGGGGAATAATTTGCTCAGTGAGCAAGTGCAAGCATTCCGTGAGTGAGGTGCCAGCCTTGTTTTCTGACTCCCTGCCCTGCTAGCTGGGTAATGAAAAATCTGATTTGTGGATGATTTGAGGAAAACTGCCACTATTCATCAGATGAATTATTTGCGAAGCCTAATTCAATCATTTCCCAAGAGAGAAAACAGTGCTGCAGCAGCTGGAGCTACTCTGACCCCAGACCCCATTGGCACATTCAACCTGCTTAGCCCAGCTGAGCACCCTGTAAATGCAGGTGTTTGTACCTAAAATTAAACCCACCAATGTCAGCATGCTTGGAGCATGCCCAAGCCTCCCAGATTCTTTGTTTGACTTACTACTTGTTGTCATTTTGGAGGGTGTCCCTGTTCCCCCAGATCAAGACAGAAAAGAGAAGGACATGGTTTGGTAGGTCCAAGTCTAGCTCATCTATCCCTCTTGTCCTGTAGTGGTGGTGTTGGGTCTCAGCGCAAAGAGACAAGTGCCCCAAGAAAGGATGAGGTGGTCACATGTGCTATGCTTGCATGTGGGTGTCTTAATTCTCATGGAGGTGCAGGCCTCTTGCCACAAGCTGCCCCCCATCTTGGCTCTTGCTGTCCCTGCTGGATGCTGGCACAGAGAAGCCCTTGCTTTTAATGCCCACACAATGTGCCCGCTGACAGTGTAGCAGCTTGGAGCTCGGTAGGAAGAGAAATCCCTGGCAGCAGTCAGGAGGAGTTGGGTAACCTCATGTTCTGGCACATCCCTGCCTGCCCAAGGTCCACAGGCTGAGCCCCATCCTTGCCTCCTCATGGCAACCCACCTCTGCACCAGCCATGGGTTTTAAGCATGTACTTGGCAGCCCTGTGGGAAGCCCAACATCCCCACAGGAGAAAACCCACAAAGGAGCATCAGAGGCCACCCAGAGACAGAATATCCATGCAAGTCCTGCTCACACATGGTGTTTCTTGGCAGAAGCAGCAGCTCCTCTTTCACCTCTCTACCTCCCGTTATCTTTGCAGGGTCTGATTTATGCACAGCACCTCGGCAGGCAGGAGAACTAATAGGATCAGATGGATGTCGAGCTGTCGAATACCATAGGGCCTGATTCAATCAGCGTCTGCTTTCTTCCAGGCTCTTCCTTTCAGGATTTTAATAATGCCAGGGCTTGGCACCACAAGATGAAGCCATCCATGGCGGGAGCAGTGGATCTTATCGAGGCTGCCACTGTCTGAGCTGGCCATAAATGCAGTTTCCCCTCTGCCAGAGAAAGTCTGTCAATGCCTGGCCCAAGGATCCCACACCATGAAACAATCTCTGGGGCTGCTACAGCGATGGGGAGAACACCGTCATCCCCTTCCCAGTGCTTTGCAAATTGGGTTTGAGCACCAGCATGCCATTTGCAATCCCTTTACCCTGCTCAGCAGCACCTTTCCACCCAGACCATTTAGCAGCTCTCATGTTGCAGTTTGCTCTGGGTATTACGATGATCTTCTCTGGGAATTATTATCATGGAGGGATGATGATGGTGAGTTTCCACATGGGCATGCAGTGAAGCACCTGCCAGATTGTGCCACCTCACAGCAGCTCCCTTCAACCTGGACACAAGCATTTGGTGGCTGTTGGGGATGCAGCCGTGTCACATCATGTGGCCAAAGACTCCCCTCCACCCCATCAGCGCTGAGCTCACTCAAGAAACTTTAAAATCACACTCCTCCATTTCTGGAAGAGGCGCTGGTGGTTTCTCTGCTGCCAGAAGAGAGATGGATATTTGTAGCCTAAACAAGTTTTTTATTCTCTCCTTTTGGCAAAATCTCCCCTTCTGTCTCCTAAATATAAAACATTAAATGTTTAGGGTATCCTTTATTTTTCTCCTGCTTTTAAGTTTGTAATTCAAGCCAGATTAGCGTGGTTTCCTCTTCTGTTTTATAGCCCCATCCTGGCCCCAAGCGAGTTCTCCTAATGCTCTCTGATGTTCCTCTAATGGCTTACCTAGGCTGGAACTGGATACCCTTTCCTAATGGATTGCTAATAGCCTGTTTCTGGTTTTACAGGCTCCTTCAGTTAACTCGCAGCAGCAGCGATTGCCGCACTCACACATGCGATCTCCCTGCGAGCGCATCTGCACGCTCACCCCTACGTGCAGGCAGATGGCCAGACACCATCCCGAGCATTTCTGGGGAGCCACGGGGAGGTCTTGCACCCGATTTGCTCCCCTCCCATGGCATTTTCTGGAGCAGGATCCCCTCTTTTCGCAGTTTTTGGAGGGAGATCACGTGTGCTGAGCACTTCCCAGCTCGATGCACATCCCAGGAATGTGGCAAGGCTCAAGAAGGTATTTCTTATGCAGCGTCAGAGCTGGTGGCCAGACCGAGGGAGGATTTCCTACTGTGGGTTGCCAGCAATTTGCAGATGCCGTCGTGAAGTCTAATTGAACCCATTGGCCGCGCTGACAACATGAAATGTTAACGAACCGTGAGGCGGGCTGCCTCAGATCTTGAGATTTGCAGTAAAAGGTCATGAGATATTTAAAGCTAATAATGTGGTTGGGTTCTCTCCTTCCTCTTCTGCGTTGGAAGCATTAGGGCCTTGTTCGTGAGCATTTGCAAAGGCTGGAAGCATCCTTGTCTGGAAGTGCAAGCAGAAATGCTCCCAACATCACAGGAGTTTAGGAGCCGGGGCAGAAATATAAACCCCACGCAGACATCTGTGCCTGCTCTGCTCAGGGTAAATGATGGGGGTTTTGGGGACAGGAATGGGAAGTTTTTGGGTATGGCCAAATATTTAGTGTTGGGTTTGTTGGTGTAAGGATGGCATTGTCCTCTGGACTGACCTCCCTCATCCATATTGGAAGTGGCTGCCAGGGTGGACTCAGGCTTGTTTCCAAGGGCAAAGCAACATTTTTTGGTCAGAGAGGTGAATCTCACATGCTGTCTCTGGAAGTTCCTGCCTTGAAGCAGCCTGAAAGGGCCTGAAAGAGTGAGCTAATGTGTATATCCTGTCTGTGATGGGTGAGGAGAGGGATGGAACAAGCTGGGTAGAAAGGCAATTAGTGCCACTGCCTGCCACAGCAGTGTCCCCGCCGGCAGGGTGGCAATGTCACTTTGCAGCGGGAATGCCTCTGTGCCCATTTGCATCCCCCTGTGCCTCTGCTGCCTTGCTTGCACTCCCCCCTCTTTGCAAGGCAATCTTGGCAGGGAGGTCACCCTGAGCAAGCTGGGTTACAGCTTCACGCCTGGTAGCTTTTATTGCAGCGTTTCTCTCCCTTCCCCTCCTGGCTGCAAAGTCAGTGATTAAAAAAGAAGGGGGGAAAAAATCCAAAGAATTAATAGGTGGGAGCAAAACACTGAGGCTGTAATAGTGTCACTCACAGCTCAGTGTGGGGCAGGCAGGGCTGGAGCAGAGAGTTTTTCAGAGGAGGGTGGGGGTGGGAAATGCCCAGAAATCACCTTTTCTGGGACAGAGCAGGTTCAGGACCCTGGGATGGCATTGCCTGCGTGCTCTCAGCCCTCTTGAAAACTGCTGGTGACCTAAAAGTACTGAGCACCTGGCAGCTGTAAAGGTGCCACGGAGCAGCAGAGCACTCAGGTGTGCATGCCCTCACCTGCATTCTTGCACAGCTACAAGCAGGTACAAAGGTGCTGGCAAGCCTAACTTTCCCTGTCCTCATGCAGACCACACCAGACAGGTGTCTCTGCTCTGCCATATCCATGCACAAGCTGCTTTCACCTCCAGCCCACTGCATCAGCATGGTGAAGGCAGCTGCAGGCAGCATATGCCAGTGCAGGCCGGGTTAGAGCTGTTGCTGAGTGCCCTCAGCAACCCTGATCCCATCTTCCCCATAGCCACAAGCAAAAGTGATCTTTGACAGTTGTCACTCGGCGGGAGGGGGCCACCACATCTGGAGAAAGTTTTGTGTTGTTTTCCTGTAACAGCCCCTGCTTTCAAAGATGGTCTATATTTTGAGCCAGAAGGGATCCGTTCAGCTGCATTTGGTGTGGCACAGCCCAGGCTGCAGGATAGCTCACCCTCCCAAACCCACAGCAGAGCTGGGCTCTGGGCAGCACCACAGCAGCCTTTTTAGGAGGGGGTGACAGCAGAGAGCACAGCTCAGACCCTGCTGGAGTGGCTCTTCCACTACCCAATTGGCAGAGAATAAGAGGGAGGCCTTTGTTTTTCCCAACCTCCAATTAGTCCAGGTAGAAAGTTTTGTTTGGGATTATGCCAACTGATTCTTGCAGCTCTGCAGAAGGAGGAAGTATTGGGGTACCTTTGTTAGCAACCACTGACACACATATTTGCTCTCCAGGCATGGTTTTAAAAGGGAAAAAGCAAAACATTTCTTTGCCACACGGTGACATCTTTTCTCAAGCTGTACTGACAGTTTGCAGCAACCCTCCCAAACTTCCCAATGGCAGGAGTAGTTTGTTTGGGGATTACTCCTGCTTTTGGTTTATCCTGTTCCCCAGGACAGGTGGAAGCACTTGCAGAGTCTGAAGGCTCCTGAGACAGCAGCTGTTAGTGTAGCTGAGTCCCTGCAAAGCTCATTGCAGCCCAGTGGCAGGATCTGACCCTTGCTGTGAAGAAAAGTGGCTGTGAAATAGAGCCCACTGGGGTGTCCTGTCCCTATCCTAGTTTCAATTTCCCCCATTATCCAGTATAACTCAAGCAGCATCCAGAGGAGGACGTTGCAAGTACACCAGATGTTTGGCAGAGCCAGGTTGTGCTCTTAGAAGGGGCTTGTTTCAACATGTGCTGTGGGTAGCAAAGGCTATGTGAGCACATCAGCTTCACCTTATAATAGCCAGGGAGGGTGCTCCTTTTATTCTGGGGAAGGCAGACTCATCTAGGACAGGTGCATGGTCACTGTCCTGTCACTCGCAGAGATAGTGCATCCCTGCCTTGGGACAGAGGGGTGCCAGTTCTCATCCCCGTCCTGCCAGTGGAGCACCCCTTTTCCACTCTAGGAGCTGCACTGGAAAACAGGAGGTGTCAAGGAATGGAAGACAGAGCCACCGCCACCACAGGGGAGCCAGCAAACACATTTTCATGTGGGATGCAGAAAAGGAGGCATCTGTTCCCCCCTTCTCCCCCTGCACCTCCTTTCAACACACACAAAACCTCAGCCCAGCTGTCAGGACAGAGAAGGGTGGGTTTTCTTCCCTGCCCCGCTAGCCCATCCCCTTCCAAAGGCCATCTGGGCTTCAGACTTGCCCGTGCATCACCCTGTTCACAAGTCATTTGCTACCTCGTCACCCTGGACCAGGAGTAGAGCCTGGGTGGGAACAAAGCACAGTGACCTTTTTTACTGCCAGGGCACCATGGCAGCGCGGGCTGGGGGCCATGGGTGCAGAATGAGGGGAGCTCAGAGGGGATAACGGTTTCCTTAACTCCTGCTGTGCTGGGCACTTCGAGGCAGGGACACCAGTTTGCAGGCAGGGACTGGAAGGAGGGTACGCATGGGTGTTGGGGTGTGTGTGGCTGCTGTGGATGTCCCCAGGCCTTCAGCACATGTGCCGGGGGACCAGCATGGACAGGGGGAAAGCCAAGTGGAGGGCAGTCAGCCTGCCCTAAGTGTCTGTCTCCATCCCATCCATGTGGCACTGCCCCATGTGCTCATCCTGGTGCTTGGGACTGTGGGTGGGCACGCAGCAGCTCCATAATCTTTCCAGGCATGGTATGTGACTATGGCAGAAATGGGATCCCAGCCCACGCTGTCCTCAGCACACTGTCATCTGAATTACTGGGTTCAAGGGCTTTTTTTCACTTCTCTCATCTTTTTTTTTTTTTTTTTTGCAATGCTAATAGCTCTGCATTGCACTGGCTACTGATCCCTCATTAATCTGGGCAGCACTTCACAGCCAGTCAGAGTGACTTTTGGCAGGTGCACAAAGGAAGCCGGCAACACACAAACCCCCACCCCGGCCAAAAAAATTACCATGCACAGCCTTCCTCCAGCTTTTGTCTCTGTGTGGTGAGGACATGAATTAACGAATTTCTCCCTCTGCCTTTGATGCTGTGTGTCCATCCATCCCCCCCACAGCCTCTTCAATGTGCCTTCCCCCAGTTCTGTCTCTCCCTGTCTGTGTCTAATTGGACCCAACCCCGGTGTACTTTCCAATTTGTTGTGGCATTTCTGTGTTGGGTCACGGGCACCCACCCAGTGGCTTTGTCCCCACCATGACAAATGCTGGATGTGTACCTGGCTGCCCAGCTCAGAAGTTCTGCATCCAGAGGTTGTATGTGTGAGGAGAGAGGGATGACACCATACATGTTTTCTCTTTTTTACTGCTGTGTAAAGCAAAGCTTAGGGTAACATCCTCCCAGGTCCTACAAGGAAGGTCCTCCAGTCCTGGGGAGACACTCCCCCTGCCCAGACAAGGCACAGATTTAACTCCATTTTACCCGTGACACCCCACCTACAAACACTCAGCTGCTGGTTGGTTGTAGGTGGGAAGAGGCAGGAATTGCTCCCAGGGGAAAGCTGGGAGGAATCTTGGGATGGAGAAAATGCTCCTGATGGGAAAGCAGCCTGACCAGGTCATCAGGACCTTAGTAGGGCTGTCCTGTTCTGCAGCCTGCTTGGTGCAGGTCCCAGGGAGAAGCCACGGAGTTCAGAGCATGCTGGAAGTCTTGGACAGAGTCATGCACAGCTGGATAAGCCCAGCATCTTTAGAGCCCTGTTCTCAATCTCCAACTCCGAGCCATATCCCAGCCAGCACAGAGCAAGTCAAATCAGCAGGGAGTTGGTAGCTCACACCGTGAGGTTTCCTCTCATTTAATTATCTTTAGGAATTAATTTAACTTGATTCCCTTGGCATTGCCATCCACATTGATGGATGCCACCAAAGAGCTCCCAAGGTCTGGGTGGCAGCGAGAGCCTTACTGTGCCACTACACTGCAGGGAGGTGCCCTGACTAGCTGACCACAAGATTCGCAACCTGGTGTGTCTCCTGCCTTCCCACCGTGTCATGCCTGGGCTCCCAGTGGCTGTGGGGGAGACCAGTTAGGCCTGCATCCAGATGTGATCCAGATGTGGGGCCCAGGTCAGGTGGCAGGAGAAGCTGGGAGTGCAGATCCCAAGGGCTCTGATGTTCTGGGCAGAAGGCTGGATGCAGCCCTCAAACTGGCAATGGGGAAGGAAAGGCTTTCACTTGGAGCAAGAAAGCAAAAATGCCTCTCCTCCTGTTAGGAATCCCCCAGAGTAACAGTAAAAGCCTGGAGGGGGCTGCAGCTTTCATGCCGAAGGGATTACATCTGTGCTGGGCTGTTGCATGTGCTGCACTGAAGGGACTGGAAAAGGGCTGGTTCTTTCTCAGGGCTGGTTCCTGCTTTTAAGGTACTCCTGCAAGCCATGGAGTGATGGCACTGACCATCTGGTGTGCATACCATCCTTTGTGTGTTTACTGCCAGGGCAGCCTCCTCTCACAGGTGCGTTGGTCCAGGTCCTTCCTTCCTTCCTTCCTTCCTTCCTTCCTTCCTTCCTTCCTGGAATCCTTCCTTCCTTCCTTCCTTCCTGGAATCCTTCCTGGAATCCTTCCTGGAATCCTTCCTTCCTTCCTTCCTTCCTTCCTGGAATCCTTCCTTCCTTCCTGGAATCCTTCCTGGAATCCTTCCTGGAATCCTTCCTTCCTTCCTGGAATCCTTCCTTCCTTCCTGGAATCCTTCCTTCCTGGAATCCTTCCTTCCTGGAATCCTTCCTTCCTTCCTTCCTGGAATCCTTCCTTCCTTCCTTCCTGGAATCCTTCCTTCCTTCCTTCCTTCCTTCCTTCCTTCCTTCCTTGTGATTCTGTGCCTGAACTTCTCCTGGATAACTAGGGAGAAGTAGCACACATGTAGCACCATGAAGCTGCCCCCTCCCATGATGTGATGTTTGCTCTGCTCAAGTCCCTGGCTGGGTACTGGTGCTTGCAGATGGGCTGTGTCAGTCCCATGCTTCCCCTCATCCTGCAGCATCTTTATTAGAAATGTGTCTGGGCAGAGTTCAGGGCAGACAAGGGGTGCCCTGTGTGCCCCCCATGCCACCCACAGCAGCACAGGGGGCTATTCAAGTGGGCAGCACGTTGGGCCTCAGTGATGGGGTGGAGGGCAGTATCCCACTTAGCCTCTGCCAGATACTCCTGCCCTGGTCACTTGGATGCTGAGCCCTCCTCCTCCTCCAAGCATGTGTTTGCTCACCGGGGTCAGTGCCATCAGGGTGCATTTCTGCTAAGCACCTGCATCCCTCTGTCCTGGACCTAAGCTCCAAAGGGATCACAGATCCCTTGGAGGGTTAAATGGGGTTAAACCATTGCATTTTGCAGCACTTCATGCACTTTGCACAAATTACAGGCATGATCTTCTGTGGCTCAGACAGTAGTGACAATGGGACAGAGGGAATGGTTTCTAGGAAAGACGTCTGGACATAACTTGATCCTTGTCCAAGGGCCCAGCTGGAGGGATGTAAGCCAAAACAACGGGATGCCAGCAGCCACGGGAGCAGGCTGGCCAGAGGTGTTGCCTGCTCAGAGGTGGGGAAGCCTCCTCCTAGCACTGGCAGTGGTGCCCTGAAAGCATGTTGCACACCCCACCCAGCGCCTGCAATATCCAACTCCCAGCTGCCCTAACGTGTCCGAGGGAGCCCGCACACACATCTGCTAGTTTCTGGTGACCTCTAGAGGAAGCTGCTCCACTCTGACGCTGTGAGTTTGGAAGTGGAACCAGGTCTCAAGATCTTTTTTGTAGCTGCATCTAGAGCATCTCCCTCTCCTTCCATCTCTGTTCTGGGCTTGTGCCTCTGCCCACAATGCCCCAGTATTTCCAAAAGTGCTGCAAAAGTCTTGCTATCATCTTTTAGCCGAGCTAATATACTGATTGCCTTACATTTCCTGGGGACTTCTCTGACCACCCTCCTCTCCCCACGGCTGCCCTCAGGTTGAGCTGTCAGATGGGACATCACACACCATCACGGACGCTTATGCTGGCAAGGAATACATCATCCAGGTAGCAGCCAAAGACAACGACATCGGCACGTGGAGTGACTGGAGTGTGGCTGTTCATGCCACCCCCTGGACAGAGGAGCCCAAGCATCTCACCACGGAGGCCCAGATCACAGGTAAGAGCCTCCTCCCAGTACAAACAGGCTTCATTCAGGAGGAGACAAGGACTCCAGGCTGAGGGATCTTCTTTTTGCCTCCATGCAAGTTTTGTCCACAGCGAAGGACAGCCCCCAAACACCCATGGAGCTGCAGCCCTTCACCCTGCACTTTGCCCCCACCTGGGGCCCTGTTAGCAGGCGCAGCCATGACTTGAAGAATGCAAACTCAGCTCACCTGGGTCCAGCATCCTTCTCACCAGGATACTTGGGGCAGGAGAATAAGGCTGGGCATTGTATTATTGTTGTTGTTGTTGTTGTTGTTGTTGTTGTTGTTGTTGTTGTTGTTGTTGTTGTTGTTGTTGTTGTTGTTCCCATTCCCTGGAGTCCTGTCTCCCTCCAGCCATCCCTCCCCTCTCCAGTCCTACTCTCTTCACACCTCTGACCCCTCTCAATGGCTCAAAGGGATGCCAATTCAAAATAAAAGCCAACAAGTTAACAAGTCTCTATTTCTAGGAAAGAGCTGGGACTGTGTCCAAATGGGTGTTATCAGCCCTCTGTTTCCCAGAAAGGATGGAGTAGACCCTGCACTAGTTTCTTTGACTCCTATGAAGAGAAACCCCTCTTTTCAAAGTAGCACCTGGCAGAGCACCTGGATATTCAGGCAGCAGGGATTTGCAACCCTCCCCCACCATTCTTGGGTGGTTAAATCCCCCACAAGGAGTGCAAGGAACACCTTGCAGCAGCCCTGCTGTCAGTGTTTTGGTTCTGCTTCTATTCCCACCTGTGCTGCACTAAATGCAAATGTCCCTTCCAACATCACCCGCCTGTTCCATGTGTCCCTCACACGTGTGTCCCTCACAGACATATTCCTCACACACACATCCCTGTACATGCAGCCTGGTGCAGCCAGCCAGGGCTGATATGGGACACCCCAACTCCAACACTGAGCCCCACTGTGATGCCTCAATGGAGTCTGAAAGATGCTGAGCCAGCAGTCTGGCCAGGGACATGCTAGGGCTGTCTGGATGTGGCCAAAGCTGACCCAGCCTGACTGTTCATCCAAGCACTCCCTGCAATCCTGCAGCCCTCTGCAGGCATAGACAATCCACCTGGTTCAGTAAAAAGCAGGACAAACCCTGTGAGCCAGCCCAGCAGATTCAGCCTGCTGCGTCTGGCATATTCTGTGGGCAAGGGATGATCTCAGCTGAGCAGTAGTGGCTCATTGTGACTTTCCCATTCCCACAGTGCTGCTTCATAGAGTGGCTCAGCTGGTCGGGATGGGCATGAGAAGGATGTCCATCTCTGCCTGACGGCAGAAACATCTCCAAGCAGTAGGTCTGCCAAGAAAGTCTCATGGGTCACGCCATCCCTTGGATCATCCCAGCCCTCCATCTCAGCCCTAGTGTGGTATAGCACTGAAAAGGGCAGTTTGGGGCCAGGTCCTATCCATACCAGTAAGAGAGCAGAGCTTGTCCTATGGGTTGAATCCCAGGGCATCTCAGCTCCCTTCACTGTCCACTCTCCTTCCTTGCAGAGACAACAAGTGCTAGCACCTCCTCTTTCATGGCACCACCCACCACTAAGATCTGTGACAAGGGAGCTGTGGTGGGCAGTGGGGCCATGGCAGTGTGTTGGACAGCTGGACTGGTCGTGGCTGCCTATAGTGTCCTCTTTATTTAGTGAGTATATCCCAAATCAGAGGCATAAGAAGCGGGAAGTTAGTGCCGGGATGGGGCAGGGATATGGGGACCCTCAGGGTTCTAATGTGGTTGGGAAGGGGATGCTCCAGCCAGACTGTGGGTGAAGGGCATTGAGAACAAGTCATTTGGGTTTTTCCTGCAGTTTTGTAAATGTACCAACTCTGACTGCTTTTCCAGATGGATATTCAGCTGGAGATCTCAAAAATGGCTTTTCAAACAAAGCTGGCAAAGTGGTCAGTCTTTGATATCTTGCTCTCAGTAGCTCTCTCCCATCCTCTCTGCTGCCATTTTTAAGAGCCAAAAAAACCACATGGAAATCTAAGGCCTTTGCTTAGTGATGAAAGAAAAATTGTATAAGATAAAAAAATTCAGATTGCATCTCAAAAATGTCTTTAATTTGGCTTAGAGTGGAGCTGGAAGCCTGGAGAGTCACAAAATGCCCCTCTCCTCTACACGCCAGGGCTGCTGTCTCATGGGTGTCACAACCAAACGTCCCCATATTGCCCAAGGAAAGGGATGGATTCTGGAAGCAGCCAAAGTTTTGGGAGATAAAGGATATGCCACGTGCCCAAAGAGAAGCTCCTTGCGGCCACGGGGTTCTTTGCTCCCCTCTGACAGTGTCATCTCACGTATGACACAAGTGGTGGCACCAGGAGAGGTGGTGACATGCAGCCAGGGGAGGGTGGGCAGGGCGCAGCCCTAGGAGGAGGAGGTGGAAATGGTGTGTCTGGGTGAATTTCCCCTGGGGCAAAAAGGCCAAGTTCTGCTCGGTGTGTCCCACCAGTGACTGGGCACGGCCGAGTTCGAAGCGGGACTGTGACCCTTCTGCTCCCTGCCCGCAGATCTCCATCTGTCCATCCACCGCCGCCCAGCGCAGACGCCTCCCCACTGCCCACCGCCACCCCCGCCGTCCCGCTCCCGGGTTGAGTCTCTTAGCTCTTCGATTTTGCACACATTGAGGACGTATCACGCTTCTCGCCGTCACTTCGGAGGAGGACAGAACCGCTGCCATCCCCTGGGGAGCCCCAAGATTCTCTCGCAGCCCGGAGTGAGGAGACACATCTCCGTGCCCCTTTCCGCAGCCAAGTGAAGCGAGCCCGGGCCCCTTTCCGCAGCTGAGGGTCCCACTCATACAGCTAAACCCCCCCACGCCAAAGACGTGCCCGCCGCCCGAGTGGCTGCGCACCGAGAAAAGGGGATATGAAAACGGGGGGGTGGTGAGGGGAATGATGCTCCAAGCTGTGTACCCCCTTATGGCAAAAGGGGGTCCCGCAATGACTGGACTCGCTCCCCTGAGCTCTCGGCCATGTGGTGAAGCTGGAGGGGTGCTGTGAACCTGGAAGATTGGGGCGAGGGCTCTTGGTCTCCTCCGAGAGGATGGTGGAGGAGGGAACTGGTGGCTTCACATGTGCAATGGGGAGCAGGCAGCTGGCAGGTTTTTATAGGGAAAAAAAAAAAAAAAAAGAAAGAAAAAGGAAGTGAAACACTGATAAAACCCTCCTGCCCCTTGCCGAGCATCTGGGAGAGCTGTCCCTTCACCTCCCCCTTCACAGCACCCTGCAGGAGCGTTCGCCACCCCAACCCCACCCAACATTACCCCCAAACTTTTAACCGTGTTGGATACAGGGAATCACACCCATTGATGTCTTTGTCTCATTCTCCAACAAAGGCAGAATAGCTCTGCTGATGCCTTTAGAGCTGGAGCCCTGCAGACCTGTGCCCCGCTCTCCTTTGCTATCCCCGGCTGTCCCCAGCTGTCCCCGTGCCTGCTCTGCTCTCCTCCCCATCCTGCCCGAAGTCCTGTTTTGTAAAGACACCTCCTCTTGGCCCTGCCTGGACCCAAACGCAGTATTTAATACCGTACGTCCTAGTATTCCCACTGTTGACATGCTGTATTTGAATTTTTTATAGATGTATATATATAAAAAAAAAAAATCAAAAAAAAGTAATAGAGGGGATAAAACTAAGCTCACAGAGACAACGCACACATGCGCGCACACACACACACACACACACATGCACCAGGAGAGACTGTCTTCATTAAATGTTCATTTCATGATGACTGGCGGCTCTGGGTGTTACTTCCCTTCCATCTGGAAAGGGTGGTTTTGGCTGCCTGTTTCCATGAGTGGTGCTGGCTGAGGTGGGGAGGATATGGGAACAGAATTGAGGGGGGATATAGTCACCCTGGAGCCTGCTCTGGTGTTTGAGACCATAGCACCATCTTCCCAGAGAGGTGGGAGACCCAAAAGCTGGCCTTTGGAACATCCTGAGAAGGTGCAAGGGGGATGCCCAGCCTGGAGGCTCCTGGGGAGGGAAAGAAGATGAGTGTCACCACCCCATATGACACTCACGCTGGGGCAGGGAAGTGCCACATCTCCCCATTCACCAGCCCGGAGGGTCCCTTATGTCCCCAAGCCCTGGCTGTACCCTGACATCTCTCGGTCAGGCAGGAGGATGGAGACCTGCCTGTGCCCTACTGCAGCCTGGAGGCTGGAGGTGGCACGCAGTCACAACTAATGCACTTCCCATGTCTGATTAATAATTTCATGTTAGAAAAATGCCACTGGCCCAGATGCTCTGAATTAAACTTCTGTCAGGGCAGGGCTCACAGGGCCCCACTGTGAGGGCAATGGATGCAGCAAAGTACCTTGTTGGAGTCTGTCCTTTCCTGATGTGCCTTGCTTGTGAGTACCACCTCGAGCAGGGATGCCATCAAGCAGTGCCCAAGGGGAAAAACTCTAATTTTAAGAAAATTACCTCTTTGGTGCCCCAGACAAGTCTCTACAGCAGGGACATGTGTGTGTGTCTGGCTGGCTGGATGCACACATGCATGGATGTTGGATGGGTGAGGGAAAGGAAAGTTTCAGGAAAGTTTCAGGAAAGGAAAGGAAAGTTTCAGGAAAGTTTCAGGAAAGGAAAGTTTCAGGAAAGTTTCAGGAAAGGAAAGAAGGAAAGTTTCAGGAAAGTTTCAGGAAAGGAAAGTTTCAGGAAAGTTTCAGGAAAGTTTCAGGAAAGGAAAGTTTCAGGAAAGGAAAGGAAAGTTTCAGGAAAGGAAAGGAAAGTTTCAGGAAAGTTTCAGGAAAGGAAAGGAAAGTTTCAGGAAAGGAAAGTTTCAGGAAAGCTTCAGGAAAGTTTCAGGAAAGTTTCAGGAAAGTTTCAGGAAAGGAAAGGAAAGTTTCAGGAAAGGAAAGTTTCAGGAAAGGAAAGGAAAGTTTCAGGAAAGGAAAGTTTCAGGAAAGGAAAGGAAAGTTTCAGGAAAGGAAAGGAAAGTTTCAGGAAAGGAAAGTTTCAGGAAAGGAAAGGAAAGGAAAGTTTCAGGAAAGGAAAGTTTCAGGAAAGGAAAGGAAAGGAAAGTTTCAGGAAAGGAAAGTTTCAGGAAAGGAAAGTTTCAGGAAAGGAAAGGAAAGTTTCAGGAAAGGAAAGGAAAGGAAAGTTTCAGGAAAGGAAAGGAAAGGAAAGTTTCAGGAAAGTTTCAGGAAAGGAAAGGAAAGGAAAGGAAAGGAAAGGAAAGTTTCAGGAAAGGAAAGGAAAGTTTCAGGAAAGGAAAGGAAAGTTTCAGGAAAGGAAAGTTTCAGGAAAGTTTCAGGAAAGGAAAGTTTCAGGAAAGGAAAGGGAAAGGGAAAGGGAAAGGGAAAGGGAAAGGGAAAGGGAAAGGGAAAGGGAAAGGGAAGGGGAAGGGGAAGAGGAAGGGGAAGGGGAAGGGGAAGGGGAAGGGGAAGGGGAAGGGGAAGGGGAAGGGGAAGGGGAAGGGGAAGGGGAAGGGGAAGGGGAAGGGGAAGGGGAAGGGGAAGGGGAAGGGGAAAGGGAAAGGGAAAGGGAAAGGGAAGGAAAGGAAAGGAAAGGAAAGGAAAGGAAAGGAAAGGAAAGGAAAGGAAAGGAAAGGAAAGGAAAGGAAAGGAAAGGAAAGGAAAGGAAAGGAAAGGAAAGGAAAGGAAAGGAAAGGAAAGGAAAGGAAAGGAAAGGAAAGGAAAGGAAAGGAAAGGAAAGGAAAGGAAAGGAAAGGAAAGGAAAGGAAAGGAAAGGAAAGGAAAGGAAAGGAAAGGAAAGGAAAGGAAAGGAAAGGAAAGGAAAGGAAAGGAAAGGAAAGGAAAGGAAAGGAAAGGAAAGGAAAGGAAAGGAAAGGAAAGGAAAGGAAAGGAAAGGAAAGGAAAGGAAAGGAAAAAAGGAAAAGATGAAAGGAGCCAGAGCCTTAGCTTTGCAAAGCCTGAAGGCAGCACTGAGCTGGTCACATTCTCCCACCCAGCACTTGCTGTGATTTTAAAAACGTTGGGGCTTTATTTAGGGAAGAACTCAGTCAGATGCAGACCTGTCTCTGGCTCGGCCATGCTGGCGGCAGCACTGATTTGGTTCACTGGTTAATGTTCCATTACCAGACAACATGCCTCCGTCATTTATTAATGTTTCATTAGTGTTAAAAACATCTGGTAATTAATTATGCACTAATTATGGATTCACAGTGCTAAAAGCTGGGGTAATCTACCATAGCAGATGGCTCTTTGGGGCAGGGGAAAGGGACAGCTCTTAGCAGAGATGAAAATGTCAGGCTCAGCCCTTGCCATGGGATTCCTCCCAGACAGATTGCCTTCATCTCCTCCCAGGATTTCCATAGCTGGTCCAGAGGCATGCTATCTCAGGTTATTAAGCAGAAGAAACCTGTCCCTCTCAAGCTGTTTCAGGAACCTAGGGAGTGGTGCTTCCACTGCTCAGGGCAGCTGTGTGAGAAGCCATTTGAGAGCAGTGGCTTTCACACAGAGCCCCAGGCATCATCCAGCACCTGGAGTTGGTACTCGGCTTTCTGCCGGCTCCAGGATGCCGTTTGTCAGCCCCTCAGTCGTGCCTGGCCATGTTAAGCAGCAGTCTATAAAGCAAAGGGTGTCATAAAAGCCCACTCATTAAGTGCCCCAGGAATATTATGTACAGATGTGCAGAGATGTTTCAAACTGGGGAAGATCCCAGGGGAGCATCCCTGCCAAGCAGAAAATCCATCCACTTAGCAGTATAAATCCATACAGGAAGAAAGAGGGAATTACAATGCTCAGAGAGACCTGTGCATCACATAACCTGAAATCCAATACATCAACCAAGTGCAATGGGTCCCTGCATCTTCCCAGCACATATGTGGCACCAAATCCCACCTTAGGTGTTGTTTTGGGCTGTTGCTGATGTGAGAGCAGCCTTGCACAGAGCTCCCAAAGCTCTGCAAGAGGGATCAGAAGTGTAACTGGAAAGCAGGAGATATTTTCTGGACTTGAAGCCTCAGAGGAAACAGAAACCCCCCATGCTTGAGCAAGGGGCTGATCAGTGGAATGGGACTGAATGACTGCATCTCCTGCATCCTATCCTTAGGCAGGTGCTAGCAGAGACCTCCTTCTCCCTGACTCAATCGTCAGAAAATCTACCTGCTCCCACACCAGCCTCCCAGGAGCCTGGATCCCCCAGGGGATAACAACCAGCTTATTTATCATGAATTAGGCTGACAGGAATGCATTGTGTAGCCTGTGGTGGGGTGACATGCTTAGGTGGATGGAGGAGGAGCAGTGGGTACTGTGCTGTGTGTTTCAGCTCTGGCAGAGCTTCAGTCTGGCACAGCCACAGGTGAGAACAGGGAATGAAAGTAGGCTCAGCTGTTGAGAGAGCACACCCATAGCTGCACTGCCAGACCCGAGCTGAGAGCTTGCTGGGCTGGGTGGAAATGCTAGGTGGGATCTTTTGAGCCAGTTGGCAGAGGAGAGCTGCTGCTTATTTGCACAGGGATAGACCTGGTCCTCCAGAGGCAGATATTCTCTATCACAACAAATGGGAGAAGTGTCAGGTGGAGGTGAAAGCAGTAGGAGCTGGTGGAAAGGTGGTCCCTGGGATGAAAGTGTGAAGAGCAGCATCTGTGAGGGGTGAAATTGCAAACAGAGTCAGCTTGACTTGGAGAAGCCCAGACTTTCCCAGTCCTCAACCTGCAGCATTGTCAAGTCCAGCAAATATAAGAGCCCAGCCCAAAGCACAAGGTATTGGTTCAGATAAAGCTTTTGTCTCCTGTAGACTGGATGCCTTTAGCAGATTATAGCCTTTCTCCCAGGGCTTTCTTCCCCAGTGGCAGAAGGGGTAGCTCAGGCAACAAGGTCCCACCATGAGGAAAGTCTCTTCTCTGACATCTTTGGTGCAGGAATAAGACCAGGAGCTTTGAGTTAATCAACCACCACCACCACACAAAGAGGCAGATGGAGCTCCAGGTGCAGACCCCAGAAGTAAAAACTGCCTTGGGCACCCTCACAATGCTCTAGGACAGAGGTCTGTAGCAGCAAGAGGTGACAGATGGTCACAGCAGACCACAAATGACAGTCTTGGATTATCTTATTTGCTGGAGGCTCCAGACAAGAACTTGACTCACCTTCAGAAGAGACAGCCTCCAAGAAGTGAGGCTCTTCTTCCTTATGTCCATCCTGACTGGCTCAATGTCTGTCGTGGCATTGTGTCCCTGGTCCCCAGACACTTCTGCCTGCAGACTCATGTCCTCCCTCCCCACCAGACCAGCCCTGAAACTTCCTCACTACTCAGATGGGCAGTTCCCACCACTGTTTTCCCATCTCACATCACTGCCCAGTGCTACAATCTCCCTGCTCACCTCCAGCCTGCCCCTGCCACCTCCTTGATCTGGCCAGGGTGACCTACATGGATTATCTGCTCACAGCATCCCAAACCTCACTACATGCAGACACAGCAGCCAAGCACAGCCCACCCAGCTCAGCTGCAGTGTGGAGACCAGACCACACCAGGGTCCTCTAATAAGCAATTGACTCTTTTTTTCCTCCCTTTCAAGAAAAAGCCAAGCATTAATTTGGCTTCTGCCACTCTGTTTATCTAATAGCATTGCTGATTGATTGTCTTATTTATAACCCAGATCCGGTGTCTGGGCTGCTCGCAGAGACGGAGTGATTGATGGAAAGAAGACAGCCAGAAAGGGACTTAATGGAGCCATGTGGCTGAGCAGCAGAGTAGTGGCTTAGGCATGAAATGAAAAGTGTCTCCCACAAGTCTGGGCTCCTCTCCTTCTTTCCTGCATGGTTCCCAGGGAAGCTGCTAAGTGCTAGGAGAGAGCAGCATGCTCCCTACACCCTGCCAAAAGCAATCAGGGACCATACTCAGGTCTCCTCCAGCAGCCTGGCCAAGGGGACACAGCCAACCGGGACTTGGACTGCTTCCTGAGACGGCGTCATACAGTCTCTGGGAAGGTTCCCCCCTTCCAGGGTGGAAGGGATGGTTGAAAGGTGTGAGACAGCCTGAACCCTGCCCAGCCACCAGCCTGCTTTCAGGATGCCTTGTCCTGCCAGCTGGAAATCAGGCCCCTTCACAAACACATGGTGGGGACAGAAGCCTTCCCCAAAGTACCCTCCTGTACACTGGCAGCATCTTCCAGAAGTCTCAGTTCTGTCCAAAGCTGGACTGAGATAATTCTACGTCCCTGGGGAGTTTCTCTGTTTCTCACACCCAGTGGTCACAAACCCCAGAAGAGTCACAAGTTCACATGTGAATTATGCCAGGGAGACAATTGCTGCCACAAAGCACCAGCAAATGGGGAAGGAAATACAGTCCCAGGAGGTGACATGCCATCATTCAGGGTCATGCTGTGGATGTGTGACAGCCTGGACATGTCCCAAACCTCCAGCCTGCAAATTCACCCCACAGCAGCCTATCCCAGCTGCAGGATCAAGACGTGGTCAGGATATGGCTGACAACTCCAAGTCCCCAGGAAGGCATTTGGCTTTGATCTGAGCCAGAACTAAACCCTCATCTTGTCCATAAAGATCAGTTTGGGAAGAAAGAAACAACATACTGGTTCAGTCAAAATATTTCATTGCTGTTTAATGGTCTTTATTTCATGTCTGATTGCAACAGATAATCTAATACGAGCCTTGAGCAAAGCCAAACACAGTTGTTTCATTATGAAGGACCCCATCAGCCAGCTTTGACGTGGCCAAACCCCACTCCTTTCCTTTTTTTGTTTTTCTTCCTTAATTTTTTTCCCACATCTGAAATTTGAGGAAAACCAAAGCAACTTCATGAACACTGCTGTTTTGGCGGCCTGAAAGAAACCATCCAGGAGACAGGTCTCCAATACTGGACATATTGTTGCTCCCAACACCAGTGCTTGGCAAACACTATCCAATGCCTTATGATAGTTTGATCACTTCCAGGAGAAACACCTCCTTGGAAAATCCCCCTGGACCAGCAGATATGGGCAGGTGATGAACGGTTCCTTTGGCAGGGGTGTCCCCAGTCATGGTGGTCCCTATGAGGGTGATGCCACTATCACCTCACCATGTGTCCAGGGCTGTGAGGAGAAGGGACCAGGACAGGGCAATCCTTGCAGAGTGCTAGAAGATGGAGGGGCCCCTGAGCAGTGGGAGCGGAAATGGCCTTTGATGTGGAAGCTCTCCTTTTGCAAACACAATGAGTTGCAGAGAAGTTTTATAAACATGGCTATTGTTGCTCCATCCCTTTGGTCGGAACAGATGGTCCGAGTGCTCTGTTCAGCCCCCCCTCCCCTCCCCTCACTCCCTATCCCCATTAATAAAGCCCCAGCAAGTCCAGCACCGCTAAGGTTTTCCCAAGGGGGATCAATAAATAAATGTAATAACAACAAAGGGGCCCATGCAGAAGAGATTGGGTTACAAAGAGGCCTCGTCCCCCCTCCTCCTTTCCGGGTGAGAGTCACTGCATGCAGGCACTCTGGCCAGTTCGAGGAGAGGTTCCTCCATCCCCACTGTCTGTGGGAAGCAGGGACAGGATCTTCCCACTGAAAGAGCCAGGCACCACCCTGCAGTCATGGATGGCAGTGTGTTACCTTGGTGGTCACCTTGCAGCCTTGGCCATGGGACACTGATGTCATATGGCTGTCAGATCCCTACCTTTGGAAATCACCTGAGGTAGCTGTGGAAACAGGTTCAGACACTTACCCTGGTGGGTGTGTAACTGCCTTCTAAGTTTTCCTGACGAAGAGGTTGCTCCAGGTTCTTTCCCAGCAGGATCACATCCAAGACAGTGCACTTGGGAGCCGGCACCATGGCTTCAGCTGGCTTTGTTTTGGCTTTGCTCTTGTCTGACAAAAGACCAGGCAATTTTCTGGCCAGCTGGAAAGCCTTGATGACTCTGACCTTCTCCTCAATGGTATGGTGAGGTTTAATGCAGGTTAGCTGGGATTAAAGCAGGGCAGAGGAGTTTGCAGACAGGGTTTTCCTGTGGAAAACACCAGCATGCTGGTGTTGGGCACCAAATGCTGCCCATGAGACTGCTGGGCAGGAAAGTAGCTTCTCCAGGAGCGTCAGTAGGGTTTGAAAGTGGCCACAGCATCTCAGCAGACTCTGGATGGTGGAGCAGTCACATGGAAGCACTCCATCAAGTGGTATCTCCATTGGGGAAGGAGGATACCAGCTCCACAAAGCTTTCCAGGAAGGGCCCAAGGCTGAAGTAACCACATGGGCAAGGCCCAGAGAGGACTTTGGTGATGTGCAGGAGGGACTGAGCAGAGGGTTTGATCCAAGAGCTGACACTGAGCCCTGCTGATACATCCCTGTTAGCTGCCATTATCCAACCCCCTCCCCATCTGGTCCCTGCTGCTCAGAGGTGATGGGATGCTGGTTTTATCTGTGCAGGACTCCTGCAGATGGGGGTCTGTGGGATGAAACGTGTTTCACACACGCACATGTATTCACTGCCGCCTTCCCTCTGAGCCGCCCTGGGAGTCCCTGCCTCCCCCCGACCTCTCGCTCATAAAAAAATTAAAACTCTCGATATCATCTCTCACAAACGTGGATTTGAGGCCTCGTCAGTCACCAGACACGTCCCACAATCTGCACTGGCTCCAGACAGCTGGAGGGGTTTGCTGGAGGACCAGAATGACTTCATGCCGCCTCCCACGTACCGGGGGTTACCCAAAGTGCTTGGTGTGGGGAGGGGAGCTGGGGGCCAGGAGCAAACAGCCCCATCCTCACCATGCTGCCATCATGCCATGTCCTAGACCAAACAGGGTGGGTGCTGGCCTGAAGAATGACTGATAGAAAAACCCTCCAGGTTGCAGAGGCACTCCCTGTGGGTGCAAGCAAGGCAGCTGGCCTGGGCTGCTGTGCCAGAGAGGTTTATGAGGGCTGACCCCTTGCACCGAGCGCCTGGGGCAGGATAAATCCCACTCCGCCTAGGAGTGCAGGTGCATGAGGCTGCTGGAGAGGGAAAAGGACTACAGATGCATGGGGGATCCGGCAAGGGGGAGCTGGGGCTGGCCTCAAGTTGTGCACTGCTTTGGGTCCATCCCAGCACTGGGAATGGTCCCCTTGCCTTCTCCAGAGCCTGCTGCCATGGCTCTGCGGGTGCTCTTGGTAGGGCTGCCTGCACACAGCCGTGGCAAAGCTCAGGGTGCAAGAAGATCTACACCATGCAAGACTACTTGCATCAGTAGGTGTGCTGCAGAACATCCAGAGTAGATTCATGGCATTGTGGGGGTACCCACAGCATCCCCTGCATACATCAAGGGTTTGGAACGTGGATCCACACCACACATTCACCCCTGGTTGAAATCCTATCCAGGACTTTCTAGCTACTGTAATGAAGACAACAGGAGATCACCCTATTAGGCCTGATGTCTCAGCCATTGTGGCATGAAAGATGTGGCATGAAAGAGGGGATACTGGTGATGTTCCCAGCTATGGGGGCTCCTGACCTCCCTGCAATACTGGGAGATACTTGAGGCCTGCACTGGAAAAGATACGTGGGATCAACATAGGGATCAAAGGTACCTGACTTCAAAAAGCACCACCCTGGGCAGTGGGTCCTGCCGGGCCTGGGACATGGGGAACATCATGTGCAGGGCTGACAGTGAGCTCTGCAAGAGCAAAAGGGATTTCAGCTCACAGCCCATCTCCCCCATTTCATGTGCACTGATATGAATCCTTGCCTTCGGAGCTAGGCAGAGTGTTGGGAACCTTTCTCTGAGTGAATTATAATAATTTTTGGGAAAAAAATAACACAAAGCAGGTGGCTGAGCTCAAAGGTGGATAGATGCCCATCACAGAGCACCTGACTGAAGCCAAGCACAAGCTTAACTTTGGAGTCTGAAGTCAGCACATCCTCATGTTCTCTGATGATTTGGGGCTTAAGCCCACCATGTGTGCTTTATACCAATGCTTGGGTAAATTATAGACATTTGAGGCTATTCAGAAAACTTTTCTGTGAGCCTCTTGTATCAACCCAGTCCAGCTGGTAGGGTCATGTTTGTTTCTCATCAACAGCTCAGTGGAAGCACTCTACAATATGAATCAAACCCAAGAGTAAATGCCAAGTCTTGGTATCTCAGTCACAGATCACATCTCTCAGGCATGCCTTCCCGTGCTGCATGGCTACCTTACCCTACATGACAGACAGCCAATTGAGCAACAGATGTGCACACCCTTTAATTACAGCACCTTGAATCCACTTAGTGCTGTTTCATTAGATATCTTGTCTATTGCAGGAGCTCAAGCGGTACTCACTCAGCTTAGCAGCCCAAGTCTCTGGATTTTCAGGCCCTTAATATTCGCTCTGATCTGTTCATAAGTTATTCATGGGGAGTGGGAAATGCCTTACAAGAGAACTCACTCCAAACTGCAAGTGCTTCTGAAGCACCTCGCAATCTGCTTGCACAGGGAAAGGAGGGGAAAGTAATGAATAAATGATTGTTTACAAATTATTTACTTGTCTCCACTAATTTCTATATTGTTTACCTGGCAGCATGCTGAAGTCAGGAACGGTTAGAGAAGACTTCATCCTGATGTGCAAGTGGATGGAAGTTAAGCAGCATGGGGGGAAGGATGCCAATGCAGCACAAGAGTAAGGAGCCAGCTTTGGTAGCCAAAATTGGATGTTGAGTACAGTCTTGCTTGGTCTTCACATTTCAGAAAAAATTGTTGTGTGGGGCTGCATTTCTGCCATAACTTCCAAGGACACATGGAATTGAGACCAGGGCCATCCAGGCTGCTAAGGGCTGTAAAGACATTAGCAGAAATACATTCTGCAGAAGATGACCAGGCCTTGCTAGGAGTTCACTCTCTATTCCCAGAGATCCAGGCCTTTGCGGGGAAAACCAGGAAAAGGTCCTATCTGTGAGCTGGGCAGCAGAAAGGCTGAGATGTTTTGGTATCAACAGTGTAAGGTCTGTGAATGTGGGAATGATGATGCTCACAGCCTGTGGCATGTTGCCCCAAACGCAAATGGGCAATTTGCCTTGGTGCAAAATCAACCCAGCAGATCATGAGTATTTAAGGCAGGCAGCAGAATGAGCCTGTCCTCCTACTTAAAACAACTTTAGGCTTCTCAGTCCCATCTCAAGCTAATTTCCCACAGTAAACCAGAGACATAAAATCACAGTGAAGAGGGATGGGCACCAGCAAAATTAATATGTGTGTGGGTGTAATCTGGGGAAGAAAAGGCCAATCTGGCTATGTCAGGAGAGCAGGACAAGCTGGGAACTGGTCAGTCTCAGCTGGGTTGATGTGTCTTCCAGTCTTCCCCATTCTTCATTCCCCTCCTGTTCCTCAATGGTTTGTGGACTCCCTTTGACTGAACATTCAGATCCTCTATCCTTTCACACTCAGTGCTTCCATACAGAAGAATGCACAAGATGGTTGCAGGATGGAGGGGGAAATGCCTCCTGAAGCTTGAACCAGGACTGACACCAACTGCTGGCAAAGCTCAGGTGAGACCTCAGGACTTGGATAATGCAGTTGCACAGTGTGTGATTAACTCACCCTGCAGGACAGAGTGATGCTGTGTATGAGGGACTGATGAGGTTCAGAGAAAGGACAGGTGGAAATCAAATTACCCAGCTACAGGCTGCTTCCACTAGCCAGCATGAAAACATGTATAAGATGGGATAGACTCATGCCAGCAAGACCCACAGGCAGCCTGTCCCCAGCGCTCACAGCTGCCTGTGCCTTGACCATACCCCGGGGACAGACAACAGTGTCAAGGTCCTCAGGCTGCAGGAGACTGAGCAGGTCTGCAGGTACACCCGGGATGGAGGGGAGATTTGGGATGTCCTCACCTGTAGCATGAAGAGAGAAAGCTGTTGGCAGACTGTGGGACAATTTTGGGACCATGTCTCCTCCTCTCCCTCCCTGGTCTCAGCTACTCCTCACTTCTTCCCACCATCCCCTCAAACTCCTCCACACCCCAACCTGCTTGGCACTGACCCTGCTCCCTGCAGTCTGCCAGCTCATCACTCCCTGTGAGCAGCCTGCAAATCATCCTTGTACACAGATCTCCCTTGGCCTTGGGGAGAGGGAATTTATCCCTCTAGCTCAGCTGTCAGAGACCTCCAGCTGCCAGAAGTGATCAGCATGCTCTTAATCATAGCAAAGGGTACAGGGCTCCGATGAATGCTCCTATGCCTGCTTCCCTGCCAAACCTTTGGTACATGCTTGCACCCCAGTCATGGAAACCGTCTAGGAAAATTGCCCATCATGATTTAGTTGGTATGGTCCTGAATGAGGGCATGTTAACCTGGTCAGGAAGCAGAGAGGCAGGAGGGGACTGCAGGTAGGACATGCTGCTTGGGAAACCCAGGCATGCTCTCAGTGGTGAGTATCTACATGGTGGAGATTCTCCCAACTCCACGGAGAGCCCTGAAGCATCCCGACAGCAGGCAGATGATTCAGGTTTGCCCTAACCCTTGCCAGTCCCTTGTCAAGTCCATCACAGAAACATGAGCAACACATCCAGATGCAAACATCTGGTTTTGCAGCCCTTCTCATCACTGACCCAAAGAAATTGTGCAGCTGAGGAGGCAGGAGGGAGAAACATGTGGAAATGCCTGTAGGTCCCTTGCCCAGTGCAGGGATACAGCAGGGATGGGCTCACATCTGAGTGAGCTGACTGGGAGCTGGAAGCAGTTCACTCGCTCACACCAGTCTGCTGATCTCGCTCCAAAGCCCCCCAGAGTCTGGATCTCTGGTGTGAGATGAACACTGAGCAAATACCCCTGTTTTCCTGCCACAATTACCCTCTTTAACTTTTCAACTTATCACCTGCACAGAGGTTTATAAAATTTTAAAGCTAATGGCGTCTCTAGTAATGATACTGCAGATGTACAGGCTGCATCCTGGGATGAATAAATTATAGGAGGCTGAGTAAATTGCAATGGGAAGGACAGCAGCTGCAGGATGGAAACAGATGGCTTCACCGTGCACCACAGCTTGGTCTCAGTGCAGGGTATGTTCCCAGGGCTGGCCCTGAAGAACACCTGGGCACACCTGAGGCTGCAGATCCCCGGAGCATCAGCAAATGCTGTAGCCAGCATGGGGGTCTGTGCAGCTGAGTGTTGCTGTGGGACTGGGGCTGCAGTGGCAGTCTTTGGGGCAGTAGTAGGAGAGTAGGCGACCTGTCTTCCTTCTGCTGCTCACGTTTTCCTGCTGGGTTTTCGCGCAGGAGGAGCTCACAGCCTGCAAGAGCTGACAGGATGCTTGGCAGCTTTCTTGAGGAGTTTCATTTACTGCTACATTTCTCTCAGAAAAGCCTTTTCTGCCTCTCTCCCCCCTACAAATGCACACAGACAATGTGAAGAGGGTGGCTCATCCTACACCTCTGCCCTATGGCAGGGGGCACAAAGATGTATGGGCGAGGATTCACATGGGGTTGTGCATCAGGGACATGTTTGTGTCCTGTTGATGTGGCCAGGGGGACCACCATGGATCAGTGTTTGGGTTTCTTCACACTGAGGGGGCAGCACTGCCCCAGCTGAAATCCAGTAGTGTCACATTTCCTGAGCTGTGGTTCCAGCAAAGCTGCCAGCACACTTGTCACATTCAGCAGAGTGAGAGGGCAGGGGTGTCTCTGCCCCAGACAAGGGACAGGTTAACAGAGCAGCTGTGATTCCCAGCTCAGTTAACCACATATGCCCTGGCTGCTTCAGTGTTCACCTTTCCCTGTGCCCAGGTTCACATCCCAAACTCATCCTGAGACAAGTAACTCCTGTCATGGCATGTCCAAGGCTCCTCAAAAGCTGCTGCAATCAGGGCCTCGGATATTAACAGATATTGACCCTCACTACAGGACTGGGGTCCTGGCAACATGTCTGCTGTCCCCTCTGATTTGTTGCTGGAAAAGCTCAGCCCCAATGACACTGAAGGGATGCAAAGTAAGACACAGGGGACACAGGAGCCAGGGACATACAGACAGGCAGTCCCTGAGTCACTTTGTTCCCTGCTTCTCCTTGTGAGAACAGGGTCCTCTGGCCCAAGGCATGCACTGTGAAGCCTACCTCTGTCATGGGGACCCCAGTGAGGCTGATTATAAGTGGGGGTTTTGCTCCCAGAACTGTCAATGCCACCAGAGGTTCTCTGACAAAAGTACAGATCTTCAGTATGCTATCAGCCAGCCTGGCTCCATCTCTGAGGGATCTACTGCTCATGCAAACCCACACCCTACATGCATGGAGTCCAACTAGCCTCACCCTTCCTGCATGGTGGCTGTACCACAATACTCCATCCTGCTCCTCACAGGTGTCCCTGGTCCGGGTTGGGAATGTGTAGGAGGAATTCACCCTCTTCTGGTCCTGATGAAGGAATGGCAGGAATGCCAGAGGATCAGGCTACCATCCTAAAAGGCCTTGGCAGTCTGGAGATAGGGGCCAACAGGAAATTTATGATGCTCAGCAAGAAGAAGTGCAAAGTCCTGCACCTGGGGAGCAACAACCCCATGCAGTGATGGAAACTGGGGGCCACTCAGATGGAAAGAGCTGGAGATCCTGGTAGACACCAAGCTGAATATTGGCCAGCAGTGTGCTCTTGCTGAAAAAGACTTATCCCAGGCTGGATTACAGGAAGTGCTGGCAGCAGGTGAAGGGAGATCCCTGTGCTCTACACAGCATTGGTGAGGGCACAGCTGGACCCCTGTATCCAGTTCTGGATTCCCAGTAGAAGGGAGATACAGACATACTGGAGAGTCCAACAAAGGGCCACAAGATGATGAAGGGATTGGATCATCTCTCCTGTGATGGAAAGATGGGAGAGACTTGTCCAGTGACAGGAAAAGAGTCAATGGGCACAAACCAGAACATAGAAAATGCTCTTTTTTTTGTCAAAGTTACCAGATACAGGAGCATATTGACCAAGGAGACTGTGGATTACCATCTTTGGACATATTCAAATGCCCCCCGGATGTGGCTCTTGCCAACTGGCTCTAGCAGACCCCGCTTAAACAAGGTTTAGCTCTGGAAGTCCCTGCAAACATCTGCCATTCTGGGATTCTGAGAATAACTTTGCAGACATTACAATTTTTTCATTATGTTACGAATTTTATATGCATTACAACTTTTGCACTGTATTTTTTCATGCACCTGGAGGTTGGAGACTGACAGGGCTACACTCAGTTACCCCACCAGGAGAAGTTGGCCACTTCTGGAGATATAGCCAAGCCTTAGCAGAAGGGAGAATACCTTCTCAAAGCCTGTTTACATCCATGGGCTAAACAAGCCTAGCAAGAGCAACACCTGGCACCAGCACTGGTGGTGTTCACTCCTTTGTCAGCAACCCCAAATACCACCTAAGATCAGGGTCCTCAGAGCATCCCCAGAGCAGAGCTGGGAGGGAACAGGACAGCCTTTCTTTATGTCTGGAGAAAGTTTTACTGCACTGGGTAACACCATCTAACTCCACTTTCTTTCATGGATTCATTGCCTTGTTCCAGAGCTATTGAGCAGGCAAATGTGTCCAAAAGCACACGGATCCTCTAAGCAGTTCTTTCTTGCACATTATCTCATACAGTTTGGGTGCAATAAAACTTCCAGGCAGAACAAATCTTCAAGCTTGTGCCGTGCCTTATTTTTAGCTGTGAAGTACGTCTGTTTTAGTGCTCCTAATCCCTAGCTTGGTAGTAATTTATGGAACAAGCTCTTGGCTCACTTGGGCCAGAAGATTTGTAGTAAAACTTTTATAAGTTGCAGAGATAAATCCCATGGACTCTTGCAGTCTTGAGGGACTTTCCTCCAGAAGTGTGTTTTGCTGAACACTCCCTCAGCATGGGACTATGTTCAAGAGAGAAAGCATCAGATGGCTGAGAATAAACTATCTTGGGTGTCATCATGATCTGCAAATCACCTGCAAAGGGAAGTCAGGGAAGCCATGGATGCCCCAGTCCCAGACACTCAGCCAGAATTTTGAGAGTAGGTGCCCAGCAGGAACTGTTTGACCCCCATTTAGGTCCTCTGAATAGTGCCTGCCAAACACTAGGGATGAGCAACGTTATCAGGTTATGCCAGGCAGCAGGATGCCTGAGACAAGAGTGGTGGCTCTGGCTTTAATGGGGTAATTGGTGTGGTCAGCCACTTGCATGTATATCACCTCGGAGCTTTTAACATGGACAAGGCTGTGGCTTAAGAACAGGGGCAGTAGCAAATCTCTATTTCTCCACTGCCTTGTGCTCCCTCAGGGGAGGGGTTTGCATGATGGAGCAGTACTTTATGCTTCAGTGGAATAGGGAGATGAAAAAGTCAAGGAGTAGAGAAGGAGAAAGGGATCAAGATATGGGACCCAGAGCAGCCCCTTCCAGATCCCAATGGAAACTTGGGCCCGTAGTTGTGCTCCCAGCTCATCCATCCAAAGGCTATGTGTTAACACCAGACCTGGTTTTCTAGAAGTCCAGATGTTTTCTGGAGCTGGCAGCTCTCAGAGATGTCCTGTCCCTGACCCCAATAACTGGGGCAGGAGCTGCTGTGTAATGACCATGGCACATCACAGCAGGGAGGATAGTGTCTCACCATCTGCACACTGCTCCAAAGGGCTGGTACTTGTTTTGCAGATGTTCTTAGATTCATGCAGACCCATATCCTCAAATACCTCATATTCCCAAGAGCACTTTTTCTGAAGAGAGGGAATATTTCCAGAAACCAGAAAAGAAGGAAGGTCAAATCCAGAGAGGAGCTGCTGCAATTCTATACAACTTTACAACCCAAGCAGGTACCAAGGTTAGCTGCAGCTGATAGGTAGATAAACTCCTAGTGTGCTGGCTCCTCCAAAAATGGAACAGCCTTCTCTGTACTTGGCATAAGGATCATGGAATCATAGAATGGTTCAGGTTGGATGGGACCTTAAAGATCACCTTGTTTCAATCCCATTCAACTTCAATGCCCACCATGGGCAGAGATATCTTCAGCTGGAGCAGGTTACTCAAAGCTCTGTCCCACCTGGTCTTGAACACTTTCAGGGATGGAGTATCCAGAACTTATCTGGGCTCTTGAACAGGACAACCCTCTGGTGCTGTTGTCTACTATTATAGTGGGAAGAATGGGTATTTCTCAAAAGTTTCCCAGTAATGGAGTCAGGGATAAAGCTGTCCAGTGCCCAAATTTAGTGTCTGTCTTTGGTGCTCTTTGGCAAATGTGGAGAGCAGAGTCAGTCCCATCACAACCTGTTGGGACCTGATCAGTCTGGGCTGGGCAGGGGGATGGCCCTGAGAGGTATCCTCACACAGTCCTGGTTCTCCATCCAGAAATATAGTTTGTTCAAAATCCAATTCCAGCATCCACCAGGGATCTTTTCCTGGGAGATAAGTCATACAGAGACCATCTGGAGCTCGGAAACATTGGAAAATCTCCTGCGCTTTCCTATCTCTAATGAAGTGTCTGCAATGAGGAATACCTGCCAGATTATCAGCAGGATCCTGCCCAAACTTTTATATTGTCATTCTCCTGACTGCTGCTGGTCCCAAAAGGCTGATGCTCCCTCTGCAGCTCACAGCTCACACGTCTTCTGCCCTGCCACCCTTCCCAGCCCCAGCCTCTTTCCCCATACCTTGTAGGAGTAAAGTTGGTCTCCTGACACACTGGAGAGCCTTCTGTCATCCTGAGCATCCTCTCCTCCCTCCAGAGGGCTCTCAGGGGGCAATGGGTGGAGCAGATCCCCCCTCCCAGAACCCACAGGGTTTTTGCCAGCATGAAACTGGCAAAAACTACCAGTCCCTGTCACCAGTGTCATGCAGAGACATGTAAATTCTTGGTGCAAATTCTGAGCAATCAAGGTTCCCCATGCAGATTCCAAAAAGATTACTTTGTTTTCTCATCCCGTTTTCAACCTGATTTCCCGAGTGAGTGAGCAGGATTCACATAGCCTGAGGCAGATGATATACACCTGGAGCAATGCGCACCCATCCAGGATATTCACTGTATCTCATCCACCACGAAGGAAGGAGATAAAGTATTTCCTGAACCAGCAGCAGGAATTGCAGCAGCTCCACTCAGTCTGAGGAAGCCCTGACCTGCTAGGGGCAGAGAGCACAGGAGAAGGTCCTAGAGGACCTGCAGAGAATTGCTGGCAATCAGGTGTGCAGGCTGTGGTCTGCTGCTGCTGCCGCTGCCGCTGTTCACGTCCGCGTTCCTGTTCCTGCTCCTGTTCCTGCTCCTGTTCCTGCTCCTGTTCCTGCTCCTGTTCCCGCTGATGCTCCTGCTCTCGGCGGTCTGTGCTGCCCTCGCACGGCAGGAGCGGAGCCCTGTTGTGGGATCTCTGCAAGGCTCCTCCAAATTCCGCAAATGCACCCCCCAGACCCAGGCTGCGCTGAGGCTACTGCCGAGCCTGTAGGACACCCCGAACACACACGGATTTACTAACAATGCCACCCCGCTGTCAGCTGTCTGCAGGGAGCCCCGCCTTGGTGACACTCCCTGACAGCAGCTCACCCAGCCCCTCAGTGAGGGACAGACACATTGCCATAGGAGAGATGCTTCCCCCACTCCCACATCACTCTCTCATCCTGAATCCAAGAAAGAGGCCCAGACCAGCTTCCAGCAATGACCTATATTCTAGGGACTTACTTGAGACAATGGGTTTTGACATATCACATAAATCCCTCTTCTCTAGTCACTGACTTCTTCATCTGCCCTACTGCCCCCCTCGTCCCCATGTACAGCCCTGCCATGCTGCTCCTGCCACTGCAAGTGGAACCCTGTGCTCCACAGGTGTCATTTCTCATGGGGAGCAGGTATGAGCCCAGTGACACACAGGAGAACATCAGATTTTTCTGGTGTCTCACATGAATCTCCAGCCCACTGCATCTCCCCTGGTGCACAGGTGGCTGTTGCTCCCTTTCTTGTATGGGTGTTCTGTTCTCCATTTAGATCTGTCCTTGCTCAAGGGATGCTTGCTGTTAAATATTTAAGTCCTCTTTTTTCCTGGTGCCTCTAATCTCAAGGCCCTCATCTTCTCATGACCCTGTGCCACAGAGGCAGATTTATGGTGTTATCCTCAGCTCTTATGCTCCTTGTCTCCCAGGTGCCCTGGAGCCACATGGAGCAGCAACAGCAGCTCAAAACAAAATGATCAAACTGGATGCTTTTCCCTTTTTAAAGATTGGAAAACTGTTACCTTCAGGAACTTCTTGGAGGATATACCAGCAAACTTCAAAACCCTGGTGAAGTTTTAAATGAGGATGGGGTGTGGCTTGGCCCCACTCAGGAAATCTGACAGACATCCTCTGTGCTGCCTGCCTGTCCCTGAACCCCAGCATGTTTCTGTTCTGTCTGGGACAAGAATTACACCTGACACAGTCCACACAGCACTGTTGCCCTTTCCACCATAGTCTTCCTGATTTTTCACTTCCAAAATTTTGGCCTTTCAGAGAGGGTTTTTTTTTTTGGTTTTTTGCTCAGAATAAAAAACTCTTAACAGATGTCCCCAAAGCTCTGACTGTTTTATGGTTCCACTGCACCCCTGAGTCCTACTGGGCCCCTGAGCATCAGGGAACCAGGAGACCTGGAGCATGGAGGAGAGATGCACCTGTCACCCTCTGCAGAACAAGCCACTGTGACATTACTGCTTAAAGGCAGTTTGGCTTATAAAAAGAGGGAATTTTCACAAAGGTGGATAGTAATAGGGTAAGGGAGAATGATTTTAAATTTAAAGGGAGGTTTATATTAGATATTACAAAGAAATCTTTTTGCTCTGAGGGTGGTCAGGTACTTGCACAGGTTGCCCAGTGAAGTTGTGGATGTCCCGCCCCTGGAAGTGTTCAAGGCCAGGTTGAATGGGCTTTGATACCCTGGCCTAGTGACCTTGCCCAGGACAAGGGGGTGTTGCAATAAGGTCATCTTTAAAGTCCCTATCACCCCAAACCATTCTGTGGTTCTGTGAGATCCCTGATGTTAGGCATCCCAGCACTTTTTGTCATCAAGTGTAAGGAACAGCATTTGGCCATTTGAAGCCTGTTGCCCCTGCCGTGACTTTTTCAGCAGTTTACTGTGTGAAGTAGGGAAGCTCCAGTTTGACGGGTCGGAGTTGCTGCTGGGTACCAATGGTCCTGTGGAGCGGGTAAAGGGGACAGAGCCGCAGGTCCGCAGCTGTCCGGGAGCCCAGAGGAGGCGGATGCTGCCCGGGAAGTGAAGCTCAGCCCTGTTCGGCAGCCGGGAGAGGGCAGCCGCAGCCCGAGCAGCGCAGCCGGGAAGAATGCCCGCATCCCGGACCTCACCGGGGACTGCTCCCTCTTCCCCCCGCTGCCGCCCAGCCCTAGCTGAGCACGCCGTGGTCCAGCCCGGGTGAGGCTGATCCCGCCGGGATGTACACACACCAGCCCCATGCCTGTCCCCGAGATAAACCTCCTCCTTCGCCAAAACCACTACGTGATGGAGCCGGCGACCCAACAGGCCAGGGGTTTTTCCACCGGTCTCTCAGTCTCCCCATCCTATGCCTATTTCCACACTCTGTTCCATGCTACAGCATGCCCTACGTTCCAAAGGCATGGATATGGGCTTGTGGAGGGCAGGAGGAGTAGGACTTTTCATATAAAGACCTTTCTCACTCCATGTGAGCCACAAACCAGGAGCAGCCTCCAGGAGCAGGTGGTTAAGGAGAGACCCCCATCCTGCCCAGATCCACAGATGTCAGCAGATACCAGGAATGGCTGCATCAGCAGGATCAGCAACATCTCAGCTCTGCTGAGATTTGCTGGAGAGATGAAGAGTTTTTCTGCCATGAGACTGAAGAGTAGGAACGTGACTGGTATACCTCTGGGTCTGAGCAACCAAAAGACAGCCTGCATTCACTAATGGCTTTGGGAAGCAGGCAAGACTTGCCCATGGGCATGATCTCCATTCGTAGTGCCCAGGAGGTGGCTCCATGGGCAGCATTCAGATGCTAAGGCCTGGAAACAGGGAGATGATGCCCAAAGCCAGGAGAGAAATCCACCCTACAGAACACTCCCATTTTCCCTTTGCAAATAAATTCTCATGTTCGACATCTTCAGGTTGCTTTTGGCTGGTTAGTTGGTTTTTGCTTGCTATCTCATCCTGTAAGTTTAATGCCTTCAGAGAGCCATACTCAAATATTGCCATGGTCCTTCAGTGAATGTCTGCCTGGACTTTCTTTTGGTAAAAAACATAGAAATTTAAGATGCCTAAATATAATAAAACTAGTAACAAGTTTTTAAAATTCTTCTTAAAAGGCAGATATATCTCTCTCCTTCATAGATTTAACTCTTTGTGACTCAAAACACTGTGTCAATGATTTCAGACCAAGTGTTGAGTCTTCCTTCATAGGCTCCAGCACCCGGCTGTCTGTTCTGGGAGGAGGACTGCCAAGTTGTCCATGGTTTCAGGAGCTGGCTTGCTTTCCCCTGTTTATCAGCTCACTAGCACTTTCTCCCTTTAATAGCAATGGAATCCAGCAAGCCATGTGACCCTGTGGGGACCAGGAGCCCTCTGAGGGCTGGGAAGTTTTGTTTCATGTCCCCAAGTTGCTGGCTGGTGGTTTTGGACTGCACTCCCTAAATGCCAGCCCAGCCCTTGCTGCTGCCAGTCAGGTCCTGGCAGGAGAGCAGTCCCTATAAACAGCCACATGTGTAAGTCATCTCTCTCTGCTTTGCTCTTCAGCTGCGAGTTCACCCCTCTCTCTCAGCATGCAGGGTTTCACATGGTGCCTCCCAGCTGCTTGCAGTGCACAGTGGTGGGAGCAGATGGGATAGCTCAAATTCACACACAGGTGTCTGCCCCCAGCCCCACATGGAGGGATTCCCAGTCCTTAACGACCTCCAAACCTTAAACTCCACCCTTAAAACAACTACAGTCACCAAGATGCTGTCTTGTCTAGGGTGAGGACCTGCCAACGCAGCAGAAATTGAACTGGCTGTGTGAAGCTGATGGCCAAGGCAACAAAAAACTGGGGTCCAAAGAGTGAGCCCAGGCTCTGTACATTGCAGTGGCAGCTGAGCAGTGTTCCCCACACCTTCTTTTGGGGTGAGATGGATAAAAACCCCTGTAGCAGCAACAGTGCAGATCTAGGGCAATTCTCACTACTATTTTGCAGAGCAGAAGTGAAGAGCCACAGAAGATGTAACCAGACTGGGACATCCAGGTGTTAGAGCAGGTAATGACTGTGATGTGACATTGGTTTGGGCATCCATCAGCATTCCTCCTGGCACAGTGTGGCTGGACACATCTGGGAAAAGCCACCCTAGTCTCGGACAGGATGATCTTTGCACAGCACCAAGCATCCTGCCATCTTGCTCCAGGACAGGATCGCTCCCATCTCCAGGACAGCAGTGTGAATCAGAGCAGAGCAGGGCTGGCAGGGTAGGAACCATGCTGCAGCACTTGGGGTTTTTGCTACCTTCATTTCACAGTGTGGGCAGCCCAAGATGTGACCATAATAAATAAAGCGACAGCCAGGGAGCAGAGCTCTCTGGTTTCCTGTACACCTCAGGCTGGCCAGGGTAAACACACAACAAGCCTGCACTTCAGACGGGGCCATGCCCACAGCACGTCAGCCAGAGCCTGGACACATGCCAAGCCAGCCAGAGCAAAGCCGCTGAGCAGGAGGCTTCACAGGGTAAGTCCCACACAAAGCAAATAGGCTGGTGCTGAAGGGCACAGACCCATTTCCCCCAGGTGCCCTGCATCCAGCAGGCACCTGCACCTCTGAAATGATCACCTGTTTCTCTGGCATGTCGGGGACAGTCAGAGGGGCTGGCTTCCAAGGCATGAATGTGTCCCATCCTTGACCAGGCTGCAGGGTTGTAGAGCATCCTCCAACAGGCAGCTCTGAAATGGGCATGGAGAGAGGCTTCACATCATCAGCCAGGCCGGCTCATGAGGAGGCACACTCTGTGGCAGTCCCCTCTGCACAGAAACCATGAGAGGACACCACAAATTTCACATGAACTCACCTCCAGTCCCCACAGTCCTCTTCCATCCATCCATCTGCTCCCCCCCACATCATACAGGCAGAAATCCAGCAAGTGCTAGCTCAGCCAGCACAGCTGAGGACAAGCATTCCTGTCCCTCAGCTCATCATTGTGACAGGGCACCTGCACATCAGCCTGACACACCTCACTTCAAGTCTGGCCCAGCTCCAGGTCTCAAGCTTATGCTCTCAAACCTCTCAATCTCTTCACCTAGCCTAGCACATGGGAGTCCAGTTCATATATATGACTGCTTCTGTCTGGCAGAAGGTCTCAGGACATCTCTGAGCACATCACATAGCAACAGCAAGTCAGGCAATGCTGCAGACAGGGAGGGAGGGAAGCACACAGCTCTTATGGCCCAGTTTAGCTTGTCCTATGTGGGTTTGCAGTAGTGTAATTCAACCCCCAGACATCTGCTCACTTGTCCAAGCTTTGATCTGCCTGGACAAGAGTTGTCAGCTTCCTCTCTGCTCAAGAGGAAAGGAAAAGGGACCCTGTGGGCCCTAAATTCAGTCCTTTTGGGCTGCTGAGAGGGAGATCAGATGTTGGACAGGATGCTGCACACAGCCTGAACATGTCTTTTTGCCATAGCAGAAAGGAGGAGCTGGGAGGTATGTGGAGCTCATGATCCTCATCTGAGCCAGAGGATGGAGCAGAGGAAGGGCTGCAGTGTCAGAGCCACCCATGCTGGGGACATCACACCCCAAGGACCCCTAGAGGCATGTAGCACCATCAAATGCCCTGCTCATCCAGCAGACCCCACATCACTATCAAACCTCCTCCTTCTTCACTCAACACCACAGTTTTCTAGACTCTGCTCAGAGCTGGTGGCCCAACATTAATCCAGATCCTCACTACATCCCTCCTCCCAGCACACCACTGATAGTGCCAGCTCCAACCCTCTACAGAAACACCCCTCCAAATCAGGTTCTGCTCACAGATTCCCACCCCCAAGGAAGGCCCCAGCCCTGCAGAGCTGGGGGATTCCCCAGATCCTGGGCTCAGCTCAGCTCTCCAGCACCGCAGTGGCAGAGAAAGCAGAGCATGGCTCCCAGCCAGCCCTGGCGCCAAGCAGCCCAGCTCCTGGTGCACTACGAGCACCACGAGGCATTGAGGAAAGCTCAGGGTCTGCTCCCAGGGGAGCACCCAGGGCCAAATGCGTGCTGCAGCTCGTCCAACTCTGCTCCTTCCAGAGTAGCTCACTGATCCTGGAATCAGGATCCCTCGGCTCATGCAGGCTACAGAGAGCAGAGCAGCATCGGGAGGCAGGAAGGGAAAAGTTTGGAGCTGGATGGAGGAAACCTCTCTCTGTACAAGACCAGCCCCTCCTACATCCTACATCCCCAGGCTCACAAAATCCACATGAGCCACTAGCTGAGGGAAGATGTGAGCAAGCTGGTAGAACCAGACCCCTCCTGCAAAGGCCATGTGAGCTGACTCAAGCAGGGACATCCTCAGCCTTGGCACAACACCAGCTTTCGTAGTGCAGGTGGGATGGATCTGGCTACATGTGGCTGGTGAGGCAGCAGCCTCAGCCACAAGCAGATGTGCCACATTGGGCTATTCCTTGAGTAATGTGGGGCACCAAGCCTCAGCCATTGCTGAGCTCAACACTCACAGTGCAGCTAGAAGCCAGTACAGGAACTGCTCACCCCATACATGGACTCCACCTTTCCCAGAGTCTGATATAGTGGGGTTGCATGGGAGGGCTGGGATGAAGGAAAACACTAGTTTATTATCATATGGATACGCAGGAGGTGGGATAGCTCATGGGCATGTTTTTGTGGTGTTGAAGAGATAGGGTGGGACAACAGCAGGTAGTATTTTGTTGCTCTGAGTTTCGGGGTTGTGCCTGGATATAGCAAGGATCAGTTTGTCACTGTAGGGTTGCAGGAGTCTGTGACCCTGTTCACTCCTCTCAGCCTAGAGAGCCTTCTGTTTTAGCAGGGGAAGTGCTGTGTGGGTGCTGCACACACCTGGAAGATGTGGTCATTATCTCTGCACAGCAGCTTGCCTTGTGGGGAGGGAAACACTGGGTCCATCCCAGGGCTCCAGCAGTGCCAGCCTTGATGGCATCACATGGGGAAACCCCAAACCAGACCTGGCCACCTGAAAGTTCCCAGTGGGTCTTCACCAGTTGGCTTACTGTTGCACACTTCCAAACCATTTTCCTCTTGAGAATTTTCAACATGATAAAATGGCAAACCAAACTCATTTCCAAGGGAAAGCAGCTTGGGTGGTGGACGTGTCCTGCAAAAGTGGGATGCAAACACACATCACAAGCCGCGAGGAGGAATGAGCCTTTTCCTCAACTCAGGGACACAAACCCCGTGGCCAGATTTCACTCTGCACGTTCCCCATCAAATAAACGACCACAATAATAAACCCCCAAGAAATGTCCCGCCCAGGGGCAAAGAAAACTGAGTCACAGGAAGGACCTACCTGCCTCCACTCCTGCAGGACGCAAGGATGGGGGCAGGCACGGTTGGTGAATGCAGCAAGTGCTGACCCCCGAGAGCACCAGGGAGGGTTGTGCACTCTCGGGGGCTTCCTGAGCCTCGGGGAGACACCCGCGCTCCCGAGGGCACCGCACATCAGTGCATCCCGGTGGGATTCCCATCCCAGCGCTCCGGCCGGACTGGGACCGGGAAGGACCGCGAACCCCGGGCAAGCGGCGGGCACCGGGTTCGGATCCCTCCCGGTCCCGGGGGGCGGCTCACAGGCAGGAAGCGTCCCGGGGTGGTGGCGGCAGATTGGCAGAGCCCTGCTCCAATGGAGCGGCGGCGGCAGCCCCGGCGGCTTCGCACCGCCTGCGCTACCGGCCCCAGCCAGCCCGGTGCGGGCGCCCCGCTCCCGGCCCCGCTCCCGGCCCCGCTCCCGGCCCGGCTCCCGCTCCGCTAGCGCCATGGACACATAGCCGCGGCGCCACGCAGGAAGGTAGGGAACAGTCCCCCTGTCCTCATCCCGCGAGGGGAACGAGTCGCCGCCGCCCCGACTTCGCGGTGAGGGACGCGCGGCTGCGGTCAGGCAGCTCCCGGAGCTGTTTGCTGCCCGGGTGGAGAAAGTTGTGCGGGTGTGTGTGGAAGTCTGTGTGTCTGTGTCCCCTCGCAAAGCAGCTGCCAGAGTCCTGCCCTCCCGGTCCCTCCCGGCTGCTTGTGGGTTCCTAGTGCTGGTCCCCCTCCTCCGCGCCTCCGCATTGCCCGGAGATGCTCGGGGGATTGATGTTCCTGCGGTGGGATGTTTGAGCCCCTTCCCCAGCCTCCATAGACCACCCCCTACCATTCCCGATTTGGACACCCCTACTGTCTCTGAAGGGAGTTTTCTGGAGAAAGACTGGAATGCCAGGCAAAGCTCCCCCCCTGGCAAGGGCCCCTCTTCTCCTGGGGGGTCCAGGGAAAAGCTGCTCCCAATTAGGAGAGGCGCTGAGAGAGGCGCTTTCCCATGCGCGGGCGCTGGCAGGGCTCTGCCTGCCTTGTCCCTCCGTGCCCCGACATGCTGTCTCAGTCACAGCTTTCTGTCCTGTCCCAGCCTGGAAGAGTGGCCAGTCCTGGGCTGTGCCCACCGCCACCCTCACAATATGGCTGTGTTACCCACCAGGTCCCCTCCAAGCTCTGCCTCTGGGCTGCTGAAGGCTGTCAGAGGTGTCTGCAGGGCTGAGCTGGCTTGGACATCACTGTCAGCAACTGTGACCCCACTGTGATGGGACCTGAGGGTGCCTTGTGCCTGGAACCCATGGATGGGAGGAAACCCAACGCTACAGCAGCTCATTTGTGTGCCATGCACACAAAATGGTGTTGGACTGACTGGCATTGATGGCATAGCCAGAGCTGAGACTTCTGGGGCTGTCCAAGCTCCTTGTGAGCCAGGAGATGACTGCCCCATGTCTGGCTGTTGTGTTTGCAGGAGGAGGTGGTGTGTTTGCACTCTACCTGTCCACAGGAGGGCAGGTCACAGCGATGTTATGTGTGCCATGATGTGAGGCACCAGCATCCCAGCCTGGCACAGGGAGAGGAGCTTCACAGGGAGCTGGTGGAGGTTCTCCTGTGGTAGGGACAAGGATGAGATATGGCTACAATGCCCCCCTATCACCCATACACCCTCTGCCGCACCAAGCTGACACTTTTTGCGCAGAAACAAAAGGGGCAATATGTGCTAGCCAGAGAGCTGCAAACCAACCTTGGCAGCCAAAGTGGGACTGGAGGTGGGGGATAAGTCTAGCTGGTGACAGCAGGGTTGTGCTCAGGGCTGGATATCACCAGCAGCGGGTGAACAGGGCTTGTGGGGTTCAGTGAGGTGGTGAGGAGTGCTCCTTGGAGGGTGCAGCTAATGGCAGAGCCTGCAGGAAGGTGGAAGAAAAGCAGCTCTGGTCTTGTGCTTCCTATTCCAGGAAGAGGAACCTCACAGGGAGGGGAAAACTTGACTTGATTATATCTAATAAGCCACTTTTTCCCTGTCCCAGCAAGCTGTCCCAGTGGTGGGGGGAGGAGGATGCTTGGCCGAGTGCAGGCCCTGTTTGTGAAGGATGAATGAATGACTCACAGTGCAGCGAGTCTCCCCGCCGTTTTCATCGTGGCAGCGGCAGCAGTGGCAGCAGCGGCAGCAGCAGCAACAGCAGCAGTTCCCCTTTGCAGCTGCTGGGTTTATCAGAAGTAGTCATGTTGGGTGGGCACCCAGGTGGCCCACACCTGCAGCCCACACATGAAGGTGTCCTGCCTCCCCAGCTCTTCTCTCACAGCTCACCTGGATTATTCTGAGTGGGGAAACCCTCATGGATGGCAACAGTGCACGGCATCCTCACCTGCCATGAACTCAGCTGAGCTGAGCACTCAGTTCAAACCCTTTTCTTTCCACTCTGCTCTTGTTCAAAGGCAACTCCAGGTTCTTCCTGCTCATACAGGCCTCAACCTCCCTCCGGTTTCCTGCCGAATGTGTTCCTGGAGAGCTTATTCCCCTGTGGGTTTGTGCCAACATTGTGCTTTTAGTTCAAGACCTCTTCTCCCTCTCCAGTGTTTACCCTGCTATATTTATAGCTTCCTCGTTAGGTTAAGCAAGCCAAAGGATTTTTGCCTCCTCTTCTCCCACAGGTTTGGCTCTGGAGGAAAACCCCTTGCAAGATGCTTCCCGTGGGAGGGGGCAGGTGCTGGCTTGTGTCTCTGCTTTTCTCCCTTTGGAAATTTTTGGCATCTCTCACAGCTTGTTTCCCCTCCTCTTGTTTAGGTATGAAAGAGAGTGGCTCTGCCCCTGCCCAAGATACGGCCAAGGGCAGAGTTTGGGTGGTATGGGAGTTCTTCCCTATAGGCAAGACACTGGGGCTTCAGCAGCATTTCAGATGCTGATACAATGCCAGCATAAGGGATTAGCCCTGGGATGTCTGAATTGGCTTAGCTGGGATGTTTAGAGAGTTTTTGGTTTTTCTAAGTTTCCTGTGGTTACAACAGCATCGCTTGTGTGAAAATCACCAAATCTCCCTGGCCGGGAATGACATGACCTTATGACCTGAGTTTCTACCAGCAAATCTCTCTGCACCTCCCAGTGATGGTTTTCTTCTCCCATCTAGGTTATGAAGGTGGGGAAGGACACAGATGCCTTGCAGTTGTGGTTGAGTCTTCTCCAACAGCCAGATTCCCATGGACCATTTCCATGGAAAAAGGACAATCCGGACAATCCCTCTGGAGATTAGTAGCAGCTTTGCAGTGTCAGGGATTAGTGTATAAATAGGTATTATCTCTTAAATTTGGCTGCTTCCCAGGTCTCTGAGTCACCCTGGCATGGCAGTGGGATGGGGTGATCTTTGGGCTCTTTTGAAAGGTCACAGTACATGCAGCCCCTGGAGCATCTGCCAAGATCACCAGTACAGGTGGATGGCTGGGCTGGAAGGTGCAATTTCTTCTTTCTAGGTGGCACAAGTCTGGGATATGGCAAAAAAAAAATGCTCTTCCTCTTCTGGAGTTTGAGTTGGGGGCATCTAGGAAAAGAGGGACAAGAAATCTGTCAAAACCTGATTTGCCTCCTTCTCACCAGGACCACTCACTGTGGTCACATTTGTCACAACTGATCAGCACATCTTGGGCTTGCTGCAGTGGGCGTTGGTCATTGCTGAAAAGGTTTTTGAGGAATTTTGGAAGAGTTTGAGCAGGGGAAGATCATATCCACCTGCTCAGACATGTTTCCTATAGATGCTTTTGGAGAGGACGAGGAGGCTGGAGGGACCTCAGAAGATCTCACGTGATCATACATGGGGCTGTCCCATGCAGGTGGTGATGGCCTGTGTCCAGGCAAGACTGCATTGACCAGGAAAAGGGAGGATGCTGAAAGCTCTTTGGAAATCATCCTGGGGGTCCCTAGGGGCTACTCAGCTCTGGTCCATTCCTCTCAGTATGAAGACAGCTAAAATAGAAACTGCCTAATGAAAATTGTTGTGGACCCACAAAGATTGTCATATAGGAAGAGGTGGAAAAGTTCAGGGCTCCATCATCTAATGAAATCCTTATGGTGGAAAGAAAATCAGTGGGGCATCTTCTGGTTTATTTCACATCCCAAAGTGAAAACAAGGCATGCTGACCCTTGTTTAGAAGCCAGTGTAGATGACACACTGAGGGGAAGAAGGGAAGGAAGAAGCTTCCAGCTTTGGTGGGCCATCATCTCTGTGGCTGTTTGGGGAGGTTATTCTCACCCACTGACTTTGAGAAGTGTTGTGCTTAGCTGCAGCTAAGTGTCATCCCACCTTGGGGAGCTCCAGAAAGGGCTTGGGGCTGCTGCCTGCCATCCTACTGTCAGCCTAAGGGGTGTTGTATGACCTCACAGAAGAGCGCATGGGAGGCAGTAGGGCTGGCACAGATCCCTAGAGCCCCCGAGCTGGCATGGCTCTGCCTGTCCAGCTGTTTCTTTTGCCTTCCTTTGCTTTCACCATTCCCTTCCTTTGGGACAGAAGGCTTTCATCGTGGCCCAACCAACAGTCCCATAGGCATATCACCAGCCCATGTTTGATGAAGATTGGCATAGGCATCAGTGCCTTTAGAATTCAGTCACATCATGAAAGGCACGTTTCAGCCCTTACCTTCCTGCAGAAGCAGGTAGGGAAAACCAAAAGGAGCTGTCGTGAAGGAAATAGATAGGGAAAACCAGAAGGAGCTGTCGTGAAGGGTCTTCACTGTGGGCCAGCCCAGTGCTGTGCCAGTGTTGCGACAGAGCTCACAACAGCTGTGCTGCAACAGCCCTGCAAAGGTCTCCAGGGATGGCCCAGCCACAGTGGCCCGGCTTAGTTTTGCAAAAGCTGCTGTCACGCAGGGTGCCCAAGCCAGCTGGCACCTCCCCAGACTTCCTTACAGCGCCAGGGCCAGCCCCCAGCTGCTGGGGAGGTCTGCAGGAGTCTTTGCTTTCCATGAGTTTTGCCTGAGGCCTCAAGGCTTAGGAGGAGCTGGTGGACCCAACCAGCTATTGCTCCATCCTTGTCTTGCAAGGGCCAACACGCAACCCTGGGGGGTTCCTCGGTGCTTTGGCTGCTTTTGATTTTTTTTGCCCCTGCAAGGCTCCCGCTGGGCCATTTCATGGCTCCCTTGAGGCTGCTCCACCCCATCCTGGCTTTTAGTTATGCAGCTTCATGGCTGGAGCATGGCTGTGCCAGGGGAGGCATCCGTTTTCTCTGACCTCCTTGATCCTGTGCCTTGCTCCATTTCCCCTCTCCAGCTGGGACTGTGCCCACAGTCCTTGCATCCCAGCATCCAAAAAACAGTGTACATAGCAAGGAAGATGAGTACCTCCATTTCCTGTGCTGGCACAGGGAGCAGTTACTGTGAGGGACTGTCTCTCAGAGTATCTTGTTGACACAGCTCTTGATTTGCTGCACATCCACATTCCTCCTTCCCCACTGGAGTTTGCAGATATGCACTGAGTTCTCTGGCAGCTCCTCAAGCTGGATGGTTTGCCCTGGAGGTGCCTTGGAGAGCTCTGCTCAGCAAGGCACTGAGGCTGGGGCTCGGAGTTGTCCAGGAGGATGGTGAGATGCCCAATCTCAGATGGAGCAGCAGTGGTGCTTATACTGTGCCTGGGGTGGATGGGTGGATAGATGAAGGACTTGAGCAAGGCAGGGTGTGTGGGGAAGTGCCCCTGGGGTACTGCTGTAAGAATGGGATGGTACTGGGGCAGCATGTCCTGCCCAAACTATGTCCTCATGAGACATGTCCCCAGCAGGGTGCTTGACGGTGATCCGTGCATGGAGAGCTTTCTTCCTCCAGTACCTGGAAAGGTCTCTGAGAGCTTTTTTCACCTATTTTCCCCACCTATCAAGAGCAGAGGGACTGTGCAGCAGCAATTAACCCTCCTAGAATATGTGGAAGGACCTCACATTGCTGCTGGCAACATGACTGCTGCATCTCCATCAGCAGCAGCATTTCAGGGATGGCAGCAAATACCTCCCTACCATCCCTCACCACAACCAGAGGAGGGTGGAGCAGAGCCAGAGGCAGCATTTGCAGCCAGGTCTATGAATTTCCAATTACCAGCTCACCGTGCCACTGTGTGAGGGGTTCCTGTACCTAATTTTTGGTGAAACGATCCATTTTTCTCAGTAATTTAATAGCGTGGGCAGGCTGCTTGCTGTCGGAGAGCCAGCAGCAAGCACCGAGGAGCCTGTGTGCCGGGCTGCCGGCCGTAACCACCTTCCCTGGGCGACGCAGGAATGCTGACCTAATAGAAAAGACATTTAAAGAGGAGTTTTGGAGAGCAGCTCAGCTCAGATCCAGCTCATGCGCATGGCTGCTGATTGTAACAGGACCTCTCCATGCTCCAGCAGGTCCTGGGGACCGGCATGGGCTGTGGGGACATCCCTGATGGGAGCCAGGCACCAGGGCGCAAGCCATGCTAGCCATCAGTTGGCACAGTAGTTGCTTTATTTTCTGGGAAAAAAAAGTTGCCTCGGAGGGGGGGAGCTGTCGCAAGTTGCGAACCAAGGCTGGGTTCAGCGCCCGGCTGCGGTTCTCCCAGGCTGGAAAAGCCGTGGTGTTTTGCTCTTGACATTTTCCAAATGAGATGTTTTGATTTATTCTTCTTTTTTTTTTTCCAATTTATTTTATTCCCTGCCCCAAGGTAATGTTTGGAAGACAAATTTAGCTCGATTTAACTTAAACCTTTTTTAAAAAGTAAAACCACTGAAAACTAAACAAGGCCTATCATTTAGAACAAAATGTTTTGGTTTTCATTTTCCTTTTGGCATGAAAAACACAAACTTCTTTTTTGTTCATTTTCCTCTTGACCTACAAACATTTTTGCTATTTTCTTTTCTCCTCCTTGTTCATTCTCAAGACCACATTGTGCATTGTGGCCAGGGAACCAGCAAGCCCTGGTGCTGTTCCCAGTGGGATGGGGGTCCCAGGGTGGATGCTTTCCTGTGGAGACCGGAGGAATCTTGCAAAATCAAGCAGGAGCTACTCTCCCTGCTGCCAGCACTGACTCAGCTGGGAGCTCCTTGTGGAAAAGGGAGGCCCCCGGTCATGGGTCTGTCCCAGCTCTCTTAGGGGGATGTGAACCCCTGGGCAGGGCAGAGCTGTGCTGCGGGTGCTGTGCTCTGCTGCTGGGCATCCCTACTGAGAAGAGCGAGCTCTGGCATTGCCTTCTCTCCTTGTTTATTCAGGTTTAAAATTAATCTGACCTTCACCTGCTCAGATTTGTGCAAACACGGCACGTCCACGAGCAAGGAGCTCCTGCCGGCCCGAGGGGAGACCTCTCTGTGCCCAGCTCGCCACGTTACTGTTCCCTCTGGATGAGGTCCCCACAAGGATCCGGGGGCTGGGGGATGGTGGGGTTTCCTCCTGGCAAAGGCAGCTCTGGCCGTCAATCAGCACGCGGTTAATCCTCTGGTACAGGCTGCCAGAAGACTGAGCGCCCAGATCTGGCGTCTCTGAGCTGGGCAAGGGGTGGCTGCAATGCTTCCATCCCAGGCAAGAGCCCATGTACCTCAGCCAGTGATTGTTTCCCCAGCCTTGACCCCCTCCACTCTCCACCAACACAACCCTGCGTCTTCCACCTTTTGCCAAATCCCAGCTCTCCGCCCTGCCCCAGCCTCACTGGGCTGTCAGCCGGGCAGGGAGCAGGGAAGGGGTGATGGGATGCAGCACCATTGCCAGACCTGCTGCAGAAGCAAGAACCCGACTCATCCACCACCTGATTTTATTTTATTCCCCTCTCAGTGCCTCTCTGCATACCACAGCCGTGCTTTTTATAGCCCCCAGCTGCAGCCTCGGCGTGCTCCCAGCCAGATCCCCGCCGCAGCCCTGCTCGCTCCATGCCAGCAGCCCTGGCTGGGGGGGAAGGACGACATTCCCGGGGTCCCTGTGGCGGTTCAGGGAGCGGAGAGCATGGGCTGTGGAGGAAGGCAGATAATTAAACCCTAACCCAGAGCCACGCTCCCGTGCCGACGGAGGCCTTGAAAGAGCCACATTAGTCACCCGGCCATAGCCAGCACGTGCCATGTGCCAGGTCGCGAGGCCAGTGCTGGTGGCCCGTCCCTCACTGTCCCCTCTGGTGCTGCCCAGGCAGCTTGAGCCACCAGCTCCTTCCATGAGCCATCTTTCTTTCCCGTGGAGGGGGTTGTGTGTCAGTGAGAGGGGTACCCCCTCCAACCCCTCCACCCCCGATTTCCCCCCTGAGCCTCTGGCAGGTTTACAGAAGTCAGAGGGAGATTAGAGGTTCCTGCCCACTCCCCGGGAGCACTTTTATGAGCATCTGGGGCTCGCTGCTGCGTTTCCACATCTCACAGCCACTTCCCCAGCTGGGATGCTGCTATGGGATCCGGAGCGAGGAGGAGGAGGAGGAGATGAGGTATGAGGCTCTGCTGCATGCCTGGAGCACCCCTTTGCTGGGATGCGGGGTTTGCAGAGCCAGCCAGCAGGCAGGGAGCGAGTATCCTCGCTGGGAAACAGCGGGGGGGGGCCCGGCGCCTCGCTCCCCGGGCTTTCTCCAGACGTGATTTCACCACTGCGGGGAGGGAGCGCGGCCAAGGGACAGGCCCTGCTCGCCCCGACGGCACCCGGTTCGCTTGCCGGGCGTTAGTCATTTGGGCCTTGGCTGGTGGTGGGATGTACCTCGGTCCCCGTGGGGCAGGGGGACAGGGGCTTGGAGAGCCTGTGCAGGGCAGAGAGAGAGGGATGGGGGTGGGGATGGATGGGGGGCAGGTTCCAGGCTGACAGCCCAAAGTCCCCTCCTTGCTGAGCTGGGAAGGGGGACGGAAGGCAGTGGTGAAGCCAGATGTGAGCTGGGCATCTCCAGCTGAGCAGGTGGGCTAGGTTGGAGCCACCCTTGCTGAGCTGATGCCTGTAACTGCTCCCAACCTCCTGATGTGACTTTTCAGAGCTGGACATGGCAGCTTGGAGGTGGAGGCGATGCTGTGGAGAGGCAGTATCCTGCTTCAGGGATGGATTTGGGGAGATACCCCAAGGAGAGGGCTTCTCCATAGGTTTGTGGGGTCCCTGGGAATGGGAGGAGTCCCATGGGACCCTGCCATGTCCCCATTATTTTGCGTGGGCACAGGGTGTTGGGTGCCTGTATTAAGCCTTGACCAAAGGACCATCCTGCTTATCTTACTTCCAGCAGGGAGGCAGGGAGAGGCCAACCAGTGGAGTACCAGTGGTCTTGCCATGTGGCTGCTGCCAAGCAGCTGGGGCCAGGCAGCCTTGGCTCCAAGCAGGCAGGGCAGTGGACCAGGGAAAGCAGAGAGCTGAGGAGGTGACAACAAAGGGATGTACTGGGATGGGTTTTACAGAGGCACAGCTGTAATGTTCACCCAATATGGGTAGCTGTAGAGAGTGACCTTCCCAAATCTGCTCCCTCCTGGAGACGATGAGGTTCAGTCCACGAGGAATGGGGTCGTGCTGACAGCACGTCAGCCCTTGGGCAAGCTGGAGGTGGCTGGGAGGGTTGTGGGAAGGGGGAGCTGCTCGTGCTGCCGGCCAGGTGCCGAGCATGACGGGAGAGGGGAAAGCCTCGGAGACTCATTCTGAAACAAGGCTGCCCTTTTCTTCTACTTTACGACTGCATTTTAATATCCACAAACTTCCCGCCCTCCCCAGGCTGCTGCCAGCAGAGCCTGCATTGCCTGTGCTTGGCCTGCCGAGAAACCCTGGCCAAACCCTGGGCCCCAGTGCAGGGGAGAGGATTATTTTTCCCCCCCTCTTTTTTTGTAAGATATGTTTTCTATAGCTCTAATTGGACGGGCTTGAGCCCCAGCCAAGGCAAACACACCTGGGGGAGCCTCACTTTACAGACCCCATCTGCTCCCCACACAGCCACGTCCTGGCCCCTTTATAGGGGAGGGGGCTGCTGGGGTTGGGGGGGGTAGGACCGCTCCCACGCCAAACCACTGAGCAACCTCCGTGGAGGAGGAGAACCCAGCGAGGCGGCGCAGGGAGATGGTGCAGAGGCAGCAGGGGCACCCAGCAGAGCCCCGTCCCACAGCAAGATTCCAGCCCGGCGTGGAGCTGAGGTATCCCTCCCCGCCAGTGTTGCTGTGGTGGCACAGGGCTCTGCGCCCACCGGGGTGGGATGCTGTGGGTGGGAGATGCAGCAGACACCAGCAGTGTTTTGCCTTCCTGGGGTGACAGCATGTTCGTCAAGGGGTTGCAGTCCCCAAAATCTGCGGGTGCCTGTGGAGGGAGGATGTGGGGATTCCACAGCATGTCAGGGTGCTTTGGGCTACAGGACCACCTACATGGTGAAACCCATTCAGGGGCTGTTCTGGACAGCAGACAAGGGACATCAGCATGCCAGGCCACTCCAATGGCTTGCATTGACATCCAAATCCATGCTGGACTAAGCTTTAGGTACTTCTTCCTTCAACTGTTGGCTTTTTGTGGGGTTTTTTAGCTGGACTCTTCCCCTTCCAGTTGTTTCAGGATCTGCCTCCATTACCAGCAGGGAGAGCAGTGCTGACATCCTTATGCCAGGGTCTCGTGGGTTTCACCTCATATCTGTACTTAGACAAAGCCAAGAGAGCTGTTGAGGGTCTCTGCTTCACATTGCTGGGGTCCCACCTCCTCTGGGACCAGGGTGCATACCCTGACAGTACAATGTGCACCAAGGAGCAGCAGCACACTTCGGTGGCACCCACCACTTGGCTCATCCTGGAGTAAATTTTGTCCTCACTTCCACACAGCTTCTTCCAGGGCTGTGCAGGGCACAGTGCTGCCACTCCATTCTCAGGGGTGTATGCAGCACACCATCCCTCCCTTGTCCCTGCCTACACAGTGACCCAGCAGCACCACAGAGGCATCACCACTGCAAAAAGAGCTCCTGGTACTCAAGGTGCCACTGACTGCTCCCAGGAGGACCTCTGGCACCTGCTGCACCCTCTCCCCTCTGCCTGGTGCTAGGGAGATGCTGCCTGCAAAGGAAAATACTGTGTTTTATTGGGTTGCATTGCCAGCCAGTGCATCCAAGTACTTTGCACCAGCACCGCTGACTTGGAGCAATAAGAACTAAAGTGGCAGCTTAAAATAGAAAGGTAGGATCCAGCCTCACCAAGGCCTGCTGTCTCACTTCAGGTGAGTGGATGAGCTGGATTACAGAGGCTGGAATGTGCCTCTCTTCTACTCTGGCCAGGCCAGAGGATCTCCATGTGCATGGGGGAAGTATTGGGGCACAGCCGGAGCTGTGGCAGTGCACAGGGCAGCTCAGGCATTTCGTGAAAAATTTTGGAGCTGTCTTGGCCTCCAGTCAGAGCAGGCTGCAACGGGAACATTTCGAAATTCTTTTGGATGAGGAAAATTCCACGGGCAGCCCCCCCTCCAGAGAAAGTTTGGGATGGCTGAAATGTTTGGAGTGAGAGGCTGCTTGCTTTTGTTTACTCTGAAGTATGACATTGGAAAGGGGGGGGGGGAATCTAAATGAAAAAAAGAGAGACAATAGGAGCCTGTAAACAGAGCTGGCCCCAAGTGGGGCTGGGGCTTCTCTCCAGCTTGGGGAAGGAGATGTGTCAGCACACTCACTGCATGGCCCTGCTTTCCCCCTCTTGGATACAGTCACACTTAATCTTTCAGAACTTGGCTGGGTTTTTTTTCCCCTAGCAAAAAAAAATGAGCTGAATGGTGTTTTTCCAACCTTCTCAACTTAGGCAGGGCTCAGCCCCCATCCCTTGGCCCTGTACTACAGCCCCCATGTTTTCCCCTTCTTTCCACTTTTTGCCACGTTTCCATCTCCTTTTGGCTTGGGAACTCCATCTGATTGGCTTGGCTACAAGTGAGGTGTGGGGGCATGGATGCTGCCCCCAGTGAGGTGTTTTCCCAGCCTCTGTTCCTGCCATGTGCCTGGCAACCAGCTGCCTCCCCTGAGCCGCCTCCATGTAGAAAATCTGATGATCTTGGAGGTCCGTTCCAACCTTAATTTTTCAATCATTCTATGAAACCAGGAAGGGTTGAGCTTGGAGAAGACAGGTCATGGTTGGTTATCCCACCAGGAGAAGGAGACTGGCACAGTTATCCCCACATCACACATTACTGGGAGTCTGCAATTTTCATCTCCCTGCCCCTCTCCCACAGGAACACTGCTGGTGGGGTACAAAAGGTTAATGGGACACCCTTTGCTCGGTGGCTTTATTTGGGCCCCCCTTGGTGATGGCTTTATTTGTCTGTCCAGGTGGTCCTTAATGACTTTTTAAATCCCTCTCTTGCCCAGAAGGGATTTTGTTTTGCAAAAGGAGTGACAGCAAATTGCTAGCTGGGGGAGCATTTGTGTAAGGTGAGCTGTTTATTTTGGCCCTGCTGTGTTTTGGCTGACCCATGCGCCTTCATGCCTCAGGGATGGAGCTGAGCCTGATGGCTCTTGGGCTCTGGCCAGCTTTGGAGCAGGGGGAGGGAAGGGGGATCATCGTGTATGGGGGATGCTGTGGGGCTCTGCTCCTGATCAGAGTTCCCAGCTTTAGGCTGGGAGTGCATCAGGAGCATCAGAGGCAGCTGGGTGTGCCTGGGGCGTTCACAGGTATGTGCATATATGTCTGTCCCCTGCATTTATGGATGCATGCCATGGACGCAGCTCCAGGGCCAGCTTATGGGGGAGCTTTGTTCTGGGAGATGCAGATGGTCCTGGGAGGACAGGCTGCAGGATGGCACCCGACTGCTCCACCATACTGGGAGCTGCGTGCTCAATTCTCTGCCGGCCTGGGCTGAGCCTAGGAGCAGAAAAATGTCCCAAATCCCAAAATGTTCCTGGGACAGGAAAAGCCTTTCCCACCCTGCTGTAATCACAGGGTGGCCCAGCTCTCTGCTGGCAGGTCCCACCCGTGTCCCCAGATCCAGCACTGTGCCCATCCCTGTCCTGTAACCATGTGCCAAGGACAGTGGGGATGCAGCACCTCCTCCCACCAACTTCCATGCCTCCACCCTAAAAATAATCTCCAAGCTGTAAAGAAACCTACCAGCGCTACAGCGCTGGTTCTTTACAGCCAGGAGATTATTTTTAGGAATGTCTTTGGCACGTGGCATCGGAGAGAGGAGTGTGGGGATGGGGATGGAGGGGGGGGGGGGGGGGGCCCTTCTCTCCCCCCTTGGAATTCAAGGGCTGCCAGCTGGCACAGTGTCAGGGCTGCTGGCTGCTAACAGAGCCCTCGCTGTTTTGGCCCTTGCCGATGCCTCCAGTTACAACCAGGAGCCAGAGACTTCTTCCCGCAGGATGGAGCAGGGGTGAGCGGAAATCAGGGCGTTGGGGTGAGAGTTTCCCGGCTGGGGAAAGAGCAGAGCCTGACCTCCACCATGCTGCTGGCATGCTGAGGTGTGTAGGGGCCCCCCAAGCCAAGCACCAGGAACTGCTGGCAGCTGCTGGCTCCACAAAGGAGAGTGGTGACCCTTGGGTTATGGAGGGGTTTGGGCTTGGCTTTGGACCAGCGGAGCTGTGGTCAGCTGGCTATCACCAGTGGATGTTGGAGGGGGTTGGTATAGTTTGGATGGAGAATGCTGTGGAGATAACTGGTTCCCTGGAGGACGCTGGGGTTATCCCTGTGTTTGGGCTGAGCTAGGGTTAATCCCATTCCAGGGCTGCATTTGGTTTAGCCCCACATTTGAACTGTGTAACTCCATGACTAGGCTGTGCTGAGGTTAACCCTGTGTTTGAACTGAGCTGTGGTTTAACCCCACTCCTGAGCTGTGCTGAGTTTAACCCCACATTAGCATGGCATAACCACATGTTTGACCTGTGCTAGGTCCAGCCTCACATTTTGGCTGAGCTGGGTTTAGCCCCACTCCTGGGTTGGGCTGAGTTTAACCACACATTTAGACTGCACTGGATTTAATTCTCCTCCTGGGCTGGGTCGAATTTAATTCTTCTTCTGGGCTTCTCCCAGTATTTGGGTTGCCCTGAGTTAATCCCCACATCAGGACTGTACTGGGCTTAGTCCTGTGTTCAGACTGTGCACTGATCTTATTGGACTGCACTAGCCTCACAGGGGAAGACTCCAACTGGTTTTACGGGTTTAACTGGGGTAATTCCAGTGTGCTGGGATTGCACTGGCTGCAGCTATGCAGGTGAGTGTTCTGGCACAGCCCAGCAAGGCATGGTAGCCCCCCACACAAGGCATGGGGGGCCTCATACACCCCAACAAAGTGGTACAGAGGAAAACAGCCTTTTTTGAGGTCCCCAAGGCACAGGGAGTGTGTGTGGTGGGGTGGGGGGAGGGAGGGGGGGAGGATGACTGGGGACAGTGCTTAGAGGATCACTTCTGGAGTGCCCAAGGTGGGCAAGGTATTGCCTCAGGTGCTGTTTGGAGATTGTGCATGGCCCTGGTGGCCCTGGTGGTGGTGGGGGACATGCTTCTCTCCAGCACCCACTGCTGGGCTTTTTCTGTGCACACAGGGAGGGTGCCAGCAGCATTTAGGGGACAGGGGTGTCTGTTGCAGGGGACCATCCAGCAGTGGAGTTGATGCTCCCTTCACAGGTGCACACACATTCATGCAGTGATGATGAGAGTCAACATTGCTGCAGGGATGGGGTAATTCCAGGGCCCCAGGCACATCAGAAGCCTCAGGGATGCACTCAGACCATGCCATGGCTCCTTGGAGCGAGGCATGGTGCTTCTGCAGGCCTGTCAGGTGTAGAGGGATTAGCAAGGCACTGTTCCCAGGGCACATTTCCCCACAGGGAAACAAGGAGAGGAGAATTCTGTGGCATTCCCATTTCAGCACAGGGCATTTTTCCTGCAGCAGTCACTGGCAGAGAGGAGGGTTTTTAGCACAGGTCCAGGGATGCTCCCACAGCTCAGGGGATGCTCAGCATGGTGTCATCTCTTGGGCGTTAGAGCCGACTTTGCCCATTGCTTTTTGCAGGTGGGTGACTCCATCAGGGTAGCAGGCACAAAGTAGGCAGAGCTGCCAAGTGCTCTTGGGTTATTTACCATATCTCTGTTGCAGCAATGCCACCCCAACCACCCTAGTAAGAGGTTAAGAGGCATTCCAGCTTTCTGTGCTCGGTGGGGGGAATCCCACATCTCCACGCTGCCATCTGCAGCCTTGAGGCACAGTGTCATTTGCTCCTGTCCCTGTCCCCACCACCCCAGCTCTGTGTGCAGCCCATTTGCTTTGAAGAGCAACTTCAAATGAAGCAAAACAAAAAAAACAAAAAAAAAAAAAAAACCACTAAGAAAACAAAACCCAATGTCTTTCAAAGCACCAAGTGCAATGGAAAGTTAGCTTCTCCCAGGAATCTGTGCTGGGCTTTGCCAGGCCATGGCAGGGTATGGCACAGAGCAGCTGTGCCAAGGGAAATGTCACACCCAATGTGGACACTGGTGCTGGTGCACATGGCCATGATTTTGAGGGAAGTTTTGGCTTACAGGACTTCAGTTTGCATGCAAAAAGGAGCATGTGTTTCAGAAAGGAGCAGGATTTCTCCCCACCACTGCCCAAAAACTCTTGCATGAGCTCAAATGGAGCCAAGCAGAGCAACAGGATCAGGGAGGGATGGAGAGTGACACCTTGTATCTCTGGATCACATATACAGGTGCCAGAGGCTGCCTGGTCACCCTGGCCATGCCAGTGACAAGAGCATCCCATGCTGAGGGAGCAGGATCCATCACTGATGCCCTTCCTACAGGGACCAAACCACACCCCTAGGCTGAGCTGGGTCCCTCTACCCTGGCTGTGACAGTGGGATGTCACCCAGCCCCAGGCTGGCGGCAGGCGTCTCTCTGGCCAGGATTAGCATGAAGGGAGGAAGAAAAGCTCTGATTGTTCCCTCTGTCCCGGCTCAGCTCGAGGACCACTGTGCTGGGACTTTGTGTCCCCAGAATGTGTCACTGCTGGTGCAAGCATCAAGGGATGTTTTCTCTGCCTGTGTGCCCATCTGTGGGGTTGTGGGGCCACCAAGGAAGGTAGGTCTGGCCACTCACATGCTTGTGTTCATTTGCACGCCTGTTTTTCCCTTGGCCAAGGAGTTTGGTGGCAGAAAATAAGGGGATCCTTTTGGGCAGGCTGTCTTATAGCACCTGGCCCCCTGCCCTGCTTCTGCACCTGGGGCAGATGAGGGCTCTGGGTCTGCTCTGGCTCTGTGGCTCTTTCCCAGTTTGTTTGTGGTCTTTGGGCAGGCAAGGAAGGGCTTGCCCTGCTGCTTCTCTCTGCAGTGATGCTCCATCCCCAGGGATAGTTTTTGGCAGTGCTCATATGGGTCATTTACTGAGTCAGTGTGTGTCTGAAGGGGTTCAGTGCTGCCTTCTCACACTGTGCTGGCAGGGGTGCTCCTCTGGGGCAGGGGAGCTCATGGGGTTTGGGGTGAGGATGGGGAGCTCTGGGAGGACCCTGGGATAAAAGGTGATGAAGTTGGAAGATGTGGATTGGCCGTCAGGATGAGCAGTGTTAGGGTTATATTTAGGGTTAGAGATCACTAGGGTTAGGGTCTACGTTAGTGGTTCCTAACTAGACTTAACCACTTGGGTCATTATGGAAATGGGCTGGATACCCTCTGCAGTGTTTGAATGAAAAAACAGGGTGGTCAGAATAAGAAATTCTTTTATTTTAAAGCTGTTTTTCTCTCTGTATATTAACACACTCTCTCTTCTTCCTGACACAGACACATACACCCACCCCCCCTTCCTCCTCCCCCCAGAACTATTCCTTCACTCTAGCCCACGTGGTTTTTGGAGTTATTTTGGTTACTGCTTCTAAGAGAAAATGCACTCATTTTTGTCTTCTTTATTTTTTTTTTTATATTCCATCACCAAAATATTTTACTTTCAGGCCAAATGTTCCCAGTTACTTACCAGCATAGTTTTGGCAGAGACTTTTTGACTGCTATTTCTTGGGAATGTTTCTAGGGTGGTTTGGTAGGAAAAGCTTATGACAGTCTCATTAAATTATTTACATTTGGGGCTTGTGTTTGAGGCTGCCTGGCGTGCTCAGGACAGGGTTGATGTGGGGTGCCGCAAGCCTTCCCCCCTGCAGCAGATTGCCTTGTAGCTCTTGTTTCTTTTGCCAGGCGGTTTGGTCTGTAGCCATGGGCACTCAGCCACAGGAGGGGAACTGGCTGTTGCTCTGGGGTGCCTTTGCTGGGCTAGAGCATCCCTCCCTCCAGTCTCTCAGCTGTTGAACCTAGGGGGACACAGATTTATGCCTACAGATTTATGCCTGCTCTTAGGGCTGGCAGGGAGCTCACTGCCTTATGTGCCCTCAGCCTCTGCCTGTAGTTGGGAGCAAAGCCCAGCAGTATGCATGTAAATAAAGAGGCCTGTCCAGTTGTGAGGGTGGGCAGGGGGTCTTCTAGGGAGAAATTACTCATTTCTGACCGACAAAGACCATGTGGCACTCCTGGTAGGGATAGTGTGATCCTGGCCAGATGGATGTCCTGGGGTGATGCTTGCTGGCACAGACAAGGTGATGGGGCTGGGATGGACAGGGTGACACTGGCTGATATGTCCTACTGATACAGGACTCTGCAGGTGGGTCCAGATGCTTTAAGATCATGCTGGCTGGCTCAGAAAGGGTGCTGACGGGGTTGGATATCATAGAGCACTGCTGGCTGTGGTGGACAGGGTAACGCTGGCTGTGTTGGTCAGCGTGATGTGTGGTGTGCCCACAGTGGTGTAAGTTGGCATGGACTGGTGCTGGCAGAGAGGCTTCAGTCTGTGGCAGGGGTTGACCCATGAAGAGCTGTGTGCACATCCCTGACTCTGCATCCCCTGCCCTTCTCACTGGTGATCACTGAGTGGGAGGAAGGGATTTCAGCACCATTCTCCCACAACTGGAGACTTACCTGGACCAGCCTCACAGCAGGTGCAGGCATGGACAGTGATGTGAGACTTGGTACAACCTGATCTATCACAGCCCTGCTCTCCCTGGCTGTGTGATCCTGTTTAGATATGATTGCTGTCACCTGCCATGTAAATACAGGCCAGAATTTCTCCTCAGTCCCTTCTTACCCCAGCTGCACATGCACAGGTCTCTGGACCACCCTGGGACTGGGAACCAGCCAAGGCTCCCAGCACAGGATTGTAGTGGCAAAGAACCCTTAATCCTGCCAACCCACACAGCCCCAAGCTCCTGGTTGGTGTTTGCACCCTACATCCCTACTCCAGTCATGGGGACTGCTCAGCAGTCAGGAACCAGCTGTGACTCTGGCACAGACACTGTCAGATGTGGCAGCTGGGCTTCTGGGATTCACTCCCCCTTCTGTCCCCAGCAGGATGGGATGAGATGAGAGGGAGATGCAGGATCCATGGCCCTGCAGGAATGCTGTGGGCTGTGGACTGTATCAGCTGCCCCACTGCAGGGAATAACACTCTCTCCTGCCCTTCTCTGTCTCCTCCAGATGCACAGTTCCATCCCAGGCCTGGGCAGGGTGATGGTGTTCCTCACAGCAGCCCTAGCATCAGCCTCCTTTGCTATCCGTGAAGACTGGGGAGAGGAAGGTGAGTCCCCCACCAAGCTCTCCGGTACAGCACCTCACCCCCATGTCCCAGGCATGAGCACCCTGAGGACACCCCATTTCCCCCAGACAGGAACAGACCTACCAAGGCTGCATGAAACGCAGCCCTACATCCTACAGCGATGGCCAACCTGTGTTTCTGCTCATTGCCCAGCCCTAACTGGGACGAGTTCTTACTAGCCCCCTCTGTGGTACCTGCATGAAGCAAGACCCCATAGTTAGTGCCCACCCACTGTGGGGTACAGCCCCAGGGACTCCCTACACCTGCACCCCTAGCCCTGGCGTGGGGTGGCATGGAGTGCTAACACCCATCTGGGGATGTGTGTCCCTCCAGGTGTGCAGTATGGACAGCTGGAGACAGACGTGACCCTATCATGCCCTGGTGTCCATGCCAGGTAAGTCTTTTCCGTGCACATCAAGGGATCTATCCAATGGGATGGTTTACAGGGTGGGCTTGGGCATCCCTGTCCTCTAACGCAGCCTGCTTGGTCTCTCCTCCTCAGCTCACCAGTGCAGTGGAGACGAGCAGGTGCCACGGCACTGCCAGAGGGCTCAGCCATCCAGCAGGGATCCTTGGTGCTGCCAAGGGCCAGCCTGACCTTCATGGGAACATACAGCTGCCATGGCGAGGACGGTGGCCTCCTGCACACTGTGTCCCTGCGTCTGGGACGTGAGTAGCATGTCTGTGAGCTGGGCTGTTCTAGGGGGAGTGTGGTTGCTGACCCCTGCCAGGGGCTTGCCAAAATGGGGCTTGGGGTTGGCACAGGCATCCCTGTGTGCTGGATGGGCTTCACAATGGGGGACTTGTAGCTGACTGCTGTTTCCCCTGGACCCCAGACCTGCCTGGAGTTCCCTTTGTGTCCTGCAGAGCATCTGACTATGAGAATTTCTCTTGCTCCTGGACCTCCAGCGTGGAGACCTTCCTCCCCACCAGATACATCACCACATACAGGTGAAGTATACCCACAGGGTATGGATTTGGTTTATTATGGGTCACAGCCAAATCCATCTGGCCATCCCACACGTGCCCTAGGTTCACCTCCTTCCCCAAGGAGCATGCTGCACCCCAGAGCAGGTCCTGTTTTGGGGTGAGCTGAGCACCAAGCATTTGCTTACTTTCAGTGGGGGTTTCAGCAGCTCTGGGGGCTCGCACAAGCAGGCTCCCTCCCTGCTGACAGCTCTGCCAACACCAGAGGGGCAATAAAAGAGAAGCAGGTCATCTGCAAGCCTCCACGCTCTGGCATGCTTTGGGATGAAAGGAGCCCTGACAGCATTGCTGCTTCTAATTATCCCTGCAAGCCAAATTAGCGGGCGGCTTTGAAGTCCAATGGAGCTCATAAAGCACAGCCCTGCTGAAAGCTGCAGGAGCTGGGGGCTTGTTGGGGGAGTGGAGCATCCCTGAGTGGAGCATCAGGGCCTCTACAGGGAGGGGCAGTGGAAGCATGGGTTTTGAGGGGCTTTAGTGGGAGGGTGAAGCCAGGGTCTGGAGAACTGCTTTTATCAGTATTTCTGTGTCTTTGCTGTTGTGTGATGAAATTCCAGGCAGGGAAGGCTGTCCCATTTCTTCTTCCTGGGATCCCAAACTGCCAGGCTGCTCACTAGAAGAGTTGAACATGGTTTTAGCTCTGTCCCCCATAGTGTCATGTGTTTCAGCATGGGAGTGTGGGGCTGCTTTGCAGTGTGGACTACTGTCCCTCCTCCGGGTCAAGTTGGGGTTCACTTTGTGCTGCCCCCTCATCCTAATCATCTGCTTTTCCATCTGTCTCCATGGCAGGAAGAAATCCCTGACAGGTGAAGAAAAGCGGAGGTAGGACTGACTCCCACCCTGCTCCTGTTCCCTAAACACTGGCCCCCATCCCAAAGACTCTGCTGCTGTCTTCAAAAGGGACCCCAAAGCAAGAGCTCCATCAGGGAGCCAGCTACTTCCCAGCTACCCTGGGAGTCTGGGAGAAGGGTTTGCTTCAGGGAGAATGGTTTGCCTCAGGAAGAGACCTTCCCAGGCACAGTGTGGAGCTGGGTGAGGGTCCCTTCTGTCCTGTTCAAAGGGATATGCCAGATTCTCGAACGGTGAGCGCAGATGAGCCAGAGGGGCTGCCTCCTCCACCAGGGTCTCAGCATGGGGGTCTCCCATGGCACCTCCTTGGCAGCATTTGGAAACTGTCTGGTGGGCGGGTAGGACATGTCCCCACCCTGCCTCTCTGTCTGCAGGAACAAGAACGGGCACATGGGGCTGTGCCTGCAGGATCCGTCCCGCCCCGGCACCTGCACTGTCCACAGGTCAGAGTTCTGGAGCTCCTACCGCCTGAACATCACCGAGGTGAACCCCCTGGGCTTCAGCTACCGCCTTCTTGATGTCACTATGCAGGCCATCAGTGAGTCCCCATCCATCTGTCTGTCCCACTGTTTGTCCGTCCCTGGGCAGTTGCCTGGGGGTGGCAGGGGGATGCCTACACTCCTGTGCACGGCAGTGCGGGGTGACAAGGGCTTCCTGTCTTTTCCCATACAGTTAAGCCAGACCCTCCAGAGGGCTTGGTGGTGGAACCCATCCCCTTGGCCCCACGGCGACTCCATGTGAGCTGGAAGTACCCTTCCTCCTGGCCAAAGGAACCCCACTTCCAGCTGAGGTTTCGGCTCCAGTACCGACCCGTCATCCACCGTTCCTGGTCCGTGGTAAGTGTGCAAGGAAAGGCAGGGTCAGCACAGGAGCAGGGTGTGCATGGGGCCAGGGAGGGTAGTGAGGGATGCCCCTGCCTGCCCCACAGCTCCTCTCTGCCTGGCACAGGTAGAGACGGTAAATCTGTCTGAGGTTATCACGGATGCCTTCGCCGGGCTGGAGCACGTGGTCCAAGTCAGTGCCAAGGATTTCCTGGATGCGGGGAATTGGAGCGAGTGGAGTGCTGAGGCCCGAGCAACACCAGTCAGAGGTGAGAGGGGGATGTAGCCTGCAGCAGCCTACCACTTTATACCATCCCTCCCCAAAGTTGCCCTGAAGTTGAACCAAAGTTCTTGGTTCCACTTCAACCCCTTCCCCATGGCACTCATTCATCCAAATATCAACCAGAGTAAGTCTCAACTCCGGGGCCACTTAAAGCTGGGAGGCAGAGCTGCAGGAGGACAAAACATCTCCCAGCCCATGTCAGTCAGCAGCTGTGCTGATGCCTTTTGGGGATTGCACCCCACAGGCTTGGGACAGAGCAGGGCTTCCAAAGCACCATTAGCACCTCAGTGGCACCCTTGGGCTCATGGGACCTCTGGGGCACAAAGATGCTCTTCCACACTCCTCTCTCTGGGTCCCTGAGATGCTGCATATGTTTTTGGTGAATGTTCCCATCCTTTCTGTCCTTCCAGACTTGGCCTCCACAGCAAGTGAAGAAACCACTACAGATGCCAGACTGGAGAGCCTGGCTGAGGAGCCCTCCCAGGCTCCCAACCCTGAGCCCATCAGTAAGTAGAGCTGGGGGTGGGCACGAGTGCTGTGTGTATGGCTGAGAGCTATGGGAAGAGTCTCTTGCCCTAGGCCTGTGTGTGGCTGGGCTGCTGGAGTGTCCAGGATCTTGCCAGAGGGTCCTCAGGTGCTGGCATCCCTCAGCTGTGACAGTCTCTCTGTCCCAGATCGCAGTGACCCCTTGGAGAAGATGGCTGTCCTGGTGTCCCTTGGGATCTTTGCCTTCTTCATCCTGGCTGCTGTTCTTGTCATCAGCATCCTCATCTGGTAGGCTGGGTTTTGAGAAGGAGGGGCTGTATGATTGCTGTCTCCATCCCATTCTGCCTCCTCAGCATGGAGTGCTGTGGTCCCATCCCTGTGATCCCCCAGCCCTGCTCTGGGGTCCCTGCCAAAATACACTTGATGCCCTGTAGGGTGGTTTATGCTTCCACTGTTTTTGTGCCACACCAGTGCCTCTTCCCAGCACTGCCTTGGCTCTTTCTAATGACCCCAGATCCAAGGGACCTTTGTCTGAATCCCCTTCTAATATCTTCCCAAAGGCTCCTGCTGGAGAGTCTTATGCTCCAGAGTCAGCACAGACATCCCTCCATGTGTCTTTTCTTCCTGGGAATCCTGTCCCTGGGGCCCCTCTCTCATCCTGCCACCATGGGATCTCCCTGCCATGCTCTAGCTCTGCTGTCAGTCCCTGTTCCCATCCCAGTCCTGTTGGTGACCAGTTCCTGCTGCAGCCCTGGAGCTGACTGACTGGAGAGGTCAAGCTGAGCTGGGCACAGCTGGGCACAGCTGGATGGAAACACAGCAGGATCACTGGGAACATGGGCAATCCTGATGCTCAAGGAGGCTGCTTGGGGTCTTCACTCACCACTGCTCTCATCCCCAGGCTCCGGGTGAGGAAACATGGCAAGGACAAGACCAAACCCAACTTTCTGGTTGCTGCCACCCACTTGAAGGCACTACCAAGTGAGTCAGGGTGCAGGGTGGGGAATGGGGGGAATGTGGGGCAGGGAATATGGAGCATGGGGCAGGTCAGTGTCTCCAGTGTCCCCCTTGACCCCCTGTCCTCTCTCTCGGCAGAAGCTCAGATCCTGTAGTGAGCCCTGGCCGATCCCTGCTCCCTGCACCCGCTTGCCCACACGTGGGACTTGATGCCACTGCTGGCCCCCAAGGACCCCACGCCTCCTGGGTCACCCCACAGCTGTGGACATTGACGGAGCCCCCAACACCCTGGGGTTGCAGGATGGATCCTAAGGAGAGAGGCTCTGCTCTCAGGAGCTTGGACTGCCTGAGCCCACCAGGAGCCAGCTGGAGTCACTTCAGGCTTAGGGTGACAGGCCAGCTCAGCCTCCGAGCGCTGCTAAACAAATGGGGATAAGACACTGAGCCAGCCCCACTTCACTGCCTAGTGTTGAGGGGGACCATGGGTGTAGGCTCCCGGGGGTGCTGGGCATCAGTGCCAGACCAAGGGGTGCTGACCCCTGCCTGTCACCCCCCACCTGCCAGCAGGCAGAAGAGAACACCCCCTTCCCCTTCCCTCTGCCCCAATCCCCCTTGCTATGGCTGGACGGAGTAGCAATGCCAATAAAGGGGATATGCCAATGCTATCATTGGCACTGTCCAGGCAAAACCCCTGTGCAGGTGATGCTGGGCCAAGGGAAGGATGAGTGCAAGTTTGGGAACGGTCCTTGCAGGAGGTGCTCAGGCAGCAGGGTTGCCTCCCAAACTGTTCAGCCTTCTCCCCAGGTGCCTGGAGGGGCTGAGGGAGTGTGACAGCTGAGACAGGACCCTCTGCACAGCCCCCCTTGCTCTGCATATGGCCTCCTTGCCTCACCTCGACCCAGCCCCTCTAATGGCTTCCATGTGTTGGCACCTCCAGACCCCAGTGCTCAGTGCCAGCAGCCCAATGAGATGCAGATGGAGCTGGATGGAAATTCAGACAGCTACAACGCGTGGAGCATGGGGAGCAGAGCCAGTGCAGGGTGGGGACCCACCTGGGTCCTGGGGCTGCCTGTGAATCCATGATGCAGAGGAAGCCTGGACTGGGGCACCCACAAAGGGTCCTTCTATGGACTGGGATGGAGGGAACTCGGGCAGGCTGTGCCTTTTCCAATGTGTTGTGTGCCCACAGGCTCCCTGCTGCTCTCACTGGATGCCCTAGTTGTGGGGTCATGAGGGCTCTCCATGCTTGGCTTTGTGGGGTTGCAGCCTCTCACTGTCCCTCATGAGCACATGAGAGAGAGGGGGCTCAGCTCTCTGTCTGCAGTGTGCTACTGGCATGGCACTATCCCTGGACCAGAGCAGAGCTCTCCACAGGGCAGGTAAGGCAGGTCACCAACCTGGGGAGGTGTAAGGAGACAGATCTTGCCTGGACTTCCAGGCTCAGCAGCCACATCACTTCTTCCAGGTGTATCCCTGGGAGCTCCAGCTGTATCACACTGCCATCACCTGCTGGACTCTGGTCCCCAGCATCCAACCCAACAAACATGTCACAGTCACTCTTGCCTTGTCATGGTCACCTTGTCTCTTCTCAGTCCCCAGCATGGCATGGGCAGCCTTTACCATTGGAAACTTCTTATCACCACCAGATCCCACTTCTCTGCCACAACAGAAGGGATCAGGGCAGTGGTTGTCCAGTGGTGCTGTGGAACACAGGTGATGCACATCCCATAGCTGTGGCTCTGGTGTTTGCAAACAACTCAGTAATTCCCCAGCATCTGGTGCTGGTTTAGATCCTGCTTGAGATGTAGCAGCACAGCCGACAGAAAACAGAAGACAGCAGCACTGGCACCTCTGTTTTGCCTGCTTTTAAACTCCAGGAAGTCCAGGCATGGTCCAAATAGAAGTTTGTTGCTGCAGGCTGGAGAACCCAGAGATCTGTTGTCCCCATCTGCCAAGCCCAGTGTCCCCTTCCTTAGCTGGGGCTTGCCTAGCCAGGCAGTAAAGATACCCAGTTCTGGTGACCAGGGCAGCTTGAGGGCAGGAGAGGCACATCTGGTCCTCATCGCTGCATTCTGCTGCCCATGGCCCTGGAGGCTGACCCCCTTCCTCTCCAATGTAAGGAGTCATGACCTGCCATCCATTTGACAGCTGGAGATACCAAGAACAGGCAGGGGGTCTGCATGCCACCGCAAAATCCTGCCTGCCTGCACTGTGGCTTCCTGCTGGGATGTCCCATGGCTCAGCTCCCTTCCCCAGCAGACTGTAAATGTGACACACAGGCCTTGGAGACCCAAAGGATACAGCAAACTCTGTGCTTTGGGGAATAAAGATGCCTGATGCTGGGTACTGCTCTCCCTGTTGCCAAAGGGGAAGATGCATTGGTCTGGACATGGGCAAACGGCTTTCCAGTAGACTGAGAAGATGCAAGGGGTGGGCTGGGGCAAACAGCAATCTGGAATAAAGGAGAGGGATCCAGATGCCAAAATCAACTTTGTCTTCAAGCTGTGGAGAAGAAAAACAGGAAGAGACCATGAGACCAGTGCCAGTGCCGGCACCTCCCTGTCCCACTGTGGGGCCAGGGCACTTCCTCCAGGCTTGGGCTCTCTGGTGGCTTGCACAGCTGCTGAGTGAGCAGGAGGCTTCCTGCTGCAGGCTGGAGCCCTGCCTGGACTCACCAAGTAGGGAGAGGCGCATCCAAACTTGCCTTTGCTGCCATATCCCACCCTCCCCAGGGTGGAAGCTGTGCCAAGATTGCCAGGGGAGCTATTACAAGCCAGGCTTGGAGATGATGAGAATGTGCCAGGCCAAAGCAGCCCATGGTCCGGGATGAGGCAGGGATGGGTCCAGCTTCCTGGCATGGAACAGGGACCAGCCCAAGCCCAGCAGGAAAAAAGTGCAGGAGAACATGGCCTGGGATATACTTGGTTGAAAAAAAATTCCCATCAGCCAATGCTACACACCAGGGCAGGTCCTCAGCACTGAGACACAGAGATGTCCATATCCATTGTCTCCATCCAGTACAGGGTGACCAGATTGTGTCTCAGGCAGGGGCTTGTTTGGGAAATCTATAGCTTTGGCAAAAGCCTTTGAAGCAGGGCACTGGTTGTGGGTGGTTGTGCAGCACTGCCTGGGCTGTTTGACTGCCACCAACCCTGCCAAATTTCTGAGCTAGCCCTCAGGACTAGCCTCCTCCTCTCCCTGCCTTGCTGCCAGGATCAGCCTGCATTTTGCAGGGGAAGAGGCGAGTTGCACAGGACTGTGAAGCAAAACAGTCTCAACTTACCTTTTATGGCTGCTTCTGCTTCCTTCTGTGCCAAATCCTAAGCTAAAGAAAGACATAAAAGCAGCTTCAGCAGAATGGCCATGAAGCATACATCTATAAGTGTTATGAGATGATGTAGAGAGCAAAGGGTACTTACACAGTGGTTCAGGAGTGAGGGAAGGATGCATGGATTGAGGGAAGGAGACCTGCAGATGTATATGTGAATGTGTGGATCAGCTGTCAGAGGGAGGAATGTATAGATGAATTTATAGATTAATGTATGGATAGGTAGTTTGGACACTGAGTTACTGTCCTAAGCATCAAAGAAGCTCACTCTGCAGGGGCTGACTTGTGAAGAAGGATGAGAGGCCCATGGGCAGAGAGCAAAGATTGTGTTTGGGAATAAGTCTTGGGTGTGACCTGTGCACCCAGTCCTCATGTGGCATCACAGCTGAAATGAGGAGACAGAGCCTGAGCTGTCATCAGTGCAGGTCCTGAGAGTACTGAGGAGAATGTGGTCCATCTCCAGTGGGATTGCATCCCCCTAAGAAGCCACTTCCATCTCACACTGCCCAGACACTGACAGAGTAGGAACAGCAGGGACTATGCCCAGAGACACGGTGCATCCAAACATGAATGCTTTAAAAATGTAGTGCTAAGCATTCACCCTGATCATGGCTTTCATCTCACCTGCATGTGGATATCTCAGCCTGGGAACTCTTATCTAGAGATCCAAGTACTCAGCCCATTAGAGACCCCTGTGATCCCCCATACTCCCTCTTCTTCATCTGCCTCCCTTTCTAGCTGTCACAGGCCTGAAAAATTCCTTGCTCTTCTTTCCTGAAACAGAGGAGGACACATCACCCGTGAGACCAAATGTGGAGAAAGAAGAGACCTGAGACACCTCTAGCTGCTGCATTGTCAGCTTCTCCCTCCAAAAATGGGTTTTTTTCTTTGCTTGCTGGGGCTGGCCCCTTCCCTCTCTCTTAGATGCTTTTGGTCTTTCACAGATGGGAAATGCCAAGCACCTGGCCACAGAGATGCTGGGAGGCAATAGCCAGCAGCACAGCTCTGCCCAAGCACTGCTGCTCATGATGCTGTTGGGAAATGGCTACACCCTGCTCCAAGCAGCAGCAGCCCACAATTTTCCTGCTAGCTTTTTCCTTTTTCTATTTTTGGTTGTTTTTTTTTTTTTTCAGCACTGGAAACAGTCCTTTTGTCCAAGCAAGAATTCCCAGTGTTTCGTGTTCCTGCCCTGGAACGTGGTGGCACTAGGGGACACATGCTGTGTGTTCCCCATGCACACATTTCTGCTGTGCAACATGAGGACTACACCTTCTCAGTACTGCAATATAACTTGCTCAGAGGAGATGATTCCCTTCCCCACGGCAGGAACTCCATCTTCTCCTCCAGCTGCAGGCACTAAAACAGAGCAGGACTTGCTTTGGGAGCTTCCCTGGCCAGCCTTTCTACCTGGTCTCCTCTCACTAGCTGCACTTTTTCCTCCCCTACATTCACTGGCACATCAGCTGCTTTGTCAACATGGGCAGATTAAACAAGTAGAGGTTATGGACAGTGTGGCCTAGCCCTATGCAGGAAGTTCTGAACCAGCTGGGGCACTCCAGTGCTCCCCAGCTTTTCACAATTCCATGGAGCAGGCAGACAGAGTTCGGTACAGCTGTGCCTTTGTCCGCATCCTGAATGTGATGGACCCAAGTTAAATGTGTCTCTGGGAGTCTTGTGTGCTCTTTGCACAGTCACATCACACTCAAGCAAATCCCAGCCTTTGTTCTCCACTGGGAGATCCACCAGGTGTGGGTGCAGTTGAACTCCACATGAATTCTAGGCACTGGCACCAGCATAGTCACCTCTGTGCTGATGGATCTGGAGGTCATAAGGTGGCCAAAGTGGCAGATCTGTCTGTGATCCCCTCCTCAGATGATGGCTGATCCCCAGCATGATCTGCTGGTCTTACAGGCACTGATTCCCAGGCAGAAGCTAACCTGAAAGTATTGATCACTAGAAATATGCTGACCTGGAAGGCACTGATGCCAGAGAGGATGCTGACTTGGAAGGTGCTGATGCCAGTGGAGTGCTGGAGATGCCAGCCTGGAGGGCACTGATTCCCGGGAGGATACTAACATGGAAGAGAGATGCCTGGAATATGCCAGTCTGGAAGGCACCAATCCCCAGGGGTTTGCTGACCTGAAAGGCACCACTTGTCCAGAACATGGTGCTTTTCCCCTGTACTACAGAGAACTTCTTTCAGCTCCCCACTTAACACTGGGTAGCAGCTTGGCCAGGGTCCTCTCCAAGGGCTGGGGGCTAGGGATCCACACTCAGGCAGACACCTATGGCTGGAGGCAAAGAGCTTGGCCAGCTGCCTGAAGGAAGCTGAATGGGCACCACCTGGAAATTCCAATTTCCCTCCTCCCCGGAACTCCCAGCTTTGGGCAAGGGGGCGTGTGGCTCCCAGCTACTGCCAAGATAGCTGCAAGCCGAATCGTTCTGCCGGTGAGAGACAAAGACTCTGTTTTTCCACTAGATGGCAAACATTGCCTTCAAAAACAGCCTCGGAGAAATTGTGCCCATCCCTGTAAGGAGGCTGAGAAAAGGCTCAGAGAAAAGCCCTGGGGGTGATGGGCCTGAGCCTTCTTCAGGGTAGGGTTGGGGGTAGCAGGGACCCCGACATGGTCCTCATCTTGCTCCTTCTGCCATTTCTGAAATGGTTTCCCTTTCCCACCTGCCTGGTTTCTCCCTGGTCCTGGAAGACTCATCCCTTGCCCTTTGCTGGTGGACCTGAGCACCCTGGGTGTGCAGGAGAAGCATCTGGTTAACCCAAGGGTAGCACCTTGAACTTCCACAGCCACAGAGTGAAGGCCAGAAGCTTTTCTGGGAATTAATTACACTGTGGTTTGTGAGCCAAATGAGTATTCATTCCTCTCTGTAAGTGTCCAGGTCCACAGGCAAGCCATTATGCTGTGTGGAAATAAAGGAGGTGGGGTGAAGGCTGGGCATGGGAATGTGCACACTTGCCTAAGGTCTTCTGCTAGCTGAGAAGTATTTCGAGGCTTGTTTAAATTCAGACACAGATTTTTTAATGGTCTCTGTATTATCCTTGTCCAGAAGTTTCCTGAGTGTTTGCTGCTGGCCCTGGCATTGATGCAATATTGCTGTGTGGTTAAACATGATGTGTCATAGCTAATGAAGGAGCTAACTGTGGATGGTAAATGTTTAATATGGACAAATCAAGCCAATTAGGGAATGTCAAGAGAAAAGTGTGTCATCTCAGCTGTGTCTGTCCTCTGTGGAGGAGAGGTCCTGTGGAAGAGTAAAACCCTTGCCACTGCAGGATCAGCAGCTCTAACACCAGCCAAGGGTAAAGATGCTGGATGCAGATCTTCCTGCAGACCTCCAGTCCACCCTGTGGGTACCTTCACCTGGGGACAAGAACATTTTTTTGCAGAACAATAATTTGTTGCTGCAATGCAGACCTCTGGGTGGCTGGAGGGGGTGGCAGTCATCTCCAGTGCTGAGCTGGTAAATGAGAAGTAGTAAATCATCTCACTTAAAACACTCCTTGTAGAACCCCAACAGGACTCTTGACCATTCACAGCATGCTGCCTGGTTTTGTGGCAAGCCTGTGGCTCAGCAGTGCTCAGACAGGAGCTCCATGGATCCCCAACAATGGCAGCCCCTCACCAAGCATTAATTAACTAATGGCAGCAGTTATATTCCCTCCAGAAAGCACTCTGGAGCACTGCTCCTCACAGCTTCCTCTGCCCTCACCACCTCAGTTTCCTCCTGGGTACATTGTTTGGTATCATTTACACTTGGGTTAGAAGGATCCTTCAGGTCTCCTGGCCACTTCCTTCAGGAAGAGATTATTGCCTCTTGTTCCACGAGGGCTGGCAAATCCTTCACCAGACTATTTACAGTCACAGACAAAACTTTGGAAAATAAAAGGAGGAATGTGACTGGGGAATAGAAACTGAGGGAGCTGTTGGGAGCCAGCATGCAGCCTGTAGGTCAGGGCAGCAACCCAGTGATGGATCGTGATGAGCCAAGCAGGTAGAAAGCCCTTCTGGCCCTTTCCAGCTGGGCTGCCTGCCAACCCTTGTGTTGGTGTGTGCTGATTACTGGGGACAACAGGGACAGCAGTGACAACATGGATGGTATGGGCTCAGGTGCAGCACCCCTGTGGCTTGAGGCATCCCCATCCTTTGGTGAAACTCACAGCCTCTGCAGGCAGCAGAGCACAAGTTAAGCTCAGATGTGACTGCCTCACTCCTGAAATTGAGATTTACCAGTCCAGGAGGGTTTGACCTCTTAACCTGAGGGCACAAAGGAATGGGCAAGTCCCTGTGTTTGGGGCTTTCGTATCTTGGCCTTGATGTGTGCCTGATTCCAGATTTACAGTCCAGGTCCTGGGAGCAGTTTTGTCCCTTCCCTGTAGGTTCAGGGTTCTGGGGGTGGTTTCCACCAAACAAACGCTTCCTGCCTCTGCACAGCATCTCTAATTGGTGACAGGCCGCCATGGGCAGCAGCCACCCTCCCACCCCCCAGTCTTACTTTAGGCCCCATCTCAGATCCCTGGAGGCTGGACCCTGTCAGGAGTGGTCTCAACCAGCAAAGTGGGAGCCACATTATCCCATCTGCAGCAGCGTGACACCATCCACATCCCTCAGCTCATGCTGCGTGGTGAGAAAATCCTCTAAGCATGAAGCTGGCAATGCTTCAGAAATTCTAGTAGGGCTGCACCGAACTACTTTAGGTAAGGACCTGCATCTCTCTCCTAGTGGCCTTGCCCCAGGTTTTGGCATGGTATGAGGCACTGGTGGCAGACTCAGAGAGGCTTCAGGGGTCTGTAAGGCTGGGCATCCCCTTCATGCTTGTTGAGATGCCCCAGCAGGTGATGGATGAGAGGCATGAGCAGGCAAGGTAGCTGAAGGAGCTGGAGAAATGCTTTGGCTGTGTGCAGAGCTGAGGAATGACCCTCCCCAGACCCATGTGGCAGGATAAGGGGAATAACCCACCATGGCACTCCAGCAGAAGCATCATGCAGAAGCCAGCACCCAGGACTGCACAGAGAAGAGCAAGGATGCTCCAGCTACATTTGCGCTAAGAAATCAGCACTGCCAAGGACTTCTTTCTAGTGGGAATGTTGATTGGCTTTGGGGTCAGGCTTGCTGACCTGCACCAAAACCTGCTGGAAATGATGCTCAGGGTGCTCCAGAACAAGGGGACATTTGCTTCAGTTTCTGTCACCTGTGCAGCCCTGATGGCCTGCAGTGGCCACCCCTCTGTCTTCAGGGGCACTGGGACAGTCAGGAAGCTCAGACTCCTGCCTGTAGCCTGGCTAAAGAGATCTGCAGAGTCAGGGGCCTACCGGAAGGGAGGATGGAAGAACAATTTGTGTGCCACCATTGCTGGGAGGGCAGCAGCAGGGGTACCCAGCAGAAACCACAGCCTCAGTTGGCAGAAAGAGGAAGAAGTCAGCGCTGTTGGCGGCTCAGATCCCGCAGCGGGTTAGTGGCCTCCCTTCCTGAGGGATTTTTGCTGTTTGCTTATTCTTATTACATAGAATAATAGGAGCTCGGCTCTGCTCCAGGGCCCACTTGTGCAGAAAATAACCTCTTTCTCTTCCTTTTTGGATTACAGTCCATTAAAAGCAGCAGTTCCTAAGCTGTGCCCTGAGGATCCCTGGTGGAGGCCTGACAGGTTATCCTACAGACCTGCTTCTTCACCTCTACAGTGCTTCTTGCTCTGCAGGGCTGGAAACCTATAAAAGTGTTAGAACTGGGATCTGGAGCCAGGAATCAGGTCATGCTTTCATTTCTTCAGGAAGGCAGTCACTTCAAAGATAAAAATACAAAAGGATCTGCCACATTTGCTGGAACATCAGCTGCAAAGGGAAGTGCAGGTTCCCTTTGCACAGCTCTAGCACAGCCCATGGTGACTGGTACTGTGATTCCCTTGGCATAATAATTCTGATACCATTCCTCAAAGCACAGCTTGGATCCAGAATGTAAGAAAAGCCCAAAAAGGACAAGGACACTGGTTGTCAGAATGATGGGCAGCAGCTGAAACCTCACAAGGTGTGAGAATGGGGTGCTGCCCAGCCAGCTGTGGGGTCTTGCTCTTGTCACATCAGGGGAAACCCACCCTCTTGATATCTCTGGGATCTGAGCTGTTGACCCATCCTGTGATCCTCATCTTTGCGAAGTTCAGCAAGGAGACAACACAACTCCCCATTGCTCCTCGTGGCTCAGGCCAGGAGTGACAAAGTACCTCTGCAAGCCACACAATCCATCAGCAGCAAAGGAAAAATTGCCACTGTCAGCTCAGAAAGAGAGAGGATAAGACCAATGTGTGGACCTTGCAAATGTCTCTGCAAGAAAATGAACCTTCATTGTAACACTGTGAGTGTTTACTGAAATGTATCTAGGGCTGTGTAATCTGCAAACCTGAGAAGACTGTAAAAAGGGGAATAAGGTGCCAAGCCCTCCCTTTATCATTTAGATTTACCTTCACTTCTTTTTTATTTGAAGACAGTTACCAGGCTAAGTTTTTGTATCTTGTACCCAATAAAGATACTGAAAGCCCTTTAATGTACTGCTGGGTAATCAGCACCTTATTTCACTGCAGAGGTAAATGACACTGGTGTAGACAATAGCTGTGCATGGCTCGTAGCTCTCTAGAAAACATCCTTGATTAACTGGGAAGTATTCAGTGGCATGCACCTGGGGCAGGCTAAGCAGGCTAGCCTTTCCTCTTCCCTGGCTGCAAACCAGGTGGCTTTCAGTGTCCTCACACAGGTACAGGGGGCCATGCACAGCTTTTTACATTATCTGAGTACAGCAGAAGGGTGCCAGGAGGGATGAACACAGTGAATGGTGCCATGGAACGTGTCTAGGGCTCTGATGTGATGTCAGCTCTGAACTGACGCTAGCTTACGTGTACCAGCATGGGAACTTTGAAAAAGAGTTGAAAAGACCCACCAGGGTGGAGAGTTTAGCTTCCCCCCATGCTCACTGTGTCTTGTGCAAACTCTTTCACCATAAGCCATGGCATATGTGGCTGTCACCTGTGCCCAGCTCCCACTGCCTTCCTGCAGCCACTGCTGGTGCTGGTGGGAGTTTGGCAGACATGTTCTTGCTCTCTGTTGGTGTGAGAAGGGAGCTATGGGGGCAAGGCTTGTGGACCCATCCCAGCACATCACAGACTCTTTGAGATGGTGTCTCCAGCAAAGACAAGCATTACATGACCAAAGCAGGACTCCAGGTGCATGGCCTAGAGGACTGTAACAGTGTTTTCCTATTATGTTAGGACAGTAGTAGTAAAGAGAATGCTGAAGCATTTCCCATGGCCCATGCCAGCTCTCCACACTGTCGCTTCAGTTCCTGCACACCAAAAGGAGCTTCAGCTCTGAAGTGCAGGATGTGCCAGCCATGTGTGTCTCTATCAAGGAGCTATTACTCTTACAGGTGCTTTCCAGAGACTCAGACCTGCACTAGACCCTAAAGCCCTCATAGTCTGGTCTAAACAGACCAGGCATACAATGAATGGAAGAGTTGTCTGCCACTCCTGTACACATGTACGCTCTTGTGCAGGGAAGGAGGAGGACCGCGAGTGACACAGAGACCTTGGCAGGGCTACAGTTAAAGGATAAGCCTATTGTCACTGTGGGGCAGAGCTCAGCAGTGTCATTCTCCCACAATCCAGGTGCCCCCAGGCTCAGAGCTGCAGCTACATCTGTCTGATAAGCTCTCTGACATAGGCAGGGAGCAATCTCTTCTGCTGGGGCTGCTCCTCCACCTTGGGGCATACTGGTGACAAGGGGCATCTTCTCACAGCAAGACCAGGAACCCTCTTATCCCTTCAGAAATGGTGTTTGGGATGCAGCACCAGCAGCTGCAAGAAATTTAGAGGAAGGGTAGGCATCTGTCAGAGCAGCCTCTTACTTTGTGCCTATCTCTGAGTCCTGTCATGTTCACCCCAAGCACCCCTGTCCACAGAAACCACTCTCTTTTTAAATAAAAGAAACCAACCAATGAACAAACAAACTAAATGAAACCCACAGAGACCAAGCCACAAGATACTTGAAATGTGTTGGAGTGACCCAAATGCTGACCCAGAAGTCAACAGTCAGCACAGATGTGATCCAGGGTGCTGTTTCTCTACTGCAAGGAACTGGAAGTACCCATCAGCACCATTTGTGAGTTCACATAAAACCAGCCCAACATCGTGCATCATATCCTCAGCCCTGCACCACCCCTGGATGCCCTCAGGCAAAGTTCTCTCCTGCTTTTTTATCTCTGCTGCCAGTTTCTGTGGGTCTCCAGGATGTGATGCCACACCCCCACAGTCTGGAATGGCTCCGTGTGACAGCTAGCCTTGGACTTCGCCTGCCTGAACAAAGACCCACTGGTGCCTTCCTTCTTCCCAGTGGGTGGCTGCCTTTTTCTGCTGTCCAGGATTTTTCAGGGAGTCAGGGACATTGGATTAAGCATTGCTAGAACAGGGCAGAGAGCCAGGAGTGCTCTTGTTCCTGTAGCACAGGAGGTCAAAGGACCAACATGCTCCATCCCAGACAGAACTCACAGCTCCTCTGCCTGCAGCCGCTTCCTCAGGATATGAGAAATGCTGGGTAGATAAAGATCTCTTGGAGATGAAGGACAGGGAAGAACACCTGCTGGTAACCCTCATCCCAGCCCCCTATAGGGTGAGGGGTGCCTCAGCAAGCAGGATGCTTGGAAAGATCCTCTCCCCAGTACCTTGTGGGGCTTGTTGGAAGACACCAACAAGGAAGATGAGAACAGGTTAACAAGCCTCTGATGATTCAGAAGAATGGCAGTATGTAATTCTTATAAGAACATAATTATGTGAAAGGTATCAGGTGAAATTTCACAATGCAATGGGTGAAGGGAGCAGCCCAGAGCAGTAGTGCTGGGTCAAGACAGAGGCTCTCTCACTCTGTCTCTCTCTTCAGCTGAGACCTCTACTAGGTACACCAGAGAACTCCTCTGGAGAGGAATCCAGAGTCATCCTTCCCTGCCAGCACCCAGGAGTCACCAGTGCAGGAGCTTCCCCAGGTGGAGCTTGTGTGGGAACCACATGCACCTACCTGTAGTGGGTTTGTCCAGCCCCTGGCTGTCACCAGCACCCTGTGCTGAGAGTTCAATGGATTATCAATAGAGAGTGTGAAAAGAGCACTGCTGTTGTTTTGAAACTTTGATGTGAGCATTTCAGGGATGCACATGGAACAGGAGCCTTTGGGTTGACCCTGGCAATACTGCAGTGGGCTGTGTGGAGGACATTTCTAACCAAATTTGACTGGGGGTCCTGGGTCAGCCTCCCTGAAGAAGGAGGCTTTAAAAGACTTTTAAGGATTCCAGAGGATCAGTGCACTTCTAATGCTGCAGGGGTCATTTTATGAGAACTGAGAGGACCTCAGGGGTTCAGTAGCTTTCAATGCTGCCCAGTTTCTGATAATTCATTTCCAACAGTTCAGGACTCTGGCTAACACAATGTCTGTGCTTGGAGTGGGATACGTTTTCTTTTCCCATCCTTCTGACTGTTATCTTAATGACTCTCCCCTCTGTTTCCAGTAAGAAAGGATGTACAAGCAAGTCCTTCCTTAGCAGGGCATGGAGCCAGTCTGTCTTATCAGGCACAGAAGAGCCAGCCAGGGACTTCCCATTCCTTGCTTCTGTGTCCCTTTAGGAATACCAGCCTAGTACATCTTACATGCTTCAGAGACTTTCCTAGCTCCCCCTGTGCACTCTCCGCAGTTCTGTCCCAGAAGACTTTAGCTTGACTTTCTTTGATGGCTTTTTCCTGTTCCTGATAAACCTCTGCCTGGAAATCCTTGGACAGGGGTATCCCACAGGAAAACTGGGAAGGGTGATGCTATTCTGGAGCAGTACAGCCTCTTTGCTCCACAGGGAAGCCCTCAAATTCCCAGCCACTGTGGCCTTCTCCAGTTCCCTTTGCAAGCAGCTGATAAAAAGTCTCACTTTGGAATTTTGATGTTCAGCTCTTTGCCTGTGCTGCCCCTGATGGCCCATGCAAGCATAGCGTGGAGCTGCAGACACTCTTCACAATAGAGCTGTGCCAAGACTCAGTCTCCTGGCTGTCAAAGAAATCCCATTGTAGCAGCTCTGTATCAAATCCCTACAGAACTACCTGCCCTCCACATTCACACACGCTGTCCAGAACAGGAGAGCAGAAAGAGAAGGAGGAATGCTGAGAAGACTGAGGCTGTTCAGACTGGAAAGTACTGACCCAGAAAGCTTTTGTGTAAGTACAACCAGACACAGTCAGTGAGGGGCAAGATCTGGACCAGAGTACACTGAAGGGATTCTGGAAACAGAGAGAACAATAACCCTCCTGAAGACCAGCCAGATTCCTTGTGAAAAAGCACCTCAGGGTCACATTCACAGGGGTGAATGTCCTGTTAAAAGAAATTGCTCTCTCCCTACCTTTGCCTGCATGCAGCGCAAGACTGTAGCCTCAAAACTAGTGGTGTAAGGGAGGCAGAGCTCTCTGGAAAGCTGGAAGGTTCTGCTCATCATGGACTTGTCCCAGCTGCCAGCACAGCCCATGATGAATAGCCCCAGCATGTTCCAGCACACCACAGCCCCCCAGCATTTATTTTAGACAGCTGCAGCACAAGGAAGACAAATGAGATCCAGAGAAACCCAACCTTATGTTGGCCCCCTCCGTCTCTATTTACATGTCTGTTTTCTCCTCCAAGGCCATGCATCTCCTTTGTTTAGGAGAGTGTCTGGCTTCTGATCTTGTTCCAGAAGTTTTTTTTTTTGTTTGAATCCTTCCTTATTCTGCTAGACCACTCAGCACAGACACTTGAGGGCCTGCTTTGATTAGAACTCCCTTGACTTCAATGCTTCAGACCTTGCACCAACCCAAAACCATGGCCTCTGCCTGGCAGCGCCCTGAGGGCCAGGCAGTGCACATCTCCTGCCAGCCAAACTCTCATCGCTGCCTCCCACTCCAAATCCTGGAAACATGACAAGGGTGAGGATACCATGGAATGGTCTCCATCTCTCTGAGTTCTGCAGAGAGATAAAGGACCCAGCAAGGGCTTCCCCCTCAAGAAGAGGCTAAGCAGTGCCCTTGCTCCAAGATGAGCATCAGGATGCTGGCGATACACCCACCCACCCCACCAGAGCATGCAGCAGCATGAGAGCTCTGCGAGGAACCCAGCCCTGCAAGGACAGGTGGTCTGGGAAGTGTTTGGCAAGATGGAATAGTATGTTCTGCCAGCTAGCTCTCCAGCTTCAAACCAGCCTTTATTTATCCCTGAGCAAGGCTGCACAGCTGCTTTCAAAGGGTGTTTGATGCTAAACTCCTTGGCTTCATGTTCACCCTGAAGAGCTCTTTTCTGTTATCTCTTTGGGTTGCTTTCTTTTTTTCCTCAAGCCCAAACTCAAATTATGCTGGTGAAACAGAGCCAAGCCTACCAAGGCCCTCATCAGGAGCACCCTAATATGTGGCCCAGATGGTGACGAGAATGCTGGTTTTCACTGCTGATGGTTCTCACTCTACTATTAGCACTGCACAGCCTGCTCCACTTCAAAGGTACTTCTAATGGAAGAAACACAAGATCTGTTTCTTTCAGTCTGGTGTGCCAAGTTCTCCCCATGCTCCCAAGGCACTTTCATCATTTGGGCACTAGTTCAGATCCTGGATTTGCATCCAGGAGCAAGGGTTTCTTGTGACCACAGGCAGCCTCACACCAAGCACCCAACAAGTAAATGGGGGCTTCAGAGTGTAATTCCATCCTCCCTTCTCCACCTTTTAGAGAGATTCCCAAGATCATGGGAAGTGAAGGAATTAATGTAGCACTCAGAAGTATAGCATAAGGCAGGCAAAGTCCACCTCACCCACTAGGAACCTGGTAGGACAGTAAAACAGGGGGGGAAAGGATTAGGGTGGACTGCCTAAGGTCATCTAAACTCTCCTGTGGTGAGCCAGAGCCAGCACTACTTCCAGCTTTCTGATGAGCACTGGTCTCACAGTAAAAGTTTCCAGCAGTGGACATACAGCATTTCTTCATCTACATCTTCCTGCTAAATGGAATTTCCCCTGAAGTCTGACCCCTGTCGTTTCTTGACTTATCAGAATTAAGGTCAGCACTTCTTTTCACTTTCTCTTTACTATATCCCTCTGTGCACTTGGAGACCATGTCATCCATTCCTGGAAGCTAGAATAAATCAAGTTCCTTCAGCCTGTTGTTTGAGGCCACATCATCCATACCTCTGATCAAACTCACCACTGTCCTCTACAATCCTCCCACATGGGTGCACACCTTTCCAGAGTCCAGCTGTCCCATCTGGGACCACGTCTCCCAGTAAGACTGATTTTTAGAATTCATGCACTACAGGACCTCTCATACATGATGTCCAAAATCCTCACTGAAGAAATCTCAGAAATAAATCAAGCAGCCACCCATGCTGAAAGGGAAGGGGACAGCACCTGGATGCAATGACAGCAAGCCGCAGGACACATACCCCTTTTTCCTTATCCAAACACAACCCCCACTTCTCCTATTAGCACTGCACCAGCTGCCAAGTTGGGCTGGAGTTCTGAGCACCTCTTGGGTGAGGCTGACTCACAAATGGCTCTTTGTGGTGATTTTTTGCTTCAGTCTGCATTAACTCGGTTTTAAACACCAGCTTACAGCACACAGACCTGCCAGGAGATGCTATTTTTTGCAACAAACCACCTGTGTTGGATTTGCTGGCAGCAGGGCTAGTGAGTAGTTAAGCTGGAAACCAGATTAAGGTAGAGAGAACATCCTCCTACCATCTTCTGTCAAGCTGCAAAGTATCTGCTGCTCTAAGTGTCTGTACTGCGATGGGGGGCAAAGCAGTGCCAACAGGACAGAGCCTGCCTACCCAAAGTGAGAAGTGCTGAGCTGAGTGACAGAATTTCCAGGACCTGCTGCCCTCCTGAAGCCATCTGAATCCCACAGGCTCAGCAAAGAGCCATTGCACAGGGCAGACACAGCCTTCAGGAACAGCCAGGTTCCACACAGCAGATATCTGCCCTACTTTCACCCCAGGCAGGCAGTGAAACCCACAGCCCTGCTGGCTCTGACACTGGGAATTCCCTGGGGTAGCTGTCCTTGGCGGGGTCAGAGGACAATGCAGTGGCTGGGAAATGAAACCAAGCCCTGTGAGAAGAGGCTGAATCTGTAGCTGTAGCATATCCGGGACACTTCTGCTTTTGTGCTTTGCAGTACAGTGGCTGTCATCCATCATCCTAAACGTTCACTGGTGCCTTTCCAAAAGCTGTGTCAGCTAAATAAAAAGGTGGGAAACTATACAATGCAGGTACTTTCAAGGAGAGCACTTGATTTATTCACCAAAGACCACCTCAGCAGCTCACATTTCTGGAGCATCGTCCCTCCCACAAAGAGCAGAAAGTCACAGCTTGATAATTTAAACAGGATTAAGGAACATCCATGTAAACAGAGTTGTGGGTTTGCAGTGTGGGGACAGTCCATGCACATCTCAGCAGAGAAGGGGCTTTCCCAGCCATGACATTTGCAAGAAAGAAATGTTGCTTTCTGTGGGAAAGTGGGGAAGAATAAGATGTGTTTGGAGCAAAGAATGACTAAAGGCTGCAGCAGGTGAACCTCCCAAGCCAGGAAACTTGTGAAACACCACACCTTGCAAATCGGCATTGACACAGCACAGCTGCCAATTCCTCTGGACAGACACAGAATAGTCACCGTGCCAGTAAAATATATCTAGGGCAGAAGGATCCCAGGAAACTGGGCAGAAACTGGGCAGCACTGGGCCAAGCAGACAGAGTCAGACACCAGGACTGGAGGTTTGTGCTTGTTATGTCTAAAGAAAGATTGCAGGAAGAGCCCCTGGGTGTGTTGTAGTATCAGCAATCTTCTGGCTTTCCTTTTTCACCATGGACAAGGAAACATCTCTCATGCTTATGGGTATAATGCATCCCAGCCAGCCTCAGCCTGCACACCAATTTCATAATCCCACGAGAATGTCCAAAATCTCATCTTCACTAGCCCCATGGCTGTCCCTCTCATCCCAAACAGAGCTAACCAGATCTTTTCTAGCCCCCTCCAAGCCCCATCCCTGCAGTCTGAGCTGGTGGTGACCCCTCACCTCAGTTTCTGACAGGAACTGTTCTGTTTTGCCCTCTATCCAGGCCATTTTGCTGCAGTTGAAGAGCAATTGACAATAGAAGGGAGGATAGGTTTCCTCCAGCTTTCTGTGGCTGGGCACACAATGTGGAGAGCAGAAAAAAGCCTTACCTAGAGGCACAGCTAAGCTGGGGAACAGGAGGGAGAGGTGGGGAGGGCCACAGCAATGGCACTAAGCCTCTTGTCACTGCCTACTGCTTGTTCAGGAGGGATGGTTAACAGGTACTTTCCAGAGCGTTCTCTCAGCGGGTTAAAGTCTTCTCCTTGCTTGCTCTCCTGGCTTTGTCTTTATCTCCAGTTTTTAGTGCTTCTGTGCACAGAGAGAAGATAGGTGCATCTGAGGGCAGAGAGGATGGGTCCCCCCTGCCTTTCCAAAGGGAGCCCAGGGACCTGGGCAGAGCTGTGCCTGGCTTGTGGCTCAGCCCCCATTGCAATAGACTGAGTTCCTGCTACTTCTAGAAATACAAAGCTAAGTCAAGTCCTGTCTAGGCACAAGGGTCTCCATATCAGGCAGCTTCTGGGCTCAGTTTGACTCCAGGAGCTCAGGGAAGGAAAAACACCCTGGTCCCATGCTCCAGGCCTTGGAATCAGACCATGGAGGTGCAGGCTGAGGAGAGTTCAGCAGCAGGAGGAGCATGGCAGAAATGGCACAAGCTCCTTCTTGGAACCACACAGCCTGGCTAAGAGTGATGGCATCTTCCCACAGGACAAATCTAGGCAGAAAGTGTCCAGACAAGCAGTGGTGGTGATGATATGCTGGAAATGAGGGGGGAGCTCCAGTCACATCAGGAGCAGAATGTGCAACACATGGGGGATGCTGGTGACAGAAAAAGCCCCTGTACACCATCTCATTGGAGGCAAGGGACAAAACCAGTTCCAGTTAGTGCCTTCCATGGAAAGGGTATTATGGCACAAAGACCAACATAACATTTCCCTGGGTGCCTTGCTTGCAGAGAAGCAGATGGGTGTTTTTGCCATGGAACCTTCAATCCTACCTTCCAGCTGGGTATGTCTGTGTTAGGTCAGACCTCGAGTCTGCAGCAGATTGTGCCTGCTGTGTCTGGTGCCCCTTGAACTCAGCCTGGGAAGCATCCAAGTCTGCTCTCACCATGCCAGGCAGACACACGAGTGCTCTCATGATCCCAGCTGTGAGTGCTGGCAGCCAGGGAGTGACCTGATGCCTGCTCAGTTTGCTTGCATAGATGCAGCCTTGTACTCTCTCTCCTGTACTCTCTCTCCTGCTTTGTGCACAGTCACCAAGAGAGTGGCTGTTTTGTCAGATCGTTGTGAAAAGCTTTGCAGTTATCTTGTTGCTCCACAACATGTGAAATACAGGTCCCCAGGTTTGAATGAAGAGCTACAGGTGATTCAGCCAATGCTCCAGAGCCAAAGTGATCCCTGTACATAACTCCCGAATTACTGAGGGTATGTCTGCACCTTACTGCAGTGGATTCTGGTTCTGCACCACCCACCCTTGAGGATACAGTGAGGGTAGGAAAGAGCAAGAAAAACATGTCTGGGGAGAGAAAAGCAGGAGGACTTTTTTATTAAAACTAGCTTTGAACTGGAAATCGAGGTTTTTGACATGGCAGTGACTAGCTGCTTTCCCTAAGGAAAGTGGTTTCTTTCTAGAGATCATTGACATTTTGACTCAGAGAAACTCACTCCCTAGTTTACTAAGTACTGAACCAGTCTGGTTTTTGACAGATTTCCAAGAAGAATTGGGCTCTGGAGTGAGGGCAGAGGCTGCAGCAGGGCTGAAGGAGGGACAGGAGCCAGGACCATGTACCTGGTCGAGAACAGTATCTCTTCTTGTCCTCCCCTGGGCAGGTAAGAGCAGCCTACTGCCAGAGCTGGGATCTGGATCACCATCCACCTGAGAACCATGGAAGGCAAGGACCTAGCAGGGATCTGTGATGTGCAGCTGCATTGCTCTGAGAATACATTTATTGCTCTCAGGAGAGATGGGAACCCTGGACTAAGACGTCCCTGAAACTTAAGTAAATGGATTAACCTGCTTCCAACATCCAAGCAAGTGCAAGCCCCTTCTCCCTCATTTTCCCTGGTCCAGGACACTGTTCTCCTTGTCATGGTAGCCCGCAGCCAAGGATAAATCTGATCCACCCCAGGCTAAGCCCCTCGGGCAGTCCCTGCCCTTCACAGGGACCTTCTCCAGCTGCAGCAGCTCAGTCTCAGAGCAGATCCTTGCCAAGCATCCTCCCCCTCCCCAGCCATGGCCCCCTCACAGGTCACTGAGCGAGCAGCAGGATGGCTTCTGTCCAAGCCAGCACCAGTTATCCTCATTTCCCACTCACACTGTTTGTCTTGGCCCCTCTTCCCATACCAGCCTTCCTTCTATTCCTTCTTCTCCCCAGGATTGAATTGCTGGGGCTGTCACTATAGTTAATGATCTGGGACAGAGCTGGTGCTCTGTGAGAGTCACACTCAGAGACATCTGAGCCTGAGGCATTGCTTGTGCAGACACCAGGCAGGAGGACCCCAGAGAGGAGAACACCTGAAAGAGAAACAAGCCACCAGCTAAGTGAGCCAGGCGACCAGGGGAGAAGATGGGATAGAATTAAGCTTGCATTCAAGAGGTGTCAGCAAAAAGCCATCAGGTACCTGGGCACTCCCTGGCTTGAACAGCCCAGCCACTGCACCACTGTGGATGCCATCCCCTGAGGGCTGGTGGCCATGTTCCCCTTGCCTTCAGGAATAGTCCTGGGCCATTTCACTCTCAGCCTGTGCCCAGGCATGCTGACTAGCACCAAACCTGACTAATTTGATTATGTAGACAGTCACACAGCAGTGCTTGGGAGGAAAGGATGGTGCCTGCCTGTTGGACACTCAAAGGCTTCAGCTGGACAGAACAGCTTTATTCAAACATCATAGGGCCTGGACAAAAGGGGACTAAAGGACACTTTGAGACAGCATGACCTTACCCAGAGTGCACAGCAGACCTGAGGCTCAGGAGGAAAATGGCCACAGACTCCCAGGTTACTGCTGATGAGTGGCAGGAACTGGGGGGCTACCATCTCTGTGCCTTATCCATGGATGTGCCCAGGAGTAGGTGTCTTCTGCAGCCTCCATTGCCCCAAAAGCTTGTCCTTCTACTCACTTGCACCCCAGCTGCCAGCAAGTACTGACTTGCTGCCAAAGTAATCAACTGCACTGTGCCTCAGTTTCCCCTACTGCAAGGACTAACCTCCCTCTCCTACAGCACTTCTTCCATGTCCCCTGCTCCTTTGGAAGCTGAGAGCTGGGGAGATTCAACCCAGCATCTGCACTGGCAGGACTGAAGCATTTGGGGCTGGATGGTGCAATACTGGCATGCTCCCTCCTACCCCATCCCTGAACACCTTCCCACAGGGAACGTGCTGTAGACTGGATGAGCAGTGCAGAGCAAGGCTCCCATTTTGCCACGGTACTGAGAGACACCCAGGAGAGACCTGCAGCCCAGCTGCTGTGTCCTTCATCCCTATGAACCCTCCTTCCTTCTCCCCACAGCCCAGCACAGCCCCCTTGCCACTGCAGAACAGTACACAGTGCTGTTTGTTCACCACACTCCACGCTGGCTCTCAGACTCAGACATGAGGCATGACAGCTACCTGGTGGCTTCTCTTTTTATTTAACAAAATCACAGCACATTAAAAAAAAAAAAAAAAAGAAAAAGAGGGTAAAGAAGAGACATATACATAGAATTGTTGCAATGAACAGATCTAGCAGCAAATAACCTGAGAGCAGCTCAGACTTCCAGACATGGGCATGGGGAAGGGCTGGACAGTGGTGTCAGGCTAGGGGGACTGAGAAAGGATGCAATGTCCCAGAGGAGAGCAGGGGCTAAGAGCCACATCTCTGTCTGCTCCGCATTAAGGCTCTATTTTTACCCTTGCAAGGAAGGGCAGGAGGTAAACAGTGCAGGGACTTCAGGGGTGAGAGAGGAACCATATCAGCCACACATTTTCTGATGGCATCTGGGTGGTGCTTGTCAAGGATGAGCACAATATATGGTCACTGTGGAACACCTCCATGACTCCCCTCCATCCCCTCACTGTTCTTTGATGATAGCCCTTCCCAGGGACACAGAAGAACTCTAGGTTGGGACTGACAATGGAAACCAAAGGGATCAGGCTATAGCTGGAGGTCACAGCTGCTGTGCTGATGGGAAGTCTGAGACTCCCCAGGTCACCTTGCAGATCAGTCCATCAAACGGCTTCCAGGCTACAAAGGTGATGCAGTCCAGCAGCCCCCAGCTCAGCGTGACACAGGCTGCTGGGTCACGTTGAAGGCAGAGGGAAAAAGACAGAGTAGACAGGGCTCTGGCCAGCCCCACACTCTGGTATGAGTCTCAAGGAAGGTCATCCCTGAGGCTGGAGGTGGAAGCAGGTTGACTCCATTAGCATCAGATTCACAGCTGGGAGGTGGTCCTCTCCAGCTGTTGGGACCAGCCATGGCTTCTTCAGAACCTACTTGTCCTGGGGTTTCCTCTGGGGAAGTGAAAAACCCAACTGGTATTAGTGTGCTCCTTGGAGTATGAGCTTCCCCAAGGTCCCTTCCTGTGCTGGACAAGCCATGGTAGTGATGGACCTGTCAGGGTTTGTAAAGCACCCATCAAACTCATCACAAGCCCTCTCCATGGAGATGCACAAGCAGCAGACTCCAAGTTTGTAGGGCAGAAGTGGTGAGGGATTTTGCTCCCAGTGCCATTTGCTGTGGCACACACCAAGCTCAGACAAGAGTGACACTGGGTAGACAAAAGTCCCCAGGCTGCATTTATTTGAAGTGGAAAAAGACTACCAAGGAGGTCCCAGGTGGAGGCAGGAAGGATGGACACCAAGACAAATTATCCATGTCTTGGTAGAGCATGCCCCTGCTCTTCCCAGCATCCCAATATAATGGGAAAAGCCTGTCTGGGAGTGGATAAACCCACCCCCTGGGCTGATCTCACACCTGGCTGGGAACAGGGGTGGTTCTTACCCTCCTGGCATCCAGCCTCTCTTGGAGACGAATCACCCACGGGGAATGGAGGGGTGCACAGAGGCTCTTGCCCTTCATGGTGATGAATCTGCCAGGCCCATGAGGGAAAAAAAAAAAAAAAAAAGTTGTAGTGAGCAGACACCACATGGATGTTCAAGAACAGCTCGAGATCTCACCTGCTTCCTACCTTACTGCCCTCCCATTTCTCCTTGTAGATGGCTTTCTTCCCTGGCTTTTGTCCCATGTTCTCCTCTCTCAGCTGCTACCCCTCTCACTGAACCTCTGGATCTCCAGGATGGCTTCTGCACCTTTCCCTATTTCTTGGCCCTAAAATTCAGCTCAACATCCCTCCACCATCCTGCTCTGCCTTCAACTCTGCCTCCATAGGAGGTCCATCCCCAGCCATCACAAGGCCTTGTCCCTGAGCCATCACCCCCTGGGCTCTTACACAGCAGCAGGGATGTTGCAGCCATCCTGCACCAGCTGGAGCCAGTAATCCTGCACGATCCTTGGTGGGATGGGCGTCTCTCTTGTCCGCAGGCAGCAGTCGAGGACGTTGTTCCCACTGTGCACTGGAGGAGGAACACACCATGCAGGCTGAGGCCAGCTGCACCTCTCCCAGCTTCCCTGGAGGGTGAAGGGGCTGCAGCAGGATGGTGCCTGCAGGAATGCAGTCACACACTCTTGTGGCTGGGCACACAGGCACAAGCTTTATTGAAGTCACACCCCAGTGCTGTGAGCCTTTTGACTCCTTCTGACAGAAAGCAAAGGAGATGGGGAAGAGTAAACAGGCAGAAGGCAACCCTTCTGCATGACTGTGTCCCTCCTGCACCCCAGCTAGCAAGGCAGGACACAGGGGTTTTTATTTACCCTGCTTCAGGATGCTGCAATACAGACACACATTTCTGAGGGGCTGGGGGTGACTCCAACTTTATTTACTGAAGCAATCACAGGTTTGGCAGCTACCCCACCACCAGCCCACTCCACACACATCATTCCTGTGACAGCTGAAGGACACAGCTGTCTGTGCTTCTCTGCAGGGAAGGAGATCCAGAGTCACCCTCCCAGCAGATGCTGTGTTCACTGCTAAGGCCTGAAAAGGCTGGCAGCACCCATGGACATCTGTGCCCTCAGCAGCAAGGTGTGGTGCAATGCCACAAGGTGTCTAGACCCCCCAGCTCCCCACCACAGGTAGAGGTTCTGATGTCACCCACACAGACAGCTGTGACCTGTGCAAACCCCATGTCCAACACCAACAGCCCCTCAAACATCAGCCCTGCCACTTGCCTCCAGGCTGCCCTCCATCACAGGGTGACAGGAATGTTCCCTCAGTGTACTGGGAAAAATGGGACCAAGACAATCCCAGCCCAGAGTGCGTAAGCTGGGCTAGGGCACTGGGAGGCAGGATTGCTCCATGGCCTTTCCCAAACACACCCTCCCAGCCCCAGAGCCCTGCAGGCTCCTGTCTGGACTTTAGGCAGGACAAAGTCCCCGTAGAACATGTTGCAAGAGGATGCAGAAGGGCTGTGATGGAGCGGCAGCTACATGTCCCTCTAAAAGTCTGCTGGAAATGCAGAAGAGAGAAGAAATTCAATCCTCTCACTTCGGCAGGAAAGGCAGCCTGAGAGGTCCCCTCTTACCGTCCAGGATACGTCCCAGCAACAGCAGACTGAGACAGAGAAGATGCAGCCGCTGCATTTTGCTGCTGAGTCTGGCAGAGGATGGGCTGAAGGCAATGGAGCTCCAGGCAGGAGAGGTGAGCTCTGCACAGCTTCCCTGTGCCCTCCTGCTGCTGCTGCTGCTCCCCACTGCATATATATCCTTCCAGCCCATGGCTTTCACTTTCTTTTGGATGCTGGGAAGTTGTAATGAGTCTTACAACAGGCTGGATTTTAATCTTTGAGTATTCCCGAACATCCCAGCAACTGCTTTCCCTGCAGCCAGCTGTTCTGTTATCTCATAGCCAAACACTCTCTTGCCCTCTCTGCCAGCACTCAGACCATAGGTGTTGCTGGTCAGGATCAGGCAGCTCCAGGGTCCCTTTACCTTGTGTAAGCAACCCAGGACCCTGGCGTGGCACTTGGGGGGCTCTCACCCCACACATTTCCCAGTCTCTTCTCTGAGACATCTCTGGGACATTCACATTAAATATTGCAATCGTTTTGACCCTCTGATCTATGGGGGTAGAACTTGTGTCAATCCCATTTTTGGGGTGTAGGTTGGTACCGGGGTGATGTCTGTCTCCACCCCAGAGTCCCCCTGGCTGTTGTTGAAGCCTGGCTTTCTCCCCCTGCCCTGCCCAGTGTCTGCGTAGGGGCACATCCAAAGCCGACAGAGAGAGGAGAGCCCACTCAGCACACTCCACTCCAGGGCCGAGATTTCACAGGCCAAAAGACAACCTGATTTCCAGATGTCCCAGAAAATAGGTTTTTGGCCAAAGGCAGTTATGCAGCTTCCTGTAAATAGGTTTTCTCCGTGCAAGAGCAGAAATCCCCCACGGAGGCTGTGTGCACAACGCAGGGTGCCAGCAGCTCACCCGCTGTGTGGGCACTGCCGAGAGTGAGGACCAACGCTCCTGCTTTGAATCTTCACAGGAGCACAGGGATGGGGGCTGCTTCTCCTTGGTATGGTGACTCACCACCATGCCAATGCCAGTGCCACCTGCAGTGATGTCCCTTAAACCAGGCTGCTTCAGCCCCTTGTGGGAAGAAGAGAGTGCTGGGGTTGTGCAGCCCAGGGGAAGAGTGATGGAAGGCTCACTGCTGCCAGAAGTTGCCCTGTAGGGAGTTGGTGATGCCAGAGTCAGGGTCTTCTTTGAGGGGCCCAGGGGCAGGACAAACATAAAGGCATCAGATGCACTCAGATAAATTCCCACTAGAGAATTTAAATAAATAGAAAAGATGCTTTGCAACAGGTGCAGACAAACCCTTTCTCTATGCCTGCACCTTTTCCTTTGCTCAGGCTCTGGATTGTCCTTGCACCTCAGTAGAGAGCAAGGGATATTTGTCCCGTCCACATGGACAAATATCTACCTGGGCACAAGGCACACAGCTGGGACCCAGGGACCTCAGTGAGGACCTCTGCTCCTCTCAACAGCAGGAGAGATTCTGTCCCTTCCCTCCTCCATGGTAAGAAGCAAGAGACTCCAGCCATGTCACCAGCCATGGTGCTGCATCCCTGTACTGGCACTGGCACCAGTCTCATGTGTGGGGTGATTTCCTCCATCACGAAAGCATTGCCTCTGGCTGTTCCTGTGCCCTGACAAGCCAGTGCTCTGGAGAAGGAATTGGGCAGGGGCTGTTGGGCAGGAGGAATAGCACAAACAGGATGTGCCAGCTTAACTTCAGTCAGCACCTGCTGACACTCACAAGACAGCAGAAGGCAAGTTTAGGTGGTGGAGGATTAGTGTCCGTCATCAGCCCTGGGCTTCCTGCAGGCTTGGAGATGGAGGCTGGTTCTGCAACCTGGTCTGTACTTAATCTCCTCAGGATACTGCCAAAGAGATGTCACAGCAGGGAGGATGACAGCTCCTGGTTGCTGGTGGCCAGAACTGCTCCTAACCCAGAGCCAGCTCCTCACTGGTGGTTGGTCTGACAGTGTGGAACCATCTGCAAAAGAGTGGGTCCAAAAAGCAGAGCCCTGACTCACTGGCACAGGGTGCTGGGAGGGCTGCCCAGCAGCAAACCCTCACCTCCTTGCTTGTTCAGTGTGTTTGATAGATCTTGGAGCATAAGCTAGGGCTGGCAAGGGGTGCTAGGAGTCCTGTGCTGTGGGTCTACCCTCCAGGGACTGCTGGGTCCTGCACCCCATCACAAGCAAGGGTGTCCCCAGCCACCAATTCCCTGAGACAAGGTTCTCCTGCCTTCTGCTTCCAGTCTTCCAACTGGCTCTACACCAAAAGGAGCATGCTATATTGGGAATATATCCATGTGGGACTAAACCTCTTATCCATCTCTTGCTGCAGGGGACCCTGCACCCCTTAAGCTGCCCACTAACAAAGGCAGGAAAGTGAGATTGTCCTTCCTCATGACAGTTGTCAGGGAGCCAAGTGGGTCAAAGAACAGCAGCTTCACACGCCTCTGCTCCCCAGAGTGAGGAAAGGGGCTTTCCACTTGCATTGTGAAAGGGGAATGTGGTGGGTTTCCACCCCCTACTCGGGTCAGTAAGATTTCTAAGAAAAGGGTGGTCATCTCTGAAGTGCATCCCTGTAGCATTCAAGAATGCCATCCCCCTCACAGGACTGAGTCTCAGGGACCAGAAGAGGTGCAGATGGGAAAGACAGGAATACTTCAGGGTCCAGAGACAGAAAAAGGCAAGGAATTTGGTGGGGATGAGGGAAGTGCATTGTCTGCACTGACTCAGCCTCTTCCTGAGCAATTAGGGAGCACTTGAGGACACCACAGGATACAGCGTAAAGCATCCACGAGCACTCACTCCTGCAGAAACCTCGATAATGCAGTTGTTAATTAAAGCAGAATTCAGAAGGACCTAATGATCCCTGTGGGAAATCCAACCCATTGAAATGTAAACGGACCATGTGGGTATCACTTTCACCCCTGGGTTCTGCTCAGGGAGCACAGACCATGCTGCTGCCTTCCTGGAGACCTGACAGCCACAGCTGCTCCCCAAGCTGTCTCGTGGTGGTCTGCCTTCCACCTCTGAGCTATAGAGCTGGAAAGGGCAAAGGGGGAATTTCAGCAAATTCCAGCTACAGCCAGTCCCTGGGGTGGGATCTGGCCTGGCTGCATTAATTTCATTGGGAAATACTGGGAAAGCACTGCAGCTGTTTCAATTCCCCTTGCAACACCCAGCTCGTGGCAGCCACACACAGCTCTCATCACATTCTCAGTCCTGGTGTAGCACAGGGACTGAGGCCACAGCAGCCTATGGGGCTCAAGGCCCCACTGGATCTCCTCTGGCTGAGTGAGCAAAGTCAATCTGATTTAAATGGATTAAGGCGGGGAAACAAGTCAAAGCAAGCTTGCCCAGAAGTAGCAATGAGGAACCTGAGGATCTGGTTCAGAAGGATTCAAAAGGTTGCAATTCCTGCTCTGTCTCTAATATTCACTGGCTTCAGTGTTGCTGATGTTGAGGTCACCATGAGTGATGAGCCGCAAAATTCATCTGTGTCTTGCTCTACACCCCAGACAAGCAACCACCTCCCAGGATGCCTGCAACACACCTGTCCCTCAGCATCATCTTTGGGCTGCAGTTTCCCAGCCAGATGCTTCCTGCAAATAGCACCAAGATGGCAGTGGCCAGGTGGGATGCTCCCAGCCCGGACTCCCTGCCATCATTCTGCTTGTCCTCTCTGCAACTCCTCCAGGGATTTCAGAGGGGATGGCTGGGGACAACTCAAAGACCTGTACAAAAGGCAGCCAATCAGCAATTTCCTTGACATGCCCTGCATGGTTTGGCATGAGAAAGATGCCTGGTGAAGCTGAACACTTAGTTCACCTGTGGACAAATCTACAAGCATATGGGACAAAACAAACCCTTGGGGGCTGCTCTCTGCTCTGTTGGCTCTTTGGCAATGGGTAGGGGAGACTGAAGTTCTTGGTTTGTTTCAGCTCTGGGACGGGCTCACTTTGGCCCCAACACAAGAGGACACTTGGGAGTAGGCAACAAAAAGGTAGAGAGGAAGCTCTGGACTGTGCCCTCTAGGGCAGAATGAATGCCAGGGGATAGCCAGCACTGGGAAATATCTTGGGGCAGGAAGGGTGAGAGCTCCTGTTGACCACCATCCACTTTCCCACATCCTCTCTGCTCTCAAGACAACAGCAGACCTCAGGAGAGCAGTGTTGTTGGAGAGAACACCAAAAAACACCTTGAAGCTTTGCTTGGAACCCAAAGCCCCTCTAACATCCATGCAGACCCAAAAGCAGCCATTGGCCCCCATGAGTGCAGCACAGCCCTGTCCTGCTGCTGGGCAAGGACCTGGATGGAAGGACAGAGCTGGTGTCCAGGTGAGCTTTGCTGGAGCTCCACCTGGCATCACAGCCCAGAGCACTCTGCTGCTAGCACAGCCCTGGAGCATCGTCTGCACCAGCTAATGACTTGAGCTAATCATTTGGCCTGGGCTCAAGACTTTCTTGGCTGCACTCCCTTTTCTGTCTCACCCGGCTGCTCTCTGCTGTCACTGAAGCCTTTCTGCTCCAGGGTGGCTGAGCTTTCCTAATTCTTTGCTCAGCTTGACATTGTTGCAACTTTCCTTCCTTCCCTGCAGACCGATTAGATTGCTAGGTGGGCTTTTATACAGCCATTACCCACCTAGTGCCCCAGCACATACTTCATCAACACTGCCTTATCTTTGCACAGAGCATAAGGTTTGCCCTGCCCAGGGATACAGCTGTGTGACTTCCTTTCTGCTGCTTCACTGCTGCACCACCTTAGACCTTCTTCACATCTCTTGTCCCAACTGGGGTCCATGGATTCAGCTCCTTTGAGAAGAAGCAGTTTTGGCTCCCACTGAGTGCTGCAGGTCACAGCTCATCACCTCTCACAGGGCATCTCCTCGGAGGTGTTTCCCTGGTGCCATCAGCACTGTGACCACCTGTTTCACACCTGCCTCGAGAGGCTCCCAGTAACCTGCCACCTTGTTTTCCTGGAAAGCAGCATTCAGCTATAAATCTGGAAGGGGAGTGCAAACACCTGTGTGTGTGTTGGCACAGGCACACATGGGGTTGCATTTGTGCATCTGTGCCCATGCTCACATGTGCCTCCCTGAGCAGGGGACAAACTCCAGTGTGCTTCCAGACCCTGTTTTTGTGGGTAAATTTTAGGGCAAATTAGAACACTGCCACTGGCATGTCCTTTTAACCTGTTTGAGCCTAATGTTCTCCTCCCATTTAAAGGGAAAAAGCCCTCCTGTGTGGTGTTTTCTTCCACAGCCACAGAGACACCAGGGCACATTTCACATTCTGGCTCACTCCTGCCATCTTCTCATGCTTAGCTGTTTGTGGCTGCAGGTGTATTCGATTGGACCTCATTTCTAGGGAATTTTTGCAACCACTCCACAATCCCCTGTCACCACAACCAGCACAAGGAGCTCATCAGAGGCCACTAGATGCAGTGTGTCCTCATCAAACACAGGGCTTCCTCCAGCCCTCCCACAGCACCCCCAACCTGACCCCTTGTATGCAACTGTCAGTCCCCAGGCTCCCAGCAAAGCCCAGTCCAGAGCACAGCCTCATTAACAACCTGTTTTATTGCTTTTATCCCAAAGCAGCAAGGAGCACAGAGCCCCTGCTTTGAACAAGCAGTGCACATCCAGGATGGGTCGGAGTTAGAGGGACAGGCTCAGTCGTGAGAAAAGATGCTGGGTCCAAACCAGTGTTGTGCCCATGTTTGCTGGCACCTGAGAACCCCTCACTGGGGACAGATGAGCAACTAGGGTGTCTCCACCTTGATGGGCAACGCAGCTACAGGAGAGGGAACTTGCATTGCTCCCCTGTCCCAGCAGCTCCCAGCCCAAGCACCCCAGGGATGCATCACACGAGAGCACTGTAAGAGCTAGAACCCAGGGATGATGGTGAGTGGGGCAGGAGAGCACCTCACCATGCAGCCCTTCCCACCCCACCAAAACCCATCACAACTGCCAGAACACGTGAGTTTGGTTATGAAGAATACACTTTATTTCCACACATCCTGTCCAAAAGCCGGTCTGGCAGACAGCAGCCTGGTCAATGTGGAGGAGGCAGCAGCAAGGAGACAGATCAGCGCCTGTCCCACGCTCAGGGCCGGTATCTTGGACTTCACAGTTACTTTACACAGTCTTAAAACTATAGACCTAAATGCCCTCTTAATAAAGCAGTCAAATCAGATAGGTACTTGGTAGAAACACTCAGCTACAAGCTTTACTCTAACAAACACACAGCCTTTGCTGATACTGTTAAGCTCTGCAAATCCTATTATTGCATTTATATGACTTAATAGACCTTTACTGACCAAAGTCCACGTTCAAAATCTCTGCAAGCAGATAGCAGTGTAGCTCTAGTACAGCCGTTTAATTTGCTCCTTCTCAGCGTGCCAGGGAGAGCGGGTTGCAAGCACAGGGAGGTACCACTTTCTCTCAGCCCTGTCCCAGGAGTCTGTCCCACCTCCCCTTGCAGTTTTACCTAAAGGTGCCCTCTACTTAGTGACAGCTCTCACTAAAGCTTTGGGATAGAACTGCTCTCAAATGGCTGCGGGACGTCTACAATTAATTTTACAAAATCTTCTATTCACTCACCTTCACAGCCCCTCACGTGTTTTTCACCATGTGGGCTTTTCAGATTTTGTAAATAAGTGTAAGAGAATTGCTGATGGCTTTTTTTCAGCAGGAAATCGAGCATTTGTCTTAATAGTGTCTGAATCCCTGACACAAGCAAAGCCAGGGAAAGAAAAGGGTAAAATTCCACTAAACTGAACAATTTGTTCTGATTTCATTGCAATTTTGTAGCCAGGGGAGCTAAAAGGGTGTAATTCCACTAAATTGAACAATTAGTTCTGATTTCAGGGAAATGTTGTACCTAAAAAAGAAAATTGAAAAAACAAAGGGACAAATTGTGACTATCTTTATCCAAACTACAATGCAACAGTGTACCATAAAATCTGAAAGATTGGAACAGTCCAGACACAGAGCCACACTATTAGCATTGTTACCCCAAAACTCTCCGCCTCAGCTGCTATTAATTACTCTGCAAAGAAGCACCCAGCAAGCAGCTCAAGTAGGACCACAGGATTTGGGACCTGCCTAGCTCCCAACAGCTTTGCAAGGCAAGAAGGAGCAAAGAGATGAGAGGGAAATAAAATGCAGCCATGGTTTATTTGGTAGAAAAAATAAGAGAAATCTTCCAGAAAATCTAGCCTGCAGCATAAAGGCTACTTTGTGAAGCGCAAGGAGACAGAAGTAAAGACTTTCAGGAAGGCTGAATGAAAGCACAGTTTTCAAATATAAATACAAATGTATCCCCCCCAAAAAAGTCATAGGAAAAGCATCCATCCTGCTAGGCTAAATAATTCCCCTTCAGTGGGAAGCCTGTCCACTTCCCTCTAGAGGCCATGGCTCAGCTCCCACACCCAGGTCCCCACTTATTTGGCCATGGGACAAGTGAGGACCTGGATGCCTGCTTTGCTGAGAGCACCCAGGCACTGCAGGTGCATGGGGGATCTCTGTGTCAGGCATAGCAGCAACAAAGAGGTTGTGGGGCAGAGGGAATCCTCCTCAGCCTGCCCCATCCCCGCCCTGGGGCTGGCGGGTGGGTGGGTGTGTGGTTTGTGTATGTCCATTGTCATTGCCAGGCCGTGGGTCAGTCACCAGTGGGAAGGCATCCGTCCTAACAAAGGCAAGGAGGAGGGGGTGAGATGCAGAGAGTCTCAATGAGATCATCCACCCCAACCAGAGGGCATTCCCTAGTGTGACCTGCCTTGTGCATCCCCAAGCACTGCCTTATCCCAGCAGCTCCAGAAACAAAATTAATTTCAAGGCTACTACAGACCAGGAGAGAGTTGTTCCCTAAGTGCCTCTATGCTCCAGCCGTGGCTCTGACAGCTCTCCCAGGCTTTGCACCAGGAGCTGAATGCCCACGCTTCCACACAGAAGGATCTAGAGTGGAGTGCAGCACCCTCCCTATACTGACCCTCTTCACCTACCTCTTCAGGCCTGACTTAGACCCGCTGCCGCCTCTGCTTTTTGGGTTTGACCCTGGGACGCAGAGTCTGCCCCCTCTTCTTGATCTTGTCACTCTTGGCCTTCTTGTCCAGGTGCTGCATCAACTTCTGGACAGCGTTGTCAGTGGGAGAGGCACAGATTTTCCTGTTCCGCTTGGTGGTGAACCTGGGGGAGCAGCAGAAACATTTTCTGGGGCGGGAGCAGTGGGAGGACAGGGAAGGGTTTGTCTGAAGCCAAACTGTTCTGAGTGGTCCTGGCTGCCACAGGGTACTCACACAACAGCAGAAAGCAAACATCCCGACTCGGGTCCCTGGAGGCGGTAGGATGTCACCACACCACTAGGGATGGCTTTCTGGCTGTGCTTCAGGCAGCAGTCCGAGGCTGAGCTTCCAATGCCTGTGAGCAAGGGGGGGATGTGGGATTTGGGATCATCAGTGAGTCAGGACTGATGACCTTCAGCACAGAATGCCAGCTGAGAGCACAGGGCTTGCTTGGTGTCAAGGGTTAGGGTGATCCTGGGCAGCACGTGGGGTTGGAGGCTCTCAACCCCAGTGCCCAGCTACAGGTCAGACCTGCACCAGGAATACAAGACACCATATTCGAGTGTGTTGGAGGGGAAACTGAGGCAGAGATAAATTCCTTGAAAAGGGACTAAACCTCATTATCCTCCTGTTCTTTCAATCTTGGGGTGCTGCTGCCCCACCAGCCACATGCACACAGACACACTCCCAAGCCAGGCAAGCACCACAAGCCACAGCCACAGGCTCACACACAGAGCCCCACACACACCTCCAAACCCCACACACTAATGCACCACAAGCACCACCCTCACCACCCGGCACCTGTGCAGACCCCACCGACCCCACACACCCTGCCCCATCCCAGCAGGAGCAGGCAGGAGCTCCTTACCCTCACCTTGAGCCTGGGTGATGAAGAGGGTGGTAGCCAGCAGCAGCAGCAGCAGCAGGAAGGGCCGGAGAGCCATGGTGCTGCCACAGGCACTGAGCAGAACAAGGCTTGGGAGCAGGACAAGACTTGAGAGCAGAACACGCACTGCTGCCTCGTGCTGAGGCTGCTCCTATTTATCTCTGGACTCCTTGCTTTCATTTTCGGACAGCCTGGCAGGCAGCCCACCAGCCGGCCAAGGGCTGGGCAATACAGAAGTAGAGGGTGGGGGATTCCTGTAAGCTGCAAGCCCCCCTTTACAGACACGTCCTGTCTCGTTCCCAGCTGCCCATCACGGCATGGGGTGCCAGGTGAGGGACGTGCTGGAGATACAGCTCCCATCACAGCTAGATGAGTTTGTAGGCTCTAGTTTCCTACACAGCCTCACAACCTGCCAGTACCTGCTCTCAGAGGGTCGCGTGTTTATTCCCATGAAAGGGATCCTGGAAGGTGGCCAAGCCTTCAAAGAAACCAAGGAGTCAACCTGTTCTGCTCCCCCACTTTGTAATTTGCTTTCAAGCCAAACCACCAACACAACTAATAGGTGAGAAGTGGCTCCGGGGGGGCCTCTTCCCCCTGAGCCCCCATCCATGGCTGGCTGCCTTGGGGATGACCCCAACTGAACAGAGCTGAATATAGCTGTAGGGCTGGGACGTGTGAGGGCTAGACTGCAATGGGGCTGGGGAAAACAGCACAGCCCATTATGTTTTGGTGCTGATATCAAATTGTGGGGAGCTGAGGGCGAGTGAGGACCTTGACTAGCTGAAAGAATGTGCTGACAAGGATGTGACAGCCCACAGCAGCATGACATGACCTTGTGCAGCTGGACATAGCTGGACAGATGGGGACGATGTAGAAGTGAACCCAGACAGCTGAACAGGACCCCACAGGAAATTCCTGTGGTGACAAAAGCCATCCAAAGAGATGGCCTTTATTACCGAACCAAGCCATGAGCAACTATTGTAACACCCGTCCTGCTGTGGGGAGAGAATGGTCAGACATTTTTCCGGCAATCACCAGAGCATGGACTGGAAGAGACCAATGATGGTGGTTTCACAACTGCTTTGGGCAACCTGTTGCAGTGCTTGATACATCCCCAAATTGAAAACATTTCCCCCACAGTTTAATTGGAATTTCCTGTGATGTGTCTAGTGTGGCTCCTCTCACCCTGCTCCAGAGCCCCTCCGAGAAGAGATGATGTACCAGCATCAGTCCAGCCTCCCTGAACAACCCCCATCAGCAAGAAGTTCCCCTTGTCATCTTTCACCACCCACTGCTAACAGCTCCTCTTCACCCACTCTGGCCTCCAGCTCCTTGGATAGCTCTGGTTCCAATGCTCAAGCCAGCTGTGTCCTGGGAGCCCCAGTGGAATGAACAGCCCTCATGGGGTCTAACCAATGACAGTGAGGTTCAAACTCCTTCGAGGGCACTGCTGCCTGAGAGCTGGCTTGTAACACCAGGACTTTCCATCAGTTCCTGATAATGACCCTGATAAATACTCATCAAGGACAATGAGTAACCATGGGGAAGAACAAAGTCCCAGCTGCTGCAGAAAGCAGAGATGTGTAAGGTGCCCACACTCTTGTTCCCCTCAACAGGGGGAAAGCAATGCTGGAGTCATGGATCACCAACAACAGCCAGCAGCCCTCTCTTGGGCCAGGAGACCAGCATTCCTCTGGGACTGCCTGGGGTAGTGTGCCAGGGCTGCACTCCTGGGGCTTCCTCCATCACTCATGCACAGAGATCCCGTTCAGAGGGGTACCCACATGTTCAGCACACAGACAGGGGGAGACAGCTCCCCATACACTCGTGCAACACAGAGGCTGCTGTGAAGTCAGGCAGCAGAGCCTGGGGCAAGCAGCAGGCACGGGACACAGGCAGTTGCAGGTTGTCTGCAGGTGCATGTCCCCGGGGTATTTGGCAGCATGGGGAATGAGTCCCTGGAGGCATCCTGTGTGCTGTCACTCATCCCACTAATCCCAAAGCATTGGTGGCATCAGGACGGGGCAGAAAAAGGAGAGCCATGCTGGTACTTGGTGCCTTTACACCCTTACCTCCCCCGACAGCAGTGCCTGTGCTCACAGAGGAGCCCAGGAGAGCTCTGTAGTTCCAGCACAGAGCCAGGTTCCTTCCTTGCCCAGTCTATGTCCCACTATGGCAACAAGTTCATGGGAAGTCCCTGGCTCTCTGAGTGTTTTGAAGACACTGCAGCAGCAACCTTTGGCCAGAGGCCAGCCCCAAACACAGTCTGAGCTGCTGAGCAGGGGTAGGGCACGTGTTTCCCTTCCCAAAGGCATCAGTCTTTGGTAATTCCCTGTTGTTGTGACTTGCACCTTTAACAAAGCATCCGGATGAGCAGACTTTCATTCTTTCCAGGGAAGGTGGTTGGAGAGGTCCCAAGAGGGAAAGGGGTACTTGGCAACTGCAGATGCATCTGCATGCTTGAGCAGCAGGCCCCCTTGGAAATCAGGCTGGGGATCCATGCCCTGCCTCCCCTTCTGCCTCCCTTCCTTCAGAGCATCCCCCTTCACTCCTTCCTCTTGATGTGCCTTACTCTGTCACCTGTTCCCCCAGCCCAAGGAGAAAGAAGGGAGCTTCTGACAGTGAGAGATGAGTGAGCATCCCTGTTTGCAGGGATGACTGAACTTTTGGGATACAGAGGAACTGACAGGAGGGGAGAGAGGATGAAGACAAGGCTTTCTAGGAGTCTCACAGACCAGCAGCATCTAGCAGCTGGCCAGGCACAATTTCTTGCACATAACCCATTCCTCATTCACCTGGGCTCCTGCAGTCACCACCTTTTTACATAGTTCATAGGTACAGGATGGATGCAGACACAGGGAAGGATACAGAGACAGGCAGGATGCCCTCTGAGGTGTCTCCACTGTGGAGAATCCCTCTCTGAACACAGGGTCTGTGTCTGACACTGTACAGAGACATTGCAACAAGGCTTTGCACGATGATGCCTCTAGCTATTCCCATGCTCAGGCAGCTCAGCTCCAGCCTTTTGTATCCCTGTGCTGGAGGAACCTCTACAGTGGCAGAGGGGAGAGGGGAGGGTGTCCTAGGCAGAGACTGTGGTGCCCCCACACACAGAGTGCACAGAAGCAGTGGGACCATAGCAAAGGTCATTTTCACTGTGGCAGTTTGTAGGGGTTCTCTCAAGCCTCTAAACCAAATGCTTCCCAAGTTTGCACCCTGCACCAGAGCACCAGAGCTCCAGGGCCTGGAGTTCATCTGTGGATTACTTCCCTGGTTTCTAGCATCACAGTTTTCCAGTATCTCAATCCATATTTCCAGGAGATCCATTCTCCTGAGCACTCAGGCCTCTGCTCATCAACACCTGGGCTGACCATCAGCCCTGTAGAAGCTTCCAGCTCTATCCTACTTAAGCAGATTGTAGTGTCTGCTTCTCAGGCAGCTCGGGGCTGCAATCAGAGGTTCCTCAAACTGAAGGCATCAAGAGGGGCCAACCAATGGCACTGGGAATTTCCAAATCCTTGTGTATGCTGCCTCCAAGTTACAGTCGCTGCTGACAGGAACAGGGTCGCATAGCTCAGTTCAACCCACTGACCAGCAAATTCCTTCCTGCAGAGGCCCTGATTCCCAGGACCCAGCACAGAGGTAGTTTGCAAAGCCCAATGTGGAAAACCCCCGTGCCTGGGAAGGGGAGCAGGCTGCCAGGCATAAACATATAGAAATGTTGAACAGTGATACATTCCTTGGGATGCGGGAAAGAATTGCTGGAAGCTGAGGCACACGAGCCGGGCAGGCTGCCTGCTGGCTGCTGCACTGTCCCAGCCTTCAGCGAGGCCAATGGGAAGAGCAGGCTAAGGACAACATGCTGAGAAGGGCAAGGAAACAGCTCCTTGGGACCGCCTGGGTGCTAAAGCCAGCTGGGCTGGGAGAGGGTCTTCAGCCTTGAAAAGTTTGCCCCACACACACTCTCATTTCCCCAGATGGAGACTTGATTTGCCAGCCTGGTGTGGGTTAACCCTTTGGTTGCTAGCATGACTGCATAGTGTCTCAGGCTTAAGGCAGGACACTGAAAATGTTGAGGGGCTAAGAGAACAGGATGATAGGGACCTGAGCAGATCCTGTGCCCTGGAACAGTGCTCTCTTCCCATGGAATCCTCCGCAGGATGTGCAGTGCTGCACACAGTGCTTGCTCAGACCGAAAATCAAGTGACTGGGCAAGTTTTGTGTCCCCATGGAAAACACATGATCAACATTGCTCAGTTCTCAGCCCTCCCGATCAGGGCACATGGGATCCTTTTGACTGTGGCTGTTGTGAGAGTGCACTGTGCCACCAGAAATTATAGGGGAGATGGCTCAGAGCCTGTCCCTCTGTGGCATGGTGGAGACCTACATGGAGCAGTCAAAAATTGTGTCAGAAAGGGAACAAGGCAGAGAGTGAGAGATACTTCAAGAGAGGTTCAACTTGTTGTTTGCACAATCCTCCAAAAACAGTGTCCCTCTCAGCTAGTCTTCATCCCTTCCACCAACCACAGGTACAACCCTCTCTCTTCCATCAGTACAGGAAGTACATCAATACTCCATCCAGAAATCCCATGGGTCCTCGTATGGAAGCGTAAAACTCAGTGGAAAATACTGGCGCCAACCCAGCCTTCACTGAAAGTGGAGATGTAACAAGTCATAAATCCTCTCACAGCAAAGCGAGCAGCGTCTCCCAAAGCAGGGCACGGCGTGTGCCAACCAAGAGGGAGCTCTGGGCGGTGGGAGATGGGTGGGTTGGACAGGCACTGTCTGGGATGGGATGCACTTCGTGCAAAGGAATCACTCTGGAGTGTGAATTCACCAAGACTTGAGAAGCTGCTGGGAATAAAAGCTGTCTGAGTGTTTTTGGAGAGGAAACTGCTCCTTCTCTCTTGGGATGTCTGACTTTGACACCAGGCAGAGCCTCTCTGCAGGCACCCAGCAGCCCACACTGCCCCATGCTTCTGGCACGAGCTCGTCTCCCTGGGAGCTTGAACCAGAGGAAACAGCAGCTGACACATTCAGTGAGTTCATCAGTGGGGTGGCAGGGGGCTGTGTGTGTGGAGGAATCTAAGACAGCCAAAGGGAAATGAAGAACAACATGAAGAAGGCTCTGGAGATTTTGCAGAAGATATTACATCAAGCCATAAAGTAGGAACTAGATACGCTTCAGCCAAGACTGGAAAACACGAGAGAAGAGCTCTGCTCCTTTTAGTGGCCCAGCCAGACACCCCAGCCAAGGAAGCAGCTGCCAAATGCCCAGGCAGCAGTAGAAAAGGCAAACAGCAGAGAGAAAGCAAAAAGAAAGGAGATGAAGCCCCACATCAGGGGGATGTGTCAGGCACCAACACCAGGCAGAGACCCACCATGCTGCTTGCCCATTTCATGGGCCATGGGCATCAGGACTTGGCACCAAGGAGCACCATTGTCAGGAGGGCACCTGAATAGTCATTGGCCAAGTTGTTCCCAGCAGCCTGTGTGGAAAGGAAACAGCTGCTGGAAGAGAGGGAAATTCTTTTCCTGCATGGATATAGTTAAAAGGTAAGAAAATGTCACATACTCCAAGCTTAATTGTAACTGGCCATGATTCAGAGCAGTAGGGCAGAACAACAGAGCCTTCAGAACTTGGCAACAGCTGGCTCGACCATGAGGCTAATGCTAGAAAACATGAGGAGTGACTTGATGGTCATTTTGGCACCAGCCAAACACGATTTACACAGAGGCGACAGCCTGCACCCCCTAGGAGACCTGCACGATGCAGAGCAACCTCCTCCCAGGCACACACAGAGCAGCGACTGACCCAGGAACACCAAGGACCTGGGGAGCCAAGACTGGCCATGCAACCTGGCCATCATCAGATGGGTGTGTCCAAGGAGATGCAGAGGACACATGCCTAAACACATTGGGAAAAACATTGTTTGGAGCTGGGACACTGCTCGAGGCAGCACATCCAGACAGCATCTGTGGTTCAGCAGGTGGCTGCAGGCAGTGTGTGAGGGGTTGGGAATAGTGCAAGGGGCTGGAAATTCCCTTTGGGGATGGAGATCAGGCAAGCATCTGTTGACAGCAAGGGAGGCCTGCCAAGGCCCTACAGATCCTGCAATGACAGCTCCAGAAAAGTCACCCAGACAGTTTGAAAGATTGTCTTTGATGGTATGTGGCTCGGGCTGCAGGTCAAAGGGTGGACATACCATCATACCCACTGATGAGCTGCATCCCAGTGCCTTGGCAGCAGAGCAGACCATGCCTGCTGCAGAGATCTGGAGCGGATTCATGGCTGGCAAACTGAGAACAAGTGCAGGCCTTGCTCCATGTCCTCCAAAACTGGCTGACTGTGGTCACAGTCATAAACTCCCCACCAAGAATACCACAAAGGTTGCAGCCCAAATTTCCAGCTGTGCAGGATGCTTCTCAAAGACTGAAGACACCTGTGATAGTTGCCAGCATTGTAAACCCCACATGGTGTCCCCAAGGCAACATTATATGGGCAATAAAGAAGTTTGTGAGACCAGTTGGTATGGTTGGCATTTATCAGTAGACAGGGAGTGCACCCTCAGGGCACGTTGCCAGGAAAAGTGTAGATATCTTATCCCTGGCAGTGTTCTAGGCCAGGTTGGATGAGGCTCTGAGCAACCTAGTCTAGTGTAAGGTGTTCCTGCCCATGTCAAAGGGGTTGGAATGAGATGATCTTAAGAGTCTTTTCCAACCCAAATTATTCTGCGATTGTATAATTCTATGCTGCTCTCCCCATTGCCTGCAGCTACCTCCCATGGAACAGCAGATCCCTTACACAAATACCACAGCCCCTAAAGCCCCTCAGGACACAGCTCTGGCAGATGTGGCCTATCCCATTCTCTTGAGTTTCTCTCTCCACTCAGCAGGGAGATGCAGCCAGATCAAAATCTCCCCATGGGTTTTCAGACACAAAAACTGTTCTGCCTGTTCCCATATCTTCCTGCTCTTAGGTTCAAGGCTGAGTTGGGCAAAGCATGTCCCACCAACAACAGGGGACAAGGGAGAATGGCTTCAAATGGAAAGAGAGTAGGTTTAGATAAGATACTAGAAAAAAAACCTTTACTCTGAGGGTGGTGAGGCATGTTGCCCAGAGAAGTTGTGAATGTCTCATCCCTGGAGGTGTTCAAGACCAGCTTTCATGAGGGTCTGAGCAGCCTGGTCTAGAGGAAATGGAAGGCCCATGACAGGGGGGTTGGAATGAGATGGTCTTTAAAGTCCCCTTCCAACCCAAATTCTGTGATTCTATGAATTCACAGCCATGGGGTGACACAGCCTTAGCTTAAAATAGGCTGATGAGCTGTTGTGGGTTAACCCCAGTAAGCAGCTAAACATATGGCTCACTCACTCCCTGCCAAGTAGAGTGGAGGAGAGAATGAGCAGGGTAAAAGTCAGAAAACTCATGGCTTAAGATAAAAGAAGATTTAATAGGTAAAGCAAAAGCTGCATGCACAAGAAAAACAATATAAGGAATTAATTCACTTCATCCCATCAGGAGGCAGGTGTTTACCACTTCCAGGAAAGCATTCATCATGCTGATGAAGTAAATACTTCATCACGTGTGGTGGCTGTTTGGAAAGACAAACACTGTAACTCCAAAAACTTACCCTTCCTCTTTCTTTCCCCCACATTTTATTGCTGACCACAACACCATTGGGCTACACCTTTGATCTGTTTGGGTCAGCTTTCCCAGCTGTGTCCACTCGCCACTCCTCATGCACTCCAAATTATAAGAAAGGCATTGAGACTATGCAAACACTGTTCAGCAATAATAAAAACACCCCTGTGTTATCAACACTGTTTTTGATCACAAATGTAAAACACAGCACCATATGAGCTATTGTGAAGAAAATTTACCCTTTCCTGACAAAACCAGTACTATCTTCACCCCTTATTTGTACCATTTCACCCATTTAGGCTATGTTCACATCCCACACCACCCAATACCTCTATATTAAACTGTCTCCTCTCCTGTTTCCCATCCTTTGATTTATAAACAGGCATTAATCCTTAGCCTATTGGCCATCCGGGTAAAACATCTACAGAATGACCAATGGATTAACTTAGTCCATGACTTTGGGCTCCATCTGTTTTGATGGTCACTGGGACAGGACAGGAAGTGTGTTGGGTGGAGTTACTGGGCACCAAAGCTGGCTCAGATGGGGTCCCTGCTGCACTTGCACTGCTTCTTGTGAGGCTCATCCTCCACTGGCTCAGGGATTCCTGATACAGAAATTCCCACCACATGCAACTCAAATCCCAGGTTATCACAATGCAAGGTGACAATTTCCACCCCTGGTCTCTCAGGGCGTAATGCTGTGATGAACCCCTCTCCTTGCTGCTGAACTCATTCATGGGCCACAATCCCTTTAGGGGAGAGCCTACTGTGATATGCAGATATTTATGGCCCCAAAGGCTTGGAGGTGTTCCAGCATGGCCTCATCCATGGACACAGATGCTTCATTGAGTGCCTGCTGCACCATGGCCACAGACACCTTGGAGTGCACCACATCCACACTCCAGAGACTCCATGTATGGGTCACACTGGATCTCGTGCCTGCCCAGTGCAGCAACACAGCAACAGTAGTGATGCCATGGCCACCTGCCAGCCCGAGCCCATTGGCATGGATGTTATCAGAATGTTCCCAGGCACAGCACAGGAAGGTGACAAGCTGCACAGCACTGCAGCAAATTGCTAAAGCAAAAAGCAGACACTGAGAAGCACTAGGGTCCAGTATTTATATTTATATTTATATTTATATTTATATTTATATTTATATTTATATTTATATTTATATTTATATTTATATTTATATTTATATTTATATTTTTTATATTTATATCCAGTATATATATCTGATAGTCCAGTATCAGGCAAGCAAGCCCCATGGCAAACACAGGAGCTCTGCCAACTGACAGATAAATAACAATACAGATGTAAATTCAGTCTAACACACTCCAATCAAATCCGTCATTATCTCAAACACTTTGGCACTTGGGTGCCAAAAAGGCCTCCATCCCAGACAAAACTGGTACATCTGCCATATGTCACAATTAATACCTTCCCATTCTATGGTTAGTGCTTCACATTCCAACTATGACCATGATGCTGTGGAAGCCTTAGGTAACCATGAACTGCAAGAGACAACCTTCTCCTGCCACTGAGGTCAAGATACAACAGTCAGGGACATTTAATTTGATAGACATGAAGGATGGGAGCAATGGTTAGGTTCAGTCTGTCTGACCACAGGCCAGGAGCTATCATCAACATGATCAGTCAAGTCCACTCCTCTTCTGTAAGCATGGCCCAGACAGCCCTGCTGTCCATCAGTATGTTCACTATCAATAATTTCAGTGGCCAGAACAACCCATATTTATAAAATGTGTGTCTGCCACAACCACTGGGGAATCACAAATACGGCATTAGAGTTGATGTGCCCTTCTACACACAAGCATCACGGGGGACTGCTGACATCACCCAGCTTTGGAGTCAACTTTTCAGGAAAAAAAGGAATAAGCATTGAAAAAAGATGAGGTGGGACACACCTGAAGGATGGGATAACATGCAGAAAGACCTGGACAAGCTCTAGAAGCTTGGGAACCTCATGAGGTTTAAGGCCAAATGCTGGTGCTGCACGAAGGTCAGATCAACCCCTGGTATCAGCACAGGCTGGGCATGAACAGACCCAGAGCAGCCCTGCCATAAGGACATTCCCCAGCCATGGCACTCACAGCCCAGAGAGCCAAACGTGTCCTGGGCTGCATCCAGAGCCCCGTGGGCAGCAGGGCAGGGAGGGGATTCTGCCCCTCTGCTCTGCTCTGCTGAGACCCACCTGGAGCACTGCATCCAGAGCTGGGGTCCAGCGCAGGAGGGACAGGGACCTGCTGGAGCAAGCCCAGAGGAGAGACACAAAGATGATCAGAGGGATGGAGGATCTCCCATATGAGGAAAGAGCTGGAATTGTTCAGCCTGCAAAAGAGGGCTCCAAAGAATTGTGGATTTCCAGTACGGGAAGGGAGCCTAACAAGGAAGATGGAGAGAGACAAGAGCATGTAGTGACAGAACAAGGGAGAGTAGCTTCAAACTGAAAGAGAGTAGGTTTAGGTTAGATATTAGGAAGAGGGTGGTGAGACAGTGGCACAGGTTGCCCAGAGAAGCTGTCAATGCCTCATCCCTGGCAGTTTCAAGGCCAGGTTGGAGGGGGCTCTGAGAAACTTGGTCTAGTTGAAGGTGTCCCTGCCCATGGAGGAGGGTGTCTGGAGCAAGATGATCCTTAAGGTCCATTCCAAGCCAAACTATTCTATGATTTTGTGCTTCTGGCTCATATCCAAGCAAGATCCTCTGTTTATGGCACCAGGGAAGCTTTAATAAATGTCTTTGATGGGTAGGAGATTGGTGTGCTGACTTCACAGGTACTCAAACACATGGATTTGACCCATTACAATATTCATCAAGCCTATTTGCCATCTCAAAGCTGCAGGGCCAGGCCAGAGAGCTGTAAGCAGCTCTCCCTCACTCTAGCCATGGCAAACAGTCTGCTCCCCACAGTAACTGTGATTATGAGCTGTCTCATGGGTGCATCATCCAGTTTCTGTGATAAACACTCCACAGAAGAAGAAACATCAGATACAACTTCCATCTAGTATCACAAGGAAATCCTACAAAGGGCAGGTAGGACTTACAGCTTTCCCAGGGAAGGAGAGCTGGTGTCATTTGTAGAGATGGAAGAATATTTCTGTAATATCCCCAGACAGCCCAAAGCTCCTCAGGTGGTGCCATCAGGTCAGAGCTCAGGATGAACCTGAAACAAATGTCCATTGTACCCCTGTGCTCCCAAATCTTGAGCAACTTCTCACTCCACAGGACAAACTTGTCCTGGAAAGAGGATCTTACCTGGAAAACAGTGAGGCAGCTGGCATCTCTTCCAAAGAAGAGCCCAAATCTTTCCCCTCTAAACTGGAAAGATGAAAGAGAAATCTGCTTTGGCCTGTCTGGGACTTCCCACAGGCCAGAACTGCTCTGTCCTGATGGACTGGTGTGTTCTGTCTCCATCCTTGTCATATGTGTCCAGAGCCTTGGCAGGCAGACACTGTCAAGAGGTCACCCAGCTTCTGGCCCTACAGTTTTTCCCTTGCTGTAAACAGCCACTTGTGTTATCCCCAGTCCCAAAGGGAATTTCCATCCCTTCTCACTGCTCCTGGACCATTACACATTTCCAGCAGCCACCCACCAAACTCCAAAGCTCAGCTTCTGGCTGGCTCAGCACTTTCTCTGTGGGCTGGTGGGTGTCTCTTCTCTTCTGTCTCCCCTTAGCCAACAGCTCCCTGTGACACATGGGGCCCCTTTGCTGAGGATGACTGAGCTGATCTCAACACACCCAGGGCTGTTGTGGCACGTTCCCACCAGACAGAGGGACATCCCTGAGCATTCTGGTCTGTCTCTGGTGGCCCAGCTGATGGGTATCTGAACAAGCCCAAGAAGCCCTGCACTCTGCCCTGAAGGTCCAACTCCGCATCTTAGGAACAGGGGTCCCGTTCCTTCCTCCCCCTATGGGTCTTGCCCCAACACCTTGGTTGCAGAGCAGACCCTACAAGTTGCAGGAGTCTGGAAGAGCTCAAGGTTGCCAAGATGTGATTCAGACCAAATTATGCCCCATGTATCCCACCAATAAATGATTGTGCTTGTAATCAGGACGGGAATTTTGTACTCCTAGAAAGATCACAAGGGTCATGGCCCTAATTCCCATCTGCACAGGGCTCTGTTCCAGTGCTGAAGGTTTCTGTGAGAGTTGCCAGCATTGCAAAACAGCCTCCTTGGAGGGAGAGCAGGAAGATGTATACACTAGGAGCGGAGGACTGTGTGCCATTGCAGTGTCAAAAGCTTTGGGGATGTTCCTGTTCTCTCTGAATTCACCCTGTACTCCCACCTCTGGAAGCCAGACTGCTGTGGAGCTCTGAAAGCCCAGAGCCTGTTCCCCTGCTGAGTTGCATGCTAGCTGCCCAGAGTAAGGACATTTGCACTAAAATCCTGGGAAAACAAATTTGTCTTCCCTCCTCACTGCACAATGTAGCATGCCTTCATGATACAACAGCCAAAGTTTTGTGGCCAGAGATGAAAACTCAGTTTTGAAGAGAAAATCCAGAGCAGAAGACGCAAGGAGAAGAGCTCAGAACATCTCCTGCTGCTTCTGGATGGGCATGGACAAAGGTCATGGTCATCTCTGATGCTGGCAGTATTGTGGGGTTTAGAGCTCCAGATCAGGAGCTTCAAGCCCCATGCAGACAACCCCTCTCCCCCCAGTCATCTCATGGGTCCAGAATCATGAAATGGCTCCACATGCCTTTTTGACAGCCGAATTTCCTTTGGAGCACTACCTGTGTTTTCCCTTCCAAACAGCAGGACCCCGGCAGAGACACATCTGCCCTTGCTAGAGGAGTGACAGCACTCAGGAGAAGGAAATGAGGATGCAATCCTTAGCACAGCCACAATGCAGTCTGACAGGATACCCCAAACACACCTGGCATGAGAGACTCCCTCCCTGCTGCTGCAGAAGTTGTGTGACCATCTCAGCTGCCTCACCCTGTGCCAGAACAGCACGAGCGTATATAAAGATTGGTCAGATTTGGGGAGCAGGACTTGGAGCACAAAAGCAAAGGTGCTTGAAAACACACAAGACACACTCCACTCTCAAAATAGGGAGACTGGCACAGAGAGATGTCCAACCTCACACCTCTGCCTGTCTCCAGCTTCTCATGAAAGTAAACTCTGTTCAGAGTACCCCAACAGGAGCCCAACATGTCACCATCAAACCCATGACACTAACCCAATCTCCTCCCAGTCTCTCATGAAGTGCCTTTTCACCTTCCATCCCCATGTTGTTAGCTTCTCTCTGCCTGGGATAATAGATCTTCCTGGAAACGAATGACATTTGCAATTGCCCACGTATCACAGGGAACTAAAAAATTAAGCATTTCTTAGGAATAACGAGCCTGAGTGGAGTGTGCAGCTGAGATCGCACACAGCCGCTTTGGCAACAGCTCTTCAAAGATAAGGGTAATGCTCCAAACATCCAAGCAGCTCTTGGAGGTCAAGTTGTTCTCCCTTCCCACTTGATGTTATCTGCCTTACGATCTACTGGGTCACACAGAGACTTGCAGAAAAAACTCTGTCTTATTTAAAAAGTTTTGATTTCCAGAGACAGCTTGGGTGAGGCACTTGCCTCACCAGACATGTGCAACATCTTTCTAGTCACCCCTGTACCCCTGTCAAATACTGGCATAACATATTCTTCTAAATCTTCTGGAAATTCCCGCTGTCCTGAGACTTGGCTGATGCCTGTCCTCATCATGTTTTGCTGAAATAGACATGTTATGTATGCTAAAGAAAGTGATGCAGGACATTAGAAGAGCTTTTCTCAGGTGAGTGCAGGCTGTCTCTGACACTGTACCCTCAAAACTCCCTTTAAGGACCTCCCTGAAATACTGTGCTGGGTTCATCCACCTCCACCACAGTCCCTGAACAGTGAGACACTCCAGAGTGCTTGCCAAAAAGACATGGCTGCAGAAGGCCACAGCTGGTGGAACTGCAGCCCAGGCCCACCCCAAGCCCACTGGGGAATTTGCAGCATCTCTTGTGGACCTCCATGAAGGCAGCAACACCTCCTGCCCCAAAGTAATCACAGTGGTCTGTGATCTGCTCTGTACAGGGTTAAGACTGAGCAGCCCACTGGTCTCCAACTTTAAACACCAACCCATTTAAGTAAAAGCCCAGACAAATAAGAAATAAAGGGAGATGTGGTACTCACACCTTCTTCTGTCCTCATTTCCCATCCAGGGCTCTCGCGCCCCTCCATGGATGCCAGAGCACCTGCTGGGCAAACACACTACCTGCTCCCTTCTCCCACTCCAAGGATGTCCCCATTAAGAGCTGTCCTTTCAGTCCCTTGGCACTAAACTCTACACTGCAATTTCTGAGAAGCTTTGGATCTCACATATGTTTGTCCCACTTCCCTGGCTCGCCAGCTGCCCAGCTGTTCCTTTCCATTTGAGCTAATCACAGAGATTAAGGCAAAGACCCAGCCTGGAAGGTTTGCAAACACTTCCAGCCTGTTTCTGCAAGCAGCTTTTCCAGTCACATTCGGGCACAGAAGCACATGGGCTAATAAACACTGTGGCATCTATGAAGGGAATTCCCAGGAAGGGTTTGGTGCTAACCCAGGCAAGTTAGCCACCAGCCTGGGGACACTGCAAACCATAGGGTGAGCAGCATGCCCCTCCTCAAAGGGGAAGAAAAGGGAGACAGCAAGTCTGGGGCAAAGGTGTCAGAGCTGTCAAAATAGATTCATGTCCATAACACATCTCACCAGAAGCCTGGGCCCCAGTGTCACGTGTCCCACCAGGAATTCTGCCTAGCTGTCCCCTCCATCCGCCTGAGCACATTAACATGCTCACCCCTCAGGGAGGGGGCAGCCCACTATCATTCAGGGCTCAGTGGACCTGAGCAGGGCAGAGAGGAGCCTCCATCACAGTTCTTCCAGCCAGATTCCTCTGTCCTTGTGCCTGGAGGCAGTATATGCTGCCTGGAGCTGTTCATTGTTTGATCAGCAGCCTTCAAATCCTTGTGGCCCAGAGACCCCAAGCCAACACCACAGAGAAGCCATCCTGCATCCATCCAGCTGTGTGTGGCAGCTTCTGCAGCCTCCCCCTGAGTCAAAGCCTCTGTCCCTGTCAAAGGCTTTCCTCTCTCCTCAACAAGCTTGAGGGTTCACTCTGGACCCTCAGACCATCTGTATGTTTGCCACTCCCTAAAACAAGCAGCTTGCAGCTGGCCTCGCTGTGACTGCACAGAGAAAGAAGGGAGTGCAGCCATCTGGGGCTCCTGATGGACTGCAGTATAGGATGAACAGTAGAGAAACATGACCCCTGAATCCTGAGGAACAGACACAAGGGGAGGAAAGAGAAGATAGGTGCTCCTGTAAGAGGGGCTTGTGGTTGAATTGTGATGTTTTCTCCCAGCATGGTGCAGAAGGACCCCCAGTATTGCTGGTTTGGGGGGAGGGAGACATTTCTTTGGGCAGTTTGCCTGTAAGAGCATGACAGTGGGATAAAATGCTCTGCGCTGATGTCCACATGCTTTGGGGACACAGAGTGGCTGATATGCTGACACCAGAGCAGGAGCAGAGCTCACAACCCATTTCCTGCCAGTGCAGGGACTTGAACAAGCCTGACAAGCTCCAGGCATGTTGAATGAGGAGGTCTGTCCTTCTCTCCTTCCTGCCACCAACCCCCTCACTCTCCCCAAGGCCAGCACAACACAAGGCTGGGGGAATTTACATTTGGCCTTGATTGCAGCCATGCCAGGACCTCCCCTGCCTGCCCATGAGTAGCTGTGAAGGCTGGCAACAGGCAGTGCTTGTGCTGTTGCCACACACGAAGCTCAGGCTAAATACAGACGGATTTTGGCAGGGCACAAGGTGACCAGAGATCTCAATGACCCAGATGCAAGGACCCCGAGTGCCCCATCTGTCTCAGATACAGAAGATCCCCTCCTCAGCTTGTCCAGCTGTTCCCAGTGTGATGTCTTCCAGGCATGAGAACCCAAAGTTTTGCCGGTAATACAAACAGAACAACTTGGACTCAAAACATGGTCAGTTCAACCAGAAACATAGATCAGATTTAGAGGGGAGATTTTGAGACAAACAGCTTAATTAATTAAACTGAGGAACACAATCAGAGGAAAAAACATTAAAAGTCCTTGCAATTGTTTTTTTTCTATTTTTCTTGGGTTTGCTTTTTTTTTGAATAAGAAGGTTCCTGAAAGCCATATGGGTAAAAGTTGAAAAACATGGGTTTTCCAGTCAGGAGAGATGCCAGAGGAGCACTAAGGACCCCAAAATGGCCAGGGGACACTGGGAACCCACAACACTGATGGATGCTCTCTCCCTGAGCCATGGAAAGATAGATGACAGCTTCTTGCTAGCTGGGAGGACAAAATCATCCCAGAGAATCACAGCGACATGATCAGATAGAGTAGCTTTTTGGGTTACTAACTGTCCATGGATGAAGGGTGAGCAAGATTAAATGTAGATGGAGGAGAGCACACAGGCATGACTTCCCAACTTAGCGACTTTTGTGACTCTTGGGAAGAGACAAACTTCAGTGACCTTTCTCTTTGTTCCTTTTCCCTGATGGTTTCTCCATAGCTGCAGCCCCTTGCCTCTCAGCCAAGAAGCCAGGGATCACCTGCAGCTTCAGAAGACTCTCTTGTATTGGTTCCCCCTGTTTTATTACTGCAGAGTGGCAGTGTTGCCCTGAAGTGATGCTCAGGATGCAGTGGCACCACTGTAACATCCCTGCATGTGCTGTCAGATTGTCTGCACGCTCTGGCCTGGCTCTGGCTCTGTTGCAGGCCTCTGAGCCAGGCCAGCTAATGCCAAGCTAAGTGCATGGGGGCAAGCAGAGCCAGGGACCATCCTCGAGGGATGGGAGAATGTGGCCACTCCATCCAGGGATGAGAGAGCTCAGCCCACAGCTCTCCCTGCCAGCTGGCCACAGTGCCTGGTGGCTTTGTTGTGCATATTTAATCACCCCATCCAGACACAGCAGTTCCTTCATTAATCACTGATGAACACAGGTCCCACCAGATGCTGAGACAGCCCAGACATCTTCCTTGCCCTGTGCACCCTACCATTCCCTGATTTACAACCTCCTTCCTCTGAGGCGTAGGCGTAACCTCAAGCCCCACTCCATTCCTGATGCAGATGTCAGCATCCCACTGCTTTTTCCCCTAGAAGGTAGCTCTGGCTGCCAGCACCCAAGCAAATCAGCCCCCAGCCCTTCTCAGGACCCCCAGCCCCACATCATACTCAGAGCCTTGTCCCACTTGGCCCTCTGTATGAGGCCAAAGCATTTGCAAGTGTTTTCCAAGCAGCTCCATTAATTTCCCCTCTCCCATCTCCTTTGGAGCTGGCAGAAGAGCATGTTGGATGAGTCTGAATCCAGAAGGATATGATTGAAATTGGCTTTATTTCTTATCCAACTTGTCTGACTCCTTATGCTGTTTGGTCCTGCTTTTCTCCACCAGCTCCAAGAGTTTTGTGCTCCAAATAGGTCCTTGCCAAGGTCAGTTCTCCTCTGGTCTCAGACCAAGCACCAGGGACTGGTGGTAGAGCAGATCTGAGGTAGAGCAGGCTGTTCTCCCACCAAGTATCCAGCTTTCCCCTACCCCTCCTTCAGGCTAATGTTGCACAGGACCACTTTCAGTTGCTGGTCTCCCCAGACACCTTCCTACACCTCCATGGACTGACAAATCCACCTCAGGAACTCGCAGACCAAACAAAGTCTCAGATCCAACCTTCCATACCCAACAGGGGCAGCAGTGGGATCAGGGAATCATAGAATCATTTTGGTTGGACCAGGTTGCACAGGATGCCCATCTGCATCTTGACATCATCTAAGGCTGGAGATCCTTCCAGCTCTCTTCTCTTTTCTCTCTCTTCCTCCTCCTCGAGCATATGACTGTGCCCATGGGAGTTAATTTTCCTTAGTTAGGTAGATCATCCTCTCTCATGCCCCTCACTGTACACCTCCATTGAACACTTGGCTCCATCTTCTCAATAATCCACTCATAGTTGTTGGGGAGCTGTTCTTGGATCTCCTCCAAAACTTCCCTTCTCATAGGTGGAATAGCCCAGCTCCCCAGCTTCTCTTTAGGGCAGGAATTCCAGGCCAAGCCATTTTAGTGGCTTCTGCTGAACTCACTCCAGTTTATCAATGTTTCTTCTGTACTGAGGGGGCTGGAACCTGAACACATTACTCAGATGTGGCATGAGAGGTCAGCAAAGGAGAGCAATCACTTCTTGAGATCAGCATGAAAGAGTTGAGCCCTTCTGCCTTTTATCAGTTCAGTGGTGTTGCCAAAATGATTGGTCTGAAAGCCTTGAAATGATGGTCAACTTTTGTGTGTTCAAAAAACCTGTGAGTGATGTCCAGCATACCTGCAGTCCCATGTTTCTATGTTGCCCAAAACTTCACAGGGCAAAGCAATGGAGAAGGTCTTTTGCAGACAACAGATTCAGAAAAAAAAAAAAAAAAAAAGGTTTCCTGCCTCTTTGGATGTCTAAGGGAATGAAGCAGCTGCAGGCTGCATTCTCCTCAGTCTCAAAAAGCCTCTGGCCTGGGGGAGTCATCAATGAGCTTCCCACAGCCCCAGCTCTCACCGATTGTGTAGATGCCCAGTCCTTGCAATGTTTTAGCTTCTTGCTTGTTTCCTTGTGCCTGCAGATTTCATCTACAATCATTTAATATTAATTTTCCATCATGCTGAACGTCATCAGGTCCAGAGCTGGTCCTGGAGGAGCACCCTGGCAGGTGTCACTTCCTCACAGATGGCTACTGGTGCCTACTGTCCCAAGCCACCTCCTGCTTCTCCCCAGCTCAGGGCAACCTGACGTCTCCAAACTCTCATAGGGACTCCCATCTCCACTGCATTTTCTAGGGTACATGGAATGCCTTTCATAGCACAGGGTATTACCAGAAATGGCCGTAAAAAGCTGTGGAATTGACAAAATAAGTTGGCAGTTATTCTGGAGACCTGTTTTGTGAGGCAGATTGGCAAGAAGCAGCAACTAAGCACCGTTAGGATGTTTTCTTTGTAGGGGACAATTCTGCAGGCTCGTGGTCAAACCTCCAAAGGGCTACAGAAAAGAGAAGCCCCATTGAAATCCATGCATGCCAAAAAGAGGTGCTGTCTTCCAGCAGCAAGACACAGGGTGTCCCCATGCCAAGGGAGAAGTGATCTCTCTCCACAGGCTTCTCATCACAAGGATTGAGGAAGCAGAAGTGGAGAGCTAGACGAAGGGGGTCCCTTCCCATGGGATGTGTTCCTATCACCCTTTAAAACCTCATGTGGGAATTGCATTGCCTGTGCTTTACTCTGCTCGTGCTTTTCCCAGAAATAGGAAGCAGACAGCCTTCTTTCAAGATGCCTGTAGTAAAAGCAGTGTCATCTCTGTGGGCCTGACTCACATGAAGGATGTTCTGTGCTTTGGGGAATGTGGATGCCTGAGCAGAGGTCTGTCAGCCCCAGCACCTCCTGGGAGCACCATGGAAATTCCAGTTGTAAAAGAAATAAAGACTATTGCAGCTAAGATCCCTCAGCCCATTTTACAGGGCTCTTGGGTACAATTTATGCAGGCAGCTACTTTTGAAATATTTGCCCTTGGTGTAAGTTTTCTAGTATCCCCTATAGGGCCTGATAAACTGGAAAATATTTCACAGTCCTCCTTACTTCTTCCCAAACACTGAATACAGACATTGCTTTCCTTTCTGCATCTTGCATAACAGCATGTTCTTTCTTTTGAGAAATAGATTTAGAAGATGAGTATGTGTTTTTGCAGTATCTCTTCATCATCATCATCATTGCTGTGGTCAGCCATGCATATTTCCCAGAAGCATTCACAGTTTTATACTTCTCAACTTCCCATTTGCATCTGCCCATGCCAACCAGTTCTTTTCTGGCAGGTGCTCCCCCTTTTTTGCTGAACACATCAACTAATCCATGCACCAGCACGGTCATGACCCACAACCACAGTTCCAATCCTTCCAGTGCCACCTGCACTGTCCAGGCTCAAGGGGCTTTGCAGCTATGCAGAGGTCCTAGGGAGCAGGCAGACCCTGGCTCTGCTGAGGCTTCTCTCCCTGTGTCGGGTCTATGCTACTCAGACTCTCAGATGAGCAAGGCTCAGCTGCACTCCGCAGGAGTGGCAGGGGGAAGGGAGCAGGATAAAGTCTGGAGCAGTAAGGGCTGAGGTGCCTGATGCCCCAGGCTGAAGCTGCAGCCCCACTGCAGGCAGAGGAAGCACTGCCATGATAATCACCAGGCACTGGGTGGGCAAGGGATGCAGCACAGGGCATGAGTCAGCCTCGCAGGGATGCTGACGTGCCACCTGCTCTGGCTTAGCCAGGCACTTTGGACACAGGGGCAAGTCACCACCTGCAGAAATTTGGGCAGCAGACAGTGTAATCTCTCCGTGAACCACTGTACTAGTCCAGAAAGGTTCACAGCTTCAGGTCCAGTCTTTTTCCTGCTCTGTGCTTGCTGCTTGTCTCCTGGCTCAGCTCCAGATTTGAGAGGACAGCAGGCATGGCAGCATGAGGTTGGCTCCTGTCCTCAGCTGTGCATTAGCATGGTGTGGTGGGAATGGTCTGATTGTCATGCTCCTTGGGAAGGATCAAAGCTGGTTCTGCTGCAGTTTCTGCTGCCTTGCAGACTGCATTGAGAGGGGCTGGGAGTACCAGAGGCAAACCAGGAGACCCTAGGCAACTTCTCCTTCATCCATGAGAAGTATCTCACATGCAGTGTTCCCCAGTGACAGTCACAGCTCTTCAAGCTCCACTGCCTGGCTTGCAGCCCCAAATCTCTCAGTCCTGAAGGGCTTGGGGGCAGTCAGGACCTGCAGGCAGTTGGCTATGCTTGGAGAGCCCAGCCAGCATCCTTGTGTCATGGCCAGCCGGCTGGGAGGGAAGAGTCCAGGTCGTGGGCACTCACATCAGCCTTCTTTGGAAGGATCAAAGCTCTTCCTCTTGCTAGCTCTGCTACCACTCCTGCTGCCTTATTGGCCAGGCTGGAAAGGGCTGCGGTGGGGCCATGGGCACAATGAGAGTGCACAGGGACTCTTCCTGGTGCCAAGGCAGACACCATCTGTGCAAAGGAAGCTCTCACACACGATACTCCCCAGCACTGGCTCCTGGCTGTCACACAGAGCATCATGGGCCCTCCCAGACAGGGGTCTTGCCTCCCCACAACTCCACAGAAGCAGTAGTCCCCCCCTCCACAAACTGTGGCAGGGAACCTGCCAGCCATAGCAGATGGCACCCCTTCCCTTGCTAATGAGCCAGCAGGATTTAATTCCTACCTCCCATTAACACTCATTAGAGTGTCACTTGGCCATTCTTCTGTGTCTATCACATCTCTGTAGCTTCAGCTTCAAGATGTTAATTTAGGGCCAACTCTGGGGTGGCCACCATCCTCCCAGCCACCCTCAGGTGTGGCTGCCTCACTTCCTCCCATGTGGTGAAGTGTGGGTCTTAACAGATCCTGCTAAAATTTAAGCGGGTCCTAAGAGGGGGCAGGAACAGAACAGCACACTGACACCCATGGAACAGATGGGTAGATACGGTCTTAACCTGCAGACAAGGTCTGGACTCAGGGCTTTCCCGTGGTGTCCCCACCCTTCCTGAAATCCCACAGCCCCACTGCTTGGGAATATGCAGCCAGAACTACCACAACTTGTTAGGGGACAGAAGTAGGTTACTTTCTGCCACGCATAGAAATGATGTGATGCATATTCATCAGTTACGGTTGTGCAGAGATTACAACAGTTGCATAAATTGCAGGTTTAGAGATCATCAGCTGCACTCCGTGACTTTTTCAGGGCTTCCTCCCTTGAAAAAGAGATGGAAATTGGAGTCATCTCATGAAAAATAAAGGTCAGAGCTTTAAGTGATGCCTTAGAAAAGTTCTATTTATTGTACATGTTTTGCACCCCTCAGGTGAACAATTCAATGATCACAAGCCTCATCTTATATTTAAAATTGAATTTATCAGCTATAATCACTGTCAATACATTTTTATTCTCAAAAATCATTTTACTGAACTATTCACAGATATGATGGAAACAAATTGAATTTGAAGCCCTGCCTCACAGGATCGATGCTAAGCAGGTCGCTGCATCTGTTTACAAAGGGAAAATATTCTTTCATGCAGCTGCCTTTGAGCATAGTAAAGCCCAGGGAGCTTAAAAGCTTTGAAAAGTGGAGCGGATTTGGGGATTGATGCTCTGCAATCACCCATGAAGGCAGGAGCTTGGGGCAAAGCTGTCCCAGGATATCCACTACTGCCGTCAATTCCCTATTGAATGAGGCTTTCCACCTCAGAGCCACTTGTCACAAGCCTCACCATGCCACTGGCTTGAAAGTCTGCCCCAACCACTTATCACCAGCCCACCCATGTCACCCTCTCTCTAGTGTGTACCTCCTTGCCAGCCTTGCCACATGATGCTGGAGCCCTCTGAAGTGTTGACAGCTTGATAATGACTTCACCCAGCAATGAGACCACTCCCACAAAACATAACACCCCGTGCAGAGATACCTGTGATAACCCCCAAAATTATCTAGGTTCCTCTTGACCACAGAGAATTAGGTTAACCCTGAGGGGAAAATGTGCCTATACATGACAGATGGGTCTCATCGGAAACACCGAATTTTGGACACAGTTGGAAAGAAAAAAGGACTGAGAAAACACCGAAGTGAGCACTCTCTGTGCAATACAGACTCTGGGCAGTCAGCCCCCAGAAAATACTGATTTCTGCTGCCTGCGTCCTCAAAGAGCTCCAGCACTGCCAGCTGCACATAGCAATGGTCAGCTAAGCTGCTGACCACTCACTTTTTCACACTTTCAACCACAGCTGGATCAGTTTTCTATCCTGAAAGCAGTGTAGCAGATGAAGTATTACTTGTCATTATGTTGGAGAGTGACTACACAGCAACTCAGAGCAACTGGAAGCATTTCAGTATTCTTATGTTTCGGAATATCTGTTATCACAGAAAAAACCTCCAGGCTCTTCACAGCCAAATTTTTCATTAATTTTTCATCCAAAAGAAAAGTTAATATCCTAGTGTAAAGATCCTTGTTTCCCCAAATGTGTCATTTATACAGGACTTAGGAAAGACTATGTATTTCGCAAGCAGGTGCTCCAAGTGCCTTGGGATAACACTACAGTTCCTTTATTGCTCCTGCAGTAACCCCTGTATGATCATCTGTATTTTTACCACCTGGTACCAACAGAGGAAGCTGAGGGAGAGCTGCTGTTAGGAGCAATTCAGGAACAGCTTCTACAATTTGTGCATTTCCCCCAGTGCCAAGGAGCAGAGATAATAACTTCCCTCAATCTGCTGGACACTCTCCTCCTAATGTAGTCCAGGATGTGGTTTCCCTTTTCCACGACCAGAGTGCTCTCTTGGCTCTCGTTCAGCCCAGCATCCACAATAACACACAGGTCCTTCCCACCATCGCTGCTGCTCCACACTCTGCTCCCTGCCCAGGATCATCACACCTCAGGGCTGCACTTTGCATCCCCCTTGATGAATTTCAGGGTCTTGGTGTATACATTTATCTAATCCCTTTGCACTGAGGCTGTGTCAGGTGTCAGCCACCCTCTTCTAGTGGCACCTGAGGCTTGGCTGAAGGTTCATCCCCTGTGGGTATCCCTGTGGCTGATGGAAAACCCTGCGCCAGCCTCCAGGTGCTTCAGTCATTACTGACCATCCACCAGCTGTCGAGCTGTTGGTGGTGACCCTAGGAGTCCAGCACAACTTTCCCTTGGAAAATCCTTGCTTGCCCTGTGCACACTGAGAAATGGTTTCTGAGATGTTGCCCCATAATGTGTCTTACAGCAATTCCCACTTCCTGTTCTGATCCTCACCAAGTCACTTTTCTCTCTTTCCTAGAGAGCACAGAGCCCTTTGACTCCTGCATGGATAATCCCCACTCCCCAGCCCTCCTCCTGAGCCCATATTGCAACAGAAATCACAGAAAGTGGGGGTCAGGGACCACAGGATGTCTCTGTGCACCCTCTGCTCTGGCTGAGGCCAGGCAGTATGTCCCAGGCAGACAGCAACGCCCTAAAATCTCCTTCTGGATGATCCATCTCCAGAACAGAATAAAGATTTGGGTGCTCCAGCTGCGACGTTTCCGCACAGGCTGGAGCTTTGCATCCCAAAAGCAGCCTCAGCTAGTTTTATACAAAGACGTTAACGAAATTCAGGATATCTTGGTTTTGAAAGCACTGCATAATTGCAAGCTGTTATTGTCTGAAACCGCATTTGCAAGATGCAGTCTCAACAGCCAGGCAGCCTGGGGAAAAGAAGCACTTGTTCAGTGTGGGAGAAGCTCCTGCAGAGGATACAATACCCTTGCCAAGCATTCACAGGCCTACAGCTGCCCAAGCACCACAATTTTCAAGCAGAAACTTGTGGACAACATCCTACTCAAATTACCCCCAGCTCTTGTCCTAAGCTCAGGGGTTTTTCTGTTCCATTCCTCTGTATCCATACAGAAGCCTTCATCGCACCCTCATAATCAGGTAGCAAAGCCAATTTTTTTTTGCAAAGGGGCAGGACCACAAGGCCCCCACTCTGAATCACAGCACTCAGACAGCTCTGGCAAAGCCTTCATGTATATGTTTCAAACCCACTACTGCTGCAGACTGAGCCCTGCTATGCAAGCACTTGTGACTCCTCCTTGACTCTTTTTCCTCAACTGTGTTGAAAAGCAGAGACAAAAACTGGGAAATGCTGAGTTTGATCAGGTACTGGAAAAGACACGAAGGTGAGCATTGCTTCAGGCATAGGATTCAGTGAGGGACTAGAGCACCCCAGGAAGAGTATGGCTGGGTTTTTTCTTCAGCTTTGTTGTTATATTTAATCCAAAAAGCTCAACTTTTGGGCAGGATCCTACATCTGCTCAAGCACAGATCAATAGCTCAGTAAGGGTTCAAGTGACAAGTTCAGTCTTTCCCTGCAGAACATCCCTCAGTCAGGAGAGGTGGCCACATGTACTCCCCATCATTGTCCTATCACAAATACAAAATCCATGCATATCCCTTCCCCTTGCCCTCACTCATCCCAAATTTGGAGGACTTGTTAGGTTGTACAAAGCTTAGACTGTGCCTTCTTGATATCACTTGGCCTTGGGAGCCAGATTTTGCAATGCATCCATTTCTTTGTGATGTGTAGGACAGTCCTGTTTGAAATCTGACCACAGACAGATGATCCAGTATTTGTGGACAAAGAGCCAGGAGCCATAGACTGACTTCACTTTGGGGCATTCCTCCTTATGGCTTGTAGGTGAGTGCAGGCAGGACTTTCTGGAATGTGTATCCCAGGTGCTCGAGGATGCCTGAGGGATGAGGATAGCTCAGAGTTGGACAACATCCCTGCCAAATGATGCAGTGGATGCTGCAAGTCTGTTCGTGTTCAGTGGGATATCAGGTTATGGGGAAGAGACCCTCTGCTAAACACAAACAGCTGCAAACTCACCGAGTGGCCAGCATCCCCTGCCCCTGGCCACCACTAACCCTAGGGGAGGGTGGCAGGGCTGGTGGCCAGGCACAGCTCTGCATGGCCTGGCAGCACCAGTGTTAACTGGGCTCTGCCCTGGCCTGCTGAGAGTGCACAGCCTGCAGAGCTGTGTTTCCAGAACACTCCTTGCAATTACATGCCCTGCCACAGTTATTAATATTTATTAGGCTCAATTATTCATGGCCTCTTTAGGATCCTGTTGTTTAAGTCCAGCTTGAGATCTCCAGGCTAGCAATCACAAAAGTTGCTTTCCAGAGGAATTACAGTAAATCAAGCTGTTGGAAATGTTGCAAGCAGATGTAAAACTCACAGACAGAGCTGCCCAGAAAAGAGCCTCATGTCCAGAACTCAGAGGCCCATATGTGCTACATACGAGCTTCCTGGGGTGGGATGCAGGGTCGTGGGACACCAGTTTCCTTCTCACTGCCATCTGCACAGCGGTCACACTGACCATCTCCTTCTGAATCTGCAGGGGAGAACAGCCCAAGAATAATGGCTTGGAGGTTTTTCCCTGTAAAAAGGACAGATGGTAAGGATGGAGAGAGAAGCATGATGTTTGTGACAAAGCAAGCAGCAGCTAGGAGGTTACAGCCTGTCCTGGTGGCTGTGGCACAACTGTGACTGGGGAAGTCCTTGTCCCAACTCCTGACTGGTGTTTGGTCCATAGTGGGGAAGCACCCATGGGCAAGGCACAGGATCCAGGAGGGATACACCAGGGTATCCTGCCCAGCAAGCATCCCACTGAGACCTCCTAGACTGCCCCATCCATGGAGCTAGGAGCACACACACAGCCCTGAGGGGAAGCATTTGCCTTCCTGCCCTGTTGATGCCCAGATTTGCACTGTGGCAAGGTCTGGGTGAGCCCCAGAACCCAGCACTGAGCACAGCAGTCCCTGACGTTGTACAGGAGGAGGCAGGGGGTCTGCCCACACAGCATCTCCAGCAGATGAGAACTGCCAGGGCTGCACTCTGTCAGCACAAATCCATCTGGGCCACTCAGAGGTGCTCAGCAAGGCTGATAAGCTAACTGTGATGGCTGAGCTGTCTCAGGCTGCTTGCAAAGCCCAACACAGTCTGGGCAATCCCAGAGCTTGCCCTGCAAAGCCTGGGCTACACTCCTGCTGCTGACCTCTGCATATGCTCTCTGCCTGAGGTTCACACTAGCCATCCCACAGACTATGGCCACTTTAGCAGATCTTGTCACCACAGAAATAACAGGTGGGACAGGGAACTTGCAGGGCCACAGGAAGGAGGTGTAGTGTAGGCAGGGTCCCCCAGGCCACTGGGCATGGCGCAAGTTCCTGAAACCCTTGTGATGAGTATGAGGAGACAGTTTCTGGTGGTGCTGGCTGTTGAGTCATGTGAAGATCTCATAGATGCCTGGGAGAGGAAGGAAAGAGCTCATTCCAGAGTAACAGACTTCTTCCAGCTGCTTCCCTCTATAAGCACTGGTCTCCGAAGAGCTGGCCCCTCTGAGGAGCCAAGCATTTCAGGGAGGAGGTGCATGGCAGGCAGCACAGTGTATGGGATCTTCTCCAGAGACCAAGAAACTCCTGAGGAGCAGCCTTGCCCACAGCAACTCACAGCTGAGCCACATTGCCAGCATGAAGGGATGGAGCAACTCGCTCAGCACAGAGGAGGAGGAATGGGGGCTTCAAGGGAAGCAGTCTTACATGTTGAAGACTTAGCAATGAAAGGGGGAAAGGGACAGTCTGCCTCTGCTCCATAGCCAGAGCCATAGCCCTATGCCATGAGGCTCACATAACACTCAGGTGGGTGTCAGAGCCCAGCCAAGGGATTCTGGGGGGAAGAGGAACAGGGCAGAGGCGATCAGATGCCAGAGTAAGGCCCATCCCAAAGGACAGGATGCCAAAAAGGCCACATGTCACCCTCAAAAACTTGGTTTCCTTGTATGTCATCCTTTCTCTGACCTGCCCTGCCTCCTTAGCATCTTCCCTGTATACTTGCAGCAGCTGATGTCTCCTGTCCATGCCATGGCTCTCCTTTGCCCAAAATCTGCAAGTAACTGCTCTGCTCCAGGCTCTAGCATGGCTCAGAGTATAAAATTTTGATCTGTTAAATGGGTTTTCAGAGGAAGCTGAATGAACTGGAGAAGGGAACACACATCCACACCCATTTCCCCTCCTGGGGCAGTTCTCTTGCCTGCATCATGCAAGCCACTGCTGAGAGGTTGCAGCAGGGCTGGCAGGCAAAGAAGGGCTCATGCCATACCAGTGCTGGCATGAAAAAGCAGCACAGAGCCTGCTTTGCAGAGCTGGAGAAGCTGAACGGGCTGATCCAGCTCACAGATAGGTCAAGTGGGGCAAAAATGCAGATTTGGAAGAAGAGAGGAGGGACAGGATCACAACCAAGGAGCAGGGTAGACAGTCATCCCAGCTCCAGAAAGCAGAGTAGGTACATGCTAGTGGGGGCCAGTGCTCCTGGGAGCGGGGGTCCTACTCTGTACCCTGGGATGACAGCAGGTTGGGGACAAAGAGGGGACAGACCCTCTGAGCTGTAAGATCTACCCCACATCACACCCCAAGCCACCTTTTTTAACCTCCTCCACCGAGCCATCCCACCAGCTGCATGCACCACCACCCCAGCCAACTTTGGGGGTGATAGGTCCCCAGAACCAGCACCCACCAGGCATCCTCCATCCTGCTCAGGGTTCTGGGTACCATCATCTCACATCCCTCCCCTCACCTTGCTGAAGAAGCCGATATGATCCCATCCCCAATAGTGCCCCAGACAGTCTCCAGCAGGCAGGGGCAATTTTTGTTCACCAAAAAGCCTCTGAGTCCCAGCAAGAGCTGTTTTAATCAGAGCTTTCTGCCCTGCAGGGCTCAGCGTGGGGTAGTGAAAGAGGCACAGGCAGCCCTTTAACTCTCTCCGCTCCCATCAATTCTCTGTTTGGCTTCCTCTTCTCTTTTAATTCACACACACCACCCCCCTCCACCCTCCCCCCCCCCCCCCCCCCCCCCACTCCACATTTCAAGCCTGCTTGGTAAATGTTTGAAAGTGAAGCTGATGTGGTTGGTATGGCAACACCAGGCTGGGGCCCTTGCTTGAAACCCCAAACACACAATTAGCTGATTAAGAGGAGAGGCAGTGGCATGCTGGGGCTCTGATGCTCTGCGGGGCTGTTCCAAATCACCCCATCAGGGGTGCTTGGAGGTTCCCAAGAGGGAAGACAGGGAGCGTGCATAGCCCCTCACATGGCTTGGAGAGGGAGCTTTTTCAGGAAGACAGTCTGTAGGATGCTGCAACATGAGAATAGGGCTGATGGAGATGCCAAAAGCAATGTGGAGCCACTTGCTAGCACCGTGTCCCTGTCCAGACTGCAGCATCCAGAAGTCTGGGACCACTGCAGGTCACACCAGGTCCCATCTGCATGTTAGAATAGGACCCAGCTGTGCCCCAGGGGAATTCAGGCCAGATCCAGCACTCAGAGCTCTCAGCTCAGAGGAGATAGGGAAGGAGCTGCGTGGAAGGAAAGAGAAAAGAGAAGGAGAGACGCATTCCTCTGGAGCCAGATGGGCTCTGCCTCCAGCCCTGAGTGCTGCCTGCTTGTCTCCAGCCCCCCAAACAGATCATGCTGCCCTTGCCAGCAGGGCAGAGGTATTTGGCTTGACTCTCCTCTCCTCTCCTCTCCTCTCCTCTCCTCTCCTCTCCTCTCCTCTCCTCTCCTCTCCTCTCCTCTCCTCTCCTCTCCTCTCCTCTCCTCTCCTCTCCTCTCCTCTCCTCTCCTCTCCTCTCCTCTCCTCTCCTCTCCTCTCCTCTCCTCTCCTCTCCTCTCCTCTCCTCTCCTCTCCTCTCCTCTCCTCTCCTCTCCTCTCCTCTCCCACAGCTTTATTGCTCACAGAGTGGCTCAGGAAGGCAGCAATCATCCCAATGACAGCCCTGGTTAATGAAGTCGGCCTTCATTAGGCATTTCCGTTCCACTTGAAAAGCTCCTCTGTGAGGATGCTCCACCGGCAGAGATGGAGGATGTGGGGATGAGTAAGGTTGCAGGGTGACAGCCAGGCTGCTGGCTGGGCAGCAGGAAGGGCTGGCATTCCTGAGGGGCTGAGTGCATGTCCTGCAAGGTGCTGTGGGGTTACAAACCCACACCCTGCACCCACCCACAGTATATACCCAGCACTCCCCCCACCAACACAGCCTCAATCCTTCTCCCCATTCTCAGGGGTCATCCTGCTCTCCAGAGCCCATTAGTGTCCTGAGGGACATGTCCCTGCACCAGTCTCCACTATTTGACTACACCCATGCCCCTGCTTAGGAAAGGAGGGTCCCTGGAAAGTCGTGGGGTCAGACTTAAATTTTCTGGGACTTACAGGTGGAGCAGAGGGGATAAGCTGGGATGCCCACTGTCTGAAAGCTGCCTGGAGTGGTTCTGTGAAGAGAGTCATTTAGCTGATGCCTCCTAGCAAGAGTACTCCTAGATTAGAGAGCTCTAAATTGCTCATCTATTATCTGTCCAGAGGGAGCACCTTCATCTCATCAGGGCCATGCTTGGCAAGTCTCCAGCTGCAGGAACAGGATCGAAAGACCCACAGCTCCCCGCCCCAGCTGCTCTGCAGGGACCTGCCACTCCAAGGAAGGGCATCTCAGGATAAGCACAAGCTTGGTGAACACCTTCTTGCAGATCCAGGACCTGGAGTATATCCTCTGGGCAAGATGGGTTGCTGGCTTCCTCCCACCTCCTTCATGTTCCTGCTTTCCTCATCGCTGAACCTTCCCCTCAGCTCCTCATGGGGTATTTTGGCACTCAGACACTGACAGACCACATCTTTTCTCTATACTCTCAACCCAGGTCCTAACAGTTGCCTCCACCAGCTTTTCTCCCTTACCATAGGATGAAGGCAGCTTATGGAGGAGCAATGTGAGCAAATGACTGCACAAGGGAACAGAGTACTGAGCACCTCACATGCTTTCCAAGGCTCAGAGCCTTGGTCCTGTAGGATAAGGGAACAGCCAAACTGTGACTGCAGGACTACAGCATGGAGCAGACAGTAGCATGCAGCTCTGGAAATGGACAAGTGAGAAGATAGATGGGTTGAATCTAGGCTGGATCTTCTCCTTCCAGCAGCTGGAGAAGCTGGTACGATACACTGCCTGCTCAGAGATGTATGTTTAGCAGATCTGGGGTTGCTATGGCTCAGCCCAGCAGATGTAGAGATGTGGCAGTAGGAACAGCAGCAGAAACAGATGAGGATGAGACAGAAACAGTACTCAACTCTGTACCAGGTCAGGGCCCTGGAAGGAGCTGAAAACACCCTGGGAAGCACAGTGTGCTCATGCTCCAGGAGAGGTTGTTGCATCAGGCTGGGCTGGGTGCACTCAACTCTGTACCAGGTCAGGGCCCTGGAAGGAGCTGAAAACACCCTGGGAAGCACACTGTGCTCATGCTCCAGGAGAGGTTGTTGCATCAGGCTGGGGTGGGACCTCAGACACAATGTGCAGCTGGACAAAGGAGGGGTTACCCCCATCCACACAAAGTGGTGCCTGGCCATTCTGCATCTGGAATTCTGCTGTGAATCCAGATAGACCTCAATTGCAAACTCCTCGGTCCTGTGTGACTGACAATAGACAGACAAGTTCTACTCCAGGCTTTTGTACTGGGGGATTTTTGAGTACCACAAAAGCTGTTGGGGGGAGTGGGGGTGGTAGGGGGCTCAGCAAAACCAGCCCTTGTACCCTGCCAGTGTAAACAAGGCTGCTCAGTAATGATGTCCAGCAAGAGCTCTGCATTCTGGGACAGGAGGGGAAAACTCAGAACACAAAAGCTCAATGCCACAACCAAGAGGCACACAGCCAGCATCCAGTGTCTTAACCTACTTTGGGTTTGCTACTGCGTGGCTGCTGATAGGGGACAAAGGAGGTGCTGCACCCACGGTGGGCACCATCTGGCAGCTCCTGCTTAGGGCACTCTGGCTACTGAGGGAGGGGAAAAGCCAGGATGGTCCCTGTCCCCACCAGGGGACATCATCCCAAAAAACACAGCAGGATGAATGCAGGGAGCAGGAGCTCTGGAGCAGTCACCATCCCATCACCAATTTGCAGTGGTAATAGCACTGCAGCCTCACACACACACATCTGGTGGGGGCATTGGTGGGGACATGACTGGGAGAGGGAAGGTATCAGAGCAGCCTGGGATTCTCCAGGATCCAGCTTCCCAAGGGAAGCAGGTTTAAACCTTCAGGGTAGGTAGCACAGGGCTACAGCTCCCCTCCACCCTCAGCTTTGAGCTGCAGGGAGCTGGAGGCTGTGAGAATCGATGGCTGAGCTGTCAGGGTGTGGGACCAACAGAGGACAGCTGCACCACTGTAGGGAGTGAAAGGCAGTGTCAATGACCGGGCCTTGATGTGGGAACATGACAAACAGCTATCAGCATCCTGCACAACCCCTGACTGATGACCAGGAGTGTGATGGATGGCCATCAATGAGCCTGTGTGGATGTCCAGAGGCAGGAACAGACGACTGTCAGCAGACATGAAGGGCAGCTATCAGCACGTGGCCTTGGGAGGTGCTGTCTGCAGCCAGCACCGGGACGTTGCCTGTTTAATTGCCAGTGGAGAGGAGGAGCATATCTGTAACTGGGACCAGCTCCATGGGTAAAATCCTGAGCTCCTTTCCCTGCATGAACACCACACACATGGGGGGCATGGACTGTGGAGAGAGCCAAGTGTGGTCTGCCTCACCCACAGGTTTGCTCTTGCACCGTTTATTCCAGGTGATGGGTGATGCTCTGCCATTCTCTTCCTGCAGTCTGACACAGCAGCCCTTCAGGCAGCCAGTTTTTATCCAATTTCATGCTGATTTTGGTATCATCCTTCCCTCCTGAAACAGCTGCCATGAGGGGAGTCGATGCCTCTCCTAACCCTCCCTGCAGCGCATCAACACTATTATCTCCATCAGCCAAACTTGCAATCTCCCGAAAAAAGATACCTCGCTATTTTGACAACTTCTCTTTTCCATCACCCCCCGCTGACTGGCAGGAGCGCCGGCTCGCGCAGGCGCGCCGAGGCTGCCGTTCCTGCCAAAACTTGGGGTGCCCTCCCTCCTTCCGTCCCCATCCAAGGGCAGACCCCCCGCCCCGTGTCCCCTCGGCTGCCGGGCGGGCGGAGGGGTGCGCCGGGGCAGCGCACGGCGTTCCCCGCCGCAGAAGCAGCCGCAGATGGTGAGCCCACACGCCGCAGCAGCCAGTGACCTACACGCGGGCGTCATGCGAGATTTTGGAGCGAGGAGAGGAGCTGACGAAAATGTTCACTGCCGCTGCAACTCAGCTCTCACCTCCGCCCCTGCAGCCCTCCTCCAGCAGACCGGCGCTGCCGGATCCCTGTCAGGAGCTTCTCCAGCCTGTTGCCGGTTGTGCCGCTCCAGTGAGCAGCCAACCACGCTGTGGCTTTTCAGAGAGGACAGGGGATTGTGTCCTCCTCCTCCCCAAAGGGTGCGAGACGATCCTTAATCTGGCACAGGGTGTCCTTGCAGAAGCGGATGTGGGCTGTAGCTGTCATTCTGGGGGACAGCGCACCTGCCTGCGGCAGGATCCCCAAGGCCTTTGGCAACTGGAGCAGGAGTGGGTCTGGAGCTCCTCCTCACCTCTGCTTTTCCAGGAACCACTGCACTCCGCCCCGGGACTGTCAGGACAGAGCCCTCCGCAAAGAAGCACTAAAAGCTTTCACAGCCTGCCCACACACTCCTCTCCAGTCCTCTGGGGCCAAGGTTCGTCTGTGAAGATATTTCCCACTGGCCCCCTTACAGCTGGAATCCACTTTCTCCACCCCACGGCCATCCCAACATTTTTCCACCATGTTCCCCTGGCCAAATAATGCAAAATGTGATTCACCCTTAAGGGAGGCATTCCTGAGGAAGGATGAAGCAGAGGCACCTTAAGCCAGGCCAGGGCACCCAGAGACTCCATTAAGGCTCCTGCAGCTGATGGAGTGAAGCAAGACAGGACCTGACAGTCACAAGCAAAAAACAGATAAATCCTGTCTCCAGCCTGGCTCTGTGCATCCCCAGCCATGAGGAAGGGAGCCATGGATCTGAGACCAGCTCAGATCCCAGCAGAGCACCCAGATGCTGCCTTTCCCAGCCTCTGGGTATGTTTGCAGGTGACATGAGCTGCAGATGGTCTCGGCTTACTCCTAAGTGAGCAATGGGAAGGGTCTATAATGAAGATGTGGGTCTTGTGGAATCAGCGTCAGTGCCCATATGTCTAGGGAGGGCTTGCACAAGGTGTAGAAGAGCAGTTGAGGGTCAGGAACCATCCTGCCACCATTATGTGGCAAAAGCATGTGCAGTCTGGTCCCCTCAGGGCTGCCCTGTCCCAGTGACCTGCTCCTGGGGATGCAGAGAACTCCAGGGGTGTTGGATGCTGCATCCTCCACAGGATTTTTCAGGGTGTAGAAGACTTCAGGGATAGTGCTGCCCATCTTCCAGAAGCCAGGAAGCTTCAGTCATCAAATGGCTCTTAATCCCAGGTCTCCCACTCCATGCTCCCCATGCCCTCTGTATGGGAAAGGAGACATCCCTACCTCTCCACTGCTACTCAGTGCTGTCCACACATCCACTGTTCTGTGGGGTTGGCAGACCCAGGGTCTGATAGGACCTGCCCACTGGAGGGCACAGAGGCTGGCAGGGTCAGGATGTCAGGCTGGGATGAGGGGCTGTTCCTTCCAGGCAGTATCCTGGAAGGATCCTGGAAGGAACAGTGCAGTGGGACTGAGCAGAGTTTCCCTATTCCCTGCTGTGTCCAGCCTGGCCAAGGAGCAGGGCAGCCCTGCAGCATCCCCACTGCCCAGGCCCCTCTGTTCTCGCCTTCAGCACAAATCCCAAGCCTGGATGGAAGCTGGTCCTGGAATTGCTCAGTCTGTTTCACCCTAAATCATCCCCATATAGACGTGTCTATTCCTGAAGGGGAAATCACAGCCCCTTACCAGCGCCACCCCCTTCCAGTAAGGTGTAAGGGGGCTAGGTGACCATCTCCACCAAGCTGATGTGGGGTAGCTGGGGATGCATGTGGACTAGATGCTCTACTTTCAGAGGTGCTGCATTAGAGCTGTGCCTTTCTCTCCCCACCAGCATCCTCTCTCCTGCTCCATCCCCTCCTTCAAACACCCGTGAGTCCCCAGCCCTGCTGCAGCCGTGTCCTGTCCACCCAGATGATATATCAAGTCCTGGGGAACAGAAGAACAAAACACCCGGGTTTTGCATTGCACTGAGCACACAGGGCTGCACATAACCAGCAGCCACCGTGCCTCTGCTGCACCACAGTGTGGGAAGCCTGCCTGCAACACTGACCAGCAGGCACAGGGTTAAAGCAGGTGCAGGTAGCCTGTGACTGGGACACACTGGTTTGGGGAAAACCCCGCAGCAAGGACAGATGAGACCTTTGCTTATCCTTGGATGCAGTCCCACCTCTGTAATCCTTGAGTTTTTTTTCTGAGAAAGGCGGTTCAACCCAGGGGGCCAAAGGAGATGCAGGGAAAGCTTTCATTGGTATCTTCCAGCACACGTCAGCCCGGTTAAAAAAATCTTCGTTTCTCGGAGAGCTTTTTAACACAGCTCGGGCAGCAATTGGTACAGGGACAGCAAACCAGGCTGCATCTGCTCAGCCCCAATCACAAGCTCCCTGCTTCCTCTGAGTGTGTGTGTGTGTGTGTGTGTGTGTGTGTGTGTGTGTGTGTGCGCTAGACACAGGCATCCGCTCACAGCATCTTGCTGCCTCCTGCATCCTCCGGCAGCAAGTGCAGGGCTCTGGCTTTCCGGGTACCACCCTCGCTGCTCCATCCCCTGACAGGGATTTGCACGCGGGGCACAGCATGCAGTGAACACCCGCGGCTGGAGAGGGGCTCGTGGCCAGAAGCAGCGGCGATGGACCTCTTGTGGACTGCTGTCTAGGGCTCGTGTTCCCAAACTGACCCTGATCCTGGTAAGTGGGGCTTTTTTTGCCATTGTGGATGCTTTGCTGGGTGCGTAGCAGCTTATCCCACATTGTGTCACCCTTCGCTGGGTTCCCCCACTGTCCCCGGGATCCTGGTGCCAGGGAGGGTTACTAGAGCTCCTGGGATGGGATGCCTGGGAGTGGGGATGAGGATGGGGTGAGAGGGTCCTGCCCAGGCATCAGGGTCCTCATGTGGGTAGTGGGGAGAGAAGCTGGGGAGGGAGAAGAGAAGGAGAAGTGCAGAGCTGGTCAGGAGCTCTGTCTGCTGCAGAGGAAGGGACTCTGCTGTCACGGTATTTTCATCCCCCCCTGGGAGATGAAAGAGTGCGACACACCTATAAAATCTGTCATAGCGCGGCTGGACGGGCAACCTGATCCAGCAGGGAGAACAGCCACCGGTTTGGTGTCCCCAGGACTGGGACACAGCCTGCCCCTCCCCCCCGCCCCACAGCCCCACTGGACTCCCACAGCCCTGCAGAGGGTGGGAGGGCCACAGCCCTCCTGCCCCATGGCAAATGGATCACCTCACAGCAGCAATCCCACCAGTGACACAGTTCTGGCATGTGCTGTCTGTCCGGGAGAGGGGACAAGGGGATGCTACCAGACCCCCGTAGCCATCTGCAGTCAGCTCAAGGAGGTGGAATGTAATGTTCCCTGAGCAGAGCCTGCTGTCTTCGCAGCCTGGTCCCCCTCACCCCAGGCAGGCAGAAACTGGCAGGGTGTGCAGAGCTATGCTACAGCCATGGCAGCTCCTCCCAGCCCTGCTTCACACCCTCTGGACTGAACCCTGGGACCAGGCTGCCATGGGCTCTGAGGTCTCAGGGTTCTCCTCCCTGTTGGTAGCCCACCCCTCTGCCCCCAGGGTCCCTAATGCTGCTCGAAGTAACGCACAGCAGCACCAGTGCAGGACAAAAGACCCAGCAGCCCGGTGAGGGCAGGGAGGAGGCCTGGCCCCCTGGCAGCCTGTGGGGACCAGGCACATCTTTCCCCCCAGTGAGGGAGCCTGCTCCTGGCACAGGAGGGGGTCCTGCTGCACGCACACCCCTGATGCATCCCTTTGAGAGTGGGTGCCATAGACCCTGCTCAGGTGTGCTCCAGCCCAAGCACGTTCTGACCTTTCATTTGCTGGCAGGGCCTTTCACTGAGGACACACTGTGGAAGCAGGTAACAATCAGTCCTACAGACCCTGTGGCTCCACACCCCCATTTCCCCAAGCCATGCCACAACAGCTCACCCTGGACGCACAGCCCCCCGAGAAGCCCCCATCCCACACCCCCACTGCCACAGACCCCACCCCACTCCCACAGCTGCTGCAACATCCCTGCACCCAAAGACACCACGCACCCCCTTCCCACAGCCTGTGTAACACCCTCCGTGGGCCGTAACACCCTCCCTGCGTTGCCAGCCACCCCAAAACACATCCACCCCTCGCACCTCATCCACCCCATAACACATCCAGTCCTAACACACTCCCCCTGTGCTGCTCCCTGACACATTCATCCTGTGCTCCCAGCCACCACACCACCCCAGCTGCGCCATGCTACGCCCACCTGTGTGTCACCCGCCACCCTGCACCCACCCCTACCCTGGCACCCGGTAACCCCAGCACAAGCCACGCGTGCTCTGCTGTTGGCACAGAGGTTTTGCAGCCATGCAGGGACCACCGCCTCTGTTTGCATGTGGATGCTCTGCCCTGTTTCCTTCTCCTGGGGTGCCTCCATGCTAGCCACCATCTTTCTCCCTATTTCCACATAACACAGGCTTAACACAGGATTAACTCTCTCCAGCTGCACCACCCTCGCTTCCATGCCTCAGTTTCCCCCATGCAGAGAGGGAAAGATGTGTCCATGGGTACTAAGAGGATGAAGTGCTTTCTGGCTCAGTGTTTTGCTGCAGGAATGAAGCAGTGAGGAGCAAATCCAAAAGAGAAGAGTGAGAGGAGCAGGTGTTGCCCAAGGATCAAGGAAGAGGTGCAGAGGACTGGAGGCAAGGCAAGGGAAGGGGTTGGAAAGTTTCCCGCCACCCGCTGTAACAACCCCCGGTGCTGGCAGGGCTCAGTGGAGCCAGGTGTTTCCAGGCAGCTCCTGCCTGTGCCCAGATTTAGCTCCTATGTGGGGGCGACCTAAAAATAGCCTCACGGTGCAGCCTGGCAGCAAGGTCGAGGCCCCCGCACCTCTTAGGTCACAGTGAAACAGGTGGTGGTTCTGTTTGCCTCGGGGGTGGACACAAATCGCACTGGAGACACCTCCCCCCAAGGACATGTGGGGACGCAGGGGCTGCTCGGGTGTCTGGGCTGCTTCGAAACAAGATTGCCCCTGGTTCTCCCTCCCCAGGAGAAAGAGGAGGACTCCTGAAGTCTGGCAGGACCCCAAGCCATCCCAGGTTCTATGTGAGGGTGAAGTCCCACCCTGGAGCCAGCTCAGGCAGGGCATGGGGCACAGGCTAAAAGGGGTCTGGAGACTGCAGAGCAAGTTTAGGGAGCAAGTTTTAGGGAGCAAGTTTGGGGAGCAATGGGGCCTGTGGAAAGGCAGCTCTGGAGGCTGAGATCAGGGTGAAGCCATTCAGCCCTGGATATGCAGGCAGGGTCCAGCCGTGCAGCACTAGCAGGGGCAGGGAGGCCAGCAGAGCTGAGAATAGACACAAGTCGTGACAGAAGTGACACTGTCCACTGTCCAGGCTCCAGGCACACAGCAGATGGTGGCAGAAGACACTCAGGGTAGGCTTGGGAGAGGAAGAAAAGAGGGAGGTGGGCTGGGATCTTACAGCAGCAGCACAGTGCAGGTGGGTGACTATGGTATGAATACACAGAGAAACTAGATTTGAAGGGAAATATAGCACACCAGCCACCCTTCTATTTGTAGAACCCTGGCCAGGCTGCCTCACTGCACTGCAGAGTGGCTGGGGTTAGGGCACCCAGAGCTCAGCAGCACCGTGGGGAGAAGCTGCCAGCATGCTGGGTTGAGGAACACTGGAGTAGGTACCAGGGAGATTGGTGTGCTGTGAGCCACACACCTCTTTTCACTCTTCTCTGTGAGCCTAGCCCCTCTGGACCCTCTCCTCCCCAATTCTACCCAAACCTAGGCAGGAGTGGGCCTGGATCTGGCCAATGCTTGGTGGTGCAGAGACCTACAAAGGCAGATCTTGGGGGGATTTCCCTGTGACTTCTCCAACTCTCTCGCTCGCAGGCAGAGCTGCAATGCTGCCCAGCAGCAGAGCTGATCCTGACCACGGCAGACGTGATCCTGAGCCAGCCAGGCAGAGGGTGGTGGCACGGCGAGGAGGTAGAAACACCCAGGTGTTTTCCTTCCCACTGGCACAGCCGCAGAGATGCTGTCGCTGTGGCTTGGACACGTGCCTCCAGCTCTGCCCCGCTCCCACCTTTGCAAAGCCCCGGGAGCTGAAGAATCAGCATCAGCTCCGAGCCAGGCACTGCGGCCAACAGGTGCAAGTACCCCGGCCCACACACACGCACGCTGCTGGGACCCCCACGCGCAGGACAGGGCCCACACGTGTTGCAAACCCGGCTCAGCGCGTGGGAATCTGCAGGCAGATGGTCCCGCGGTGGTGGGGAGAGGCTGGGAAATCACATGCGTGTGCACGCAGTGGTGTTTACCGCCTGCCAGCATGCTCTGCTCTGCTCCGCTCGGCCCTGCTGCTGCGGGGTACCTGTAATTACCCTGACCAGGCTCCCTGCCACAGCAGTGCCCGCGGTGTCGAGTCCTCCCGCAGGCAGTGAGATCCCGGCGGTGTGCACGCGTGCTGCTAATTATCCCACTACCTGGGGACTTCCCTGCTGAGGCTGGCAGGGCAGGAAGATTGCTGCTCCAATCTCCCTGCTTTGCCTCCTGGTCCCTGGGCATCAGCTGGAAGTGCCTCTTTGCTGCAGCATAAAATTAGAGAATAATTAAGGCTGGAAAAGACCTCTAAGATCATTGACTCCAACCATTAACCCAATGCTGCCACGGCTGCTAAGTGTCATGTAACAGTTTTTAAATGCTTCCAGAGATGGTGATTCCACCACTGCCCAGGGCAGCGTCTTCCAGAATACAACCCCAGTATGGCACAAGAGAAGCCCTTGAACCCATGTGGGGTGGTGCTGTGCCCCACGATGCTGAAGGCCAAATTCTGCTTCTCCCCAGCTTCAGCTCATACCGAGTCAGACAGAGTCCAACTTGTTATTGCTGCTGCTTGTTGGCCTCCCCACTTTATCCTAAGTTGATCATCCCTTGGTACTGAAGCCAAATGTCCTTCTTGGGAACCATGCATCCCTGTCTGTACATTGCTCCCCTTCCCTCTTGCACCATCACAGTCTTCCAACTGCTGGCCCAGCCTCCCCACATGGCTCCTTGCAGGATGCAGGATGCCCAGTGATCACAACAGCAGTGCGCACACGAGCATGTGAGTGCAAGAAAGGCAGCTGAGTCAAGAGGAATTAAGGAAGGTAAGGGGTCAGCACCAGACCTGCTATGATTTAGTCCTGGGCACTGCTGCAGGGAGGACATCTTTCACCCTTGACTGGCCACAGAGGATGTCTTCATGGCAGAAAGGAGATGCACGCAAGAAGGGTTACAGCTGGTCCTAGTCCCTCTGGGTTTTACTGATCTGGCATGGAAAAGGCCTGGATGTGTTTCTTGTTAAGCTGGAGTCTATAGCAAGGGTGGGGAGGCACCCCCAAACCATCTCCCTGCCTTTTGTCCCACTTCCCACCCACTCAGACCCTCCATGGCCAGGAATCCATCTCTCCACAGCCATCATCATGACTCCGGTGTCAGTTTCGCACAAAGACCCCATTTCTCCCTGCCCTGAGCTGCTCCTCATGCAGCTAGGGGAAAACCACTGGGACACCCTTTTGGGGGTCAGGGACATAGCACCTTCCTTCCCACTGCAGAGCCATGGGGGTGCTGATGTCCAGGAAGCAGACGGTGGAGAGGGTGCAGAAGGTCAGCTTGGCCGTGTCAGCCTTCAAGGATGGGCTGCGGGAGCAGCCATCGACACGGCGTCGGGCGGAGGCGGGGACCGCACGCCAGGGAACGCTGGAGCAAGAGGTGCAGGAGGGAGAGGAGGAAGTGTTGGCAGGACCTTCCCAGCCAGAAGAGAGCAGTGCCAGCAAGGCAGCCTGGGAGCGGCTGCGGGATGGCCGGGGCGTGGAGCCAGAGGAGTTTGACCGGGCCAACAGGTTCACACCACCAGCCTTCATCCGACCCAAGAGGGAGCTCCACGATGATGAGCCCCCGGACATCAGCCTGGAGCAGAGGGAGCAGGTGAGCTGATGGAACCACAGAGATGGTGTGGGAGGGATGGGGACAGGGCTGGAGGTGCACAGGGCTGTACAAGCACCTGAGTGTCTGCCAGGCAGTGGCAGTCTTGCAAAGCCCTGTGTAGCTGGCTCAGTGGGGTAGGGTGCCCGTGGCCAGGCTGAGCAGGTGGAGGTGCCACACTGGAAGGGGGGTGCAACTGTTCAGATATACCCTGGAGGGACCCTGGGGTGTCTTGAAAAGAAGCCACAGCTGCACATGGGCAGCTCTAGGTCTGGGGAAGAGAGGACAATTTGACCTACATGTTATTCCGCCTACAGTCAATCAGCCTGCAACTCAAGCCATCCCTCCATACCTGCAGCCCCTACATCCCTGCCCATCTACAACCCAACAGCTTATTCACCCATGCCCTCAATCTGACAACCCACTCATCCATACCAACAGCCTTACTCATACAGCCACTCACCCAAACCTAAACCCCAGCCCACCAACAGCCTTATATAGCACTGTAAAGACACAGAATATCCTCAGTTGGAAGGGACACATAAGGATCATCAAAGTCCAACTCCTGGCCATGCACAGGACACCCTAAGAATCACACCATGTGCCTGAGAATATTGTCCAGGCTTGGTGCTGTGACCACTGCCCTGGGGAGCCTGTTCCAGTGTCCAACCATGCCCTTAGCTAAATTACTACATGGCATAACCCAGATAATATATCCAGGTAAGTATCTCTTTGGAAGTGGAAATGGAAATGTGTGTGAAAACCTTACAGCTTATCCATCGACACTTACAACCCTGAAGACCAGCCAATGTACAACCCTACAGTCCAACCACCCACATGTACCATACTGCAGAGAACCTATGACTCCACAGCCCATCGACTCTATAGTCAGACCCATCCACCCATCATTCATCCCCACAAACACACCCACCCTCCTCTAACTTGACCAGTCATGTCCTTTACAATAACCTCTTCCCTATTCCAGCCCCACACATTCCCATCTTCCCAGTCCTCTCTGCCCTCAGCATCCACCCCCACCTGCAAAGTACCACCTAGACTGAGAAGTCAAGCACCTGTCCACACTGCTCTGTCCATCCCTCCCCAGATTGTGAATGATGAGATGTGTGAGATCTGTGAGGTGTGGACAGCCGAGAGCCTCTTCCCCTGCCGCATCTGCCACCGGGTGTATCACGACGGCTGCCTGCGCCGCATGGGGTACCTGCAGAAGGACAGTGCTGTGGAGGTGACAGAGACGGCGCACACCGAGACAGGCTGGAGCTGCTACTACTGCGTAAGTGCCTGGACTGAGGGACACCAGGCTGCTGCTAGGTGGTGGGTGATCCCCAGAGAACTGTGCCCCACATGGACATGAGCAGGGTCCCATCTCACCACCTGGTCTGGGGCAGTAAGGGACATGCTGCTCTTCAGTTCCCACCACCCACCTTGGCCTGATGGGGTCACCAGACACAGGGGACAGTGGCCCTTTGCCACCTTCCCACCTCTGCAGACATCTCCCCAGGACCTTGGCGGGGGATGTGATCCCATGGGCAGAGCTGGAATGGCCAAAGCCCGGGGAGGGGAGCCATCCCACTGCAGCACCCTTGGGTGACACAGCACAACGTCTCTCTGGGTGTCCCCACTCACTTGCTTTCAAGGGATACCAGTGCTGCCATACAGATGTGTGTTCTCTCCACCCCATGTCTTTGCCTCATGTCTCTTCTCTGCCTCCAACCCCAGGACAACCTCAATCTGTTGCTGACAGAGGAAGAGATGTACAGCCTGATGGAGACCCTGAAGAACTGCAAGATCATTCCAGGTGTGAACCCCACCATGTGGCAGGTCCCAGATGACTGCGGGAAGCAGCTGGGGAGGTGGGTCCCCCCTTCTTCCTGGGCATAATACAGCTAATCTGTCCCCTGCAGAGAGCTGCCTGACCCTGGATGACTTCCTGCACTACAAACACCAAGTGCACAAGCAGCAGTTCGAGCGGACCATGCCCGAGGCAAAGGAGGAGCAGGCAGCCCTGCAGTTCAATGCCCTGGACCCCGACAAGAAGGGGCAAATTGAGTGGCAGGACTTCCTCTCTCATGAGTCCATCCAGCTGCTGCAGAAAATACGGCCACAGGTATGGTTGTGACATCCAAGGCTTGCTCCCATGGCTGTCACACATGGTCACAGCACCCAGGAGCTTGCTACCACAGCCAGCAGCTGTGGTAGTGGCACCTGGGTCCAACACTCACAGCCACAGCACCCAAGGTCAGTGCCCATGACCAGCACCTATGGTCACGGCACCCAAAGCTGGCTCCTGGCTCCTACAGCTGACGGCCAGGGTTGTAGCACTGGGGGATGACTCCTATGGCCATGGCACTCAGGGTGGAGACCCCTACGGCTCTGGGAATATAAGGACGGAGGTTCGCATGGGATGAATGCTCCATTCCGTTTCTCTGACCCCCTAGAATGCCCTTCTGCGGCTGCTGACACCCAAGGAGCGAGAGCGGGCACGGGCAGCCTTCCTAGCCCTGGACCAGGACAATGACGGCTTCATTGGGGAGGGTGAGTGCCGCCAGGCCCGGCACACCTGGTTCCGCAAGCACCAAAAGGAGATGCTTTCCTGCAATGTCAGGTGAGGGGATGCCCACCCTGGTGTAGGGGTGATATCCCAGCTGGGATTCCCACCACAGCCCCAACACCTACCAAAGGGTCTCAGCACACAAATGGCTGCCCCCCCTTCCTGCCACCTTCTCTTCCATGGCTCCTCAGCCCTGTGCACCCTCTTTCCCCCACCACCACCATTTCGGGTGCAAGGAGCGGGGATGAAGAGCATCCTCCTTCTTGCCACAGCATCAGCCATGTGGGGCCCATATCAGAGGGCAGCCCTGCCAGCAGCAGGAATGGCAAGAGCCCGGAAAAGATCCTGCCAGCCACAAAGCAGGAGGAGACCAGGTGAGGCAGGGATGGTTGGGGGGTGGTGGACACCTCCATTTCAGGGGAAGATCCTGGGGGAGCAGTGTTGCCAGGGTGTCCAATGGGCCCACATTTGCCCACAGGAGCATCGACTGGCCTGGATTCCTGCGGGAGAACGTTGCCTACATCCTGGCCGCGCGCCCCAACAGCGCTGCCCTGCACCTGCAGCCCCTCGCCTAGAGCCAGCCGCGCCTCGAGCGCACAGTGCCACGCCCTCACCCCCCGCGGGCACAGCCGGGCACTGATTGGCTGGTAGGGAAGTGGCCATGCTGCCCTCTGCCCCGCCTTCCCCTTGGATTGGCTGTCAAGAGAATGGGCGCCGGGCTCTGATTGGCTGAAGGAGCGGGAGTGGCTCTTGGGTGTCTGATTGGTGGGGGGAAGCAGGGCGGGGCAGGGCGCGTCCCCACAGTCCCCCCATGCCCTGCAGGGACCATAGCGGGGAAGGGTCCTGTACCTGGGGTCACCATGAGGCACAAGGGGCAGGGAACATGCTGCCCCCATGGTGCCCATCCCCACAGCACCCAGGGATCTGCAGACAGAGCAGGGTCTGCCCTGGATGCTTGTGGGGTGACAGTGGAACCCAGAGCACCCGTGTGCCCCAGCCTCCCACAGTGCCATGGGGCAGCACGGCTGAACCTCTGCATGCCACAGGCAGCACCCACGGGTCTGTGGCAAGCAGTGTCTCAGCTCGTCAGCATGGTGGATCCTCAGGGGATGTGGCTGACTCCCTTCAGGGTCTTTCACATCCCTGCCCTACTCCAACAGGGGTTGGAGGCCAGTGGCTGTGTCTGGGAGACTGTTCCCTGGCATGGTTCAACCCTTCAGTGCTGACAACCAACAATTTAACGCCAACAGCAATGGTGTAGAAAGAAGCACTGGTAACAGAAAGCATCAGAGGGACGGGAAGTCAAGGTCAGATGTAGGGGAACCCCCCTATGCATCTCATCTTGCCAGCAGCACTCCCCTGCATCCCCCATCCCCTCCTGTACCCCTGGTTCCAAGGGATGCCCTTCATTTGCTTGCCATTCCAGTCCCACACCACCCCTGTTCAGTCTTGCTCTCTACCCACCACATCAAGTGGGCAGCCTTGCCTTGCTGGGAGCATTAGTGCTTGTGTTAATGAGGAAGAGGCAGAGCCCAGAGCTCCCCCCAGGTGTCAGCTGCAGGGATGAGGCATTCACTGGGCCCGTTGGCAGCCCTAAGATAGATAGGTAGATGGGCACTCAGCCCACAGATGAAGGAGCAGGAAGCCCAGAAACCTTGCCCCAAACATGCCAGGGCTTGGGATGCCCAGGTCCTGTGGTAGCCCCAGCACCTGCTCCTGCCCCTCTAATCCCTTCCTGTAGTGCCCTCAGCCTCTCCTTGCCTGGTGTGCTGTGGCTCAGCCAGGAGGCCGCAGGGTGTACACAGACCAGGGGTGCATTTACAGCAACCTGGTCACTCCCTTACCTCTATCCCTGATGCCCTGTGGGTATCATCCCAGTCAGCCCCCTTCCCCCAACCAGGGCACAGTTCCCCTCCCCAGGGTCTCCCCCACTGCAAGACCAGGAGGCGCACCAGTGCCACGACATCTTCCTCTACCATCCTGGCATGCCAGGCTAATGGGGATATTTTGGATGCCAGGTCCGAGATGTGGCCAGAGCGCCAATGGGGATATTTCGGATGCCAGGTCCGAGATGTGGCCAGAGCCATGGCGAGGAGGCAGCCGTGGGTGCATGGGTTGCAACTCCCTATCTGTACTGAGATACATTCATTAAACAGCTGTGTCCAGCTAGCCTCTCTCTGGTGTGCTTACAGGGCTTCTGGCTTTTCTGTGGGCAATTCTGGGTACCTACAGCTTCCTGTTGTTTAAAATCCCACCCCAGACTCAGGTCACTGTCCCATCAGGCAAGCTTGGCCTCCTGTCCCCAGAGTGTCCCACAGCAGTGATAGGGGGCAGCCAGCATGTACACCCAGGACCCAGCAAACTCGGAGTGCTGCAGGAAAGCAGACAATAAGGCAAGTGCCTGGCTGATCATGGAACCACTCCAAATAATGCAGTGAAAGGGACACCCCTCGACTGGGATGAGTGTGCTCCCTGCCTTCAGAGGCACTGGATGATAACAGGGCAATGAGCACTGGAGACAGCTGGATGCGGGGAACAGGCTCTCTGCAGCAATATAACCCCACAGAGACACCAAGGTTCCCCAGGAGAGTGGTTCCCATGGCTGGGATGCTCCAGCTAATCACATCCACAGAGCTCCCAGGAAAAGCTGCAGCTATTGCTGGCAGCACATGGCCTATAGGAACCAGTCTGCCAGTAAAGGGCACTCACCAGTCTGGGGGGACTTGCCTTGCACAGTACCTATGCTGCAGCTGGAAGGGGGATGGGATCTTAGAAGAGGATCTGGGAGGGAATCAGGAGGGTGCATGCTGCCCTGGCAGCATCTCTTTAGTCTGTGGGGCCACAGAGCTTGCTGCTAAAAGCTTGACTTAGACATTTGAGCTCACTCCCACGGTCACAGTGGGATACCATTGCGTACAAACCACAGCAGGGGTGTCCAGCTCACCCACAGAGAAAATCCGGCAAGCATTTCAGGCTCTGAGAGCCAGATAAGCCTTAAAATTAGCTGTGTCACCTGGGAGAGGCACTCATCACTTAGGGGAAGAGGATGAGCATCTGCAGAAATCGGGAGGTGACGGTGGTTTTGTGCCTGATTGTGGGATGTCATGGATTGGAGATGATGCGGGGTCTGCCAGTGGAGGGAAGCCCAGGGAAGCCCTCACATGGCGAAATGCTGTTAAATCACTGTGCTATTGCTCCGTCTGCTGGAGATGAAGAGCAAGAAGGCGCAGAGCACAGGCTTGAGAACCTTGGAGTGGGGCACCCACTGCCAGCACCCCAAAGCCATACCCCCAAAACCCTACAGGATTCAGACTGAGAGGGCATCACCTCACGGCTCCTAATCCAACACCCCTTTGCACCCAGCTCCTCACCTGGGGAACAAGACACAAGAGCTCTTCCAGCCCCAGCCTACCCTGTCGCTCCCTGCAGCAGCCTAGCACCCCTGACAGGACACACAGCTGGCTGGTGTCCCCGGGAAGCTGGATAATAAGGGCCACAGGTGGCCACGGTGGCCTGTGTCCTGCAGGGCTGTCCTGTCACCACTGCAGCACAAGCTTCACAACTCTGTCACAGTTACAGATCCCCAGTGAGTGAACACCCCACAGCAGAGTGTGCCCCAGCCATGTCTCCACAGAGGCAGCATCATGGTCAGAGCAGAAGTGGGAGGATGTGGTGGGGGAATGAACAAGGTGTTGCTGTGGCTACTCTTTGATCTCACCTGGTCCTTCAAGACTGCTGACCTCTGAGACACTGACCCAAGAAAGCCTCTGCTGCCTACAGACCACCCTTGCCAATGCTGGGGCAAGCCTGTCTCCAAATGCTGGATGATACCTTCTGCTGCATTTGATATCAAACCTCCCAAACACCTGAAATCTGGCACAAAGCTCTCTCCGACCACTTGTTCAATCTGCTCATCTCAGGCTGCTGCAAACATCTTCCCAGATCTCTGAATGCTGCTGCAAACTGAGTACTGGTGCAAACCTTCCCCTTAACAGCAGAGCAAAAATCCCCATGGTGATCCCAGAGGCCCCAAACCAAAGGATCAGGATGCTCATGTGGGATTTAAGGCTGGAGCAAGAACCAGCTGTCCAGCCCAACCCTCCCAAGCCCTGCTTAAGTGACAGTGTGCAGCTCACATGTCTGTTATCCCACATCTGTCACCCACCACCGAGGGCCATGCAATGTGTGCTGTGCTCCCCACTGGACATTCCCAGCCTCAGGGCTCCGGTTCAGCATCACCCTGCCTGGAGCCAGGAACAGACTCCCAGGGTCCTGGGGGGCAATTCTGGCTCTGTGTTTCACAGCAGGCAGTGGCCAAAGTATTGACCACCGTTTATCCTCATGGTCCTGCTATCTGGGAGGGAACTGGCAGATCCTGCCTGGCTCAGGAGCAGCCCACAGGTGATGAGGTACTGCTCCATGGGATCCCCAGGAGAGGGGGGATGGTAGTTCCTCACTCTGTATTGAGGTTGCCCCTCTACCAGGCTACAGGCCTATTGCACAGGGCTGCTGCACCCTCAAAAAACTCTGTTAGTGGGGAAGATGTGTACTTGATTTTGCACCCCAGGGTGCAGATAGCACCCTCCTCAGAGCCTGGACACCTCTGCACATCTCCAGGGCTCCGCTGGACTTGGCCAGGTGCCCTCAGGTGTGATGTGTCCTGGAGGGGAAGTGACCATGATGAGCCCCACGCCAAAGACAATATTCAGCAGAGCTGTGCTGACATAGAAGGGAGAAAGATGACCAGAGGGACTCACTGGACAGTGTCACTATAAACTCTGGCACTGACTAGCACAGGACCAGTCACAGACCACTGGCAAGAAAAGAGGGTTCTCTGGGCAGCACATGAGAGTGACAGTGAAGCCACAGCCCGTGGAGGCAGTGACACCCGGGTGGCCCCAAACATCCTTCCCCTCCCAGGCCAGAGAAGGAGTGACCATGCAGAACAGGGCTAAATGATGTCCCCATTAAGCAACAACACTGCAGATGCAAGCAGGAAAAGAAGGTGGGAAAGCTGAGAGGATTTGGGAGCACAGAATTGGGACGAAAAGATTGGATTACCCAGAAGTGATCCCACCACCCCGAGTCAGGGTCCCTAGGGATACCAGGGGATAACTGAGGGAGAACTGGGGGTGAGCGGGCTGCGGAGGGGTACAAGGGGCCGCAATAAGCGTGCGTGTCCCCCGCAGCAGAGCGGTGACCACGGGGTGTCGCCCCTGCTCCACGCCGGGAGCCGGCGCTGCTGCTTGGGAACCCGCAGAGAGCATGCAGGAAGCAGGAATGCAGGGATGAAGGAACGGGGGACGCAGGGACTCGCTTCAATACCCCGAAATAATTTTGTAGGTTGTTTTGTGACACCCCCCCACACACACACGCCTTCCCCTCCTGCGCCAAACCCAGCTCTGACTCCTACCTCTGCCTCATAGCACCTTCCTCCTCCCCGGTTACGTGCCCGTGGCTGGTGAATGAAGGACCACACCCGCTGCCCGGGGAGCTGGGACTGAGCCCGGGCAACCCCAGGTTCCTGCAGGGATGGTCTCCATTCTCCGAAGACCCCTGGAGGGAGACTCTGGGCCTTGGAGAACAGGGATTGACTCAGGGCTCCCTAGGGTCTAAAATCCCTCCCCCATGAGTTGCATGGGCAGGCGGAACCCCCTCGTCTCCTTGCTCCCTGGCAGGAGCCCTGGGCAGCGCCTCCTCTGGACAGAGCCACTGCACCCCAAAGATAGCCGCAGAGTCTGACCACACCCGCCACTGCAACCTGGCTGGGAAGATTGTGTAAGTGATGGAAATGAAGCCTAGCGCTAGGTGTGGTGGCACGGGTAAGGAGAGAGATGCCCACCAGCACCTGCTGGGACCAGTCACATGCTGCTCAGATCCATAGGGCAGTCTGAAGGGAGCCGTATGGGATCTGAGCGGGGGAATGACATCCCCTCCCAAGCACGTACCCAGCCCACTGCCAGCTGTTGGATGAGCTCCCCCAACAGGACACAACCCCACAGGCACTCCAGCATGGGAAGGGCGTGCTCCTCTCCCAGGAAATGTACATGACCTGTGCCACCCCCAGGAGCTCACACAGGGTCTATGCGAGGTTTCCAAGCCGCACACTGTGCCACCAGCTCCCACTACCCCCACATTGCTGGCTTGGTGGCCCTGGCAGAGTGCAGGGCTGCCAGACATTCCCTCCTGTTCTCAGCACAGTCTCTCCCACTTTCCCCTGCACAGCACGGCTGTGCAGGGGGACACAGGATGTCTGCATGGTGCAAAGGGTGCAGAGGAGGCCCTGGGATGAGGGGGGGCACAGCGCAGTGCCGGGCATGGCAAGCATCTTGTTCCCACAGCAGCTTTGCTGTGACTCATCCTGGCAACCCACACAGCATTCAGGCAGGGTGTCCAGGTCCTCTCCTGCCTCGGAGCAAGGCCATGCAGGAGCAATGCACTAACAGTACTGGTTGCCTGCCTCCTCATCTCCTTGATCCTACTGCCCTCACATTAGAGTGGGACTGGGAGCTGACCCTAACCCTGGGCTTCCATGTTCCTCTCTGCACCCCATAATCCCCTAAGCAGCTGCTACCAAGCACCAGGGCTGGTGTGTCAGGGGCCATTGGCTGCCAAATGAAGCCAAGAGTGAGATTATTTGGGGTACAGCAAAGGGCAGGACATGCCTTCCCACAGTGCTGCAGCTGACACTGGAGCAGCTGCTGATGGCCCCTCTGGATAGCACAGTCAGCAGTGCAATGTGTGTGCCTGTGCACCCCAGCATTCCTCCTCATGCCATATATTGTTGTGCACCCCAGTATCCCCTCTTCATTTAGGATGTGACCCTGGACCCATAAAACAGCACACATAGCCCTCTCAGCTTACCCTCAAATCATGGGACACTGATAAGAAAGCATCTAATGTGGGAGCTGATGGGGCCAAGACATACCCTGCTGGCCAGGGAAAGAGGAAGTCAGCCAGAATACCTGGAAAGCAGGGATTTGGATCTGAGCCACTCCAGAAAATAAGCACTGTACTTGGCAGAGGCAGAGGCACCCAGCCCTCAGACGACTGGGGACACAGAGTTCCATCTGGGGTATCTGCCAACATACGGGGCCATTCACTTCCCTGGAGTGGGGCCTGGGACTCTGGCAGCAAGGATGGGAGCAATAAAGGGGGAAGGCACCTCGTGTTTGTCAGAGACAACCCCATGACCCAGCAGGAAAATGATCCATTTTTGCTGGAGTGACTGATCTGCGAGGAGCTGCACAACATTATATCTGTCTCGCTTGGCTGTGTGATGACTAAGGGAAGGACAGGAGAGCAGTCTGCACACCGCCAGGCAGAGGAGGAATTATTTAGGCTGGAGCATGGGGGTGGAGGCTAGGTGGGATGCTCTGGCAATGCTCCCCCTCGCTGCCTGAGGGACACCAAGTACTGGTGAGAAACAGCACAAGAGCTGGGGAACTCGAAGATCCTGGCTCACTTTTGGGGAGAAAATAGTTTCAGCCAAGGGAGTGTCCTGCCCTGGCTCCAGCCCCACAGCCAGGCACTGGCTCAGAGACTGACCATCAGCACTGTAGGAGAGACAACATCTCACACACACACACGATAACACCCAGCAGCTGCCTGCCCAGGGTGGATCCCAGAGGGTGAAGGAAAGGTTCCACTACACAGCATCTGTTCTGAACCCCAGCCCACAGTTGTGCTCTCCTGTAACCACCTGGCACACAACAAAATCAAAGGAAGGAGAAGGGGATACAAAGAAAAAGGGCCTCTGGGACCAATCCCTTCTCCCATGAAGGAAGGGACCTCACCAAATAAGCTATTGCCAAAGCCAAAAGGTACCAAATCTATTTTGTGGGGTCAATCTAGTGCTTTAGGAGCTGGCATCAGGATGAAGAACAAGTGAAGTACTCAGAGCCACACAACTCAAGCTAATACTTTGATTGGGCCACCCTGTCTCATTCACCTGAGGGTTGCCACCCTGCTACTCACTTTGCAAAGATTTTTCCAGCATAACCATAGTACAAACATCCCAATGCAGCTGGCACATGAAGTTGTGGGATTAGGCTGCTCCATGCATGGGGAGCACAAGTGACACCTGTGCCCTCCAGACCATCCAGCCCAGGAGGATGTTTGCTCGGCAGCATCATTTTTAGCTCAGAAAGTCCCCAGCACTTGCACCCAGGAGTCCCATCAGTAGATCTCAATAGGCTACAAGAGCAGGATCATACCTCAGGATGGTTCAGGAAATTAAATTAAAGAAGGGGCTATAACCCAGCATGATTTCACGCCCACATATTCAACAGGGCTTGTCAAATAATCCTAGTTTTATTTTATTACTTTACAAATTCAGTGGCTAAAACACCATCAAGGACATACTAGGCTGCTGTCAGGTCGGGCTGTCATGCCGGGGGAGCACTGGGCAAGGTTGTGGGAACACCAGGCAATGCTGAGGGAGCACCAGGCAACACCAGGGAAGAACCAGGCAATATCAGAGGAGGAGATGGCAATAGCAGGGGAGCCCCATGCAACATCAGATGAGCATCACAAGGCCAGTGACCTGACAGGACCCAGTCCCAGGGACCTCCACCCATCACACTAGCTCCCACATGCAGCAACAATTCTATCACTGCCCAGCACCCTCTGAGATGGTCTGTGCCCAGCACATCCCTAGGCAGGCAGCAAGGTGGGATTCAGAAGCCACAGCATCACCCTGGTTTCATTTCTTGTCTTCTCATCTTCAAAGCAACCTCATGTCCTCTTGCAACACCCTCAGTGTAGCCTGGACATGGCAGTACCAGCACAGAAACAGCTGTACTGGTATGAGAATGGTAATACTGACATGGCAACGCTGTGACAGAGATAAAAATGTCAAGCAGATCCCCTTTTCTGCTTCCCAGAGCAACAGAGCTGCCCCGCCTCCCTTGGATACCTCCAAAGGGTTCTGGGTACCAGACAGGATGAACCCTGCCAGCCTCATCTCCCCTCCTCATTGTCCAGCATTGTGTGAGATGAGTTGCTGGGTCTCAGCCAGGGTCTCACGGTCCTGGCATACAGGGAGCCTGGCAGCAGGCAGATACCCTTTGTGGGTCCCTACAGGGGAAGAACCATGCTCCCACCCCTTACCACTTCCAGAGCAAACGCCTGGTTTGAGGAGCACAAATCTGTAAGATCTGAGAAGATGGTTCCTGTTTTTTTGGCTGCATTTAGATTTTCTCTGCAGCCAGTCCCTCTGAGCTGCCGTAGCTGGCCTGTCGTTCTCGGATACCCTCGCGGTGGGGAGGAAAGGCGCACGGGATATTAGGATTGACCTCCTCACCCCATTTGGATTAAGAGAAGCCTCCCCGGCGGCAGGCAGGGAGGGCAGCCCGAGCATCCCACTCTGCCGGGTAAGGAGATCCGGTGGGGCATCGGAAGTTACACAACCCTGCGCTATGCAGACAAGGCAGCGAGCGCTGCGGGGGCGCACGGCAGCCCCCGCAGTGAATTCCCTGACGTGGCAAACATCTCCCGAAGCCCCCTCCATGCCCACCTGCACACGCAGGCAGGAGCCCACGCACATACGCAGGCAGGAGCCCACACGCCGGCACACGCCTGCCTCTAAAGGAAAAGCCTCGCCGGAGCCAGAGCTGAAATAGTGAATTGCCTCATTCATTCACCCTCTCCGGAAGCTTTGCCCGTACATGCAAACATACGCGCAGGCAGACATGTGTGGCAGACACGTGCGACCATCCCTACGCCCTCCAGGAATTCCGCAAACCCCCTCCACCCTCCCCCCCCCCAGCCAACTTCTTTACCACTCTCTCCAAACTGAAGTATATTCTGCACCTGTGAATGTCCCACTCCCACCAAGAGAACCCCAGGTCCGTAGGAGGGCAGCCCCGACCAGGAATTCATGGTATGGTGGGGGGTCCCATATTCCCTGGTGGGGAAAATGCCCCGTCACGTTTTGGTCACAAATCCAGAAACTCTACCTCCTTCGCACACATAAAAGCATTCCTAGCCACATTTGTCCCCATGGCTCAGTGGAGACCCTTCTACAGGGATGCTGCTGTAGCAAAAACCCTCACCGTGGCTACACAGGTCACTCTGCCCCAAAAACCCGGAGCCAGACCTGGCAGGAGCTGTGTAGGGCCTGGCACATGCATAACAAGGGTGTTGTATATGTGCAAGGCAGGTGTGTGAATGCCCACTGACACATCCACATGGGATGGGTGTGGACAGAAACCTCCACTACTCAGCCAAAAGGTCTGGCCTGGGGTTGTCACACAGCAAGCACTCTCCAGGATGCATAGGCTCACAGGTGCCACAGCACACACCAGTGTGCAACCCCTGGCAGATGCAGTCTGTGCCACATGAGTGTGTACATACCTGACACACTCTGCTGACCCAGCACATACAGGGCATACACAGGCATGGGCAGGCAGCAGTGGGGCAGAGTCATGCCTGCCTGTGCCTCAGCACAGCCTCATTCTGTTAGTATGTCCTCACATAACTCCAGCTGAGTGTGGGACAAGCCACCGCACCAAGCTGGGAGATGGAGCAGATTCAGCTGATTACTTTTCCTAGAATAACTTCAAGTCCCTTGAGGTGCTCAAGAAAACATCCCATCTCCACCTCCCTCGCACTCACTCAGCAGCACCAACCTGCAGAGCAGTGGTGGCAGCCACCACAGTGTGTGCGGCATCCATGAGCACATCATCGCATCCTGGCATAAGACTCTTTCCCAGCCCAGAACCAGGTCACAGGTCCTGGCATCCATGATGCTCAGTTGTCATGACACATCCCCAATCCTATTCTCCCTCCCTTCATACAGGAGTGAGACACTGATGTACGCACAGGTACCCCAGGACCTGCAGGACAGGTACCCAGCTCAGTTCTGACTGACTTTGAGTAATCATATTTTTTCCTCAGACTTACCTAGAATTCGAGACTGGACACAGGACTTGTATGTGACCAGACTGCTGGTTTGTCCTGACCTAGCCTGCTGTCTCCCTTGCTGAACCCTCCTCCTCCATGAACACAGATCATTCAGTCCCATGCCAGGCCCAGCTTGAGCGACACTTTATAAGGAAGGTGATTTGCCAAAGAAGAATCCTGCAAACATCATTGTGTGGCAGCAATCCTGGGTCCTCTTGGAGCAGCTCGGCCTCTCTCCATAGGCCCAGTACATTGAACCTTCTGTGGTTTTGTTCCTTTCTGGCAGGAGCAATTTCTCCTCTCCGCCTCCCTCCCACTCCCCATCCTCTGGGCTGTACTTTCAGTGCTGCTGCCCTTACTGAAAGTTGAAACAAAGCAGGCAATCAATTTGGGACTGATTTTCTGAAGCATTAATTCTTCTATCTCATGTGGAGATGCTGCTGCTCTCCTCATTTACTCCGTAATTACACAGCACTCTAACTTTTCCCTCTCCATGATTTCTCTCCCAGAATCAGAAGTGAAGGGTGTCCAAGTCTCACTTTCACCCACCACCATCCCTGACCAGGCTTGGATGCATTTTCTCTGTATGTACTTGATACTTGGATGTATCAGCTCTATCTTGGGGTCCCACATCATGTGCCAGGCTGAATCCTCTCTGCAGTCCTCACCACAGGAAATAGGACACGGCTTTGGGAATGAGAACCCCAGTGCTTCACACATGGGCCACACAACAGGTCAGCTGTGCAGTGCTTCCAGATATCTTTGCATCCCCAGGGATTTGGCCTCTCTGGAGTCCACTTTGCAGGGCTGCTGGGAAGCACAGATGGGTGCTAGTGAAGGGGCAAACCCCTGTCCTGTCCTTTGGCCTGGGCTGAGAGGAGAATGCAGGGCTTGCTCTGCTCTTGGGGTGTCCTCTCATATCTGTGTTCCAAAGGTGGACAGGCACAGACCCAGGCTCTGCCACTAAACCTGAGTGGTGGAGGTGATGAGCAGGAGCACCATTCCAACCTGAACAAGTGTGGAAGAAACAGGACACTTCAGCAGGTTAGTAGACACCTTGAAGCCCTCTGGACAAGACCAATCTCCTTTTCCCAAGAAAGAGAGCAGCCACTACAGACATGTCTGCCAGGCAGGAGAGCATAACTGCTCAGATACCTCATGATAGGCATCCAGGGAGACCAGATCCAACTGAAACCCCAAAGGACTGCCCTCTGGATCAGAAGGACATGAGAAAGCTACTTGACTTGCAGATGGTGACCTATAACACACTCTTAACCACTCCTCACTTCATACACTGCCTCCACACCCTGCCCCATCTCCCCACCCTCTGTCTCCAAGTAAGAAACAGGCAGAGAGGAAAAGCTTTCTTGCTACAGCATCCAGCCAGACCATTACATGCTCAACTATCCCCTGCCAGCATCCTCAGCTCACTCACTACTGCATCCCCTCCCATTTCAGCATCAAGACTGGCTGGTGTCTTGGGCTCCTGATGCAAAGCTCTAGGCAAGACTGTTCCCTGCCAGGAGCAGATAGTGACCTGGAGATCTGCAGAGCCATCACACGACCAGCACAATGCCACACAGCAAGTCCAAGGGCTGAGAGGCACAAAACCCCATGAGACTGAATGAAGATGCCCAGAGTCAGGCAGCTCCACATGTCTGCTTTTGCTTTTAAAGACAATATAGGGTCACCTCAGCATCCGCTAGCACTCCTTAGGGAGTGCTTAGGAATCTTAACCCTGTTCTTTCTCCTCTATATAGGGTTATAGCTTTACCTGCCCACTATCCATAAGAAGATGGGATACTAAGGAGGCAACAGAATCAGAGAGATTGTAGCTATGGGTAGACAGGGAACCAGACCACTACCACTGCAGCACCAGCAGAATCTTCTGCCCTCAGAAAAACATCAAGTGCATCTCTCTGAGCACTGCCTGCCATGGGGCCAGGGCAGACACAAAGAAGGAGGTTTTGTAGGCAATGGAGAATAGCCAGGACCAAAATAACAGCAAGCTAGCCTGTTCTTTCAGGAAACTATCCTTGCAGACAATCACCATGATATTTTCATTTTTATTCCAGAAGTCACACATTTGGTAGCCCCACAGAGGTATGAAGCTTCCTACAGCAGTCAGCTGGGCACCAGTTGCTGTCCCAATGAACTCCTCACAGCCCATTTGGCATATCAAGAATTAGATACCAGGCAGATCTGCAACAGAAAGGCATCATATGGACACGCTTCCAGTAGATGCAGCAGGGTTTGTCTCCAACCTGGACACTACTCACCTCCAGCTGTGACATGCAGGGACAGCTCCATTGCTGGGAGCACCTGGGGACACCCTTGTCCTGGAAAGGATGTTTCAGGGCCAAAATTTCCTAAATGGGGGGAAGGGGGAGGAGGAACAGGAGAGACACGTGCTTGACACCCAAACACAGCAGGAACAACTTGGTCAAAATGTAACTTGGTCAAAATGTAACTTAGAGAGAGACAAAGAAAGAGACAGAGAGAGAGAGACAGAGATTCCCTAGAGAAACCAAGTAAATATATTGGCCAAAATGTAACTTGGGAGAGACTTGCCCCGGAAGAACCAAGCGTTGCAGGACAACTTTGCTGAGGAAAGCAGGGCAAAGGCTGGAAGCTGAAGCTGAGCCAATCCAAACTTCAGCATGCGTCCTCCACGTGCAGATGGGTCCCCAGGGGTGGCTGATATTATCTGGGCTCCCTGGCACAGCTGGTCTTCCTTCCAGAGAGATGTGGAGGTCAGAGGTGACTTGCAAGGAGGATAACAGGGGCTGTGGGGTACTGTTCATTATCGTCCTGCCTTGCTGGATAGCATCACAACCAGAGTCAAGACAGCCTAGATTCTAGTCCCTTGTCTGCTGCTGATTCTCGCTGCACCTTGGGACAAATTGCCAAATTCCAGCATGCCAAGCTGGGATGGGGACACTGCCTTTCCTCCTTCAACTGCTTGGATACAGGGCTGGCAGAGATGACTCCAGGAGGGGCTTTCCCTGCCCACGAAATCTGCATGCCCAGTTTAGACCTGTGTGTTGGTGGTTCAGCAAGGGACAGAGCAGGCTAGGTCAGGACAAACCAAGGTGTCCAAAGGCAGGATCTGCCTAGAGGAACCTTTCTTTTCCCCAGGCTCTACCACAGAAAAAGCACTGCAACATCCCCCATGCCGTCCTTTCCTCCCACTCACTCCTGCCTTCAGGATTTGCCCCTCCAGGAGAGCACGAGCACAGGTGGGGACAGCAAGGGACTGGAGAAGACCGAGTCCTCCCACACACTGCCACTCAGAGCCGCATACATCTCACCCGCACACTTGGTGTGGGTGGCAGGAGAGCCCTGCTGTGTTCATCCAAGGGGGTTGGCAAAGGTCAGCCCAGGAGATGGTCTCCAGCAAGGGCTGCCTGCCAACCACCGGCTGGGAACCACTCAAGAATAGCGGCAGGAAGGAAAAAAAGAAAGGAGAAAAAAAAAGATGAAAAAGAAAAAATAACCCAGCTGGCAGCACAGACGCTGCCGGGAGAGGAAGCGGCAGGTTGAGACAAGGACATGGCTCATTATGCCACCCCCGCAGGTGCCGAGTGCTGAGCGGAGGGCCGGCTCGGCTGCCACCGGCGGCGCTGGCAGCAGGGAGACAGCGGCCACCACTCTCATCCTCAGCCCCAGCCGGGGAGGACAAACCAAACACCATCATTATGACTGAGAGTAGCTTCCATCCCACCTCCTCCCGCATGGCCTGGGAGGCCAGTCAGGCTCCGGCAGAACAAGGACATGGAAGCTCTGCTGGAACAAGCTCTTCTAGTGCTGCAATGACTGTCCTTGGTGGTTTGCAATGTTAGCATGGATAGAGCCCCAGGCAGCACATGCTGACCTTGTGGCAGATACTGCTCACAGTACGAGACTGCTGGGGACCATTCCCATCTGGTTTATCCCATGCTCAGACTGGGCAGACACAAGCTCACCACATGCTGAGGCTATCAACACAACCAGGATGACTAGGACCTGGTGAGAGCTGGTGATTTCCTCAGAGGACAGGCCAGGGATTGCACGAACCCCAAGGATGCTAGTTCCCAGGTCTCCTGGACAGGGTTCCCCTGCCAGTTCCCCAGCAGCTTCTGAGCTTCTGTAGGACATAAGAGCTCAGCCTGTCCTAGAAGGCGACCCACCAGCATCTCCAGCACCACCAGCAACAAGCTCACACCACAGCCAGGACAGCAGCAGGCAGGGACTGGAGCATGAATCCTACAAAAAAAAAATTAAAAAATTGAGCATAGATTTTCTATCCTTGCAGCCTTTTCCTCCTGCTGCAGCTCAGGGTGCTGGAAAAGGCGGGTGACATCTCTGAGGATGGGAACAGGCAAGGAGAGACAGCACCAAATGCGTGGGTGCTGCTCTTGCTGAGGAGAGCAGAGCGCGCAGACCCTGCTGCTGCCAAGCCCGGTGCTGTCAGATGCATCTCCCCAGCTCACCCAGCCACAGACATTGGAGAGACTTCCCTGTGCTGTGCTGAGCGGGGGAGTCTGAGCAGGACAAGGCAGCAGTGCAGCAAGGAGTCAGTGCCTTATTTCTGCCCCATCTGTTCAGCCACAGAGAGACCCAGATGCAGAAGGAGGTGGAAACAACCTGGGAAAGATCTTTCTTGCAGTGGCATGACACTCGGTTAGGTGGTTGCAGAGCTAAGTGGCCTTCTTCTCTGCTGCAACCTTCAGACACCAGTTAATGATGCTTTTACAGGAAAACAGCCCAGGCTGTGGTTTCCCACCTCCCCATCACCTCTTAGGTCAGGCACAAAGCACCAGGAAGAGCTGAAGCTCCAGGTGAATAGAGTATGCTGCTCACTCCTGCAGTCTGGGAATTTCCTGCACCAGAACCAACATCAGTGGGCTCATCAGCCCTCGGGGATTTCTCTTTTCAGGAATTTGCTCAACTGCCTTTTCATCCCAGACAATTTTCCTTCCTCTTCCCTCCACCACTTCACCTAAGGCCACCATTTCCACAGGTTAATCCCAAACTGCTTCAGAAAATGCGTTAATGTCCTGAAAGGTCACTGCATTTCTGACACGAGATGCCCAATTACAGTAACTCAAGCAACCCTTTCCTGCTCACCTTCCTTCCCCCCACCACACAGGATTTTATTATTCCCCATCATGCCTCCCTCAGTCATCTCTTCCCCCAGACGGAAGAGAGCCAGTTTATGTAATTGTTCCATCTATGGAAACGGCTTCGTACCTTTAATTACTCCTGCCACCCCTCCCTGCACTTTCCCGGCGTGTCTTTAAAAGGGTGCGGATGTGCCAGCAAGGGAGACGGACTGCGAAGGAGGCGCGGTTTTGGTTAAAACACCCTCTGCCCCCAGGAGGGGAGGCTGTGGTCTGCCCTGACCCCGCTCCTGCCCAGCGGGGCCGCAGCCAGCCCCTGGCCCAGAGCCCTTGTTTGTCCCCGGGCAGGCTGCACACCAAGCAGATCATTTGTGAGCACGGGGACGGCCAGCACCAGCTACCCCACCCCGGGGCCTCCAATGCTCCCGGCGATGAAAAGCCAGAACAAAAAGCATTTCCAAGGCCGGGGCATGGGCACGGCGCGGGACACGCAGCACGAGCTTCCCACCCCCCCGCCACGGGGACGGGGCCACCGAACAACACACAGCAAAACAGATGGGCAACAGTAAGTGCTGGTTCAGTACCGCGATGACTCAGCCCCTCCACGGGCAGAGCAGAGAGAACTCCGACTCTCCCAGCTCAGAGGGGCTCCACGGACAGGCCATGGTGGGAAAGGAGGAGCCCAGGTGGTTGTTCACATCCTGCCAGGGGATTCTGGAGAGTCAAAGACCCCAGCACAGTCAGGACAGAGAGACGAATGCTGTGATCAAACCACAATGGACTGCCGAGATGTGAAAGCGCCCTGTTCAAACAATCCATCAGTAAGGAAGCACAAAGAGGTTACAAAAGGACAAACAGCTTCACCCATGAGCTGCAGCACCTGCACAACCAGATGCTTCCCCCTTCAGTCTATGTGCAGGTGTGCAGGCAGGATGCTGTCCCCATGTTCCACACTAACTCGACAGCATCAAGAGATGGGTTTTCTTGTCAACATAGATAGATTTTCCAGGACAAAATCCAGGTCACTGGGTCCAGACAGGTCCTCCAACCAGGAGCCACCACTCTACCACTCTAACTCAGGCTGGGATACTGGAATGATCAAGGGGGAGACTCACATGGCAAAAGCCGAAACACACCCTCACCTCAGAAGGAGACGCGTGACATGGCTTTGCAGAGGGACAGCATGGGCAGTGTGTGTGGCTCAGCTACCCAGCTTCCCTGCTAGCTGGCCACAGATGCTGCAGAGCTGAGATGCACCGATGTCAGAGCAGAAGCTGCTTTAAACACAGACACTGACCCTCCCACTGGACCAGGCCTTTGGAGTCCAGTGGCTTTTCCACAATGAAAAAGCATAGCACAATGTCAGCCCTCACAGCCTCACATGCCTGAAGAGTCTCAGCCATCCTCTGTTGCATAAGGATGCTGGCCCCATCGCACTGGGTGTTGATCTGGATATGGCACTGTTCCTGGGAAGTGGACACACCCATCACCTTGTCACACACCTCAGAGGACCCCACAGAAACACAGAACCAATTAGGCTGGGAAAGACCTTTGAGCTCATGAGTCCAACCCATGACCAAGCACTTCCCAGATCATGGACCAGCTGCCACGTCCAATCTCTCCTTAAAACACCTCCAGGGCAGTTGACTCCACCATCTGGAGTCCACGAATGGGCAGTCCACTCCAATGTCTAATCACCTTTTCTGTGAAGAAATGCTTCCTAATATCCAACCTAAACTTCCTCTGGCACAGGTTGAGGCTTTGTCCTCTTTTCCAGTCCCTGGCTGCCTGAGAGAGGAGACTAACCCAATCTGGACAAAACCTCCTGTGTGGGAGTTGCAGGGAGTGGTAAGGTACCCCCTGAGCCTCCTTTTCTCAAAACACCCCCAGCTCTCTCAGCCAATTCACATAGGACTTGTGCTCCAGAACCTCCACGAGCTCCACTGCCCTTCTCTGGACTCACTCCAACACTGCAATGTCCTTTTTAAGCTCCTCAGGGACTTGCGGTCTCTCTGCCTCCACCAGTCCCACACCTTACGCAGACAGGGCTCTTGAGATGCCTGCACTGCCCTGCATTCCCACAGCACGGCCCCAGTGCTCCAACTCCTTCCAGACACCTTCTCCTGACAGTTCCCACCCTGGATCCAGCCCTCCCAAGTTCTTCCAGGACCTTGAACCTCCTTCAGCAGAGAAGGGTGTGGGGCACAAGTCTGATGAGGAGCAGCAGAGGGAGCTCAGGGTTGTTAGCCTGGAAAATGCTCAAAGGGGAGTCTTAACACTCTCTACAATGACCTGACAGGAGGGCGTAGCCAGGTAGGGGTCGGTTTCTCCTCTCCGGGAACAAGTGACAGGACAAGAGGACAAAGCCTTGACCTGCACCGGGAGAAGTTTACGTTGAAGTTTAGGAAGAATTCTGTCACAGAAGGAGTGATTGGGCGTTGGAATGGGCTGCCCAGGAAGGCTGTGGAGTGATCATCCCTGAAGGTGCTCCTAAAAAGGCTGGACCTGGTACTCAGGGCCATGGTCTGGTTGATAGGGTGGTGCCCGGTCATAGGCTGCACTTGAGCTCAGGAGTCTTTTCCAAGCTCATTCACGCAGGGATTCTGCACCACGACAGCCCTACCTGCACCCTGTCCTGAGGAGCTGCTAGGCCATGGGGGATGGGGAACGGGCCCTGTGTAGCCCCCAACGACCGACAGCATGCTGGGTGCCCCCAGCGGTCTCAGAACCGCCCACGGCCCCCGTGCCACCCCGGGCCAGGTCACAGCCCCCTCTCCCCGAGCCCCCGCACCTGCGGGCGGCGGGGGAGGGGGCGCGCTCACGAACGGCTTGAGGCGCGGCTCCTCGGTGACGTCACGCCTTTCCAGAAGATTCCCCCCGGGGATCCCGCCGCTGCCTGCGAGCGCCCGACCAATCAGAGAGCGTCAAAAGGGCGGTGCAGGCTTGAACTGGCCAATGGAAGGCGGCGACTGGAAGGCGAGCGGGGGAGAGGCGGGCAGGTGAGCGGCGAGGGGGCCGCCTTCGCCCCGCCTCCCCCTTCAGGGATAGCCAATCAACGTGGCGCAGCGCGGCGATGGACAGCCCCCCGGGCCAACGGGGGCGTGGCGCGCGCGGGCGGGACTCCCCTGACGTGGCGGCCGGGGGGCGGGGGCGGGGGCGGCCCAGCGAGCGCGCGGCGCCCCGGGACAGCGGGAGCGGTGAGTGCCGGGGGCCCCCCCCGACCGCCCCCGCACCCCCACACCGAGCCCCCGCACCCCGGCCCCGGCTGTGCCCCTGCGCTGTGGGGTAGCAGGGTGTCACTGTGGGACTGCCGTGGGGTGACAAGTTGTCGCCGTGGGGCTGGGAGGAATTAGTCCCCGTGCCCCGTGGAGCGAAGCGGCTCGCTGTGGGGTTGGGGGTGGGTTCGGGGTCGTGTACCCCACCCTGCGGGTGTAGCAGGGTGTCACTGAGGGGTGGGGCGTCACTCTGCGCCGCGGGGTGACGAGGGGGTGTCACTGTGGGACTGGGCGGGGGTCGGTCCCCCCCACCCCGGGGGTGACAGGGTGCCCCTTGGGACCGGCGGGGTCTTGTCCAGTGCCTGGAGGGGACAGAATGTCACTGTGGGGTGAGGGCAGTGCCCCCGTCTCGGCATTAAGCAGGTGTCGCTGTGGGGTCTGACCCCCTGCCCGAGGGGTGACAGGGTGTCGCTGTGGGGCGTCGCCTCTCTGCGCCCTGCGTTGACGAGTTGTTGCCGTGAAGTTGGGGGCTCCTCAGTCCCCCTGCACTGTGGGGTGGTCGAATATCATTATGGGGCTGGGCAGGGTCCGTCCCTCTGCCCCGACGGATGGGAGGCTGAGGTGGACAGTCCCTCTGCCTGAAGGAGTGACAGGGTGTTACTGTGGGACTGGAGGCGATTGGCCCCTCTGCCCATGAGGTGACAGCATGTCCCTATAGGGCTGGGAAGGGGTGCTTGCCCCTCTGCACCCATGGGGTGACAGTGTGTCCTGATGTGGGGGCTTAAACCTCTGTTTTTGAAATGGCAGAGTGTCCCCGAGGGCTGGCAGGATCTGCCTCTCTGCCCCCAGGGGTGACAGGTTTTTGCTGTGGGTCTGGGAGCTTAACCCCTTTGCCCCGTCATCTATGAGGAACACAGGGTGGCCACCCTGTCCTGTCACCGTGGGGTGACATGAAGTCTCTATGGAGGTGAAGGTGGGGGGAGGAAGGAGTTGGCATCTCTGGCTCTTGTGGGGTGTCAAGGTTTCTTGGTGGGGCTGTGAGTCAGGGTTAACTGGACTGCCCTGTCTGGTGATTTTGTGTCCCTGTGGGTCTGAAGAGTGTATCAGGAAGGGGTTAATCCCCCCCTGCCCCATAACAGAGATAGTGCATCCAAGTGGGGCAGGGAGAGAGAGGGTAACATGCCCTGCCATGGGGCTGCAGTACAGCCCTGTGGTACTGGAGAGGGTGGTGAGGTTTGGGTTAATCCCTCTGTCCTGTTTTACTTTGGAGGCAATAATGTGCTGTGTTTGAGCTGTGTATTGTGGCCTGGAAGGGGTCAACACCCCTCCAGCACCGAACTGGGTACCTGTGTATCCCAGTGGGGCTGAACTGGCTGGTGAGAAAGTTGGTAACCTCCCACCCAGGTGACAGTAAGAGGGTTAGAGGGACCAGCATGGAAGGGGTTAACCCCTGTCCCTAGTCGAGGTGACAGTGTCTCCTGGGAGGGCTGACCAGGAGGAAGGAGTTAACTGACTTTCCTCTTGAGGCAGACAATGGGTCCCAGTGGGGCTGGATCATGGCAAGGGGTCACCCCAGATCCGTGTGGGTCTGTGCACTGGGGCACAACGCATGAGTGAACCTCCATGTGCTTGACAGTCTCTAAAAAGGATAGTGCCTCTGGGCTTGGGAAGGGAATAAGCCCCATCCCTATGAAATTCTTAGCCCCACAGTGGGGCTGGGCAGGGGACATGGGGTGGCGATCTGCAGTGAGGGGGTTTAACCCCTTCCCCATGCCATTGTGAGTATCCTACTAATTCTGGAAACCTAGTACCCTAGGGTACTAGGTACCCTAGTACCCTAGTACCCTACACGGGGAGGCAGCATGGGGGGCTTGACCCTATCTCCTCACAACTGTGAGCAGCTGGAAAGAGAGGAACCTACTTGGGAAGACACTGAGGGGCTTGACCCCATCTCCACTCAAGAGCCAGCACCAGATAGGTCTGGAAAATGGGGGACCCTGTCGGGGGGGATGGCAGGTGGTACTCGACACCATCCCCACGCAGGATGGCTTATTCGTGGCTTATTCGTGGCTGTGGAGATACGGGACCCTCTCTGGGGAAATTCTGAGCGGGGGTCCTGCTCCGTGCCCACGCAGGAGGCAGCCGCCGGCGGGGCTGGCAGCGGGGGCTGTGCTGGCAAAGGCAGCGAGGGGAGGGTTAACCCCGTCCCCACGCAGGTGCCGGCACCCCAGTGGGGCTGTCGGTGGGGAGGGGGAGGCGGGCGGTGCGTGTGGGGGCTCGGGGAGGGGATGATTCATTGCGGGTAGTCATGACATTGCTGCCTGGTTGCCTGCGGCTGCCATCCAGCACGGGCACGGGTGGCTCTGCCTGCCCCGGCGCGACAAGATCCCCAGCAGCTCCCTGACTGAACCCGGGATACGCTACCATGCCGGCCATCCTGCTTTTCTGGAGCCGCGCCGAGAGGTATGCGCTGCCTCGGCACCCGCGCCTCGCCGAACCTGCCCGGCTCGGAGCCCGGCGGGACTCCAGCCCCTGGGGACACAGCGGGATGGGGGCTGTCGCTCGCCCGGCTGTTTCGCTTGCCGCGGGTGGGATGCAGGAGCTACCTGGTGATATCCCTAGTACAGCTGCCTAGTTTTGGTGTAGAGTTTCTGGAGAGGATGCTCTCCCGTGCCCTGCAAGTGAGGTGACAGACGAGGGGACGCGGTGGCATTAGCTTTCTTTGACGTGTCTGAAGGTGACTTCCCAGAAGTAGGTTTTGCGCTGTGGGCTCAGGGGACGCACCGTCCCCGTCCAGCTGCCCTGCCACCACGGGGAGCCCCGGACACCGGACGGGAGTGCAGCACTCAGATCCCTTCTGCCAGGGGACCAGTGCCAGCGTCCGGTGAGGGGGACACAGGGACCCCCATGCATCCGAATGGGAAAAGCTGGGGAGGTGCACATTGGTTAACGTGACTTTTTTCCATATCAACGCCGCCCTACTTTTCTCCCTACCCGATTCGCCTGGCGGGTGCTCAGCCCTGGGCGTCAGCAGAGTCGTTTCTGGGGACACCGGGGGGCTCCTGGCTGTGCTCCCTGCGTTCCTTGGAGGGGGCTGCGTGGGGGACTTGACGGTGCCAGGCAGCTGGGTGCCTTGCGACAGCGGAGAAGAGGAATGCTGACGGATTAAGCAGAAGTGTCTTAATCTGTCGGTTTAACAAGAAAGCGTCAAGAAACCAATTAAAAGGAAAATTACGGCACGGCGAGTGGCTCCATTGAAGGGTCTCTCTGTGCGTGGCTGGGAAGCACACAAAGGACGGCAGCTCCCCGGCGGCACCGCGTCGACCGGAGGAGCCCTTTCGGAGCCATCCTGGGAGTGAGGTCAGAGCCAACCACGGCTGCCGGGCTGGCGAAGAGCTGCCCTTCGGGTGTGCCGGAGGAGGTGGAGGGGGGTATTCACCAGCAGAGCATCCCTTGGCGGCGCCGGCATCCCCGGCACGAGCCAGCACCTTTCGCCCCGCCATCCTCCTCCCGCCCTGCAGTGCCTCCCGGCCGGGCACATAACACCTGCCGCCGCCTGCGGACAGCCGCGATGTTTAAAATAAAACTAGAGCCTTTAAAAATGACAGCTTGGACTATGAATGTGTTCGTAAAGTTTCGGTAAGTGGGTTTCCGCCTCTCGACCTTGTGTCCTCGTTAAACCATCAGCGCCTGTCCCTGGCATCCCACGGTGACCTTGCACCTCGAGATGGAACAAAAAAAAAAACCTTGTGCCGTTGCCAGGATGGGTTTGTTCCCTTAGATGACTGCCGAGCGGGAGAGATTATGTCAAACGATCGCTATTCAGCTGGTGCGCTCGCCCAGTGGTTGCTCCGGCTGATGTCATGTGCGGGGCTGGAACAAAGATTTATTCTTTATTTTATTTTTTTTTTCTTTTGGTGGTTGCAAGAGGAGGATGGAGGCTGGGCTGGCTTGGCAGGGCGCAGGAATGCTTGTGGTTTTCACCAAGGCAGGGTGGCCGTCGCTTCTCTGGGGGCTTCTGATTTGCAAGGGCGATACAGGAATGCCTTTGCCTGCGTGAAACCCCCCCAGTGCTCCCGAGGGGGTTAAATGAGAAGTCAGGAGAGGATGACTGAGCAGAAGGGGGAGAGGATCGGTGGCAAAGCGCAGCTGATCCCAGAGAGGTGGGAGGGAAGGAGGGAGGCTCTGCGGGGACAGAGTCGTGTTTTACCACCATTGTGCATGTGAGCTGAGTATCGGGAGTGTGCCTTAACCCACCGGATCACCCGCCAGCACCTGGTCCTCTCTGGCATGGTAAACCGCAGCACCGGGATACATTTTGGTACAGAAATTCCCTTCCCCGTGCCCAGCTAGCGGAAGGGGTCCTCAGTCAAGTCAGAGGTTCTCATCAGGCATCCCCACCCTGCAAAGACCTCTCAGTGGGCAAGTCCAGATATCTTGTGGGGAGCTTGCCAGTATGGGATGTGTTTCCATAAGAAGTGCTGTGGGGTTTTGGCCAGGTGAGGGTGTCCCAGTGGTGCTTGTCAGGCTGGGCTGTGTGGGGTCAGAGCCAGACACTGTGGTCCCTGGGCAGCAACAGTTGAAGGTTTGTCAGCTCTGTGTTGCTGGAGCGAGGGTGTGATGGTGTTGTCTTTAGCACTGGTTGGTTTGCTCTCACTGTGGGAGGGTGAAATTGTCATCCCAGTACTGGTCTCAGGGAACCTTTGCCCTCCACTGGAGGCTGCTGTGGAGAAGCAGGGTGTTGGAGGTAGGGAGAATGGACCGGATAGCTCTTGGTTCTCCTGCCTGTTGCTCACTCCAGGGTTTCCTGTATCCTCCCTGCCACTTAGGAAGGGCACATGGGGAGGTGGATGTGGGCTGGGGCTGGGGGCAAAGCATCCCCCAGCACCTGCATGGGATGGGTGCTGCTGGCATCTCTGCACGCAGGAGCTGGTATAGAAATGTGCTGGCATCTGGGAGCTGCCCCAGGAGATGCTGTCAGATGCTCTTTATGCCCCCAGGGACCTCCTCCCACTTCTGTGCTGCCTGAGCTGCTATAGTGTTTGCAGATGCCCCCATCCCCCCTGTGTCCTTCAGGGGTGCCTTAGCCCCCCTCCCCATCTACAGCAAAGCTTCTCCTCCATGGCTAGAGCAAAAAAGAGCAAAAGTTGGTGGTTTGGATGGAGGTGGCCAAATATGGGGCCAGTTTCTAAGCTCCTGTAGGTGGTCATTGCCCAAGGCAAGTGTTGTATGCTTGGTGTGGCTCCCAGATGCTTAGAGTAGCACACAGCCATGGGTCCTAGGGGAGCACAACCACCCTTGATGGAGCTGTGGTGGTTTGAAGGTCCCTCTGTGATCTCCAATGGGAGCTCATGGATAGAGTAAGGATGGGGAAAACATCTGGTAGCTTGTATGATGGTGAAGAAAAGGGACAAGGCTCAGATCCCATGCCACAATCTGTCTGCTGGAGTGGCACAGTGGGTTGAGGCAGCTCAGGAGTGTTTGGAGCAAGGATGGGGTGAAACTTGGATTGTAGCAGGAAGCAGGATGTGAGAAGTGGGGGTGCAGGTCTGCTAGGACAGCACCTGGGAGAAGAAAGGTCAGCCCTGAGTGTGAGGGGCTAGGCCAGACCCTGAGGTTCAGGGTGTCAAGTGTTTGCTGTCAGATAATCCGAAGTCGAGGAGCAGTGGGAAACATCCAAGGAGAGGCATGGGACTTGTTAACTTTTGCTTGGAGAAGCAGCCTTGCCATTTCCCCTGGCTGCTCCCTGGGTGGCTGTGACTCCAGCAGTGACTGGGGGATGAATTACGGCCACTGGGTTTTCCATGCCTTAGTATAGGCATGGGCATGGCCTCAGACCCCGCGTGATGGAGCGAGTGAGCCCTGAGTTCCTGGCTTACTGCAAGATCCAGTTGGAGGCTCTCAGGGAGTGCAAGTCAGGCTAGAAAGTGTTGGTTTTTTTTTAAACAGAAAAAAGAAAAAAGCCCTCCCACCATCACAAGATGTTTCTGTCTAACGGCTCCGTTCTCTCTCTGCTAAATACAAATTATGGCTCTGACAGCCGGAGGCGCTTATCTCCAGCTGAATGCCAATTGCTTTCAGGAACAAAATGTTTGAAGTTCCTTTAAGGTGAAGGCACAGTGTGGTCCCTGCCACTGCTTTCAGCCTCCAAAACCTGCTGTCATCACCCCAACTTGGGTCTCAGGTCCGCAGCTGGGAGAGGACCAGGCAAGGGGGTGGACACAGGCCGGCAGCTACATTTGGACATAGCTCAGCCCTCCTGGCTCAGCCAGGGGGGACGGACAGGGACGTGGTCCTGGCCTGACGTTAGCAGTGTCGTGGCCCCTATAATAGCGCTGTGCCCTGACTTGAGCTCTCTCTCCTTGTCAGCCTCAGAGATGAGTCTGTCCATCCCAGCCTTGGGGCTCAGCGGGATAAAACCAGAGCTGGGATACATTCTGGCACTGGGGCTCTGACCTCTGTTGGGAAGCGTGGACTTGAGCTGGCTCTGGTGCTGCTGGCCCGTGGGACACAGGGAGCATCGGCTCCGTGATAAGTGTGTGCCAGTCCTGTCCCCAACTGCCCCTGTGTGATACTCACCTTACGAAGAGCTGTCTCTCTCCTTTCAGGAATAAGTACTCGGCTCCCGGCAGCGTCGCCGTCATGGGGAAGGACTATTACAAGATTTTGGGCATCCAGAGCGGTGCCAATGAAGATGAAATCAAGAAAGCCTATCGGAAAATGGCCCTGAAATATCACCCCGACAAAAATAAAGACCCCAATGCTGAGGAGAAGTTCAAGGAGATTGCAGAGGCTTATGATGTCCTGAGTGACCCCAAGAAACGAGCCGTGTACGACCAGTATGGGGAGGAAGGTAAGGGGATATGCACTGCCCACTGGGAGGCAGGGATGTGGGGTCCAAATCAGTTTTAGAGGTGGGGGAGGGTTTTCACAGAGAGATGTTTCAGTGTTTCATGCCTGCTCCTGAAATGGGACTGGTTGCCAAAGAATCCGAGAGAGTGAAGGCTCCACAGGTGTCAGAAATCACCTCTCATCCCACTCCTCCCCAGGCTGCTTTACTTTTCCAGCTATTTGCCACCTTGCTTCCTGGGGTGGCTGGGCTCTCCCTGCCCTCTGCCCCAAAACTGTGGGTGCCAGCTGAGAAATGGAAGGAGCTCACCTCCTGGGTTATACCTGGGGTAATTTGTTAGCAGTTCTTTAAATGACCTAAATAACACACCAAAGATGTACTGCTCCTGCCCACATTCCCCCTGCACTTGGGCACTGGTCCCACTGTCCTCCTTGGTACAGGCTGACCTACAAGATTCAAAGCTTTTCCCAATTTAAGTAATAGACCCTTGTTTTGAAACCAAGCGGCTGCTGTTGTCTGGTGGTTGGCATGGAGGAGGAGGAGGAGAGGCCTCTCCAAGGCAGGCGGCCTTATTAGTCGATGATGGAAGAGTGCAACTCCATTCGAGGAGAGTGCCGAATAGCATCTGCATTAATCAGCCCAGGACTTGGGTACTTAAAAGAGCAGAAGGTCTGGCAAGAGCAGGCTGCTGGGTGGAAGAGGCAGCTCCTCTCTTGGGCAGGTGCATCCCCTCACAAGCCACCGGCAGAATTAAGCAGCAGTGGGTTAATTGTTGACCTGTTAGTTATGTCAGGGCTATGATGGATGCACCGGGTACAGTGATTTGCTGCCCTGTAAAATGAGAAGAGACTCTCTCAAGTGGGAAATCAGCTTTTCCCAGGAGGCCTCAATGAAATCGGACGCCTCTCAGGCTGGCGTCATGGGATTAAAGGTGAAACCTCCTGGCTGTACAGTCTATTAGGAATGGGGCTCACTGGAGATTTGGCAAAATCCCTGTTGCCTGCAGGCATCTAAAATAAGAGTGAATTAAGGAAGAGGGTAAGAGGTCCCTCGCTGCCCCATTAAGTTCCCCCATGTCCCATCAGTGTTGAACCTCTCATGCTATGACCTTCCCCATACCTTTCATTTCCCATTTTTTCTGGGCAATGAAAATCAGCATTTTGAGGAGTTTCAGGGTCCCACATGCTGTGTTCATAAGGTGAAGAAGGAAACCCACCCAGAATACTGACTTCAGCACTCAGAAGAGACCCCTTAAACTTGCCCTGCTGTGGAAGGGGCATGGGGGGTTGGGACAAAGGACAGCCTGTCAGAAATAGTCCTTCACTGTCACTGGTGTGCCCTGAAAATAGTCCCTGAGCTAGGCTTGGATTAACCCTTCCCAACCCTCCTGGTCAAAAATAGCCTTGCAGAGTATATGTGACCTCTTTGGGGGGCACTTGTCATGTGCATTGACTCCCTGGGACTTGGGATGAGTTGCAGTGACATCAGGCTCAGCCTGAGACATGGCAGGGGAGTTTCCCATTGGAAAGGTTGCCAAATGATCCAGACCTGGAGTTTATCTGGCATTTTATACAGCAAGTGTGCAGGGACCTGCATGCTGACCTGGATGTCTGCTCACCTTCACCTGTCCATAGAATCACGGAGGGTGGAGAAGATCTCTAAGACAATTTAATGAAGCACTGCCATGTTCACCACTGAGCCATGTCCCTAAGTGCCACATCCACACACCTTTTTTAACGCTTCCAAGAATGGTGACTCCATCACTTCCCTGGGCAGCCTGTTCCAATGCCTCACCAAATCTTCTGTGAAGAAATTTTTCCTAATATCCAGGCTCAGAGACAAGGCTATTGGGAGGAGGAAGGAGCCTGCTCACAGGGAAAAATGGATATGGGCTGATCAGGGTATGTTTTAAATTAAAATTAGGTGAATTGAATGGAGAGAATCAAAAAGGTCCTTCAGTAGGGATAAAGGGAGCAAAACCTGAATGGATTCTGAGCTTGCAGAGTGTAGGGCTAGGACTGTGTGTCAAGGATGGAGATGGTACCTTCACGGTGGTTGTGCTAGAGGGGTGATCTGCACAGTCAGGGGAGAGTGGAAGAGCTCCCTGGAGGTGGCAGAGGCCATTCTCTCACTTGGGCAGTGCAGTCCTTGCAGGGCATTCCCCCACAGGCAGCATTCATGTCTCCTCGTCCCCCTTCTCTTCCAGGTCTCAAAACTGGAGGTGGCTCTTCAGGTGGCTCAGGGAACACCTTCCACTACACCTTCCATGGAGACCCTCATGCCACCTTTGCGTCCTTCTTTGGAGGCTCCAACCCTTTTGACATCTTCTTCGCCAGCAGCCGGTCCCGGATGTTCAATGGCTTTGACCAGGAAGACATGGATATGGATGATGACGACGACCCTTTCAGTGCCTTTGGCCGGTTTGGCTTCAATGGCATTAATGGGGTTCACCGGCGGCACCAGGAGTCCCTGCACACGCGGAGGAAGGTCCAGGACCCACCTGTCATCCATGAGCTCAAGGTGTCCCTGGAAGAGATCTACCACGGATCCACCAAGAGGATGAAGATCACTCGCAGAAGGCTCAACGCTGATGGCAGGACCATGCGGACTGAGGACAAGATCCTAAACATTGTCATCAAACGGGGTTGGAAGGAGGGAACCAAAATCACCTTCCCCAAAGAAGGGGATGCCACTCCAGACAACATCCCTGCAGACATCGTCTTCATCCTCAAGGACAAGCCTCACTCGCACTTCAAGAGAGACGGGACAAACGTGATCTACACGGCAAACATCAGTCTTAAAGAGGTGGGTACAGGTGATAAATCCCATGGGATGTGAGGTAGCACTCATTCATGGCATTTGGGCCAAGATAGGAGTTAGTCCTTCTTCTGCTTTGGCTGGGAAACACCAGGTAGGTCACAAAAAAGGAGGCCTACTTGGTCTTGGCTTTGGAGGTGCTTGTCTTCCATACTGGGTGTGAGACACCAATGCTGCAGTCCCTGCTGAACACACCTCACTTCTTGAGCCAATTCAGGTGGTATTTACCCATTTTCTCCCTCCATATGTCTTGTTTTTCTATTTTATTATAGGGTATTTGCATATGTAATGAAGGCCACATCCTCTGTAGGAACAAGGAAAAATCCAGGTTGGGTGGCATCAGCCTGATTCCTGCTTTTCTTGTAGATGAGCCCACTGTGGCTTAGTTACTGCCTAGGGTTGCACCACGTGCCTCTTCCATGGGAAGAGTGCAGGATCACGTGGAGGAAAGTGATCCCTTGTCCCCCCTGAGCAGTGCTTTAGCTGTATTTTGATTCTGGCTTTCCCAGATAAGCAGCCAAATAAATTAAATACCCAGGCAATAAGTAAAACTCAGTACTTCCAGGCTGCCAGTCCTGGAGGTCACAACGGGGTTGGATGAATGCATCAGATCATCCAGCAATCTGCGCGAAGGTGGGAAAGGAAAGGGGAGATTACTTCAGTACAAGATGTGCTGTTCACCACTGCTGCTGTAAAACTACCTTTTAATAAATCCCAGCTGGCAGCTGCATTTAACATTGACATTTTTGGCAGCTGCCATTTGCTGTTCCTTTCAGACGGTAGACGCTGTCTGTCTTCTTAATGAGCTGATTTTTTTTTCCTTCCTGAAGGCAGATTTATGTTCTCAAAAGCATTTAATAGAAATAAGCTCAATGGGCCAGACCTGAGGCAGGAAAACGTGATCTTTTGAAGTGTGCCAGGGAGTCAGGAGAGCTCTACGATAGCTCTGCATCCCAGCTTGGACTGTGACCGGGTGTACTGAGGGCAAAATGCACGTGGGCAAGACATAGCTGGGCACTCTTGAAGCAAACTCAGCTCCATTTAACTTGCAGACTCTGGAGCAGAGTTTCCCTCACAGTGCAAAGTACAGAGGTTTATTCCCGCAGTAGCTGGTTCTCCTGGCTGATCCAGAAATACTTGGAAAAGACTGCCTTATTTATGGAGCTGTGCATGCCATATCTCAGATATTTCCCTCTCTTCATTCCTCTTATCTGTAAAGTTAACCCTGACCTGGCTGTGCTAGTGACCAGACCGTGTTAGACCAAATATGTGCACTGGTCAGGCTGGAAGGACTCTTGCCTGGAGTTGACTTTTAAGCAGCAACTGGAGAAACAGGCTCCAGCTCTGTGTACTGTTGCACTACAAGTGTTGGACACTTGTGAACTTCATGAGCAAGGCCTTCATGCTGGTTGTGGGTTTGCACAATGCAGACACAAAACAGAAAATTGATGGTCCAGGCAAATTCCTTATCTCTTTCAGCTGGAATTTCTGGTCTCTGACCTCCCCCAGCACAAGCCCAACATGCTGGGCATCCTCATGGAGCTGCTGGTCTGGCTGTCATCCCCAGCCTGCTGCTTGCCAGGGCAGTGTGATACTCTGCTGCATTTGTCTTCCAGGAAAAGAAGTTCCTTAAGTGCTCTGGAGCACAAGCAGATGCTGGGAGCTCTCCAGTTCTGTATGCTACCACCTCAGTATGTGACAGAGCACAATTTCTCCATCTCCTCAGCCTCTGGCTGTAGCCTTAGGTCTTTCCTTGTACCTTCTGCCTTGCAAGGCTGCCTTTTCTAGCCCAAGTTTTGGTCTCTGCCACTGCCATGAGAGAATGTAGTGCCATCAGGAAAGCTGGCAGGTGATGGGTGCTGGAGGGCCCTCCCAGCCCTCAAATACTGGCCCTGCTGCGTGCTTGGCCAGGGCAGTACAGGCTTTTTGGCCACCTGTCTGCTGCAGAATCACGGATGTAGGAGTGCTTTTCCGGGGATTCGTTGTCTTCCTTCCTAAAATCAGAGGCATGTGCCAGAGCGTGGAGCCGCAGGGGGAGGAGACACACAGCTCTACCAGCAGCTGCCTCTGCCGGGAAGCAGCGCTGCCGGCAGGGCGTCCTGCCCTCCTGGCTGCTGTCTAACGCCTGCCCTCAGCACCATCCCTACTTTGCATCCTTTACCTGGCGTAACCTTCCTCGAAGCATCCACGCCTCGGCTCATCCCGGCTGGGACGCGGCCGATGGCGATGCCCGCCCTGGCGGCTTCGCTGTGAGTGGAGGAGGACCCACCGGTGACCTAGATAAAGCTCTGCTCGCACAGCACAGTGCTCAAACACAGGGTGATTTCATCCCCAGGGATAAACCAAGCCTCTTTCTAGGATGCAGGGTAGCTCCCATGGTTGCTGGTGTTACTTCAGCAACCGCTTTCCCAAATGCCAGCAAAGTTGAGCAAGAAGAATGAAAAACAGGGACATACGGTGGAGGAGCGATCGCCTCGGATTCTTGCATCTTGGCTCTGGGAAGGAAACATTAAGATCCTGTCTGCCTTCGCTGTTACCGCCCGCTTCTGCTCACATCTCTGCCTGCTTTCCCCATCCTTGTGTTTGCACAGGGAGTTCTTGTTCTCCTTTCTGTTTTGTGGCTGGAGGTGTCCTTTCTTGGCATGCTGCACTGGGCACCAGCGAGCAGGAGGGCTTTGGCATCCTTGACTGAATGCACAGCACAAACCCCTTGATGTTGGAAAGATAAAGATTGTCCTTTGTTTTATTCCCAACCTGCTGGAGATCAGCCAAGCACCTGCTGCTCACACAGAGCTGGTGATGGCATTCTCCTGCAGGCTGAAGACTTCATCCCTGGACGACACCCTGTCCAGGAGGAGGCCTGTGCTGATGAGCCATGCAAAGGAGACAGGACCTTTTTCCCTGTTCTCCACTCAGCAGAGACCCCGAACCAGCTGTGGCACAGATCACACTGCAAACCCTCTGGTTCAAAGCCTTGGTTCAGCTGCAGAAGCCCCAGCAATCATCTCAGAGACAGTGGCCAGCATGAGATGTTTCTCTTGGTGCCTGTGGCTGCTCTGCCTTTGGAGGCTTTTTGTGGGAAGGGGAATGCAGAACATTCACCCACCTACTCCAGAAACTGCAATTCCATCCTTCTCCGCTCCTTTTGCAGGGAGTTTTGGGAGGGCTGGGACCACAGGACCCAGTGCAGAGGGACAAACCTGTGCCAGCCCCCATATGGAAGCTCAAGGCTATAGCTCAGCAACCCCCCAGCCCCCACCCCCTTCCAGAAGCATCGTTCTGCAGTCCTCTCACTCAGCCCTTGCAGAAAGCCTGGAGACGTTCCTGCCCACATGTACGACAGAGCTGTCTGAGTTATTTAAGGACACAAGGATTTTCTTGCTGCATTCCTGCATCACGTGGCTTACCAATGCAGGCCGGTGTGCGGCTGCTGCTGGGAGCTGGGGTACAGCAGGGTGGCACCCCCACACCACCTCCTGACTGTGCAGTGGGGTAGGAGATGGCAACCAGCCACCCCCAGCTCCCAGGGAAGCTCAGTGCCACAGCCATGCCATTGTCCCATCCTGGCATAGCCTTATGGGGGCTGTCTGTGATGGGGATGGGACGTGGGACATGGGCTGTGCTATAGATAACCCCAGCACCAGGCAGAGCTGCCGTGCTCTGGAGGGTGACAGCTGATGGGCTGTGGCAGCATCCCAGGATCTCAGCTGGATTTTCGGCTGCCCGAGGCTGGGCAACGACGCTGGAAAGGGGCTAAATTTAGCCTGTGCTGTTGCTGTGGGTGGCTGGGTGCTTGCTGGTGGTGCCTTCTGGGCAGCCCAGGGGGTAGGGAAGGGAGTTCTTCCCCTGCATGAAAGCTGGGGAACCCCTCTCCTGCAGGGCTCCTGCAGCCCAGTTCACAGTGGTTGGATCAGGCTGGTGCCAGCAGAGAGCTGTGTTCGCACTGCTGAGCTTCACCCAATGCTCTTGGGAAGCATCCAGAGGGAGCTGGGGGGTTCAACAGGGGGAGCAGCCAGTGGGGGGGACAGGGTGTGGCTGTCGGGATGCTTTGGGGTGTCAGCTGCATCTCATGGCCTGTTCCCTCTTGCTCCCTTCAGGCCTTGTGCGGCTGCACAGTGAACATTCCCACCATCGATGGACGGGTGATCCCACTTCCCTGCAACGACATCATCAAGCCAGGGACAGTGAAGAGACTACGTGGGGAGGGGCTGCCCTTCCCCAAGGCCCCCAGCCAGCGAGGAGACTTGATCGTGGAGTTCAAAATCCGCTTCCCAGACAGAATAGCTCCCCAGACAAGACAGATCCTCAAGCAGCACCTCCCATGCTCCTAGAGCCCAGGGACTCTCCTCCAAAGCAGCAATACTCCAAACGCATGTGCCACAGTACCTGGCCTGCACAGAGCCAAGGTGCCACAGCACTTTTAAATGCAAAAAAAAAAAAAAAAAAAAACAAACCAACCCCTCACACTACATTTTTCCCCCAAAAACCCCATTCGACCCACCCCCTATCCATCCATCTTGGCCAGTTTTTTACTCCAGCAACAGGGAGACTCCTGTCTACCACAGCTCTCCCAGCTGCCAAATCTTTTCTTTCTCCCTAGAGGTCCATTTTTTTTGCCTCGCACAAGCGAGAGCCATGGGCCGTTTGCCTGGGGAGGTGTGTCGTGTTGTGGGTTTTTTATGTCACCTGCTTTTCAGGCCACTCTTCCCACAAGAAGCTGGACTTGCTGGGGTCCGGCGCTGTGTAAATAGGACTCCGCAGGATCTGGCTTCCCCGCTGCTGGTTTTTCTCTTCCCCTCTTTGATACTTGCTGCTGTTTGGGGTCCCGGGTGTACCGTGGTGCCAATCACTCCTGCCCGCGGTGGCCCTCCCAGTAGCCGGACAATTTCTCACCTGGGGCCACGGTACCAAGTCCAGCCGTGGTCCACTGTCCTGTGCCAAGCCTACACCGAGCCTCGGCTGTGCCAAACAACGGAGCACGTGGGGATGGTCCATCCAGCCTCCTGCCCCTGCCCGGGGATGTCCCCAGTGCCCCTGGGCAGCACTTGCCTGCACCTGCTGCCCACAGGGCCCCAGCCAGCAGGAGGAGGGGGGAAAGCCCAGGGTGGAGCTTTCTTTTATCAGATGTGTTGAGTTTGCATTGCTGCTTTTATTTTTTAAATACATATATAGAGAGCTCATTAGATAAACTTTGTAAAGGTTTTTCTCTGCCTGTATTGGGGATACTGGCCTGATGCACCCAGGCTTTTTTTGAAAGGGGGATGATTCAGCCACACGAACAGCAAACCCCTGGAGTGGGGTTGTGTGTGCGTGTAGCACTAATCTGGGTGCCTAAGCAGAGCCAAGTGAGCAGAGCTGTGGGTTTCACTAGTGTTTCAGGTCAAATTAGGGATTCTAATAAGAAGAGAGAGGCGTGTGTATATATTTTTCTACAGGGACAATTCATTCAGGAGGACATCAGGGTGGAGCTGGGAGGTGCATGAGGCAGTCTGTTTAGTGGCTACATTTTCAAATACTGTATTTTTTTAAAACCTTTGGATTTCCATCAGGAGAATTTTTATATTTCTTACTTTTCTCAGCCCACTCTGCCTCATGCCCATTTTTTTTCCCAGGAAAGGGCTGCTGTGGAGTGGGAGGCGCATTCCGCCTGGCTTTGTACAGCTCTTCTTTCACCTCAGCACTGCCAAGAAAACCCCTGCCAAAATATTCCCCCAGGAATCTTTTTGTTTGTTTGTTTGTTCGTGTTTTTTTTTTTTTTTTAATTCCTTATAAAATTTACTGACTTGAAGCAGGGGGTCCCTTGTGATGGGGGGAGCTGTGAGTGGGGTGTCTTTGGGACTGGGCATACAGCTGTATGGTGTTACCCTGTGGGGTGAGGAGACCTGTGAGGTGCTGCTGAATCAATCACCTGCTTTGGCCAGTGAGGGGAGGCCTCTAGTTCCCTCCACTGGTCCCTGTGGAGTTCAATGTGGAGAAATGTGGACGAGAAGACAGGCCAGCAAGCAGATGCAAGCTGATTTGTTTTTCTCAGTTTCAATGAGACCTGAATGTTTTATAGTGGGGGTTTTTTTTGTAATTTTCTTTTTTTCTTCTTCTTTTTTTCTTTTTTTTTTTTTGTAATGTCGGTATTGAGAGAAATAAAGAAGTATTTTGAAAAATACACTTTCTCAGGGTGTGTTGTGGTAGGAGGTGCCAGGCTGGGTTCAGCAGGGAGCAGGGACAGGGCTCTGTGCCAGAGTCATTGCCACCACCACCCTGGCCAGGTGCCCTTGAGGCTTGCAGGGAGAGGAAGAAGAAATCTTTGTTTTGGTACTTGGTGCACAGAACCTTCAGTGCCTGATAACAAGGGGAAGGGAATGAATACATTACCTGGTGGGGCACAGAATGTCTGCTCCTCTCATGCATGACCTCAGTTGTGCTGACCACATTGCCAAGGACTGGGAGCAGTGCTGGTGAGGGCCTTTGTCCCCTCAGGGCTCTGGGATGTGGCTAACATGGGCCTTGGGATGGGCACTGAAGGGCTGAAGGGGGAGGCTGGTGAGAGCAGTGCCCATCTCTTTTCAGAAGGGCCCTGGGGCAGGGTGGGAGCCAGAGGCATTGCTGGCACCCACAGAAAGTGCTGCTGATACCAGGGAATGTTTGCACAGCGCTCCTATCAGGAGCAGTGCACAGGTACAGAAGATCAGAGCAAAACCCATGGGACTTGTGCCCAACTCTCAAGTCCAGTGTGTGGCTCAAGAGGGTTTGATTTTGGGTGAGAATAGTCAATAAACTAAACTGGATTATGTTAATTGCTACATAGTACAGTATATAGTTTCCTTGGCCGCTGTATGCCCATTGCCATCACTTGGCACCTTGCCTCTGAATTTGGGTATCTGAACCCAACTCTCCTTTGATTGCCATGTTAGTGAAGGGTGTGCTTTGGTGAAACAAGCCAAGCCCAGCAGTGGTGGAATCAGAACTGATTTCTACATGTGACACCACCACACACCATCTTTCCTGCCCTGAAAGACTCTTAAGAGAGTTGAAGCCCAGGGTCGTGGACTAAACAACCTTAAAGGATTTTTGTGGGTGTGGTCCATTGACAGGGGGAATGATGTCATCATGGAATCAAAGAATGATTTGGGCTGGAAGGGACCTTTAACTCACCTCATTCCAACCCCCTGGACATGGGGAGGGATACCTTCCACTAGACCAGGTTGCTCAAAGCCCCGTCAAACCTGGCCTTCAGCATTTCCAGTGATGGGGTATCCACAGATTTTTCTGGGCAACCTGGGCTAGTGCTTCACATCCTGACAATAAAGGATTTCTTCCTGATATCCAGTTGAACCCCACCCCCACCTTGCACTTTGAAGCCATTACTCTTTGTCCTGTCACTACATGCTCTTGTCAAAAAACTCTCCTCATCCTTCTTATAGGCTTTCTTTAGGCAGTGGAAGGGATAAAAAGACTGGTGTCAAAAAATAGGAAGGGTGATAGGGAGGCAGGGGACCTGGAATGATGTAAGTGGTATGGAATAAGTGGTGGTTTCAGCTGGGTTAGAGTTCAGTTTCTCCCTAGCAGCTGTTTCAGTGCAGTGATTTGGATTCAGTATGACAATAATGTTGATAAAACACTGATGTACCAGTTGTTGCTCAGCAGTGCTTACCCTAACTCAAGGACTGCTCAGTTTCCCATGATCTGCCAGTGAGCAGGTGTGCAAGAAACCAGGAGGGAGCATGGCTAGGAGAGCTGACCCAAACTGCCCAAAGGGATAATCCATGCCATAGAACATCATGGCCAGTGTATAAACTGTGGGCAGAATGAGTGAGTGGCTGCATGGCACTTAGTGAAACCTCAACAGTCCTTTCTGGTGCCCAACAAGGGCCGAGAGGGTGGAATAACAATAGGGTCTAAGCAGAGCCTGTTTGACCAGGTTTGTTTTAAGTATTTGCTGCATTAGTTGAATAGTTTCTGGTCACAAAGCAGTTTTATTTGCACTCGGATTTCCTGTGCGTGTGCTTCCAGGAGCACCTTGCTTGGTGTGTGTCCCCTGTGTGACATTGATCCTCCATGGGGTCTGGGTAAATTGTTCTTTGCAGTAGTGGCTTATAGGTGTCTCTAAGTGCTACATCTGCACCATTCCTGAAAGTTTCCAAGAAGTTGTACAGATCTGCTTCTTAGGAACATAGTTTAATGGTGGACTTTGAAGTGCTGGATTAATTGTTGGACTCAAAGACCTCCAACCTAAATATTCTGTAGTTTGATGATACACATCTTTTAAATACTCCCAGGGATGCACAAAGGCCATGGCAGCCTGTTTCAATGCTTGACAATACCTTCCATGAAGAAATGTATCCTAATATCCAACTTAAACCTTCACTGGCACAACCTGAGGCTATTTCCTCTTGTCCTGTTGCTTGCTGCTTGGGAGAAGAGACTGACTACACCCTCCTTTCAGGTCACTGTAGAGAGTGATCAGGTCCTCCCTGTTTTTCCCCAGGATAAACACCCCCAGCTCCTTCAGCTGTTCCTCACAGGACCTGTGCTCCAGACCCTTCTCCAGCTCTATTGCCCTTCTTGTCCCATCACCTCAGGGTCTTTCTTCTTGCGCAGAGCCCAGAACTGGACACAGCTCTTGGAGCATAGCCTCCCCAGTGTCCAGTACAGAGGGGCAGTCACTGCCCTGGTCCTGCTGGCCACCCCATTGCTGATACATTCAGGATGTCCTTGGCCTTCTTGGCCACCTGGGCACCACTGGCTCATGTTCAGCTGCTGTGGACCAGCACTTCCAGGTTCTTTCCCTCTCAGCAGCTTTCCAGCCACTCTGTCCCAGCCTGGAGCAGCTGGGGTTTGTTGTGACCCAAGGGCAGGACCCAGCACTTGGCCTTGCTGAACCTCACACAACTGGCCTCAGCCCACGGATCTATTGGCACAACAGAATCTGCGTTTGTGAGACAAATCTGATACAAGCACTCAGCACTGCCATTCCCTCTGTATTTCGGGAGCCATCTGTTGGGAACTGTTCATAACTGCACTTTTGGCCTTTTTTTCCTTGGAGACCCAGATGATGGCAGAAACATTTTCCTACATCTCCCTTCTTTTGCAGAATCAGTCATAGAAAGATTTGGGTTGGAAGGGATCCAAAAGCTCATCTCATTCCAAGGTGCCCCAGTTCATGTCCCCACTGCAATGGACTGGGACACCTTCCACTAAACTAGGTTACTCAAAGCCCCGCTCAGCCTGGCCTTGAACATTTCTAGGGATGGGGCATCCACTTCTATAATTCCTTCCTGCCTTCCCTCTTTGGAAGCCCTCCATTCCCCCAGGCTGGTAACAGTGGGAATCCTTTTAGGGAAGAGGGAAGAGATAGGAGTACCTGGTGGTTTCACCTGTGAGAATATGGAAAGGACACAAGAACATGGGAAGGAAAACTGACCTTGACCATAGAGACACAGATATGGGAACTGCAGAGGAAAACAATCACAAATGAGGGTTATTCCAGAGTATTTGCTGCCCAGTCTCCAGTGGGTGGTTTTCCAGGCAGACTCAAAGGGTATAGTATTCCTGATCCTATGGCAAGCGTGAAACTGTGTCAGTGGAGATTTCGGTTTGAAAAGGTTTTTTTGCTTTGAGGGGTTGGTGGGCACTGGAATAACTCTCCAGGGAAGTGGTCACAGCACCAAGCTTGACAAGAGTTGAAGTGTTGGGACAATGCTCTCAGGCGCATGGTGTGTCCCTAGGAGTGTCCAGTGCAGGGCCAGGAGTTGACTCAATGGTCACAATGGATTCATTCCTACTTAGGGTGTTCTGTGATTCCATTTCTACAAGTGAGTGGCAAATCCAATGACCAGGACTAGAAGGGCCCTGCCTCTGTCCTCTATCCCACACAGTGAACCGCAAAGTGGTGGAGCTACACAGGGAAGAAACCATACATATTTCTGGAGAGACAAAGGAACTTTTCAGTGTCCTATGCTCTGCCAGTGAGCAGGTGCACAAGAAGCCAGGAGGGAGCATGGCCAGGAGAGCTGACCCAAACTGCCCAATGGGATATTCCATACTGCAGAACATCATGCCAGGTGTATCAGTCATGGGGTTGTGGCAGGCAGGGTGTGAATGGTACTGATTTGCCAGCTGGGTTCAAACCTCTACAGGAGGGATGCCCTTGGAGTAGGAACATACATACGAAAGTGATACACATGGGGCAGGAAACATCAGTGAGGAGGGCACATCCATAGTGCAGGGGATGCCCATGAATAGCGATAAGGATGTCCTCAGGACAAGGATAGCCATGGGGAGAGGATACACATGGCCTGGGGGGCTCAAGGGGAAGGGATGTCTTGGGGGCCAGTGATGCCAATGGAGCACATCCATACCTGCCTGGAGCAGGATGGGGACCAGCTGAGAGTGGTCACTTGTGGCCCCCTGCTGATTGGAGCACCTGCTGGGCCCAGAGGGTTTTGGGGTGGTGCAGGAGGGTTCCAGTCTCTTGGATCAGGGACCAGCCTCTAACCCAAACACCACTGGGTTTAAAGAGGTCTCCCACCCTGTATCAAGCATGGCTGGACTGTGGCTCCTATTAAATCCAGTGGTCCCCATGGGACCTGACTGCAGGGGTTGTAGGGGCATGAAGGGGTTCTGGGGCCACAGATGGAACCCATTGGGGCACAGGGAGGTGCTGATGTCAGCAAAGGAAGGGGACGCCCTCATCTTCCCCCTCATTAATCCCACACCCTCCTGGGCCAACAGCGTCTTCCTCCCTCTGGCACATTTGGGAGCTGCCCAGTCCCCCAAGCAAGGATCTGGGCAGGGCAGGAGGGTGCTGCAGAAAGGCTCTTGCCCTGGCAGTGACTGACCAGGGTCTCTGCTGGAGGAGTCCTGAAAGGGGCAGGGCAGGGGCCAAACCCAGTGCTTGATACCAGCTGCTTTCCAGGGACTGCTGAGGTTGACAGAGCAGGGGCTGGGAGTGCTGATCTGGGGGACACCCTCAGCCCTCCCACCAGGTTCACACAGCCTCAGAGCAGCGGTAGATGTGAGTGCTGTCCTATCACCAGGAGCCACATCCCACAGATGGCAGGGAAGCAAAGAGGAGGTTTTCCAGCCCCCCTGCTGAATTAAATTAGCATTTGCAACTAGGAGAAGCAGTAGGGAAGGTTTGGGCTGCCAGGAGCTGGGGCACACACCCCTCCATCCCATGCCCTCCTTGCCCCAGCCTCCACAGCAGACAAAGATATCAGGATGGATCGACTTGCTGAGTGGTGATGCTCTCACACTAGCAGGGAGGAAGGAGCTCCTGTACCAAGTCATGGGGAGTCCTGGAGAGCTCCTTTACTGGGTGGCAGAAAGCACCTGGGTCTGGCTCCCTGTGGCCAAAGCAAAGCTGGTATCTCTGCCCCTGCATAGCTCAGGGAGGAGAATCAACCCTAGAGCATCCAAAAACGGGATGGAGTGAGGCAGGGGAAGCACTGGCCCTCCCAGCCTCATCCCTGCTGACAGAAATGTCCCCGCCGGAGCGATTTCCCCAGCAGAAGTGGTGTGAGGACAGGGGCAGTTCCCAAATAGGACAGTGCAGGTGAGCTGCCAGCACCACCTCCTCCCCCCCACGGAGGGTTGTGCTATTTAAACGCAGCATTCCTTATTCCATTGTGCTGATCCCCACGGCTCCACACAAGCCCCTTCCCAGGCCCAGTCCTGTCCTTCTGCCATTAAATCCCCTCCCCTTAAATACAGAGGGCTCGATGGAGCTCTTCAAGATGTGCCAGGCTTTGGGACAGGAGCCCCACAGCCCAGCCCCACAGCTCCTGCTTTCCCTCTCATGGCTCAGCCCCAAAGGCCTGGGAAGACATTCTGCCACACAAACTGTTTTACCCTCCATGCACAAACCCTCAGTTCCTGCATTCCCCAAGAGTTGCTCTGTGCATTCTACTGTGCCTGTTCCCCTCAGCCTGAGGGCTCAGCCATCTCCAGCCTCTTGTCCTGCTCCCTAAAACCCAGGGCTTCCCTGACATAAAACAGCCAAGTACAGCAGAAGGACATTTTTCAGTTCACAGAAGGGAAAATAAAGGAAGCAGCAAGGCAGGGAGGCAAAACTGGTGAAAAGGAAGAAAAACCATGATCATAACCCAACTACTGAGTCTGGATCACAACATAAGGCCAGTTTTCCACCAGAGATCCAAGACAAGCATCAGAAACTGGGACACATGGAATGTGTTCAAGGTCCTCTGTCCCCAGCCACAGTGGTGTCACACTGTGCCACAACCCCAGACACCCAAGAGCACCTTGTGCCTGGATGAGACGGGGATGGTGAAGAGGTCCTTTGCTGCAGAGCCACAGCAGCAAGAGACCTGACAGGTCATGGCCAGCCTTGGAAAACAATAGCAAGTACCTGCTGCCAGGCTCTTCCTGCCAAGCCGGGGCAGGGCAGAGACACTGTCAGCCCCATTTCTTCCATTAGCAGAACTAAGAGCTGCTAAACATGAAGAGCAGCCCTGTCCACAGCAGGGGAACACGCACACAGACCGGCTCCACTGGAGCAAGGAGTGCTCACACAGCATCAGAGAGACAGGTTTAGACAGTGCCAGCACCACACAAATGAACTGCCAGGACCTTGCTAGGGTTTTGTGGGATTTTTATTAATTTTTTTATTATTTTTTTGTGGGGCTTTATTTTTTTTAATACAGGCTAGCGTTGTACCCTTGCTAAAGCTGATTCTGCCACATAAACTAGAACAGAAATTTCTCAGAAATTAAGTCAGTTCCCCTCCTTGTTAATTCACTGTCTGCCTCCCAACTGAACACCGCTCTGGATTTGTGTTTGCAGAAAACATTTCCTGTACAAAGTCTGATGTGCGGCTACACTGTTCTGACTGAGGAATGAAGAAGCCAAGAGTCCACTGAACATTGGATTTTTCCCTGTACAACGTGGCCTGATGTGGAGTTTGGTCCACCGAGGACAACGAGTTAACCGTAGAGATCGTCGTCATTGTCTTCGCTGTACACATTGCCCCCGCTGCCACCTCCCGTGCCTTGGCTTGGACCAGCACCGCCCTGGTTGCCTGATGGGAACCTGCAAGCAGCAGTTCAGGACAGGAGAGAAAAAAAGTTGTTAAAAAGCCTCCTTGCAGCTCAGCACCATCCCCTCCCTCCAAGCAAACCCCCAGTGACAACCAGGATGGGGCAAGGAGGAACGGGATGAAGCCTTAGGAAAAGTCAAAGGGCTCATGGCTGCTGCCTGTTACTTGAGTTAAAGGAAAAAAGGGACTTCATGAGCACCAACAGAGCAGCTACAACCAACCTGCAGCACAGCCTACACCTGCCACACTGTGTAGTGGTGCTCTATGCACTAAGTTGAATGGGAATATGCAGGGCAAAAGAGGTTTGTTGCCCAGAACCCATCAGGAAGTTGCCTCAGTGCTCTGCTCGGAGGCGGCTGAGCCACACTGCCCACCCCTCACACCCCACAGTTACCTGAAGCTGCCAAAGCCACGGCTCTGCTGTAGGGTCTGTGCAAACATCTCGTATTTCCTGATGTCGTTGTCACTGACAGAGCGGCGAGCAAAGCGCATGGCCTCCTCAAAGTGATCCCTGCGGATCTCGGGAACCGGATCGTCCTCCTCCACCTCCTGCAGCAGGACAGAGCGACCAGGTGAGCTGTGTGCCCAAGCTCCACAGGCCCAACAGCTTTCCCTCCCAGGTCAGGAGGCTCCCAATACCCTCCAAGGCGTGGGCTGGAGAGGTGTGCATGAGTCAGGGCTGCAGAAGGCACCTCCTGAGCAATGCTGACCATGAGGCATCTCAGGAGGGTCCTCAACCTCCCACAAGATGAGAACAAAGTGCTCCAGCTCCACGCTCTGCACAAAAGCCCACTCATCTCCAAGGATGACAGAGGAACACATCACACCTCACATGTGGGTAGGGAGAGCTCCTGTCCCACTCACCATGGCAGAAGGGTTGGTCTGCCTCTCACGCTCTCGCCTGATCTCACTCTCGATGGATTCACGGATGGCCAGTTTGCAGGCACGCTGGCAAATTTCTGTCAGGTCAGCCCCTGAGAAGCCATTAGTCATCTTAGCCAGGAAATCCAGGTCAACGTCCTAGAGAAAAAAGGAACAGAGGCCTTTCCTTTACACCTCACATCCTGAAGTGAGAGAGAGGTGTCTTTAGATCCCAGGGTATCAAGGTGCTGCGCTAACTATGGCCAATTTTGGAAAGATCAGCTGTTAAGATTCTTATTTTCAGTAAAAGTTTATTACATACAAAAGCAGGCTACACTCCTCACACCCACCAAGAATCCATGGAGTGGCTGTAAATGCCTCTGCACTTACAGATTTAGGATATGACTTGCTCAGGTCTCAGCACGAGGAGTCAAGCAAAACACCATCAGACTGGAAATAGAGATGGGGCACAAGCAGACCAAGACAGCTGACCTCCTCCTCTCTTCCCCCTCAGTTGAGAAGGTATTACTGCAACCTCCTTTGAAACTAATTAGGCAAGCTTGGCATAAAAAAGCTTGGGCTTTCACTTCATGTCTGTTTTTCTTTGATTAACTCTCAGCTGCATTATTGCCCCTTCCCAGGCAAGGGACACAGCTCTTGCCTATGACAGGGTTCTGCAACAACTCACTGCAATGGCTCCTCCTCAATTTGTATTTCACACTTGTGTGTTCTACACTTGTTTTTTCCCCAGAGTGCAAGAATCTTTTTCACCTCACCAAAATAGGCTTTTTTGATCCTGCACTGTGAGCAGAACTCTATTATGTGACAAAGAGCTGCTGTGCTTGCAGACCAATTTCCAGCTTTGCTGACACCTAACCTCAGAGCTCCAGCTTCCTCTCCCACTCTACTACACAGATGTGCCTCCAAAACTCTGTGCTATCCACAGGCTGTGAGGAACACGAGCAGCACACAGCAAACCCAAGTAAGAAGTAGTCAGAGTGCAGATCCTACCTTTGCAACTGGTGATTTCCTCAGATTGGCCTTAAGAATTGCAACCCGGGACTTCTCATCGGGCAGGGGTATGTAGATGAGCTGATCCAGGCGGCCGGGGCGCAGGATGGCTGGGTCAATGATGTCTGGCCTGTTGGTGGCACCGATGATGAAGACGTTTTTCTTGGTGGACATGCCGTCCATCTCAGTCAGGATCTGGTTGATGACACGATCTGCAGCACCACCACCATCACCGATATTCCCACCTCGGGCCTTGGCGATGGAGTCCAGCTCATCAAAGAAGAGCACACATGGGGCTGCTTGGCGAGCCTGCAAAAAGCAGTGGGCACCATTATTCCATGCTAATACTTTGCAATAAGGAGCACGTTGACTTCACACTATATTGACTATAATGAAGGCTGACTAAGCCTTTCTTATCATTAACACAGCTCAGGAGTACCACAAGCTCTTCACAAGGAAAGCTTGAAAGAACTGCTCCAGAGTTGCCACACAACCCCTCCATTAAATTCTCTTGAACAAGTTTAATTTCCCATAAGTGGGGACATTGTGAACCAGGCAGAAAAGTAGTAATTCCAACGCCTAGAGCAGAAGATGGAGCCATTTTGCGGGACTAGAACTCTCTCTGCAAGACCTGAAGATGTCAACTGATTATTCAGGCATTAGAGCAGGTGAGACATACCCAGTGGAAGGGAGAAATCCAACTGTTGTTCTCAGCTACCTAATGTGTAGTTAATAGGGAGCTAGATCTTTCTTTACAGTGTGCAGTGAAATGAGGGAAGACCACAGGCACAAGGAGGTGCCTGTTGCAGCTCTGACTCATGCACACCTCTCCAGTCCCCACCCTGGAGGGTGTTGGGAACCTCCTGACCTGGAGACAGAGCTGTGAGCAGCTGAGAAAATCCCAGTGAGAAATAAGGAAAAGAAATTGCTCACAATGAGAGTGCTCCAAAACCAGCACACAGGCCCAGAGAGGTCAGGGATTCTCCACCCTTCACCTATGTCCAGAACCCAGTGCACTGAGCTGACAAAATTTCAAGGTTACCACCCTGCTCTGGACAAACAGCTGAACTAGACAATCTCAGAGGATCCCTCCCATCTAAATTTTTCTTCACTCTCCTGCCAGCTTTTTTGTAATAGCGCCATCCCTGACCACAAGAGCAAGAATTTACAGGATAATCCATGCAGACACCTTCTGCAACAGGAGATGACACTATCGGACAACTTAGGATTGAGCTTCTTTCTAACTGTATATATTGCAGGACAAAAACCTACAGGATATTCTGAAAATCTGTAGATTATGGCAGTTAACGAGGTGTTGATTTAATCAAAATTTCCAGGGGTGTGGAACATACATGTGCCCTCCTAACCATAGCTTCTGCCAAAGGCACTGGGGAATTTATCACCCTCTACTGACAGATGCCAACTGCAGTCAGAGAAAAGAGTTTCAACAGCTTTGTTGCTGAAGAGGATTAATTCCAACACCAGGAAAGACATCCTGCTCTCAGTGCAAGTGGGGAAAGCACAGAAGACACAAACAAGAAGCACTAAGACAGATGCAGTGGAGACAAAGTTCTGGGGGTACCTCAGCACAAAGACAGCACAGGGAATAGGAGAAACACTTACCTTGTCAAAGATCTCGCGCACGTTGGCTTCAGACTCACCAAACCACATGGTGAGCAATTCCGGCCCCTTGATGGAAATGAAGTTTGCCTGGCATTCATTGGCAATGGCTTTGGCCAGCAGTGTCTTACCACAACCAGGTGGCCCATAGAACAGAACCCCTTTAGATGGGGTCATGCCAAATTTCAGGAACTTATCTGGGTGCTCCACAGGATACTGAAAGAGGACAAAACAAAAACCTCTCATGATGAGCCACAACAGGCTACCTTGGAAGTACAGAATGGTTTGGGGGGGAAGGGACTTTCAAAACATCTCCAATCCAACTTCTCTGACATGGGAAGGGACACATAGCTCTGAGTCAGTTTTGGTTCTATCAGAAGCACTACCTGAGATTTCTGGTGAATTAAACACAAGATCCTGCCAGATGCCACTGAAGTTTTCAAGTGGACACTGGCTTGGAAAGGTGCTTAAAACAACCTATTTACCTCTAGGAACTAAGTACAGTCCCCAAGTACAAGTTCAGTACTTTCGAGCACACTTAACCTCAGCTTCACTATGCCCTGCAGAAGCAAAAGGGAACAGCTCATTACCTAACCTATTTGTTCTGCTCTCCAGAGACAGCAAGGTGTCTGATGTGAGCCTTTATCCTCAGCAACAAGGTCATATGCAAGACAGGTGATGATTTTAACATCAGAAAACTAGACTGAAAATTTAGATTATCTATTCACAGACAGGATGTTTCTACAGTGCCACCTGAAAGCAGGACTGTATCAAACACAAACCATGCTACTGCAGACACCAGGAGTTTCCACAGACCATTTGTAACATTTTGTCCAGCTCTTTCCTTTGTACAGGGCTTCACAATTACTTCCCACCTGTCCCTGTGCTAAAGCTGATGGGGAGCCCCTCAGAATCTCTCTGTATGAGCACCTTCAACCACTGCCTGGCAGATAAAGCTACCATGTAGGATGATTCTCAGCAGCGGTCCCACTGCTGGTCTCCACTTAAGAGGCAGAACTGTGGCTGTTTCTGCATGTTGCACAACACCCACATAAAATGTCACTGCAGACTCAGCTCAGGAAAACCTGATGCTGCTTCTCAGCATCTTCCTCCCCGAGTTCACCAGGACGGAACAGCATGGTATTTACAGTCCACTACAAGTAGATGCCATAAAGCCTCTGCATTTACTCTGTTTGCAGCCCAAACAGGAAATAGAAGATATTCTGGATTTTGTACTTTTTTAAGATGGCTAAGCAAAATATCTGTTGTAAAGCCTTACCTGTACAAGCTCCTGAAGTTCTCTCTTTACATCTTCTAGGCCACCAATATCTTCCCAGGTAACTTGTGGCACCTCTACCACAGTCTCCCGAAGAGCAGAAGGGTTGCTCTGGCTCAGAGCCCACTGTTATTAGAAGAAATGGTATTACATGAAATTCAAACGTTACGTACTTTTGCTTCAGACAAGCAATTAATTGCATTCAAAAGAATGAAGGGCACTCCTGCATTACCCTGAAGTCATCCATAGTCACAGCCAGAGAGTTCATCACTTCAGCATCGATGGTTTCATCTTCTAGGTCTATGAGATCCATCTTCTTTCTGATAGCCTGAAGAGCAGCTTCTGAGCAAAGAGCAGCCAAATCAGCACCAACATGGCCATGGGTTTCATTTGCCACCTGAAAGCAGAGCATAGACCATGACTCACAGGGATACAAGCAAGGGCAACACATGCTCTGGGGTCCCTGACAGGGAAGGGTGCAGAACAACACCAGGGCTTTGCTGCATGTCCAAGACAAGTGCTAACACTCAGGCAAAGACACTGCCTTCTGCTGCCTAATCTGCATCTGGAATTCAGATGGTGTGCAGAAAGGTAACCCTGAGGATTGCAGTTCTTCATTCAGGACAGAGATGACACGAACCATTTAGCTTACAAGTGGTGCAGCTACAACACAATGCTCACCCAGCTGTGTGTGAGCTTTTTCAGGGCTGCTGTACTTTTAAAGGAAATGACACAGCAAACGAACCCAGGACAACAGTGGCAAGGCACTTCCAGATTGGAATGATACACATTTGTTTCACTTAGCTGTGCTATTCCTAACTAGTGAGTGAGGACTTTTGGTCACTGGTAAAGCGATCAGAAGGAATTCCAGAGACCACACATTCATGCAGTTCCATGCTGTCCTAATGGAGCCACTGCACTTGTATGATCAAGCCTTAACAATTCTTCCACTAGGAAATAGACCACAGGTAAAGCTTGTCTCATTCCCAAACGGCACATTATTCACCTGTTCCAGATCTACATCATCAGCCAGTTTCATATTTTTTGTGTGGATCTGCAGGATCTCCAGGCGTCCAGTGGCATCAGGGATACCAATATCTACCTCTCTGTCAAAACGACCTGGGGAGTACAAGCACACGTTGAGCTGTTGATCCTGCACACCACAGGAGCTGCAGTTGCTGCCTTCCTCTGACTGAACAAAGTGATGTTTTCCACAAAATATCAGAAAATGACAGAGTTTTGGGGTTGCCTGCAGCATCTATCAGCACAGTAGAAGAGACAGATCAGAGCAGGATAGGCATTAGGCACTTAGGGAAAATGAAACTAACAGTAAAACCTTGGGATTATACAGCACAGATGATTGCTCATTTAGTAACTTTTTCTGAACTGCATTTTTGTGAAAATAGGCTTCACAGAATCAACATACCATGAGACATTTTTGTTTATTTCTACTTTTGTGTCCTCGTCACAGGAGTAAAAAAATACAGATTTAATTTTTTAGAACTATCACAGCATGACCCAAATGGTGAAACAGGAGAACAGGGCACCACTGCAATATTCACTAAGACATGTGCATCTCTATTTTTCCTCCAGCCACAGCCGTGCTTTCAAATGGCTCACTGCACATTTAAGAGGCCAGTTCCCCCTGCACACTTGACAGGTTTACTATTACAGACTCTACCAATTGGTCATACACCAGACATTCATGTTTCCAAAACCTGAGTCTCAGAAGCTACTGTACTGCTCATTAATAAAAGAAACCCAAAAAAGGTAATTCACAGCCTTCTGCAATCTAATGCATGAACATCCCCTTAGGCATTTCCTCCCTAAGTGTGTCCTGAAATAGCTTCACCAAATAGAGGCTAGCACACATTTTCCCACTCCAAAGTATTATTTTATTTCTACACATTCTCACCTAACATGGCACAGAAAATGACACCAAAGGCTGCAAGCCTGGAAAAGAATTTCTAGCAAGGAGCTGGAGACAAGTCAATAGTTTCTGTAACACATGACTTTCAGCATGACTTTCTGGTCAATTCTCTTGGGGCTCCAAAATAGCCTGTCACAAGTGTGTTATATACAGGGAGGAGAGGGCAGGGGCAGTTACCAAATCGCCGGAGCGCTGGGTCGATGCTGTTGGGTCTGTTGGTGGCTGCCATCACAATCACATGTGCCCTCTGCTTCAGCCCGTCCATGAGGGTCAGCAGCTGAGACACAATGCGACGTTCCACCTCCCCGTGTGTCTGTGGGGACAGAAATCAGCGCTGAGACCAGCAGTCCTACAAGGAGCACGGCAGCCAGCACTGCATCCGAGCCGGCAGATACAACAGCCACAAGAAGGTAACAAATGCTGTGAACTGTATCTGACCATCCTCATCATCCTCATGTCCAATTGAATTCAGGGATTAAGGAAATGCTGCTTTACCCTGTAGTGATATGCAGAGACTCATGCCAGCTGCTACCAAAATAAAAAAGGACATACTAATTTACCTCCTACAGGCTCTCTTTACCTTTTCTCTCTTAGGAGCAATGGCATCCAGTTCATCAATGAAGATGATGGCAGGAGCATTCTTCTCTGCTTCTTCAAAGGCTTTCCTCAGGTTGCTCTCAGACTCACCAGCCAGCTTGCTCATGATCTCAGGACCTAAAAAACAGCAATGCTGTGCCACTCAGAAAGGAGGCAGCTAGCCCCAAAAACACGCGGTTGAATTTTTTTTAGTACAACATCCACATGAGACAAGCTATATTTCAAGCCAAAGCAAATACTATCAATCAAATTCACTAAATCTGCAGCTGAAAGGCAAGACCAGCATGCAGAATTAGTTTCTTTCATTATTTTGGTGTTTCCAGTTTACTCTAAAAGAATGCAGCACTAGTCAATGAGCTACCTTTAGCTGGCTCTTTCCTTACCCTATTTCACACTTGGTGGGCTTCTCTGTAATGTGCCACCGCACACAGTTAATGCCAGTCCTAGCTTGCAAGAGAAGCAATTAAATCATAAGGTGATGAATTATCAGGATAGGGAAGGAAAAAGCTCTATGAAGCCATCTTTAGCTTACATTACACAGATATACAATTACCTCTGTATGATGCTAAAAATTAGTTTAAAAAAGTCAAAACGACCAACCACAAACAAAAAAAACAGCCCCCACCTACTCTCAAAGGTTAAATACAAAATAAAAGCACATAAACACACCAATCCCAAATGGATGGACAGCATTTCCCTGACATCTAAAACTGCTGAACACTAGTGCAGATTTAGAGACTTATTCTGTTTTCACAGATTTTGCTACCATGCTGATGGCAGTGGTAATGAAGAGAAAAAATGCTTCAAAAGCATCCAAGAAAAATGAATCTGACTCTCAGGCATAGAAAGCTGCCAGCTGCAGAGACACAGGTGTGGGCAGGTGCTCTGAGCATTTCATTACAGGTAGTTCACCAGTTCTTATCAGCTCTGTCTACAGCACTGCCTGCAGCTCCAGACTGGGGCCAGGAGGCAACAAATGCTAATTCTGACAGCGTTATTTTTATTATGCAATAGATGCACAAGCATCAAAAGAAACGGCTGGTGCATTAGCATTTGGTAACAGCTACCACACACTTGAGGAAGGATATGACGAGGTGACATATAGCTAAAATCAATCAATTTACATCCACTATCTTGAGAGAAAAGCAAGTCCCTAATCCTACTGTTGGTCACTGCTGTGCTGTGTTATACTGTCACTGCCACGTGATTGAAATCAGAGAAGAAAAGCTGCATTCTTTCGATAAAAATGTTCCCTTATTCCAGCACCAACTAAAATGGAACAGAAAAGCAGTGTGGAAAATTCAGAATCTGGTCCTTACTAGGTATCAGCTAGTAGCCACCTCAACTGCTACAGATGAGACTTATCAATAGGAGTTCTGTCACTTGTAGTTAAGTCCAAAAGACCTCCTTATAGTTTTCAGGGAAGTTTCTTCCAAATAATGTACTGTGAAACACAAGAGGTCTTTGTACTTTACTTGAAGGGAAAGGGGAATCCACAGCAGCAGCTTTTTTCTGAATGGAATATGGTGGGAGCAAAGCCAGAAGCTCTGCCAGTTCTGCCTTCACCAACACAAACGGACAGACAGACAGACAGACACTGAATCCCTGTGTCTCAGCACAATCTTCCAAGCACTCTACTACAACACAGTCAAGCTTCAGGGAAGTGCCAATACTGATACTTCCACACAAAGGGCTTCCAAGTGTCCCCAGAGGCATGCTTGAAAGAGGTAAGGAAGGATGTCAGGAAGACAAATGTGGCTCTACAAGCCCTATTAACACCATTCTTACCATAAGATGGACAAATGAGCACACAGCAGAGCTGGGGCCAAAGCAGCCACAAAACTTACCGTTGATCAGGAAGAAGAAAGCCCCGGTTTCATTGGCCACTGCTCGGGCAATCAGTGTTTTACCAGTGCCAGGAGGACCATACAGCAGGATCCCACGTGGAGGCTGAGGATAAAGGCAAGCAACTTAAGAACTACTTAAACAGCTTCACTTTAAATTTGTAAGCATTTGATAATGCCAGTCTGAAATTGTGATGTAAACTCATGCAACAGCTGCCATGTCAGCATTGCTATCAACACCCTTACTACTTCACACAACACACGACAGAAACCTTGCCAATAACTGGCAACGCTGATTCAAAGCATCACTCTGCTTTACAAGCTGACAGAGTTTCAGTCTATGTCCAGAACACATAAGTAAATACCTTCCAAACACTAGCACTAAAAAAAACCCCAAAAACCCACACCACAAATTATTTATTCCCCTCTCCAACACCTCCTAAATCTCTGTTGTGGAGAGACATCTCCCTGGGCAAGCCCACTTATCCACCTGTATGTGGGGACATACCTTCACCCCTATGGCCTTGAAGAGAGCAGGGTGTCGGAGGGGAAGTTCCACCATCTCTTTGATTTGAGCCAGCTGCTTCCGGCAGCCACCAATGTCATCATAACCCACTTCATTCAGTGACTCCTCTTCATCCTACCAGGAGGAAATACATCAAACATCTGAGTGAAAACAACAGTTCAACAACCCTCCCAGTCTACAGAAGCCAGGAATATGGCTTTTTAGACACTTCTTGCCTGTCTTGAGATTCTCCCTTTCAAGTCTTCCCGATGTCTTCTGTAATTGTTTCTTAGCTCTATCTTCCCAGACGTACAAAGAGAATTGCCTCCACATACTCAGACTTCACTGAAGCCCACCCTCTGGAATGACAGCCTCTGCTGCCAGGTTCCCTACAGACCCTAGCACAAAACAAGCTCTGTGACTCTTAGATGGGACTAATGGAAGTAACAAGACACAATGTCAGTATAAAATACACTCACTCCTTACAGTAAATGCTATCTAACTATTTGGCATATTCTATCTGTCAGTTACTCAGGCACAGTGTCACCTTTTGAGACTGACTCCAATTTAGCACAGAATGTTAAAGGTCCAGATATACGGATAAGATCACTTGTAACCAATTCTTCCTTCATAGTATCCATTCATTCAGCTGTCCAAACTTTTACTGGCCTCAGTTATTTAGGCCACACTAAAATAATAACATAGCCTGGAATCTCACAGGGGCTCACTTCAAGTTTCACCTCCCTCAAGCAGGTCACTCAGGGGCTGGACCTAACAAGCACTGAAGGTCTCAATTTTGGAGATTTCTGCCCTCTCTGGGCTCTGCTCCAGGGTTGGGGGAACCATTTTTCCAATAATCTATTGGGTATTTCCCTTGATCCAGCTTATGCTGCTGCATCCAGTCATGTCCCTGGGCACAGCTCTCAGAAAAGTCTGTCATCTATCCCTTCCCATCTGGCAGTTACCAGTAAGCCTGTCCCTTTGCCTTCCCTTATTCAGGCTGCATCATCCCATGATTCCAGTCCCCCCTCCTTCATTCTTGACCGCCAGCTCCACATAATTTTGGTGGCCTAGGCTGAACTTACTCCTGTCTATCTCTGCTGCACACTGAAGAGGCCAAGTGGGATTGATGGAGTGCCCAGGTGCAGTCTCACAAGGGTCACAGAGGTGTTTTTCCAAAGGCAGCTAGCAACAAACCAGGACTCACAGCATTTGCAGGCAGAAAAAAGTACATATTCTATGAAGTAAGCACCCACTTTAGCTCTTCTTCCTGAGATTTCCTACTCTGTACAGTGTACAGTTGCCAAGACCTGTCAGACAAGCCCCTCAAGCAGCCACAAGATTTCAACACTAAAAGCTAGACACCTAAATAAACTTGGTTTACATTAAAAAAAAAATGAAAATTCCCATTTGGAGATTCCAAATTCCTCTTGAGAAAGTGCCCATTACTTTCTTTTCACATGGCATGAAATTTAGCACCATTGTAAGATCTCTCTGCTATGAATCAAGGGAACACCGGAATTAAAAGATGCTTTCAAGCACAGTGTGAGGTATCTGGAAGCAGATGCAAAACAGCTGCTGCCAAAGCATGGCATCTCATCAGCAAACCTACACCCTGATGCTTTCAGCATATAAGGATGACACTGGATACCTTTCTCTGACTACCTTCAGCAGCAGCTCATCTCCTGAAACCATAGTTTCTGACCATTACATTCAGTAGACAACATATCAAAAGAGGAACTTCAAACACTGCTGCCCTCAAGCTCTGTCCCAGAAAAAGGCTTTGGACAGAGGAAGTCCAGCAGGAGAATGACATGGCAGGATTCTGCTCACCTCTCTTTTGATGGGCTCTCCCTCACAATGGATCACTGTGTCTGGAGCCACTATGCAGTACGGGCTTGGGTCTGTCTCCACCACTTTGAACTCCACTGCACGCATCCCTCCACGCACCAAGAAGATGTCACCTGTAAAACCCCACATATCAGTGGCCTCTTACAACCCACATCTGCAAAATGCCAACCCCTCTATGACCAGCAGCCCCAGAGTTTAGGAAGTAGGTCACACAAGCAGACACTGTGGCATTTGTAACTCTGCCTTGCATGTTAAACTCAAGAGCTGAATCCACTGCGATAGCCCAAGCACTGTTTCAGTTCTCAAATTTCATCCAGTAAAAACCAGCAAACAATAGAAAAGAATACCCTGCCCAAATACAAAACATATAGGCAAGAAATCACTTTTTTTCCCATTCAGTTTCAATTTAACATTTCTAGAACAGGCAAAAAGCCTTAACTTAATAAAAATTCACTTAAAATTCATTGTAACTAGTTGCTACTAGTTATAAAAGTTTGTCTCCAGAAGCAGAATAATATATAACACTGCATTGTGACTCCTGGCTACACTGGGTGACAGACCCTGGATAACTTGCGTCTATAGTGTACTTTCATCTATGGTAGAGCAGAAGTGTTATGAACACAACCCCAAAAGTGTTTGGTTTTCTACTCACCCTCCCAGTTATCCCTTAAATAGCTCTGAAGAAGTTAATTTAGTCAGAGTGACAGCTGGTGTAGATGTCTTGGTTTCAGCTGGGATAGAGTTCAGTTTCTCCCTAGCAGCTGTTTCAGTGCAGTGATTTGGATTCAGTATGACAATAATGTTGATAAAACACTGATGTACCAGTTGTTGCTCAGCAGTGCTTACCCTAACTCAAGGACTGCTCAGTTTCCCATGATCTGCCAGTGAGCAGGTGTGCAAGAAACCAGGAGGGAGCATGGCTAGGAGAGCTGACCCAAACTGCCCAAAGGGATAATCCATGCCATAGAACATCATAGCCAGTGTATAAACTGTGGGGATTTCACTGGGAGATATCACACACTGATGAGGGACAGGCTGGGCATCATTCAGCATGTGGTGACCAGCTGTTTCAGGTGTTGTGCAACACCTGTCTTTTTGGGTTTCATCTCCTGTCTTTTCCATTACTATTATTAATATTGTTATTATATTTTACTTTATTTCAATTAGCAATATGTTCTTAACTCACAAGTTTTTCCTTGTTCCTGATCTGGTCCCCTTCTCACAGCTGTCTGATATTTAGTCACATGCTGGGATCAAAGGACAACACTCCTTTTTGGCAGCTAGCATGTGGACAAAGGGTTGACATAACAACAGATCTGAGCAGAGATGTTAATGCTAAACCAAATTTATTATAAGCATTCGGTATATAATAGCAGCTGGTGATGGTGTTTACTCAGGCTTGATCTCAGGGTGTGTTTTTTAACACCTCACTCAGTGTAGGTGTCCCCCGTGGTAAGGTTTATTGTCCTTGCTGCCTGGGCTAAGGCTATCTTTGTGTTGTTCTTCGCAGTAGCGACTTATGATGCAACAGAATGGCTGGTCCCGAGTCGAATCCGAGGAGTGAACTGAGCACTGCCATCAGCTCTGCACTTCGGGAGCCATCCACTGGGAACTACTGGTAACTGCATCTTCCTACATCTGCATCTCCCTGCCGGTGTCTTCAGATGCCAGGCTGGTTACAGTAGCATTTGAGCATTTTAAAGATTTTTTAATATCCTCTAAATACAGCTGAAGCCAGCCTGGTTCTTACCACAGAATTTCCTGAGCTGGAAGGGACCCATGGGGATCACTGAGTCCAACTTCTGGTGCTGCACAGGACAGTCCCAGGGACCACACCGTGTGCTTGAGTGTATTGTCCAAATGCTTCTGGAATTCTGGCAAGCCTAGTGCTGTGAAACAGCACGTTGCTATATGAGATTCTGATCCTGTTTAAAGTTAATGTATTTAAGAACATCACCCAAAGGGTGAAGTGTCCATGCCAGTGACTACCTAAAACACTTTGGAATTTCACTCCTGACCAAGTGTAGAATCCTGAAAAACTAGTAAATATGTGGAAAAAGGTGTGCTGTCACACGGGCAATTCCAGAGAGATACAAATCACTGCCATGTGCTGGGACCTGGCCCCTATTATTCTGTACTCTTAAGAGGAAAAAAGGTCTTTGGATCTGATGACAAAACATCAGGCATTGAGGCTTCTCCAATTCTAGGGACGGGCAAAGCATGATTTTGAGAGGGTGTATGGCATTCCCTATCATGCATCAGCCTGTGGAAAATCAAATGATGCAATGGACTCCTCATGACTATGTGGAGAGCAAAGGCTGGTGGGACCAGCAAACTTTGGGACACACATTTAGCAAAAGCTACCTGGTTCCTCCCCAGCCAACACTTTTACATACTGCAGAAGGAGACAAAGTTCCTGTAATGCACATAAAAACATGCTGGGATAAACAGTCTAGGTCACTGCTACCTCAGGCAAAGGCAAACCCACGTGTGGGTCTGCTTCTTCACACATGGTTTTGCTTTTCCTCAAGGACCTGGGTGTACTCTGTGGGTGATGTGGGAGTATGGAAAAAGTCCAGTGTATGGGTCAAGGTGATCTGATTTTAGGTGAGAGTAGGAAATTAACTAAATTGCATGATGTTAATTGATCACTTCTATGGCAGCTATATGCACACCACCACATTCAGCACCTGACAGCAGCCAACTCCACCACTTCAGATATGGGGATCTGAACCTCAGTCCCCTTCAATTACCACATTATGAAGGATGGACTCTGATGAAAATGGATAAGCACAACATACACCCAACCAATTCATTAATATACAGGCAACTAACCAATTACATCATATGGTAGCAACTTAGCTTAATGAGATTTTCTCCCAAATTCCACCTGAGCCTTTCCAATATTCTCCCATCTCATATAGAGAAAAAAAAAAAAGAGGGAGAACTGCCAAATTGTTCTGCCAGCCAGCAGCAGCAATTACTCCTCCTGAAGATCATATAAAATTTAAATCACCACTACCAAAATTTCCCCCTACAGATGCTGCTCTAATGCTTCATGGAGATATGTGCAAGGTTCTAGAAATTCTCTGTATTTAGTCTCAGCACTAAGTCACACTTGTGGCTGCAAAGACTTCAGTGACAGGCATTATTACCTTTCCTAATAGGTCTGTAAGCTTCCAAGAAGTAAGGCTTGAGATAGACCTCAAAGAGATTCCCTGTGATCCCTTCTACCGTGTCATCAATTGGCAGCACATGGATACGTTTGCCATATTTCACATCTGGGCAAGGCTGGATGCTGCAAAAAAAGGAAACACCAGTTAGCCATATTGTGCTGGACTTGCATCTAAGTGTTACACCTGAACAAGAAGAGACATGCCCTTTCCCAGGAAAGAACATCCAAAGACCATCAAAAGCCCCGGTGAGACTTCTTACTCACACAGGAATGTCAATGCTAACAACACAAAAATCGTACCCACCAAGAGCTAGTCCTCACAGCACACACTTGCCTTCACTCCTTTCAGCCCTGTCCAAGACCACTGGATGTTTTAAAAGTTTCTTCCTAGCCTTCTGCTCTTCTGCAGACCCCCTCACCACATGCACACATGTCTAATGTAGCCTAAAGGCCTGCAAGAGTCATGAGGTAGCTTTTATTTCAAAAAGCTACTGCAGAACCAGCTGCAAGGAATAGTGAGCTGGGGAAAACTTTCTTCCCTCCTCTCTCCTACTACATTGCCCAGAGTCCCTTCTGCTGACAAATCTGATTTTAAGCAAAGGCTCTCACAGACCAACTGGGGGTAAACACCTTTGTAGCCAAGTGTCTGGCAGTTCCGATTTGTAAGGGCTGGTGATTAGGTTAAAGGCTGAAAGCACTTTCCTCTTTTCAAATACATGCTACTGTTATTATTTTGCAGTGTAGCACAACAGTCTACTGTAGCAATACCTGAAAGTATCCAGCTGTGGCAGAAACTGGCTTCACCAGCTAAGAAAAGCCATGGAACTGCAGCTGAACACACTGGTTATGTGACTTTTTCCATATGTGACTTTTGTTAGAGACTCCTAACAGATTTTTTTACCACACGCATTAAGAGAGGACATGCCAAAAGGGTAAAAGGAAAGAGAGACTGTCCCAGAAGGAAAATATTTGACAGACTACAATCAGGAAGCGATTAGCACATGAATCTGGATTTTGGCAGAAACCAGGACACAGTAACACTATAAGCAGTTTAAGATCGGCAAGAAAAACTTTGAGGGCAAGTGTGTTAAAATTCCCTAACCTCACAATGAGTCAAGACAACTGGTAACACATTTGGGAAGCTAAGAACCACTTCAGACATAGTGGTAACAGAGAAGATGAGAGCATGGGCTGCCATGCTAGAAGAGACTCCAACACGAATCTCACATCAGGTTAAAGTAAGAATTCACCTGTACTTTAAATCCAAAGACACAAAGCACCATTCTGAACCAATTACAGTAGTGTTTAAAACTGGCATTTAGTGTGGTATAAAAAACTGGTGGTAGAGGGATGGGTGGAACAGCCTCATTTCTCCCATCTATGTTTGTACGAAGCACGTTTTGCATTTAAAAATTATTACTGATATCACTTTTGGTGTCAGAACCAGGGTCTCATTTTCTCAGAGATAATGCTTAGGAGGAGGAGAAGCTGTCAGCCCTCCCTATTTAAACCTGCAAACTACCATTTTTATGTTCAGGAAATGCTAATGTGCTATTGTTCTACCCTTTCCCATCACAGAATGACCTCCTGTAAGCAGAGATCCATATTTCCAAGTTTTACTACTACTTTTAAAGTCCCTTCCAACTGAAATCATTTTATGATTCTACTTCCTGCAAGTGCTGCACAACAAAATGCCTGCAACATTTTTTAAGCATTCCTAATTTAAAATTCACGTTTACAACAAAAACTGGAATATAAACATCTTTGCAGGATTTTTAATCATGCTATTTGGCTGTTCCACTTTTTTCTGCCATTCACTTCTAACAGGTTTTAACTTGTTTTTGCAAAAGGGCACCTCAGATACTATGAGAAAATGTGTGAAGCTTTTAATGTCTTCCACAGGTAACACTGTGTCCTCACCTGATCACATCGCCCAGGCGCACTCTCAGGTTGTTGCGAACAACCCTATTCATGCGAATCTTCTCATCTGAGCAGGTATCATCTGACAGAACAATGCAGACTGCTTCTCTCCTCTTCTTTCCTTTCAGCAGGACAGTGTCTCCTCTGAACAGCTGCAGTTCATCCATCTTTGCCTGTAAACAGCGAAGTGTTAGAACAAGCTTTTGAAAAAATAGGAATTCAAGCATTTGAAGGAGAATTGACTTTGGAAATTACACCTTGGAAGTGATATACTAAATCCAGAGGACAGAGATACTACAGCTATATAGAGCTAATCCTGAAACCAGAGGAAGGGCACAAACTCAACTGAATCCTACAAACTGAGGCTCAAAAAAACATTTTATCAAGTAGGAGTGCCAGGAAGCAAGACAACCCTCCCTGTTTGGTAACAGCTGTAGCTTCCAACACAAACACTTGTACTCATGTTGCAAAGCAACATTTCAAGTTAATAGCAGCAGCCTGCAAATTACCAGATGAAATGCTTTGCCTCTATAGATGACGCACCTGGGACAGTGACACAACACTGTTGTCTTCATTGATGGCTTCGTCAACAATTAGCCGATTGGGCCTGTTCTTCTGCTTCAGAATAGCAGTCGATAAGTCATCGGCCTTAGAGCTGGGAGAGAAAACACAGCTTATGAGCCTAAGAGATACTGGCCTTGTCTAGCCACCCCCGTTTCCATCTCCACTTTCTGCAAGTTTCTTTGTTGTCTTTTATAAAATGTACTTCCTTGTAGCACAAGGGACAACATTACTTCCCAGAGACCAGTTTGCAAGAGTTCAAGGGAGTATGTTTTCTGTCAGTAAATGTAACTACGAGCTTGCAATGGATACAGCTATGAAGCTATCTATGAAAAGAAGTGGTCAGTGAGATGTTGCTGACTGTAAGATGTTTCTCAATGAATTAGTCAGACTCATCTGAAATCACATGTAACTGCTGCCAACAAAACAAAAGTTAAAGTCTATCTGGTGTCAAATCCCAGATAAATAGAGGCATTAAAGGACAATGCTGCAGCAACCCTGACAGGAAGAGTTGTAAGAGTTCAGCCTATCCAGGCCAGATTGTTTAACCTAGCAAGTTGTAGAAATATCCAAGTGCTCATAGAAAATGATTTTGTATTCGCGTTTTTTTAGCTCTTTTCTATAATACCTTCACAAAAGTCACTACAGCTCTGGCCTACAATGCCACAAGAAATACAAGAGATAATTCATTTGCCTTGACAAAATGGAGCAAGCAAAACATCAAGCAAAATGGAAGAAGGACAGATTAACTGTTCTTCAGAATTGAAGAGAGAAAATAATTCACTCTATGACAGAATATGAATTGGAACCAGCTTATTTTTGAGGAGCTCTTGGAAGCTGTACATTAACCAGACACAACAGTGGTGGAGTGCTGTAGCTTCCCCCAGTGGGCTGATAACTTTCTCCAATATGTGGCTGTGTCAATGTTCACGGTCAGAAGAGAAAACTTTGCATAGTCTGACCTGATTCTGAAAGAAAATAAAGAAAATAAAGTCTTCCTTTTATCTAAGCATGCAGCAGGTGCTGGCAAAGCTTAGGGAGCTTTGTGCACAATGACAGCAGTCATAACTTTGGCTCCATCTCACCCTTTTAGAATGATGAGAAGAAACCAAACCTTGAGTGGAAATGGCAGCACTTTGCATGTCCACTGCATTTTTAAGAGTCCATCAGAGAGGGGTGACATACCTATGGTGTGATGTTACCCAGGTCCCTCTCCACCTCAAGGCAGGGGCTTTTCCAAGATAGGCTATGAAGGAAGCATTGTCTCCCTTCTCTGACATGTAAAAGGGGAAACAATACCAAGCAATCCTGTGAAACCAGGCTTTCAAAAGATTTTCAAGTTTCCCTTAAATACTGGTAGCACAGGAAACATGTTGCAAAGAACAGGCAACATCATTTCAAGTGAACAAAACAATTTGTAAAACACGTTCTTTCCTGGACTGCCAGCACCATTGAAAGTTACCTTCTTTCCTCTCTTTATTAAAGGGTGCAAGAGGTAAGACACTGCAGATCTATTGTCTGAACAAAAAAAAAAAAAAAAAAAAAGCACAATAAAGGCTGCTGGAAAGGGCTCATGAATTCCACAATCAGTCTAAAAGTGTGGTCTTGCTGTGAGTCCTAAAAAGTCTCTGATTTCCAAGAAAACCAAGAGAGCAGTAAGAAAACTGAAAAAATACATTATCAAGGGCAAATTATGGTTAAACAGTGCATAAAACCAACAACCTACTTGTAAGGACTTTGCCTCCTCACTAGCTCCTGGCCACTGGAAACTAACTCAGCAAACACATTTCAATATTTCAGCTAAGGGACACCAGGGAGACACAATACTCGTTAGTTGGATTATTCAGACTGTGACTGTAACTCCTCCCTCTGCACACAGGATGTGAATCCCAAGGCCTTTTTATAAGAAACAACTGTCAGACTTTGGCTATGTGAACTGTTGCTGAAACTCAGTGTCTGTCCCTTGAAATGCAGGGACTGCTATTACAGCCCAAAAAACAGACAAGGGTACTCAGAGCTGATCAAGGGTGATCAAAGACAAATGGTAAAGGAAACCAAGGGTAACAAATGGAAGCTTTTCAATCAGCACTGTACATAAAAACAAGCTGAAAAAATGGAGAGCAAGTCTGGATAAGTCCTGACATACAGTAGTGCAGAAGAACACAGCAAGAATCCACTTGGTTCTTGTAAATAAGACAAAGAAGTTTTAGTATGGAAGAACTGAACCTACAGTTCCCTAAGAACTGAATGCTGGATCAGTATCAGATACACTTAGAGAAACTGAAAAGGACTGGAGGCATTAAAAATGGAACAAAAGTGTCCAAGAGCATCCAGGGAGCTAAGTGCGCACGGTCAGCATCAGTGCTCTGACCTGACAGTTCAGCAGAGGAAAAAACAAAGGTGCTACAAAATTACATGTCAGCTAGGCAGGGAAATTATATTTCTCCTGAAGACAAGGTTAAGGTATAGACAGACAAGCACTACCCATCTTAAAACATCAATTCACAATATTGTTATAGACATCATTTGCCCTCATTGCATCTCTCCAGAGGTTCCTCATGCTGCAGCTGAAATAACAGGGCAAAAGATATCTGTGCACCTCAACCACGCTCAGACAAACTCCAGCATCTGTGGGAAAGAGAGCACGAACAGAAAATACCAAGTAGGAAAGCCCAAGGCATGGGTTGGGACTCTCTCCTGCCAACTTTCCCACTCCTGCTGGGAAACTTCAGGAAAGCAGAGGGACAGAAAGGTAACAGGTAAATTTTAAGGCTCCTTGATGAGCTTCTAGTCAGAGACAGCCTGGTGGAAACCTTCCAAATCACCTCCCTGACCCAGCTCGTTTGTCAGCTCCCTCACATACTTTCCTTCTCACCTCTTTCTTTCCCTGACTTAACAAAGAGAGAAACTGAACACAAAATGTAGTTTTAGAGCTGTTTTAGAAACAAAAGGAAATTCAAGGTCTGTATTAAGCTGCCCATAGACAGACGACAGAAGTGAGGACACAATCACCAGCACAGCAAATGGCCAAGCTTGCATATAAAGTGAAAGACATATATAAAACTGAAGTAAATATGTACTAGCCCTAAAGGCCAACCATAACAGGTTCCCTCAGCCTCCTTTCCTCTCTCAGTAAAGCAGTTCAACAGCCTCATTTTACACATGGCAGAACCAGGGGGACTTCCTACAACTTAAAGAATCACAGAATATCCTGAGCTGGAAGGATTATCAAAACCAGCTTCTGGTCCTGCACAGGACAGCCCCAGGAATCACCATATGCCTGAGATCATTGTCCAAACGCTTCCTGAACTCTGGAAGGCCTGGTGCTCTGACCACTTTCGTGGGGAGCCTGTTCAAGTGACTGACCCCAACCTAAACCTCCCCTGACAGCTTCATGGACTTAATTACACTACTCAGTGTTTTCTCTCTGTGTCAGAGCTCCCCTCACTCAGCAACTGATAATGCCCAGAAGCATCACAGGGGTGGGTAGGAAGAGCCAGAGCAGAAAGTAATTATCAATTAGTGATCTTTCGGAAAATGAAAGCCAACCTCCAAAGCCCTTAAAGTAAGGAAACAAGCTGCTCCTTCAAGTCAGTGCTAAAATAAGCAAAAAGTCACTTCCTAGAATGAGCCAGCTGCAGTAATGAAAGTGAAATCAGCCCTAACTTCTGCACACTGCTGTGTCTTTTTACCACCACCCTCATGAAATCACTTCCCAGATAAAACCCATGAACAATTTCTTATCAATCTAAACATCTGATTTACAGACTGAATTGCTTTCTCTTTTTTAAAGAAAAAAAAAAGTCATAAAACATTTTTATCCCCAAGTGAAGTGTCTGAGGTATGTAGTGACTGTAGGCATTTACTGAAACAAGACAGCCATGAGGAGAGTTTAGACTACTGTGAGTAAGCCAAGTTTTCAACACTGTTTCAGACAGGCCGGGAGAGGAAAACAGGATACCTCACTCCCGTAGCTTTTGGAATGCTACTTGCCATGCTGAGGCTCAGTTCAGCAAGATGGCTGCCAGCAGATGTGACAAAAAATGGCATCTAAAAAGTAACCACGTTCCAGCTGCAAACCAACTTTTGCTGGCTCCTGCGTGGGTGAGAAGAACTTTGCTGAAGTAGAAATCCCTTTTTAAAAACACTGTTAACCCCGCCCAGCTGCACAACCGCAGTCTGGGAATGTCACTTCCACAGCAGATAGGAATGCCTGGCACACCTCGCTGGAACTGACCCAGCAGGGCCAAGCCGGTTTGGATTCTAAGAGTTACAAAAGAAAAGAGAAACATGCTCAAAGAACACCAAAAGACACCAAAATGGACCGAAAGTGCCTCTAGTGAAGTAAAAAAATATCTGCAAGAATTCTTGGATTGGGAAAATTTATCTTTGGATTCTATTTTACTCCGCTCAAAATGCACGTGGGCTGCGTGCAGAGACTGTTACTCATTCCTGAGAAGCACGGAAGATGATCCTCAGCCTGTAACTGAGTAGAGCCAAGAAGAGTGAGGCAAGACACCCGAGACGGAAACACCGCCGATGGCCTCGGCCATGCCCGGCATAACATGTCTGCCTCGGCCAGCGCCGAGTCACTCGCCAACCCTCGGCCCCAGAGCCGCTGCGAGCAGAAGGAGCCTGGGACGGGTCGAGAAAACAAAGCCCTCCATAGTTCAGAGCCCGGCAGGCGGGCGGCCCTAGGCCCGGCGGTGGCACGGCGGGAGGCCCGGCCCGGCCTCGCCCCCCCGCCATGACTCGACACTTCCCGGCGAGGCCCGGCCGTGCCGCGGCAGGCGGCGGGAAGCGGCTCATCCCCGTTCCGGCACCGCCTTCGCCCACCTGAGGCTCGCGGGCCGCCCTGGGTGAAGCAGGCGGGCCGGACCGGGCCCAGGCCGCGGCGGGGCCTAGGCCGCGGGGAGGCGACGGGGCCCGCACTTACTCGGATCCCGAGGCCATGGCGCTGCGGGTAGGGGCCGAGGGGCGGCGGACGGCGGCTCCTCGGGGCGGGCGGGGGCTCCGGAGAGTCGCAGGGGTCGCGGGCGGCGGGCGGAGGGTTCGGGGCGTCCGCGCTGGCTGAGCCTCAGCGCCGACTCATCGGCGAGGGGAGCCCCGCCCACGCCGCCTTGCCTGCCTAGCAACAGCGTGCGCCGGCCAATCGGAAATTCCGGCCGGCCGCCGCCTCGGCCAATGGGAAAGGGAGGAAAAAAAAAGACCTAAGGCTCCGCCTAAGCCCCGCCTCTACGTGTTCACTGGCCAATCGTAACCAGCCAGGCGCCACTTCCTGCGGCCAATCGCAGAGCGGCTCTGCCTTCGATCGACAGCTCCCACGCGGCCAATGGCGAAGATCCACCGACGGGACCATGCGGGAGGGAAGTCCCGCCTCCATAGCCTCTGCTGATTGGGCAGCTCTAGAGAGCAGGGCCAATCAGAAAGGGTGTGACAGGCATGCGCGCTTCTTCCCGCCACTCAGAGCAGCCTCGTTGCTGCTCGTGGTCAGGGAATAGCCGGGCCCTTATTCCTTAGGGAGGGTAGGGTCCTGCCCCTGCCCTATGCATGGGCACCGCACACCAGACCAGGCTGCTCTGAGCCCCATCCAGCCTGGCCTCGAGCACTCCCAGGGATCTAGGGACAGCCACAGCTTCTCTGGGCAATATGTACAGGGCCTCAACACATTCACAGGGAAGAATTCCTCCATAATACCGCATCTAACCCTGCCTTCTGTTGGTTTAAAGCAGTTTTCGCTCATCCAGTCACATTATGTTATTGTCTAAAGTCCCTCTCCAGTGCCTTGAAGGTCTGGAGGTCCTGGAGCCTTTCCCAGGCTGAACAAGCTCAGCTCTCTCAGCTTTTCCTCACAGCAGGGGTGCTCCATCCTTCATCATTTTCGTGTCTCTCCTCTGGGCTTGCTCCAGCAGGTCCCTGTCCCTCCTGTGCTGGACCCCAGCTCTGGATGCAGTGCTCCAGGTGGGTCTCAGCAGAGCAGAGCAGAGGGGCAGAATCCCCTCCCTGCCCTGCTGCCCACGGGGCTCTGGATGCAGCCCAGGATATGCCAAGGTGTTTTTCTGAAGGAATTGCAGAACGAAGCCCATCCAAAGCCCCTCCAGCATTGAGGGGAGGCTGCAGCAGCCCTACCTTGCACTCCACAGAGTTCTGTCAAGCCTTCTTTCCTTTCTGCTCATTCCTCTTTTGCTTTCCAGCTCCCAAGCACCCCTGTCCTCTTGTGGGAGGCAAGGCTTGGCAAGGGCTGGGGTAATGGCGTCAGGGACCTTCCCTAACCAGAAAAAGCTCCACCAGACACTGGGTAGGGATAGGTGCTCCTTCAACCCTGGAGGTGCCTGAAGCTATGGCATTGGCACTGACCCTCAGGGACACAGGGAACACACAGGTTTGGGCTGGCTAGTGCAGCATTGTGAAATTCAGACCTGAGTCACATCCTTCCGACAAAACCCCTTCTCTGGGTTCCAAACCACACCAACTGAACAAAAAGCCAGTATACAAAGCATAGATAGGACAGACTACAAGCTCCCTGGAGCCCAAGTGCAGAGCCAGCCCCACCACGCGCAGGGCGCAGAGGATGAAGGTATCTGCCCTTGATCTCTCACACATCCAGGGCACACAGCCCATGTACTGCCTGGAGCTGGAAACAGTGTCACGGCCATGACTGCAACATTTCACTCTGGAAAAAGAATGTGGAAAAAAAACAAAGCTAAACAGAGCTGAGGTTTTCTTATTAGAAAAGGAGATTTATTCTGTTTCAGTCCTTTGGGAATCCAGCTTCATCACAGAGTAATTCTGTCATGAAGGAGTCCATAAAGGCCTTGTTGAGAGCCAAGTGCATGGAGATCTCAGCAGATAGGTACAGGTGTCATGATGAGGTCAACTTGAGGTGTCCTGGGCTGCTGCCCCAAGGTAATCCTGTATGCTTCTGGAAAGAGGTTCACTGTGAGGGAACACTGCCTGCTCCAGGCATGAAACCAGGTATAAAGGGAGTGGCCTGAAAGAGAAGGGAACATGGCAGCAGTGAGGACTGCAGCATTCCTTTGCAATGCTCTAAGACATTCATTCTGCATGTCCCCCTGTTCTACCTTCAGTCTGTGCCCTCCCCATTTGGCTTCATGTCAGCTCTTCTGTGCCCCGGGAACTCCAGCCTGTGGCCCTTGGAGCAGTCATCAGGGGAAGCTCCTCAGACACCTGAACTGCCTAACAGTTTGCACTGCTGGATATGTGATCTCATTCATCCCTCTACACACCTTCCCTGCCCTTGCTGCTGCCCATCCTCCCCGGGGCAGCTCTGGGAGAGCTTCTGCCACTGAGCAGCTGCCTCCTGCTTTCGGTTCAGCTTCCACAAGGCCTGCACCAGGTAGGAGCCAGCAGCTGGGTCACCTGCAAGACAGGAATAAGGATCAGCCCTTAGCAGAGGAGGAGCAGGTCCCTCAGACCTGTTGTAGGTTGGGTATTACAAAAGAAGCTCAGAAGCCAGACGAGGGCAATGACTGTGTGGAGAGGTGGTGTAATGGGGAGGAGGCCATCCTGGCTGTGTCACAGGCTCTAATTTCCCCCAGGGCTGGCAGCCAAAGCAGATGGCATCAGCCCTGCAGCACAGCCTGCCACACCTCTCTTTGGACACAGGCTGGGGTTTTCCTTGCAGGCACATCCACACCCCCAAAGGGAGGCAGCCACAGGCAGGGCTGGGACCAGCAGGTCTGACAGATCCTGGTGAAGTTCACATCTTTTCAGGATGTCAGAGTACTGAACGGGAGAGCAGCCCTGTGGGCAGCACTAGCCATGCTGTGGCTGAGTTCAAGATATGAATGCTCCCTTAGAAGGCCTCTGTACTGCCAGGCACGAACATGCTGCTTCCTCAGGTGAAGCACAACTCCACTCCTCTGTTCTGGGAAAGCAGACCTCTCTGGGAGACAGCTGAACCAGGCTGGGGTTGAGGCAGGAAATTTCCAAGCTATGTGAGGGCACAGGCTGTTGTCAGGATTCTGATATACTCTTCTGACAATGGTTTTGGTCTGTTTCTCCATGGCAGTGAGCTGATCAGGCTCCACAGAAGTATCTCTAGTATGTAACATTGCTAGTGGCTCTACTGTTGTCCTTGACTTCTGAATAGATCTGGTATCAAGCCTAAGAACTTCCTGCTGAAGACAGCAAAACAGCCTAGGACAAATTTGTGGAAATCCCTTGTGTTCCTCACCAAAATAAGCCTACCTGGCGAGAGCTGCAAACTGTGCTGGAAATCCAACAGGGCTTGTTTGTTCCTCCCCAGCTCCAGGAATTGCATACCTCGCCCAATGAGAGCAAGCAGCCTGATCTTCTGGAGCACCTCCACTTCTGGCTGGAGATTCTCTGTCACAGGAAGACACATGCACCTGAAGACAGCATCCTCCAGAGGTTCCCTGTTCCAAGCAGGCTAAGCCAAGCTAGCAGTCAGGACAGGCCAAGCATTTACTTGGGCTGCTCATTTTCCAGCTCCAGAGATAGATGGCAAAGCTCAGTCTCTCTGCCCAGTGGAAGAGGTTGGGAGGCAGAAGAGGGGGAGAATGAAGAATGTCAAAAGAGCCCAAAACGTCACAGCTGTGGTGAACAGTGACCTCAGCAATAGCCTGGCCTTTGGCTGACCCTCTGCACCACTGGCATGTATCCTTCGCTTAAAAGCTGGATTGGAGAGGCTTTCCAATTCACGGCCCATTTAACTGCTACCTAGACAGTGAAGAAGGAGGCAGAGCCAAAGCCAAATTCTGCTCCAAAAAACCAGCCAGTCTCTTCAGAGGCTTCAGCAGGGCCCAGAGCTTTGCACCCTGAGACAACTGCCTCTTGCCAGAGTGATGCTGGGCCCACCACCTTGCTTCTGTACCTGCTGCTGCCAAGCACACAAATCCTGACTCAGCCGAGGCCCCACACAAGTCTCACCTGTGCAATGTCTTACCTGTCTCTTTGATGCCAGACCCATGAAGCTGAACACGCAGGAGATCACTGAGGCACCTGTGGGCAGGAGGCCAGAAAAGCTTTTGAACTCCTGGGCTGTCAGGAGTGTCAAGATGTCAGGGCAGCCCCAGTGCCATGCTGTGTCCTGCCCTGGCCCCACCATCCATTGCTGCCTGCTGGGGAGGCCCCTTCTCCTGGCAAGGCTTTATCACCTGCTGAACTGTGTTACAGCTTCCTTGCACTCGCCTAGCTTGGCCCATGCCCAGCCCTGGTGCAGGTATCCAGCTGCTCTCCAGGAAAGGCAGCACAGGCTCTCCTTCTTCTGGGACAGGAGTCCACCTGCCAGTTCTGCCCCTGGCAATGAGCACTCTGGCTTCTCCAGCCTTTCCTCGACTAGTAACACACGTGGAATGAGGTCAGTCGTCCGGTTGATGACCTCCTCACACACAGTAATGGCATCTTGGTGCCTCCCAGCCTGCTCCAAGGCAGATGCTGCTTCCAGGAACACCTCTGGGATCCTGGGCAGAGCTGAGCTACCATCCAGGGGCACCTGGGGAGCAAAAGTGACATCAGTGCTGCAAAACTGCAGAGTTCTCAGGCAAGCAGAATGACTCTGTGTAGACTAGGAATGTGGAGCTGCTGCCCAACAAAGCTCACACATTCTCTGGTGGAGCAGGGATGGAAAGCACTCACAGCTCAGCAGAGTCAAGGCATGGAGTCCCTACTCTGGAAGTGAAGGACATCCAAAATCAGGCTGACAGCTGCTCCCCACAGGGAAGGGGAAGCTGTCTCTCTAAACAGCAGGGGTGAGTGCTCTCTGGTATGAATCCAAAGGCAAGGCCACAGGTCAGGGGTGCCAGCCCCCACCTTATTTCCTTCACATCTCAAACTTGACACTGAACTTTGGAGTCCAGGGCTGATGCCCAGTCCCAGCTCTTGGGACTGGGTTTGGATCCCCCCAACCCTCATCCTCCAAGTCACCAAGGGAGCTCTTTACCAGGACACCTACCTGCTGCTGCAGCCCTTCCTGAAGGAGAGACAGAAAATCCAGGTAATGTTCCACTGCATCAGCCACCCTGCAACAGGAACAGGACATGTGGTGAAAGGAGAAGTGCCATCAGCCTGTTGAAACGTGGACTGACAACCCATAGTCTCTCCCCCTGCACCACATGCCCTGTTCACAATCTCCATGATTTGAGCAGACCGACAACAGTACTGAACTGGACCATTTCCAGGAGCACAATGAAAAATGTAGAGCCCAAACAGGCAGCATGTTGCAAGCAGACCAGAGGCACTGTTACCTCCCATCCTGGAGACACCGCTGTGCCAGAAGATACTTCACTTCAGAGGGGTGGTGATGGCAAAGCAGAGAAGTGAGTACTGGTGTGTGGACAAGCAGCTCTGTTTGCATAAGGAAATAGGGACCATAGGAAGCAACTGCTGAAGGGTTTTTTCCCAGAGCCTGTGAAACAGAAGAGAAAATACTATCAACACTACACTGGTCAAGTCTCAGACAGCTGCCATCTTTTGTCACTTCTGATATCTGGAGATGCACCCAGGCGAGCAGAAGTGCTGCACTTCATAAGCACAGGTACATTATTCTCACAGCCACTCCCAGCAAGACCCATCAGGATCACACAGGAGGAGGCAGTCTTCTGATCTCCACATGGCACCAGATTTGCAAGATCACCCAGATCACTTTAGGTTTTTAGTTCAAGGTGCTTTGAGGTGCCTGGAACACCATCTCCCATTGCAACCACAGACCTAGTTAGACAATTTTTAAGGAGTTCCCTCTCCCCTCTGTATGTATCTGATGGTTTTCAAACAGCTGAAGAGATAATTCAGGGTCTACTGCTGTGACCTATTCTTCCAGGCAGGTTCACACAGCTAATGCACACTGCCTCACTGCAGCCAAAATCTGCCCTTAAAGGTCTCTTTACCATTACATACTTTACAAAGAGATAGACGCTTTCTGACCTGAGACCTCCCAAGACACCATGAACATGAACGAGGACCCAAGGTCTTGCCACATCCAAACACGGTGCTGAGCAGGAATTTCAGACCTTACCGGACTCCTTTTCCTACCCACTTGCTAAAGGCAGCACCATGCTATTCTGAGGACCCCTCCCAGGGTCAAACAGCCCCCCAGAAGGAAGAAGCTATGCAGGCTCTGCTGAGCAAAACTCATCCCAGAACTACAGGAACCAGACAAACCTCGTAGAGCAGGGTCAGCGCCTGCAGCTCTGCATCAGTGTCTCCCAGTTCATGGAACACTGCTGCCATGTGGGACAGGGCAGAAAGGCACTGGAAATCCACCTGGAGGGCCCATTTCAGGTGCTGAAGGGCTGTCTGAAGCTTGCCCTAGGTGGATGGGAAGAAATGCATGTTGAAAGGACATCCTGCTGATGTCTTTACTGTTTGGTGGGATCCAGATTCTTGTTCTGCTCCCCCAGGAGATCCCCACTAAGCAGGGTGGCAGTTTAGCCAACGGCAGCCCTCCTCAGGTTGGTTTTTGAGTTTCTCTTTCTGCAGCAACACTTTGCAATCAGCCAAAATCTTTGCATGGATTTTGCAGTCTGTCCAAGGAGGCTGGGGCCACGTGGGCAATTTCTGCTCAAGGCCTTCCCTCCCTGCAGAGGCCTTGGACGACACCAAGGCATTGTGAACATCAGGCTGAGGCTCCCTACCCCATAGCTGCCTATCCCCTCTCTGCTGTCATTACCATTCGCTGAGTGCAGTAGCTAAGGCAGGTGTAGATCTGGGCCAGGATCTTCTTGGAGCAGAATCCTCCTGCAGCTTCCTGAAGGAGGGAAAGGGCAGTGGGGAAGTTCCCAGCCTCCAGCTCCTGCAGCCCTAGGACAGACCCAATATCTTGGCTCTATGGCTTACCTTCCTGTCCCATCTGGCCTCAAACAAGCGTGGTGCCCTTTTCCTCACGGTGCCACAGGGACTTGCCTGATCCCCTCCAAACCCAGCAATGCACAACAAGATAGTGCCAAGCTGCCATCTTTGCTTTAATGGTTTTGCAAGAGAACAAACCACCAAGTGGAAATGGCCAGCAGAAATAACAGCAGCTTCCAAGCCCAGGATGCCTTCTTTGGCCCAGAACAAGGACAGGGGTATGTGCTGGGCAGGTTTACCTCCACATCATCCACAATGACTGTAGTGCAGATAGGGAAGCACACAAAGAACCTCAGATTTTCCCCAGCACATCTGGGTCATTTCCTAGCAGGATGCTTTGGGATATTAATTAATATTTATCACAAGTAGTTATTTGCTTTTCCTTCAGTCTTCTTTTCAGGTTTCCCTCTGAGGCTGCTCTCATATAGCAGCATCACACTCACATCTGCCATGGGCCTGCTGGAAGTGTTGGTGCCACCCTTGAGTATTTTGGCTCCAGTGCTGTGGGCCAGAGCTCCTGCCTTGCCTCTTGCAGGAAGGGGCTGTATAAGCCCAAGCACAGCGAGGCAGTGCTGGTTGTTCCCAGAGCTGCTGGGGTTGTCAAAACAGTAAAGGAGAGAAAACAGGCAGGATGGAACACAACAGCCAGAGGAGATCCTTTGCCTGCTGTGATACCTGCCTACAAAGCTTCACAACATCTTTGTGTGACTCTTGCAACACCAAAGGAATAACCCAATGGGAACAACGTGCTTGCAACAAGGCATGTTCTATATGACAGACAGAAGAAAGGAAAATCTTCATAAATCCCCTGACAGCCTTCTGCTTTAAGGTCACTGCAGGGCTCTGACAGACAGGCAGAGGAGCCCTGTGATAGTGCAGACAAAGGATGAGCTGGGGAAAAGCAGGGAAGCTTTCTAAATATGGAATGTAAAGGTTGAGACTCAAGAGGCTCAGCCCAGACCCGCTTCCAAAGGAACAGCTCAAAAATCCCCAAAGGCCAGTTTGCTTGGGAATAGAAAGGATAAGGGCAGGGAAAGTGGTCCTGGGACAGAGCAGGAAGAGACTGCTGGCATGAGTACCTGCCCCCCACAAACCTTGCAGGAAGGCTGCAGCAGTGCAGAGGATTTCCTTCAAGTCCCTGGCACTTTGTACCAGAGGCAGGGAGTCCCTCTCGGGAGGCACCTGCCATGCCTTGATCACGGTGAGGAGTTCATTCTGCCCCTCACTGCAGCAAGCTCTTCCCGCATCCTGTGAAGGGCACAGAGGAGAAAGAGCAAGGAATGCTGAAGGGAAGCAGGAAACACCGTCCAAGGGCACAGAGAAACACGTCCCACCAAACCACTCAAGACTGCTCCCTGCAGACTGGGGAGCACTGTCCTACCATCTGTTTACCTCAGCTACAACCCCCTTACTGCAGTGATTCCTACCTGGCCTGGGGCAGCACCTCTCCACCTCAGAGTGGGGTGCACCTTCAGGGCTTCCTGGCAGGCAATGGATGGCTGTTGGAGTTAATTCAGGAAGATGGGATCCATCAGCAGCCTTTTGATCAGCAGGGAAGGTTCTGCATTCCACTGCTGCTCCCTACAGAGTCTGCAAGTCCATCTGCGGCCCTCTTCCAGCCTGCCCAAGTCTCCTATCTGACACACAGAGGTCCAGGGCCCACACAGGCAGGCAGAATATTCTGAGATCCATTAACACTCTCAGGGCCATTAGGCTATGCTGGGAGGAGGGATGAAGGCTATGCCCAGGGAGGATTACTCATGCTGACTGGGAAGTACTGATGAGCTCAGCTGTCCAAGTGCCACAACCTTTTGCAGAGTGAATTTTATGACAAACACGGTATTTATGCCAGCTCTGCCACCATCTGCCTGTGGCCAGTTACCTCAGCAGTGCTCAAGAGATGGAAGAGGCCAGCAACACTTCCCAACTGGCTGGCTGCCAGCCACCAGGCTGCTTGCAGGGCCCCGAGGTGGTGCAGAGGTGCCTGCAGCTCCTCCATGGTTACCTCCTGCAGCACCTTTTCCCACAGCTCCTCCATGCAAAGATCCTGTCCGCAGGCCCCACAAGCCTCCAGAACTGGAAAACAACAACAAAAACCACGCAAAAAGACCTAGAGCTGTGAGACAATGGGTTGGTGCCCTGTAACAGACAGCCTAGACAAAGGAGGTAGAGAAAGCCTCAAGCAAGCACAGGCTCCTCGTAATGATGGAAGGAATGGGGTTGCAGGACTGGCCTGGCCTCAGCAGAATGGAAAACAAGCTCTAAGAGAGTAGAGCTGACAACAGCACACTCAGGAGACAACACAGCACAACTCAGAGCTAGACTCCAGCTCTGCTGAGCCCTCTTGAAGTCATTTGCCCTCAGGTAAGCATGTGCCAACTCTGCAGATCCATCTCTGAACTGCAGCCTGTTTCAGTGAGTTTTCTTTGAAGCCAGCACACCATAATTAAAGAAAACACTAATTTTCTACTGTTACTAAAACTTTGCTAGAGACTTAGCACCTTATACATTAAAAACTCTGGTTTCCCCTGAAACCTCCTGCCCATCCCTGCAGGCAGCAGCAGGCAGGAAACTGGACACTGTCCCTGGCCACATGCCACTCCACCTCCAGCCCTCACAGGCAGAGCCTGCTTGCACTTCTCCCCATCTCCAGCCTCTCCAAGCACAGCCAGGGGTGCCTGCCCACAGTTTCCAGGTGGAGTCAGGTGTGTCTGCTCACAGTTCCCCCCATCTCTGGCAGAACCAGGAGTGTCTGCTCACACTTCCTGCACCTTCAGACATTCACCAAGTAACTCCAGAGCACAGAGAACATTCTCCTTCACCCCAAGAGCTTCCTATACAAAGAACCACGTCCTTACCCCTGAGGAGCCCCTGGCGTATTTCTTCTGCTTCTCCTTTGATGGCAGAGTCAGATGCACCCACAGTGAAAAGCAGGGAGTTGTAGAGGACAGTGAGCTCCAGAGGCAAGGCAGGGAGGGCAGCCGGCAGCCCTGTGAGCACAGCCAATCCAACAAGAAATTTAGCTGGCTAAGGATAAACAGCCATCCATGCTCAGGTAGCAACACATGGCTTAGTGACAAGAGAAGTGGCCTGGCAAGAAGTTTTTTGTGATTGTGGTGTGACTTAGCTACCTGGGAACTGAAGAGCCCAGACAGACAGCATGTGTCAGCACTCTGGGTGCCAACACTGCTCTAGACATCCCATTCCCCAGCTTGCAAATCCTGCAGTCCTCCAGGAGTTAGGCCTTTCAGTTCTCCCAGAAGAGCATCAATAGCCTACTCTGTTCCAGTATACATCCACCCTTTCATACACTGTGTCTCTCTCCTTATCACAGAATGGGTAAGGCTGGAAGGGACCAGTGACTCATCTAGTCCAACCTCCCTGCTTAAGCAGGGCCATCTTAGAGCATGTGGCACAGAATTGCATCCAGATGGTTTCTGAGCATCTCCAGTGAGGGAGACTCCACAACTTCTCTGGGAAATTTATTCCAATGTGCAGACACAAGGGTGAAGTTATTCTTCATGTTTAGGTGGAACTTCCTGTGCATCAGTTTCTGCCCACTGCCTCATGTCCCAGTGCTGGGCACCACAGGGCAGAGTCTGGTCCATCCTCTGACACTTCTCTGCAGACACTGACAGACATTTATGAGGTCCCATTTCAGTCACCTCTGCTCCAGTCAGAATATGCCCAGATCGCTCAGGCTTTCCTTGTAAGAAAGATGTTCCAGTCCCCTAATTATCCTCCTTTCTGTCTGCTGGACCCTCTCCAGAAGCTCCGTGTCTCTCTTGCACTGAGGAGCTGAGAAAACTGGAAATAAGGCTGCCTCACATGGCGTTTTCTCTGCACCACACCTGTGTCAGAGAGCCTCTTCCCTGACTTCCCACAGAAAAGGCTGCCTCCTTTTTTTGTTTTACAGAAACCCCAAAGCACTGCCCAGCAAGTTAAGGTAAAGTCTGTGGCTGGACGGTAACAATTTTACAGGCCCAGGTCAGCATGGGGAAACAGAAATCATTTCACCCTGGCTTGTTTCCAGCACTGGGATACTGGAGCTGCAACTGGAGGAGCAATATTCATAAACTAAAACACAAGAAGCTCCACCTCAGCATGAGGAAGAACTTTATGCTGAAGGTATGCAGAGCACAGCAGCAGCTGCCTAGGGAGGTCCTGGAATCTCCCTCTCTGGAGACATCCAAACACCACCTGGACATGTTCCTGTGTTACCTGCCTTGCCTTGGCAGAGGGGTTGGACTGAGTGATCTGACCTTCAGAAGTCCCTTTCAGCCCTGATGATTTTGTGATTAATTCCTGTGTGGGCTCCGCTCAGCACTGGGAACCGTTTCACCTCGCCCCCTTCACGCGTTTGTTTCCAGCAACCGGGATACGGGAGCTGCATCCCGGTGAACAGAGGCGTCAGGGAGCCAGAGCTTCCACGACCATACACTTCAGGCCCGGGACAGCAGTGGGAGGTGAAGACGGGGCACGGCGGCCGCCACTCACCGCGGATGTTCAGGAGCAGCTCCCGGAACTCGTCTCGCAGCTGCCGCCGCACCTGCCGCGCCTCTCGGCCGCACCGCGCCGTCTGCAAGGGACGCACTTACCGCAGGCCCGACTGGGGAGCGGCACCGGCGGCATCCCCGCGGCTCGGGGAAGGGGGAGAGGGGGAGAAGGAAGAGGACGTCCGTACCATCCATCGCCCGACCAGCGCCCGGCTGTGGGTTACCCAGGCCCGCAGGCAGCCCCGCTCCGTCTCCGGCTCTGGGTCCGACCCGCGCCGCCGCTTCATGGCCGCCGCTTCATGGCCGCCGCCCTCGCCCGCCGCCGCTTTCCCGCCCTCGCCGCCGATTGGCGGAACGGCCATCACCAAGGCAACAGGGAAGAGCGGGGCCGAGGAGGTGGGCGCCGGGAAGGGGGAGGCCGCGGAGGGACAAACCCCGGCGCAAGGCGAAGCCGCCAGTCACAGAACCAGCTAGACTGCCACGAGCTGGAAGGGACCCATCAGGTCAGAGAGTCCAACCTCTGGCTCCATGCAGAACCCCACAAGAACCACACCACGTGCGCTGTCCAAACGTTTCTTGAACTACAGGTTTGTAGCTGTGACCCCTACCCTAGGGAGCCTGTTCAGTGCCTGACCACACTCTTGGAGAAGAGCCTTTTCCTAAACCACGAAAGTCCTGGACCCCAGTTCAACCTAAACCTCCCCTTACACAGGTTAGGGTGTTCCCTCGGGTCCTGTTGCTGGGTTCCACAAAGAAGAGATCAGTGCTTGACCCTCCATTTCCCCTCAGGAGGAAATTGCAGATGAAGGTCCGAATGAAGGAGACCCTAGACAGGTCAGGAAGGAGACGACAGAGCACACAGCTCTCCTTGGCTCTCACAGTTTTATTTGCAGACATCATTTTCACAGCTGCCCAGAGCCCCGTGCCACCCTCGGACAGCAAATCACGCACACCTCCCCCCACTCCCGATTAATTAATTAATTATGCAATTTAATAACTGAGCAACCACTCCATGGCTGCCTCACGGGATCGGTCATGCCAGGTGTGCCAGGTGAATAAGCACAGCCAACTTGCCTGCTTTGTAGGGTTTTTTGAAAGGAAAAAAAGACTCTGCTTCCCAGCAGAGATTTGAGCATGGCTTCCACCTTCCAGGTGTAGCTGCTGGATGTGAATGAAAGCATCGACAGCCAGATATGTAGATACCCAGAAAAGTGTAGCACCATGCTGCATGCAGAGCTCCCAGGTTGCTTTCCACAACTGGGTCCATCCCCTTTTTTTTTCCCCCCCCAAATGAGGGACTGAGGTACAAAGAGGTTAATAAAAAAAATAAAACAACAATGTTGCTCTAAGCCACTTAGTGCACTGAGTCAGGGTTCAGAGGAGAGAGCAGGGCTCTCCCTCCCCTCACACTGGCACTGCTGCTTCCTGATGGGAAAGGGGGACATGCACACTGAGACTTGGGACTGTGCCTTGGCATAGAAAAGCAGCCTGAAGAGTTGAGGGAAAACCACAGAGAGACGGGACAGAGGAACGGCTGTGGGAACAGAGCTGAAGCAAGCCCTGGGCTCCCTAAAACAGTGCCATCCCTTGGGATTTGAGTTACCCCCCAGACCAGAGCTGCGGGTGCACCCAACACTCACATCTCTTCACAGTGGCTGCAGCTTTTGGTCACTATTTTCTAGGCAGCAAAAAAGAGACACAACTGAATTTTTGTTCTGTGCCAGGACCACGGGACACACAAAGGCCTGAGCCATGGAAGTTTCCCAATGGCTCTCCCCTGCCAAGAAACACATGCACAACATTTGCAAAGCCCAAAGTGCAGAAAGATTGTGGAGTGCAGGATGAAAACTGCTCAGCTGAGCACTCTGTCCCCTGTCACACTCAGCCCAGGGACACAGGGATCAGAAATAAACCGCCTGGAATAACTCATCCAGGAGAGCCAAGTGGGGGCATACGACAACCTCTTTGGAGGGATGTGGGGCAAAACCCACTCCCCAGCACAGCAGATTTCCCAAAGAACCTTGGTTTGGACTAGGAGGCAACCCCCTTCTGGGGCTTTAAATCAGCAAACACAGCCCTGTCTGCTCTAGCATCAGCAGCATGATTTGCTTCCAAGGTCGCCAAGCCCTAGCCTGGCACTAACTCTGTAATCCCCAGCATGCTCTGAAGAATGGCAGCCAAACAATCAGCTGGAAGGCAGCTGAGGAAGGCTGACAAAGACTGAAACAGTCAGTGAGTGAAGAGAAGCAAGAGCATCTCCAGCCCTTGGAAAACTCATCTTTGTGAATGTGAAATCTTTGGTGTAGCAGCCAGTCTGCCATGTCCAAGCAGCCAGCATGCCGTGGCATCTCTGCAGTGACAAGGATATACTTGCAGCTCTTCTATTTCAAGTTTTGTTTAGTCTCTGGCAAGATAAGGGTGTCCTTTGAAGACACTACAGCTCTGCTGTTCCCTCTGCTCTTCCTGGTCTCCAGGGTCCATGAGCTCACACATGGCAGAGGGGTGAGGAGAGGATGCCCAAGCCCCGTGTGAGTGCTCCAACCATGAACAGTGGGCATGGGAAGGCTCAGCTACAATGAAGTGACCACTGAAAAGAGGAACAAGTCCCAGAGATGGAAGCCAAGGGGCCTGGGTAGCAGCTGTGGGGATGTCAGGGGCCAGTCCTACACTATCAGTGACCACAGGGACTTCTGCCAGCAGAAATGCAGGCAGGCAGAAAGCTCCTGACCAAGTTATGAAGTTACAATGAGACCAATTTGAGCTCCAGCCTCAAACCTCAAACCTAAACCCCAAGGTTTAGCAACATGTGTTATCCAGATAAAATGAAAATTTACTGGGTGACTACTACCTCCACCCCCTTCCTCCTCCCCATATTGATACACCCCTTGTTACTTCAGAAGCCTACAGCAACCAGGGAGTCAGCTTTAACCAAATAACCTATTTTTAAGGGTGTAACTGCCTAAGCCCATTTTAATTGTGGGCTGATGCATTCCTGTAGTTTCCAGCTTCTCTCACTGTTTGCCATTACCCTTTCCTTGTCCTGGCACGGGTGTTGTGCATCCAGGCAGTGAGGCAGGTCAGGGTGTGATGCCAGCTACAAACCAGTCCCTGGCTGTGTCAGGTGAAACTGAGCAGGACCACAGAGGAGACAGCATGAGAGGCTGAGGTAGCAGAGCACAGCCAGCAGACCAGAAGCAGATCAGGCAATGGAAACCTAGTATTAGAACAGTTTAAGCCTTCCTGGAATTGCATCTGAACACCTGAGCAGGCATTTTGCAGGGGTAAAATAAAAAATTCCACCTGCCCTCAAGAGCCACAGCAACAGGGCACTTGCGAAAAATGGCAAGGAATGAAATAGTGAGAGGGATTTTCCCTGGGACTCTGCAGGGCAGAGGAGAGGAAGAACCTGCAGTTCAGAACTTGCTAACAGTCTGCAGTAAGGAACTCAAACAGGGGCAGTCATGGTGCATGAGTTAAAAATTAATGGTTTCAGGCAAATATCATTGCAGAAATCACAGGCAAGCAGTCCTTGGCTCCTTCCAGAGAGGAAAGAGACAAATAGTTTCATAGCACCAAGTAATGCCACACAGTGGTTCAGGGCAGTAAGGGATCCCACCTCCAATGGAAAATGCAGGAGGAATTGAGCTGGGATATGGCCAGGCACCATGGTCACCACCCTCTACCTGTGCCCACGAAGAAAGAAACACCATGTCTCCTGACAGTCAAGGGCATATTTGGCATAGCTTACTTGTGCCATGAAGTCTCACAGAGAATGCCAAGGCCAAGAGGGAGACAAGCCCCAAACATGGGATCATGGATGTGATTGACTGCACCTGGTCCATAGAACCCAGCACACATACAGACATCAGAAAGTTAAACCACTTCCCAAAAGAACTGGTGCCTGCTCCAGGCTTTCAAGTGGCTGTTTCTGTGCTCTGGAGCTCACATCAAGGTTACTCCTGCAGCTGGGACAGCTACTCAAGGTTCCCCTTCCCTGCTGGCCAGGCCCAGTATGGGTATCAGCCCATATTCTGTCACTACATCCTCCTGGCATCTTAACTGTTCAGTCAACAGCCAGCATGCAGCAGCACACACCCAGGAAGAGATCAAGAGCCTTGGCTGCTACCACCCAGCCCACAGGGACCCTGAAGGTTGAGAACGTAAGTTGAGAATTTCTTGGCCATGCACACAGTTGTCCCTGCTACTACAGGCCCAAGCTAAGCCTGCTGTACAAGGCAGCCTAGAGTTCTCCTCACTGCAGCTCACAGGGCTGAGGGAACCAGGAAAGTCGGACTGAGTGTAGGGCAAGAGAAGCCTCACTACAGAGCAACTGACTGGCTTTACAGAGGAGTAGCTGCCACTGAGGCTCCAGGAACCATCTGCATGGAACCATGTGCAGTGCGATTCCAGCATGAAAACTGAGCATGTGAAAACAAGTGGTGGGTGTGGGACATTCCCTCCTCTTCCAACCCTGCCCTCCTCAGCAGGCCCCATCCCACAAGTCTTTGCACAGTCAAGGTGACACCTTGCTGGCTGCTGAAGCCTACCAGCTGCACATTGTGGCAGGTATCAGGAAAGGAGCAGCAAGACCACTCTTGGTGTTTCTCCAGAGGAGCACTTCAGGACTCTTGCTTCTTGGCCTCCTGCAGCAGAGCCCTCCTGCTGCAAGCAAAGGCCCAGTGAGAGCTCTGACCTCTCCTGCTGAGAAACACCATCCCCGTGAGCCAGGAACAGTTGGCTCCAGTCCTTTTGTTCAGCACAGAAGCAGGGAGCTGGGGATAATCCCTGACTGCTGTTGGCAGGCACTGTTTGCTGGTGGCTTGTGTATCACTCCCAGCCTGAGGGAGGCAAGGAGGCAACCACAGCCTTGGCCGACGAGCAGGTCAGGCTCCTCATGTCTCCAAGGCTACCTCAGCCGAAGCTGGCTGAACCAGGTGCTGACAGCACAGTCCACACGCATCACCAGGGAGATCCCCAGCAAGAGGCAGATGCTGCTCACCACAAAGCCCAGCGACTCAAAGAGGAACCTGCAGGCACAACAGATGCAGTTAAGGATACAACAGCCAGTGTGACTACAAAGACAGGATGCTGCCCTCCAGCTGACTGATTTTCCTGACAATGAGAGGCTGGTAGCATTCCACACCCTAAAACATAAATTATATTCACTCCTCAGCAGCTGAATCTGCCTGAAACCTGTAAGCCAAGCACTAGTCTAGTTTAGAGGCCATTCAGGACCTGCTGATTCAGGTGAGATTGTGAATCCCTCAGAGGCTGAGGCCACCCTTCACACTGACTAGTTCAAAGGTTTGCTGATTCAGCATTCCTGGGTTTATCATTTCTGGTCTGGTACCCTTACCTTTGGCTCTCTGACTACAACATTCCCAGCTTCCAGGTGGGCTCTGTGTATCCTTGGAAATTAAGATGAGGAGAAACTTCTAGGCTCTAGCTCAAGTCTAACTTCTAAATTTCATGCAGGAATTAGTTAGGGACATTCCTACAACCACTAGTAGGTAATGAGTCAGAAGATCAATCACAGGGTCTCTTCCAACATTACTATCTGTGAACTCTAGTCAAGGTGTCAGGGATATGAGTCTTAACTCAGCATCACAGCAACTCCTGGGACTTACTTTGGGGCAAAGACCTTCCAAACCATGAGGTGTCTCCTGAGGATCATAGCTGCACAAACACAGGCCAGAAGCTGCAGGGAAGATCAGGAAAAACAAGTTACAGGTGACTGTGGAGAGACCTCCTGGGCACTAGGTTCACATCTGAAGGTGGTACTAAACTGCACATGCCTGAAAGGCTGGCACAGGACACATCAGGAATGAGCATCCTAAAGAGGACTCCCTTCTATGATGTCCTCAAGTCAGGAAACAGAAGCTGAATGCACACCCTCATGGGGCAAGGCTGGGGCAGCACAGGAGAAGAAGGTTCACACTGTGGCTAACCTCACCTACTCTTTCACTGAGAGGCACACTGCTGCTCTCCTGCTGCAGGGCCTGCCCCTCCCCTTGCATTGTGTCTGGTCTGACAACACAGGAGAATGATTTGAAGATATAAATCCCAGAAAACTATTCACTTATTTCACAGGATTAAAATTTCTTGTGCTTAGCTCCCTGTATCATCACAGCACATATGAATACCAGAACTGGTGTGAGATAAAAACGCAAAGGAAGACAGACAGTAGGATTACAGCAGCTGTAGGTCCTCAGCAGATATTCCCACTCTGGGCATATGGGTATGAAAAGCATCCTAATCTGTATGGCAGCTTCCATGCTGGAGCCCTTCCCAAAGCACAGAGTAAACAGCATGGCTGAGAAGGGACCTGCTCTTCCATCTGCAAACAGACACTCCACCCCTGGGCCTGTCTGTGTCCTGGCTGACCCCTTTCTCTCATCAGAGTGCCCTACAGTTATCACAGCATACCAATTTCCTCCTAGACAGCCTTTCCCACAGCCACCCTCCCTCTGCCCGTACTTGTGCCCCAAGGACAAAGAGGTACTTCAATCCCAGCCGAAGCAGAGCAGTGGAGAACTCCTCTGGAGACTCCCGCAGCCTCATTTCCATCATGCGCTCCTCCACCTCCTGCAGCTCTTCCCGGGACTCCTTTTTGGGCTTCTTCCTCTGTGAGTTGGACATCTCACACACAAAGGGCCACAGCAGGAGCAGCGGGCAGCCAACTATCTCAAGGACAAAGGCACATGAAGTTATCAGCGCCCAGGAGGTAAGGAGCAGTCTAGGCTCTGCCATCCTGTCCTGGATATGCAGGATGTACATACTCCAGCTCCAGGCCAGGCTACTGTGGCCCCACAAGGGGAACAGTGAGGATGCTGTTGCTCCAGTGAGGTGCTGGAGCCTTTACTGCCTCGTGCTCAAGCTGCAGAGCCCCAGACAAGACACTGCAGTGAGCTGTGTCTGCTCGGGCTCCACAGCCCAGAAAGAAATTGATTTACCTGCAAAGAGGATATGGGAGGCAAAGGTGTTGGCGCCCACCAGAACAGCAGGCAGGAGGTTTGTGCTGTGATCAAGGTGGAAGCCAACAAAGGCAGCATTCCAGTGGATGGCTGGGAAGATAGGCTGATGGCCTGTGGAATAGAAGAACTGTGAAGCAGCAAGGAGCCAGGAGATGACTGCATACCACGGCACTGAAAACAGCTCTGAGAGAATAAAAGATAAAAATAGAGGGAGGGGTTATCAGCATCAAACAAGACAGATCTATGGTCAAAAAAAGCCTAGTGACCTTTTTTCCCAGGTTTCCTTTCTGTGTTGGCTCTTTTAAGAGACAGAAAACAGTCCAGCTCCCCCCACAGATACAACAAAGAGCCAGCATTCCCGTTGCTGTTGCCAGTAGGCTTGCTACTGCACTCTGTCAGCACCAGTAGGATTTGGTGACTGGTCACACCCTGGGAAAAAGAGAGCTTCTTTCCCTGACCCAAGACCTCCTCCTCCCATATTCACATCACTGCTGCATGAATCTTTCTTCTACTACAGGATTTAAGCAGCTTTAAAAAAGCTAAGAGTATCCCGAGGATCACTGCACCACTATTTCCCAAGACTAGAAACTAGATCCTGCTTCTCCCACTGGAATTAAGGCAAGGTCACTGCAGGTGAGGCCCAGGTCACACATCCAGTTGTTCTACTCAGCCCAGACTCACCAGCATCTCCAGCAAGGCCTCTGGCACACGTGTGGATGTGCAGCAGCACAAAGGCCTCCACAAAGAGCAGAAGGAAGGCAAAGCTCAGCCGCTCACTGTGCAGAAGCATCAAGAGGAATCCCAGGAGGGTGAGTGCAATGACCAGGGCTGCTGAGTACACACTGCCCAGGCCATACGCTGCAACAGTGGCCCTGCAGCTGCCCCGCTCCAGCCGGCTCTTCTGAGACTCCTGCATCCTCTTGTAGATCTGAGGGATGACGTGAAGGAAGTCGACTTCGGAGCCAGGGACCCCTAGGTAGGGAGTGACGATGGATCCTGCCAACTCCCGTGTGTCCTTCGCAAACACCGTCATGGGATTGCACAGCAGGAGCAGCAGTCCCACGGATGCTAGTCCATAGACAGCCCTGGGAAAGGCAACAACTGCAACCTGCACCAGCTCCTGCAGCTTGCCAAGAGAGTCATCAGCGCTGGAGGCAACGGCCCAGTAGCAGGCAATGCAGAGGACCAGCAATGGGAAACCCCAGCGCACAAAGAGCACGAGGGGGTCGGAGCTGTTCAGGTTGCCATAGTGCCTTAGCCAGCTCTGCACTGCATACACCAGCCCAGCCAGCAAGGCCACACACAGGAGGTAGAAGAGGTTCTTGGCCCGTGTGTTTCTCAGGCTGGCAAGTGGGGAGAGGAAAACAGAGGGCCGGCACTGAGGGATTTCTTCGCGGCACTGGTGGAAGAAACTGGAGAGGCGCACGCAGACCAGGAGCATGGCCACGAGGCACAGCAGGTACCAGATCTCTCTCCGGTAAGAAGAAAAGCCAAGGAGCTGCTGCTTGGGACCTTCTGGCACAGTCAGGCGACCATCCCAGTGGAGCTTCCCTACTAGCAACATCACCAGTGAGGCCAGCAAGAATGGGGCCACCCGTGCCTCAGCCACAACAAAACTGTCGGAGAACATAGCTCCACAGCGGAAGAACAGAATGCCCATGGGGAAGGCCAGCCCCAGCCATGCTTGCAGCCGCTGCCTCAGGCCACCACTGGCCAAGGGTGGCTGGCTGCCTGTCAAACGGGCTCTCTTGAGATGCTGGCCCCACCAGTGCCAGAAAAAACCCAGCTGAGAAGCAGCGGCTGCCCATGATGACACAAGGAGCAGATCCATCCCCTCCTGGGTGAAAATGTGGACCAGCCATAGCAAAGCAGCCCCCACAGGGCCCCACAAGAGCGGGTACAGGAGGCAGCTGTGACAGAAAGATTGTGAGGATGCGGCCAGCTCTGAGGCCATGTAGCAGAGCAAGCAGGAGGAAGCAATAAGGATGCAGCCCCCCACCATACGCAGAGGGTGGAAGCGGGCCCAGGACTGGGTGCACGCAGCCCGTGCCTCCCGCAAGTAGCGCTGGAAGCGGCCGATGAGGCTTCCCAGCCTCATCTCGAGCTCTGGAGGCACCGTTGTCCCCTGCACCTGGGTCAGGAGCTGCATATGCTCCTCCACAGCACTGGAGAAGAGCTCCTGAAGGTGCTGGAGCTGCTCTGCTGGCAGGTCCTGTGCCACCAGTGAGTAGGACTGCAGGAAGCGATCCACCTACAGGAGAGAAGACACAGGATCAGACAGCAGCACTGGGAAGACTGGAAATTGGATTCACTGCTTCACACTGCTCCTTCATAATGGAAACAACCCCAATTTACTACACCCTGCCAGGGCAGACCTTTCCCCCATCACATCACCCACAGCTGGTCACACAAATCCAGGATGTCACCATCAGGAAATTCATTCTACCAAACTGACATCCCTCTCAAGAGATCCATAGAGAAAGCCACAGTGACTCCAGCAGCTACACCTCTGCTAATGCTGTGCATCACTAAGGACTATTACAGATTCTTTGGCAGCAATAAGGCAAATATCCTCCAGAAGATCTAGTCATTACTATTGGTGACTTGTTAATCTGCACCCCATGTTCAGTTTTACGTTTTTGTCTGAGGAAAAATACATTAAAAAATTTATGGTGCATGAAAGCAAACTGCTTCTCTTTCTTCAATCCCAGCACATTAATACACCACACCATAGCTTAAGGAAAGCTCATTCTTTTTGCTTTCTACTTCAAGAGGACATGAACAGAGGCGGCTATGATCCGAAAGTCATAAAAGAAGTCTTATGGAGCATTAGCAGGGCAGAGCACCTGCATACACATCCATTTGCTTAGCAGTGTAGATTTGCTCCAGTCTTGAAATGCACCCGTAACTTCACACACCTTCCATGTGCCTCACAGCACAGTCAGAATCAGTCTGCCCCTGCCCAAGGAAGGCAGACACACGCACTGGCTCTCACACGCCTCCCTGGAGGGGAAGAAGCCACGGCTTCTTCAGTATCACCGTTATCAAGCCAGAAATCTCCTCATGCAAAGAGTGCAAATATTTAAACAGGCACAACTTGATAACACTAATTCCTAACAAATGATGATTGATATCCTCAGTGATTAATGGACAATAACGCACAGTATGATCTTTAAACGTCAGAGCACTCTGCTGCTCTGCAATTACAGATCTGAGTACTTCTGTCTTCCCATCAGCAATTGTTCTTTCCGGCTCCTCACTGGGTTGCACCAGTGGTGTGGAACTCACACTCCAAGGAGCTGGTTGGGTACTGGAGGAGTTATTCCTGTGCTCCCAGCAATCCAGAGTCCCTCAAAGGCAGATTGGCCCTTAGCTGAGATACATGCCTTGCAATGCCTCTGGCAAATCTGGCTCTGTAGCATGACCAGTCACAACAGATGGCCCTGACATCAGAGAGGCTTGCACTTAGCCTGCTCCACTGCCTAGGCATCTTTAATAGCTGGTGTAGAGACTCTCATTCACATTTGTCAGTCTGCTCCTGGGGGGGTTCTGTATTTTCTTACACTTTGTGTAAATTGTTTCTTTCTTTGGTATCCTACTTCAGTATTACCTGTTACATAGTTGTTTTTTAAATTTGCTCTTTCATTACTGTTTTCCTTCTTTCACCAATCTAGAATAGTTTTTTTAACTTGTTTCTCCTTCAAAACTGAAGCAGCATCAAACTCTCCACTTTTACTTCCAAATCTCCAGTCACAACACTTGCCTCTGCTTATCTTCAGACTTGAGGAATCAACATCATCTATTACCTAATCCACTTCTGGCCATCTGGGTCCAACCACCCTCCACCTTCTCAGACAGTGTTTTCCACACCACAGCACTGAACAGGTGGCTCTCATTTATCTTTAGGAAAAATGAGGCTGTCTTTTACTGGAGCAAACACTGAAGCATTTACATCCTTGCATAGTAAGTTCCCCATGAAGATAACAGCATGTTACCATCTCACCTCCACCTAACAGAAGAGATTTGTGCTTAAAAAACCATTTCTTCTCCCCTCTAAATCAATGGGAGGCCTACCACAGGCCATACCTGCTTGGCATTGATGTGATAGACTGAGAGCTGCTGCAAGGCTGCAGACACAGCATCACCGTCCCCAGCAAACAGCTCCGCCATCACCTCCCCAATATTACTGTAGGGGATGGGCACCCCCAGCAGCAGGGCCACAGTGGGCACCAGGTTCACTTGGGGAATGGTCTCAGGCTCCTGGAGAGACAGGGGAGAAATCAGAAATTCAGAGAGAACACAGCAATGCAGAGGCCGATTTGCTCTCCCCAAGGGTCCTATGGTGACAAGCATGCCTGCTGGGAGCTGCAGGTTGATGGGGAAGGCACTGGCTTCCCAATCAGGCTCACACAGCTTTGCACAGCTTCATACAGTTCACCTGGCCACACACAAACACCCCTCACAGCTGTAGTAACATGAACATGCATTCCAAACACTTCAGTCCTCTGCGTCCTGTGTCAGCCCTTCCACTGTTCTCTTGAGACAAGACCCCTCATCCCTCTCAATCAAGGTGAAAAGGCTGGAAAGCATCACCATGGAAAGAGACCTGGAGGTCCTGGTTGATGACAAGTTGAATATGACTCAGCAGTGCCCTGGCAGCATCACCAGCAGGGCAAGTGATGCTTACTCTGCTCTGCACTGGGGCAGCCTCAAGTGCTGGGGGCAGTTTTGGGCACTAAAATACAATATGTTAATCTAGTAGGAAGCATCCAAGTGACAGCCAGCAGGTTGATAAAGGGTCTGCAGGGGAAGCCATGTGAGGAGTGGATGAGGTCATTTGGTCTGTTCAGCTGGGAGAAGCAGAGACTGAGGGGAGACCTCCTGGTGGTCTTTAACATCCTAACCAGGTGAAGAGGGTCAGGCACTGATCTCTTCTCTGCGGTAACCAGTGACAGGAACAGAGGGAATGGCACAAAGGTGTGTCGGGAGAGTCAGTTAGACTTGATGATCCTGATGCATCCCATCCATTATTCTTTTTCTATGATTCTATGACAGACTCCTCATCCCTCCCAATCTAAAAAAATCCCAGTCAAACTGTTACTCTGTAATTCCAGGACACAGTTTTCAGGCACCAACTTGGGAAGGGATAGCTAAGAGTCAGCTTCTCACCTCTGGAGGGCCACTGCCAAACAGGGGTGTCCTGCTGTACACAAACAGCGCTGCATTGACTTCCTTCTCACTGTCGCCACCATGGTCTCCAGTTTCTGTCATGCCGTGGTCCCCAGCCACCAGAAGAAGAGTGTCATTCCCCAGGTGATCCACCAAGGACCTGTCACCAAGGTAAGAAAGGTCAACTCCTCCCTGGGCAAGGGCCCCACTATCCTAGGTGGAAGAGGACATCTCCCAGCAAGCCTGTCTGCACCACAGAGGTGAAGCCTACAAAAGGATACAAGCAAAACTAAATGCTGATGCAGAACTGTAACAAGCCAGGGACCAGGGAGTTTTAAATTGTTGTTTTAAAGCCTGAAAATTCAGAGAAATTTCAGTTGCTTTTAAGTTCAGAAAATTTAGAGCCCTAAGACAGAATGGATCAGTGTTGCTTGTTGCAAGCAGTGTTGCTTGCTCCCAGTGCACAGTGCCTTCAAGGACCTTGACAAAATGCAATTCAGAAGAAAGGTTCCAGACAAAAACAAAATTTTAGGCTGCTTCTATTTGGGTCATGTATCATGTTACGTGAGCCATCTCCCACTTCAAAGGCAAAATGCAGGGATTAGTCCCTGAAGGATGAAGTAAGTATGACACAGTATATGCTGTCCTCTCAGATACAGCAGGGCAAGTTACCAACTCCTTCTAACAGCAAAACTTAAAGCAGTCATAAGAATCAAAATCTGCAGCATTTTGGGTTGAGACACATCTGCATGACTGAAATCTTTGGATCCCATCCTGCCCTCTGACTCAAAGGTGTGCTCATGGTTCTGTGTGATAAATGCAGCAGCACTCATTCACTGGCCAGCATCCTCCATCTGCTTCTCAAATGTTAGCCAGACCTCAGTGGGACAATCTCCATGTTAAAGATGGAAAGAGTAAAGCTCAGTTGTGCTCCAGCTGCACTATCATCTCATGGTTTGTTAGAGAACCAAGACCTGAAGGCAGCCTTACTTATGAAACCAAACCTCTCAACACTCATCTATGCAAGCAATATTGCCCATAGCTGGAGTTCCAGTTACTGCTGGCCAAAGCTGTTTTCCATGTTAATAGGCTCAGTAAGCACCCCCTGTTTTCTCTGCATCTGTCAATTCCCTGGGAAGACCCCACCAGTCTGGCTGAAGGAAGGAGCCAGCTAGCAACCCCTCAGCCCCACACCAATCACCTGAGCATCTCATTCATCTGGGTGAGCTTCTTCGCCATCTCGGGATGGTCCGGTCCATGTTTGTGCCCACAGTGGTCCACGCCGAGGAAGTGAGCAATCAGCACATCCCATTCACCACTGTCCACTGCAGAACAAAAGCAAACTTTTCATGCAACAGCCTGGAATTCTAAGCCTGGATACTCCTGCCAGAATTTCCTGCTTGCCTCTGGATATTGCTGTTACTTCCCCTCCTGCCACTGTCACTGCCAGCTCTCGAGGAAATTGATGCAGGTTTTAAGAGAAGCATACTCTTGGCCAGAGATTCCTGGGTGCAATGGCACAGGATCTCAAAACCTGGCCAACATCCCAGGGCCCCTGTTTTTTTCTCCCTGTCCCTCAGGAGTGGAACAGTACAACATTACACAAGTCATCCTGACCTTACCTCAAACTGCCACAGACTGAGCTAAAACAGAGGAATGCTCTGAAAAAGGAGAATCCAGAACTCCCATCTTTCCCTGGACATATTTTAGGTTGGACCCATCAATATGCCCCTCTGCATATGCCCCAGGACATGGGCATGACAAACCAACACAGTCCTCCCTAGTTAGAAAGTTACCCTGGGCTCTTACCTCTGCTTCAGGGCCTGAAATTAAATGATGAACTGCAGCTCTCACACAAGGTATACTGACTTGCCTGTGAAAGGCCACTGCACTCAATTTGCTTAGTTTCATACACAGAAAAAATGAAAGAGCATTTCCCTTGGTCCCAAGACCTCAGGGAGGTGGAAATCACCTAAAATTCACAAACCAATTTCATACTTCATCTTCTTCCCATGAATAGGAAGTACCAATGCTTTGCTGAGAGCAGTGCTCTGTCTCAGCCTCCTAACTTGTGTTTTCCCCAGAGCAGTGTGTGCCTGCCTAGGCAGCCATGTCTCAAAGTTAAGCTGCTCCTCTGTCTCCATCCTGCCAATGTATTTTGTAAGACAGATGCAGAAGTCTAACCTCATCCCAAAAAGCCAAATTCTGTCCCAGACAGAGGAAAGGTATCTAAAGAAATGGTCTGTGGGCTCCAAGAACTGGCTTCACAGCTACAGCACTGTAATCCTTGGGCAGCAGCATGTAACTGCCCAGTGCTGCTTTGTAACAGAAAAAAATCCTTCAGCCCCATCTCGAATTTGCAGTAGGACACCCACATTAGGCCAAGGTTTATATCCACCCTGGTGAAACAGCTACTTACCAGTTGGATAGAGATGCTGCAGGATCCCATCATCCACAGTGTGAAGATCTTTCACATTAAAAGAAGGGAAGAAATACGAGCGGAAAAACTTCTTTGGGAAGAGTCCTTCCCACGTGTCATCACCCATGAAGACCACTCTCCTTCCTGAGCCAGAGACAAAGGAACCAATGAGAGATGGAGCCCTCCTGAGTCATGCTCTTACCACAACAATCCAAAAAGCAGACCTAAGTCAGGGTCTGGACCAATGGCTCCTCTCCAACACACACTCAAAACTTAAATTTTCACAGAAAAAAAAGACCATCTGTCTGTAAATGACTTTGAATACAGGGTAGGACCAGCCCACAAGTATCTCTAAGCCCATGAGTGTCCCCCACACCAAACCCACTGCATAACCTCAGGACTTATTGCTGACCTGACATGTCAACCCTGCAGAAAGACTCTTGGGCCACCACAACACAGGTGGGTACACAGGCTGCAGCATGAGGCAGACAAAGCCTCACCCAAGGCTGTGACCCTACTGCAAAATGCAAGTGAGCAAGAGATGTGAGTCCTGAGCTCTGTCTTTTAAACACAATGGCAATGCTGCTCCAGATTTGAAAAAGAGAAGGCAAAAGCACTGATGCTTCCCTCTGCCCTTTCTCTCCTTGCTCTGCCTGCCATCAGCCAGCTGTGTTTCCACAGAGCCTCTTCAGCCTGGGAGCAGGAACCTTTTTCTCTGAGACCACTATGTGGCAGAGGATCTACTGGTGCATTTTGCCTCAAATGATTTACTGCATTTGCCCACCTTGCTCACACAAAGTCATGTAGCCTTAGCCCACTCTGAGCCTTGGGAGGAAGTCTTTCTGAGTAACAAACCGCTGTGGCCTGTCCTCTTCCCTCTACTCCATTATCCCACCATAACAAGCCCTTTACAACTGCAGTAAGCACCCCCCAGCAGCACCAAGCTACAATGAAAATGGGATGAGGTTTCTGCCTCACAGCTGCAGGCAGCTCTCCAGGCAAGTTGGCTGCCTGAGGGACACCCCCACAGCACACCTGGCACCACCTGGCACACCTGGCTCCTCCCCCATCATGTACCTCACACGGCACAACAACATGAGGAACTGCCCTTGGCTTCCTACAGGGATTCTTGTGGGTGACCTTGGGACAAACACCATCAGTGCAGCCACTTTCACCTGCTTTCTCATCATCTTTGAAAATGATGAGGATGAAGCCACGGTCACAGCTACGTCTCACTCCCAACCCAAGTTGGAGATGTCCTGCCTGCATGACAACCCTGCCTTAGGTAATTGTCATTAAGTAGAGCAAAAGAATCAGCTCACAGGGTGTATCTGTTGTTAGCAGTGATCTTTCCCAGGGAGAAAGAAATCGGTGTTTTGAATACAGGGTAAACTGAGCAGAGGTTTGCATGTGCCCTGTCCCAGTGAGCTGCTGCCCTGCCCACAGAGAGCCACAGAACATTAAGAGGTTGGAAGAGACCTTAAAGATCATCCAGCTCCTTCCCATGGGTAAAGACACTTCCCACTAGATCAGGTTGCTCAAGGCTTAATTCAGCCTGGCCTTAAACATTACCAGGGATGGGGCATCCACAGCCTCCCTGGGGATCCTGTTCCAGTGTCTCACCACCCTCATAGTAAAGAATTTCTTGTTAATCTCTAGTGTAAATTTCTCTGACAATTTTCCATTGCTCTTCATTCTATCACTACAGTTCCTGGCAAAGAATTACTTTCCAGCTTCTCTGTAGGCCCCCTTCAGGTACTGGAAGGCTGCTACAAGGTCTAAGCAGCCTCAGTAACAGAATCATCAAGACTGAGAGACCTCTAAAAGTATCCAATCCAATCATCCACCCACTACTATAAATCCTAAACCATACCACCCAGCATGAAATCTGGAAGCCTCTTAAGCACCTCCAGGGATGGTGACTCCACCATCTCCCTGGGCAACCTATTCCTATGCCTGTGGAAAAATGTATTTTTGTTTCTTTCTAAATCTAGCCTGAAACTCCCCTTCCTGAGCCAAAGCCCAGGAACTCACCATTCTGCACCAGCTGTGCCAGAAGGTTGTCCTCCTGGATGGCATAGGAGGCAAAGTTGCTGCCCACATCGATGAAGGTGGGCAGTGAGCCAGTGGTGAGGCCCTTGATGCGCTGCATGGTGGCCGTGGGGGGATCGGCTCGGAAGCGATAGAGCCGGGCGTGGCGGGGCTGGGAGGTGGCCAGCTGGTGCAGGACACCCAGCTTGTTCTCGTAGGGCAGCGGGCTGGCCTTGGCAGGGTCAAAGCGAGCAAACTCAAAATGGAGGGCATCAATAATGACTAGCACGGCCTTGGAGAAGCGTTGGGGAGCCCAGCAGGAGCCTGGTGGGAGGCTCTGCCTCTCCCACGGTGGAGGCACGAGCGGGTCTGCGCAGGAACTGCTGCTGGCAAGCTCGATCCGGGTGAGCAGGAAGCCACTCATGAAGAGCCCGATACCAGCAAAAAAGAGAAAACAAACCCAGGCCAGGAAAAGCACCACTGGCCACCGCTGCATCCTAGAGGGAAGGACAGGCAAGCTCAGTCCCCAGCGGCTCTGCCTGGGCAGGCAGCACTCCCTATCACCACCCACCCCTGGCCCAACACCCCTCACACCCACCCGTCCCGCAGTAACCCCATCAGCATGACCTGACTTTACTTGGTCCCACTCTATGTCCTGGCAACTGCTCCGCGCACCTCTTCGTATCCCCTCCCGAACGGGAACCGAGTGCTGCTCCCTCCCGACTGCACAGCGCCTTCTCGGCACCCCCAGCTGCCCTCACACACCCTCCGCCCGCCCAAGTACCCCCCACCCCCTTCACACACCCCCCAGCCCCTCCCCTGCACCCACGACTCCCGGTCCGCCACCTCACACCCGCGCCACCTTTGCGTCCCCCGCGCCACCTTTGCGTCCCCCGCGCCGCAGACTCTCCTCCCGCCTCTCCAGCTCCCCTCAGCCTGTTTCTGATCCCCCGGACCCCGCTCCCGTCCCGTCCCACCTGCGGCTCCCGGCGCCCGTCGCTCCCGGAAGCGCCGCGCGTGGCGCCGACCGTGCTAGAGCGGCACCGCGGGGAGCTGCGTGGTGCGGCGGCGCCCCCTGGCGGCCGGGAGGTCCCGGCGCGCCGCCCTACAGGCAGCGCACACTCGTAACGGCGAGAAGTGTTTTAATTGATCAGTTGATTAATTAATCAACAAGAGGCGCTCCCCGCCCTATGGTGGGCGTTGTAAGGAGCTGGCTGTAGAGAACGCACAGTCATGCACTATATGGGCAGCTCTCGGAGCTGACAGAAGAGGGGATGATGAGAGCAGCTCACACTCCCAGAGAGGCGATGCACTAGGAGGGGCATCCTTCACAGGAGTAGGGTTCCCAAAGTCACAGAATCATAAGATAGTTTGGGCTGGAAAGGCACCTTGAAAATTATTTAGTTCCAACCCCCCTGCTGTGGGCAGGAACACCTTCAACTCGACCAGTCTGCTGAGAGCCTCATCCAACCTGGCCTTGAACATTTCCAGAGATAAGGCATCCACAACTTTCCAGGACAACCTGTGCCAGTGCCTCACCACCCTCACAGGAAGATTTTTTTCGTAATATCTAATTTTTCACTCTTGTATGTCACTGCATGTCTGTCGGAGATCCCAGCCTGTTGAAGATGGATGGTTCCCCTTAGGCATCAAATGCTGGGGTCAGGCACCCAAGAATGAGGAATGTGCTGCAGCAGCACTGTTACCATTTATTACATGATTTAAATCCAATACAAAATAGGGACTAAGGAAACAAGAGCGACTGCCTGCAGCAGAAGGACTGCTGGCAGGCCTCAGAAGAGGGTATGGGGTCCTTCCAGCCCTGTTAGCTGGAGCTGCCCTGTTCTGCCTTCAGCATCTCTGTGGCAGGAGAGTGGGAGTCCTCGTGGGCTGGGGGCATCTCATCTTGGGTCTTCACAGCTTGTGGCTTGGTCAGTGTGGTGTAGATCCCCAGGGCCTGGAGGGAACAAGACAGTCAAAGGGAGGGAAGGAGAGGAGAGGACCAGGCCCCAGCATGTGGGCTCTCTTCACCTCCCCAGATTAAGACTCACTTGGGTGAGAGCAAAAAATGGCTTGGGTTGGAAGGGACCTTAAAATCCTCTTTTTCTAACTCCTCACCATAGGCAGGGACACCCTGCACTGGACCAGGATGCTCAGAGCCCCATTCAACCTGATCTTGAACACTTCCCAGGATAGGGCATCCACACCTTCTCTGCACAACCTGTTCCACCCTCACAGGGAAGAATTTCTTTCTAAAAGCCAATCTCAACCTACTCATTCAGTTTAAAGCCATTCCTCCTCATCTTATCATTACATGCCTGTGTAAAGTATCTCTCCATTTTCCTTGTAAGCCCTTTTTAGGTAGTGGAAAGTGCTACAGAGCCATCTCTTCCTCAGGCTGAACAATCCAAATTCCCTCAACCTTTCCCCACTGGACAGGTGCTCCATCCCTCTCATCATCTTTGTGTCCCTCCTCTGGGCTCGCTCTGGTTCCTCTTGTGCAGGGACCCCAGCTCTGGATGCAGTGCTCCAGGTGGGTCTCACCAGAGCAGAGCAGAGGGCCAGAATCCCCTCCCTGCCTATGGGGCTCTGGATGCAGCCCAGGACACTGACACAGGGTTACACTGGGGTTACACTGACCTGTGCGACCATGTTGGTGACATCGCCAGTGTTGGCGGGCAGCAGAACAGTGTTGGAGTCTTTGGCAATCTTGGAGAAAGCATTCACATACTGCTCTGCCACAGACAGGGAGGCAGCAGCATTGCCGTGCTGGGGACAGAGGGACAAGTCATGTGCTACCAACAGCTCATACCTGCTTGCATCCCCAGCCCACCCCAATCCAGCAAAGATCCTCACTCCCTGCTGCTGCTAAAGGTATCAGGGAGTGTCCAGGAGAAAGCCAGGTGCCAACCTGCTCGTAGTTTCACCTTCCCCAGTGCCCCCAGCAGCACCAAAGCAGTGGCTGCTTCATGTAGCCATTGCTCACCTGCTGTGCCAGAGCAGCTGCCAGGACCTGAATTGCCTCTGCCTTGGCCCTGGCCTTGACCAGCATGGCATTAGCTTCTCCTGCAATGAACCACAGCAGGGTGCACATCAGAATCATGACAAAGCACTTGCAAGGACTGAATCCCGACCATTTCAGGGAGCGAATCAAGACAATTTCATGCATGAATGGCTGTCTCTTCCCCAACAGCAACACTATCACACACCTCCTGCTGCCAGGAGGCTGGGGTGGAGCAGCAACATCAACTGGAGCTCAGCCTGAGGCCCCAGCAGGGAAGGATCAGAATGACTGGGGAAGCAAGGCTCACAGTGATGCAGTCTCTCCCCCGCAGCAACATCCCTCAGACCAGAGGGCTACAGAACCCCACGTTTTAGCCCCAGGCACTACCAGCAGCTTTGTTGATTTGTTCGGCCTTTTCAGCTTCTGACGCCAAGATCTGGGCCTGTTTCTGGCCCTCAGCCACATTGATAGCTGACTCCCTCGTCCCCTCTGACTCCAGCACTGTTGCCCGCTTCCGTCGCTCTGCCTCCACCTGCAAACACAGGTCAGACACCAGCCTGCCATGCCTGTGCTGGAGAAATCCTATCTATGGGGCAAGGACACACTCCTCTGTTCTGCTGGGGGAAGCATGGCTTAGCAAAGCATGAAAGTACAGCCACAGAACATGTGTGGTCTCAGTGAGAGCTGGTTCTGCTCCTCATGCCACACAGCCCTTCCCAGCCCTGCTCCCAACTAAGTGGACAGTTGACTCCCCCTCCTCCTCATCCAGCCCAGATATCTGGCATCCAGCTTTTCTCAAGGGGAGCTCTTTAGCTCTGAGATTTGCTTCCCCACAACGCCCAGTAGGGATTTTAAAGGGAGCTGGCAGGGCTTGTATACTGCAGGCAGGGGCCAACACCACAAAAATTATTTGGAGTTACTTATTCAGAAGCTGTATGTCTACAGCCAAAATGCCCTCCCAAGGTAAGGGGTGGGTATTGCCAGGTCTGGGCAAGTAACAATAATGAACCATAGCCCGTATCAGCAGTAGTGTTGCCAGCAGGACCAGGGAAGTGATTATCCCCTTGTACTCAGCACTGGTGAGGCCACGCTTTGAGTCCTGTGTCCAGTTCTAAGCACCTCAGTTCAAGCGGGACACTGAGGTACTAGAGCATCCAAAGAAGAGCAGTGAAGCTGAAGACTTGGAGCACAAGTCTGATGAGGAGCCCCTGAGAGAGCTGGGGTTGTTTAGTCTGGACAAGAGGAGACAAGGTCTCAGGAGGAGACCTTATTACTCTCTACAACTTACAACTACCTGAAAGGAGTCACGCAGGGGTTGGCCTCTGCTCCCAGGTAGTCAGCAACAGGATGACTGGGAACAGTTTTAAGTAACACCAGGGGAGGTTTAGGTTGGACATTAGGAAGAATTTATTCACAGAAAGGGTGATTAGACATTGGAATGGGTTACCAGAGAGGTGGTAGACACTGTTGATAGAGGTCTTTTAGCAAAGACTGGACATGGCACTTGGTGCCACAGTCTGGTTTACAAGGTAGTGGTTGGTCATAGGCTGGACTTGATGATCTGAAGTATTTTCCAACCTTTTTGATTCTGTGATTCTGTAATGCAATGTGGAAGAGAAGGCTTCCCTCTTGTTCCAAACCTGTCTCCCAGAGAGCCTCACCTGCATCTGCATGGATTCCTTCACACGTGGGGGCACGTGGATGTCCTTGATCTCGTAGCGCAGACACCGGATGCCCCAGCAGTCTGAAGCCTGGTTGATGGCATCCACAATGCTGGCATTGAGGGACTCCCGCTCCTGGGAGGCACAAAAGAAATGGCAGAGAGCAGAGAAGAGGGGCTTAGCATGATAGAGGCTGTCAGGAGGGAAATAGACACCGTCCTCACAGGCAAAGCCTGCCAGATAAAAAACACCTCCACCAGGTGTCAGGCAGGACCAGGTGCTTCCTGCAGCTCTTCAAGGGGTCACCATATCCTAGGGAGGGCAGTGCCCCACACTGGAACTGCTGGGATACAACATCTGGATACATGAGAATGCCAGCAACTCTGGTTTCTTCCCAGCAAATGCAGTACAAGGATTACACTACCCCATGAACCCAGACAGGGATATTCACCCCTGGGGCTCCGCAGAGTCACTGACTCAAGAAAAGCCGCTGGACCAGCTGGGTCTGGGCACATGCCACCCATCACCCCATTCAAATAACCCAGGGCAGGGCAAAAAATAGCTCCTATTAAAAAAAAAACAACCAAAACAAGACACATGTCCAAGGATTCACCTATAGGTCAACTAAAACAGAAGCCATAAGCCCTTTAAGCAAAGAGCGTTTTGCTGTGAAGCACATCAGCCTGGCCATGCAGGCTATCCTGGGATTTTGGGACACACTGTCAGCTCTGTGATCCACCTGCCCAGCTCACCCGGAAGACTCTGTCGAGGGAAAGTTTGCCAAGTTCAGATCTCATAGTGGTCTGGGCCAGCTGGGTCACTGCGTACTCAGGATCTTCCACCCCATAGCTGGCCTGAAGAGCAGAAGCACAAAACAGAGTGGATAAGGATGCCAAGAGGGACCCTGAACGAGGCAGGAGAGACAAACAGTGCTAAAGCAAGAAATTTGCCAGACACCCCTGCTGAAAACGTGGAGTCTGGAGCCTTGGGAGGAGCCAAAGTGTCCAGCCCACCTGTCAGTCAGGACACAGAGGCTGGAGCACACATTCTAGGGAGCAGGGAGTGAGCAGAGCCAGGAGAGAGGTGCCCAAGGGGTAGGGATGCTACCTTGTAGGGATCCATAACCCGCAAGTAGAGCACACCATCGATCTGCAGAGTGACGTTATCTGTCAGCAGAGAACAGACCGTGTTTACTGAAGCAGCACAAACAAAACATGGAAACCCATTCTTCCATAGCACAGCTGAGCAGGCTCATCCTTTTTCACCATGACATAGCAGCGTGGCACAGAAGAGGATTGGCTGAAAAAGATCTTCTTATCTAAAGACTTTGTAAAAAGGACCTTCTGTTCCCTGAACAACACTGTGATGTTTTAATATACAACAGGTCTTGATTTTTCAGATAGAAGCATTTCACACTATAGCTCTTGTAAAAGAAGATTTAAGGAGGAAAAAAACAAAACAAACCACTTAAAACTGTCCATTAACTTTACATCCATTAACCTGTTCTAAGATGTTTTAGTACAGAAACAGAAACTTCTTTTGTGGTTCAATAAAGAAAATCACCTAAAAAAATTATTTCTGGCCAGGTGCATTCAACTCAGCAAGAAGGGGCAGCTGCAGCCCAGAGAGAGCAGTTGGAATTTCCTGGGGTGCCCCCACTCACAGCAACAGCCTTCCAGTACCTAAAGCGAGCTGGAGAGGGACTTTTTTCATGGACATGGAATGATGGAACAAGGGGAAATGGCCTTAAGCTGGTGGAGAACAAGCTTAGATTAAATGTTAGGAAGAAGTTCTTTATTGTGAGGGTGGTGATGCACCAAGTAAGTTGCCCAGAGAAGCTGCAGATGCCCCATCCCTCAAAGCATTGAAGGCCAGGCTGGACAGGGCTTTGAGCAACCTAGCCTAGTGGAATGTGTCCCCTGCCCATGGTGGGGGGGGGTGGAACGAGATTAACTTTTTAAGGTCCTTTCTAACCCAAATTATTCAGTGATTGTGTGATTTTATGGCCAAGCCTGGGTACCAAGGGACAGGGCTCAGTGCAGGAGCTTGGGACAATTCCACTCATCCTCACATGTCCCTTGCTCACCCCAGATGCAGCAGAAGGGAATGGGCAGGACACGGAAGTTGTTCCTCACCCAGTGTAACAGCTGACTGCTCTGGGACATTAATGACGATTTCTTTGAGACTCTGGACGTAACGAATCCGATCCAGGAGAGGGATGAGGAAGTTCAAGCCCTGGGAAAAGGGTGGGATCAGATGGCTGATAGACTAGAGTCATGCAAACAAAGCCCACGCCACACACTGAAAACACATTTTACACACAAGAAATTTCAGTTACCCAGTGCTTTTCACACCCCACCAAGGAAAATTAGTCTCCAGGCAGCCAGAAGGATTTCAGCTGGGGAAACTAAGCCCACCACCCCTCTTGGATCCTTGTGCAAAGGACGCGCCTCACTACAGCTTTAGGAACCTGCTGAATCCAGAAGGGGAGAAAAGCTGCTCCTTACAGGCTCAAGGATTCGGTGGAACTTGCCCATCCTCTCCACCACCCATGCCTCCTGCTGCGGCACAAAGAGCACCCCGATGTTCATGGGCAGCCCGGAGTTCCAGCGGCATGGAGCTGGGGCCAGCCGTGCCACATGCTTCAGCTGCTGGGAGTGCTGGGGGGAGGAGATGGAACAGGGTTGACACCAGCTGCTGGCACCTCAGAGCCCAGCTCCACACCTGTTACTCCATCCGGGCTCAGGACCAGGAGACCAAGGCAGGAAACAATGCACCCAACGAGCCCATGCTGTAAGGGTGTTCCCACAGGAATGAGGCCTGGGCGCCAGGGACAGTCTTCTCCACTGGTGCAGAGGGGCTCACTCCCAAGCCAGAGCTTTCTGCACATCTCCACTCCTCTCACATTCACCCTGGAGTGGGGAATAAAGCCTCCCTGCCACTGTAAGGGCAGTGAAGGTGTGTGCATATGGCTCCCTTCTGCCCCACTTAGCTCTTATAACCTGCTCAGGCCCATTCCCCCCAGTCTTCTCCCTCACCTCAGTCACATGCCACCTCTTTGCAACAACCTGTCCCTCCCCAAGTCTGGCTGCCTCCAGGGCTTTCCACAAAGAGCATGTCTGGGCATTCCCCCACCCTCCTCCCAATAGACTCTCACTCACACCTCAACCTCCCTCATCCAACTCCCTTCCCTCAACCTCCCTACACCTCAACCCAGCTCACACCTCCACAGCCCTACACATTAATTTCTCCTGCAACAACCCAGCCCCACCTCACTACTCCCCATGTTCAGACACTGCCCACTGGCCTCCCCATACCCATTCATCCACAGCCTTTTTTGCAATGCCCCCGCTGTACCCTAGTCCCTGCCCAGCTCACTATGACCACCCCAGCATTTCCCCAGACCCCCAACACCCCACCCCAAGCCCCTTCTCTCTCAGTCCCCCTCATGTCCCCACTTGTCCTCTGCACCCCTCCTCCTCTGCCCAGCTCCTCCCCATGCACTATGTTCCCCAAATCCTCAACACCATCACCCCACTGAACCCCCACATCCTTAGTTACTGCCTCACTCATTTGCCCTCTGCACCACTGCCGTCTCCCTCCTTACTCTCTATTCCTGTCCATTCCCCTGTCCATACCCCAGCTCTTCCCAGCCCCAAACACACCCCCACTGACCACCTTCCTCAGCTTCTCTATACCTTTTCACCATTCTTCACCTCAATCCCTGCTCGGCTCTCCCCAAACCCCCAGTACTACCCCCACTACCCCTGTTCAATCCCCCACACCCGTCTGTCCACAGCACACCGCACCCCTTTTCCCACCCCTGCCCAGCTCTCGCCCGCCAGCCCTTTACTGGACCCAAACTCCACGGCACCCACTCCCTCTCAGTCCCCCCGTACCCATTCATCATTTCCCCCAGCCGTGTCCCCGTAGCCCTATTCCTGGCCAGCTCCTCACCACCACTCCAGCACTTTCCCGGAGCCCCAACACCACAGACCGGATAGGAGACAGATAGGAGACCCCATCTCCTCAATCCCCCGACACCCATTTGTCCACAGCCGTGGACAAAAGTAACTCCCCGCCCCGTAATTCATCCCTGCCCAATTCCCCCTCACCTCCTCCTCGGACCCGCGAAACCACCACCCCACTAAACCCCATCTTCGACCCCCTATGCTCCTCCGTCCTCAGCGTCCCCCCAACAACGCTTTATCTCATCCCTGCCCAGATCCTCCCCGTAACACTTCCCAGACCCCCCAACACCACCCCCCTCATTTCAGTGCCCCCAGCCCAGACCCATTCTCCCGGCCCCTCCAGTACCCGCTACCCGGACCTTCCCCACGTGGGCACCCACCGAGTTCTCCCCGCTCCCTCCTCACCCGCCCTCATATTCCCCGCACCTGCAGCAGCCCGAGGCCGGGCCAGGCCCGCATCCCCGCCCGCGACAGCATCGCCCCCTTCGCCCGGCCCGCTCGGCCCCGCCACTCCCGCACTCCCGGAAGGCCCCTGAGCCGCGCCGCTTCCGGGTGCGCCGCCCGGATCGGTCCCTCCGCCTCCTCCGGCCGCGGTCCCCGGTTCCGCCCGCCCGCGCTTGAGACCCCCTCCCGAGGGCGGCAGCCCCGGTCTCGTTCTGGAGTTCCAAATGGACGTTTATTAAATTAGAAACGAACAGGGAAAGTACCAGCACGGCCTTCAGGAGCCCGCAGGGCCACGGCCGGAAGGGTAGCCCCTGTGATCTGGGGGCGAGGGGGACTCCGGTATCATGGCGGCCCCCGAGGGCAAGGGAGGTGGGGGGTTCAGAACCCTGTCTGGGGAAGGGTTCAGATCCACGGTTTTGGGGGTTTAAGGGGAGCAACTCCCGGTGTGAGGGGGGTTCAAAGCCTCCGTGTGGGGGGCTCAGCTCCCAGAGTATAGGGGCAGGGTCTGGCTTCCTCACCCCAGTGGAGCAAGGTCAGAGCCCCTCGGCTGCCCCCGGACAGGGCAGAGCAGGACCTTATCTCCACACCGCCCCAGTCCTGGCCCATCCCCACACTGAGCCCCCACACTCGGGTCTCAGCCCCAGGGCTGGAAGGTGATAGGGTCAGGCCTGTCCCCCTCTTGTTCCCTCTGTCAGAGGCTGAGGATCCCCACAGCCCAGGCTGGCAGTGGGAACCTCGCTGAGACCCTCAGAGAGCAGAGAGGCGATATAGACAGGGTATGTGTAAGCTCGTTTTATCTGTAGCCCTGCTCCTCTGGCTGCCCCAGTGTGGATTCTCCCAGTCCTGCCTCTGAAGATCCAGCCCAGCTCCCAGAGTTCAATGTCCTCTGTTGCTTCCCCACTTTCCAGGAACTAAGCTGGGGCTGCTGACCATCCTCCAGCCCCTGATCATGCTGCCAGCAGACCCCTGCCCAAAGCTGTCCCCTGCATGGGATTCACCCCATACCTGCAGACTGTGCAAGGTTCCTTTTTTCTTTTTGGCAATCTTCTCAGACACACAGCTCACGTGCTCTGGAGGCTCTTGCCCAGAGGGCTATCCCCATATTCTTGCAAAGAGCCCCAGGTCCCCATCCACGTGGCAGCTGTGTCTCTTACCTTTAGGAACCTGGCAGTGGCCACTTCCTTGACAGCCATAGGTGTCTTGATTTCTGGCTTGCCCTAAAAGACTTGCAGGCCTCCCCAAACTACTTGGAGTTGGCCTGGCCCTGCAAAGCTGATGCCAGTGAGGCTTAGCCTGTCACAGGGCTTTTAACACACCCCTGACCTGGGAGCTGCACCCTGTGTGAGCACTAGGTCATTCTTCCTACCATGGACTGAGGAATCCTTGGCCCTAGTCATCCTCATAGTCCCCACAGCCCTGCCCAAACAGGGGCAGCCTGGTGCAGGCAGGGCTGGGGGGAAGGACAAGCACAGCACCTCTGATCCTCTGCGTGAGCCTCCTCTGTGCTCTCAGCAACAATAAATACCAATAAATACAAACTCTTCTACACTTTCTGCTCCTAGACCCAGGACCAGTGTGGGTGGTCTTACAGCTCCAGTCCAACTCTTCACACCCACCCAGCTCAGCCACAGCCAAGTCTCCAAGGTGGGAACAGTGCCAGCAGAAGGCTTGGGCATGTCCCTGGAGTGCCAGGGCTGCTCTTCAGCCCCTGCCCCACTTGGTGAAGCGCCCTGGGAACCCAGCCCTGCTGCAGAGCGTGGTGTCTGTGCTGGTCAGGAGGGTGGGTGATATCTCTAAGCAGTGCTTGCTGGCCCTTTACTCATTTCTTCCCAGAGTGCTGGGCTGGAGGCTCAGGGCCAGTGGCCCGGGGGGGTGGGGGGTGAAGAAGGTCAGGCCCGGGGTGAATAGCAGGGGTTCCGTGGCATCTCTGTGAAGGATTTCAGTTCGTAGGGGATCCCCGAATCCACCTCGATCGACTTGCGGGAGAAAAGCAGCCGAATGTCATCATGAAGGTAGATCTTCCCCGACTTGGAGCTGTGAAACCTGTGTGGAGATGAGCAGGGCACAGGGACCTCAGGCTTTCCAGGCAAGGGCAGGGCATCCTCAGTGAGGGCACAACCCCCTTGACTACTTTGGACCCTGGTCAAGATGGCCAGCCTCTGGTTGCCTTCAGAGGGACAGAGATAGCTACCCTTGGGCAAGGTGGCAGCTCCAACCTCTCCAGAGGAGCATCTGTTCCCTGCTCCTCAGTCCCTCCTCCTGTCTTGCAGGCTTGGGACACGTTGGAGAGGAGTGCAGGGGTGACCTTGAGGCAGGTGCCCATCCCCCCAGCATGCTTTACCTTAGATGCATCAGGTAGCAGAGGACCCTACGGGGTGGGCTGGTGCCCAGTGGGTCACTGGGGGCCACTGTGGACCCCTCCTCCTCCCCCACAGGCACCAGGAAGATGCGATGGCGTAGGAAGGTCATGTGATTGGCCGGCATGTCCTGGAAGTCGTATGTCACCAAGAACATCTTCACCACAGTCTTGTTGGGGTTAAATAAGGTCTGGGGGCAGAGGGGTAGGGGGTGAGACTGGGAAGGATGCAGGGCAGAGATGGGGCATCTGGGAGCAGAAGCTGCTGGACCAAGGATCCAGAAAGCCCCGTACCAGTCCTAGAGGGCTTAGCCTGAGTCTGACTGTCATAGGTCAGTCATTTCCACCCACCTTCACACCTGTGTTTCTCTTCTATCTCATCCCATTCCCACTGCACATACACACTTTCCTGCCAAAACCCTCACCCAGTTCCTTCCGTGATTTTCCCATCACCTTGTCTCCCTGATAGTACCCTAGTTACCTTGTGCTCCCCTCTGCAGGGGACACCCCTTCCAGCTGCTGCCCTGCCTAAAACTTCATGGTGCATACCCCCCACAAGCAGGGCAACCAGAACCCAGCTAACACTATCCATAAAGTGCTACTGAAGGCCAGGGAATGACTCACCACTTGGATGGTTCCAGCTTTGGGGACACTGTAACCCTTCTTTCCCAAGGCCTCCAAGTCAATCACTCCCTGGGGTAAAATAAACAATATGTGAGAGAAGGAGAAAGCTGAGGGAGAGCCCAGCTGGGAACCAGCATGGGCCTGAGACTCCCTCACTGGGAACACCTGGCACAAATCAGCAAGAGGACCCCCAGCTCAGCCCCACTCCAAACCAGAAGCAGAAACAGGCAGTGACAAGAGAGGTGATGACAATGACAACCATGAAGCAGCAGGGCCTGTGTATGTTCCCTCTTCTTTCCCTTTTGGCTTTTTTGGGTTAAAGGCTGCTCCTGGCACAGGCAGCCATATCCATAAGCAGGTGATTGCTTGAGCCACCCTCCACTACCCCAGGGTAGTCGAAGGGACTACCCCAGGGTGCCAGGACACAGCCTCCCACAGCTCCCCCACATCCATGTACCAGGAAAGGTGAGGGTGCGCTGTGTTCAGAGATGTCGAAGTAGGTGACGTCGACAGGCAGGGTGACATGCTGAGGACAGTAGGAACCACTGGCACCGATCTCTGCTGTGAAACCCTCGATCCTCCCTGATGGTGCAAAGCGCCCCTTCAGGATGGACTCCTGAGAGGGGAGGGAAATGTTAGGGAATCTCAAACACCAAGCCTACCCCTGCCTCAATGCTCCAGGTGAAGTCATCCCCATCTTAACTGCACCCAAGTGACTGCTTGCCCTCATGTGCTCCGAGACCTCAGTGTGAGACAGACCAGCCCTGAGCTGCTGGGATAACACCAACCATCTAACAGGGAGAAGCAGCAAGAGTGCCTCAGCTCAGCCTCAAGGCACCTATTTCAGCAGGTTCCACCCAAGGATCTGCTGGCTGAGCCATGCTGCTTGTGGGTAGTGGCTGTGTGGTGGCCACTGCATACCAGGCCTTTTGGGGACAATCAGCCCAGCCCCACACACATCAGGTTCAGCCTCTCACACTCATTGCTAGCCCTGCGTGGAGCCCCTGGGACCCATTTCCCCCAAGCACCATTACCTCAAAGTTGCCCAGCAGAGCATGGCTGACAGTGGTGGTGGCCCAGGGTGCTGTGGGAGACCTGGTGCCTCTCCGGAGACTGGTCCGGAGGTGTCGCCTTGGAGTGAGGAGAGAAGATTGGGGTTCACTAACTGAAGAGCACACAGCCCTGGATTATTCACATCCTTGGAAATGTGGATCACTCTCCAAGCCCCCCTGTACCTTTGCTAGAGGTTGAATACACTTTCCTACATCCCAGGAAAAGAAGAAACCCCTCCCCAAGTCTGTGGTCTTGTGGAAGGGAGATACCTGGGCCAGTGCAGGAAAGAGGACACAACCCAACCTGAACCTCCCATGGGGCTGCAGGATGCTGAGGTGGGCAGGTACCCTGAGCCCCCATGCCCATCCCACAGGGCTGCCAGGACACTCACGATTTGAGGCGCAACCCACTCTTCAGCCTCCTCCCAACCGCAGTGCAATCTGAAGAGCTCTGGAGGGACATGAAATGGAGAACCACATTAGGGCAGCAACCAGGGCCTGTGCACCCCGGGAGGTGCCATCGCCTCTTGCCCCGCCCCATATTCCCATGAGGGTCCCAGCAGTTGGAACTGGGTCCTGTCCCTGGGGCAGCCATCAGTGGCCTCTGGAGGGGTGACCACAAGGGCAGCACAAGGACTGTGGTGTCTGGTGGGAACATGGGGCTGCCCAAACCCCAAAGTGGTTCTGCTGAGAATGATGGTGTTGGTACCCAAGGGTACAACACACTGTTCCCTCTTTACAAAGCAGGTCTCAGGAGCAGCCCTAGTGACAGGACACCTGTTGACAGACCCATGCAATGACACCTCCTTGCACCTCCCAGGGACTGGTGACACCTACAAGGATACTCCCTGACAAGCCTTGGAAAAGTTCCGTCCCCTGGTGATTCATGCAAAGCCCTCAGCAGTGCCACCAGGCAGAAGGATGTGTTGCCCATCCCTACCCACAGCTAGGATCCTAAAGCTATGGGGTGGGGGGGTTAAAGCCACAGTCACACTGCAGCTTCCTTTTAAAGATGTCCCTTTTTCAGGGCCTTTCCCTTCTGGAAGCCACACAAAGGGAAGCACAACACAAAGGGATGATGGAACTGGCTGGCATGACTGGGCGGGAAAACCCAGGGAAGCTGCTGGAGGGCTTCACTCTGCAAAGACAGTGCTGGGGGCAGTTGGGCTGGGGGACAGTCACAAAAAAGGCAGGGACAGAGCTGTGTGCCATGGATGGTGTGCCCCAGTTCCAAGCAGCAAGAAGCCAGGGTACCTCTGACATCAGTTCCTGTGGGTCCCCACACCATGGGATGCCCCAGAGAAAAAGAAGAAGGCACCAGGTCTGGCTTGAGCCTGCCGCAGCTTCAGCTGGCAGGACAGGGTGAGGGCAGGGGGCTGATAAGAAGGGCAGGGTAAGAAAGAAGGAATTGGAGACAGCTCCTGAGCTGCTAAGGGGGTTGCAAACCTCATGGGTCTGCCCCATTGCTGAGAATTGTGGCACCCTGGGGACATGCCACAGGCACCTCAAAATGGCAGAAAAGCCAGTGGTGCATATGCACACAGCACTGGGCTCCTTGGTCAAGGCATGTCCAGTCCCACTGCCTGCCACCAGACACTTGCTCTAATGGCATCACAGCCAGGAATTCGAGCCACCCCACACATCTGCCGTCCTCCTCATCAGGCAGGCAGAGGTCAGCTGTTCTTCCCAAGCTTGCTGGCATATATATCAAGGCTTAACACGAAGCCATCAGACACCAAATATGGCTTCATGACGTGTCCAGCTCTCACTGCCATGGGGAGGTTGTCTCCTGTCCAATCAAAGTTCTCCAGGAGAAAAAGCTGGTTGCATGCAGAGGATCCAGTGACTACAACATATCAAGAACTGTTTAAAACAGACCATGTGTGCCAGGGCTGACTGTCAGCTGCTGCCTTGCTCACACCAATGCTGCAGCTCAGGGACAGGATAGGGCATGGTGCCACAGTGGAACACACTGCCCACAAGCACAGTCCTGAGCTCTGGGCATCCCCAGGCCATTCCCTGCTTCCCCCCATGAGCAATGCTCACCTTGGCTGCAGGAAGCAGGTGATTCCAGAATGGAGCTCCCTTGGCATCAGTGCTGCGGCAGGCTGTGGGCACAGGATGGCATGGCAGGACCCTCTTCTTCCTTGCTGGCGGGGACAGGCTCTCATCCTCGGAGCAGGAGTCAGCCATAACCTCACCAGCAGGCAGCAACTTCCTTTTGGCTGGGCAGGTGCTGCTGAGCTGGCTGCTCCCACAGGGTGTCATCTCCTGGGAGCTCAGGCTGGTGGGCTCGGGGCTGAGCGCTGTCTGCAAAACTGGGGACTCCCTGCACCCATTGGCCACTGCTGGCCCTTCTGCTTCTCCACTAGCCCTGCTGGTGTGAGCTGGGCTGCTCCCTGGCTTCTCTCTCTTCCCACCAGGGTCCAACTGGGTTGTTTGTGCAATACTGTGCAATTCAAGGTGAAGTACATTGTGGCCACTTGCCAGCTCCCCATTCTCTCCATAGTCTATGGGCTGATCCCCTGATGAGACAGGGTAACTGTCTCTCATGTGCAAAGTACTGCAAGCAATGTGCCGGGGCCAGGAGGAGGAGGAAAAAGAGGAAGAGGAGGAGGAGGAGGAAGAGGAGGAAGAGGAGGAAGAAATATCCTGTGACTTGTTTTCTCTGCTGGCTTTGGGGCTGTGGCTAGGGCTGCCCTCACAGCGGTGCTCCACCACCCGCAGCCCACTGTGGGAGAAGTGCTGGGCAGAACCGCAAAGGGAGAGCTCCTCCACCAGCAGACCATCCTCAAAGGTATCATCATCATCCAAGGAAGGCTGCCCAGGGCCCCCATCCGCCCCCCTGTCACCCCAGTGAGTTCGTTTGGGATCTCGCCCCCCTTCTGAAGTTCGCTGCTCGGGGTATCCCCTCTTGACAGCTGGTCGGGTGCCTGCCCGCTGCTCCGTGCTCTCAGAGGAGCTGGAGAGATGAGAGAAGATGGACACCTGGTAAACCTTCTGGCGCTTGATCTCTGTCTCATTGTAGCCCATGAGGATGCTGCGGTGGGTGCAGCACTGTGAGGAAGGCTCCAAGGGTGTCTCCCCTCTGGGCTGGGACCGGCTGGGGTCTGTGCTCCGCTCCGGGGGCAGAGACGTCTCTGTGTGGATGTGCCGCATGGAGCCTCACTTGCTGGGACTCCGAGCAGAGCCCATGCAGCAGCGGGAGTGGGACTGTAAAGTGCCACAGATGAGGGTGCAAAGGGCAGGGGGTGGGAGCCAGGCAGTCTCTCACTCAGGATTTCTGTGTGAGCACTCTACTATGAGCTGCTCTTCAGCACAGCATCTGGAAAAAAGAGAGCAGAAAGATGAGGATCAGCCCAGGATCCCCATCCCCATTCAGGCTTCTGGCTGCAAGGGACCCACTGGGACATGGCTCCTCACACAGCCCACTTGAACCTCCTTCTCAGGACAGGAAGAAGAGCAAGGCTGGTGTGGCTTTCTGGGAAACCCTGAGGCATCACCCACCTGCAGGTTCAGCACTTCTTTCCTGGCTCGGGTAAGGAAAGAAGTCTCCAGACAGGCAGGAGACTCCTGTGGACAAGTCTAGACAGGTGGGGAGGAAAAGGCCTGTCCTCTGTCAGGGACATGCTTGTGCTATTGTGGAGCACAGGAGTCAGGCAGGTCAGACCAGTCCCAGGGGCTCAGGCCTGTAATCACCCCTTTGGGCAACTGCAGCAAGATCTCCCAGTGCTAGCCAAGACAACCTGTCCCAGCCACGTGCAGTGCATGAGGCAGTTTGGTAACAGCCCCATGGCAGGGACAGGAACCCAGCCTAACATCTCTGTTACCTCTGCCAGCTTGGACCAGACATCTCCAGCACTTTAATCAGCAGCTGGGAGGTACCAGGGTCACCATCCACCCACTCCTGCCAGCTCCAAGGGCCTGCCCCTCTCTGTGCAGTATGGTGCCTCACTTTCGATCTTCAGTCCAGTTTGAGAGCTGTGAGAATCCTGTCCACACATTGGCTTGTTTCAGGCATGAAAAAATACTGTAATAGCTGCAGAAGCTGAGGAGATGCAGAAAAAGTCACCAGGAGACTGAGGACAAACTGCCCATGCATGGCAGCTCTGCCTTTTGCCTGTCTTTACAGCTATGCCTGGTCTTGTGGAGCAAGGGCTTAAGGGCAAGTGAACCATAGGGAAATCTGCTCTCCAAGTGGATCGAGGCTATGTGGAGAGGTAGCCTGCACATGCTATTTTGACCCTGCTCCAATGTGGATGGGAAAATAGCAGGCCAAGGTGCTTGAGACCAGGAAGTCCACTTAAAAGGAATGATAAAAGGTACAACCATGCACCAGGATATGTTGAGGACTGACTGGAAAGCAGCACAACAGAAAAAGCCCTGGGGGTCCTGGTGGGTGCCATATTGACCATGAGCCAGCAATGTGCCTTTGCAGCAAAGAAAAACAATAATGCACCAGGCACAGCATTAACAGCATGAGCTAAGCAATTAACATCAATGAGCATGAGCTCAATTAACATTGATCTAACTGGTCCCCCCTCTCTGTTCAGTGCTGGTGAGGCCACAGCTGAGAGAGTGCAAAAAAAGGGACCCTAAAAACATTAAGGGAATAGAGCATCTGTCCTATGAGGAAAAGCTGTCAGAGCTGGGACTATTCAGCCTAGAGAAGAGAAGGCTCAATGAGATCTTATCTAGATATATAGATAAGAGGCTCCCTCTGAATATCAGGGAACACCATTTTGTTTTACCACAACTGAGCATTATAACCAGTTACTGAAAGAGATTGTGGATTCTTCATCCTTGGAGATATCCAGAAATCATCAATACAAATTGATGGGCAATAGCTTTAGGAGGGGCTGGTCCAGATAACCTCCAGATGTCCTTGCCAACCTCAACCCCTCTGTGTAGGCCCCAACAAGGCAGCCCATCCTGGCTGCCTGCCACACTTACCCCTCTGCAGCAGGACCCTGCTTTGCTCTGGATTAACCTCCTTGCTCTGCAGCGGGCGATTGTTGGCACAATTAGCTGAAGACACCTGCCAGTCAGGCACCCCCCAGAAGCGGCGTGGCTGCCGTGGAATGGCTCCCACCATCACGGTGTGCCTCCAAACCTCTGCAACGTCCTCTCCAGCTCTTCAGTGTCCACAGTGGCTCTGACGGGAGGGAAGGAAAGGGGGAAAGGCAGGGCTAGGATGACTCGGGTGCTTCCTGTCTGCAGGGTCACACAGGCAGGGAAGGCAGCATTTAGGCTCAGTCATTCCCAACCTCCCAAATCAAAGCCTCAGGCAGTGAGGCACCTTGCTTTCCATTTAAACCACAAATATTTTAAGCTAACTTGTGAACTCTCATACCTGGCTTGATTTTACATCCCTTTTGCATGCCATCCTGTATGAAACCCTGTGCATAGGAACAGATTTCTCTTTCTTTCTGGCGACCATTTCATGCCTTGCTTTCCAAGACACTGCAGCAACCTCTGGGCCTCCAGCTAGCTCCTGGTCTCATGTTCACCTCCGCCCCCTTCCACCCACAGCACAGGACACTTTCTGGCCCTACAGATAAGGAGAAGAGCTTGGAATTGTTTTCTTCCAATAAGAGACGCCTGTCAGGGAAGTCAGAAACAAGGACCCTGAGAGCCCTGAGCCATTATGGCCCCCCACTAGTTTTCCCCAGCACAAAGACAGCAATCCTTTCACATGCACAATACTCACCTGTTCAAATGTGCTCTTGATGCACAACAGAGATTTGCAGATGCAACACAGCTCCCCTGTGGTCAAAATCCATGGGCACTGCAGCTTTGATGCCTAGAAGAGGGAATGGAGAAGAGTCAGCTGAAACAGCAGCCTATGGGCACCTCCACCCTCAGCACATCTGTGGCAAAGGCAGCTCATGGGCTTCATCAGCCCAGGCAGCTCCAGCTAAAGCCTATCCCTGATGATCATGCCCTCCCCCCCACCTCACGCATCCCTCAAGTAGGGGCTCACTGCAGCACCCATCCAGTGGGAAGTCACTGTCTGGGCACCCAAGCCAGCAGTGCGTACTGCTCTGATGGCTGGAAACAGCAGGGCGAGGCAGATGAACAAAACCCCCAAACGGATGCTCAGAGGCAGCAACACTGAAGTGCAATCCCCTTCTGGCATCCTGGTCTGGCAAATTCTGCATCCCTGCAACTTGCACATGGGAAGCCAGCATCAGCTGTGCTCACTGCCTGACCTCACCTGCCCCAGAAAACAGGCTGTTCTTTCACTACATTTCCAATAAGATTTGTAATTACAGGCTGTCACGACCAGCTGTCCTTTTGAGCTGGACAGCCCAAAAGCCACCACCACTGCTGGGGAAGAGCACTGCCAGCCCTTCCCCAGCCAGAACAGGACCCGGTGAGATTCAATACAACTGCACCCAAGGAGCACTTGCAGCAAGGCAAATCAGTGATGCAGCACAGCAAACCTGGGTCCAAAACCTCAACAAAAGCTTTTTTGTAAAAACCAGCTCCTGCTGGCACCCCATGAGGCCTGCACCAAAGCAGATAGGAAAGCAAGTCAATACCCTCAGTTGTGGGTGGATGCTGAAGTGGTAACATGCTGTGTTCTGCCTGCCTGGAAGGTTGCTGTTTCCCTTCTCCCTCCCTGATGGAGACTTGTACCATGACCTGTGTGGCACTGTCAACCACTGGGAAGCAAAATCAGCAGCCAACAGCAAGAATCAGCCTGGTGCAGTGAAGAAAGAATGTGTCCATGCCAGAACAAAGAAAGTTCACCTGCGTCCTTTCATTCTCTTCCCCACGTCCCTCTGAAGTCACAGCCATTTTCTCCCCAGCAGCAGCTGCCTTTCAGGAGAATGGATGGATAAGGACAGGCTGACCTGCTAGCTCCACAAATCCATGCCAGCTTAGTTCTCAACACCAGCCATCAGGTACTGCCAGCAGCAGCCACTACAACACATGGCTAGAACAAGGGGCTGCACCACCTTTTGCCAAGCCCAGATACTGGTGCTTGAAGCATCATGCTGGAAAAGGCCCAGCCCCATGGCAGGGACAGAAAGTATCACTCAAAGTCTCTCCAAGTATACCCTAAAATCTCCTTGAACATCCTCCTGGAGGAATGCCCATCAGCCTGGGATGGGCAACCGCTTGGGCACAGCTCTGCTTCTTACCCTCTTTGAGATGTAAGGGGCTGTATCCCAGGGAGGTTCTTCTGGCAGTGCCAAGTGCCTCGAAGGGCAGTTCCTCCCTGCTGAGAGCCCATCCAGCTCACAGAAGAGCTCAGCCTCTGACAGCACCAAGAGAGCCCACCCCCTCCCCACCGAGCAGAACAGCAACCCTGTGACCACAGCCTCCTACACTCCAAGCACCTGGTCACCTCTGCCTTCTCCTGTCCTTGAGCCAGGCACTGCCAGAGCCCTAATTCTGGTCACATGGATAGGACAGAGCCAGGCCCAGGGCTTCACCAGCTCAGCTGAGGAGCATAGGTACCATCCCTGTGGACACAGCACATGGGGCTCCATGTGTCCACACCAAGGGTTTGGCTCCTCCTAAGCCCACCTGATGCTGATTATTATTTTTTTTTTACAGTATTTCAGTCCATGCTTGTGCTCTAATATAGGACTCAGAGAGCTTTGCCTCTTGAGAGAAGCCAAGCCAGAGCTCTTCCACTCTCCTCCCTGCTCCCTCATTGCACAGAAAACAGGCAAGTCCCTGTGCTTTTGCAAGACCTCCCAGCACCTGGATCTGGAGCTATGCCAGGCACAGCTTTCTTCTATTTCTTTGCCTGGGTAAGGGCACCACGCTTCAACACCCAAGAAATACCCAGTGCCAAATGACCTGCAGAGAGGGAGCGTGTCCCAGGCACTGGGGCAGAAATGCTGTGTTCCTTGGGGACACCGGGCCACCAGAGCCTGACGCAGAAAAACACAGACAGGCCTGATGGGGTTGGATCAGGGACTTGGCTTACCTGATGGTTACATTCCTATTAGCACATCCAGGGGGAAACAAGGATTAACAGATCATGGTCTCAGTCTGGAGGTGACAGAGCAGGATGGCAAGTGAGGACGGGACCCTGGCTGGGCAATAAAGCAGCAATGCACATGCTGGGCTGCAGCCTGCAAAAGGATCTGTTGCTCTTGGAGCTGTACTCTGCCAGCCAGAGAGGAAGAGCATGGAGCAGGGAGGTTGTCTGTCATGAGGCAAGGCCCTTGGGAGCCTGGCAGGGCTGGTAGCACAGCTCCAGTGCAAGGAAGAGAGCAAGAATGGCTTCCCAGAGCAACACTGCCAGCCAGTCAAAAGGGACACATGGCCACTGGATAAGAGGCTTTGACCTGGGCATTGCTTCCTGGGATAGAGCACCAGCCTCGTTGGCAAGGCCAATAGGGATCCTTGCACAATTTGGACCACAAAAAATCCCAAACCAACCCCTAAGTGGCTTTCACTGACTTCTCTCCTGCTTCCTCTCCTGGGAAGAGCTATGGAGGAGACACTGGTGGCCTCACTGGGGGTGAAACATGAACCACACAGCCAGGAAGGAGAAGGACCATCATTAGAAGAGGACAAATAATCATCCTCAGAACAAGCAAAGTACAAGGCAAGAGAAGAGGCAACAGAAACTGCTGGAAACACATTGGAGAATAAATCACAACTCTATTGGTTCTATCTGAACCCAAGGAGAAGGAAGGAAATCTAAGCAGTGTGAGCACAAACCCAGGAGCTCCCTGGCACAGGCTAAGAGCACAGCTCGTGAAGTGCCAGCAGGCAGAAAGTTTCTGTCACAACCCTGAAGGATGGCAGCACTAACAGCAATGCTGCCACTAGAGAAGGGCTCCTGCACAGTCTGACAGATCAGGCATCTCACCATCAGGAGAGAGACAGACACATGAGGCTGGGGACTACCTCCAGCATGGTAGCAGATGTGGCAATCCCAGGGAGAAGCTGACTAGGGAGATGTTGGAGGAGCAAACTGTACTTGAAAGGAAAATTGACCACTTGCCATGGCTCTGGCACTATCCTGGAATTCAGTTTGGGGAGGAAGGAGCTGACACTTGGTGGAAACAAGAGGGAGAAAGAAGGAGAAGGGAGGAGAGTGGATACAGAGGGAGGGAGCTTCCTTGCCCCACTGCAAGGGCAAGTACTGCTTCCGAGGGTCCTCAGGAGGCCTCCTGCCATGCCAGATTTATGCAGCTGCAGAGCCTTGCTCAGTGCTAGCCCCTGCTAGGAATGGAGAGGGAGCCCAAGCCCAGAGGGGAAGGATGGGGCAAGAGGTACTGCTCATGTCACGGGTGCAAGCTTCTAGAAACCACCAGACACAGCTTTTACAGAGAGAGACCCGACACCTCCCTGTCCCCAGAGCACCAAGTCTGTGAGGTGCTGCTGCTCCCTCCCATCCCTGGGGAGGTGGCACTGACAGGTTGCAGAAGCCCCCGGGGATAGAGCAGCCCTCTCTGCAGTGCATCTTGCTGGGGCTACAAGCTGCAGCAGCCTCCTCAAGGGTTGAGGTCTGCCCAGCAACATGCAGTGCCTCCCCAGCCCTAGCACTACACACAGGTGCCGCAGGGACTGAGTCCTTCCGCTCGGCCAAGTCAGGATAACACAATGAAACCTCTCCTGGGAGCTGGGGGAGCCGGAGCAGAGCTCCCAGCCCAGTGACTTACCCCTTCTCCCTCTGATGCCCCTCGTCCTGGCACGGATTGCCTCTGCACACCTTTCCCAGGTGCCTGGCTTGCAGACAGCGATGCTGACAATAGCCTGCGGCTGGGAAGGGGAGTTTACAGGGTCTGCAGGCAGATCCCACTATGCGACAGCCACCTGTGTAAAGCTTTCCCCCACGTCCAATCCCCTCCCCACCAACCTCCCCTCCACGCACGGCTGCCCCTCTTCCCAGGAAAGCGCAGTCAAAGAATGAAAAGCAGCTTAAAATCCGGCAGGACAATTGGGCAGCTCTCCAAGGCCGGCAGCACCCTCTGCCCACCCAGCCCAGCAGGTTCAAACCTCTGCGATACAGCCCACGGCCGCCCAGCTCCAGTGTTCGACCGGGAGCCCAGGAAACCCGCAGCAGGCAGTGCAGGGAAATGCCATGCAGCAGCCGCTTACGGGGAGGACAGCCCAGGTTGAGGACAGACCTTTGTCTCTGCCTGCCTGTCTCGCTCGCTGCCGGAGGAGGAAGAGGGGGGCGGTGGGGGACAGCGAGCAAAGATAACACCCCTAGGAGGGATGTCACAGCCACGTTAATCACTTGGAATTCCAGCCAGCGCGCCGCAAATATGGGCAGCAAATGGAGATGCTCAAAGCTCTAAAATAATTGGATCCTTTCACAAGAGCCGAGCCCAGAATCCAGCACAGGAATTCAGTCCCCGCTGGAAGTCGAGAGATCAAATACATGGAGAGGCAGGCGCAGCACAAGCAAATCCTCAGCCCCCGCGGTATCCTGCTCCATAGCCTTTGGCGCTGCTTTAATCTCAGGTGCCTTCCCAGCGGGAGCGAGGGGGGACCACAGCGAAGAGCCCGAGTGCCCAGCTGAGGACCGGCCCCTTTCCATCCAACTTACTCGACTTGGGGCAAGGTGCAGAAGCGCTGTCAATGCAGAAGAGGGTTTTGTGAGGGAGACCAGCTGCCTCGAAGCCTTGCTCCTCCGGAGGAACAGTCCATGGGAAGGAGACCCCTGAAGCCACAGTTTGGCCTCCGCTGCCCTGCAGGGGAGATGCCTGGCCCGGCAGGATTCCCAGCCCGCATCACATTCCCGGCGAGACGCACACGCGGCACATGTAGGCTCCTGCTCGGCGCCTCCACAGCAATGAAAAGGCACAGAGGCTTCTGCCAGAAAACAAAGAGGCAGCGGCAGAGCTGGGGGTGGGGAAAACTCTCCGCTGCCCAAGAGGATCCCTGCAGAGGCTGCAGGATGCTGCTAGGCTCCACCGCAGCTATTCACCCCCATTGGCCCGAGGTGACACCCACTTGCCCGGCATGGGCAATCGAGGGTGGGCAGCCCCCCTTCCCCTTCCTGAGGCAGTGCTGGGTAAGAAGTGCTGGAGGACACGAGCCAGGCCCAGGACAACAGCTGTCCACAAGCAGCAAATTCCTCTGTGCTGGCTCCACATCATAAAAAGCTGTGTCTTTTCACCTCGGGGTAGCTGCTGCACAGGGGAAGCTGCAGCCACCACCGCACCTGGAAGTCCTGGCAAGCCCCACGGTGCTGGACTTGGGGCAGCACAGTGGCCTCAGCAGTCACCTTGTGGCAAGAAAGAATGTGAAAGCAAGCCCCTGGTCACCTAGTCAGAGGGACACATCAGCCAGCTCCCTTCCAGCCCTCCTGTCCCTCTCCAGGCGTGGTGGCCCAAGGGACAGGTCCAGGGGACCTCAGACACCGATGGGCTGGCAGACTGGCTGTTCCAGTCCAGAGCTTGGTGCCAGCTGAAACCAATGGAAAATTTTCCACCGTGTGATTACCAAGTCACATGCCTGTGCAGCCAGTCACAGAATGGTTTTGAAAAGGCAAGTGTATTTGGCCAAGGGCAGGGACCACCTCTGGTCTGCACTTTCCTGACACCCAAGGTCTCTGGCCATGACCAGGGCACCAGTGTACTGCCACATTTCAAGTTCAATAAGGATGTTTGTCCAGGGGAGGCTTTCCCCAGACCAATCTGCATGAGGCCCTCACAATTCTAAATTATCTACAAATTTTAGCACCAAGATCACTTTTGATCTAGGACTGATCTCCCAAGAGGAGGAATACCACCCTGCAGTCATTGTTTGTATCAGAAGCCCTGCAAACTGTTTATTAACCTGTTTAACTCAACTCCAGTGGTAAGACAGTCACTTACAGTAACTCCCCTCCTGTCAGCGCCCTGCCCTGGGCTTTGCACCATGGGAAGCATGATCTAGGTGTGCACCCTGAGCAGCCCAGCCCCTTTTCCAGCACTATTAGCTGAGTACAGACACAGAAGCCTCTGACAGGGAGCTCTGGTGGTGGGGTGATGTTTTGCAATCTGGAAGAAGATAGCAGGGAAATCAGCAGGTGATGGCAGCCCTGTTGCTCCCAGCTCTGCCATCTCTTCTCTCCCTCTGTCACCACTGCATATAGCCACAGGCATTCAAAGCCTCCTTACCAAGCCAGCTCCTTCTGTACTCTGATACCCTCTAGCCATTCACACTGCCCCTTCCCCACATTCTTCAGCTGGGCTCAGTATCCCCACAAGTGTACTCCTCTTCATTCCCACCTCAACCACCATCAGACCCTGTCCTATTTCCATGAACCCCCAAGACAAGCCCCTAGCTCTTACATGTGCTCTGTTGCCTCCCAATTGCTGCAGTTCATACCTCAACTTACCCCAGGCTCCTCTCATTGCCCACTGCTACACACCCACAGCCCCACCAGCCCAAGCCTCCTTGCATTCAACTCCCCTGATGAGCCCCTGACATCTGACAGCCCCACGGCACCATCACCTTCCCGTACCTCCCCAAACAGTCACCAGGCACCTCAGGGAAGTGGAGAAAGTCCCATGGATGATGAACTGCTCTGATCAAGTCCAGGTGTCAAAGCTACATGTTTGAAGAGGGAGTAGGCTTGCAGTGGGGAGGGCAGCAAGGACTGTGCACTGCAGCATTTGCCCCGTGGGAACTGCCCCTCCCCACCGCAAGCCCTCTTGCAATACACTTCCTTTTACTGTAAGAGCCCTCCAAGGGAGGTGCTTCAGCACAGGCACTCGGGCCTCCTGCTTGGTTACCAAGCTGCAGCCTGTAGATAAGGCTGCAGCAGCTGACGGGACATTCAGCGTCTTTTCCACTCCCTGTACTGGACATGTACATGGCACAGGGGGAGGAGATACCACACACACACACACACACACACACACACACACACACACACACACACACGGCTCACCCACCACACCCACCCAACTCACCTTTCTCCAGCTGCGATTTAGAAGGGCTCAAGTCTAGCACAGGCCACAGTGATGACATGTGCTGGGCAGGTATTTGGGCCATAAGGGTGAGGCATTGTCCATCTTTGATTTTAAGAAGATAGAGACAGTCAGGGATACTGCAGGGAAGGATTATTTCCACCACGAATTCAATGTCCTGCACCTTGTCATAGAGAAGGAAAACATATCTTACCTCTTAGATTGAAGGTGAAAGACCCTGCTGGATTTAGAAAAAGGATGCCACAATGTCATCCAAACATTCACATGGTTGCCCATAATGAAGGCAAACACATGAGAGCAGCCCTAAGAAGGGAAACGTGGATAAGAGGGACTGCAGGCATATGCATGTGAAGGGCAGCAGGAGACATGGTCCAGCTCCTATTACATGCCATGAAACTGCAAACCTGATCCACACAGAGTGAACCACCCCTGGGGTCCCACAGACAGCAGAGGCAACTAAGTCAAAAACATCTTCAACCTGGTAGTTGATCCATACCCTGAGGACACAGATGTCCTTCTAGACCTGACCCTCCTAGGGAGACAGAGGCTGTGTCTGACCTAAGAGTTCTCCATAGCCTACCAGAAACCAGCTCATCCCCTGCCACACAGCATTTACTCCTGCAGCTGGGAACAGCCCTCAGGGACCTCTTGCCCCAAACCACCAGATCCTGCTGTTCCCAATGTGCAGGGGGGTGCTGTAGCAGAGATAACCAAATAAAGCCAGCATGCCCAGAGCAGTATTGAGTTACGTGTGGACTGCCAAGGAAGGGAGAGAAGAGCACACAGGGCGATGGCAGCCCAGTGTCAACAAGTCCAAGGGAAAGGCTGAAAGGAGCAACTTCAGAAGGGATCTGAGGACTAATATGGCTTATGCAAATGTTATAGACCTTGAAAACCCACATAACAAGAGCCTGGACATCCACCCAGCCTCTGCCAGATGAGAAAGCAGATGTAGCTACTGCTACAGGTCAACTTAACCTAGGCACCAAGGCTATGAGCAGACCCCTTTGCTCTGGTTCATTACACTTGAAGACAAGATGGGCCAAACACTGTAAACAACCTCTGAACACTTATACATCACACATGAGCTTCTGCAGGATCAGACACCAGGTCAAGGCTTGGAGACACAATAAATCACAGAGTGAAGTTGTTCCTGAAGACAAGGCTCATAAGACTGCCAACAACCAGCCTTGCAGAAAGACAGGATCAGGAAAAGAGCAGCCATGAGAATAAAAGGCTGGCAAAGAAACAGAAAACACTGGGAGCAACTAATTATTTCCAGACAGTCCTTTGGGCTCATCTCAGCATCCATCTGCTGAAGATGGTCAAGCAGCTGGAACCTTTAAAAAAGCTACCAGTGACTTCCCTTCCAATCCCCACTATCTCTGGAGACAAGCACCATGGGAAAGGTAAACTTTCCATCTGGAGGACTGGAGGCTAGCATCCTCATGACCATTCCAAAAACACCAGCATCCCCTATACATCACAGCTCTGTGCTTCCAGCAGAGCAAGGAGGATGCTTTACATCCTGCACTTCACTGCTCACTGGCTTCTTGTGCTCATGTGGGAAGGAAACTTACAGAGAGATGGGTGCTCCACCTAAGAGAGGCTGGGGCAAGTGAATGAGCTGAGCAATGCTCCTGAGGCAGTGCCTCCATCTCCCACCACTGCTAATACCATACAGAGGAGTCCAAGTGAGAGGGGGACAGACAGAACAAGACCCCAAGCCCCCTATGTACTTCCAAGCTGGTCAATCCAATAGTCCATGAGATGTGACATTGCCAAGCAACCTGAGAACTGCAGAACTGAGGAACCACAGTGGGAAGGGACCTCAGAGGGTTTGGGTTCAATCATGCTAACAGCAGGGCCAAATTCAAGCAAACTGCTTGGGGTTTGTCCATGTCAGGGCTGAAAGTCACCAAGTGTGGAAACTGTCTGCCTTCTCTGGGTCCTACTCCAGAGCCTAACTGCCTTAGAGGGAAATATTTTTCCTAATATCTAATTGGAATTTCCCTTGTGTACCATTGCTTCTCATCCTGCCCCTGGGCACTTCCCAAGAAGCTGCAGCTTCACTGCAAATTCACAGCTTGCAGATGCAGTGAGAGCCCCCCTCACTGCCCTCCCTCCCCCAGGCTGCACAAGCCCACAACTCCCAGCCTCTGCCCACAGCAGCACACAAGAAGCCAGAGCTCCAACTCATCTCTGGAGACTGCTGGAGCCTACTGAGCTCCATCCTGCCCAGCCAAGGGTGCCACCAGGGAGGACAGGAGGTACCTGTGTTTGCATACCTTGGGGATGTTGAAAAAAGAGACTAATCTCAACCTGAGATCAGCAGGAGCTGCTTTTGTTTAAGTATCTCATCCTTGCTCTGGTTGGTGGCAATACCAGAGCTTCTTGAAACACACCTATGTTATTCCAAGACATAATTCCCAAACACCTGCTCCAGGAAGTCTGGCCCTAGGCACAGAGGGCTTTGGTTGTGCTCCTGTAGCTCTGATACCAAGGCTGCCTCCACCATGCCCATGAAGGACCTGTCTGCAGGAGTGATGAGCAGGACAATTACGAGTCCAACTCAGTAGAGACCAACTGTGCTAAACGGAAACTGAGCAGCCCAGAGCAGGTCCCTCCATGAGGAAAGCAGCCATCTGCAACCCTTTCAATACCTTCAAGGGTCTGCAGCAGAGCCCAGATCACACAAGGGGTTTTGGAGCCAACAACCACCAACGCCCCGAAATCTCCAGTGTATTACCTGCAACCTAGCTCTTCCTCCATGCTGTCTTCAGTCCATCCAGAGCTACTTGTTTATCATTCCTTGCCCCAACAAGTATCATTCATTTTCCCATGCTGCATCTGCTCTCTCAGACAACTGAGCAGGATCTGACTAGTACAGAGACTTGCTCAGCTTGCCTAGAGCTGGCTGGACACCCCACTGCCTATGTGGGGAAGAAGATCCACCTGATCCACTTCAGGCAGGCATACCTGGTCCCTGCACTGCTCCCTTGCAGTGCTCCTCTTAGGGAAAGACTCAGCACCAAAGCCCTTCCAAGACAGCAGTATACTCACAGCTGGAGTTCAGCCTGTATCTAAGATCCTGGCCTGCTCCCAAGGCACAGGCATTGCCTCCACCTGCTAACCCCTGTGGCTCTCCCACCTCTCCTCTGGCATCCTCAGCCCATCTCCCAGGGACTCAGCATGAGCTGCCAGACCCTTGGGCTCCCTTAAAGCCCTGTCCTACACACACACACACACCTGCCTTCTGCTTCCCACTGACTCATCCCCCTGTGATTCAGCCCCTCCCAACTAACTCATTTCTGCCACAGCCCCATGCCGAAGGGAGAAGGGAGTGAGTGAGCAAAATGGGCAATGACACAGACTCTGCCAGGCAGCAAACTGGACAGGGAGCCTGGCCAGGCCATGCCTGAACCCCTGCCCCCTGCAGCACCCAGAAGGGCAGGGGTGACACTGCTGACTCAAGTCCATTGTGGGGAGAAGGGGCAGAGGCAGGCTGGAAGTGCTGCCAAGATAGGGAACAATGCTAGGGGAGGCCTTCCTCCAGGCTCTGAGGCTGCCTTCCAGGCAAACCCAATCCCTTTATCAGCCCAACCCTGCTTGTTGTGGGAGGGTTACCCAGCACAGCCACAGCTCAGATCTACAGTCTGTCAGCTAAGCTGCCCTTGGGTGCAGCCGAACATGCCCCCCCAGGCTGTGCCTCTCTCTGGTTTTACTCTCCAAGATGGACAGATTCCTGGGAGACACAAAGTTACTTCCACACATAGCTATGGTCAGCTGGCATCAACTAATGGCACTGTGCATGCAGGGCCTACAGGCTTGGCCAGTTCCTGAGTGTGAACAGTGCAAGTCACACACATGATCTGTGTACACACAGGTCCTCTGCAGGCTGCTCCTCTGACTGGCAATTCCCTAATACTTGGGGCTGAGGCTCAAATAGGCTTTGCCCCACATCCTTTCCCTCCCCTCTTTTCCACATCCTAGCCTGTTCCCAAGCCACACACGCTCCCTCCACCTGCTAAGCCCTTCCAAGGGCTGTCCAGGTAACTTCAGTCTCCTCAGAGAGACCAGAGCACACAGAGGTGACAAGAGGAAGATGGCACTGGGAAGCTGTGCCAAGCCCAGTGAGAGCTATGGCACACACAGGGGCTCTGCACATCCATCTGTGTGTGATCTGTGTGCACATCCAGAGCTGTGGTGTGAGTATGAGATGCTGCTCCATGCAGCACACCCAGTCACAGACCTGTCGGAGCTACAGGATCCATTTCCTAGTGACTACAACAGAAAATTACTAGCATCATATGGGCTCTTCTCTCACTCCTTCCACATCACATGGGTCAGAGTCATGCTGACAAGTGGCTCTGGTCCCTTCCACCCAGGAGCACTTGGACAGCTGCAGCATTTTGCCTGCAGCTGCACACAGGATACTTGGGACAAGTACACTGCAAAAGAACAAGTCAATCAAGAATTACGTCTTCAGCAGGGTCATGCAGCCCCAGCTTAGACAGAAAGCCCTGACACCCAGGAGTTAAGGCCAAAGTAAATCGTACTCTGGCCAGGGAGTGAGGGACAACACTTTGGGCTGGCATATCGCATATTAATGGGCACAAAGAATGATTTTTTGCCAAACCTTATGATTGTATGCCAGAACTGCTTCTCCCTGGACTTTTAAATTTTTGATCCTCATTATGTATACACAGAGCCTCTTCTCTCTTCTCAGGACAAGAAGATACAAGTTTTTGTCCCATGGCATCCTTATGGGCTCCTGCAGCTTCCCCTGCACAGCACCCTTCCTCATTAGGATGCTCCAGTACTTTAGGTCTCTTCTAGGGAAGAAGGGGGGAGATCTGCACTGCTCACCATATGTTACCAGGGCCAAGACCATGGTCACAGTGTCACTAAGGTCACAGTAACTGGGCAAGCTCCTGAATGAAGCTCAGCAGCCACCAGCAGGACAGATCCAGCAATTTAAATGCACATGCCTATATCAGCATTACCACCACTGAAAAGATGGGGTTATCTACAAACTCTGGGAGTCCCTGAGAGAGCAGCAACAAGCCTATATGAGCTCTTGGACATGGTCAGCTCCCTGAAATAGCCCCCGAGCAGAGGGGAAGCTGAGGGACTGCCCTACATCCAGTTAAGCAGCTGGGGACTAATCCTATTTTAGCCAGACTGACTGACTTTTGAGCCAGACCTTGCTGCCACACCCTCCTTTGTGACTAACAGAGGGGTAACATCCCATCTTCAACACCCTCTCTCCAGCTGGGATGGGAAAAGGAGCAGAGCAGAGATAAGCAAAGTGCTCTTGATTCTGACATCTTTCCCACACCAAGGTGAACACTTGCAAGTGCCTCATTTTCCCCTTCTGCAGTCCAGGTAGCTTAAAAGAGTGGCAGAGTATTCACCCAAAATACAGTGAGTAAACCCTGCTGTCTTCAAACAGCACATTCCAGGTCAGCCACCTTGGAACTACCAGCAGAGAGGAGCCCACTTATACATCCACACTGATGTTTGTTAGTGGCAAGCTTCTGCAGCACAGGTGAGGCCAAAAGACAGGGTGAGAATAAAGGATTTGGAGAAACAACAGATGAAGGAATTCAGGCCTTCTCAAAGTCAATGCTAAGCAGCAACAAGTCCATGAAGTTGATGCTTCTGCTGAAACAGTTCTGGTTTACTAGGACAGACACAGAGAGAGACACCAGGAACAGGCTGGCTACCAAGGTGAACAGATGTTTTGGTTTCTGAGAGCACCAAAACAAGCACCCCTTCTCATGCAGCTCTGTGCTCCCACAGTCCTGCCTTTCAAGTGGTTAAAAAAGTAGAGAAGCCTCTAAGCTGCTAACTTAGGCGATGGCTGCAGAGACCCTCATGGGATATTCCCTTGAACCAGCTTTCATCTCCTAGGCAGAGCCCAAACAGTCCTTTGCACCAAAAATCACATCTGAGGTCATGTGATCCAACATAAAGATCAGAAGTGGAATTACTTTTAAATAAAACATCAAATGGGGAAGCATGCCTATGCCAGTGGATGGAACTGAATGGTCAAATGCCTGCTAAGCTGGCACTTAAAACCTGAAAGTTTTAAGGACTAAACCACCTTTTTCTGTACACATCTTAGGTGCGTTGGGTGCATGGGCTCATTCCATCCAATGCTCAAGATGGGAACTACCTGTGTCCACTTTTCATCTTGCTGCAGGAAGGGAAACAGAGGTTTCTGCCATCCATCCCTCCCCTAGCTCCTTTTGCTGCACCCTCTGCTGCTGTGCCCCGTGGGACATCCTGAGCAGACAATATGAAGAAGAGGGGCTTAGAAACCAGCTAGAATTGGGTTTTCCTGCTCAACTACACATGCAAAATCCAGTTTTAGCTCAGGTGGGTATGAAACTTCCTCTTCTGTCAAGGCAAAATGCATCTGTAGGCACCACACTCTCCTCTTCAGCATTTTGAAAAGATCCTCCCTTACAGGCACTACATTTTACCCTCTGCTGCCTTCAGCAGCCTTAAGCAGGCTGGAGAGGCCCAAGTTCAGGGTACACTAGAGGTGTTGCTAAATCAGGTGCCATGTGTGGGGGCAGCTGTAAATGCAATAGGGGAAAGCAGGTGGAACAAAACGAAACCACCCAAAAATCCCAAGGAGAAGGTACCAAGCCTTATGTTCAGTCATTATTCACCCCAGGATACAGTTCCAGCTTTCACCTGGTTTTAAAGCTCTCCACTAAGTTGCTCTCGCTGACTTTCACGATTTCTTTCCTCTCTGCCCCACTTCCAGCAGGGATGTCAAAGGCTGCTGCCTCCCAGCAAAAGGGTCTCCATGACCTCTGTAATTCAACACACTGGGAAAGGCTCAATCAATTCCCTCTATTCCTAGGCCAGCACAGACCTTAAAAGCCCTCTTTGTTCCTGTTACAAACCCTATCCTACAACCATGGCTTAACCCTTAGGGCACTGCCTCAAATGAAGAGTTGCACAGAAGCAAGGCAGTTTGCAGCATCCATGGGAAGCTGGACCTACCCTCCACTTACAAAAGAGCTGTAGTGACAATCTGCTGGTGGCTCAAAGGAAGCATCACATACACTCAACAGGGTGGGAGGGATGTCTCTGGCCATGCTCATCATCATTACAAACTACTGTGCCTCACACTGCTGCAGCAACACAGGTATACACCTCTTTAAAATCTCCTGGTTTTGCTCTGCCTGTCCTCACTTCAGCAGTTTTATTACAAAACATGCTGCATGCATGCAGATCTGGGGCTGCACAGAGGAACAACTGGGACTGGGCACTCCCACTGTCAGTCTTGCAAGGACTCCTCTGCTCCTACCCCCAGGCAGAGCCACTGCTCCATGACCAGGAGCAAATCAGAGCCAGTGAGGGATGCCAGGCTGTTACCACACAGCCTGCATGCTGATTCTTGCCTTGTCTGAGATAAGCTCAGACCCACATCCTGACCAGCAGCCCAAAGTCACAAGCTGCGGAAGCAGTGCTAAGGGACTGTGCACAATTATACACCCTGGACATGGGAATGCAGAGGACATGGAAGGTACAGCCAGGTCTCACTTCCTACCATGATCCCTGGCACAGGAAAAGGCAGTATGGAGCAAGGGCTGCCAAAAATGCCAGCTCTGCAGCTGGAATAGAGCTGCCCAACATCTTGAAATGCCAGTTCCATGGCAGACAGAGCCAGCTTGTACCATTGCACCCCAAAACACCACCCCACCAGACAGGATGGGGTAAGGCCACCTTGCAGCACCCCTAAAATGCCATTTCCTAAAGCTGCTGTAACTTCCCTTCTGCCCCTTTCTGGTCCTGCTCCACCCCTTTCCTTCTCCCCAGGCCTCAGGGAAACTGAGTCACAGCATGCTGACCCTGCCCTGAGGCAGGAGAGTAAGTGGGCAACCCCCAGCACCTGGCACAGTGTGGGGAATAGAGTAGGAGGGGTACTGAGACCTCTGAGAACCCCAGTGATGGGGAGGGATTAAAAGGTACCCACATATTCTACATTAAGCAGCTTTACCAATTGTGAATGTCCTCTGCTCCCACCTCTCTTAAAGCAGAAGTTGGCTTTAAGAGAGTCTGCTGCTGGCCATATGGACTGCACCCAGCTCTGGTGGGCTACACAAACTGACCCATGTGCTCTCTGCCACCTGAGAGGACCAGAACATGCAGTAACTCAGCATAGCCCAGGAAAAAAGAAACAACAAAACAACAAAACCTAAGAAACTTAAATTAAAGACCCAGATAGAAAAATTTAAATCAGAAGAGTGCTGTAAGTCTCAAAAGGCTGGTAGGGGACTGGATACTTCATTGAGAACAAGTCATGGCATTTTTTACCTTAAAAGATTCATGTGTTTGAATAAAGACTTGATACTCTGGTCCAATTCTAGGAGCTGGTAAGTTTCCAGGTACTGACCTCAGGCTCTCTGTTTTTTATCACTACAGAAACCCTTTTGAGGACCTGCTAACCAGTAAAGCTTCCCAGGACCAGGTCTACAGCAACATTCACCCACAGCAGAACCCTTTAAAATCCCTGATTTTATTGGTGCAGTAACAAACCACCGCTCATCTGTCTGACTTGCAGACAGATAAGTTAAAGATGTGTTCATTCAGGCTCTTTAATGTTATTAAAGTTATAGTTTCTTGAGTATGTTTGTCAAGACTGCAGTGAGGTTAAGAGCCCAACATTGACCAGTTCAGCTGGGACAAAGAATAGGAAAACTGAACTCAAGCTGCAAAAAAATGCACAGCTATTACACACTGCTCATCTCTAAGTCTCCTGGCATCTTTTCCCAGGCTTCTTTCTTCTTGATTGCCTCGATCCACCTTCCTAGGGACTCTCTGAAAACTGACCCTTTCACTCCTCCCCAGGGAAGTGTGTTAAGGTGGTATTTGCTGTTATTGTCAGGCAAAGCATAACATTATTGCAATACCCTTGCCCCAGTTCTATCTCCCTGGACAACATGATACTAGATGAAATTCATTATCCCCTATCACTTTATGGTACTATCTTTTCATTTCTCTGTTAACATACATCAGAGACATATTGAGTTTCAGGCCAGCTCACTCCAAAGGAAAATCTCTCTTGCCTTACAGGGATTTGCACAAATTATACCTCTTCAGTACCAAAAAAAAAGCCCAAACCACCACCAAAAAGTAATTTAAAAACCCCAAACCACAAACAAAAAAAGAAAACCTACGCTCCAAAAATAGCACTTGAAAGTTCACTTAAGGACAGAATTTGCCTTTTCTCTCCAGAACACCTCTTTGGTTAGACCTTTCCCAGGCTCTGGAGGGCAGCATTCTCACTGCTGCTGCTCCAACGGCTTCATCAGCAATGTTTGGAGTCCTGTAGTGAGGAAGCTTGAAGGGTGAGATGCCTGTTCCTTCCCAAAAGTGCCCAGCACACGAACACAGGCATTTCCTGGTAAACTGTTCCTCCTTGCTTCCAGCCTCTGCTACAGGGGTGGCCTCTGATAGCAGCCTTCCTCCGGAAACATCACCGCATTTTACTCAGTTACTCCAACACTGTCATATTGAAGGGAAACAGAATTAAACAGCTGAAATCTGTAATAAATCATTCCTACTGAGCTGCCAGGGAAATTGCTGCACAGAAGAAAGAGAAGAGCTGTAAGTCTGTTTCCTCAACAAATTTAAGCCACAAAACAGCCTTTGGTTACAGAGAACAGGCACAGCAGCAAGAGGAGCACTTTCAGGGTGGCAGATTGATGCCACCAATTTTTCTGTTCTCTCTCTCCAGATTTATCACATGGCCAGGACAGATCATTACAAATACCTTAAGATCCCAGACTGTCAGCCTCGGAAAGAGGTTGGCAGACCAAACCAAGATGAAAAGCCTGAGAATATTCTACTTCCTCAAAAACAGCTTATATTTTTAGCTTTTGCTGCTAAAAAGATGAATTGAAAGCAAAGCTCAGACTCCCTACTTGATGCCATAACTGCATTATTTTGCTGGCAGCCACAGCAGAGAGGATCTTGAGAATTACGCCCTTTGTCCACTGCTGGCCCAGCTATGCTAATCTCATCAGCAATGCAAACGCTGGTATAGAAAGGGCTGAGTGGCAGTGCTGGCCTGACAGCTCCAGCAGCGCTGACTGGCAATAAGCAAACCCTGGTGCATGGCACCCAGGCATTTTCTCCCAGCCTGAGTGGAGCTAAGAGTTGGCTCTTGCAAGCCATTCTTCATGCATCTTCCAGACAATCTGTACAGCACAGCTGGACTCAGCTTCCTTCCCACAATTAAGGGATTGCAGGTAGAAACATCCACAGAGTCAAAGTTTCCATTTGATCCCACTGTTCTATCACCTCTCTGCTGAAATGTCCACCACTCTTCCCACAGCAGCAGCATTTGCAACGGGGCACTGTCCAATTTTTCAGAGTGACACTGCTCAGAATGGTGTCCCCACCTGATTGCAAGTAGGCATGCATGTCCTCAGGTAATGCCAGAGGCAAAGCCAAGCAGCACTCTCGCAGCTTCAACACCATGGCTAAGCCAGGAGGAAATCTCTCTTAGCTGCCTCTCCCTAAATGTTTATTCCAGTGCTCTCTATCTTAACTCCTCCCCAGATCGGCCGCAGAGTGTATGACCCCACTGTCTTTGGGGTTTTTCTTGGTCCTTTGAGCTTAAAAAAGAAAAAGAGGGGGCAGCACTTCAAAGATGACATGGCTGTAACTCATGGGGTCACAGTACCCATGAGACTGAGCCTTGGGCAGTGATCTTGGCAGGCAAGGTGTTTTACAAATGATAAAAGAGAAAACATTCTCTGCCCTAGAAAACAGCAATTCCCACCCCAACACACACATGCGGCCCAGAGCCTCATCTGCTGGACTCTGCATCACTCCACGGTATTTCATAGCACATCCGGGGGCCTCGGTCTACAGGAAAGATGAGAAACCACCAGTGTGAAAGTGGGGTTAGAACTACAGTGTGGCTCAATGGACTTCTTACCATGCTCTGCCACCACCTGCACCTAGAATATAATGTAACACCAGCTTTCACACCAAGTGCTGAAGGTCACATATATGGAAAGCAGTGCTCAAGCTGCTGATCCAAAACTGCCTTTAGTATCAGGTACCAGATTCCTCCATGAGAAGGAAGCTCCAGCTCCCAGTGCAGAGCAAGCTGTTCCACTCTGAAAGTAGAAGGAACCTGCTGGAAGTGAGAGGGACGAAGGAGACTGTTGTCTGGCATGGGCAGCTTTCCCAGAGCCTCCATGTCCCAGCTTCCACCTCCTTGTTTGCTCTCCCTTGGGAACACCAGGGTCTGGAGTCCAGGGAACATTGTGCAAACAAGTCTAGACTATTTGGGAGCTTTAAGATGACTGAAACTGAAGGACTGGACAGAACTGATCAGTCCATAGAGATCTTACAATAACCCTACATCACAGAAGGACACTAGGGCATATTGGAAAGGGTGAAATGGTTTTCAGGGCAACACATGAGGCCTTGTACCCTGGAAAGGAGGGGGTCACATCTTAGACAAGGATTATGACATTTGTTAGTGCAGAGCTATTTGGGTAGCTCACAGACAGGCATCCTTTCCCATCCATTTTTGACTGAACACCCTAGTCCCAGACAGACTCTGACCACAGACACTAGAGCAGTGTGTGCCAACCCATGGCAAGCCCACACAATTAACCTCCATACATCTCCAAGAGGATTGTTCCCTTCTCTCTCTGGGCTGGGCACAGAGCTGTGGCAGGGCGTTGTAGCTTGCTGCCAGCAGTGACCTTTGAGAGGTGTAATGAGAGAGGTTTACAGCTCACACAGCCATCCATGTTGACACAAGCAAGCTGTGCTTGCTGCCAGCAGGTCCTTTTCCCTGGCTTACATCCAGGCCTTTAGGCATGTCATGGATGACAGGCTGGGTCTCAGTCACACTCACATCATGGCCAGGCTGGAGATGGCTTCCTGACCATTCCCTCTGCTAGTGAGTGCATGATTTCCCCTTCACCAATAGGAGCCAGCTGTCTTACCAGTATCTGGTAAGTGGTCTACCCAAAGGCAGCTTCAAAAATGTTTAACTTCTCCTTTACCTGCCCCAGAGGATGGTCTCAGACCTTATCAGAGGGGTTACAAGAGTGCCTGCTCTCCTTCAGAGTACAGATACTCTGGAGCAAGTAAACTGGCTGTGCAAGGTGGACAGAACAGTACAGCACAGGGCCAGGCATCCGGGGAAGGTGCAGTCGTGGCTGGAGCCACTTAGATTGATTAACTGAGGATAAGCAAGGGCAGCAGAATGACTCACTTTCTTCCATGGTACAGTGAGAGGGATCAAGAGACTGGTTTGTTCCTGGCTGGGCCTGGCCCTGGCTGGGCCTGCTCTGCAGCTCAGGGCTTCAAACCAAACAGGTTTGTGAACAGGAGCTGCCTGCCCACACCCCAGCAAGGGGCAAAAGAGGGGAGAAGATGGACAAAACACCCCTGCCCACTCACCCTGAGGCTGCTGCCAGACAACAGTTCCAGATGATAGACTGTCAGGCAGGAGTCCAGGGGTGCCAAGCCCCTGGCACAGCTGAGCTGAGGGCTGTGGCACCTTGCACATTTGCCCAGCTGCTCTTCTGCCTTGTTGGTGATGCTGCCAGTGGCAAGCTGACATAGCAATACCCTTCAGCATGCTCCCCTATCTTCCCTGTCTCTGTTCCCCCTTGCTTGTCCTCTCCCTCCTGCCCACACACAAAACACCCACAAGCCTCAACATACTCCTAAAAGGCAGCACCTTCACCAAGTAAGGAATGGGGTAGAGGTGGATGTCCACTCCTACAAGCTCTCATCCCTGCCCACCTCAGGGGCAAGGACCCTACTCTGGACCCAGGTGAATTGCACCCCACCTTTTCTGTTCTCAAGGCAAGGCACAGGAGAGCCATGATGACAACGGGGGAATAGAGGGGGAATATTGGGGAACAGAGGCTTTTTAAACTGCATCTCCTTCATGCTGTGGCAGGCAGAGATGCTTCAACATTCTCACCTGTCCTATAGGGCCTGCTCCATGGGGGTGACATGCAGCCCCTGTCCAGTCCACAACACAGCTGCCCACAGGTCAGAAAACCCCAGGAACTATGTCTACATTGGAGTAGCACCAGATCTGAAAGGAATGGGGGTCTCAGACTCTTCTTGCTGCATCCTGGCAGGCAGCTTAGCCTAAGCCTCTGTTCTCCAGTGCCAGACTGTACTGCTGCACCAAACCCCACTGTGTCTTGAATTGGAGATATGATCCTGCTTTGTTTCTTGCCCTAAAAAACTCTTCCCTACCATTGCTACATGGCACTAAACAGTTACCCAGCCTTGGCGGTAAGCAGAGCTCCTCTACCTTTCAACTCTCTCACACAGGCACAAGTCACAAGGGGAAGACAAAGGACCCTCTTGAACCACACTCAGGAGTTTTACCTGTCAATATCCTTCAATGTGAAAATTCAATAACTTTGCTCACAAGCGGAAAAAAAAGAAACAACCAACAAACTCCTAAAAGCTCTGTTTCTCTCTCTGTTCTGCCCTTTCCCACAACCAGTTACATTACTTGAGGGTTATAGCAGAAGCTAGCAAAGCCTCAGTCCTGATCCAGGATGAGTCATGGAGCTCTGGAGGCCCTGCAACTTCCTTCTGATACCATCAACCATGCCTTACACAGCTAAAAATAAAGATGGGCCAAAAGAGCAGAGCCACATCTTGCCTCAACATGAAACTTAGCAATGCTCAGCACTGCTGAAAAATTACCCAAGCAGGTGGAAACCAGAAAGTGCAGGGAAGCCAAAAGTCTTGGGTGTACCAAGAAGGGAGAGCCCAGGAGACCTCACCCCGTGCCTCGCTGGAGGGCTGGAGGATGGTGGAGGCAGATGGCAAGTAGCCATCCAGCATACAGAGGTGGCCAGAGCCAGGATCTCATCTCATCTCATCTCACTCAGTTGTGGGCTTTGGAGTATTTCTACACCTAGAGGTTTTGTGGAAGACTCTTTTCAGCAATACATGCTCCCATCTGAGACAACAGGAATCAACTGCTGCAAAAAGGAAGGATGATGCCCTTTTGGCAGGAAAACATTGGAAAGCTGCAGCCTGCTTCCCACCAGGCAACACATGGGCATCTACAAAGCAAGGTCCAAGGGATGTTCAGAGCTAAAGGTTAGAAAAATGGGTCACAGATAAAGCTGATATGGCTTAGACGTTGAGGTAAGTGAAGAATTCAAAGTTCTTCCTAATCCCTGGGATGCAGTGCCCAAGCAAAACCTTCACACATGAGGATACAGAATTCTCACACAGATCTTAGCAGGAAGTCGTAGGATTGCACGCAAATAGGAGCTCAGAGGGACACCAGCAACGCTCAGAAACCTAAAATAGCCTCAGCAGATGATCCTCTGCTCCATTCTTGGGAGCAGCAAGAACTGAACAAGGATCCAGCTGTCCCAACACTCCCATGAACAGGGTCTTTGAATGCCCAACCTATTTGCAACAGACATGGTAGGGCAAATAGGGGATTCTTTGCATAACTCCAGTGCCAATATCCACAAGAAACTCAGAGCCTCAGTTCTGAAGGAGAAGGCAGCATTTTCTTGTGGTTTTCAGTGGAAAGATGACCTAGTGCTACATCAGCTGGTCAGACTCTGGGGCAAGGGCAGCATACATGCATCAAGAGAAGGCTGGAGAACGTTAGGTTGACTGCTTTCTGTTGAAGATATAAACTCCACTTTGCCCTGTTGTTAAGTTTCCCAGCACAGGGTTCCATCCCATTCCCAAGAGAGGCACTGCAATTCAGTCCATGGGTCTGCAAGCTGTATCAGTTTCCAGACCACCACCAGCTGCACTAAACTGAATCAAAATTGCTAATTCAACCCAAATATAAACTCAGTGATATCACCTGGGTAAGGTAATATGCAAACCAGAGAATAGCTTCATGCTGTGGCCAACCAACAGGAAAAGCTGCTGCTTTACACATATATGGGAGATTTGCTGTCCATTAAGATATTAAGTTAATTCATTAGCAAGGAGGGGTGGGAGAAAAGTGAATCCAATACTATGCCAGAGGGGTGTGAGGCACTGGCACAGGGTGCTCAGAGAAGCTATGGATGCCCCATCTCTGAAAGTGTTTGAGGACAGGTTGGACAGGGTCCTGAGCAACCTGGTCTAGTGTGTGGCTCCTCTGACCCATGGCAGGAGGGTTGAAATGTGACCTTTACAGTCCCTTCCAAAGCAAGTCTTTCTGTGATTCTATGGTAAGCCCTGTGTTAAAATACCCCTTGTTAGAAGGCAGGGGAGCCCTGAGGGGATGCTGTGAACTTAGTGGACTGGGATCTACAAGCAGCTCCAGCAGAACTGAGAGCAAACCTTTTCTCTGGTCTTTGTCATGTCTCTCATCACTAAGAAATATATAAAAACCCATAATGGAACAGGTATTATTGGTGCCACAACCCAGCTGGATAAAGGGGCTGTTCTGCTGTCACTGCATTGTGTGATTGGCAGTCTGCAGCACAGAGAGCACTGGCATGAGCAAAGGACTTCTTCTTTCCTTCCTTTCACCTTCACAGATAAATCTATCCCTACCTCACCCACTATGGGTACCACCTCAGCATCAGGCTGAAGGATGAGATGGCCTGAGGCCAAGTTTCTAGCTGCCTCTGAACTGGTCCCAATTTCCCTGGCAGACACTTCAGAGGAAGAGCTGCAGAGCCTGGGCAGCCATGCATCCTAAACTCTGTCTTCCCCATATAATCTCTCCTGGCCAAATCACACCTGAGCTCTGAGGTGAGAGAAGGGGTCAGCCTGCCCTGCTGTAGGCACAGTCCTGATGAGGGCTCCCTTCCAGGTGAGAGCACACCAAGCAGGTGGGGCAAGTGCTGCTGGATTCTAGGCAGGCACACAAGCGTCCATGGACAGGGCAGGAAGAACATAGACATCTCAGGCTGCTCCAAGCTGGTTACCTCAGAGCAGGTAATATTTCTTGCCAGTGGCAATACAAAACTGCTTGTCCTCCTAAAACGTTTCCTCTAGGCCTCACACACCAAAGCCAAGCTACAAGATCCTGGGAAAATGCAGGGAAAACCAAATGCTTCTAATAGAGAACATGAATACATCTGCCACAAGCTCTGGGTAAAGTCTCATCTGGGTTCAGGTGAAAGACAGCAGGGACTTGCAGCTGGAAAATGCTCCCAATTCAATCCTGATGGCATGCAGAAGGATGCATTGGCACACAGCACAGACTGCAAGTTACCAAGGGTTTAGAACACACCACCCTTGAGCTCCTGACAGCTGTGTGCAGGGTTCAACAGTCTTAGCAGCACTGGTTCCACACATCCAGGCTCTCTTTGCCATGTGACAGCCAGGTGGGATGCAGGAGCACCCAAAAACCTTGGCTGTGGGAGAGCCTCACCTGGGTGACATCTACTTTACAGAGTTATCCCTGTGAGCCAAGGGGAGAAGAGTGCAGAGATCCCTGTTTCTTCACATTGCCCTAATGAGGGAAGAGAAATCAGTGATGTTTGACAGTTGCTAACCTCCGTGTAGGGCTGAAGCAGACAGAGAAGGCAGCTCTCAGCTTTCAGCCCTCACAGTGTGGCCTTGAGGTTGCTTGTTCTGGCTGTCTTGGGTCACCTGGAAAGACAAGTCCACAAGCACAGGTTTAGCTGGATCACTGGGTAGGCAGTAACTGCTCATCCAAGCCAAGTCAGTGACCCCATGCACACAAGTGTGAGACCCCAGGCACCCCATCAGCTCAAAGATCCCACCACATATTTTACCAGTGCTGAGGCTGTCCCTCCACCTGCAGCCCTGACTCCCTCCTGGATGCTGGCTACCCCGAGTTCCCTGCACAACTCCAGGTGGGCGCACAGTTACTTCTCCAGAGAGGGCTGCTAAGGTCACATCCACAATCTCCCTTCCCAGATTTAAATGGGAAATAAAGGCTTTTCTGTGCCTTTGGCTTTGTTCTTGTCCACCCATGCAGCTGTAGGTTTCTCCACCACACAGGCTTTGCTGTACTCAAGTGGGTGCGCTGGCATATGGTTTATCTGCAAGAACAGGCGTTGGCTGTGGTCTGCCTGCAAAGCCACCCCATAGAGACACAGAGCCAGGGCAGGGAGGGACAAACTCCACTGCTGGAGAGACACCCCTCCCAACAACCCAAACAGACCAAGACAAATCCAACGCCGCAGCGTTTCCCAGGCTACAGGGAAGGGAGAAAACGACAATTGCTTAATAGAAATCTCCAAGAAGCCTGCCAACACCATCACAAAGATGTTTTTTAAGCCTCCTCCCCAGGCTCCCAGTGCTTTAATTGCAGACCACTGGAGATCACACTTCATGAGGGCTAGGTCCTCGTGCATAGCAGATCCTGAAAACCAGGATGGTATCAGCCTGCCCAGGATCAAGTCTGAACGTGCCCTGGCTGCAGGCATCACGGGCAAAAGCTGCTGTGAGGCAGTTCCTGCTCCCCATCCTGACCATCCACACAGGCAACCACCCTGCAGCACCACACAGCACAGTGCAGCTGTGACCAGAGATGCCACGCCAAGGAGCCGAGCACTGTGGGCAGACAGGCTGCCAGTGCTCCAGATGAACAGCCTTCACTTCGTGGTGCAGGGAGGCATGACCACATTACCTACTGGGGTTTCAGCCCTTAAAAGAGTCCTGAGGGCACCCAGAAAGTTTGTGCTTAATGACACCTGCATTGGCATTCCAGGACAAGTCCCACCTGGAAACTGTACCAACTAGACATGAGGGTTATTGTTTTGGAGAGCTTATAAATAGAACAAGCCCCAGTAAATGCAGCATGTGTATATGTAAATACACATATATTGAAAACTCTCCACCAAGTCCCTGCTCTAGCACTCTGTCCTTCAGAGAAGGCTCAAAAGGTGCTAAGCCTAAGCAGTGACAAGAATTGCTTTGGACATGGCTGAAGTACTGCCACCCACAAACTCCAGCAGCACAGGAAGCGATGGCAATGTATCTGACAGGGATGGGTTGAAAACACTACCCAGGAAGAATGCAATTACCTCAAATGGACCAAGGCCAGGAGATCTGGATTACCACCTCAGCTCTTGCATAAAGGGCTTTGCATCTTTGTTCACTTCCAACAAGAATAATCTCAGGGTTGACATCAGCCCTGGCCTGGGACACAGACTCATTACTAAAAAGCACTTTCAGCTGAATCACTAACTTCCTATTTTGCAGTACACAGGACTCCTTTGAAGGTTTCCCATCCAAGTATTGTTCTACCATCATACTGCTTAGCTGGGGGATTGTCCAGGCCACAGGCAAGTATGACTGCAGACCACTGGCTGGTCCTGAAAAAGGTCTCTGAAATGCAGAGCATGTGAGCCCAGCTGCTCTTCCTTCAGGATTCACAACCAGCTGAAGATGCAGATGGAAGCAGGGGGAAAACACGTTAATTGGCAGCTGGGCATTCACAGGCCAAGGAAGGGAGACTGTGAAAGAGAGGGGCAAAGCCAAAGGGAGGATGAACAGAGACACTTCCCTGTCAAAGAAAATAATTCTCAAAGCAGGCCTCAAAGTTTGTGAGACCAAGTTCTCTGGAGGTTATAATCATCTCAGGAACAAAAGCAAAATGAAATAACAAAGGAACTGAGCTGGTGAGAAAAATAGGCTCCAGGGAGCAGAGATGCCAGGCACTGCAGACAGAAGAAAGGATCAGAAATACAGTAACATGGCACTACCATGACACAGAGACCCACACAGCTCCCTAGAGCAAGGGGCTCCCTGAGAAATATGCAATGTGGAGAGACATCAGGCAAAAGACTCTCACAAAGTAACCTGCAACAAACCATCTGCCAGCATACAAATATCTCCTTTCAGGATTTCTCACATGCTGCCCTTCACACCTGTCCTGTTTCAAACCCAACACATTAATTCCTCCAGCTACCAAAGCCTCTCATAATTTGATTACAGCTCCATTGACAGCATGCTGAGGACACCACTTTTCTGACCATATGGCTTCACTTTCTCCTTCCACGTCTGTGGTCACATACCTACAAACAACAGGTTTTCTCGCTCTGCATCAGGAAGTGTCCAGGCCCCCAGGCACGGTGCATTTCCACACAGCACACAATGGTGCCAACCAGATCTAGGAGAGGACAAACATGGGCAGGCCCAGAGAAGTATGAACATGCAAAGGACTTGGGAAGAGCCTAAACTCTTTGACCTTGAAGACTGAGATCAATAACCATCCCCTTCAATTACCCTCAGACTCAAAGAGCAAAGTTTGGGTATCTCTGGCCTCTGCTCCTCAGCACAGTCATGCAGAAATGTGCCAAGGCAAGCAGTCCATAGCACACAACAAAGAGGAAGACCAGGGGCAAAGATGTGCTTCTCTTCCTTCATAGGTCTCTTGAACATAGGGAGGGAACTTCCTTCTCCTGCTCTGCATTCTCAGAGAGAGAAGAGAACTGAGGGCAGAGGGGTTGAGAAAGCACAGCACCAGCTGAGGGACAGTGTAGGGGCTGCAGCCTTCATCCAGTCTGGAGTAAGCCAACAGGAGGCAGGCCTACCAGTAAAATTCAAATTATCCATAATTCCCTAAAGGCCACTTCTGGAGAGGCCAGACATGAAAAATAAGAGCGTGGAGAGCTGCTCTGCACAACCTGCTGCAAAAGCAGGGAAGCAAGAGAGCTCCTCAGCAAGCTGTGCCTCTGAACAGCAGAGTTCCCAAAGTGTAGAGTGACCCCACCAGCTTTCCTTCTTTCAGTGGATAAGAAACCTCTCACATGGGGACAGAAACAAGGCGGGCGAGTGGCACAGCTGAAATTGCCCCAGCACTGCTCCAACTGTGGCTGGACCTTGGCCCACAAGCCCAGCCCACCAAGGGCCACAGCTGTACAGCTGTGGTGACAGCAGGGCTGTGCCATTGTGACCACTCCAGGCTCCATGTCCAGGCTCCATCGGAGTCAGCAGGAATCCAGAGTCACCACTAAATGTTATGGGAGCAGGGGCTGGAGGTCAGCCGAGGGCAAGTGTTGACTCCCTGGCAACAAACACTATGGCAGCAGCATCCCTCGGAACCAACCCTGACCGAACCCCTCAGCCCTGCCAACTCCCACCAGTGCCTGCCCGAGGGCAGGGACTGCATGCTGGGACACTCCGAGTCCCCATCAGGGCCCCACCACTCATTCGCTCTGCTCAGAGACCCACACCATGGGAATTGCTGCTGTGAAACAAGGCCCTGACGAGGCTTTACAGGATGACTTCATTCTCCCAGTCTTCAACTTAAAGCCCAGCCCTGCCAAAAGTAACTCCAGCACTATCACATCGGGAGTTTTCTTCTGTGTCACCTGCCGGACCTTGTTCACCTCCTCGTGTTAACCAAGCTTGCCAAGACACTGCTTTGTGTCAGGGTTCAAGCCTGCTACGCTCTCCACAATTTCCCAACTTCCCCTCTTTGCTGATGCCAACAGACACGATTCAGGGAGAGGGCAGGTCTGTATGCAGATCTCTGCTTGTCTGATATTTTAAAAAAGGCAGTGAGTGGAAATTACTTTTGAAATTTAAATTTAGAGCACAACATTCCTCTACCATACACTTTCCACAGCAGCTGCAAATTCCACACTCCTTCTTTCAAAGAAAAATAATAATGGGAGTGTGGAAACCCCGGAGGTAAGTGTCAGCCCCTCGTACTGACGGATCATGCTCACGGGCGAGCCGTGAGCAAGCCCACCTGCCCAGCACCCACCACGTAGCCATTCCCTGTGCCTTCCCTAACAGGCCACCTTTCCAAACATGACACCCGGGCTGCGGAGCGCACACAGCCTGCGTGATTCCTGCATAAAACCCGCAAAACGCTTGAAAACCACGCTAGGTCTGCAGCTGCTGATTTCGGGTGGGTGACTGCCCCGACGGGCCCTTCCGCCCGCGGCTGGCTGTCACCAGAGGGCGGCGGATGCCGGGGTTCACATCCGCCCCGGCGCCCACCCCGCAGCCCCACGCCGGGACCCGGGAAGGGACCCCCGGAGCAGGTGCCCCCCGGTGGGACCCGGCCCCACCGCCGCGGGCCGTCCCGGGGGACAACCCACCGCGTCCCAGCTGGGCTGGAGCTGATGCCGGCGGGAGGAAGAAGAGAAGAAGAAGGAGGAGGAGGAGGCCCCACCGTGCGGGCAGAGCCGCGGACAGGCTGTCCCTGCCCATGTCACAGCGCAGAGGACGTGGCCCTGGTGGGCGAGACCAGGGGCAGCGCAGCCTCCCTGAGCTGCGGGGGGAATGGAGAGCCAGGATCGGGGACACCCCGCAGCACTGCCTGCACCCCGCTTCGGTCCCTCCCCCCACACCTGCCTCTGACAGACGCAGCCCTCCCGAACCTTCAGTTACCCTGGGCACCCTCCCCCCGCCCAGTCGCTCTACGGTGACACCGCCGCCTGACCCCCCCCCCCAAACCCCCCATCCGCCCCGGTACCTCCTGCTACAGCGTCCGCCGGTGCCAGGCCCTTTGCCTGTCCAAGCGCCCCGGCTGCAGCTCCCCACCTTGATCACAATCCCCCCCCCAAACTCATTGACCCCCATCCCGCTCATCATCTCCCCAGCTCAGAGACCCCCATCTCGGTCACGGTCCCTCATTCCGTTTACAGCCTCCCCCGTACTACCCCATCACGGCCCCTCCTGGTCGCGCCTCCCCCAGCTCCCGCTCGCCCCTGCGGTCTGGGCCCCCCAGTCCCAACGGCCCCCCCGAACCTTCTGGAACCGGGGGATTGCGGCAGAGATGGGGCGCACGAAGCCCCTCGTACGCCGCACGGGCGACCCATCCCCGCCGGAGTCCGGTCATGCCCCGCGCCCCCCGGCCCTACCCGCCGCGGCCCCGCCGGACCCACCAGCGCCCCCTCCGCTGCTGCCGCCGCGGCCCCGACTGTACGCGGTTCCTCCGCTCCTTCCGGGTGCCGCCGGGGACACGCCCCCCGCGCCCGCCTCCCGCGCGCTGATTGGTGTTCTGGGCGGGGAAGGGTGCGGGGCGGGGCGAGCCGCGGGAGAGCGTAGCCAATGGAAGGGGAAGCACCGCGCCCAGACCCCGCCCATGGCCCGCCCCCTCCACGTGCGGGAGTGTGATGACAGCGGGGAAGGGGAGGGCCCAGGCGGGGCGGCTTCTCATTGGCCGGCGGTGGCGGTGGGGGCGGGGCCTGTCTCGGCGCTGGGCTGGGACTGCCACCCCTCGACCCCGCGGGCTGAGGGGGAGTTTCGGGGCCGCGGCGGGGCTGGGACACGGCACAGCGGCCAGGACACGTCCCACCCACGGGCACGGCCCCACGGGCAGGACACGTCCCACCCACGGGCACGGCGTGTCCCACCCACGGGCACGGCCCCGCGGGTGGGACATGTCCCACCCACGGGCACGGCCTCATGAGAATAGTGGGTTCTTCACCCACGGGTACGGCTCGACCGTCTCGTTCCTAACGCCTCCCACCCCATAGGTGCCCCTGGCTCCACGGCGTTTCCCACCCCCGCACACACTCACGGGCACAGCATGTCCCAGTCCCACAGCCACCCTTCACCCAGCCCCAGAGACAGCCCTCCCTGGCCCCATGGGTATGGCCTCTCCCGCGGTGCCGCTTGCCTCATGTCCCCAGCGGGGTCACCCTGGTGTTCCCCACTCCCCAGGTGGTGCCGGTGCCGCACAGGCCGGGTCTGCCACCCAGCCGCGCTGCCAGGCTGGGAACGAGCGACGGCAGCCTGTGCCAGAGCCCACCGTGGGTGCTGGACCCGAGGGGGCAGCTGCCCCCTGGGATGCGGCTGCTCAGAGATGCCAGAACACCCAGCAGCCGTGGGGCACCTGAGCACTGCCACTTGCCTCTGGGGATCCTCTGCCCCGAGGGCAAGAAGCCCACAGCTCACCAGCCTGACTGCGGGCCACTCGGGTCAGGGAAGAGATGCCTTGGCTTCATCAGTTTCGGGTGAAGCTCTGTAAAGATCCATCTCCCAATTGACTCACCTCGCTCCTCAGAAAGCTGCAGCTGCAACACCACTCTAAAAATAGTGGGGACCAGTATCGTCAAATGATAAATATAACCAAGATCTCGTCTTCTGACTGTGTTAGCACACAGTGAGCTGCATGTGAACCTGCAGTGCACCAGCTGCTGTGTCCCAACACTCTGCTTGCCTTGCTGCTGATCCTGGGGCATTATTTTCATCAGTGCTGTCGTGGATAAAGCTGTGCTGGTGCTGTCTGGGAATAGCCAGACAGGACAGACAGTCCCCTGACAGCCATGCCCTGCACGTGCCTATCTACAGGGAGAAACGGCAGCTCTGTGTCCTATGGACAGCTATGTGGCACGGAGCAGCTGCCAGCACAGGACCTCATCTCCTCCTGGGGCCCCAGGTTGCTGCTCTAGGAGATTTCCTGCTAAATAACCCCTGGCTGCCCCCAGATTCAGTTTGTGGGCCACTAAAGGGTATTTAATGTATGGAACATTTTAATTTCTGAGTGTAATGACAGGAATATGCGATCCTTCAGTGCACCTGGTGACTTAGGAGTCGCTGCCTCAAATCCATGTATGCAGATACTGGTGTCAAGGAAAAGCCCAGGAAGCTCTGTCCTCCCACATACCTGCTTGTCCTTCACAGTGCAGGTTTCCTATAGACTTCCAGGGCAAAAATTAGCTTTTCTGCCTTTTGACCTTGCATGTCATCTCTGCTGAGCTGGCAAGAATCTCTGGAGTCCAACCAGGAAGGCAGCAGAAGCCATGGAAACCAGGGATGGGCTGAAAAAGGCTCAGTCCCCATCACATAGCTGGTTCCACAGGCTGTGTTTTCCAGTATGAACTGGCTGAAATGAGTTCACAGTTAAAAAATAGTTAATGAACCTTTATTGGTCTGAACAGGAACTCAACTGGAACAACTTCAGTCAAAGCTGAACCCACTGTGGAGCTGAATCAAAAAAATTTGCTGGTTCAGCTCCTTGGCTGGGGGGAAACTTGGGCTCCTTTGTCCTTGACAAGAATAACACATATCTGTTTATTGTGTGAGCAGTGAAGGATTAATAATATCCCAAGTTATTTACCTCCTGCTTTTGAGTGCTGAGGGTTTGTGAGTGATGTCCCTGCTGAGCACACTGTCCCTTAACAACCTCCCCTGATTTTTGAAACACGTTTTCACTTCAGAAGCAGGATTAAGAAGCAGGACTTAAAAGTCTCTTTTAGCAGTCTGATGGGGTGAGGCTGCTCCCACTGCTCTTCCCATGGGACAGAACTTCAACCACAGTCATTTGATGGGCACAGTAACACAAGCTGTGGTGGTTCGGAGAGCATCTGGAAAAACTTCCAGAGGCTTGGGAGGGTTGGGGATGGGGCAGATTTACTGCACAAGCTGTACTACTTCTTTGCAGAAGGCAGCCCACCCTAGGCCTTGCCAGGAGCAGACTTCATCTATTCCTTACACACTCTGGGGGCTTGAAAAGGGCTTTATAAGGGTTGATGAAGGGAAGCGAGGGGTTTAAGCACATTAAGCATGGCTCTGCACCACAGCTGGCCACTTTCCAGAGACTCACCTGCCGGGAGGGCCAGGGAGAAAGGTGTTTCCAGAGGAACATGAGGTGTCCCAAGCAGCACGTGGTGGAATGACGTCCTTCCGTCTTGAGCCTTTCTGCCTGCAGGGCCTCCCTTTGAAGGGTGCCCTGGTGAGGTGACTGAGTGGTGGTGAGTTCATCCCTGGGTTAACTCCCTCCTGGAGCTGCCCCAGCCTGCCTGGCGGCGGGCTGGGGCTGTTTGGCCTGTTTGCCAGGCTGGCTGCTCCCACCGGAAAGGCCGTAAGGTGCCAAGCTCCAGGATGCTGAGGAGCTGACACAAGCAAAGCTTCTGCCCCAGTTTTAATTTAATTTAATGGTTTTCATCATGGAAGAGTGACATCCCCAAGCACACACTCATTTTGTTGGTGTGGGCAGGTTTTGCAATCACAAAAGTGCCTTTGGGAAGTATGTGGATCATCTCCCAGAGCTGATGGGGCAGGATGTGTCTCCAGAGGGGTGATGCTACCCTGCATCACCTTTATTCTCTCTGTGCCAGCAGGCTGTGCACATCTGATCCAAGTCCATAGGTAGGTAAAGCAATAAAGGACACATGTGCAGAAGCAAGTCTGGAAAGACCTGGAGTCCTTCCAGGGAAAGATTGTAAGGATTTTTAAAAAGACCTTGGAGGAAGCTGGTCGAAATCAGCTGTCACATTGCTTGGGGGCCCCTGGCAAGTGGTGCCAGGTTGGATAGGATATGCAGCAGTGGCAGGGCTGGACCAGGCACTGTGTGATGGCTCATGGCCTCATCCCAGCTGGCAGAGAAGCCGGAGAAAGCCCATTGGGCACGTGTACTAGAGGAGCATTGGCCATCACTTCTATTCTTAATGGTGTGTTGCCACAAAAAACTTGGGTTTTTGTATCTCTCACAGCCTCAGTCCTAGGTGTTCAACACAGGCTGTATCTCCTGCAATGCTGCCTCTGGGGGTTTTCATGCTTCTTGTCCTCTCTGTCTTTTGCAACTAGAGGAGACAGAGGCCAAAGCCTGTCCCTCTTTCCCTGAGACTGTCACAAGTAGAGGATGCACTGTAATGCCCCGTGGTCCCATGCTGGAGCCAGGGAATGTTCCTGGGGGAGTGTGAACCAGTGCTGTAGGACCTTTTACTCTGCCAGAACCTGTTTCCATGATGTGCTTGGTATACCTGTTTGACCGAAACAACTATAAAACTGGAGATAGAAATCAAATTTGGAAAGTTTCCTGTTGGAGGAGCCCTACTACTCTCGGGGGTAGGGGTGGCATTCTCTTTTGGCACTGTGGGAATCTCTTCTGGTACAGCTCCAGGCAGGGCTTGGGATCACAACTGAGCTGAAGTCACTGAGGTATGCTGACCAAATCCCAAGGCCCATCAAAGCCTCACCCAAAACTGGGCATGTCTGACAAAATTCAGAGTCCTGATGGGAAAGGGAGAAGTGAGAATGATGGATCTGATATCACTTTAACAAGCACTGGGTGGTAGGGCCAGGCAGGGCTGCTCTTTTCCTCCCATACCCACACCACACTCATACTTCCAGAGCTGCCTCTCCCATCAGCTGTGTCCCAGCACCTTTGTAGAGGAGGGGAGCATTGTGGTCCCCAAGGGACCATGGTGGGACTTAGGCACCAAGGAACAAAGGCTGGATTATCTGGAGCCTGATGCAGGTCATTAACCCAGTGCTACAGACACCAGACTTCAGTGTTGCCTTGTGTCTGAGACATACATGGGACTTCCCAGAATTAAACAGCAGTCCTGGCTATGTGCAAAACTCAAGAGATCTGTCCTGGAGCTGCTGGTAAACCATGTTCTGAGGGATGAGGGCTGTTGGCTACAGCTTAGCAGGCTGAGGATGCTCAGCAAGAAGAATTGTTGTGCATCTCTAGTCCTGGGGATTTGAAGTACAAAGCCATCGCAAATATGATGTGTTGGTTACACACTGCACTGAGCAGGAGGTCAGTCTGGGGATGTGCCTGCCTGTCCCTGTCACCATATATCCAGGGCTGGAACAACACCTAGGGACTGCATGTGCCTGTTCAGCACCAGGGAAATCGCTGTTCTCTTTTCACTGTTGGAAATTTAGAGCTCCAACTGCTGCCACTTCACCTCTCAGGGTCACTGGACAGTTGGATGTCACTTAATGCCTCTCTGCCCTGACCTGCAGCTGGGAACTGGGGGACAGGGTGTGGATTCGAGGTGGCATCAGGGACGTGCTCTGAAGAGGATGCCGGCGACCTGGGCGGGCCTTGGGAAGAGAAGTGCCTGGCCTCACCACTGGATGTGTGAATGGGTCTCTCCCCCTCATTCCCTTTTTCATGCCTAAGGGTCTCCCCCTAGAGCTTCCCTGCAGAAATGCCTCTTTTCTTTCTTGCCTGCCTTGGAAATAAAATAATAAAAAAGAAAACCTGAAGGAACTGATAAAGTCTGTTTACCCACCCAGATAGCACCGGCTCCAAAGAGCCAGCCGGTGTGGGCTGTGCCAGGTCTGGTGCATGCCAGGGCTGCCCGGGCTGGGCAGTGACGTCTCAGCCTTTCTGCTGCCCCCCGACCTCCCCGTCAGCCTTCGCCGGTGCCAAGTGTGCAAACCAGGGCTGATAGCACAAGGCAAAGGTCTCCTTCGCGTCACCTTGGCGAGGTGGCAGAGCCTGGGGCCACCCAGCAATGCTTCTCAGCACTGCAGGCTGCACCAGCTCCCCAGGCTTCCTGTTCATTGCCTGCACCCGCCTTTTGGAATTTTGGCATTTCTCCCTGGCCATGCTCGGCATTTGGGGCAGACCCTTTATGCTGAGCTCTGTGACTCAGAGCACTCGCAGGAATCCTGTGTCCCACACAGCGCCAGCACCCTGGGCTGCTGTACCTTCTTTTCCAGCTCCCAGGTATTTCCTCGAGGGCTCGGCTGCTGGACGACGGGGCCAAGATCTGCACAGATATGGGAATTTTGAAACCCGAGGTGTGAGCGAAGATGAGTTCATAGAGGGAAAACAAAATCCCTTGCCTGCTCAGTAGAGAGCTCCTGAGCTCCATGGGCTTCACTGGAAACTGGGATATTCCAGGATATATACTGAGGGTATATCCCCATTTGGGTCACTGAAAATGTGGGGTGGTGGAAAATCTTTGGATGGATATGGAAACGTCCCATGCCAGGCTTGGTCAGTGGATGCTGCCTGTTGGCACAAGGTGGCAGCCCAGCCCAGCTTATTTTCAGCACCACCTTTACGGGGAAACCTGGACCTTGCCGTGACCTGTCCCTGTCCCCGAAATCTGGGGTGCGTGTCCCCCATGGGGTGCTGCCCTCACCCTGCCAGGGGACAGAATTAGAGCAGGGACAAGTCCTGCTGTGTTGGGCAGCCCTGCCCATGGGCACACAGGGGTTGTATTTTGGCTGTCCTGGCTCTGCTGTACCTTCCCTCTGTGAGGGGATGTGGAGACAAAGGATGTGGTCGTGAGCAACAGTCCTTCAGCTCCTGGACTACAGAGGGCTTGGGGTGAGGTCACACCAGGTACACAATTGCTGACAGAATCTTCTTCCAGGGGTTTGCTGAGCAAGAAGAAGCAATGTAAACAGGGGGGAAATCAGCCAGCACAGACAAAGGGAATTATGGGTTCTTCTCTGTCCTCGTGAGAGAGCAGGGACACCCTGGAGTTTGTGATAAGCAGTCCAAGGTGAAGGTGTTACAATGCATTTAGAGTGTTCATGAACTTCTCACCCTGATGTGCCCATGCACCTCCAGTAAAGGGATGGAGAAACTTCTTACAAAGTCTGGATGCTGTGGGGATTCCATTGTTTTGCCACCAGTTCTTCTCTCTTGGTGTCCACTGTATTTCCATATCCTATTGCTTCCCTCTGAATGTGGCAGGTTGGAGGCTGGTTTGTGCCTGAAATTCCCTGTGAATATGTTCAATTATACAGCTGTGAGGAGGCATGGCAGATTCCCATTTCTTCCCTCCATCCATGATTGCCATGCAGATGCATTTTTGTAGGAACAAGAAGAGCTGTGAAGTTCCTGATATGAGATTGTTCAAGGGATCTCCGTGCTCAGTTTTGGGGTTTATGCATGTCTCTGGTGCAGCCAAAGCTGCTGTTTGTGCATGCATTGCTGGACTAACTCTGTTTTGATGTGCATCCTTTCACATTTTTGTTTGCTTATCTGTAATGAGAATGCTGCTGATGTGACAGATCTTGTTAGAGGCCTTCTCAGAGACCAACTAATATTTCCTTTGAGTTTACAGTCAAATCTTATGCCAGGACTGTTTATGCGTTGTTTTCATCATCATCTGAGCTTTGACTTCCTAAAGCTGAGAGCTGAGCACCCCCAACCCTTCCTGTCTTTGGAGGGCCCCACTTTCCAGGTGCTGCACCTTTATATTAAAAATATTTTTTTTTCAATAGGAGCTGCCCCTAGCTTCTATAGAAAACTATGGCAGAAATATGCCTCTCTGAGCAGTTGAACTTCCCTTCTGCACATCTAAAGCTCATCTGCATCTACATTTATAGAGAAAACCAGGTCAGAAGGAGCCCATTGAGCTGCGTGTCAGACCTGAGTAACTGGGTATAGTGGAAGGTGTTCCTGACCATGGCAGGGAGATTGGTGCAAGGTGATCTTTCAGGTCCCTTCTGACCCAATCCATTCTGTGATTTTATGGTCTGAAGGAGGGACTGCCAGGATTATCAGGGTGGGCTGGGCAGCACCAGCAAGCTCCTGGATTTCCAGAGTGCCTGTGAGCATCCAGAAAAATCCTTTCTGAACATATATGTGCAGATAACTGCTTAGTGTGCTCAGATGTGCAAATACACCTGGCACCACAGTGTGGGCATCTCTGTACTTGGGGGCCAGCACATAGCAGAGAGGACAAACATCCCTGCCCCAAATCACAGCTCCTCACAGCCTGTCACTTCTGCTGCACTGGGCTGGGACCCTCCCTAAAATTTCAGTGTGCTGCTTGTAGGCAGGATTTGAGCTGCTGGCTCCAGCTGGTTTGCTGGACAGAGAAATGCCCACACTGGCTGTAATTTCTGCCTTAGCTTTTCTCACCCAAAGGGACATTTGGGAACAAACTGCTCTCAAACTGTGTCTTTTCAGCTCCCAGTGCCTGGCTCTGCCCCTCGTGCCTGTCCTTCATTTCAGTGAATGCACTCAATCCCTCACCAGGCTCTTGGGAGGATTGAGAATTAAATGATGCAAAAATCCCTGCCAGCTGCCCGCGCGGGGCTCTCAGATGAGTCTCACCGGCTCAGTGCAGGCGGGTGCACAAGAAACGAGGTCAATGCCACAGGGGAGGCAGGAACTGTTGCCCCTGGCTCCAAGCACCATGGCTGTCCCCACCCCAGGTGCACCTGCCACGATGCAGATCCATGGCAATGTGCTGGAGAGGCATAATGGGATTTGGGGGCTGATTAAAGCCCTTGAACCCATGGGCTTTGCATTGCACTGTTGAGGATGCTGCAATCATGCTGGCAGTGACAGCAATGTTTGGGAAATATTTTGGAGCTCTCTGAAGAAATTTCCAGCCTGGATGACCAACCTCCATATCTTTTGCACTTAGATCTGGAAAAGTAAAAAACTGCAAATAAAAAGCTTCTCTAGCAGAGCTGGTTTGATTTTAGTTCAGAGAAAAAAAATTACACCCCATATGTGATGTAGCACTGAATAAAAAATTAGATTCACAGAATAATATGAGTTGGGACCCACAAGGACCTATAAGGATCAAGTCCAGCTCTTGGTCCTGCACAGGACATCCCTAAGAGTTACACTGCATGCCTGGCAGCATTGTCCAAACGCTTCTTGAAATCAGAGAGGCCTGGTGCTGTGACTGCTTCCCTGAGGAGACTGTTCCAGTGCCTAATCACCCTGTGTGTGAAGAACCTTTTCCTAATATCCAACCTAACCCCCTCCTAACACAACTTAAGGCCATTCCTTTGGGTCCTGTCACTGAGTCACAATGGTCATGATGGGTCACGATAATGATCACTCAAGCGACAGGTCATGTCACCTTATGCCACTGAGTCTTTTGTTCACCATCCTCAGGCTGTGGAGGCCAAAAAGCACGTACAGCATAATTCTCATCAGCAAAGCTTTCCAGTGTGAATGCCCAAGTGCCAAGGGATCACAGCTCTTTTGTTCCAGGTACAGGTGGCTGCACTGCAGTGGGAGGCACTTGGCTACTTTTGGGGTACCCCGCCCCAGGCTGTGCTCTCTGCATGCTCCACAGGGACAAGCTGTTTCCCAGAGCTGGCTTCTTGCCCCAACAACTCTTTTTCATCTCTGCTCGCTGAAGCTGGAATAAAAACACAGAGAAGCAGAGGGGTGCATGTAGCTCTCAGAAAACTGTTGCTCGGTGGCCTTGCATCCACTTTAATGCTGAATGGGTGAGAGAAGGAAAGAGGATAATGCTCATGAATTAAAGTTACAGCCCTTTCCTCCTCCACTACTAATCCCTATTCAGATTTAATCAGACAAAGAGTCCTTCTGGTCTGAGCTATTGCAGCAACAGCCCACTCCAGAGGGGCTGTGCCTCAGCAGCTGTTGTGCCAGCTCACAATGAAAGGACAAATATGGCTTTGAGAGGTGGTGATCCAAAATACAGCAGCAGGTAGAGACAATACCAAGGGGCATTGAGAAAAATGTCAGCCAGTGCCACGCTGATCTGTGCCTGATAGCTTAGCAAACCAGTCAGGTTACATTTGCAAAAGGAGTCTGGAGGGATGATGGAAACCTGAAAGATGACAGGCAGGCAGTGGAGAACTAGGAGTTCTGGATGAAAACCACAGGAGGTTCATGTGGTTTCTCTTTAAGACCGTGTCAGCCAGATGGGTCTAACATTTAGCAGGGAAAAGATCCTGTGCCACAGAGCTCAGAATAGCTCAGATGGGAATTTTGTACAGACTCATTTGTGTGAGGGAAGGGGGAAGAGTAGTGGTGTTCTGCAGGAAGGCTCCACAAGACCTTGGTCAGGAGGACATGGTTTGAAGTTGACTTATTGGTTATGGCCTGAAAGAATGGCAGGATAATAATTCTGTACTCCACCATGGAAGGACTTCATGAATATGAAGAGCTCTGTTCTAGCAGAGTTGAACTCGAGGCCACAGGATGCATCTGCGAGGAGAAAATTGTAGGACATCAAGGTTTGTTTTGGACAAAGAAATCTTCGTCTGGGTCAAAAAGAAATCTGTGAGCATGATGCTGTATGAGGTGGTGCCAATATACAGAGGTAAAGCATTAGATTCATGTCATCTAACATTTTCCTTCCTCTGAGATAAGGTCCCTGGCTTCCCTAATGGTCAGTGGAGAAGTATTTTCAGGGCATCTAACCTAGTTTGAATATTCTCTTCAGGGTGAAGAGAACTGTTAACAAAAAGTATTTGCATGGATTATAAAGAGGGATGCAATGGGAAGAACTCAGAGACAGACATTCAGACTGCAGACACCTTCATTTACAAAGCTAAATCCTGACCAGAGGGAATCTCACAGAAGCCTAGGGGCATCCCTGCTCCAGAGGACACTCTAAGTGAATGAGCAGTGAGGACACAAAACACTGAGTCTGATGGAAAACAGGGTCTCCAGGAGAAAAGTATGGTCAATGACCCAGAGGTGACAAATCAGAGAGGACAAAGCATCTACTCATCCTGTAACATTGCAGCAGGACAAAGACGGGGCTAGAAAATGTTCTCAGGACCTTTGTCATGGAACAGAGCAGTTCATAAAATCACAGAATCGCAGAATATGCTGAGTTAGAAGGGACCCACAAGGATCATTTAGGCCAACACTTAGCCCTGCACAGGACACCTCAAGAGTCATACCATACACCTGAGAGCATCATCCAAAATTGTACAGGTTTGCACAAACTCAGCATCAGGGTAAAGCCAGCTCTCCTGCTTTTGCTTCGTGGCCAAGGCATTGGCATACCCCACACCTGCCAAACAGCAAAAGCTACCTGAGAAGCACTCAAAAATGTATAAATTATGAGGCTGAGAGCATCCAAAGCTGATGGCTTTGGAATAAGGTGCAAGGACAAGTTTTGAGAAACCCCTGTGTGCAAAGGTTTCCTTTGTCCTTTGTCTTGGTTTGATTCTGTGAGAGAGCTGCCAGCTCCCAGCTGTGCTGCTTGTTTGGCTTTTGGCCAAGACTCCGGAGCGCATCACAGCCCCCCTTTCCTTGCAGTTGGGAGGGGCTCCTTCTTTGGCTGATGGCCCAACACACACCTAAAGCACCAGAAAAGCTCCACCCTTCCTTACAGAAAGATGGGACATGGTACAGATGCCAGCTCCCCAGTCCTTACATTCAGACGTAATTAGTACTAAAACTTAGTGCCTATGGGGTTGGCTTCAGAGCATCCTGCAGTTATATGCTTTGGTCTGTGAAAACTCACACTGCCAGCATGGAATTGGTGAGGCCATAGGGAGAAACTTTCATTAAATGACACCAGAACTGGGCAGTTTTCTGGTAAATCCTCAAATTACAAGCAACCCCTAAGGAAAAAAATAAGGTTCAACCTACAAGGCTCCTGCATACCTCCAGCCACTCAAACCTCCAGATCCTGCAGGGAAACATGCCCTTTATTGCTGCTTGGTGTTGTCTTAACAGATCTTTGCACAAAAAAACTTGGGCTGCTCGGTGTTTGATGAGAGACTTCTAGAGAAACTTGTCTGCCTAATGGAAAGGTCTATTTAGATAGGGATGCTTTTTTTTCTATATCTGTGTTGTCTCTGTAGGGTATCCTAGTGCCAGAATATCCATGGTTTTTTTGCAGTCAGGCTTGTGATGGATGCTGCCTGCTGCCATCAGCCTGAGGAACTGGGTTTTTCCCTATGGATGTGTCAGCCAAGGTCTGGCTTTAAGGAGCTTCTAGATGCAGCACCAGTGTGATCATATGGGAACAGGAGGTGATAGCTAGCTGGATGAGAGCAGCAGACTAGAGGGGAACTGCTGGGTATGGGAAGAGGCATACAAGGGATAAAAATCCTATGATAGAAGCAAAAATTGCTTTACCTGATATCGTTGTGATAAATTAACATTTTTGTATGACACAAATATTCCATGGTAGATAAATGGCTGACAATTAAGGATAAAAAGGCAGGGAAAAATGATGGTACCTGACTAAAGTTTCCTGTATTTTGCATGCTGATTTTTCTTAGATTAGTGTGGTTGCAAGTAACCATTTTCCAAGCAAAATTTTCTGTGTTAATGCATGTAGCTCTGAACATGAACGCAAACAGCATCTGGAAGCAAACTACTTCTAACAAGTGCCATTAAGAGTTTCAATCTGGAAACCACAAAATGATCCTTGTACACGTAAATGACTCTGCCAATCTGTTTCTTTCCAACCCCCTAAGCATAACAATGACATTATGTTTCTTTTCCTGGTTGGGGGTCTTGCTGCCTACCTCGGCTTTATGAGCAGGCTTGAATCAGCATCTCCCCAATGGAGAGATGGCAGGAGAACTCCCACTACCACAGGCAGTACCCAGGCAACACCCAGTACATACAGGCAATACTATTCTAAAGGAAAGCTGTGTAAAGTGAAGCCATTCCCAGAACCACAGAATCCAGACAACCCAGCAGGAACACCTTCCACCCCACCAGGTTGCTCAGCGCTCCCTCTAACCTGGCCTTGAACACTTTCAGGGGTGGGGCATCCATAATTTTTCTGGGCAATCTGTGCCAGGGCCTCACCACCCTCACAGTAAAGAATTTCTTTCTAATATCTAATCTAAACCCACCCTCTTTCAATTTTAAATTTGTCCTTGTAAAAAATACCTCTCCATTGTTCTTGTCTGCTCCCTTAAGGTACTTGAAAGCCTCAATAAGGTCACCCCTAAGCCTTTTCTTTCCCAGGCTGAACAATTACAGCTCTCTCAGCTTTTCCTTACAGCAGAGATCCTCCATCCCTCTGATCATCTTTGTGTCCCTCCTCTGGGCTCGCTCCAGCAGGTCCCTGTCCCTCCTGTGCTGGACCCCAGCTCTGGAAGCAGTGCTCCAGGTGGGTCTCAGCAGAGCAGAGCAGAGGGGCAGAATCCCCTCCCTGCCCTGCTGCCCACGGGGCTCTGGATGCAGCCCAGGACACGTTTGGCTCTCTGGGCTGTGAGTGCCATGGCTGGGGCATGTCCAGCCTCTCACCCACAGCATCCCCAAGTCCTTCTGGGCAGGGCTGCTCTTTGTTTATTCCACAGTTCTGTGCTGATTCCCCAAGCTCTGGCAGCATTTAGTCTCCCCCTGGCAATGGAAATAGCCTTCATAATGACTAGAAATCCTAAAACCATCAAATAATTTAGAGACAGGCTCCCTAGGGAAGAATAATGGCATATGCAAACGGTTACCTAATCACAGTCTAATTACCCAACTGGAATTTGGCCAGGATGCTGAGACTAAGAGCAGTACCCTAAGGAAAGGGTTTTAGGGTCTCTGGTGAGTGCACACACTTGGGATCTTGGCTCTGTACGCTTAGCAGAAATTGCAGAGGGGCAAAGAGCATGTCTGGTTCTGCCAAAAACCACTCTGGGCTAAGCAAATTATATTGCAGGCAGGTTACTTCTTCACAGCTACATACCTCTAGAAATTAGATAGCTACCTCTGCCTTCCAGCAGCTCTTAGACACCCCAACAATTAACTGGCAGAGGCAGCTTTTGGTTCAGATGGTGGACCCCTGGCTTAACCCTCTGCTGGGTATGATCCCTGTCATGATCCCATCAAATTATACTGATGGAAGTCACTACAGACTGTGTGGCTTCAAGTGCCCAGATTTGAGAAACTTCACAGATGGCTGGAGAGAATGGCATCTCAGCAGACTGGGAAAATTAGTTTTCCATAGGTTTCCCATAGGAAGCTAGACCTGAGCAGCTCTCCAATTCCTCCTACACCACTCTGCTTTCCACTGCAGCATCTACCCTTATCTCAATGGCATTACTGTGTTCCTGCCTTTTCCTCCAGGATTGTTTTACTTTTATGTGTGTCCCTTTTCTCAGTGAGAATCTTGCACAAGGCAAGGCCTGGCAAACTCAAGCCAGTTAAAAGGCATTTCTTGCATCCATACTCTGTATGTAGGCTCTGAGAGAAGCTTCAGCTGAGACCTTCTCAGGCAGACGGGAAGAGATGAAGAAGAAGAGAAGCAGGGAGGGAAATGACAGTCCTGGAATCAAGCAGGTGCTTTTCAGAGTGGAGATGGGGGTTGAGGGTGTCAGTGGCCCCTGCTCCTTCCCTTTGAGTGGGTTCAGATTAGGACAAGTCTCCCAGGTTTGCTGAGGGATGGCTGTGGAGTCATGGTGCACTGCAGAGGCATTGCAGCAGGGCTCAGGGCTACCCCATCACCCCACAGTTATAATCCAGTGACCAGGGACTGCTCACCCTTCAGCTTTCACGGCTTCCTGACAGGGCAAACCATGACCATGGCAGGATCCTTGCAGACCCCTTATCACAGTGCCAATGTTTAAACACCCTATCTGTCCTGGGCTGTTTTCCTCCAACCTTTGCTAATTTTCCTAAGCAACTTTATGTAACCAGCTGGGTTGGATTTCCATGAGTGTAGAGCAAAGGCTTATTGACTTTGTTTGTTGTTTTAGGATAGAAAAGAAAGTTGGAAGAGCAGTATTTTCCTTTATTTTTTCCCCTCAGCTCTCAGAAGAGGCTCAAAGAATTAATGGATGATATCTGTTCCTATTGCAACATAATGTGATAATATCCAACCCAAGAAACACAAGAAATTTGGGATTGTTAGCTACAGTTTTGAATTTTGCTTTCGTATTTGCATTTTATCAACTCACTTCATTCAAAGATGCCAAATAGTCCCCAGATTATATCCACCATGTTCATGGTGTCTACAAAGGGAACATTTCAAGAGGATCCTGTATTTCAGTTATTCTTTTAACCTCACCCTCTCAGAGCTGCCATCAGAGATAGAAGGTGCAGTTCAGAAGCACGGTAATAAAGAGTTATGGTCCATAAAACAACTTTCAGGCTGTAATGCTGCGTGTTTTGTGACTTATCTTTACCTGCAGTTTGCTCTGTTATTAAGGTAACCACGCCCCACAGCTGCCAGGCACACTGTGTTGTGGACAGAAGTATGTAAAATCTGAAGAGTCCTTAATTTTTATTTTTTGTTGTTTAAAAAAGGAGTTTTGAAGGAGTAATGGGAAAAAAATTACAACATAGACAGTGAGATATTTCTTAATTACTTGTTATTGCTTGTCTTAACACTGCAGCAATCAACAGCACAGACATTGCACGGGCATTTAATTAAATTGATAAGCTTCTCTTATCTTTGCATTTAAAATTATTTTGGAAAGGATTTTTATAAATCTTTTGGAAATAGGGACAAAAAGGGGAGTGAAAATGTGAAGTAGAGAGACTCCTGGTGAGCCGGGAAGAACAGAACTGCAAAATGGTTGCTTTCTACACACCCCTTTGAGGCTGGTGGCAAGAAGTGTCCCAACAGGGCTTTTATTCCAATATTGCAGATCCAGAAACTTGGAGGAGGGAGGGCCTGCCTGCCTTCCCCTTTTTCTTCAGGTAGCAGGAAGGCATAGTACACATGCCTTGAACTTCTTGAACTCCAGCACTACGGAGAAATTTAACTGGAAGGTTAAATAGCCTGTTTGCAAAAGGAAGTGTCAGTCACTTGGCCTCTTCCAGAGGTCTGGTGGCACTCCTGAGCTGTGTGAGGTTGGCCTTTTCCTGCTATGTACTTTATTCGTCCAGAAAGTAATTTTACAAGAGCACTATAAAAATTCTCTGACAAAAAACATGTTATCCACAGATATAGTTAAATACCCTCCCATATCTTTTATGGGTCTTACCAAAGTATTTTTTGTTTTAATGTAGAAACCTCTCTTCTGCCCTTGCTGCTCTCAGGTAGCAGGTACACTATGAAAAAAGTCATGCCAGAGAGGAGAATCTATGTCAGCTGCCCCACAGCAAAGTGAAAGATATCCAGTATTCTTGAGGGGTAACTTTTATGCCTGTGATTCTCTTTCCAAGAGGTTGACTGACTCAGTGGCTTTTGACTGTGGTGTTGGGATAGTGATGCCAGTCAAGCAGGCAGAAGAACCCTTTGTGATCTCAGGGTGCTTCTTCCTCAGAGCCGAGTGCTTCTGTTTGCCAACAATTTCAACTTTGACAAATAGCTCTGCTTTTATGTCTGACAAATATTCATCTTCAAAGAATACAAACTACAAAAGCAAGAGAAAAGTTACTCCCCTAGGCTCCTCTACTGAAGAATAACCTTCTGCACTGCTCAAATATCTGCTAATGTGAACAGAACAATAACTGAAGACACAGCTGTAAGGCAGGAAACAGGCCTAAGTGCGGTAAGGGGGTTTTGCAACTTGCTGTGTTACAAGTGGCTCCTATTGGAAAGGGAAAATATCTGATTTACTTAAAATAAAATATGTATTTACGCCCTTTTGAGAGGGAAGCCATGGCTCAATTTAGACATTAATCCAGTCAAAGAGGAATATGGAACAGCAGAACGGGTGTCGCCTGTTCCTGTAGAATCAGAAAGTGCCCATCTCACAGGACTCCATAGATCTGTATAGTTGATCTCTGGCACCAAGACCAGGCAATACTGGTTTTATCCTGATGTGACCAGTTGTGCACAATACATGCTTATACCTGAGAAGTGCTAATTCAAACTGAAAAGGTGCAAAACAAATAATAGTCAGAAACAGGGATGTCTAGAGTTCTTGGAAAAAAAAAAGCCTTTTTAAAATATAAAAAAGCAAAATTAGAATATGGAGTTGCTATATCATGTCTAAATATTAGAAAGATGGAAACACTATTTTAAGTGGAAGGTGAAGCTGGCAGAATGAACAATGTAAGTATGTTGGGCTGCTGGAATAGTCCCTGTAAAGTGTCACAGCAAATACCCAAACTATTTGTAAAGGACACAGAGCTGGGGAAAAGGGGCAGTGTGACTGTAGGAACAGGGACTCTGATCCCAGGGTCTTCTCAGTCCTGTGTCCCATATCAATATCAGACTGCCTGACAGCAAGGTATTGTTGAGGAGGGGTAGTTAAGCTAAATGCAACCAAGAATAAATGCTGCTTGAAGTACAGTATTTCTGCTGATCAGAATGATTCTTTCAGCCTAAGGCAGAGGCTTTCAGGGCACCTGGGCATCTTTCAGCTTGTGAATATGCTAGGACAGAAATAGTGTGTCCATCAGGATCAGGGAAGTGATTGTGCCTCTGTATTTGGCACTGGGGAAACCACACCTTCTGTCCTGTGTCCAGTTCTGGGCCCCTCAATTCAGGAGGAACATTGAGGTGCTAGAGTGAGTCCAGCTGGAGCTAGGAAAGGGTCTGGAATCTGAGGAGGAGTGGATGAGGGAGCTGGGGTTGTTTAGCCTAGAGAAAAGGAGGTTCAGGGTGACCTTATCTCTCTGATAAGAGCAATATTGCTGTGATAGTGACCTGAAAGGACAGTGTAGCCAGGTGGGGGGCAGTGTCTTCTCCCTACAACCAGGGACAGGATGAGAGGCTGTAGTCTCAAACTCTTCAAGGAGAGGTTTAGGTTGGACATTTGGAGGAATTTCTTCACAGAAAAGTAGATTAAACACTGGAATGGGCTCCCCAGGGAGAGGGTGGAGTAACCATCCTTGGAGGTGTTTAAGGAAAAACAGGAAAGACGGACATAGACCTTTGTGCCATGGTCTGGTTGGCACGGTGATGTTAGGTGATAGGCTGGACTTGATGATTTCAGAGGTCTTTTCCAACCTAATTGACTTAATGATTCTGTGATTCTGTGATACTTACTTTTGGGGAAACAGCAAAAGTGGCACTGTGCATGCTGGCTAGGTGAGGGATCACCGGCAGACAGCACCAGTCCTAGCATGCTTGGTTAGATGCCAGGGAATTATCCCTTTCGGGGCCTCTACTTCACACAGACCCTGTGTTGCTGGTTTTGCTGCTCGCTGCTTGGACAAAGACCCATACTACATATGTGTAGCTCTGGGTGTAATCTGCAGTATAATCCCACTGTGTTGCTCAAGGACAAACTGCCTCAACATGAACAAGAAATGCCATATTTGGGATGGTTGGGATAATGGTATGAGAAATGGATTCATTTCTATCAATTCTACCATGAGCAGTTGAAAGACTTTTCTGCAGAGCAGCTGTAATTGAAAGATCAGTTCCCATGGAAGCTGCTCTCATGTATAGGGTTTTTTCCCTGAGATAAAAGGGACCCTCTTGCCTCTCCAGCCTTTGGAACACACTTTTGTAATCTAAAAGCTGGCAGATCTCTTTGTGCAATTTAAATGGTTATGCAGTGACAGTGTCCGTGCATCTCATCATCCCTAATGTATTTATAATCAGACACCCTTTGATACCTCTGTCCTTAAAGAATTATCACCACCCCCATTTTGTGGGCAGAGAATTAAAGCACAAAAACTGAAGCCTATCCAAGTGGTCATACTAAATGAAAAGCTAAAATGGCTGCAGAGAGTTCCTGAGCATGCCAAAAGGAAAGGCTCAGTACAGGGCCTTCAGTGGCACAGTGGTGGGTTGGACAGGACAGTTGGAGGGGCTCCGCATTAAGAGGCAATTAAAATTAAGCCACTGATAAATGCCTCAAATTGCCAGACCACTGTCACTTCCAGATGTCATCAATCTTTAGGAAAGGACAAGACTGGGACACTGGAAAGAGGATGTTCCAAGCTGCAGCCCAAAGTTTGGCTGCTTGTTTGGTGGGGGCTGCTGCCCTGTCCACCTTGCTATCCTACAGGGGCAGAAATCCTATCCATTCCCCAACCTTTAAATTATTTTGAATATTTTTGAGTGTTCAAAGCAATGTTACAGTTCGTGTATAATTGAGAGGATGGCAGGCTGCTTCCCTGTACGTTTCAGTGCATGTCTTTGGTGTTTTTTAGCTAGTACCATTTCAAGATGGTATTCAAATGTGTCCTGTATACACATAAAACACCTCACAGGGGTTGTGAAAGAAAACATGTTGTCACCTAGTGGTTGTGCAAATATTACACTTTATTAATAAAGAAATTTATCAGAAACACCAGTGGATGTTATTTCAGTAGCCTGTTATTTTACATCCAAATAAATCTGAGGGCTGCCTCCCAGTATCAGAATATCAATCAACTGCTTAGTCTATACTCAGCACTGAATTTCTGCCAAATGCCATAGGGTAAATTAAAAGCTTTTTTCCTTATCTTTAGAGCTTAGCCCCAAAAACCAGGTCTGAGATGATTTTTTTTGTCAGTTGCATAACAGTAAAAATGATTTAACAGATCTAAACCTTTTCATTTAAAATAAAGCCCATGTGGATTTGCTACACACTAACTTTCAGCTTGACCCATTCTCTAGCAATAAATAAATAAAAAACTCAAAAAATGCAGAACAAGAGAAGAAGCAAACACAGTTTATGTAGACTGCAAATATAATTATAGTATTTCTCTCTGAACTGGGAAACTACACCAAATAGGCAGGTATAAAACAGCTGGCAAGCTGCAGTGACTGGAGTATCAGCCGTTTATTACTTTCCTATTCAACAGCAGGTGAACTGAGACCAGTGGCTGGGGTCTGTGTAGCCAGAGAAAATTAACTCTTACTCTGCAGGGAGTAAAAATATCAACAACTTTTGTTGTTCAGGAAGGCACATAATCTCATAAAGTATGGAAGTTACTGCAGTGTGCTCGCTGCACCATGTTTTTACCCCTTAATTCAGCAGAACTCTCCAATAAAAAAAGTATGCTGCTGATGGAGAGTGCTGCCTGTGCTGCCAAAACACACTGTCAGCTGCACAATTTAGACCTGGTTTGCTGCAACAGGTTTTAGGGCTTTGCTTCTAGTTAAGCATTTGTGAACCTGGCATTTTTGTGTTTATGACAACAATGTCCAGAGGAAGAACTAGAAACAGTAACAGAACAAGATCCATTGGGGAGTGTCACTTCAGCTGGGAAAACATAAGGAAGTTGATTTCAAAGAGCAAGTATAATTTAGAAGAAGGTAACTCTACCTTTCGGAAGTTCTGCAACAATGATTTCATCCTTCTTCCAGCCTATCTGAGATGGAAAGGAGGGATGGACAGACACACAAGTACAAATTATTTCATTTAATTAGAAAAAGTCTGGTTATACATTTGTGTCTAATTAGATCTCAGAACTGCAGGGAAATCATAACATCTGTGATAATCCCAGCATTCACTGTTACTGTTGGTGGTTAAGAGATTCACCCTAGCGACAAGACACTTACTTAATTGCCACACTTGCTAATAACACATTACTACTTTTTTAAAATGCATATGACCTCATCTGCCCTTGATGAGATAATTTCCCTATTCTGGTAGCATTTACAAGCTGTGGGCATGATAGGGACTTGCTGTACCAGGTGCTGTGTGACGCAGTCTGTAACAATTATGGCATCAAATGTTTTAATTTTTAAATTAGGACAGGCAGCGCAATGGGGCCCAGTAAAGGGAGGATGGCAGTCATGATGAGATTGTGTGGTTGTGGCAGAAATTATTTTATCCACAGTTCAAAGGATCTTATTTGCAATAAGGTTACAAAGAAGACAGGAAGTGAAAGGCATCAGGACATCTCAGGGACCCCTCAGCACACCTTTTACTGATTAAAGCTCTGAGGCTCTAAAGAATTGCAAAGCAATAGAGACCTGAAAAGGCCAGGGATATGGCACTCTACCCTGAGACACATGGGAGATAAATAATAATGGACTTTACAGAGTGAAACACTAACTTCCCTTCACGTTAACTGGGAAGCCAGTGGGGTGCCCAAGCTCACAGGCTTGGATGATGTACTGCCAAAATGTAGTCCGGTATGCTGGAGCTCTTACAGTCTGCTGCGGTTGCTACACGTGATGAACACACAGAGGAGCAAAGAAGAGCTTTTGATGAGTCTTGCAGCATTTCAGCAGCACTGAACCACTTCACGGGCAAGAAGAGGAGATTTCCTCCCTGGTTGTCTCAGTGCTGGCACTTGGAGCTCCTTGCACTGACAGTTCCCATTCACACTACTAAGTGGAAGTGTTCCCAGTCACTTGAGTCTGCCTTTGGTAACACCCTTAGCACACAGTCTGGTTGATTGTTTGCAGGAATATCATGGTTTATCCTTACAAGTGGTTCCTCTTGGTGTCTCAGAGATATGTATGTTTTTGACGCATTCCCTTCACTGATGCACTTCTGGGCAGCAAACATAAAGACAGAAAAATCTGCTGTGCATAAACTAAATTCCCATTATCTAGGTGTGAACTTTGAGAAGGTTGATTGGTCTTTGAAACACCCAGCTAGGAGTCTTGTCTTTCACATTCTGCAGATGTTGGAGTTGTTCTAAATATTAATGGAATAGCAATCACATTGTATGACATTTTGCTGTTGAGCCTCAATTTCAGAAATTATTTGCTGGATCTTCTGTTTGGAACTAGAAACACATTCTGAAGTGTTATGGCTATTTATAGTTTGGGATGAAGCAGCACTAAAAGCATTAGAAGCAATCAGAGAAAACTGCTAGAACTGAGCTCAAGGGAAACCACCTCAGGAGGTTCTTTTTGCAACAGGCAGCTGACCTGTGAGTTGCTCAATCAGAAGATGAGGACACAAACTTTGGAGGGGTCTGAGATAGACTAGATCTAAGCAGAGAGAAGGATAAGTATTACCAACCACACAAATACATCAGGTTCTGGAAATCCTCAGAGCTGGCTGGCCACTGGAAGTAGCTGGAAGGGTACTGAGAGAGAGCTTTAGGACACAATCATCATATCAGCTTGTCCTGCTTTCCCCTGGGTCTTGGCTTATGGCTTTTTCCACATGGGGGACACAGCTGTTGCTCTGCAACAGTCGAGATTCTTCATCAGCTGAGCTCCTCCATCAGCAGTGGAGATGGGGAAGCCACATGAAGAGCGGCTGAGGTCCCTTGGTTTGTTTATCCTGGAGGAGATGGACGGGAGACCTAACAGCAGTTTAGGTCTTCCTTAGGAGGGGAAACAGAGGGGCAGGCACTGATCTCCCAGGTGACCAGTGACAGGAACAGAGGGAATGACCTGAAGCTGTGTCAGGGGAGGTTTCGAATGGATTTTGGGATAAAGTTCTTACCCAGAGGGTGGATGGGCACTAGAACAGGCTCCACAGGGATGTGGTCATAGCACCAAGTCTGACACAGCTCAAGAGGCATTTGAACAATGCTCTCAGTCAGGCATATGGTGGGATTTTTGGGTTGATCTGTGCAGGGCCAAGAGCTGGACTCGATAATCCCTAAGGGTCCCTCTGAACTCAACACATTCCGTACTTCTTACGCTAGCACACCACAACGTGTCCGAGCACAGGACAGGTGTGAAACCCTCCAGCGAAGACACATCCAGCATTCCTCCTCCACCGAGCTCCCTCACCTCTCGGGAGCGAAACAAAAGCCTGGAAAGAAGAGAAGCGAAGCAGCAGAACCCCTGGGCCGAGCTCACCCCGCCTGCCCGGCCGCGGGCTCCCCTGACGCGGCCGTCGTCACTCGGCCCTGCCCCGGCGGGACGGCCCCGCCCCGGCTGAGGCGCCGCCGCCGCCCGGTGTCCGCGGGGCGGCATGAGGAGAGCCGGGGGCGGCTGCCGGGGCCGCCATGTCGCTGCTCTGCGTGCGAGGTGAGCCGGGCGGCGGCGGCGGAGCGGGGGGGACACGCCTGGGCAGGGTTTGGCTTTGTCCTGGGTGAAGTGGGTTTCGGTCTCTCTGAAGCGAGGACGGGCGTGCCGGTGCCTCCCGGCGGAGCCTCGGGCGGCCGCGGCCCGAGCCGCCACCTGCCCCCCTGGGCGGGAGGTGCCGCATGGCGAAGGAGCAGGTGCGGGTCCGGGAGGAGGTCCGGAGCCCAGGGAGCCGTGAGGAGTCGTGGCTGACTTTCGGGAGTTGGCTCGGACACGAGTTGAATCGCCCAGTGAGCGGCGCGGGCAGGAAGCAGGCTGCTGTCACTCCGTACGCTCGCCTTAGAGCGTGCATTGTTATTTCACATACATTCCTAATTACCTCCTCATCCTGCTATTGAGCCTCGTCCCCTCGCTGAACGGGTTGCGGGAAGCCGGCACTTTCTCTGAGCGGCGGAGATTATAGTGATGTCTCCGGTTTCCCATTTCTTGTTGCCTTGTGCTAAAAAATAATGATAAAGAAATCCCTGGGGGAAACCATCTGCCAGGGCTCACGCTACTGGGACGTGTCTCCCTGCACTGAACGCCGTGGTCACCGGGCGTCCCCGAGCGCAGCCGTGCCCTGCGGCTTAAAAGTGTAGTTTTAATGTTCTCAGCTCCTTTGCCAGGAATGATAAAATAACTGGCGCTGCTGGCAGTTCAGCTCTTCTTTCACACACACGGGTTTATTGATAACAGCTCCTTATCCAGCTGTTCGTGCCCCTTTTGAGTCAAAGTCCTTGTGTCGGTGATGGTGTTAAGATACCAAGCAGAGCATCTTGAGATGCATTGTTTTTGGGGAGAGCGCCGTTTTTGGGGACTATTTCTGAATTAAGTTTCAGCCCTTTTATTAAACGCATGTTGTGTTTAAGGGCTTAGGAGAGGTGCAAAAGTGCAGAATTTACCTTAAATATGCTTTTTGTACGCTTCTGTGTAAAACTGTGAAGCCCAGATTTGTGTAACCTATTTTGAAGGTTTTTCCAAAATTTCTTCCTTGAAACCGAGTCTAATTATCCAAAGGACGCTTATATGTGTTACAGGTGTTTTTTTTTTTTTGTCTTACTGGTGGTTCATGCTCAGGATATTTTCAGTGTGTCCTTTAAAGAAACGTGCATTTGATACCACTTGAAGCTGATTGTCCTAAAAATGTTTTTTAAGGTGACACACACTTTACACACTGTTCACGAGGAACAGTGAAATAATGTGAACTGAATGATTGAGTTGCTGAAAGTGTCTTCTCTTTTCAAGGTGTTTATTCTTGATCTGTAGCGTTTTTGGGACAAAAGCATTTTGGGAGCCTGGAATGATGTGCTCTGGTGTTTGATTTATTCTTTTGTTGTGTGAAGAGCTGAAGAAGAAACTTGGGGTGGTTGGTGACTGTGTGTGAAGAGTTACTGTGAAAAATATATCTTCAATTTCCATCTGCTGTGTGAATACAGTAGAAGACACCAACATTCATTTAAATAGATGATACTGAGCAACTTTATTATAAGATTGCAGAATGTAGTCAATTTACTAAACGTCAAGAAACATGTTTTCTGAAATAGGCATGACTGAAAGGATGAGTTGATGAGACCTCACAAGTAGTAGCCATCTAAACATGACATGGAAGTATGCTGAGGTAGAGCAGTCTGAAAAACAAAACGGATACCAGAAGCTGAGATAAAAAAACCAGGGCAAGGAGGAGACGGCTTTATTGATTGTCACTTTTTTTAAAAAAACCCCAACAAATAGTACTTTTCTTGATTCTTTTGCCTTTTCGCTGAAGTGAACTAAACTTGTTGAGACAGCAGTGAGCTGTTAAATAAGAAAGATGAAAAAACTGGGGTTTTTTCCTATTCAAAATGGTACACATATAAGACTACATAGTAGCATGGGGCTGGATGTTGTAGAGCTGAGACTAACAAAGAAAGACAACAAAAGCCCCCATGGAATGAATGTAGGTGACTGGGGCAATGTTAATAGCATCTAGATTGTAGCTTTACGTATAAAGGAAAATGTGGAAAAAGCCCTAAGTGTCAGCGTCACAAGAAGCCTGGCAGTCAGAAAGATAGTGTTTTAATTTATTGATTTATTTTCCACCCTCCTTGAATTACGCACATTAATAGTATTTTAATGAATTGCTAATCTAAAACAGTACTCAGTGTTTGTGACCAAACATGTCTGAGTGCTGCCTTTGTTTCTGAAAGACCAGCTACCATACATGGCTTCTTGATGTCATGTTGAGTGCTGCGTTTCTTTTACCTTCTTGGACAACAAATAATTTTTCATATGTGTGGTTTTTTTAATTCACCCCCTTTGTTTATTTATTTTGATTTGTTGTTTATTTATTTTTGTTATGTGGCATGTTTTGTTAGTTTCTTTGGTGTATTTTGTTTGCTTTGTTTATTTCTTTCCAGAATCATTGAGCTGTATCTACTGTAGAAATAGGAATCTGACAGAAAATCTAAGTTCAGAGGAACTGTGAGTCTGGGCTTGTCTGCAACTGTTCAGGGGGCATGCGAAATAAGCCAGTGGTAATGGGTTGTTGTAGGAGCAAATTAAGAGATTCTTTTGAAGCAGGAAAATATGAATTGAGTGTAAGTGAAGTGATGGAGAAAAGAAATCCTGAATATTACATGATTGAGGCTTTTAGGAGACTTCTTCATGTTTTGATTCTACTGCTTAAGTGCAGGAGAGGTTGCATACACTCCTGTTCAGAGCAGCTGTGTCTGGATTATGTCTGATAATCTTCTCTTGGCATAGTTTGCTTTATTAGTTTGCATTTAGTGTTGTATTTGTGAAAATAGCACATATTAAATAAAACTAATCCCAGGGAAGCAGTCTAATTTTTCACATCAGTCTTGCATTGTTAACTTTCTTGGCTTTCTTGTGTAACTGTTGATTCTGCCTCACATCTCAACAAGGTAAAATTTCTTTTCCTGATCTTTCCTGTCTCCTGACTTGGAAATGGGAATAACTGCTGTCTCAGCACAGCTTGCAGGGGTCATAGCATCCTGCTGAGGCTGGATCACCCGGTCAGTGGCTCTGTTTGTCATTGTCCTGACACATCCTTCTTGCCCTTTCACTTGCTCACTTTTATTGAAACCTACTTTGTCCCCCAGTCCGTGCTGTCTCAGGACTGATGGTTGTCTTCTTGTTTTTCTCTTCTCCATTTCATAGCAGCTTAAGCACTGTCTTCACTGTCACTGTATTGCAAACTGCTTGACCTGCCTGGTCTAGCTGATAATTAATATGCCGAGGATTTTGTCAGTGGGGTTCTGCTGTCATCCCTGTGCCCAGTATCTGCCTTCGTCCCATGAGTGTATAGTGCTTTTGTGTAATGTGCTTTTATCTTGGGGCCTGATCCACAGTAACTGTGTGAGACTTGGCTCAGATTTGGGAGATTTGTGAGTATTTGTGTGAGAGTTGTGTGGGAGAATGACTTGGGTGAGCTCTTGCATGCTGGAATTTCAAGTTGGCTGCTGTGTGAAATGACACTGTCTGGAGGTTAGGAATGATATCTTTTGTGTGCTTAATTTTTATCTTTTGGCTGCTCTGAAGAATTAGAAGACATTTTGACATTTTTGTAAAAACAGTTGGAGTGTTGGAATACCACTCAGGGAGTTTAACTGTTCATCCCAGTATTGCCAGCAAAATTTGGGTTCCAGTAGAATGAACTGAACTGTGCTGACATCCAAGGGAAAGAAGCAAAGAAGGAAGATGGAAATGGATGCTGAGTATAACAGAAATAAAAACATGCTCAGTCTTGCAGTGTACTTAGAAATACCTGTACCTACAAGTGGTCAAGTATCAGGAACTTCTCTTTAAAGGATTTTTCCCCACCTTGAGTAAATGGCCTCAATTTACCTCAGTGTTCTCTGTAAGACTGAATGCAGTGCCTCCAGCTTTCTGTAGTGACAGTGTTCTGAAATAGCTGTAGAATTGAAAAAAATACCCTACCCATCTTTTTGTAGGTCAAAATGATGAAGAAGAGAATTTTACATTAAAAGTAGCAGCAGAAATGCAAGGTTATAACAGTAGGATTAAAATAACATAATGTTTCTTTTAGAATTAGCTGTGTGACTTTTATGAACTGCATTTCTCTAGTTGTCCTTAGTCAGAAAGCTACCAGTGTAGGTAGTGTTGGAACAAAAGAAAGTGCAATAGAAATTAGGCTAATAAGGCTGAGATAGAAGTGTTCTCTACTAAAAGAGCATTTTTGTGTTGAGAGTTAAGTTTGAGGTTTATAAAGCTGTAATTGGTGAGAACTTTTAAGATTTCTAGCTTACTGTGTTGTTCAGTAAAACCTGCAAACCATATTTGGCTTTTGATGCATGGGTGATCATTTGATTTCCTGTTTAAAATCCTCACTATTTAAGGTTTGGGCACTGTTACTGCAAGTTTCAACAGTGTGGAATCTACTTTTTAGGTATTTAGGGGACTATGAACTATTTGAAACCTTCCTGTATTTCTCAGTAGGATGAATGAAAAGTACAGAGATGCTTCCTGAATTTGCATAGTGTCTGCTTCCTTCTGGCTCTCATGGTATTCTCTGGGTTACTCCTTCAGTCTGGTATCTGTCAGGCCCAGCTTATTAAAGTTGTCATTAGCATACTCTTTTAATATTCTGTAAAGGGCTGCATTTAATCTAAATGCTGAAAGAACCTAATTTTAAACGCCAGCAGTCAAAAATCTAGTTGCAGCTTACACAGCAGCATTGAAGTTCCAAGCAAATTAAACTACTTTTTTAAATCTAGGACCTTATTTCAAATACTTGACTTAAATGCATGTGAAATGCATGTATCTGATGGCAAATACTCTTCCTATAAATCTCCTTTGAAATTTCTTCCTGCATATTTATTTTTGTGCCTTGTGATCAAATTTTACTGGGTGTTTTGAAAAATACTTCAATCACTCAGTAAAAGCTGTTCTTGCTGCTCTTCCAAGAGATCTTGAACTGGAGGGATGTGTCTAATAATTCTTTCTCTGTTGCTTTTTCATTCTGATAATTCCCTCTGTGGTCTTGCAAACAAATTCGGAGCTGCTCTAAATGTGTGTAGGGTCTTCACTAACTCTTCCTCTTTCTTACGTTAGAGCTTACTGGTTAATACCTGGCTTTTTGTTGGTGTGGAAGTGTATGTAAGCAGCTTGCTGCTCCTGCTTTTTTTTTGTTTTTTTGCAGGATGATTTCTGAAGTCAGGAGTTTAAAAGGTTTCTCTTTAGTCCTTGAATTTGCTTTTTCTTGCCACCTTTACTTTCAGACTGTACTTCTAAAGTTTATATAGTAGTGAAAATTGCATTTAATATTGTTGTGTTGATCTCATCACTGTTAAATAGAGAACTAAAATATGCTTTACTTGTATTGTCGGTGTGTGCTTGTCTGTGCCTGCTTTAGCCATGCTTGCTGAAGCAATGTTTTGCTCTTATATTGTCACCTGTAAAATTTGGCAGATGCTTTCTGTGATATGGATTCTTATTCCTTAGGTATATCCTGGGCGTTTGGATCAGCTCTCTTGGCATTTAGCAGGATTTCAGATGGATTTTCTTTTCTCTTAGACCCTCCTTATACCTGACCGGGCTGCTATGCATAATTCTGCTTTTATTATTTGCCTTCTGACTGGCTTCTGTGTCCTGCTTGGTTTTGTGTAAATGGAAAATGCCCAGTTCAGAAGGAGTGAAATATGGCAGGGATTTGGAACGGGAAACACCACTGATCATGGCCAGCCTCTCATATGTTGCTGTTTCATTGGATATACACCATATTATGTCATTTTACGCTTTATTGATACACTGTTCTTAGACACCTGTTGTATGTCTCAAAAAATTCCATGTGTGTACAGTTTGGATCAGGCTTTCCAAGGTGGTGCTGAACAGTTGGCATATTTTTTTTTCCCTAGAACTGTAACTCCTTAGACATTAAAGACATTTTTCTGGAGTGCTCAGTGATCTGTAGGTACCTGACTCCTACAGGTGTGCTCTGAGTGTCAACTTGGGTGTCCTACTGTGCTCTTCTCGGAGCCTGTTTCCTAATCTCTCTGGATGCATACTTCAATGACAAGCGAGTTGCAGTTTTCTAGACCTTCTGATTTTTATTACTTGCACATGGAATATTTAACGTCTTCACTTGCCATGGGCTGGACAGTATCTGGTCTCATAGGTGCTTGCTTCTTCCTCAGCATGGGGCAGACGTTTATGGGATGCTTAATACATTTTCACCATTAGTAGTTAAGTCAGCTGATGAGTTGGGAGAGCCATGTCCTTGTTAGTGTTTTGTCTCTATTCAGATTTGTTGTTAAATTTAAGTTGCTTGCTTTTCCCTGCATTTAACTTCTACATCTTGGGCCACATAACCTGTGTCAATACAGTTTATTTCTTGTATTTCACCATGGCCTTATAGGTCTTTGAGATAGAGGGGAATTCAGCTGTCCTTCTTGCCTGAGGAGTTGTGGCTTTTTGCTCCTCTGGAAAACACCTAATAAATGATTCCTAAATCTGATTATTACAGTTTTGGTTTGTATTTATTCTTCTCAGTCAGATCATAGTAATTACTCTCAACTTTATGAAATTAACTCCCTCTGAAATGTCCCTTGTGTATTGCTAGGGATTGTTTTTGTATGGCCCATGTTGTATTTGATTTAATCACAGTCACTGCAGGTAACTATTAAATAATTGTTTTGTAGAGGAAAATTGGAGTGGTGATACAAAACAGTTGTTGTGTTGCTTAACAGTTGTTGAGTTGGAATGCTGTTTGCAAGTTTTGAAATAACTGAAGTAGTGGCAGGCATATGAGCTCTTCAACATTTCTCTGTTTGACTGCCTTTATATGAGTAATGCTGTCTTCTTTGATGAGCAGATTTCAACTAAATACCTTATGAAATACATCATGTACATCTGTATGTCTATTTCAGCTGGGAAGAAAGCTTCAAGTCTAATCCAGATTTAAAAAATAAGTTAAACTGAGAAATCTCTGGTTGATAATTCCATGAAAAGATGCAAATGTACGTAGCTGAGACATCTAACACTTTCACCAGGCTTTCAAAACAGATTTCTTACTGTCCCTTTAAGTTATTTTCCCCATTATGAACTTTGAACAATTACACCTCAAAAACGTTGAGTACCTACAGATCTTAGCAGCTTTTCCCTTCCTGTGTAGCGTGAAGTGCAAGAGACCAAATGTGGTTAGTGGATCAAGTCAGATGATGAGAAGTCCTCAGCTGAGGAATTCTTCTGACTGATGCTGGCTGAACTGACTAAGCACCATATTATGGCCTGGTTTCATGTCCTGCTGGTTGTGGAAAGTGGCAAGGAATCAGAGCACAGTACTAGCAGGTATGCTGCCTCTCTGATAGCTAGATGTGGGCATCCTAAAAATGAAAAGGAATGCTGCCACTAATGGTTGTGACTTAGTTTGTGATCCCTCTGGCATGCTGCTCTTGAATGCCTGTTCATCCTATTGTCAGACGAGTTGGGGTGGGATTTGCTCGGAAAGAAGTGTATGAGAGGTGGGTCCATGCATTGAACCTGGAAGCATGTGCTGAGAGAGCTTCAGTTCATGAAAACCCTGTGCTGAGAGAAGATTCAACGGGGGCAGTGTCAGGTGTGAATAAATGTTGCGTGCTTTGTTTGCAGGATTTACTTTTGCTGGCCACACTTAAATTTGTAAAAATCTTAAAATTGCTGGACAGGGTGCATGGGTAGTAACTGTATTAAAGGAATTAAAAATCCTGATTTTGTTGCCTTTTTGTTGCCTGCATCTGAGGAGTTGGAGCATTAAAAAACAAAGTATTTCAACAGCTTTGTGCTGACCTCAGTTTCTTGATGCTTTTCCTTGCAGTGGAACATGCAGTATAAATGGAAAGTGAATTGGACTGGGATATTTTGTCTGATGAAGGATAAGAGAGGGTATCTTGTTCAAGATAATCTCTACCTTAAAACTGTTAGCAAGTTTGAAATGAAATTTGGCTTCAAGCCTTGACCATGTCCCTTTAAGGAATACTGGTTTTAACCTTATTACTTAAAGGTCTTGTGACTTAACTCTCTTAAGTCTTTACCACCTAAATGCTCTGCTAAACAGACTTCAATATTTCCACCTTGAAGACCTAATTATTACATATAAAATAGCTGAAGAATTATGCTTCTGAGTACTGGCACACTTTTGTTTTCTCTGCTTAGGCCAATGTAGTAATACTCAGCTTAAAAACATAATTAAAAAAATCAACATGCTTTGTCCCTTCACTTTTGGGTTGCCACTCTGTTCAGGCAAAATCTGCACTATATAACCAACCTGCTGTTGTTTTTGCTGGCATCTGCGGAAAGGAGTTTGAATCTGGAACTAAGTGTTCCAGAATTAAAGGCCCATGAAAGCCTTCATTTCTCTGAGCTGTTGTGGCAGCACAATGCTGCAGTCCATGTGCCAGGAATTCAGGTGTGCTTGGATAAAGCTAAGGGAACTGTGAAGAAACTGCATCACCTGGAAGCTGTTCTGAAGGATATATAAGGCTTTTGTCCAGTGTCATTACTAAACTCCGTTTTTCCCAATCCTTAAGTCTGGAAGGGCAAGGAGTAAAACTTCTGTAATAGGTTCTCCAGCCTAAGGAAAGGCACACCAACTTTGGCTGTTCTGATGCTAAAGTTAGTAAACCGCTTCAGCATAAAAAGAAATTCATCACATACGATAATCGACGTAGAGCTGATGAATATGTAAATACTGAATTTCTAGACTGAAACCTATTAGAGAAAATTTCCTTTTCTAAAGACTTGTATAAACTTCAGAACAGGTTTTCAGAAAATGTCCAGGGACTTTAGATTTCTAGTACCTGTGATTATTCAGTTGTAGTTATTGCATAGTCTTCTGTTCCAATAACTTCAGTCCTTTGAAAACAAAGTCCTTGTGGAGTGTTATGGCTGCATCTACACGCTGGAGAGCTAAAAACCCTTGTTGTGGAAATCTTCAGTAATTGTTTCTTTGTATAGGGCCAGGTGTACCAGACACATGGTGCCAAGGTAGTCAGTTTTTTTCTGAGGTAGGAATTTGACTTCATTGTAGAAAATTATTGTTCCTCTTTTGCTCCCCTTCCAGATTTCATGCATTACTCTTCATTGTAAGATTTCTTTAAAGGCAAGCAGGTGGTGTTCTTCAGGAGATTGTTTGGCCTCTTCAAGCTTCATGTGACTCGTCTTTGAGAGTCAGAGAGGTCATAAATTACTAGAAAGCTGAGATTGCCTTTGTTTTTGGATTTGGGATTTCTAACCTTACCAAAATTGTAATGCCATTTCATAGATTAATGAAGTCATGGTTTTAAATTAAATTCTCAGTATTTTGTGGTTCAAACATCCCTCAACCTTGAGCTCCTGATCTGAACCTAAACTTGCAGTGTATGACTTGATTATGGTATGCAACATGGATATGGATTGGTAGAGAGGGAAAACAGGACATGAAACAGTAGTTTTATCTCAGCCTTTCCTACCTGGTATAATTTGCTGCATGTGCACAATTTTATTAGATTTTGACTATCAAATTAAGTAAGTGGAGTCTGTGTATGCTCTATTTTAGTAGGAGATTTTTTGAGGAGATTAACTGCTTGGAAACTCCATAGTTATAAGGCCAGAATGGATTGTTGTAATCATCTATTATGAGCCTCTGTAGTACATAGTATTTTTAAAATATAACAGCCTAGAGTCTAACAGAAAAATATCAGATTCTGAACTAAAATGATGAAGAATTTTCTGTGGTTCTTGGCAGCTTTGTGTTGGTTATCACATGTGATGAATTTCTGCTTTTTATGCTGGAGTGGTTTACTAGCTTCAGCATCAGAACAGCAGAATCTGGTGTGCCTTTCCTTAGGTTGGAGAAGCTATTATGAAAGTTGTACTCCTTGCCCTTCCGGTACTTAAGGATTAGGAAAAACGGAGTTTGATAGTGTCTGGTACTTGAGTAGAGGGATGTGGATGTTATATTATAAGTAATCTCACTATAATGACAAGTGTATGCATATTTTTCCACAATTAAAAAGAGATCAAGACATGCCATGCTCTCTTAGATCTCAGTACTAAGTCAGTACATTGTTACACTTTTGTCCCTGGGAGGAGTGTGTTTAACAGAGCTCTACCAACAGACCTTTTACTTCCATTGTAAACTTGAGTTTGAAGTTACTGTTCTGTATAAACTTGACACTTTAGTCAAAGATGTAGAAATGTGTTCAGCCTGTATTGGAGGAGAGCAGCACGTGACAGAAATTTGAATGTATATGAGTTAACCCTGTGAACCTGCCCTGGGGGCCTGCATTGTGTATTTCTTTTTCCTCACAGAATTTCGGGGAAGAGCTGGTCCTGCAGTTGAAATTGGGGGTACCCAATCCTGAAAGACAAGTGCTACAGTTACATGAAGTAAACAATGTAAAACATTTGAATTAGTACTGTTGAGTTAGTTTTCCTAGAGGGTGCAAACACGTTCGGACAAAGCAAAATACGAAGTAAAAAAAAAAAAAAAAGCTTGTTACTAAAGTGGTGGGAAGGGGGCTCTTAAGTTTAGGACTCAGAACTAGCCCTCAAGAGGTTTGCAGGAGTCATGAGGAGTGGGAGTTATGAGGAAAACAGATGTTGGAAGAGCTGTCCTACTCTAGAAAGAGAGGAATAGAGGTGACTGGGAAAATTCCACTGTGGTTTGATGATGCAAAATTGTAAAGCAGCATTAGTGTGGATAAAAGAGAACCAGCTGGGCTGAAATTGCTTTGGGAAGAGCTGATAAGAGATTTTGCTGTGATAGCACAAGAGAGCTACTGCACGTAGTCCAGGATTTAAATGTGGGTAAAAATCTCGTAATGTGGTTAGAGCAAAGTGTTTCTCGATATTCTCAGTGTGAAAGACTGACTCCCCACACCAGAGAATATATGCTGTAAGTCGTGGCTGTGGTACAGGGAGCTGTGTTATCTGACAGTCTCACTGTCTGACAATGACTAAAGCCATAAAATTGATGGAGTGAACTGTCGATGTGACTTTGAGAGGCACAGAAGATGCTTCAGAGAAGTTGGGCATGGAAGTGAACTTGGTTTGAATAATCACAACTGAAACTAAGTTAAGGTAAACAGATGAACATGTAGGTTAGCAATCGTCAAACCTCCAGGAAAGCTGAAGAAGTTTTTGGTGAAGCAAGGAAGCTGGACATGGAGGAGGGCATGAAATTCAGGGAAGCTACAGGGGTAAATATTAGCATCTCAGATAACAGAAAGGGCTCCACCTGTGAAATTACCCCAGAGCTGATGATTCACCTGTTCATTACGTCAGGATATGCTGAGCAAACAGAGAGCCTCTGAGAGGTGTGAGCAAAAAAACTGTTTGTAAAGGAAGGTGTATGTGGAGGATCAGGAAGTCCAAGGCTAAGACAGGGGCTTCCACCTCAGCAGACAAGGTGGCATCTCTTGCAAATAGTAATAAAACAGGTAACAGAAGGTGCTTTAGTCACACAAAAAGGGGAAACAGCCAGCTTCCACAGGGGGAGGAATCAGACTTCTGTGCACGAGGACAGGGAGTTGTGTAAAGATGGTCTGGGTATGGTCCCTGGACTGTAGGAATTGTTTCTTATGAAACTGAAAATGACACACAAGGGTGGGAGGAAAAATTTTAATATTCTTCATTTGAGTCTGATAGTCTCTTTCAGAGAGCTGAAACACGCAACACTTAAAATCTGAACTCTGCCAGCAGACTTTTTAACCACAGCTGCAAACAAGCAGTGACCCTGCCTAACCGGAGGGGAATAGACATGGTTTCTGTGTATAGGCAGGAAGATAAAGGAGATGAGTGATAAATGTGGGTAAGTATGGATCTTGACTTCAAAAGCAGGCAGGACTGTGGCAATATAGAAAGTTTAAAATAAACTGTTAGGAGAGAATAATAAAAATGTTATAGACAGGTGGAAGCAATGTGGAAGGGTATCGTATGAAATGTGACATGGGTTTGTGAGAGAAAGATTGTTCTGGGCTAGCTTCTTGTTTCTAGATTAAAGCATACATCTATTTGTACTTCTGTAGTATCTCACAGATTCTATAGCAGACTTCTTTTTAAAGAAAATTGGAATGGCAAAAGACCTGTAAAGCATATAAGGAGCTGGGTGTAGCAGAAGCTAGTAATGTGACTAAGACTAGTGGGAGAAGCTGATAGATGTCTTCCACTTGTGTCATGGCAAGAAAGAATACAAATGTATGGGTCAAAGCTGTTCTTAAGAAAAGTCTTGATTATGTAGTAAATTTTGAAGCAAAAATATAATGCAGGAAGGACTTAATGAACTCTGAGGAGAGTGAGAATGAAAATGAGTTGATGTTCTGTAAAAAAAACTGTACACTTAGAGGCATTGCTGAGAAATGTGAAACTTAGTGAGAGATGTTGGGTAGTCCTTGTCTCTCTGCACCATGCTTGTGAAGCTGGTGGGATCTGTGACTTGTGTCCATTGAAAACATCAGGAAATTAAACATGGAGTGAGGAAAAACATGGAGAGGGGGAATAATGCTGACATGATATGACAGGAGGTATATGCATGCCATTAATTAAAGTGTTGAGTGGAAGGTAGGAATGATTTTGAATGGTGTAAGTGGTCTAGGTGCTGGGAGAAGCACCATTAGAGTTGGTGATGCCAAAGGACCCTTCACTCTTGTGATCCTCACTGCACTAACTTCATTATGATGTCAGTTACTGTTCTGACAACTAATTACTATAGACAAACTGTATATTAAGGTGAAATTTTGATGTAGCATCTTCCGTATTTATAAATGTTAATAATAAGGAAAAGAACCTACATCACTCAATTTTTTACCTAAGGCTGTTTATTTTGGTTAATGGTTTTGGTTCTTATTTAACCTGGTGGATTTTCACCTTATTTTTTATGGAGGTCCATATGCAAGCAAGGAGAATGGTTTTCAGGAGACTAGTCTTGGGTATACTCCCTGTTAGTAGTAAGAACTTCTTATGATTCAGTTCTTTGTATACATACTGTTTCAAAATAAAAGTATTGGCAGGTGGGTTCTAATGTGATTGTGAGGTACAGCTCTTCTAGATGGCAATCTGACTGTCCTATTTCTGCAATTTGTGGGTATCCTCCAGGAACCAGTATTGTCTGAGAGGTTTGTGAATGTGAAGATTAAGATCAGGCTGCCAAAGGTATAGTTTGCCAACAGTGTTTTGTTATTAGGTCTCCTGTTCCTGCATGGAATCTCATCACAGTTACACCATAACTCATACCCTGGCAAGTTCTACTCTTCCTTAATTCTCACAATCAAACTTACTTCTTTCTCCTAGGTATTAATATATTCTCTGGTTTATGAAGCCAACCAGGTAAATATTAAGTAATATCATAATAATAATATTTTATTAATATTCTAGTTAGAAATATTTTTCTTGCTAGACCAATCCATCTTCATTATTTGGTGTGGAAAACAGGGGTGCTGTTTTTCTGGAAGCTTATCACTTACTGTGCATGGTGGGATGTTTTTGCTTAAATATTTTTATATATATATATATATATATATATATATATATATATATATATATAAATTTACTGAATCCACCACAAATGTGCTGCTGCTTTATTTTTGATTTGGTGAATGGGCTAGATTTCTGAAGTTGAACAGTGTTATTTGTTAGTATCATTTTTTTATCTCGGTGCCTTTCAGGACAAGCTTGTGCTCAGTCCTGCTTGACAAGTAGCCGTGTTCCAGTTGGCTGAGTGCTTGGAATCCTGTAACTTAAATCGAAACTACCAGAAAATAGACCAAGGCTGTGATTAGGTGGCAATCACTACTGGTGTGGTTAGTCGGCAGCTCTTTTTCCAGGGTGCATCTTGTTTACACTAAGTCTGACCAGGGAGTGTAGACCTGAGTCACTGGGGAGACTGTTCAGGTGACTTTTGTTGACAGGAGAAAAGCACACACCAAAGGACAAGCACACAAGTGTTGTTTTTTTTTTTTCTGTCATTTCTGCTCTTTCCTCTTTGGTACCACAGAAATAGTGTCTTCTAGAAGCTGTTACCTTGGCTGTGACCTGACTGTGTGATTTGACCTAATAACTCTGGCAAGATTCTAGTAACTTAAGTGGGCTTTAGCTCTAGGTACAGCATCTGAGCAGAAGCTGCATGTGCTTTGTGTCTTGGAAGAAATGATTCTGCAGAGAGGTGTATCTTCATTCAAAATAAATACACCTACCCACCCCCCTTAAATCTTAAGAATCTAGTTTCTCCATTCATCTGGTTTATGAGTTACTGTTAAGGGTTTTTAGTTATGTGTACAGTTTTAAAATAACTTTTATATTGGCTCTTTGGTTTCTTTCCCCTACTGATGCTTTTATTATAAACTAGTTGAGCTGTTGCTTTGTCATCAAAGTCAGTTTACCAGCTCAGACTGGCTCCTAGCAGACTTGATACATTATCAGTCTGTCTCTTTTCCTGCCTTCTGGTGCAAGGATATGGCTTTCATTATGCATGTTTCCTTAGTCTGTGGCAGCTGGAGGCATATGTGAGTTGCAGTCTGTTTTGTGTAAAATTAAGTAGTGTGGGTTTTGTTCCCTTGATCAATTAAGGCATTTTCAGTAACATAAAATAATATATTTCTGCCACTGCCTTAAAATAATGTATTTCTGAACCTTGCAGAATTTGAAAGAAGAATTTGATATTATACCACTGAAAATTAGAAGCCACCTTTACTACTCTGTACACTGCATAGTATATATCTTATACATATAAAAATTCTGTAAGATTTCGTGGATTTTTTTTTTCCATGATGAAGCACAGATTCAGGAGTAGGATGCTGTCTTTTCTGTTCATAAAACAGTTAAAAGTTCAGGAAAAACCTGTAACCTGTAGGGAGCCCATAAGGCAAAGTGACCAAAGCATAAATGCATCTTCTGAGGGGGTCAGACACACAATAACTCGCTCTAGTACACTGCACCCAAGCTGCTTTTTTATTAATAATATTAAGACTGCAGGAGAATATTGGAGAGGCGTGGCAGCTTGGATTACTGTTTAGTTCACATCTTGGTTGGGGAACCAGGTCGCCTGACAGAGCTGTCTGTGTTGCCAGCGTCAGGAGGATTAACCTCATATAATCTCTGTGATTTGAATAAGAGATTTTGTTCCTGTCCTTACTGCTCAGTTCAAAGCAGCTGCTGAGCAGAAGCTTTGGTGGATCTTCAGAAATGTGTCTGTGTTGGTCAGTCAAAAAGGGAAGATATAGATGTTGCAAGAATTTCTCCTAGCTATGCTTTTTAGCAACTGATTCAGGTGTTTGTAGGGTAAATGTATATAGATGGATTTAGCTGTTCTTTGGAACCAAGGAAGTTGGCTAAGTCCTCAGTTTCCATTTTGTTTGCAAGGTGTTCTGTTACACAAGTAGTATCAAATCCATTTCTCCATCACCACACTCTGCTTACCCAGCCCCTTGTAAGCACATCATAACAAAGCTTCAGTCTGTGTTTGTTTTCCCAATTCTCAAGAAATGTATAACTGATCCAGACCAATCAGTTAGTGATGCTCACCTGCCTGTGCTAAGTCAGGCCAAAGCTAGGAGGGATTATTCAGTCAGCTAAGGTGTATGTGTTTGTCCTTGAGGACTGGTGGTGGCAGTAATAAGGTACTTAGCTCTCTACTTAGAGCCCCACAAAACTTTCTTTTGTGTATTGTGGCTGGGGGCGAGGCTCCTCAGTTTTAAAAAAGCCAGAGTCTGTTTGCTGTGTCAAGCGAAGCATCTTGCCTTGCTTTGATAGTCCCTTTCTTCTTGATGCACAACAATATGAGTTTGCTTGTGCTGTGTACTTTAAAACATCAGATACTGCTGTCAAGTGACAACAAATATATATAGCAAAAAGGCTAAACTATGAAATAAACATGTATTCCCTCTTGATTTTCAGGAAATACCGAAGTGGAATTCATCTGAAATTGCTGGCGCCCTTAAGCATTGACTATGGAGGAGGTTTGGTGGTAGAACAGACTGTAATAAACTGCTTTCAAAAATGTCACCTCTGGGTCATGCTCTTTTCTGGGGATTGTCTAGATGTTTGTATGAGTAAGATACGGGCTAATGGGCTTGTTCTGCAGCTCTCACTCTCATGATATGGTTTCTCTTAATACAAACTCCTGCTGAAGGTGTGGAAGGAACCCCTTGGTCTGTAGGGCAGAAGACATCTGGTTTGGGACCCAGTTCAAGATGTCATTGATGTCAAAGTGTTTTTTGGGAGCTCTTAGCATCTAATTTGAGCAGTGAGACTGTCAGACTTAGTGAAGCAACTGATGTTTTGGGAGCAACAAATTACAAATCTGACTGGCGTTGTCATGGTGCTGGTAGGGAGAGAGACAGTAACCAGAAGGCAAACATCTGTGAGACAGCAAAAAGGGTCTCTGTGGCACCTTGGTTATGAGTATTCTTGTGTTACTTGGCTGTGGTTCTTTGTGGAGAAATAGAGCTGGCACTTGAGAACCTTTTCTTGGTGGAGGAAACCATCTGAAGATAGTTTGAATGCTCCACTCTGTTTCAGAGCTTGGACCTTTGGCTCAGGCAAGTGGCTGTTGAGGTGACAAATAGGGGCAAAGTGAAATTTCAGGTAGATATTAATGAGTCTGTGGGAAGGTTATGAAGGAGCAAGCACAATTCTGAATAAGCATCTGTGGATGCTGACTCTTGCTTTGCTGGAATTAACTTGTTAGTTTGCACTGAGATCATGATTGTTGCCAGGTAAGTTGAAAAGATGAGTAATGAGGTAAAGGGCTTTCTGCAGAGCAGCGTGCAGGCTTGAAGGCACCTTGTGCTCCAGCACTGGCTGTGGGGCTCTTGAGAGCTGGAGCAAATATTTTCTGCACAGGCTTTAAGGATGATAAGTAGATGCATTTTGTAGAGGAAAGATTTTTGTCTGGGCACTGGGAGGCTGTCATTTCAGCAAGTCCCAAACCAGATAGAAGATGGCTTATGGTTCTCAATTATTGCTATAATTACACACAGACACACAAAAAGATGACTTACCTGAAAGATGACTTGAACTCAAGGGGTTAGTCTGCTTTGTGCTGACTGGAGAAGTGTCCTAAGAATACCTACCAGCCAGCTGGACTGGGGGCCATGCAAGCAGGAGATAGGGGGTTGGATACACTCAGAGCCTGGAAGAGCATCTGCAGCGTTGGGAATTTCTGGAAGAGTGTTCTAGTGTTGGGAATTCCACTCTTCAACTGCCGCCTCCTCCTTCTCTCTCCTGCTCAGCAATTTCACTACACAAGCTGCCTGGACATAGAAGCTTCTGAACTTTTTCTGCTACCAAAGTATATTTCATGTAAAAACTGGAAAATACTTAATGGGCCATTGATGCTCTGGATTCACTGGGAGTGGAGATCTGTTTCAGGAGGTTGTAAAGTTCAAGACCTGCATGTTCCTAGTTTCTTTACTACTTCCAGCATTTGATTCTAGCTTTCTTGGCTGTATGGTTCATGAATACACTTTTTTTTCCCCCCGTCTCCTGGACAGAAAAAGCAATAATGTCAAGCTTATTTCAGCTGCTCTTTATCTGACATCAAATGAATGCTTCCTTCTGCCTTTTAGGAAACTTTTCCTGGGATCAGCTGTAAGTAAACTTCTTGCAGCTTCTATTGCAAAGCAGAAGTTCCACTAAGTGGTAATGTTTAATGTAATAAAGATTTGAGCTGTGGTTTACCAAATAGCTTATCAATGTTTTAAGCATTTTATTGTTACGATCTCCTGAGGCTTTTTTGGATAAAATGATAGGCATGTTTTAAAATGCTGAATTTCTTCTGCAGTACTGAATGGTCATGGTGTACTGTATATATTTTGGCAGTGTAGATCCTGTTCTATGCTGGCTTTTTAGCAAAATCAATGCATTTACTCAAAAGTTCAGAGATGAGGGTGCTTCTGGGTTTTGGGACCTGTTGTTTTGTGAATCTCCTCCCTCCCTTCCTCTTTGTGAACCCTGTCCTAGTTGCTCTACTTCAACTACTGTTTTCAAACTAACGAACAACAGCCTGACCTTGTATCCTGATACTACTTTCCTGAGAAACGCTGGTATAAGAATTTGGAAGAGCAATCTGATGTCTACGTCAAGGAAGGAATCAGCTGCAGACCTCTTTAGTTTTCCTTTTGTATTTAGTCCCCTGTCACAGTTGCCTTCTGCAAGTTGCATACATAGTTTAAATTCAATTTTTCCTGTTCTTTAGTTCCCTAGTAAAATTCAGTTTATGTTTGAGATACTTTGATTTTTCTGTCCAAAACTGTTCACAATTGCAATCCCTATATCTTCTGCAGCACTATTCTTTTTTTTTTTTTTTTTTTTTTTTTTTTTTTTTTTTTTTTTTTTTTTTTAATTTCGGTAGTGTTTTCCTCACCTGTGAATTTCTCTTGGTGAAATAGTTCAAGGAGTATTTCAGGCAGGTGAGTTCTTGAGCTATGCAACAAACAATAATACATATGCACCCCTTCAGGTCAGGAAGTTGAAAACCTGTGTGATGTCAAGTCAGTGTGTCGAATCAGATCTGGTAACAGATTAACCTGCAAACAAGACCCAGATGTGTCTCTTAACTGTCTAAATCTATTTTGTCATTGAAAGTGTTTAGGAGACTGCTTGCATTAACTGCCTAATACATTAAACCAGAATAAAAAGTAAATTGGCACCCCTTCTGTCACATGAAATACCTTTTAGAGAAGTAGAAACTTTTAAAAGAAGGCTTCTTTTGCTGATGAGGACTGACTTTTATTATAAAATAACCACAATTAAACAGCTCTTCCCAAAGGATTTGCAAAGTTTATCTGCTCCTCCAGGTATACTGTGAGAATGTGGAGAGTATGTGCAAGTGCCAGAAAGGGTTTCCTACACAGTTTTGAAATTTTTTCTGTTTACATTATCTAGTAACTTTGGTATGGATGGATGAAGTGGAATGCTGTGAAGCAATGATGCAAGCTGAGCTGTGCTGTACACATTTACAAAGTTTTATGCAAAAGCTGAGTTGAAAAGTGACAATATTTGCAGGAGGTATGAGATGACCTGCTTCACTGAGGGGATTGGACTGGATGTTTGAGCAAAATAGTTGTATGTATCTCTCATTTTATAACTGGATCAGCACAGCATATGGATATGCTCAGGTTTGTGTAGATATGCCATCCTATTATCCTTCAAGCTCTCCCAAGTTTATGTGCGTGAAATATTGGGGAATAGGCCAGATACCCAGTCACTGTGTGGTGTTCATGAACTATGGCAGTAACAGAGATTTAGACAAGACTATAATATATAGCTTTTACATATAAAAGCTAGGCATTTTCTGCTTAGGTTTCAATACTTTGCTCACCAAAGTTCATCCCATTAAAGTGAAAATTATGGCAAGAAACAAAAGTTGGTGCCAAGTTTAGTAATGAGAAACAGGCAGCAAAGTCCCTGTGGGACTTAGCTGTGAACTCCCAAGTTGTGGTGTGTCTGGACTGTGGAGGGGAGCAAGTGGGCTGCTGTCCTTCTTCAGGTTGTGACTCCTGTGGGCATGCAAAGCCTGGATCTTAACTGACCAGAGAATTTACAGAGGAACAGGGGGGTATCTAGTGAGGTTTGGCAGTGTGTGGGATCACTGGGGTATGTACATTATGTACATACATTATGGAAATCCTCTATGAAATGGTGCTGAACCTTGAATGAGAATACTGAGTATGTGTCTCCTTAGCACAGAGATTTGGAAAAACCCTGCAAGCAGTCACATGTCCCAGCTGCTATCAGTCACTGTCCAGTGGGCAGGAAGGGTGGAGTGGCTGGTAGAAAGCTGTTTGTTGGAAATTGTATTGTAAATCAAATAAACTTACTAGATTTGTGTGCCTCTGGACAGGGTAATGAATTTGCAGATCATCTGAGCAGGAAGATGCTAATTCATGTGAATTAGGAAGGATTCTAATTCATTTTCAAGACATCTGGCAATACAGAAATCTCTTGGGTAGATCAATTTGCTATCACAGACTACAGATTAAAAACTCTCTTTTGCCCACCCCCTTCCTGAGAAGAATCCTTGAGTAATGTGAGTAGTGGCTGGTTGCTGAAGGGAATGTATCTTCACTTTCTTTGATGTGGTTCCGGAGGGCTTGGGAAGGGCAAATCAATCTGTCCTGTGGGCATTCAGAGTGGTCAAATTGAAGAAAGCTCTTTGCTACATGATTGGAAAATACAATATGTAAGTGCTCTGTGGTATGTTGGGCTTTTTTTATTTTTTTTATTTCATTTCTATGAACTATTAACAATTAATGAACCTGTATCATGTCTATTCCATTTATTCTGAACTACTTATTAAAGCAGATCAATCCCTTGGTTCAGTTGAGGTAAACTTGGCTGTCTGGGTTCCCCCACCATTGCCTCAATCAAAGAGGAAATAGATTTTTGAAGGACTGTTTCAAGTACTAAATCAGAAAAATTCTGTCCTTAGAAGCAACCTTAGTTCTTTGGGCACTGTTGAAAATCTGTGCTATTTTCCTGCTCTCTGCCAGTTACTGAGCAGAGTGGCCTTTTGCAGTGGGTCTTCCTTCTGGCAACAGAGCAGTTCTGTGATCAGCCCAGCCCTCCTTTCACATTAAGCAGTAACAGAATGTTATCCCCCGTGTACTGTGAATTTATTCTCAGCTTTTAGGACTGTTGGTCCATGAAGGTACCCACTGTGTTTCCATCACATCATTCTCAAAGAGAATACTGGGGCATGAAGTACTCTCTTCCCTGCTTGAGTGGAACAATGTTGATATTGAAACCAGTGGTTGTTTTGCCTGGCAGAAAAACAAAGTGTAAAGTAATGAATGTGACTTAGGTCACATTCTCTCAGTGTGTCTCAGTGGCCCCTGAGGTTGCAGGAGCCTTGTCTGCAGTAACCACCCCAGGGCTGCAGGTCTTTGCTAGGGTAAGTTGGAGACCCCGCTCTGGGCTCTGCAGTTACAGCAGAAACTGTTGAGGTGCTGCTGAGTGCTGGGTCCCTGGGATCTCCTGTGCAATTATCCTTCCTCCGCGCTAGTTCAGGGAAATCTCTTCCTTCTGAACATCAGGTGGGAATGTCAAGGTGATTGTGTCACATTGAATCTTTGCAGCATACTTGGAAAACCACTAAACTGCTGTTTTATCCACCTTTTCCTTTCTTAGGAATTATGAAGGGAGAGGAAGAATTTCTTGGCACAGTCAGTACTGCTGTTCTGCTATGGCACCTGCAGTTGCAGTTAATGGCATAACTGATGTTTCTGGGCTTTAATAGGGATTGTGTGAAACAAAACAGTGACCAAGTTAAAATCACAGGTGAGGTAATTTCATGGCCTTTGCTTCCTCCAGGCTGGAGTACCTTTTGGGTTTGAGTAGTGGGAAAGAAAAGGGTTCCTCACCTTCAGGTGGAATATGAGAGTGTGCAGAGGCTGTACATCTTTTGATCTCCAGGGGAGGGAGGAGATGGAGTCTCCCTCCTTGGAGGTATTCAAGAACCCTCTGGACAATCCTGTGCTCTGGGATGACCCTGCTTGAGCAGGGAGGTTGGACCAAATGACCAGCTATGTTCCCTTCCAACCTGACCCACTCTGTAATTCTGTGAGAGGTTCTTGTGTGGCAGGATGGGATCTCCAGGGACAGAGCAGTCCTTGTTAAAATTGCCAGTCTTGAGCCACTTTCCAGCCTGTTGTGGATTTTATCAATAACTTCCATGGAGTGAGTAGGAGGTGTTGATTTTCTGGCTCTGCGATGTGGTACCTGTGCTGTAGCTGTTGATGCAGGATTCAGGCAGCAAAATTGTTTCCAAAGGCTGAGTTATAGAAAGTAAAGGGCTGGAGCACTGCATAACCATTGCATCCCTCTCAGGAGGGTTCTCCTCTCTTCTGCATGCCTGATGGAGGGCGCATGGGTGTGAATTTAGCATGTTGACTTAGTCTTGGGTAGTATCAGCAGCTTGCTGTGGTCTCTTACTTCTGTTGTTTAAGCAACCTTTGCACCTAGTGCTGCATGTAATTGTACATTGAAGTCTGAGCACCTGGGAAAGGTGAGAAAAGCAGAGTGAAATGGAAATATGTATTGATTCTGTTGTTCAGCTAGGGAAAGTTTTGGTAGAAGTTAGAGTGCTCTTGAAAACACATTAAAGCTGCATTTGTGTTTCACAGAGAGGAGGAAGCTATTTATCAAGTAGCTGATCAGGAAAATGCATTTTGAATGCTCTGCTTTCAGCATTGCATTTCTTTTTAAAAGTGGTAATTGAAACTGCGCCCTTCCATTCTTCTAATTTCTCCTACAGCCCCTCCATGGCACTTTATTGTCCCCATGAAGGGATGTAGGTTTTGTTCTAGCGTGGGGAGTGACTGGGTGGTAAGTCATGTGCTGGATTTAGTTAGACTGTAATCTTTTGGCCATCTGCTCAGGCACTCCCTGTGTTGCATTCCTCTCCTTTGCAAGGAAGTGGTGAAGGTGGTCTGGGATGTGCAGGTGTTCAGAACACTCGGGTTCCCTTTAACTGAATATGACCATGTGCCTGCTTAGGAAGTTTGAGCAGAGTGTTTTCTGAGCCTTGCAGTAATCTGGCATGCTTAATTTTAGTTATCTCACTGGTGTATGGAGCACCTGCTCAGAAAAAAAAAAAAATCAGACTCTTTGAAAAATATGTGGATAACAAGGCTTCCTCCTTAGAACTGAGTTTAAGAGTACTCTGGTGTATGCTATTTTATTTTTTCATACTCCCAGAGTGATTCTGGACATTTTTTTTGCAGTTTCTGGGTTGTGTTTTCCTTTCCTAGTCTTTAGGAGTTTTTCTGACCCTCCAGTCCTTTGAAAGTGATAGCTGTAGAGCATCTGGAATCTTGCTGTGGCTTTTAAAATTTTTATTTTATTTTATTTTATTTTATTTTAAAATTTAATTTATTTTTAAATTTAATTTAATTTTATTTATGATTTAATTTTAATTGTATTTTTAATTTATTTTAAATTTAATTTAATTTTATTTTTAATTTAATTTTATTTTTAATTTTATTTTTAATTTAATTCTATTTTTAATTTAACTCTATTTTAAATTTAATTTAATTCTATTTTTAATTTAATTTTATTTAATTGTATTTTTAATTTATTTTTAATTTAATTTTATTTTAATTTAATTTAGTTTTTATTTTAATTTTAAATTAAATTAAAATAAATTTTTATTTTATTTTTATTTTATTTTTATTTTATTTTTATTTTATTTTATTTTTATTTTATTTTTATTTTATTTTTATTTTATTTTTATTTTTGGAAGTTGTAGAGAAGACTTCAAATTAATTCCTTTTTGTGTCTTTATTAGAGTAACACTAAAATGGTGAGAGCTGTTCATAGGGAAGAAAAAATCTCTACATGAATTTAGTGGTTACATCAAGTTTCGTCTGCTTTCTTATAACTCCATGGATCAACTGTATCTCTGATATGCTCAAGTCTTTTTTTGGAGATTAAATGAATCTGTGTGTGCAGGGAGAGCAGGTGCATCTCTGTGCATCTCTTTCATGAAGTGCATGCACATGGCAGTGCAAAGCACTAGGTCTTGCCTTCCTTTCTAGTTTTCTATCATTTTCATTCCCTCCCTGGTGTCCTGCTCATCCTGTGCAGTGGCATAGGATCAGCATAGTTTGATGTTTGTGTCTGAATGGATGGACTTCCTGCTGCCCAGTTTGCTGAGAGAAGGCATTTGAAACTGAATAGAATTTGATATCTCCTGTTGGTTTAAAAATTCTCCTTCCCCAGAGACCAGGGGTACTGTGGGATAACTGAGAGCGAGTCTGGAATACCTGATCTAGACCATTACCTTACAATATGTTTAGGATTTTGCTTTGTGGCAATGCAGGAGCAGCTGTACCTGTAGAACCTGGTGTTGCTGTGTGCTCTAGAGAATAGTTTCATTTTGTGATACAGGTTTTATATTATAAAAATAAGATTTTATATTTTAAGAATGAGATTTTACATTATAAAAATGTACTGTTGCATTTGGCTTGATTTCAAAGTACTTTCATGGTGTATCATGTAGCAATGACTTTTCAGCCTTCACTGTAATGCTGAGTAATTAATGTATCAGGTTTCCATACTGCTTTGGAACTCAACTTCGAGAGCTTGGCGTAGAGGATATCTAACCAGAGAGAAGGAGCAGGTGTAGGTACAGAAGTTTCCTTAGTAGTGTTCCTTTGGAAAGCTGTGGTCCTTCCTGGCATGGTGCATAGTGTTCAGTGCAATGCAAATTCCCTGACAAACAAGCTGGGCCTTAGCAGTGCTTAGCAGCCCATTCCAGCTTGGAACTCCCAGAAATTCAAGCTCTTATAAGGGGAATCCTGCACTCTCCCAGACAGTTGTGGGAGATGTTCTGGCAGCTGCACCTTTGCAATGCTTTCCCGTGGGGCTAACAAAATAAAAACGTCCAATGGGAAAGTGATTTTTTTGGAACTTCTTGGACATGCTGTGCAGGCTTGAAGATAGAGCAAAAAAATCACTGGTGGGATGAGACTCCCAGGTTTGTGATTCAGCTCTTAGTTATATTTCTGCAGATAAAGCTGTCATTTATTACATGTGCTTTGTCTAGAGGCATGGTGCTCATTCCTGGGAGTTGCGAAGGATTCCATTTTTGCCATGTGGGTCTGTAGCAGGCTTGTGATCTTTGTGTAGTCTGGCTGCTTCCCTGGGATGTCCATGGGACAGCTGTTGTGGAAGCCCTGCACAGGCTCCCCTCTCAGCTGCAGGGTTTACTGCCTTTCATCAAAGGAACCTCTGAATATTTGGAGGCTGTGATCACAGTGTAGCATCTCTCTTAGTTTGCACATTGCCACTGCAGAGGCTGCATCTCTTTTCTGTGTTCAGGAGCCTATGGCCCATTCCAGCAGCTTTTTTAGCACATAATACCAAATTTCTACACAGTGTTTGCTTCTGCTTCCCTGCTAACATTAGTTGAGCTTGTTACAAACAGGGAGACTCCATTTGAAACATCCTGTGTGACCACTGCCTGCCTTTGCCTTTTTCTCCCAAGCGCATGCACTTGTTTCTTTGCCTCTTGCAAAGGAGGGGGGAGCAGGGAGGTTCAGAGATGAGCTGATGCCTCCCCACTCCAGGGCAGTGTTTAATGAAATATGTGCTTTTGTGTGGTATGCAAAGGAACCTAGAAAGTGGGTAGATTGTCCTGCATATTTCTCAGTGGTTAAACAGTCTGATTTGGAGAGTTAAAGGAATCTGTACCTTCTGTCAAGAACACTGGCCCACACTACTGTGTGTTGCTTGCACCATTAGGTTCAGCATCAGGACTGCTTCAGGCCCTGAATCTGGGAGAAAATGAACCAATTTATTTTAGACCTAAAGGCTTGTGGGCCTTGTCAATCTAGGTTAAAGCTGCAGCCCTTTTAACAGGAATAATTCCTAATGTACCTGGTGCAGCATTTTTCTTCATGCGGGGCATCTACCTGGACTGTAAATGCTCACAAAGGAGGATTTCTCAAGTAGCAAGGCTGTCATCACACTCTGTTCCAGTTCTGAATGTAATGATGTCAGGGCATTTTAAAAAAAAAGTTGCTTTAATTTTTTAATGTTTCTTTTTTTTGAACTTTTATTTTGAAAGGTGGGCGTGTGAGCCTCTAATAAGTATTGACAGCTCTGTTTCCTGAAGGAAATTTCACTGCACCAGCTCTTAAATATTTTTTGCTCTTCAGTATAGCTTGCTTCCTAGCTTGTTAATTATGTTTTCTTCTTAGTGTTAGTTTTCTACTGAGAAAACTAGCTGGAGCCTAGAGATGTCTTCTCTTAGTGCTTACACTTAGCAATTCTAGTGAGGATATGAGCTTGCAAAAGGGAAATGTAAACAAAATCTCCCCTAGGTAGACATGGACCTTCTCCATCTGGTGAGATAAGAGCCAATAGTGTTTTATGTTTTAACAATTCTATTTTTATATCTAAATACTATCATCGAATTGAATTAACAGAGTAGAGCTTGTAAAAATGACATTTGAGTTTACACTGCTGTTTGTTTGGCTTATTTGATTTAATTGACAAAGACATAGCATAGAGCTACTTATGGAGCTGCTGTTCAGGCTTGATTATTTTCAATTTGTAGTCTGTTATATAGTGTTAGGAGATTTTCTTTGTTTGTAAAGAAATTTTTTATTTCTTCTAGAGTGTATGTAAGTAACTTTGTAAGTGAGGTGGTATGAAATGGTGTCTTGCTAAGCAGCAGTAACTTCTGGTTGCAAAGGACTGATGTTGAGATTGCTTTGCCTTAGACATATCACACTGCTTTCCAAACATTAAGCCTGTGATTGTTTTTTTTAATGCATCACTTTAGAGAGGTGCCATGGCATGCAAAGAAGGAGTTTTTGTCTCCAGATCTGTTTAGCTTAGTGTGAGTTTGCAGCTACCAGGACTGCAGGGGATGTTGTCCCGTTAATATGATGCACTGTGATATTTTGAACTCAAAGGAAACTGTATCACTTACAGTCTCTTATTTTGATCTTTTCCTTTTTTTCTCTTTACAGTAAAAAAAGCTAAACTCCATGGACCACCAGGTAAGTCATGCTGTATTGCTTGTTTGCAGCAATGGGGACCCCTGCTCTCTCACTGTTGTTCACACTGCTCCCTCCAGTTTTCCTCCACCTCATCTCAGCTCCTTCATGTTCTCCTTAGGAGTGACCTAATCTATCTTGAGAATCCAGGCAGTTTGAGTTACTAGAGAATTTGAGGCTGTGACCTGGTGTCGCAGCAGTAAGAAACCTCTATCTGCTCAACCTGACCTGAACAGGTGATGAATGAGGAAATGTGTTCCTTTACTGTCACCCTTTCCCACCTACCCGGCCCTTTCATCTCATCCTGACTCTGTCCCTGTTCAAAACAGGGTCTGAAAATGTTCAGTAAGCAGAACTGGTGTGTGCATCTGTGGATTTAGTACCTTCTCAATCCTAACTGGGGTTGCTGGATGAAACTGCAGAAGTGAATAATTCTCTTATGTGGGAGTCCATAATGGCTGTGCTTGGAATTAAAATCCCACCCTCTAGGCTTTGTGTCTGCATAATGAAACAAAAACAACCAGCTGGTAGCATCCAGAATTTACAGTCTGGGCAACTTCTTTTCACTTCATGGTTCAGAAGCTAGCAAGGTATCCTTAGCAAGCAAATAGATTTATCAGTTGAAATTTGGTGTACAGTTTACAAGAGAATAAGCACTTATATAACATGCTTATCAATAAAAATTTCTGGAATAACACCTTTTCAGGTGTTTAGATCTGAAACAGTTGCACAACCGTATTCATAACTTACTTGTTCAGCTTAATTCTTTGGATGTAGCTGTCCTCAGATTATGGCAGAAAACTTTGTTAGGATTTGGAAGGGACCTAAAGAATTATTTAGTTCCATACCATGGGCAGGGACACCTCCTACTAGACTAGGTTGCCCAGTGCCTTATCCACACTGGCCTCAAACACTACCAGGACTGGGCATCCACAAATTCCTTGGGCAGCCTGTGCCTGTGTCTCTACACCTTCTCAGTAAAGAATTTCTTTCTAATATCTGACTAAATTTCTCCCCTTTCAATTTGTACCTGTTATTCCCTGTCCTATCATTATGATTCCTGATGAAGAGTCCCTTTCTGAGTCCCTTTAGAGTTCCTGTAGGCCCCTTCAGATATAGGAAGATTTCTGTGAGATCTCCCCACAACCTTCTCTTCACCAGGCTGAACAGCCCCAACTTTCTCATCCTGTCTTCGTAGGGGAGGTGCTCCCTCTTCTTACCAACTTTGTTTCCTTCTCTGCACTTGCTCCAACACTTGCATGTCCTTCTTTTGTTGGAGATGCCAGAACTGTATGCAGTAATCCAGGTTGGATGTCACGAGCAGAGGGGGTGAATTGTCTTCCTTGACCTGCTGCTCATACTTCTTTGGTTGCATCCCGGGATACATTTCTGGGCTGCAGGCACACGCTTTTGGCTTATGTTGACTTCTCAACAACCAGTTTCATGAGGTTTGCACAGTCCCACCTCTCCAGCCTGTCCAGGTCCCGCTGGATGGCATCCCTTCCTTCCGGAGCGCGACTGCACCACACAGCTATGTGTCATCAGTGAATTTCCTGAGAGTGCCCTCAATCCCACTGTCGCTGTCACTGACGAAGATAATGAGCAGTATCAGCCCCAGTTCTGACCCCTGACGGACTCCACTTGTCACTGGTCACCAGGTGGACAGTGAATCGCTGACCACAAGTCTTTGGGTGGGGCCGGCCAGCCTGTTCTTTATCCACAGAGTGCTCCATCCATCCATCCATCCATCCATCCATCCATCCATCCATCCATCCATCCATCCCAATCCATATCTCTCTGATTTAAAGACAATGATGCTGTGCAGGACAGTGTCAAATGCTTTGCACAAGTCCAGGCAGACAATGCCAGTTACTCTGCCCCATCCAACAGTGCTGTAGTGCTAGAAGGTAATCAGATTAGTCAGCCATTATTTCCCCTTTGTAAAGCCATGTTGGCTGTTATATCTTTGTTTTTTGTGGTAAATTTTGACAGTACCAAAATTGACTTGATTGAGATTAAACACTGGGAATAGATGCAGAAGAACATGATAGAATTTTAATACTATTTAAATATGTACACTGCTTTCTGGGTACTTAGCCTGTCTTGTTCCAGGCTGTTTGAAACTGATAGATAGGCCTGAGGTGATAACTCCCCTTAAAAGGGAGTTTGTTCGTTCTTGAATGGTGATATTAAAACTTCAAATAAGTCTGTGCTTTGCTGCTTTTGGTTGTATTAGCAAAGAGATAGCAGAAACTAGGAAAAAAGTTCTTCCAGGATTTTCCCTCAGACTTAAAATAAAACGTAAAACACCTAGACAGGGTCTGTCTTGTCTAGATGTGAGTGTTTTAGTTTTCTGAGGTCAGGTCAGTTTCAGCACACTTATCCATAAATCTGTATTTTTCTTCTCCCCCTGACTAGCCTGTAAAGTTCTTTGTGGACTCATGGGTGGAAAACTTGAGTTGGAGCTAGGAGAGCAGTTGGGTCTGAAGGGAAGGGATGATATGATCAACCTAACCTTTTGCTTATATGTTTTGCAAGTTTGTTTTTCACACTGCTTGGTATTTATAACGAGTGCTGTGCCTTCAGAATCTCTCTTTTTCTCTTGTCTGTATTTCAAGAGCAGCATCATAGTAAGTGTCTGTGTTCTGTAGGATTTTACACTCTTTGTCCTTGTCTTCCTGCAGGTGAACAGTTGCGTGTTTTTGTTCGATTGTGCTTGGATTTCTAAAAAAGCTGTGATTGAAAATTTGATGCAGGTGGAAAACGGCTTGAACATTTTGCTTCTTAAACCCAGTGATATCTTCCCATATGGGCTTTTCATCTGAGGTCTCTCTGGGTGCCCTGTGTGAACTGAAAATGTTGCAATGTTGCAGCTCATGTGATGAAAGGGTATGATGGTGGAGGTAACATTTTGTGTCTCATTCCCCAGATAAATTCAATACGTATGTGACCTTGAAAGTGCAAAATGTGAAGAGCACAACAGTGGCCGTGCGAGGTGACCAGCCCTGCTGGGAACAGGATTTTATGTTGTAAGTATGGTGGTGCACAGCATGAAGTTCTCGTGGTTGAGTCCTTCCACAGCCCTGTGTTTATTCAGAGCTACTAGTGTGTGTAGGAATCCGAATGTTTGGATAGGTAAAATGCACAAACCTGATGACAAGCTAAAATTTCTTCCTGTTGTACACATGGCCTGTGGTGGAGGATGTGTGTTGGGAGATTGTCTCTGCTGGTGCCGTGGACTGACATCCGCCAGTCAGGTCTGTAGTGAGTGGCCAGGTCTGAGGCTGAACTGTGAAGTTACTCTGTGAGTTGTGTCTGGGATTGATGTTGTCCTTGGCCAGTATGTGCACAGCTGTGGCCGTAAGCTCGAGACAGACACAAACACCTACAACATAGCTTAGCCAAGGACTACAGGCCCATAGCTGGGCTTAGGTCCTGGGTGTGGGAAGAGGGTATGGGTGTCTGTGGCTGGAGAGGCTGGTCAGAGCAATTAAGAGGTGGTGTTAGTACGCGCAGGATTTCCCAGTATCTTTTAGAATGGTGGGATTTTTTTTCTGGTGGATGAATGATTTGATTGTAGTGCACCTGCTTCTGTTTCTATAGCTTTGTAAGGCAAATTAAACTAAATTTACTAAGTGGGGGCAATGATGTTGTATTCATCTTGATGGGTCAAAGCTAGTGCTGCTGTTTCTGAGTGGGTTTGAGGTGTTTACATAGTATCTGTAGTAAGTGACCCCCCATGGAATTTTGAGAATACATTTCCTAACCCAGCAGCAGTTTGTTTCTTCTCAGCTGAAAGTGAGGTTAAGGAGGTCACCTGGGTCAGTACAGAATTTTCATCATAGCTGTGCTCCCACCTCCCTTGTTTGGTGGTACTCTGCTTTTGGAGCAGCACAAGAGGTGTGTGCTCCTGCATGGAGAGTTTGGACCTGGAGTTTCCTTTGGCATCTGGTGAAACACACATGTTCCTGAACAGCAGTATCTCCTCAGCTCTGCAGCTCCTGGTCAGACAGAGGCCATGGCTGGCACTGATGTCAAACATTCAGGACTGGGTAAGGCCAGGACAAGGAATTGAACCTATCCTCGAAGTCACATGCCCATACTCAATCTACTAACTCTTTCTGCCTGTAATTTGTGCTCATCCCATGGGCAGGAGCTAGCTTTAAACATGGCCAGCTACAGAGGAGGCTTCTCAGTGGTGATTTAAGAATGCACTTGAATATGTTGGATGAAGGCTCTTGTAGTTGCTCCTTCTCCCTCCCCTCAAGCAGCTTCTGGAGCTGCACTCTGGTATCAGCTGGGAGCTTAGCTAGCATGCTGTAAGGTCACTGCGACGTTCCGTAATTAGTTGCTAGGGAATATGGAAGCAGAATATTAGCTGAACTACCTCACCATTATTGTCCCTGCTTTAGCCAGGCAACTCTACAGTAGTTCTGGTGTCTCCTCATAACAGAAATATTAAATGTGGGAACGAATGTGTTTTGCATGATCCTGTGTACATTAAGTTGCCCTAGAGGAAATAGTGCTGGTATTCCAGTACTGCCAGTCTCTAGTTTGCTCTTTCTGAAGTTGGAAAAGGATTTTGAGCACAGCAGCTTTTCCCCAAGGGAAGGCTGCTTTTACTGTCTGTGCTGTGTTTACCTTTTTTCATGAGGCATAGTAGAACAGACCACAAGCAAAAAAAAAAAAAAAAAACCAACAAAAAAAACTTCCTGTCTGTATTTGCTGGTTTTGTGGCCAAATTCCTTGTGAGACAAAGCACTGCAGAATTTGGAGCTCTGGGGTTGTTTGAGATGTGGCTATTTACCAGACCAATGAAGCACTTCAATGTATTCCTTCAGGGCATCTTTGAATTTTGAAGGAGCTTTTAAAGAACTGCGTATTTGCTGCATATTTGCTGCATATTTGCAGGAAACACCTCGAGTGAAAGTGCCCACTAATGTTTAGAACATGGTGATTAAATTGGTGTTGAAGCTGTGAGAAATGCCTTTATTTAAATCCCGTGTGTGTATGGAAAGGGAGGGACACCAAATTTCAGTTTCAGCTCTTTTGTTCATAGAAGCTGTTCTGCATCGAACCAGAAGGTGGAGAAAGGGAGACACAAAGGCAATCAAAGCCACTGTACAGAAATTCTTTTTATTTATTATTCTTACCTGTCCTTTGGAGATCTGGATAGGAGCCCATTGGGTGTATCATGACCAGTGTCCTGCTCTGACAGTGTATGTTGAAGCAAAGTATGTGGTTTTACACTGTGACTGAAAATAGAGGATAGAGCCTTCCCTTCCCTTTCTGGCATCACATTGTTCCAGTCAGCAGTCAGTCAGTCATCATCAGTCTGCAGTCAGATGAATATCAAGAAGGGTGAGGGCAGAGCAGTGCTGGTACAGCTGTTGGCCATACTGAGTCATACTATCAGAACAGAGGATGCTGGATACTCAGTTGTGAGGTGCTAGCAATAAACTAGTGGAAGGCTGTGTAAGAGTTTAATTTTGAACTGTTCCAGACTGAGTGACTCAAGTGACTCACTGAGTCTGTACGCTCCTAACCTCAATTCCTGTGTCTCAAACAAGAACAGAAGCACTTGGATTTAAAATAGGCATTTATATGCTTTACTGTAACTGTAGGGTTTGTCTTGAGCCTTGTAGATTTGCAAGAAGGAGGCAGAGTTCAAATGGATGCTTGGATTTGCAGCAGTTCTTTCTTATTTTGGCCATGATGGCAGTCTATAGAAGTTAGACAGTAACATGGTTTTAAATTTCTTTGCGATCTATAACACTGATGTATTTGGGCAGAGGGCACTAGTACTGACTGTCCAAGATCCCTGCTTTTGGGGATTAACAGCTGCAATAAAGGGAAGCCCTGAGCTTGAAAAATTCTGAGTTACAGCCTTTCTTCATGGTAAGTGTGAGACAGCTGTGGTACCAACAGACAGCTCAGGATTCTTCTCTACTTTACTGTTTTTACCAGTGTCTGCTGTGTATATGTTGGGCTGTTCTGAAGTAGGCATGTTATAAACCAGCATGCAGAAGCATGGAATAAATGCTGTAAAACACTGAAAAGAAGCAAATTTGAGATACCTTTTTTTGTTAATGAGAGGAAAGGTGTTTGTTAAAACCTTTAAATCAGTTTTTCTAAGAACCTGTCAGTGAGTGGTCATGTGGAAGTAGCTGGTACTGGAGTGGAAGTGGTGCCACACAGTCCTGGGCAATAGTTAGTGCTGCTGATGCTGCTATGCTGGATGTGAGGCTGTTACTTTTGGCTAGGAGTACTTACCTCCACTCACAGGTAAGTATTGGCATGTTTGCACCTGCCAGAGTACACTTGTGTTGCTGTGCTGCCAAGGCAGATACTCACTTTGCTAGAAATGGGGTGCCTGATGACAAAGAGCAGCTTACCTCTAGGTATTGGTCCAAGGTACACTTCCTCCTCCTGTGTAAATAGCTGCAGAGATGAGTTCCCTACTGGCAATTCATGCATGACATAGTTCAGGGTTTTAGTTTGCACTCTTTGTGTAATTAGTATTAAACTGTGAGTTACTAGAAACTGGTGTTCCCTGTGAATATGAGCTGCCTCAGCCACACACTTCCAAGGAACTCTCTGTTGCTTGACACAGCTCTATGGAAATAGTTCCCTGGTATAATCATGGTGGTAATGCAGAACATGAAGCAAAATTAGATTTTTTTTTTCTCATCTGTGCTGCCTTTACTTTTCTTGCAGTGAGATCAATCGGCTGGACCTGGGCCTAATTGTGGAAGTATGGAACAAAGGACTGATATGGGACACCCTGGTTGGGACCGTGTGGATTGCTCTGAAGGCCATTCACCAATCTGATGAGGTTAAACTGACAGGGGACCTTTATTTGCTCCATTGTTGATAATTAATGCATTACAGATCTGGACTGGTGTGGCACAGACTGAGCTCCTCAGCAAAATTTCCACTTGGGAAGTCAGGAAGGCTGAGTGGACAGAGAGGGCTGTCTCATCACATTGGTTTTGGTTTTGTAGTGAGGTCACAACTGAGCTTACATAGAGCTCTTTGCTGTCATTTCACTTGAGGATTCAAGAACTAGGGCCTAATATATTAAGGAACACAGGCAAGTGTCTGAAGTCTTAAGGACTGACTGCTTAGTCTGATAGTCAAATTCTTATGACTTACTGCTAAAGACCTCTGTCTTGTCCAGCTGATAAGGTAGGCCCAGAACACAGCTGCACTATCCTTTAGGGCTTCTGGTTGTAGAGTTAGGTGTACTTTGTGCTAATATATATGAACAAAAGTAGGAAGTGGGCTGTGCCAATGTGTGTAACTGCCCTAACTACTGAGTTTGGCAGTTGTTGCAGCTAAGCATTTGTAACTCAAATTTTGGTATTTACTTAGTAGACTATTGGATTTGAGCAGGGAGGGATAGGTTATATTTTTCATAGAAGGAAATGAGTGGGGATGCCCTGCAGTGTGGCCCTGATGTCTGGCTGGTACTGAGTTCCTCTTGCTATCCAGACACTCCTCAGTCCTGCCTTTGAGGGTCTACCTTTGCAGTTCCATTGAAAAGGCAGCACTTCTTTTTGCTGCTTGCTCTGGTAGATGCCTCTGAGATTTGGAAGAAATCCAGTTTGGAAGAAAAAGCCAGTGCATGCTGAACAGATGTAATTTGATGTTAAAATAGGGTTGATAATGTTGTAAAGCTCTTTTTGGACTGTTTTAGCAAAAGTGTGAGAGTTGGTGCATAAAGTTCTTCAGACTTGAATGTTCATTTACTTATGGCTTTTGATTCACAGGAAGGTCCTGGGGAGTGGTCTACGTTGGAGGCAGAAGTTGTAATGAAACATGATGAAATCTGTGGAACCAAAAACCCAACTCCTCATAAAATTTTGCTGGACACAAGATTTGAGTTACCTTTTGGTGAGTGCATTTTCATAACTTGCCCAGGGTGCTGACTGTGGAGAGAAAGGGGAACAGGTTAAGTTTTATAATCAAGTTGTGTTCGTTCTCAGTTCAGTCACTGTAGTTCAGTGGAGGTCATGTGGCTGGTATTAATTTTTTGTTTGGCCTCTTTTTAAGAATATCTGAATAAATATGAAATATTTGAAAGTTCCTGGGTGCTGGAATATTTAGACTAGCAGCAGTTTTTTCTTCTAATAGTGTTTCAGGATTGTGTAGTTACACATTTTCTTCCTGAGCAGGGAGCATTTGCTTCTTTGAATCTAGACAAATTTGGCTCTAGAAGAGGTCAAGTGTGTTGTTAGAGCAGTTCTGTGGTGAATGCATGTAGCCTTTTTAGATGTGTGCAGTTCAGTTAGTGAAACATTAATGCTTAGTGCTCCTGAACATTATCATTAGCAGAGTATATAAATAACTTAATGCTGTAAGAACTGCCTTTTTGGCAATTACTTATGCTTGAAAAATATAGAATATGAAAAAGCAGCTAATTGGAGCAAACTGATCTCAAGTAAAGCTGTATGCAACTTTTAAATTCTATTTTACTTAAGCAAACAAAACCAAACTCCAAACCAAATAAACCCAAAAAGTAAGGCCTTAGCCAGAATGCATCATAGGTTTGCATAACTTCTCTTTCCAGCTCTCAGCTGATGCTTGGGATCAAGAACAGAGATGATGTTTCTGGGGTTTGTGCTATTTCTTTTTCATGCACCGAGCACTGAAGTGTTTTTTTAAAGTGTTCTGTCATTGTAAGGTTCATCCCTCTTCCTGTTGCATCTTTTTTGCTGCAAAGCCCTGGTCAGTGTTAGCAATTTGTGCTCTAAGCAGGGGAAGAGCATTTGTACAGGCACTGGCATTTGGTCAGCACCTGTCAGGATTGTCCATCTGTTGTGGGAAGAAGTTAGGACATCTGCAGGTCTCATACTCTGTTTCCTGGTGCAGGGGAGGAGGCAGGCCTTGGCACTGCAGCTGGACAGTCAATACAAATTGTGTTTCGTGTGAGTGCACAGTCCCCTGGGTGGTTGTACTCCTGGGAGAGCACAGTGTTCTGTAGATGGCACTGCTCTTTAACTATAGTCCAGTGTGCAAAGGGGAAGAGGTACCTGACTCCTCATCTGTCCTGACAGCTGTCTGATGTTGGTCATGGGCCATCCTTCTTCCCCGTGGAAATATCCTGGTGTTCCATGGCTGCTGTCTGTGAGAAGTTTATTACTGAAGTTACTTTTTATGCAAGAGGAGGAACAAGCCTGTTTCACCTCTCCAAAAATCTTGGTTCTTTGGTACAAATGTTGAGGCTTCTGGGAGGGAGGCAGAACAAGCACACAGAGCTGAAGGCAAGGCTTGTAGCAATTACCTTCTCATATGAATTCATTCTGACACACTTGCTAGTAAACGTCACTGCTTTAAAAGAAAATTAAGTTCTGGTGTCTCCCTTTGTATTTAGTGTCAAAAAGAGAATTTGCTTTCTTCTGCCATTCGTGTTACAGAGTACATTGCATTTTGAGCTATTTTTTTTTAAGAAAACAGACTCCATGTAGATGTGTTGGAACATCTGAATTTAGAAAGTATTTCAGGTAATAATGTGTTTTCTCTGTAGTACCATAGTCAGAGGAGTTTTTCTTTGTTTCTTTTAGGGTGATTTATACTATTTTAAATTTTCACATTGGGAGAAATGTTTTGCGAGAAGTAGAATTTCATGCAGAGCAGTAAATAAGTGAAAAGATTTTTGTGATTCTTCTGTTTTTGACACAACTGATCATTTAAAGCACACCTATTACTTATTTCTTTGCTTACCATGCCAAATACTGAAATAACAGGGATTCCACATGATGTGTTGAATGGTTTTTGTTCTAGGCTGTGAAAAGTTGGCTGCCTATCCAGGGTTTCATAATGTCCAGGAAAAAAATGGGTGCATGAGTTAGCTCTTCAAAGGCTGCTCTTCCCTAGAAGAGTGCTGCAGATTTTGCTTTGATCTCCATTCAGTCTGAGGTGCCATGGCAAGGTTAGAAGCAGGTTGAAAAGCATGAGGCACTAAAGGTGTGTCACACTCCTCTAGAAAGTGGCACCTACCCATGTCATCTACTCCAGTGGATTCTTAGTGCCCTACATGTTAAGATTCTTTGTCGTATGAGTTGGGAACTGCTGCTTTATCCTTACACAGGTAAGTAAATGGATCACTGATGTGCTATGGAAGTTCTTAAGTCAGTCCTGGGCCATAGAAGCAAGATTTTAGTAACAGCAGGTTTAGAGAGACACTTAGGAATTGTGTATCGTGTTTTGTTTCCCAGGTGAAGATCTCCTGGCTATTGTAGATGCATGAGAACCAGAGTGATGTGTGGGCTCATGTACAGCTTGTGCTGCTTTTCAGGTTGGGTAAAACACTGCTGCCTGGGATAGCAGCTTTAAAAAAAAAACCTGTGTGTTCTCCTGTTTGGCTGTGCTTCTGTGCTTTTTCCATAATTTCTGGCTGCTGTCTCATTTAGATGTACATAGTGCAGTACCCCAGGTTATTCAACGTGTTTTAAATATTTCATTGTACTTAGGTGGGGCTTGAGAGGTTTTTAAGGGGTTGTAAAAGAGAATAAATGAATTTGAAAACTAGAAAAGCTGAACTCCTTGATGTAAAACATGATTGTATATGCAAAGAGGTTTAGAAGCTGGTTTGTTGTTTGCACTATATTTATCCCGGATTAGTTTGCTGTTTCTGCTTCCACCTGATACATTTGAGATTCTTCCTTCCTGGTATCTCCTCTGCTGGTACTCTGGAGATTGGAAGTCACTAAAGCTGAAATAAGTGCAAAATGTGCTGATGCTGATAGTGATAGTACATGATGAAGGCAATGTAGAGATTTAATTTTTTTTTCCATATAAATCTGTTTTCAAGTATTTACCATGCTTGGAGTTGGGAAGCAGTCATCTCCTAACAAAGGCTGGTGGGAGTTTAGTCTCTGCTTCTGGTGATGGAAGATAAGCTTTTGTGAGGTCACGCAGGAGTTAAACTTTATAAATGGCCAGATTTGTAATGGGACAAAGAACACTGATGGTGGCCTTCATATGTACCCTGTGTGTCCCATTGCATGTTCCCGATGTAGTTGTTGCCTTGTGTCATTTGTTGTGACATCAGCACATGCTGTACAGGGGAGGGCAGCTTTGTTGGCCCTTCTGTGTTGAACATTTCTGCATGATGGACTGCAGTCCTGGGGACCAGGCTGCCATATGATGCTCTCTGCCACCCCCATGTTCTTGGATGTTCAGTCTGACAGAAACAGAACGACTGCAAACCCTCTGCTAGGGAAATACAACAAAGAGTGAGGATGGGAAATTTGAGGCGTTATATTAACCTGTAAGGTGAGAAGCGTTTTTTTGCTTGGTATCTATTAAAAAGGCAGTAAACTGCCTTCTTCATGGCAAGAAGCAGTTGTTAGCCAAGACAAGATGGAGCCACTTTCTCCTCTGATCATATCTGTTTCCTCTTTGGAACAAGACAGAGGACAAGAGAGGGATACAGCTTTCCTTTGGTTGGTTTAGAAAATTTTCTGGTAGCGAGAAGACAATCTTGCTATTTTGTTTTGATGCAGTGAGTGTGTGTTGGCACAGACTTTTCAGGATGCTGCTTTTCAAGTGTAAAATTGTTCTGCTTGATAGCAGTTTTACTCTGTCCCTCTTTTTTAGAAGTGAAGTGACTGTGAAGTGACTCCCTCACAGGGTACAGTACTCAAAAATGCTTTTGGCTCCCAAACTGTAACAGTTTGGTTCTGTGCCAAGCAGTTTCTAGTTCATAATTGGAGTGAAGATGCTTTTAGTGTTCTCAACACTCCCAGGGTGGGAGCGTGCTGATCTGCATCTAGCTGTGAGGTAGGGTAAATATGCTTTGTTATTTTAGTGACTTGGGAACAGAACAGAAAGAAGAACTCAGCTCAACAAAGTCGTTTCAGTGAGAACTTAGAAGATTCCCATGTATTTGAAAAGGGAAGAAATTTGGGCTGGGAAGAGGGGAAGCCAGGTGTACACTTGTAGGAAAGTGGCGAAAGAGAGGGCATCACTTTTGCTTTCAGCACTTGTTCTCACTCCTGCCAAGCTGGATTTTGCCCCTGCCCAGGATTTGCTACCTTGGAAAAACTCAGAAGGAACAAGGTGATTTGCAAGGTTCAGAGCCAGGGCCAGCAAACATGAGAAGAAAAGCTTTAGGGCTGAAAGTACCTAGTTGCTGCCAAGCTAGAGATCTCTAAGCAGGAATGCTGTCATATTTAGCTTCCTGAAAGGTTTAACTGAGTGAACCCCTCATGGGGTTCATACCCCTGTATGGATGTACCAAATTCTTGTCTTATTTAATTTCTCACTCTGGCAAGTCACAGAGTGCACTTTCTGTGTGCCCATTCCAGGTGTTAGGGCACTTACTTGCTCTGAGCAGCCTCACCTGGGACCTCCACCCACACTCCTGTTCATGTCCCCAGAAATCCCACATCAGCTCAACTTGGAACCTTCAATCCTAAGTGATGCTGTGGGAGTTGCTCATCTGACATGTCTGTGCCTGCTTATGGACCCTGCAGATTCAGGCCCAGAAAACCAGAGAAAATGGCATTCAGCTTCCATCTGAGGATGGCAATAAGAGCAAGGACAGTAAAGCTTGCAGTGTTTCTTTGTTGGCTTCAAATTAATAAGCACCAAAAGCTGTTGAATCTACCTCCCTATCTCCTCTCTGTTGTTTTTCAGCAATTTTGTTTCACTGACATATGGCCTTGCTCCTTGTGTTCACCAAGCATGATGTCAGTGGAGTCCTGAGATGGCATCAGGTGGCCTCTCTCTGAACTAGTTCATCTTTTTATCTTTTAAGCAGAAGTTAATGTAGTGGAATAATTTCCACTGTAGTCAAAAGCTGAGCAGTGAGGCAGGAGCTGGCCAGTGGATGTGGCCTTTCAAGCAGCCTGTGATCTCTGCTGGGGATTTCCACTCTGTACATTCTAGAGAAACAGCTTCAACAAAGATGTTGACTGAGGCAAACCACAACAAAAGCTTCCTCAAGAAATCAAAAATTTAATCTCATTTCTTTTGAGCCGGTAACTTGACTCAAGATCATAGGCCAGTTCCTTCATGTTTTAAGTTCGCTATACAGTAATTTTACTGATACTACTATTGATGACAAGAATTTCTCTGAGACCAGGAAGATGTCATTACAGCAGCTGTTACCTGGACAGTAGCTGATTTTTATCTTAGACTTGCATAAGAAGCTGTTTCAATAGAAGCAGCAGTCCTGCAGTAAAAATCTGTCAGCTCTGTTTATAAAATGGGCTTCTGGGCTGAAAATAAGGAACAGTAAATCCAAGAGGCAAATGTTGCTCCTTGATGCCTGGGCATGCCACCACACCATAGTGTATGGGAAAGGGAAAGCATTGAGGCCTACTTTGAGACATCCTCAATTTCTGCAGTGCTGATGGTAGTTTTGCTTCACCCCGCCTCAGTCTCTTTAGTCTTGACTTCAGGCTCCATATTTGAGTTGGATGTGCTCTGACTTCTAGTCCTCATTTCATGAGTTTTTCTTCACCTCTTAAAGAAGTGATGTCTTTCCAAGACAATTCCATGGGCTTTGCTGTAATTTTTGTAACTGTTTCATGCCATTGTTGGACTTTGTCCTCCTAAACCTCAACATACAACCTAAACTAGGTTGTATGCTGATAGCCATTCAGTTCAGTGTTGCCTTCTTTCTAGATCAGTTCTGTCCAGATTTGCTTTGAATGCCAGCCCTGATTTGTACAGAGACTGTCTAATAAATCTGTGCAGCTGTGATCCACAGCCCTAATGATCAAAAACACATATATGTTTCTACAGCTCTTGTAGTTGTGGAAGACTCATGTTTCTCTTACCTTGTTTTCTGATAGGTTTTAGCAACAAAGTAATGTACTGTACATCAGAAAGAGCAGCTGGCTTTGTGTGTTTTTGGTTAAAATAAATCACTTTGGTCTCCCTCCAAGCAAGGAGAAATGGGTCATCTTTTCTTCTGCTTAGTGCAGTTTTTGTTAGGAGTCAGATACTAGGCTTCCATAAAACTTTCTCAGCTGGGGAGTATTTTAACACCTTGTGTGAGTGAGTCTAGTTGCATAAAAAATCAGTGGTGTTTCTGTTACACAAATGTGGACATGAATTATAATCCAAGGAAATATCTACTGCTGGAATTTGAAATGCCACTAAATCTGGCATGTACCTGTTAAAAGTGGTTTGTGTTCTGTTATCTGCAGTGTTTTGGGCTTGTTGTCTTTCTAAGATGATGGTTTGTATGGCTGAGAGAGGGTACATGCAGAACAGACATTCTGTTCAAATTCTCATTCAAAGTACAAGAGTGCAGTTCTTGGTCCTTTCTGAAAGCATCATGTTTCCAATGGAATGCTCACCTGCCAATAAATCTAGTTATTTTCTTCTGTGAGGAGTGAGAGTTGACTTTTAGAGTCACCTTTTCATCAGGAGGCCACCCTGTCCTGCTTCTCCCATTCTTGCCAATGCATAACTTTGCCTATCATTGTGGTGGTGTCCATGGAGTACAGTTCATTTCAGGAAAACAAATTCTTGGCTCCTTCTGAGGCCATCTGAAAGTGTAAAGAGTTACAGGAGATGGGAAAACCGACTGCACTAGTGTAGGACTATCTTCCTTTCAGCTTGCAGGACTTGTGGTGTTTTTAGCCGGAGTGCTCCCTCCATTTCCTTCCTCTGTGAACTCTGAAATTTCTGCAGTGGTGCAGTTCCATGCCATAAATAGCCAGATTTCAGAAGTTGCTGCATTTAAGGATGTTGAGTGGCTAGAAAAAAACCCAAACAAAACAAAAATACAGATTGTATTTTTTTTCTCATTTCCAGTGTTTTCACACCACTCCATCCCTAAATAATTTTGTGTTAAGCTTTTCACAGCAGATTATCTGCATCTCTGAGCATGTACTTTGAAAGGTGAAATTTTGAGTGGCAGAAGTCAGTGTTCCATTAGGACTCTATATTACTTCAAAGTGTGAAATAGAAAATAGCTACCACAGTAAAAGTGCTTGCTACTTGCTGGAAACTTGATAACTCCTTTAGATGGTGAAAACGTTGTGATTCATTTCACAATGAAGCTGCAGTGTGGTGTAAAAGTAAGAATGTGCTTTCATGTGATTATGACTGCCCGTAACACTGTTTATTCCCTCAAAATATTTGGCTTATTGCTGGCAAAGAAATAAGAGACCGTTTAGTTTTTGGTGCCTAATTTGTGTTACACCAGGTGTGCTATTGTTGTGCATAAGGTGTGCTTGTTCTGCTTGGATTATAAAAAGCATCCAGAAGAGGCTCTTGTTATATGTTATAAAACATAAGAAGTGTACTGAAATACTGTTGTGAAATGGCTCTCCATCAAACTAATACTTGAATTAAATGTGAACTAGTCTGTCTTTCTGTTTCCTACCTTTGTATAAGTGTGCACTTGGTTATCAGCTTTAAACAAAAAAACAGGGTAAGCCCTTGAACTGTGCTACTGTTTACTATGTTTATTTTCCATCTGAGTGGTAACCTAAGACAGTCCTACTTCTTCAAAAATCACATGTGCGTTTTTTGTGTGTGATCTTTAATACTAATGGCGGTGGATGCAAAGTTGCCTGGTTAATTAGGTGGTGTGACTTACTTTTTTGACTTAGATATCCCTGAAGAGGAGGCCAGATACTGGACCAGAAAATTAGAACAAATAAATTCACTGGGAGATGATGAGGTAAATATCTAAATTGAAAGAATAATATAGCCCTGAATGTCTTATAACTAGCTTTTATTGTTTGTATTAGATCCCTGTGATTAGGGTAACTACTAAATGTTGATCATTTACAAGTCTTCCATGAACTGCTTACAGAACTCTTCTCAAGTGTACTGTTTAGTATTAAGGAGAGGAATATTCTTCTGCATACTGAAAGTGCTTGAATAATGTTTTGTTGGTGTGAATATGTTCAAAGGAAAGGCAACACTATGCTTTACCTGAGCAGAGAGTTGAAACCATTTTTGACAGGCTGTGGTAGACAACCTGTGAAATTTGTGAAATCAAGTAAAAAAGGAAGTTTTTGTAGTTGACAGTTTCTTTGAAGAAGACAAAGCAAGATACTGAATCTTCATTTGAACTGAGGACTGTTGCCTTTTGTCCTAATGCAGTTGTTAACAGCTCAATTTATATAAATCCTGTGTTAGAATACGAGGTAGCTCTGGCTTTGGTTTTCTGGCTCTAGTGTGTACTTGGCTATGCAGCTATAAAATACAGGTTACTTTTTTATTTCTAAGAGAGCCTGTTGCACAAATAAAATTTTGTTTACAGTTCATACTGTTTGCAGAATAAGATTTAACATGTTAATGCCTGTACCAGAAATTAAGTATTTAGAAAAAACTGAATACTCAATGTTGATGTGAACACCATTGAGTAAGAATATGGTGCTGTTGAAACCTCTTCTGACAGGTCTCTTTCCATAGCAAGAGTTTCCATAGCAAGATAACTTGGCAGTGCAATGACTTCAGGAGATTTTTGTTTTGGGATCCTTCATCTATTCCTTTCTGTTCATTATATGAGTGATTTGGTTTACTGTGCAAATGAAGGAAAATGAGGTGGGTTTTATTTTTGACTGAGGACAGACCCCATATTCAGGTAGATAAAAAAACTTAAAGAATTTAGGGCTTCCTAGAAGTTTGAGAGCTCTAAGAATCGATGATAAGCGCAGTCTGTGAGTTGTCCTGTCAGTGATGCTGCTGTGGTGCCTCCCCACTCCCGTGGGCTGGAGCCGCAGTTCAGGTACTTCAGCGAGGCACAGGTGCCCTCTAGTGCTTCACTGAGCTAGTACTTCCCGAAAGATATCCTGAGATCTCTGAGTCTCCCCTTTCCCTGAAGTGCCATACATCTGCTTGCTAACTGCATGCTCTTACCAAATACCAGTAACAAAGTCATAACTCTGTGTTTGTGTTCTAATGATCTCAGATTTATTATGGATGTTCCCTGTGATCAAAGAGGAAAAAAAAAAACTGTGCAGGGCCTGACATCAGGTGGTTCTTCTAAAGTTCTCCACATTTGCCAACCACCCAGAAAGGGGATGAGATTTTCCATGCATATTCCCCTAACTGGCAGTGACTTGTAGCTCAGCAACTTCCAGAGCCAGAGGCAGTATCCTTGTGTTGAACAGCACACAATGAATTTCTCTTTTGTGGATGCCAGTTGCCCTTTAAATGCAGTCAGTTATGTTCTCAAAAAAGAAATTCAGAACCTTAATTGTGCATTGCCTGAAGAAATATCTTAATTGCTCTGAGCAAACAAACCCAGTGTTTGAGAAACAAGCTGGAGGCAGATTTGTTTGGAGAAATTAAATGACTGATCCTCATGCATCCAGTCTCTGCCACTCAGCTTTACAGACCTCACCTTTTGGGCTGCACAATCCTGGTCTGCACAGTGTTTTTTAGCACAAGGCAACTTTGTGCCTCTGTCTTCTTTGTCTTAAGTTCAGCTATCTCTGTTTGCTATGATGAATGAACATACTAAAGCTGCACAGGAATCTTGAAGAAGCAGGTTCATTTGGAGTTCATGGAAATGCTTTCCAGCCTCTCTTCCTACAAACACTTAATATTCTGTTTTCATTTTGGGACTCCTGATAGCCGTCAGGCTGATGCCTTAAAAAGAGCAAACTTGCTGCCATTCTGGGATCTCTGAGAATAATAATTCAGAACCCACTGCTGTCCTGTGCTGCTGAAATTGCTCATCAGCAGACTTCCTTTCACCACTCTGTCAACCAGTCAGTGCTGTGAGATCCGGCAGTTTTTGTTTTCACAGTCCTGATTAACTCGGTGGGTTGGCAGTTTGCTGATGATAAGACCAACCACCTTTCAGAATCCCTTGTGCATTTTAAATAGCACAGATTGGAAGATAACTGCAGCGGAAGTCTGTGGGTTGTCACCTTCCAAGCACAGAACTGATCATTAATCCCTACCAAATCCAAGGAGAGACTGTCTGGTGGCTCTGTTTTGAACAGGCTGCAACACCCGCTTGCTAAGTTTGCCACTTCCTTCGTTGTCAGATCTTTTTTTCCTAGCAAGGACTGTTCTCATTATTTTGGTCAATTGTCCTAATTTTCTCATATTTTTATGTAATAAAAGATAGAAGAGAATAACAAAATAAAACCACTGGCATTCCCCTAGGGATCGCTTTGATGCTGTAACAAACAGCTTTGTAAAAAGTCAAAGCTGACTAATTGAAATACCCCTGTGTTCTCTAATTCAGTATTAAATGAGATGAAAAATTCTTCATGTTTGGATGTAAAGTGGATCACAGGAGAGTTTGCAAGTGTTGGCTGGGCAAATATTGTATTCTTGCCTTGCCAGGCACATTAATTACCTTACTGCTGCCATCTTCTACTTCAGAGTTGCTGTGAGCCCACATCAGTTTTGAACTGTTGAAGCTGTGCTGGAGTGCCTAAATGTAAACAGGCTTATTCCAAGTTTAGAGCTCCCTATCACACTGACACAGTGGTGTGGAGAATCAGGTCTTTTCATTGTCTAATTGGAGGTTTCAGAATTGATAATAGGGCCTATGCTTGCTCTAAAGCAGACTTCAGCTTAAACAGAAGTACTTAGTAATGTGGTTTTGGAAAAAAGAGGACCCTTCTGGGAGTGTGTTTAAATACAGATATAATGAAGAATATATTACAGATATTATGCTTATAGATATTGTACTTTGATTTTCTCTAATGTGTGGCATGCTGTCATAAGGTTATAATTTGCTTTCTTATCTGTCTATATTCCTTCCTATTTTTTTCCCTTCTTTAGTATTCCTTTCAGGAGGAAGTCCAGAAGAAACCATTGCTCAGTGCTGCCTCCCAGTGTTGTAAGTTAGACTATTTATTCTCAATATTTTTCCCTCTTTCAGTGTACTTGGTTTCCTTTTGGGGTTAGATGTCAAGTGATGGTACATCTGAAAAACATTTTTGTATTAGAAGTACTTAAGTTGTTGTGCAGTTATGAAAAGCTGTGCTCCTCAAAATATTTCTCTGCAGCTTCTGAAGCCAGGAAGTGAAATCAAGCATTGAGTTTTGCACTTGCTATTGTCCTTGGGTGCAATAAGAACAGAAAATGCATTCAAAGTCACCAAGACTGTCAGGCCCTTGTAATATTCATACCATTAAGAAAATGCTGTATTTTTTCATGTGACTATTTTTCATGTATTAGGCTATGTTATGCTAAAACTTCCTGTGTTAAATATATTTTTTCTTACTGTTTAATGAACTTCTAAGAGGGAGAAAATAAATTGAGACAAGTACTACTGGTAGCCTTTTAAAATGCACCAGAAGTTTGTGTACTTGATGTCTAATTTCTTCAATATTACTTTTCAATGCTGCGTTGATGGATGGAAAAATATTTTTAATAATTTTTGCTTATCTTGTCTTGCATCTTTTATGCTTCTGAAAACGTGGATGAAAAATTAACATAGCACTTACTGTATCTGATGATCTGCAAAATTAGATTTCTGAGACACTGCTTTTAACATACAATAGATGAAAGCTCCGTGATGTCTCTTGTGAATGTGTTATCTGCTTTTGGCAACAACATTAATAAAATTCAAGTCTCATAATTTAAACAAATCTTCTATCCTCTACTTTAAATCCTTTAAGATGTGCGTATTACACATGGCAGGCTGTTTATCCATTAGGCTGATTACAGGATCTCTGCAAAACTGATAACATTAGGAAATGCTAATTACTGTTTACCTTTTTTGAGTAGAATTAATTTTTCTGTGTACTATTGTTATGTTATCTTAAAAGTATCTTCAACTGACTCTAGATATTAACCAATTGCCTAGGAAATATGATTGTGCTGTAACTGGAACATGTACAGCTCTATATCAAAGTATTCCAGTAGTACTTTCATTCTAGGCAACACTGAATGTGTCCTCCCATTTTGGAAAGGGAAAAAAAAAAAGTGTATGTAAAGAATAAAGCAGAGGTGTTTTTTTTTTTTGGTTTGTTTGTTTGGTTTTTTTTTTGGTTGTTGTTGTTTTTGTTTTGTGGTGGTGGTGCTGTTGTTCTGCTGTTGTTCTGATTTTGGTTTTGTGGTTTTTTGTGGTTTTTTTTGTGTTTTTTGTTTTGCATTTTAAATGGTCGAAAGAGTGCAATTAATCTGTTAAGCCTATAAATTAGAAACATTGTGGGAGAAACTAATATTTGATTAAATCATATTGACATAGTATGCAGAACCCATAATGTCAAAGTCAAAGAAAAACTGTCTGCTGTATGAAGTGTCCAAGAAATGAATGTGTTATTTGCTGAAATTACTTTCTTGGCTCTATGCCCTGGGCTTTGCTTTTGTTTGAGGGAGGCTGGTTTGATCAAATCTCCTTATTGCGGTGTTTGGGTAAATTAGAGGGAATGCTTCTGTGTGGGAAAAATAGCTGCACCTGTTCCACAGCAGGGTGTTTTTACAGCCCCCTGTAGCTGGTTTCTCCCCTGGAGAACCAACTGTGCTCTTGCAGACAGACACAATGAGAAGCAGCACTACAGTCACCTTTGTTGTGCTGCCTGTTAACAGCCTGCATCCTGCTGGAAAGTGACCTTTTGCAATATTCACTTGAAGGCCCTGTGGTTTGAACAATTAATGTCATATAAGAATTAATATAATCATTCATGGGATTAAAGCACTCATTAGAATGGATGTTAAACATTTCATAGCAGTCTGTTGTTAATGTATTTAAGAATTTTCAATAAAGCTGATGGCACTGCATGTACTTTGGCTTGTTTACTGCCTGCAAGTATCTGATGTCTATGAATATCTATTTGCATGGAAAAAATACAAAATAGACATTTAATGTAGACGTACTTTTGAAAAATGAACTCTGCCTGCATCAACTTGTGCATGAGTTGTTGGCTTGCCTCAGTACTTAAGAGTTGAACACAGAACATGCACAGATTGTGTCTCTATTGAAAGCTGACCTGACCTGTGCATGTAACACAGGAGCTCAACCCTTTTTACACAGGAGCTGGGTCGGTGTCCTTCACAACACTAGAATGTGTTCAGTATGGAATGTTCTTACTTACCATGTGGGTAAGCAATTGTTAGGGATACTTCTAGATATAATAAAAACATCCTCAAGAACACTTTTAAGACTTACCCAGTTTTTCATCACATCATTTTTTGTTATCATCTAGATATCCCAGATGAGGTATGGTTGCTGTTGGGAGCAGGTCACAGTTTGTTGGACAGCAGACTAACTGTTTATTTAGAAGGAGAAAAAAAACACGCTTGATGTGAGTAGGTTTCACTCCACTGAGTGTTTTCCCAGTCCTTCAAAAAATACATAATTATCTTAAAACCTGATGCATTATAGAGCAAAAGTTCTGCAAAACGTTTCATATAGCTTGTATTAAAAAAATTAATTGTACATAACTGTGCATGCCACTGGTGTCCTCTTAGTCACTCTGGCAGCTCTCAGAAGACCATTTTGACATCCTTGTTCTGGCTAGAGAAAGTCCTACTCCAGCAGGCAGGATCAGGTTCGTTAATTAGGAAAATTCATGTCCTTACATGTTAAAGTTAGATTACACTCCTGCCCTCTTCTGCATCTCTACTTTCTACACATATTTTACCTTTTCTAAACCAGTTTTTCTTGTGGTGGTTTCCCACTTCCTGCAGGGATGCAGCTTGTCCTGTTATCTCCCCTGAGGAGACAGGGAGAGAAGGATGGGGGAGGTTGTGAGAGAAGAGAGGTGACCCCATCTGAAAGCCAGCCTCTGATCTGAGGGTGTTTTTTTTCCCCTGGGCATGTATGGGCTGCTGCCTTGGCATGGTGCCATGGAAAATCTCAGCCTGCACTGGGGAACTCTAATTTTTCCAGAGTTTATTGAGTTTTCAGGCCCCCTTTCAGAGTCTCAAATTTTGTTCTGTTTTGTTCTTAGAAGACTCTGACCCATAATTTCTGAGGTAATGTGGGATTTGGGCTTCCTACTTATTCTTAAATGAGGCAGGTGGTTCTGCTGCATATACAGTCTTTTCTAAGCCCTGCTGATTTTGGCACTTCCTGCCTCTTTCCTTCATTATACTTAACCATTTCATTTTTAACTCCCAACTGCTGTGCTTCACTGTATATTCCTCCTGCCCTAGAAGGATCATGTGCTTCCAATTGATTTGACTTTCAGTGATGCCAAGCAATAGGCAAAGTGTCTATGCATCCAGTGTCCATGGAGTGTCCATGCATCCAGTTTTGTTTGCCTTTCTATTAAATGTAGTCATAATTAATGTTTTGATACATCGTTGTTAGAAAACTACAGCATCTCCATATTGGCTTTTACCCACAGCACTGAAATTAAATGTAAATTGAAAAGAAAGTGAGGTTTTGTTTTCTGGATATTCACTTTAAATTTTGCAGATTAAAAACATTTGATTACTTTGGCATTGAGTCAATAAGCTCTAAGTTATATATTGTGAGGAGTTACAGATATGTTTTCCTTGTATGCTCAAGATAATTTCTGGACACATAGAAGTCCATTACAATTCACAAGTGATTCACACTGTGAATATTTTAAATGCAGCTCCGACTTGGATCAGTTACAGTGCAAACTGGGATGTGAAAGATACTCTGCATCTTTGCAGAATCAATTTGGCAGACTTGGTTAATATCAGCTGCTGTAAATACTGCCCTACACCATTTGTCAGGGAGATTACAAATCTGGAGGAGAGCAGGTTTGTTCAGTATGATTCTCAGGAAAGATAACCTGGCTGCCACTCAACCAGTTGTGTTTGTCCTATTGTCATTGACTGATAATCTTTCTGAGAATGCTTTATTCTCCCTTTTCTGCTTCAGTATTTTTGTTCGGTTTCCTTTAGTTCTTTTCTCTGTGAAAACCCTGGTTACCAGGGCTGGGGTGAGTGTTCATATTTTGTTGTGTGGGTTTTTTTGTTGTCTTTTTTTTTTGTTTTGTTTGTTTTTTTTCTAGTTGGTTGGTTGGTTGGTTTGGGCTTTTTTGTGTGTTTGTTTTGTTCTATTTTTTTTTTTTTTTTGTTATTGTTTTTCTTTTTTTGGGGGGTGTTGTGATTTTTTTTTTACTTAGGTTTTTTTTGTTTGTTTTTTATGTGTATGTGTGTTTTATTGTAGGTTTTGTTGTGCTTCTTTTTTGACAGAAGAAGATAAATTTTTGCTTGGCTCTAGATGTTTGTACTGGCAACAAAAGAATATCTTCTCACATACTGTCCTACCAGTAGAAACAACCAAAGCCAGCCTGTGCTTGTTCTGCCGTAAGATGAGAGATAGAAAAATAAGATTACATCTCTTAATGCTCTTTGGAATATGTGTGTGTGCACATTCACGCAGGGAAAAAATGGTACAGTTTTTTCAGATACATAAGCAGCTTTTTATCTACTTAAAATCTCTCAAAATGTTTTACACACATTATAGTAATGGATGTCATTTGATACCAGATCAATTTGTTGTGGTGACTCTTCTTTGCCACTGATATTTGAAGAAATCTGGTTTTGCAAAATTCTTCTAATACCTATTCATGCACTGCTATTTCAAAGGTACCACAAAGGCTGACTTTGAGATGTTTCATTCCTGATGCTCACTGGTTTTGTTTTTGGGAGCTCAAATTCCACTGATACACTGCACTGGGGAGGCTTGTTCATTCCCCTGAACAGGCTGACTCTAATGCTGAGATGATGATGCTTTCCATGGCACTGATGAGTTTTGTCTGTTTAACAGCCAGATGATTTCCTTCCCTGTCCCTTACTCCCCAGCAGGCCCACAAACACTGGTTTTGTATATGTGCTGTGCTGTGGATGCAGCATTTTCTGCTGCCATTAATGTGCCACTGGGCTGGGGGTATACAGCCCTGCTGTGGGGGGAACTGACCCTGTGGCAGCAAATGGCAGAGAATTTGCTGCTTTTCTTCTTTGGTAATAGTATATATAAAAAAGTGATCTGCTCTTCCAGTCTCTCAAGGCCAGGCAGCATCAAAACCCTTAAACAGGCCAGAACATGCCACTCCTAATTGTTCATAGTGGTAGGTGCATGGCCTGTGATAGTGGAGGGTCAGGCAGCGTGGCTGTCTTGAGAATGCTGAGAGTTGACACTGCCCTCCTTGTTGTAAAGCTGTGTGTACCAAAGCTATACATCAAGATTCTTGCTGGTTTTTTTTTCTGGTTAGCAGCCTGATTCTGCATTTAAACAACAGAGGTCAGCAGCCACCTACACCATCTCTAGGATGGGAAGGGTAAGGAAGAAGTTAGTGTTTATTTTACCCTTCTTAAGTGTAGGTGACACTGAAGTTAGTGCTGCAGTCATTGTGTAGCTGTGCTCTAGTAAGAGTAGAACTTCTGGCTACAGTGCAATTACAACTCAAAAGACTGTTCAGTGCAAATGTAGTTCAAAACAGCACACATGAATGGCTTTATTTATTTATTTATTTATTTATTTATTTAAGCTACGGCGAGGAAAAACTGCTTTAGTCCATACAAGGGGAACCATTGTATGAGCTTTTCTGTGGTAGTTTACTGATGGGCTGGGAAAGCTAGATCCTTGGCCTCTCTACTTCTGGGTGACTGGCTGCTCCTGTTTCTCTTTGTTTAGGATAAATCCCTTAAGGATACTTGTTTTCTTGCGACTTTGTGGCACTCACTGTCTGGGCTGGCTGAAGGCATGATAGGTCTGCTGAAAGGAGCACAGATTAAAGATTTTACTCTAAAATATCTGCCCGCAGTTTCAGGATAAAGCTGCTACATTAGGACTGGATATGTCTGAAGAAGAGTACTCGGCATATGGAATTTAAAAATAAAAATACTGGCTATATTAGGAGATTACACAGTAACAAAGTTTGATGTACTGCTGAACTCTAGAGAACTCTAGGGTTTTGATTTTGCTGCTGATCCTCTAAATATGTTTTTTTAATTGTTGTTTTCCTAGAGTATGGGCTGCCTTCTGAAAGGTGGGGACAAGGAACTAAAGCTTTTACTTTTGAATAAATCCCAGATGTAAAGTTCTTATTGAAATGATGAACATTGCCAATACTGACAAGTGTCACTCTAAGCAGTGATCAGGCAAAGGAAATGTTCATTTAAACACTCTGGTTTTCATAATTTGTCGAGTGCTCTTCATGAAAAAGCTGTTTCTTTTCTAGTGAATTTTTAAGGACTTTAAACTTAATTAGTCATCATTTAATACCATAGGAATAGGAGCATATAAATTTGAATTTTGTTACAACAGTGAAATACAAACAACTTTATAATTAAAGATTTTAAACTGGTAGAAAAATGATTCCCCTGCTTTATGCACAAGCCATAAATAAGTGTCCTCCAGCAGTGAGGCTTGTACCTAAAGTGAAAGATTAAAAGTCAGAAGAAAAAAAGGCACCAAATCCTTTATCTCTGCTGCTGTAGAACATTATATTCCTCTTTGCTATTATGCATATATATCTTGTTAGTTGATCAACTATAGTCCAAAATTGTATCTTAGAAAGGAGTATGTAAATTTTTTGTCTGTAACTGTGTTTAAATGTCTTATCCAAATAGTCTGTGTGACTTGGTAGCCTGGAAATTTGTAAGCTAAGACAGCCGTGTTAAGCATCATTGCAGTGGTAGAAATGTTACAATTTTCCATTGATGATAAAATTAGGTGGCACTCTGCCTGAGCCTTCTTATTATGGTTACTGATGAGTTGCACAAGCTTGTAATAACTTAGTGGGTACTCTCGTTGATTTGGTGGTGATCCAGGCCCTGCTTTAATTCTCAGATCGCGGTCTGATTTTATTTAGCCAAAGTAAAGGTTGCCAGAAGGGCCATTTTGTTTAATGAAATTAAATACTCAAACATTTCAGCATAAGCTGTATGTGGTGAAATGGGGAGTAGGGGGAGCACTGCAGTGTCACACTCCAGTACCTATCCTTGTCTCTGTTGGATCCTTTGAGCTCATTTGCCTCTTGTGCTTTCTTGCCGCCTTTTGTGCAGAGGTCTTAGCCCTCATCTGGAGTGTTCCAAAACTGAGCTGGAAATGGTGGTACTTGTTACGAAATCTTCTTTGGCATTGGGTTTACTGAAAACTTGACTTCCTTCTAAAAAGCTATTCAATGTATGTTTTCTATTTTAGAAGCTTATTCCACTAAAATACCACCTGTTTAGTTTTGGGAAGTACATTGAACACTGGAAGAAAGTAGATTTTTATGTAATCTGAGATCTGTTCGCATTGTGTTGAGAGTATTAACCATGGGAAAAGGAGAGGTCTTAAACACAGAACTGACCAGAACATTTTGCAAATCGTACTTTATCAGAACCAAATATAATATCTGGAGTTTAGTTTGCTTTTATAAACTTACTTAGATGATTTCTGTTTGTGCTAAGCATGGGATATAACAGGAGGACTAAATAATTCACCAGCATGACTACAAGCAGTGGTCAGCAGCAAATGATAATGTTCTGACAAGAATAGTAGGTCCCACCAATCTCAGAGGCTTGTAAATAGAAATGAAACAAAATGGCACACAGGCAGTCAAATTAGATGGCATAAAAAACTTGGAATATTCTGCTTTTTTAGAGTGTCCCTGCTGATCCAGGCTTGACAGTGTGAAATGGAGAGGAGGAGTTCCTCCTTGAATAGTTGCATAACTGAGGCACAGAACAAGCATATGTTATATTCAGCTAACAGTGGAAACTTAGATGTGCTTTATAAAATGTGTTAATGACAAAAATGTTTTAGCTTCCAAGGCACCAGGCTGCTGGCATTGCTTAGTCCTTAATTGAAAGTTTATATGAAGCCCCATTTTTTGAGTACTGAAACTTACAAATACAAAATAATGTGATAACCAAGACACACTGTTAGTATTTAAGAACACATGGAGTGACTAGTCTGACTTGTCTGTATCTTGTATTCCATTGTTGCTCTGTTGTATAGTTTTGGAATGACAACTTTCCATTTTCTGTCTTTCTGGTCTGCTTGTTGTTTTTAGTTTGTACAGGTTTAAATTTGGTCCCAAAGGTGATCTGGAAGGGGTTTTTTCCTAACAAATCAGGGTTATGCATATTACTTTTATGAAGCAGAAAATCAACTTGAAAAGGCTAAAAAGAAATTCTGTTTTCATTAACCTTCAGAATATCAAGACTGTCAGCCCAGGTCTTCTGTGATTATGCTGAAGGACTGAGATATATACTGTTAGCTCCTGAATCTTAAATGAAGTAGCATATGTGTTGAATCTTTAATAAATTCAATTTTTTTCCAAAATGTTAGACACCAAAGTGAAGTGGGTGTTAATAAAAACAAACAAAACCAGAGTTTTGAGCTTCTGGCTGAAAATCTCTTACTTTCTGTTATTGCATCTCTTTCTCTTTGCTCCTGCAGCATTGCTTTCCCCAGTCTATAGATGTAGCATACCCTGGTCAGCCAAACCCAACTCCTCACTGTGTGAAAATGTGCAGGATAAGGAGCTGCTGTCTAAGGACAGCTGCTCCTCTCCCCTCTTGCCTCTCCCCTCTTCCTGCTTGGCATTGACTGCTTTTTGCCTTGGGCATGTAAAGTCTGTGGAATTTTCATGCTGTTAGTAAAGAGCTTTGTAGCAGTGAGGTGGGCAGGTAAGTAGCTGGTTCAAGGTCACCACAGTCAGTTTGAAGACTTTTTTCTATCTATGGGAGGTAGTAATGCTTCTCCTCCACGGACAGACCTTGTATCCATGAGGGTTGTCTTAGCACTTGGTGGCTTTCTTCTTGTTGCAGTTTCAGATGATGAGTAGTGTTGTGCCAACCATCAGGCCTTTTTCTGTCAAGGAAATAGAAGTTAACAACACTCCCAGCTGGTTTCAGAGGTCACTCATTCCCTGCATGCAGATTGAGTACAGTGATTTGTGCAGAGGCTGGCAATCTGGGATTTTTGTGTTTGTGAAACAAAGGACAGATAAGCTCCATTTCCTCTGTGGTTTTTCTGATATGCCTACCAGCTTTGGAAATTTATAGTTATCTTCCGGTATTTCTTCCCCAGTTGCTCTGGGGTTTTACATGTGCATTCATTTGTGAATAATGACATGCATTTACTAGCATGTATCCTGACTGCAATAATGCTGTGTCACTACAGAGTTTTTCTGGATCCTTCTACATTAATAAGAAATTGTATTTAATGGGAACTCTTGGTTACAGCTCAGTGCAAAGCTCTGTCAACATCTTGCTCTTTATCCTCATTCCCTTCTCCTGTGTCCCTCTCTACTGTCTCTGCTCTCCCTGCCTCTGTTTTCTGTACCCTTTCTCCTGTCTGTGTCCCCTTTTCATTACTATGCCATGTCTTTTACTTTTGTTTTCTTTGCCAGCTTGGTTGTGCGTTCCTCTTTTTCCTCTCCTTCCTCCCTGAAATAGCACTCAGACCTCTGTCAAACCTGGTATTTAGGATTTTGTTGCTGTGAAGAACGAGCCTGAGGTGATAGCCCTGTGGCCAGGGTCATGCAAAGAGTGTTGGGTGAATCCTGGCAGGTTTCTGATGCATTTGGATGTGTCTTAATCTCACCAGCACACCTGGCAGAGGTGCACTGTCATTCTTGCTGCTGAGTGGCATTTGTCTCAGGCTGTAGATTGTTGGGGCTTGACTTGAGGGACTTCAGTTTGCTTCTGTTGTTAAATTCAGTAAGTGAGAATTTCGGTACACAGGAGAGGAATAAACCTTTTATACTCCATGGTAACTGCATATGTTCAGCATTACACCAGTGGTTCTTTCTAAATCAGCACCATCAAAGTTGTGACTCAATTTGTTCCACTTAGTCAGGGATGCTTCCTTTAATGACCAAAGCAAACATACATGTGTTACCTTTTTTTCCCTGTAACTACTACTATAGGAACCAGAAGGTAATGGCCTACCTTTGAAATTCTACCAGATATAAAAGTGCCACTTGAACCTGAGCAATGCCTGTGCCTGTGCAAAGCACCACATGTGTGCTTGTCAGAGCCTACTCCAGGGACCTTGAAATACTGATGTGTAGCTGAGGGACTGTGTTCCTTTGTAGACCTTTGTTTCTGAAAAGAAAGGAGCAGTCTGGTTTTAGCTGTGATACATCTGTGTGCCTGGCTGGTAGCTAGAGATAGTAGCCAGGGCAGAAAACTCTTGTTCTCTGTCTACATGTGATGAGTTGGTTTATTGTCTGCCACACTTGATACATCAACACTCCTGTAAATGTAACTTTTTAAAGTGTTTTTTTTAACACCGTCTTCTAGAAATGCTGGTTCTGAAGCATTTCTTGGAATGCAAGTTGTGCACATGGTTCTGAAGTGCTTTGAGGCTGTATGTGCTGGTTTGTTGCCTCCATGGCACTGAGTATGACCTTGGGGTGACAATATGGGTATTGATAAGTAAAAACTTTAATGTCTTACTGGAGTTGCCGTGCGGCTTTAGCATGAATTTGTTTTCACCTTCATTTTTAACATGGAAAGGTTTGCTTACTGTTGCAGAATTAACTTCATGGGTGTTTGCCTTAGAATGTTGTGAGAACCCTTAAGCTTTTTTCCAGTGTTTATATCTGCCTAACAAAGTACTCTTCATACTGTTTACATGCACACAGTTTTTCATGCTGGTATTATTTAAGTGATGCTCTCACCACTGGGTAAACTTTGTTCTGGAAAGAGGGCAGAAATGGAAATGTGAAGTGACCTTTGCCACTTGATTTGCGGAGTTTAGCCTGGAGTCAAATACTGCTCTAAACTGGACTCTGGTTTCTGAGATATTTGAATGTAGTAGGGAATAACAGTCTTTAACTGCTCTTGCTACGTTGACTAATAAGTATTTTGTTTACTTGTGTTGAAAAATGCATGATTGCTTATCAATTCCAAGAGTTTATAATGATCTTAGTTTTCAGAATGTCTTACAAAGTAACTGGACATGAGGCCCAGCATAAACTTAATGGTGTATTTATAAAGAAAAAAATCCTTTACATTTTCAAGCTCACAACCTCTAGGGCGTTTTAAATACATGAAAAGTATGCTTGTGGTTTGTTTTTTCTAAGCTTTCTTTTTCCATTCCTATTCTTTTCTGCCATTTGTGTTACATGCAGGCAACTGGAGTTATTTCGGATGGGGAGAGCAGCTGAGTACGTAACAGTTTGACTTCTTGCAAGCTTTCTGATTGTATAGTGATGCAGCATGCTCCAGTACAAGGAAAAGTGGAAATATTCATGCATATAGAAAATCTGTTCTGTTGTGTTTTCTTTTACTTTCACTTAGTCTTCATATTTTTGTGGATGGATGGCTGTTCCTTTTTTCACTTTTTTAGCTTTGTTTTGGTCTTGTTTTAAGTGAGAGTTGCTTGTGCCTTCTACTGGAATTTGAGGACATGATGGTGGATTTGGACTATTATTCTTTTCCTGTAAAGGTGATTCTAGTTTTTTGCTTGTGTGTGTCTTTTGTGTTGATCTTCACACCTGTGTAAGCCCAAATCAGTTTTTGAAGTAATGGAAAAACACAAGGGAATCTGTAGTCATTGTCTTACTAGGATAAGAAGATACGGTGAAGATATATTCCAAATACTACAAATAGGAGTAAATCTGAATGAAGAAATTACTGTTGCACACCAGTGGGCTTGTATGTATTCTGTTATGTTCAACTTCAGTGAGACAGTATTTGGCAAAAATGGCAGGGTTTGCTTTCATTAATGCTGACCAGCCTTGGACAGGAAAAGCTCAGATACTGCAGCTCTCGGTGATCTGTAGGGCTGATGCCACACCTGGAGTCTAGTGTATTAACTTTTGGTCAGGCTGCAACATTTTTATTCTTTTTTTCTAGAAAATGTGCTTGAAACATCTTCACTTTCTGAAAGTGCTACAGATGCCAGCAGGCAAGGCTTCTGGTCAAGATGTAGTGTGTGGCTTCTACAGTCTATAGAACATGTGATCCATCAGTCTTGAAACAAAGGTTCCCTGTGTACAAGACAAGAGTGAGAACATTGCTTAGGGGAGCATGCAAAGAAAGATCACTGTGACTGCATCCAGTAGGGCAGAGATTCTGCCTGGTCCTTTTCCATTTTTTACATAATGGAATTTGGAGAGGATTCTCTTGCTGGTTCTGACTCTGATGTCCAGCTATTGTTACAGTACATTTCATATGTGGACCTGTTCTGCATTTTAGAAGTCTTCCACTAGTGACTTCCCCATTTCTTCTCCCACAAGATTTTTTGTCCTCCTTGTTGTCCTGTTTTTGGTCAAACATAAATTCTTTGTGCATCGGCAGTGTTGACCCACTTGCTTGTGCTCAGTGCTGGATGTCTCAATTGTTTATTCTTAGAAGTGTGGTAGTATAACCCAGAGGTGACTAATTAACTTTTTTACACTAAGAAAGGACCAGTGTCTTAAATAGCTTTATTTTCCATTTTTGGGTAATTGTGAGGGAAATGGGGTGATTAAGTCAGTGAGATGTCTAGGTCTATTTCTCCTGTTTATCAGGGGAGTCAGTGTGTGGTGGTTTTGTTTCAAAAGGTACTTGTATTCATGAGCCTCTCTCCTTCCCTCCCTCCTTCCCTCCCTCCTTCCCTCCTTTTCTGTCTTCCTCCCTCCTTTTCTGTCTTCCTTGCTGTCCTGTCCTCGCTGAAAAAAATTTTGCATCTTTTCAGTCAGGCTTGTATTATTGGTGTTTCCAAGTGAACTCCATTAGCTTGACAATATAATGAAAAGCACACTTCTAATTGTAATGTTTAAACAGCAGCTGAGAAGGAAGCAGCAGAAACAGCATGTTGATAGCTGGAAGACTTTTTCCTGGTGAGAGCTTCATACAAAAGCAGTGTTGTAGGCCAGACCCTTGTTAGTTGGGCAGAGTGTGCTTTGGGAAAGAGGCATCTTGTACTGTTGACCTAGTTTCCTTTTAGGAAAGGGAAAGACGTGAAGAAGTAGGGTAGATTTTCAAGGGAGTCTTTGCACTTCAGCCTGTCAGCTCTGTTCTTTGCTGTTGAGTGTTTCAGCAGCAGTGTATTTTCAAGTTTGAAAAACAGGATTATGAAAGCTCTTAAACTGAAGACTTAGTATTGCAAACATGCTATCTTAAAAATATGCAAATTTCTAATGTATTTTTAAGCAATGAGGCAATATGATGAACTAATGACCTGCAAAGTTGCATTTAAATAATTTCTCAAAACCTAGGGAGTTTAAGCATAAAAAGATAGAGAGGAGCCTCAAAGAACACCCTTGTGTCCTTTTGAGAATGTTTTCCTTCCTTCTTACTTCAGTAGTCCTCTTTAAGCTAGTATGTGTTTTGGTTATTAGATTTTAGAAAGTGTATTTGTCAGAAGTACCGTAGATAGTGTAGTGGGATCTGAGACTTCAGCACAGAAACTGTTGGCAGCTATGATGAAAAGATGTTTAAATAGATGACAAGTGGGGAAGGTGGATTAATTTCAAGGCCCTTGGCGTGGAGCTGGTAGAGACTTTTGCTAACCTGGAAGTTATTCCTTCAGTTAGTACATTTTATTTTCTTCTACCATTATTTAAATAGATTAAAAGCTGTGAAAAGTTGAGTGCTTGTTTTGGAGAACTAATGAGGGTTTTGCTTTTGTCCAAGATTTTGCTCAAGTTTATAGAGGATATCTACGTTTGGGGGACTGGATGTCAGCTCCCAGGGGCTGATGACACACTGTGCTAGAAAAGTGGGAGGCAATTTCATCTGAATCCAACATTTTGAGAGGAGCTCCTGCTGTGTCTTGGGACCTTAAACCTTCAAAACCATTTCTTCAAGAGGATTCATCCAGCCACCTGTAATAATTTTGCTGCTAGCTTTCCCTCCTGTCCTGAAGTTTTATTTAAAGAAAGCTGCCAGAGGCCAAAGGGGACTAGTTGAGCTGGCATAGCAGGACTGTCAGAGTGGTTTTGAGATACTAAAAACTCTGTGTGTTCTACCCTGCAGCAGTGATGTTATAATTTCTGGGGGCGAGAATTAGGGGGAGGAATAACAGTCACAGAAGGTATCTCCTTCCTTGATTTTCCCCACTCTGTGAAATCCTACTGTGTGATGTGTCTGCCCCAATGGGTTTTCTTATTTTGCTGACTATATGCATGAATATTCAATAATGAAACACGAACAGCATGCTTCTGCCCTGCCCTTCAGCCTTACCCACAGCTCTCTGCAGAGTGGGTCCAGTGACAAAGAAACAGTTTTCATCCCTTGACAGCTCTTTGGTATATGTGAAATTTCTCAAACTGCGGTAAAAAAATTACTGTCTTTTTATGTTTGTTGTTATGTGTCTTGTTACCAGTTTAAGTGATCTTCTGAGACTGAGGCTAAGCTCCAACTTCACTTATAGAAGACTTGTTTTATCACCTCTTTGAAGAACAGAGTACTTGAATTTATTACACCATTTGTGTTGTGGGGCATATTTTGCTGAAACATGGGCTGTAATGCCTTCATTTGAAGGGGCACTGCATCCCCAAAACCACTTCTGCAAGTTCTTGTCAGTCTCTGAATTAAAATTTAAGCATCAAATATGTTAATGAATGGGATCCTCAGTGAATGTTGGCATTTTAGAAAATACTTTTTTGGAAAGGAAATATGTGCTATAATCCACATATGGACTAGGTTTTGATGCCTTTGATCAGGCTGAGCAATGTCTTCCTTTGAGAACACTTCTGTTAAATAAAGTGAGATTGCTCATAGGGCAGTTGCAGTTCAGCATGACTAAGAGTTTTTTTGAGTTGGCTCTTATTTATGAGTCAGTTGAGGATTTCTGTCTGGTATTAACATCTGTGGATGCTGTTAGATTCATGGGGCATACATCAGAGAAAAAACACGTTCCTCCCTCATGGAGCCTTGCATCCTTTAAACATGTCTTAGGGAGGCATTTTGTGTTGTGACCTCGAAGAGACTTCCTCCTTCTAAAATCCATTAAGAACGCTGAGAAATTCTGGTGTCAGCTTCTATAAACGTATATGCTGTAAATGTTTGATAACATTTACACTAATCAGCTATTTTTGGATGTTGCTTAGAGATACTGTCATTTATGTGGGAAATCTTCATTTGATAGTGCAAAGGTGAGATGTAATGACTGGTTAACAAATCCAGATGGTGTTTCTGCAACAGTTTGATTAATTTGGAATTTTCTGAGCTTGTCAGCTGGTCAGGGCTTCTGATCCACAGAAGCAGTGTTCTGCTTCCTAATAAACATAAGTGTGTCTTTGCACTCCCAGTATTAGTGAGTCACTGGATTCAGGATTTTTCACCCCGATAATTGTACTATTGATTTGTATTTTTTGTTATACATTTGAGATTAGCAAAATTGTTTATCCTTAAAGCTGTTGGTCTGGTGACTTGTACCAGATCCTACACTTGTATCTCAGTTAGGCTGCCTTCAGCCTCTACAAGTGCTGTGATGATTATGGAGCCACAGCTGAAGAACTTTCCATCATATCAGAGTTCCTTAGGCTTTACCTTAAATGACAGTTACATCTGATAGGATGGAGAAATCAGCTGAGCAGCAAAGTGAGGCATTAAGGGACTCTTTGGAGCAGTGTGTTTTCTGTCTCAGTAGAAGTAATTATTGTTCATTAGATGGCATTGGCTCAAGTGTTGAGTAGTAACAATGACATTGCTCAGCTAAGTAATAACTTGTTATTCTTGTGAGGTCAGTGTGAGACTCGTGATTGACAAATAAATTGGCCCTTGCTCCACAGGCTGGAAGTTTGGTGCTCCTCAGTGAGGTTTGGCATATTAAATAATTTTTGTGTAGTGAGTTTTGAATATTTTTCCTAAGCACTGTACTGTGATTAAATTGATGGACACTGTGCTTTTAATAAAGCTGAATACAGCAACATATGGTTGCTATTCATTTCTATCCAGTTGACTAGAGACTGACAAGAACCCTGCAGCATTTAAACTACTAAAAAGGAGGAGGCTTAACTCAGTTTTTAGGTGTGGACAATCAAATCAAATTGGTTCCACTTAAGAGTGTAGAGCAGGGCTCTTTCAGGTGGCCCATATTTTGCAGATATTTAGTGGTCCTATTCTTTTCTCATCTTCCATCTGCTTTAGAGTGCTAATCTTACTGTGTTGTGAACTGGAAAGATCATCAAGAACAAATTCTACCTCAGTTTAAAATAATGGAGATTGAGTTAGAGATATGGAAAGCACCCATGAAGGAAAAAGGAATTCCCTGATGCTGCATTCCATCTGCTTGGATTTTCAGAACTTAAATGCAGGGTTCTTAAAGGATCTGGCATATAAAGAGCACTTTTACTTTATTTTCAACCTCATGATGAATGACTGTGTAGGATACACACCACTGAATAACCTACCAGTGAGGGCTCTAATTTGATTGTCGTTTTTAGACAGACTTGGTGGCAGAGAGAATGAATAATGGCTGATCCTTATTTTCTTTTGTTTCAAGCATGTTAATGGTGCACTCCACTACCTTATGGTGTATGTATTTCACTTTAAGCTTGCCAAGATAACCTTGCATCCTGCACAGCTATACATAGCTGTATGTTTTTGATACCTTAGCTCACTATAACTTGGCATTCTCCTTCCCTGAAGGGTTATCAATCAGAACTGTTTCTACAGGGGGAGGGACTCACTGGAAAGGAGCTTTTTCCTTTGTGAAGGTTATTGTTAGTGTTAAGTACTATGCTTAAGCTAATTTACCTGTATGTGTTAAATGCAGCAGTTTTCCCCTGTAAGTAGTATAATTGTTTATAAGCAGAACTGCTCTCCCAGTTCTTATGATTTTCTTACTGGTACTTTCCATTAATTTCTCTTAATTTAAACTAATACTTAAAAAAAGCAAGAAAAAATGCATTAAAAAATCCAGAACCACAAAGTTTTGGTTAGGAATGCTGAGAAGAAAGGAGAATATTACAGCTTAAAGGTTGAAAGTTTTTCAGAAAGAGCTCCTTTCCACAAAGAAATGTTTTTGGATTTGTGGGTGTTTTTCATTTCCAGTATCTAAAGGTTCATTTTGGCAGCAGCAAAGTAACTGAAATTTTGGGTCCTGGGGGTTTTTGTTGTTGTTATTTGGTTATTTTTTTGTGTGTGAGGGTTTCTTTTGTTTTAAATAAAGATGTTTTAATATGCTTATTAGTACCGACTAAAGAAAAATAATCTGTAATAGGAAGGGGGAAAGGAGGGTGTGGATGTGTCACTGCAGTTCCTTGGTGCACACTTCACAGAACTGGAGGTTATAGCCAGCTCCCAGATGGAGACACAGCCACAGCAGAAATAGTGTTTTTTGTCATTCTTCCAAAACTAAACAGGCTCCACTCTCCCAGCAAGGCAACTTGAGAGAGCTGTGCCCTTAAACTGGTTTTGTCTCTTAGCCTTTGAAGATGCTGACAGTGCCGTGGATGACCGGGACAGCGACTATCGCAGCGAGACGAGCAGCAGCATCCCCCCTCCGTACCACACCACCGTGCAGCCCAATGCCTCCGTGCACCAGTTCACTGGCCCAGCTCGCCTGCAGCAGCAGGGAGTCCTGCGGGACTCCTGTGCCAACTCCCTCCAGCGTTATGATCTGGATTATCGGGAGCGTGTGGCCGTCAGGTGAGTGCTGTCTTATGGGTAGCTCTCCTTTCCCCGTTGTTTTTCCACTGCAGACCATGAAGGTACCATGCTGGCAGGGGAGAGTGGATCAAGGGTTCTAAAAGTCTTCTGATAGTAAGGTGTTACATGTGTTGTTGGCACTGGGATTCTGCTGTGAGCCAGGGAAAACATGTGAGGGTATGTGTTACACGAGACCTGGCAGTTTAGGGAGTTACCTTTAAAGGATATGCTCGACTTCAGGCTCTTGTTTGTACTTTCCCCTTATTCTCTGAGGGCTAGAGTCATGGGTAGTTGCTTTTTCTGGTACCATGGGATAGGTGTGCCTCCGAAGCCATTGAAACACATTCTAGCAGATTCATCTTCTTGGGAGCTTCTTTCTTGGTGCAGATTTGTTTTCTCTTCTGGATTAGTTCCAGTTCTATTAGATCTGGCAAAACAATTTATTCAAGAAGAAAGTCGGTAACAGGTAAGTTGTTGGGTTTTTTTCCTTCTGTTCCTGTTATCATATAACACTGTTGAATGGTGTGCTTTCTCTTTAGATTTACTTTGAGCTGTACAAAAGTGTGTTTGCTCTGATTTTTTTTTTACCATAAATTGGTAGTTTCACAAGTGTTTTTAACTTGTTGAAGTATTGAGCATTGCAGCACTGCCTTACCAGGATCAGTGGCTGTGAGCTAGAGGTAGTTGTGCAAGGTGAAAGCAGTAGATTTTGGACAGTGCTGGTCAGGTTGGTAAGAGTGGTTCTGTAGAACAGGCTAAGCTACTGCTTCTGTCTTTGGTGAGGAAGGAAGAGGCAGCTACTTAAGCATTATCATAGAGGTGCAGAGTTTTATTTGTGTTATAACTGATTTGTTCTACCTTATCTCCCTTGGTGCAAATGTTCTTGTTTTCTGAAGCCTGAACCTAAATTCAATTACTGTCTTGGGTGGCTGAGGCTAAGTTTTGCTCTTCTTAATCTATGATGGTTAATGATAAAGGGTGAAGTTTAATGGTAACATCTAATGTTGCTACTGTTACTGAGGTTTCAAGAATAGAAGCAAATGTGCCAACAAAATGCATTTATTGCAGTGTGATGTGTCATTCATAGTGCTCTATAACTTGTTCATTAAATGACTTCTATATAAGCAAGTTATTCCCTTTCCCATGTGAGTCTGTGCTGCTAGCTTGCAGTGGTAAAGTTGCTGATAATCTAACTAAGAAAATGAGCTGAGGCTTTTTCGTTTTGGAAGAGGTAAGCTGAACACTGATTTTGGACTCCCAGTCAGGGGAAGCCAGTAGCGGTGGCATATTTTTGGAGTTGTATGATTTGTTGCAGTGGTGTTGATGATACAGGTAGTTTTTCATGGCTTACTTTGCATGAAGTCAGTATGTATGTGAATTTCTATCTGTATCTAAAAGATAAATGTGACCTTCCAAAGAGATTCTGCTGGTTTGAATTGTTAGAGAGTACCAAGCTGGAATATATATATATATATATTTTTTTTTTTTTCCCCCTGATTTCCTTGAGGTATTGATATAAAAGAATCTGGACTGATAAAATTTACTTTAAAACCACGAGCTTTGTAGTTAAAATTACTTTTAATCCAGAAATACTTGATACTGATCTGAGAATTCCTATTCCCATGTACATTTTCCACATGTCCAACAAGATTCTTTGCTACATATTTAATCTTAAAACATAAAGTATACAAATAAGCTTTCCAAAGAAGCTACGTGGGATTCTCTTACTTACCACAAAGGTATTTCTAACAGGCTGGCTGAAAAGAAGCACATGGGTAGGTCTTGAATATTTTCAAAACAAAGTTGCAGCTGAGAATTGTAGGAACAAATTGTTTTTGACTTTTGTTCCTAGCCGCTCTCAGTTCTGTGTACCAGGCAGTCACCTGATGAAATCAGCGTTCTTGGCAGACTGCAGCTGATGGTTGCTGTGAAAATGAGGGCTTGTAGGAGGCTCTCCTAGGCAAACCCAGAGGAACCAGAAAAGAACCTGCTAAAACCTGTCTTGAACTGGGCAAAAGGTTGTCAGTACTAAAACACCTCAGCTGAAACTGTCTGTTCTAATACATGGGTTTTTTTCTTGCAGTATTTGATTTTGGATGAAAAGGTTCTGCTTCTCTTTATTAGCTGTTACACATGATCATATTCCTTTGATAGAAGTAATGTATTTTCTTCTAACCTTTCTTAAGGGTGACAAGCAATACTGTTACTTGTCCTTGGAATGTGTTTTGCCTCCAGTTTGGCTTCAGAAGAGCAGACATCTTTCCCTCAGTTTTGTTGTTGTTTGTTTTTTTTTTTTGTTTTTTTTTGGTTTGTTTTTTTTTTGTTGTTTAAGCATTAACTTTTCTTTGCAATGCTAATTTTCTTTAGCTGTTTGTCCTCCACACCTCCCTAGTCTTGCTCAGTATGATAGCATAGATTCCACTGTGAGAGGCTGCACTGACCTAGAGTCCACATCTGAGTCTCTAGACCTGTGAAATGAGTGGGTTGCCCTCTTTGCACCTCTCTGCTTGTCTCCCCACTATTGCTGCTTTGAAGTGTTCCTTTGGTACATTTCAGCTGATACTTGCTGATTGCCTAAGCTAATTTTTAGATCTGTAGTGGTTAAATGTTGGGCTGATGTCTTTTTCTTATTTCTAATAAAAGGGATGCTTTGTGAAAGAGCAGAGGAAACACATACAGGGAAAGAAGCTCAGTTAGAAAGAAAAGTAGTTTTCTTTATGCCTAAATTAGTCAATTTTTTGTGTTCACCATTTACAGATAATGTCTCTTCAGACATTCATGTAGCTCCCATTGACTTCAGCTGAGTTTTAGAAGGGCTTGATCCAGTAACTATGGTGGCCCTGGGAATCTTTTAAAAGAAAATTATTTCAATTACCGGTTTAAAATAGTAAGCAAGAAGTATAGTGAGTGTTCTAAACTGTGTATAACAGGACTCATTTAAAGTAATGAGCATCTTTCCAATTAGTATAAGTTAGCTAATACTGTAGGAAATGCAGCACTAAAGCAGCAGTACAAAATGCAATGACCCATCTCTCTTTCAGGGCTATCCCATCTGTATCCTATGTTGGCATGCTCTGTGCAGCTTTCTTGGTGAAGACTCTTGGATTAGCAGTATCCATAAGATGCCTTTGTGCTCTCTCTTTTCCCTTCTCTGGCACTACAGGGTCAGGGACACATATACCTTCATGCTCCTTAGTTCTCATCAATGGGTGATGTAGGCAGAGCTGCATCTTTCAGATGATCTTTTTAATGTTTGTATATCCACTTTCTACCTGTTTGTACGTTGATTGTCAGAAGCTGTCCTTGTGAGGTTTAATTCAAGAAGAGGTTTCCTTGCTGCTACCCTTGGTGCTGTTGAACACCTGAGGTAATCCTACTGACCGGGGCACAAGAATTAATCCCAAAATCCCAAGGGTCATTTACTTGGATTTCTGGGAAGCATCAGACTGTTTCACAGCTTAATCCATTCTCCCACAAGTATAAATTGCTGGATCTGTTTAGATGCATTATAGATGGGAAGTACAGACCCTGAAAAGCATTTGAGGCTTATGTTGGGCTAACATCCAGCATGTGTGGTTTGTTTTGCCATATGGTCCAATAACAGCTCTGAGAGTCATAATTTTGTGTTGGTAGGGGCACCTTGAGGCTGTTGGCTGCAGCAAGACCTCTCCCAGCAGAAAGGAATGGTGAAATATCTGAAACTCCTTTTGTTGCTCGTGCCCATGGTTTGCATCTTGTCCCCTGTCCTCACTTGCCTGGAGACCAGTGACTCCTTTAAGTCTCCAGATGAAACCTCTGCTCTGTTGCCACCCCTGGGAGATACAGGGTCCTTGTGTGCTTTATGAATACTGCTAAAACAAAGTCTGCAGCCCAGAGCTACTGAAATGCAGGCACAGCTTAGTGCGTGGGCACTGGATCTCAAAGTAGTCCTGTTGCTGCAATAAATGACTTCTTTTCAGCATACCTAAAAAAGCAACAGCAGAGTACTGGTACAGCCAAGGCTGTGTGCCCTCATTTGATCACAAAAAGCTGTTCTCCCTCAAAAAGGCATATCTAAATTTTGTGCAGACATAACTGATGCAATCTCACAACCCATGCTACTTTTTTTGACTATTTGATTGAAGTGTAATGGTGGTAGATTGGCAGGATTTCAGTTTTGTTATTTCTGAATGTTTCTGATTTTAATTTTCATTTATTTAATGCATTTTTTTCTATCACTATTTTTTCTGTCCTTCCTATAGCTTTTTTAAAAACTGTTGTTTTTCCCTTCCTATTTTTTTTGCTGCCTCTCTTCCTTTCCCTCCCACTCCCTTTATTTCTCATCTTAGACAAGGATCCCTAGCTAGAAATGAAAGAGTCAGGATCATTCCGTTTGACACTGAAGATGGAGAAGAAGAACAGGAGAGTAACTATGAAGAGCTAGGAAAACTGTTAATAGAGGATTTCTTAGAAAAAACTCATAAAACTAGAAGCTGGCATGAGAAAAACATGAAAAGGATGCAAACTCTTACAAAAAGAGAAAATTTAAATCATTGTGAAAGATCAAGATGCTGCCAAAATGTGTGTCTGGAGTCAGGGTCTGTAGATGTCCCTAGATATCCTCAGGAATATGATACAATTGATAGAAGAAGGAAAAAGAAGCTGCGTTACAATTTTGAAGACAGAGAACGATTAAGCCTGCAAAGTAATGGAGGTCTGCAGTTTCCCAGGAAGAAAACAGTTTATTTCAATGGTGTGGCAGCTAGTTCTGAACCCATTGATGATTTCCCAATATATGATAGAGTTGGAAAATACTCCAGTAACTCTGAAGGTAAGGGGTTGCCTGCTTATCCAGTCCTGCGTCCATACAAAAATGGGTTAATGGTTAAAAGTGGCAGGTTGCCCAGTAAGCAGGGCATGAACCATGAGGAGTCACTTCACCTGAGTAATACTGAGGACATGAAACACACGAGGATGCTAGAGAACACTTTTGTGCCTGTTGATGTCCTTGAGGAATTTGACAGCAGTGCTTCTGATGAATTCCAGTACTCGCCTGTTTCAGATGGTGAAATGGGGGAACTGACTACACTTTCAAAAAGATGGTATGATTCTGACATCAGCCATTTGAGAAACATAGCTGCTAATTTCCCTGCAAATATGGACTCCCATTTAAAAACTAGCTCTGATAAAAAACATAAAACTAAAGAGAGCAAGTGTGATCATCCGGTGCAAGACTTAACACTGTCTCCTGTTGAAGAACCCAATGAGGAGTACATAGACACAATGGATGAACTTCAGTGTCTGGTAGAATCAGTCTCTGAATACTTGGCTGAAAAGGAGGAAGAAATCAGTAAATTTGGTACATTGCCAGAAACAAAAAAAAAAGTTGAGAATGTGCCACTGAAGCTGGATAATGCTGATAATTCAGCAGAAGCTAAAATATCTGAGCAGACCAAGCATCCTGCTGCAGAGGAGAGTACCAAAGGCAAATCTGAATCTCTTCCAGACTTGTCAGATGTGAAAAATACAGTGAGTTCCCTGTTCAGCTCTTTCACGGAGAAGGTGGGGTCAAGCACAAAGCAGCTCACAGCCTCTGTTGAGAAACTTGTGTCTTCTACTCCGGAGAACACAGAAAACAAAAACTCATCAGAAGGTGGAATCTTGAATGTATTTACTAATAAGGCTAAAAGTGAGAGTTCTGCTTCTGGAGGGACTGCAAATAGTAATTCTGACACCAAATTCTCCATTCAGTCTTTGCTCCCATCCCAGGTGAGCAGTGATAGAAGAGCCCAGAACACAAACTCCAATAAGCCTGAAACAACTGAGACAGACAGTAAGGCTTCTGCACTGCATCCTCCCCAGCAAGCACAAGGAAATTCTGCTGACAGCCAGCAAAGCCAGCATTCAGTTGTGAATTCAGTTATAGGCATGTTTAATCCTTTAAAGATCTTCTCTGAGAAGGAAGTGCCAAAACAGGAAGTCACAAAAGAGGAGCACACCAAGGACAGCCATGCTGTGAAAGTTGAGGAGGCAAAAAGGAGTGAGACACCATCTGGACAGATGTCAGCCAGGACCAGCATCACTGTTCCAGAGGCACAGAAAAGTGAGGCAGAGGTAAATGCAAGTAGCACTTCTGTGTCTTCAATCTTTGGCAGGCTCACAAACTCAGTCAGTTCCTTCAGTCTGAAAGCCAATCTTGATGGTCTCTTGGGTCCCAAGCAGCCAGATGTGCCACAGAAGCAACCAGATTTGCATCCTATTACAGGTCAACCAGGTGCCACTTTGGTAGAGGGTGCGCCCACTGCCAGGGAGCAGCCTCCTGCAAAGCACTCAGAGGATCAGCATCCTGAAGGTCATGGACTGGAAAACAAGCAAAACAGAGGTAGTGTGGAACCTAAGTCACAGCCTCAAGATCAGGGTACAGCATCTGAAGGCTTTTTTAGCCCACTCAAAAAGTCTTTCAGTCAATTGTTGCTTCCTTCTGCTGAGCAAGGGAAGAAAGAAACTATGTCTGAACATTTTAAAGACCATAAGTCTGAGGAGGATGTAAGACAAAATAGTTCATCAAAAGAAGAGCACTCATTTCCTTTCACTGGAAAACTTCCTTTTATCAGTGGTCTGGGTTCTTCAGCAAAGCAGGAACAGAAGAATGAGAAGGGAGGTTTTATGTTAACGTTATTTAAATTTTCTTCTGCAGAAAATCTAGCACCTACACAGGACCAAAAAAGTCATCAGGGTTCTATTGGCAGTTCTTTGCATGAAGGCAGAAAGAGTAATTCAGGAAATGCTGTTACAATAAAATCTAGCTCAGTTTCAAATTTATCAGGCAGTAAGGAGGAACTTTTACAAAGGAGAAACATGAATAAAGAAAACCTGTCTACTGTCCACATAAACAAAGAACACCAGGATAGTGCCTCTACTACCCGTAAGGCCAAAGAAGAGCAGCAGAAAGCTAAGAGTACTCAAGAAGAATCTAGAAATGTAAAAGGAGGACTGATGAAAGAAGGAGTAAATGCAGCAGACTTAAGCAAAAGCTCAGCTGAATCCATCTCCTCAGCCAAAGGGCCAGAAGCTCCAAGTGCAGATGATACTCAGAAGAAGCACACACCAGGTTTTCTTTCTGGCTTTCTTCATATTTCTTCAAATGAAAACACAGCCAATAATCAAGACTCAACTTCTAAAACTGAGGGTGATAGCCAAAAAAGCACTTCTGGATTATTTTCTGGCTTACTTAGATTTGCCTCAAGTGAAAACTTGTCTGAATGTAAGCAAGAGAAGGCAAAACCAAATTCTCTGGGCTTCATGAAGCTTTTTGATAGAGGTGAGGATTCTAGCTTGGAGACAAAACCCAGTAATTCAGGAATGTCTTCTGACAGTCAAAGCAACACTGGAGAAAAGCAGGAGACTTCCAGCTTCTTAAAAAATCTCCTGCCAAAACCAAAGGAGAAGCAGGATAATGTGAAAACAGTGGAATCTTCCACTAGTGACTGCCCATCCAATGCAAGAGTAAATGAAACAACTGAACCTCATGCTCCCCATGGTGGGCATCCTGTGCTCCCTGAGGCCCTAAATCTGCAAGCCAAAGTACAGGATTTGTCTGGAAAGCCTGTAAATAATAGGCATATTCCTCACCAGAATGCAGAATCTAAAGTTCTTCCAACTCCTTTAAACAAAGGATCAAATGAATCTCTCAATTTGACTAATAAAAGCTATAACTCTACGAAGCAGTACTCAGCTTATCAGGAAACAAGGAGCCATTCTAGCTTTGAATGGGAATATGAAATGGGGGGACTGGCTGACACTCATGGAATAGCAGTACCAGTTTACTATGTGTTAAACCAGAACCCTATTCTGCCTGCTCAGTTCTTGGACTGGCCTGAAAATGATGTGGTAGTTAATCTTTGTAAAAAGGATGGGAATGCAAATGTGATGGATTGGCAGACTAATGCAAATTTTGATGGACAGAGTCTAGATTTAAGAGCAATGTCATATGAATCATTTGATCAGTTAATGTTTCAAGACACATGTTTGGAAGAAAATGATGCATGGACTGCTAATTCTCTCAGTGAAAGTTGCAGTAACTTTCCACCCTTTGAAAGAGATAGCAGTTACTCATTTGAGGAGTTGCCCATGGATTTGAGCTACTCCTCTGGCTGTGATGGAACAATGTGGACACTAATTGATCAAGAGACTTTAAGTATGGATGAAGGCTTAATGTACTCATCCTATAGTCGGGAGTATCAGGAGTGGATAATGATGCTTGAGCAGGGTGTGTGGTGGCCCTCAGAAGATGGTGATTGTGGATATTACATGTACAGTGATGACCAGTATGTATATTCCCTGCTCACTGATCCCACTGGACAGTATGTCTACGTGTGTGCTCCTGAAACTTACTCCTACATGGACTGCTGGGATTATAATTTCCAGATGGATTCTATTCCAAGTGCTGTGCTGGAAGACAACACAATTGCTGTTTGTGGTTTCAAAGTCCCTCTTGGCAGTGAAGATGAGCTGTTTTGGTTTGCAGAAGAAGAGAGTCTAGATGATTATACAACAAATAAACCCCTGGATTTGTCAGTAGCTTTGCAGAGGAGCGACCAGCTAATGAACATGAATTTGGAAACTTTTTCACAAATGTTTGAGGAGTCTATTTATTATCAGAGAGAGCAGCCTTTAGACTTTTCAGGTTATAAACTTCAAAAACTCAAAGTAGATTTCAGACCTGAGAAGGAAACCCCAAATCATTCAGATGAGCCTCCATTAACCCTTGATCTCAGAACTCATTCCAGGGCAGCTTTCAATAAATCTCTGAGTAAGGAAGTCCACACCAAGGAAGTTGATAAGGCTGTCTCAGTGACAACTTCGGGGAGTGGGTCATCAGGATTCTTTGGATTCCAGCTGTTTCAGTCTGCTCCTAAAGTTGGAGAAACTGCAGCATCTACTGAAAGAGCAACAGAAGCAAAAAAGACTGAGGAAGATAAGAAAATACCAGTGAACAAAGTTAGCTCCTTATTTTCTGCTTTGGGTGGACTAATTGGGAAGTCTACAAGCCCTGGCTCTGAGACATCAGAAGATTCTACCTCAAAGAGAACAGACACATGGTCAATATCATCTGAAAATAAGACTGATGTTTTATCACTTACACCAAATAAAAAATTGGATGAAGAACAAGTGGGGCAGAAGTTTCCTGTTACATCAGAACTGAGAAGAAATACTTCATCAGAATTTAATTTGGATGCTGTCAGAAATGAAAAGCCAGAATTACATCAGACTGAAAACATCCGCGTTAAAAAAACAGGATTAACAAGATCCCCTTCTATACTGAGCCAATCTGCTATGGAGAGCAGGCCTGTACAAGAAGAGAGACCTATTAAAGCAACACCAGCTTCCAGGCGTCTTGAAAGGCATGCAGCCATTAATGAACCTAGTCAGCTGCAGCCAAATCAGAGCCAACCAGCCACTGAACCTGAGGAGACATTATTTAAAAGTGCTCTGAAATTGTTCAGTCTTGGAGAAGATTCTCCTGCAACCTCAACTGCCAACAAACCCCAGTCTTCTGGATTTTTTGATTTCTTTAAAACACAAGTAAGCAAAGTGCCACAGCCATCACCAGAACTGGAGAAAAGACAAAGTAATAAACCAGAAGAGGTGAAACAGCCAGAACAGAAGGAAACCTCCAGCATCTCATCTTTATTTGGATCCCTGGGAGATCTCTTCAAAGTGGAGCCTGTATCTTCTCAACCAACCTCAAGTACTACGACTCTGCCAAAACCCAACAGCGGAACTATGTCTGATCCAAGGCAGAAACCTGAAAAGTCTGGGGGTCTTCAGAGTGCCAGTATGCCATGTCTATCCTCCACCACCAAGGAAGAAGTGAAAGCAGAAGGCATGGACAAGCAGGTCTCTCCTAGCCCCAGGGTGCAAGAGGAAAAACAGAGCAAAGAAGCTGTGGAGGAGTCTCCTGAGAGTAAAAAAGTGCCTCCTGGAAATGTTTTACAGAAGCCAGTGAGTGTAGGTCCCAGAGGAAGCCAGCTGGGCCAGCCAGCTGGGCAGCAAAGAGGCACACCCACACCAAAGCAACAGGGAGGTCATGTAGGAGACACAGCTAATCGGACAAAACCAAAGTCAGACCAGACGCCCAAAGAGTCAGGTTTCAGTTTGCCGTTCAGCTTCTCTGATATCACTGCTCCGAAATCCCAGCCAGCCAGTAAGAGCATATTCTCCTTCTTCACTGTATCAGATGAGCCAAAGCCTTCAGCACCTGCTGCTGCTCCTGCTGGTGGGAAGCAACAAGAAACAGAGGGTTTGTTTCATCTGCCCTCCTTCTTCTCCAGTGGTCCAGCTCCTGACAAGAGTGTACCTCAAAGGAGTACTAGTTTTAGCTTCTTCAATTTGACATCCTTTTTGGATGAAAAGCCACAAACTACTCCAGGACAGGAAAAACCAGCTAAACCGGTGAACTCTAAGCCACCAACTGCTCCTAGACAGGAGAGTAATACAAAACCAGCTAAAACAGTGAATACTAAACCACATATGAAGCAAAGTGTTTCCACTGACTCTGGTGTCAAAATCAGCAGTTCTACCAGGCAACAAGATGCAGACAGTAAAAAAGAAGTTGATGATATTACTGCAGCAGTGACTGGCAAACAGATGTCTAATGACCTCCTGATCCCGGAAAATAAATCAGAAAAGCTGGTAGTGGAAAATGTACAAAGTATTGCTGCAGTAGCCAAAGACAGTGGTTTAGAAAAGCTTCCCCAGACCAGTGAAGAGAGTGGCTTAGAAAAGCTTCCACAGGCCAGTGAAGAGAGTGGCTTAGAAAAGATTCCACAGACCGAGGACAGTGCAGTAACCAATTTGTCTGCTTCTGGTCCTTGCCTTCAGACTCAGGAGGGTTCTCAAGACCAACGGAGTATTTCCCCGAGGGCACAAGACAGTGCTTTGGGTAATACAGAGAAAATGGACAGTATTGCACTTCCTACTGAAGAACAGCCTTATTCTTCCAAAGAGCAAACTTCTGCAGAAGTTGATCATAGCATGGTCTCAGGTGATAAGATGGATTCCCAGGGTCTCAATGACTTAAATAGTATGAGTGACATGAAAAATGAAGTTGTCTCTGAAGAAGTACGTGTACAGAATGAGTTGCCAGAACAAAAAGTACCTGCACAAACTGACAGATTACAAAGGGCACAACAGCCACATGTTCTTCCTAAAATGCCAGAGGCACCTAATTTGCAAAGCAAACCAAAGGAACCTGAGAGTGATAAATCGGTTCTGGATTCTTCAGTTGAAATGTTTTCAAGTTTCATGACAAAAATGAAACCACCTAAAACATTTTCTGGTTTCTTTTCTCAATCTCAAGCTACTGCACCTCCACCTGCACAGAAAAGGAGCTCCTCTTTCTTTGGTTTCTCATCCCTCCCAAGTGGCCCAGCACCAGCTTTTACAAACGATATATTTGGCATCTTCAAAGGTCCAAAAGAATCTCCAAAAGAGATGCCTCCAAAATCCACCCCTATACCTCAAAGCACTGGTGTGAAAGATGTCACTGTGTCTGTTCCAGCAAAAGACTCTAGGGAGCCAGAAAATGCAGCTGCAGCCAGAGAGTCTAAAAGAGATGTCTCTACCTCTATGAAGAAGGATGCAGTACCTGTTTCAGCAGAAGAGAACTCCACTAGAGAATCTCCTATGAAGACAGAAACTGAGGAGCACAAGAGTTTGGAAACATCTAAGGAAAAACCTTTGAGGGTCACTCCAGAAACAGGAGTCTCTAGTGAGAATGAAGCCCTTGAGGTGCTGCAGCAGGATAATGAAGCACAGCCCTCTGAGGTGGTAGATACTCAGCTGTGCCAGTCTGACCTCAGTGGTGCAGTTGATACAGTGCAGGCTGAGGCCACTAACCAGGCTGATGTCGGTACTTTCCAACCAGGTGTGGGGCCTTCAGGTGTAGCAGAGGAAGAAGTTGCTCCTGCAGACAAGGCAGCCACTGACATCCTTCTCACTGGCTCTGCTGATGAGCTTGCACTGGAAATGGAAGCCCAAACTAACAGGGCAGACACAAACCTTTCCCAGTTAGATGAGAGTGCTCTGCTTGAATCAGAGCCTGTTGTTACAGGGGATCAGGCCAGTGCTGGTGTTGATCAGCAGGACTTGATCAGTAGTAATGATAGCAAACCCACAACTCCAGCTGATGAGCCCAGTGTTCATCTGCCTGAGCTGCATGAAGAGAAGACAAGTGAGGTAGGAGAGCAAACTGCTGAGCAGGAAAAACATTTAACAATTGACGAGGTGCCTGCAGAAGGGGTTGCTTCCAAATCTGACTTGAAGAGACAGGGTAAAGCTAATAATGTTGCTTCAGATACAAGCAGTAGTAAACCTGTCTTTGAAATACCAAATATACCCAGTTTGCCAAAATTCAGCTTTATGTCATCTTCTGATAGTGGAAAACCTTTTGGATCATTCTTCTCTCAGCAGCCACCTTCTGCTAATAGAGCAGGAACAGATGAGGGCCTCGTGTCCAGTTTTAAGAAACTCTCTATGTCTCTGTTTGAGGGAGGTGGTGAAGAAAAGGTGAGTAAGCCAGAGAGTGCCCAAGGAGCAGTATTTGGGAAAAAGCTAGATTTCTCCTTTCCCTGGCAAAAAGACATCAAGGAGACCTCTGCCAAAAAGGAACCACATGTACCACCACAGGCTTTGTCAAAACCAGATGACAAGGTGTTAGGAACAGTCAGTTCAGAAGAAAACTCAAAATCTGCAGTCTCTGATCAAGTGACTGACACAAATATAGAAATGAAGTTGTCTTCAGAGCAGCCTGATGCTGTAGACAATGAACATTCTGAAGAGCCATCTGGTGCAAGCGCTGTTGATGATACGTCCAACAAAGAGCTGGGAGAGAAGCTTGACAAAGAGTCAGAAGGTCAGCAGAATGTGATTTCATGTGAACTGCAGAAAGGAGATCAGGCAGAGGAGCGTGTGCCAGACAAGCCTGAGGAGAGAGAAACTGGGCTTGATTCTGCTCCTGATGGAGCACTACTGCATCCTGACACATTGGTTGCAGATCTGCATAGCGTGGAGCAACTGAATGAGAAAAGGCTAGTTACAAATGAGGCATAATAAATGGGATCTGACCATTTATAATGCAATGCTGCAGCAGTAGAGAGTGGTCTTGGTGTCTGATATTTGTAGTTCAGTCCCAGTCCTCTGCCTGTTGTCAGGGTTTGTGATGTCACTGGTGGCTGTCACAGGCAATATGGCACACTGCAGTCACTAGTTACATACAAGCCTTTATACCATTTCTCACCTTTTTCCACGCCTTTTCTGTAAGTATAATTGAATTTCCCATATAAGTATAATGTGTCCCACTGAACGAGGTGTTTTTAGTGCTAATTTAATTAGCCGTTCAGAAGTTATAGTCTTTGTGTGTTAATTCTGCTGCATACAATTCACTTTGCTTTCTTGTTTAGTGATAATAATATTGTATTTGCTAAGAAAAAAGTGACAGGTAGAATGCACTGGTAGGGAGGAGCATTTTGTTCTCAAAATGCAAGGTAAAGGTTATAAATTTTAAAGAGAAATTTAACTTACTATGTACATTATAGTTCTGTACATTATAGAACTACTTAGGTTCACTTCACATTATTGAATATATTAAAATACTTTAAGAAATACCAGTGAAGGTATTCTAATGCTTAGTCTTCCTAAAATTGGTGCAACATTTATTTCATGCAGTTATGAAAGTTCCTAGAGGAAGGTATCAGTATTTCATGAGTATATTCAGTCCTGTTCATGTGCTAAGTTACAATTACCCTTAAAAGAGACCTGCTAATATTTAGGTATATATACAATTCTGTGTAATAAAAGGGAAACTTGTTCCTTTGATCATACAGTTGCAACTTTGCACTCACAGAACTTCCTGGCTCCAAATTCTTCTGAGACTGCAAGAGAGAAATATGAGTGTTGCTTAATTCTTTGCCGTAGCTTTTCTGACTGCATGAGAAATTTCCATCTGCTGTATTTTGTTTGAATATTCTAGGAATTCAGTCCTGAAAGTGGTGTCTTGAATCACAGCGGTCACGCCCCTGTGATGCTGGGGCTTTTATATAAAATAAATTATTGAGAAAGCTCTACTGGAGTGAGACATGTGGCTTTCATTTGAAAAATTGCTCCACTTTTGGAAAAGATTGTAAGTTGAAGGTTTTGACAGTCCTAATCTTGACTGCAATGTATTTTATCATAAACTTTTTATATATATAAGTAAAGTTAACTTTATTTTTTAACAATAATAATCTTAAATAGATGTGATAAAGACCCCAACTGCAGCAAAACTGCAGAAGACAGAAACACTTTCACTCTGAATTGCTGTGTTTCCATTATTATTCCTGTCTTGTTATTAGAATATCTTCACTGCAGTTTCTAGCTTGTGTAAAGTGAAGCAGTAGTTGGTGCAAGAAAGACCAATGTATAGAGCATATATGAGAGTATATAAATATGTATTTATATATACAAAAGAAGTACATATTGTTTATATGCTGGTAGACTGTGTATGAAGTATTTCTACTGCCTACCAAACTTTTGAGGTTCACAAGTCTGTATTTACATAATAATCCTAAGAATGTAATAGTTTAGTATGACTTCATAGTATGCCTTTTCAGTAATATTTAGTATTCTGCTCAGTTTTTTTACATGTGAAGGTTTTTTCCTGTTTTTCCAAGCCACTGTTTTTTCCTGATGGACTTTCTTATTCTCTCATAGTCCTGCTGGCAGTAGTAGATACAGCTCCTCTTGCAATGTCAGCCAGGAAAGCTCTCACCTCAGTGAGCTGGAACATTCCCATGAAAGTGCCCATGGCTCTGAACAGGAAGATGATCACCAGGAAAGGCAGTCGAATCACTCTTATCACAGTTCAAGCAGCTACCAGAAGGATGGTCAGGTGTGGCTCAAGGAGCAAGAGGAGCCTTATGGCAAAGAGGAGGAGAAGGTCTGCAAAACTGAGGAAAAACCTGTAGACCATTCTGCAGCTAAGCTCCCTCTGGAACTTGAGAAGCCCAAGGATGTTGATGCAGGAGTCCTAATGAGGTAGGTGAAACCATTACCAATTCATTTTCAGCTGTTTCCCAGGACAAATTATGTACATTATTCTTGCAGCCTTTTCTGACAACTGATGTTGCTGATCTGTGAAACGTGTTGTAAAGGACCAGTTACTTATGGGACATTACTAAGCTGAAGCTATGTTTGCCCTGTGTGCAAAGAGGAACACTTGCTAAAACTGTGCTTTTTGTGTGTGTGTAGAGAGGAACACCACCTTGGGGCTCATTTGCTGGATTTTCTCTTTCTGGTTTGATGAACGCACTCCGGCCCCAAAATAGCTGCTACTATTGCTCATGTGGGATCAAGCTTATGCTTGAGCAACCAAGAATTACGTGTTTTCATGGTTAGAGCTTCACTAGTTCCATTCTTGTGTAGCAGACTACCACCATTAGAGTTAGTGTTTGTGTAGTTGTAGGTTGTAGAGAATTACAGCATGAATAGGCATGTTGCTCTGACTCACTGTGGCAGCTTTTCTTGTCCTTGTACTTTGGCTTTCCAAGCTGTCAACAGTATTGAAAACAGGCTTCAAAAGTATTTCATCTAAGTTTGGGGGAGTGGAGTACTGGGATTTGCACAGGTTCTACAGAAATTTCAAATTTCACTCCTTAAATTTGGGAGTGACATTTTTCCTTGAGGTAGTCAATTCATTACAGCCCTGGATGTGGTTTTACTTTCATAAGTAAGAGGGAATTTTTAAAAATCTGGTTCAGTTAGATCCATGGGAAGATGTCTGCATGTCTGTACCCTTTGGAGGGTACAGCTGGTGTCAGTGTTCTTGGATGATAGAATTAACTACAGGAGTTCATGTGTAGGCAAGCCTTACACTAAGGATGAAAAGAGGAAAACAAGACAAGAAAAGTGTTAAACTGTTTTTAAACTCTGATTCACTTTCCTCTTTTCCTTACAGAGCAGCAGGAGTCTTGTCCCAGAATGGCTGGCCTATATTTGTTCACAGGAAAGGTTATTCGCATAGTCTATTTCAGGCTAATTTAGGTATCTAACTTTGATTGAGGCTCCTGCCTCACTGGCTCCCTTTCTCTCCACCCTCAGGCAGTGCTCTCCTGTCTCTATGGACATGGAACAACTGAGCTCTGAGTGTTGATCCCTAGAGCTGCATCTGAGCTAGACCTGTAGCATGGATATGTATGGGTCTTATCTATGGGTCGTTTTATACAGTCAGCAGTATGGAGTGGGTGCTTTGCAGGCAGGAAAAGGTACTTGTTTTTGTGATTTACACCTCAGCAGCATACAAAAGCAGGAATGCAACCAAAACCCCAAGGTATCACAAGGTCAGGGATTGTGGGGCATTGAGATGGAGCATTCCTGACAGATCTGCACATTCTCTTGAAAAGCTGTAGGAAAGAGTGGAGTGACAGAGGTTCAGGGCACAGCAGAAACTCAGGACTAAGTCCTGTTGCCAGTGTTTCCACTAAAGAGGGGGCTGGAAATTTGTAGGAGGAGTAGGAAGGGGCAGTAGCTAGAAGGGAACTGCAACAAACATAGAGATACAAAATCTTCCATTCACCTCTTTGTGTCTGTAATTAGGATACCATTGTGTTGCATTGGCTTGGTCTGGTGTTACACACTTTCCTCTTATTTGCACAAACATCACCTTCCTCCTGGGTTTGGATTGTGTACAGCTCATTTCTTTCAGCTCATCAGTTTTCAAGGTGGCTCCTGAGTTTAAGGAAACCTGTGCTTTAGCCTCTTACTTCCCAGGGCACATGAACAGCTGTGCTGACTGGAGCCTGTTGGTTCCTTCAGAGCTGAAGCTGTAATTGCACTATGTGGTTGAATCTTTAGTGCTACAGATAAATGTCTTTCAAGTAGTGATTTCCTGTTTCTTATTTTTCAAGCTACCAGGGTGACATGGAGCCACCACCATTTCCTCCAGCAAGAGCCCATTGGATTAGAGCCATTAGCAAAGTCCGACTGCAGCTTCAACAGGTAGGATGGAGTATTGCTTTGCTCCTTTTCTGAGCTGCTGTGGCTCAAGGTTTCTTCATTCTTCATTCTTCATTCTTCTTCATTTTCTTCTTCTTCATTTTCTTCTTCTTCATTTTCTTCTTCTTCATTTTCTTCTTCTTCATTTTCTTCTTCTTCATTTTCTTCTTCTTCCTCCTCTTCCTCCTCTTCCTCCTCTTCCTCCTCTTCCTCCTCTTCCTCCTCTTCCTCCTCTTCCTCCTCTTCCTCCTCTTCCTCCTCTTCTTCCTCTTGATGTTTCACAGACAAAAATTTTATCAAATGTATTGTGCAGCATTGCAACATGTTGTGATGACTTTAGAGCTCTCTGATTCTACCAGACATTTTAACATTTTTAACATAATTGTGTGGAGCTAGAGATGAATATCAGAAGCTGAGAAATTAGCTATGAATTTGTTAATAATAATAATGTTGTCTAGGACTTAAATGGTTTATTCTAAATTGTTTGAAATGAAGACTTTTTCTCAAGGCAACTTGAGGATAGCTTGTTAGTTTAGTAGGAGTTATCTGTATTATTTCTCATGTGAAAATGTTCCTTGGGAAACTTTGCATCAAATATTTTTATATATACTTATTGAAAGTGGGTGTATAGTAAGCCCTGGTATTTCCATCTCGTGAAAATAAGATTAAAAATAAATAGTCTTGATTTGGGAAGCCAAAAGGAAAAGGTTGTGACATTTTGTATAACAGTATAAACACTCTTGTTTTAGAAAACAGTGTTTCAGAACGAAAAAGTTGGATTTAAAAAAAAAAAAAATTCTTATGGTTTTATCCATTTGTATGCCCACAGAAAGATAACATATGGTGTTCATGTTCCCTAGAATTTGCCTGCTACCCAAAGTGCAGAGTTAATACATTTCACTTAAGAATACTACATTCTTCTAGAGATGACTTGTTTTGTTTTTATAGGAGATTTTACAGTATCTGTCACAATCAGGACTTTATCTTGTGGATTTTTTCAAATTTTTGAGGACTGTTTGTTGTTGTTGTTGTTGCTTTGCATCTGGGGTGGCAAAATAGTTCTTTCCCCTTTCCCCTTTCCCCTTTCCCCTTTCCCCTTTCCCCTTTCCCCTTTCCCCTTTCCCCTTTCCCCTTTCCCCTTTCCCCTTTCCCCTTTCCCCTTTCCCCTTTCCCCTTTCCCCTTTCCCCTTTCCCCTTTCCCCTTTCCCCTTTCCCCTTTCCCCTTTCCCCTTTCCCCTTCCCCTTCCCTTCATTGTAAATGCTTTTTCATCTAACAATGGTTTCACTGCTGAGCAGAGAGGATTTGGATCAGAACACTCAGTATGACATGGAAAGTGAAAACGCCACTAGCATTTAAGAAGAAATGAGCTTCTGATGTGATACAAACAGAACAGTTTAATTCTGTGCCTTATGAAAAACAAGTGCACAAACAAGGGACAAGAGATTCAACAACACCTATTGATGGATCTCTCTCTTTTTCTGAGAGAGTAGAAGGTCCATGAGATGGTTCAGCATTGTTTTGTGATTCTGCTGAATTGGAAGGATGACATACTTTGAGATGATTGATACTGAAACTGTAGTTTAGTTTTGATAGCAAAATGTCATTATTTGCTTTGTCTTGACCACTTCTGACAACTAGTGATAAAAAAATTCCCTTGGAGCGAAAAATTTAGGAATTGGAGCTTTCCAGGAGCCTTCTTTGGGGCTTAGCTGCCTTCTCTGTCCAAAGACTTTTCCTTATCTCTGCTCTAGGTCTCTCTTGTTCCATATAAATCCATGTCTCATGATTAGGATAAAGAATATTGGAACAGTAAAGGACTACTGCAAAAACAGGACAAAGCCCCACTTGCTCTTCTTGTGTTAACTAGATGACCCTTTTTCTTTTAGTCTTTTCTTGCCAGGATTTTTAGGCACTCTTCCATCAACCTGGCTTTCTTTTTTATTCTCTCTCCTACTCATTTATTTGTTTTCCCTGAAGTGCAATGTCCAAAGCTGAATGTAGAAATCCAGCTGGGAGCCTGCTCATGTGCACTTCAGAGCAACCCAGATTGTGTTCTCCTACCTGTGGTCCTGATATCCCACGATATACTGGCTGTCCTGCTGTGATGGTGCTTTTTTTATCACAGGCTATCACTGATGCACAGTTAGCCTTTTACACTTTCCACAGCTGAGGTTCCTTCTGGAAAATGGTTTTGTCTGTCGTTGCATAGCCTATCTTTGTGTTGGACTACAACTGAATATGGCTTTGCACTTGTTCTTACAGAATTTGTGTTTTTTTTCTTTTTGTAAGCACTTTGTTGTCTGTCTCTTCCTTATATTTTACATGAAAAAAATCATTCAAGTTGTCTGTGACAGGAGTCTGTGGTACCAAAGCTGATGGCCTGTGTGCTACCAGAGTTGCCTGAGGGATCTTGTTTGATATATTATTTGAATTTGGCTACCATGATTATATATTTTTTTTACCAGCATGTTTGCATCTACTTTAACAGCTTCATCCAGATCACAGGGTATAAAACTTCTCTTACTCTCTTTCTACCTCTTAGAATAATTTAGCTCATCATAGAAGGAAGTTAAATGCATTTGACACAGTTCTGCTCTTGATAATATGCTCACAGTTATTTCTCTCCTTTTCGTGTTCTAGAAGATTTGCAAATAATTTGATTATTTGTTCCAGTTTTCAATCCTCAGGGAACTGGGTGTGTGTCAAGCTAATGCTTTTATAATTATCCAAGGCTTTCTCTTGCTATTTTTTAACCACAAATACTTGCTTTGCCTTTTTCAAATTTTGATTTTGCCTATTTCTCAAGTTCTTAGTGCTTAATGATTATCAGTGTTGCAACCTGAGGATAAGCATTTATCAGTCATCTATCTGACTTAACAGACAGATAAGGTGGTTATGTTTTTCAATTTTGTTTCTTTACTGGAGCCTCTTTTTTATAACTTTCTGAGCCTTTTTTCCTTTAAACCCCCCCTACAGTCCAGTATTAATTCTGTCAGCTGTCTGACTGTGCTTGTCGCTTTCACTGAAGACCTGAAGCAATCAAGGCATCAAATTTCCAGCCTTTTTAATGCCACCTGATGATACCTCTGTCTTCCTATGAATGGCATCCATCCTTTATTTGTCATATTGTGTGTTCATTGCTAGATGTTCAATTTTGTGCTTCATCCTTTGATTCCTTTCCAGTGCAATCATTTTAGTCCTTAAAAACTTGCTCAGGAAGAGAGTTCAAACCTTCCTAGGGGGCAGGAGGTTTCTTCACTGGGGCAGGTTCTGATGGTAATGCTGTTTCATTAGCTGTTAACAGCTTCTTGAACTCCCAGGCCCTTTATGCCTCTTTCTCTTGAGCTCTAGACACTGACTTTCTGAATTTTTATTAATTTGTGTTCTTAAATCATGTGTTTTCTATCTTGTCTAATTCCTTCTAAGGTATCAGGATGATTCTTACAGTTTCTTCAGATGCATTTGCAATCTCAAATATGCTTAATATGCATCTCACTTATGGTCAAATCTAGGAGAACATCTCTGCTAGTTGCTTTCTGTGCGAGTTGAGTCATCAGCTTATTCATAGATTGTGTTTGAAGGTCAGTGATACAAAGACAGACTTTCAGATAAGGATCAGGATTTTAAAGGTCCCTGTGAGGATAGTCTAAGCAGGTGATACCCTTGGTAGCTAGAAAAGATCATGTCTTATTTCTCTGGTCACTGTCTTAACACCTTTCCATCTTCTGTCATTAGCTAGGAGCTTTCAAGAGGACTCTCCCTGTTTGCTCCAGCACTTCAGAGCAGGTGGTCCTTAATGCTCATAAGAGATGTCTCCAGCACACTTCTGGGTTCCTCTTTCTCCATGTGCTGTAACAATTAATGAATACACATAGAGCTCCCCCTCACATATCTGAGGGCCTGGACTCCTATCACATAGACTACTGAAATGGTTCTTGCAGCCCTTAATTGTTAGTGATCTGACTGAAATTTGAAAGAATAAAGAAAAAGTCCAAAAAAAGAAAAAGACACCCAAGAAGTTTCCATATGTGATGTGATTATAAATCCCCTGAGTAATTCAGCCTCCTACCTGGGAAAAGATTAATATTCATGTGAATAATGTACATGCATCCTACATTCTGACCATGAGTCAGAGAAATGTAGTATTTTAATTAAGATTTGACAGTTACAAAATGGCACAGGAATTTGTAATTGTGCATGTTAAAAAAACTTTGTTGTAGCATGCACGTACGTTTTGTTCTTCGCTTCTGCTGTTTTTCTTGTTCTCTTTCTCTGTGAAGAGGAAACTTAATTATGCCAGAATCAGCTAGGGTTTTCAGCTCTGCAAGGAGTGATTCAGTAATCCTCACCTTCACACTTAGAACTTTGACTACAAAGAGGGATTAATTGATAGCTCATCAGCTGCAGTCCCTCAGTGGAAGCTTCTTTTCGAGAAGAACAAACACATCTTCAACTTCCAACCCTCAGTAACTGAAATTGCCTTCAGCTAGGGACACAGATGTGTGGCTTCTAAAACCATACAAATTTGAATCTGACTTTTGTATAACAGAAGAATAGGCAGACCAAAGAAGAGCAAAAATTCAGTCAAATCATCAAATTACCTGTCTTACCAACTCTTTCAAGTATATTTAAATATTAGAAGAAGGTATGGGATCTTGGATTTTCTCTGCTTACATTGAATTTGTTAAGGGGGAAGAAATTCTTAAGCATAATTTTCCTATTTTCTGCCAGCATATTAAATACATCAATTGACTTACTTTTGTTTGAAAACCAAAGTAATGGGAGAAGTGTTTCCTCATTTTTTAAAATAATGCCATTTTGTACCAATTATTTTGATGTATCCTTTGTCGTTCCCCGTTAAACGTCAATGGTCTCTTCTTTTTGACTGATACATAGTCAGATCACATACTGAGATGGCAGATGTAGTTCATGACAGTAGTTGTCTGGAATATTATGATCACCTGCAGTAATGAGGACTGAAGGGGGTATTCTTTTAGTGTTACAGGTGCCCAGTCATATCCTTAGTCTGATTTTCCCATGCTCTATAGCTTCACCTCTGATCAAGCACCTGCAAATATTTAAGAACCATGAGAGTCTCAGTTTTAAAAGCCCTGGTTCTGGGAGGGTGCTATGTTGGTGATTTTTGTAGTGTGAAGCTTGATTGCTTGATTTTGAGAAAGCAAGCTGTTGGTGCAAAGTACCACTATTCCCTTCATAAGCAACTAAGGAGTCCTTGCTGGACTTAAACTCATGGTGAAGAGACCAGCAGGGTCTGGTGCCAGTTTTGGTTGCAGCTTTGATTGCAAGTTTCTTCCTGTCCCTGTGTGGTTGAAATCAACCCCCACATGTGAACCCAGGACCTCTGATTAGTAAAACCAGTGCATCAGCCCATTTGGTTAGTGGAGAGCAAACTGCTTTGAGCCAGTCAGCAAAAGACTGGAAGCAGTCCCTTTCCACCTCTCATGGATTTTGCAGTCCATGCAATAATTTACTTCTGGCATTTTATTTCCCTTAAGTTGTGTTGCCTAGGTGTCTCTTTATCAGTCCCGTGAAGATGAGTAAGCTCTGCATTTTCAAAGTCTCCCACACAGTGGTAAAGAAACAAACTGAAGCATTGTGACTCTAAGAGAGAGTTACTAGAAACTTCTCTTCATGCAGAAAAAGTATGTCTCCAGTTGTATCTTCCTTCTTTTCTATCTAATGATCTATGGAGTTCATCTTAACGACCATCAAAATACCAGCATTCCTGATCAAGTGTCTTAGGGATCCGTGTTGGTGAGGGTCTGTAGAACATTCTTGTGGTCCTGAATTTGCCCTTCCTACCCTCAGGTGGAGATCCTGTTGTTCAGGCCTGTTGATCTGAGGGTTGCTGTCAGTGGTACTGCAGACTGTTTGATGTTAGGTGGCTATGGTAGTCAAATCCTTTCTGCAAATGCAGCTTTTAGATGTTATAGGGATTGCACAACAACAGTTATATAAAAAGCATTCAAATACAAAAGTAGTGGAGACTGTCTCCTGATGCCATAATCTTGGTTCTGTCTGTTCCATCTGAGTTTGCAGGCTGCCAAGTCTTATGAGACTCTCCAAAGCCCTCTGTGCCTTTCCTGAGGCAGCTTTTAGTGTGGCATGATTCCTTGGTGTTTGAATAACTTGTATGTGTTGTTGCCTCTCTGTTGGGAACGGTTCAGCTGACAGGCTGTACTCTAATGAGGGAAAGCTTCTTTCTTCTCCAAGTGTCTTAAATAAAATACCTGCCTATTCACATCTGTTTGGGATAAAAAGCATTTTTATTTATCCTTTCTGAGATTCCCTAAGACCTACTGTAATTTTTTTGTGTGCTTCACAATGAACATAATCTTAGAGCAAAGCAATAATTATTTGTACGTACACACCAAAAAATAGTGAGTGCCTTAATTAGCTGCTGTTGTGATTTTTGAGCAGCTGGTTGATAATCTTACCTTCAGTGGAAAAAATAAGACAAATGCTCTCTTGTGAGGCAATGTGCAATGTTTTCCATGATGACCACAACAGCTTGGAGCCTTCTCAGTTGCTAACTGGACTTTGTGCAGGCATCTCTGAACATATCAATATATTGACACTCATCTCTGCTGAAAGCCAGTTTTCATGTTGGTTATCTGTACCCCTGCCACACTGGGCATAAGTACCTTTCAGTTTTCTCCATATCTCTTGTTGCTGATTAGAAAAAACTCCAAACAAATTCAGGGGGTTTTGCTTCTCTAGACTCGTGTCATAAACTGTAAATATCTCTTAAGTCAAAATTGTTTTGAAGCCTTTAAACAGGGATCCAAGATTAGTTTGCTTTTCTTCCAAGGTTTATTCCATTTATTTCCTTAAAAAGAAAGAGAAGCTGTTATTGCAACATCTGGGATATAGTTTACAAACATGGTGTGTTCCACAGTCAGGTACATCTCTTTCTTTGTGCCGGTACTGCACAATATTTTCAGGTAATCCAGTTTGGCTGAACTCTGTGCTTCTCTAAGGTCATAATGACAGCACCGGTTACGAATAGAGTGTCATTATAGCTATTAATTTTTTAGAAATAAGTATGTCTAGAATAAGGGAGAAATAAGACTCTTGTTCCTGATCTCAATACTGAGTGACACTGAGATTTTAACCTAGGTATGCCATGGTTTAGAAAAGTGCATTGACTGCTAAGATGTAACTCTCCTTCAGGGAACAACTCTCTCCCTCAACTGTTTGGACATCTTAGACCAGAGAAGTATTCTCATTCAAATCCGTTATGGTCCTGTAAAGCAAAATCTGGGTGGCAAGCTGGTGTTTTCTGAAGGAAAAGGTATCTTAGTCACCTTTCTTCCTCTCCATGCAAGTGTACCTCTGCTGATCAGAAAACAAGATGTGGGCAGCAGCAGTGCACTGGTGATGTGGATAGATGACCTTTGTCTTGTACAACTCCTAGATTCTTGGTAAGACTGTGTATCCATGATTTCTGCCTTTTTTTAATGACAACATTTCTCATAGGCTATGAGCTCACAGTAGTTTCTGTGGTGGTGATATCCAGAAGTGACATGAGTGTGGCAGGCTGAAGGAACTGTCTGTGTGCACATAGCTCATTCCTCTGAACTGGGGTAAACTACAATAGGCTCTTTACTCATGTCTGATGCTGCCCAGCTTGCATTCACATTTGTACCAAGGCTTTTCCAAAAACTTTCTTGACCAAGTGATTGTCTTTTCTCAGGACCTGATGCAGTGGTGAAGCTTTCAGTAAAAATGAAACCCAGATTTGTATGAAGAGTGGACTGAGTCCTCTAAGTAGTATATACTAAAGGCCATAGAAGAACACTAGAAATGGAGCTGAGACAACCATTTCGACCTTACGCAAAACTCCCCTCTTTGCATCTTGTTTTGGGAATATAATGGCAAATAGAATAACAGCAGTGTGCTCTGGTGATAGAAGTTGTGTGTGATTTGGAATGGGGCACAGAAACCTGTGGTGCCCTGATCACCTTGACACGACACTAATGTGTGGTGCTTATTAGGAAAAATTGAGAGTTTCATCTGACGCTGGAGTACACCAGTTGCTTCTGCTCAAAATAGGGGTGCAATGGGAGAGGTGGGTGGGGGGACTCCTACCTGCCACATACGCACTCCTCAAAAATAGCATTGGCTGTTGGGAGAGCCAGACTTCACACTCTTATTTTTAAGGATCTGTGTGGGAGGAGGGGATATTTCCCAGTTCTGTGTATTACTGAAGCAATCTGTACAAGAAATGCTGCACCAGGGAGATAGCAGTGGGCTTCATCTTACAAAGCAGAAGAGTTGAAGAAAAGATGACTTTAACCAGCACTGGCTGAGAGCATCATGAACAAAGCAATAACTGTTCGTGCAATGTTAGCAAATGCATTGAATAATAACATAATTTCTTTGGAAAAGCCAGAATATCAGGAAAAAGGGGCCAGGACTTCATAGTTTTTTTCTTTTAGTATTGCTTTTTTCTCAGTTGTTTCTTGTTTTCCAAGCTGTGTCATTACACAACTTGTTTAGATGTACGGCAGACTTGCCTTGCATGCTTCTGAGCCAATTTTTGGAGTCATGTGCAGGTTGTGTAACTGAAGTCTTCCACTACCATGCATCCAGATTGAAGTGAGGGGATTGCTTTGTTCCCCTCCCCCTATTGTAAAAGTGGTATTCATAAATCAAAAAGCTGTTAATATTGCATAATACAGTGCCTGAAGACATCAGTACTCCAGTTCTGCATGGTCCTACATAGTATAGTAACTGAATCATAGAGTCATAAGATGGCTTGCATTAAAGAGGATCGAATTCCAACCCCCCTGCCATGGCCAGGGACACCTTCACCTAGACCAGGTTGCTCCAAGCCACACCCAACCTGACCTTAAATGTTGCCAAGGATGGGGCACCCACAGTTTCTCTGGGCAGTATGTGCCAGTGCCTCACCACCCTCACGGTAAAGAATTTCTTCCCAATGTCTATTCTAAACCTACTCTCTTTTAGTTTGAAACCATTTTTCTTTGTTCTGTCATTGTGAATAGTCCTTCTCCATCTTCCCTGTGGGCTCCCTTCTTGAGGTACTGGAAGGCCTCAATCTGATCAGCCTGGAACTTTTCTAGGCTGTGCAGTCCCAGCTCTCTCAGCCATGCTCCATCCTTCTCATCATCTTTGTGTCTCTCCTCTGGTCTCGCTCCAGCAGGTCCCTGTCCCTCCTGTGCTGGACCCCAGCTCTGGATGCAGTGCTCCAGGTGGGTCTCAGCAGAGCAGAGGGGCAGAATCCCCTCCCTGCCCTGCTGCCCACGGGGCTCTGGATGCAGCCCAGGACACGTTTGGCTCTCTGGGCTGTGAGTGCCATGGCTGGGGAATGTCCTTATGGCAGGGCTGCTCTGGGTCTGTTCATGCCCAGCCTGTGCTGATACCAGAGGTTGATCTGACCCTGGTGCAGAACCAGCACTTGGCTTTGTTAAACCTCGTGATGTTCCCATGGGCAACTCCTCAAGTTTTTCCAGGTCCCTCTGGATGACATCCTGTCCTTCAGGTGTGTCAGCTGGAAATAGAGTAACATTTTTATTTTCTGCATAGAATTCAAATAGGTTTTGTGATGCAGTAAATGAATGCTGCCTATTAGGATGTAGTTCTTACTGAGTTAACTCTTACCAAGTTAACAAGAACTTTCTTTGCATCCAGACTAATTTCTTGGCATTCACATGGGATTTTTAAGCTATGTGATAGACACACACATACTGCTCATATTTAATCTGGACGGTTTTGTGGCATTGTGGAGGACTGATCATGTGAGCTGGATTTGGGTCAAACTGTGTGTTTCTATTGCTTTGATGGTTAATGACTGACCCTTTCAAAAGGGCTTTTCAGTGGTTCCCTATGGGTTTAATTTGAAATCTGGAGGTGGTAAAGGTGGGACCAGTTCCTCCTCTCCTTAGCTTTTTTGGATCTGTAAGAAAAGGCCTGCAGCCTTTCCTGGCAGTCTGTGAGCTGAGTTTGTAACACACCTCCTCTGCTGAAAGGCACTTGAGAACATCAGTGTATCAATATCTGTTATGCAGGAAGAATTTCCTGAGGTTGTTGATAGCTCTATCCTTCATGTGCTGTAAAAGGAAGGATAATTTGGGCATAAAGCAGGGGTAAAATCCCAATTGTAGCTTTTGATTCTCAGCTGTTGCTCAGGTGTGCAGGTACCAGATGCTGGAAGGGCTGAGGTAAACCTGAGTACCGGTTTGCTGGGGTGCTCTAGGCAAGAAGTCTGTTGCTGACTGGGTGGCTTTTGCCTTCAGGTTTGCAGGGTGATGTAGTAGCAGGTGAGCAGTGGTGCTGCCCTCTGGACTAGGGGACTGTGTGCTCAAAACAGAAGGATCCTGTTTGAGCTGGGTTTATGCATTGGGTCAGTAAGAGAAGACAGGGCTGCTCTGTGTAACTGTAAACTCATTTGCTCTGCCCTCACTAGTAGGGCTGTAGAAAGTTATAGAAAGAACGCCTTAACTGCCTGGCAAATGGGAAATTAGTAAAATTAATTGCTTTGTGCTCCATGCTACACTGTAGCAAACAAGGTAGGCAATAGGTCTCTTCTGTCTGTATTTCTATAGTATTTCTAATACTACGTGTAGGAATCCAGTAAATGATTTGGAGAAAATGGGGACTATTGCAAACATCAGAGAATACAAGTTAGAGAGGGGACATCAAGGCAGCCCAGGGTGGGAATGTGCTGAGGTTGTGTGAGATGAGACCAAACAAGTATGGCTCAGCTGAGTAGACTGGAAGCTGAGAGCAGATGTTGCTGCCATGTACTAATAGAGCATGGGAATAAATATTGGCAAGTTTACATCTTTTAAGTGAAAGGTTATTGTTAGCACAAGAGCAGAAGGGCATAAGAACAAACCCAGACTAGAAATCAGAAAGTGATTTTTCTAATTGTTAGTGAACAACTTCCAAATTGGTTTCTTTGCCCTTTCTAATTAATCTAAAAATGGGTCTTTTTATGGATGCTATATTATGACAGTTGCCAGTGGGAGCAAAGAATCGGGGCTTCATCATCCAGACAGCCTCTAAGTAGGCTGTCAGAAATGTCCGTGGAACCATAGCCTCCGTCACTGTTCCTTATGGCGTGGCCTCCCTGTATTCACTCTGCCCACCTGCCTGCCTTTGCTATCAAGCTGCCACATTACAGGACCCTGTGGGTATCCAAACACAACCAGAGGTGTGTAGGAGCAGTATTTGCTACTTAGAAGTTCTCACAGAAGTGAAATTGTGAAAATCATGTTGCAGCCCTTCTTGGGTGGTGGCTTTTCCGTACAGTTGCACAGCAGATATTAAGGATGCTAGACTGCATGAGGGGTTTCTTGAAGAACGGGTGTTCTTAGTGACTCATGCCTGGTAATGAACCTGTCATAGATACAATTTTGTTTTCTGACGAATGTTCGAGTGGTAATAGTTCAGAAAATATGGTACAGGTTGTAAACAGGTTTGTTCTAAAATCAGATTTTAGAAATTCCCCATGGGATTTCAGTTTCTTACGTAGGCAATAAATTGCAAGTGAACTCATAGTCATTAAAAGATTTTTAGAAGCTAGCACTCGAAAATTCTTTTATAGGAGACCTTGAAAAGCAATAGACACAAAATCAGGGACATGAACTAAAAACGATGTAATAGAACTGTCCATCTAAGAGCAAATTTAGATAAGTCAGTTCAAGACTCAATTCATTTAGCCTCACTTTGGTTAATGCTTTAGTTTGTTGCATACAAGAATATTTGAAATACAAATAGAAATTGCTTTATGTGAAAGATCAGTTTATTTTAACCATGTCTCCATCTGGGTTTTATTTTTGTTAATGAGTCAATATCCACCTTGTATTTTAAGATAGCAAACACATTTTTGAGAAACTGTTATTGAGAATCTTAGAGTGCTAAATTTTAATGCAATTTATTTATATTTTTCTATTTTTATTCAGTGTATTATGTTAGTGCAGCAGATTGAAATTCCTGCAAGTTTTTTGTGGTATCTCATGTAACGGGTACTTGAGGGATCCAGTTTTGTCTACACAAATACCTATGGATTGGCTGTTGTATTCACTCTGACTTTTGTTATGTCTAATTTAGGGAACTGAATTTAAAGCAAGTATAACTCTCCTTCATATTTTGTGACATGGATACACATTACTCGTCCAAATTACGTCATTCTATTTTTAGCTCACAGTAGTAATAGCTTGTTAATATACAACTGTTCACAGCTGCCAGAATCATCCCTATTTAATCATGCCTCTATACCCATTTCTGTGGGAGGGTGGAATGGTTTTGGTGACCTGGGGGCACTGAACAATGGCACCAGCTATTGGAATAACCCCACCATACCTGCTCAGTATTTGAGTGTGTTTTAGTTCAGCTGTGCTTGCCCCTCTCATCACAGACTTTTGCCAGAGGGACTTACTGGCCTCTCAGTGACTTCACTGAGGTCAGCTGTGTTATCAAAGTCTGGTTTGTAGTGCAGTTTTCATACTCTTGCAGAATCTTTTTAGTCCAGGCATTTTAGGTTTTTTTGCATTATATTTCTTCCTCTGTCCCTCCCAGTTAACAGAGCAGACTGACTGGATTTCCAGAGCCCCTTAATTCAGGCCCAATGTGATCCTGTCAAGCACCTTTACTGGAGGTGTGAAAAGTATGTCTGAGTTTATTAATATGGGTGTGGTTGCTGGAGTTGGTTTTGTCAGACACCTGATGTGGCAGTTCTTTTTTTTCTTGTTCAGTGTCTGTGTTAATGGTGTCCTCGGAGACTGGCAGAAGCTTGTATGGGGTTCACAGGAAGTATTTGCAGGGCTTTTGGGTTCATTAATCCACTGATGCCTTCGGCAGAGAATATAAATACACAAAATTACTCCCACCAAGAGAAAAGCATATTACTTAAGCCAGGAGACATAAAGGTGAAGGTAAGATAGTAAAAAATGTTTTCTGCCTACTACTTTTTGAAAGCTGAGGCATATACAGCAATGAGAAGGAAAGTGCTAGTAGAGGAAACAACCTGTTAGCAGAGTAGCTAGGCATTGTTTTGTAGGATATTTAGTTGTTATTCCTGTGTCGTGTTTTTACATGATTCTGGACAAGCCACTGTGGCTTTTGAAAGGATTTTTCCCTTGCCTCTCTCTCAAATTGTGAACTGGTTTCTGGTTATTTGATTTAAGATTCTGGAAATGAATTATCAGAGCAGTAAGTGAAGTAGCTGGAAAGCCAAACTTTTTAGTGCTTGATATGTTCCCAGCTTAATTACTTTAAGAAATCTGGGGTTTGCTGTCCTGAGATGAGTGTTCAGAGAAGAAGCTCTTGACCTGATACTTCCCTTGTTCTTCAGTTGTAATGAGGACTTCTTAATTTCACAGGTATACTGTCAAAACACTAATTAAGCTTGAATGACTTTAGTAATGTGATGAAGAGTGCCCCTTAGCTCACTGCATGTAATGGTGATGTAACTGCAAGTAATGGTAAGGTCTGGCTGTGATATAATGAATAAAGCATGCCATCCTTCTTTGAGTAACACCAAGGAAACAATATTAAGTAGTTTCTTGTTCAGTGAGCAGAAGGACACCCTCTTCTAGCTGAGAAAGGGATTTACCTTCAACCAGAGAAAGAATTGTGGAAGTTCATACAGAATGTACCTTGTAGAATCAAGACATTTACTTTGTTTAGCCAAATCTCTGTGTGTTGGACTGACCTTGCAGAATGCATGGACAGTTCTGTGAGAGACAGTTTCCATGTTCTCACTGTCAAGCTCAGGTAGGAAAAACAGGCTCTGCAGTGTCTGAACTAAGCTGTTGTGCTGTGGGAAGCAGGGTTGTCCTGCAGATCATCTGTGGAGACTAATGTACCCTCATGCCTCTTAGCCAGCTGTATGTGTTACCTTGTAGCATACTACCTCAGATAGGCTCTGAAGGATAAAGAGCAATAAAACTGATATGTGAAGTGATTAACTAGGCCACCTATCTTCTTCAAAAGCATCCCTTAAAAATGTATGTACTTCCACTTGTTAAAATCTTCTGGGATAGAGTTTTTAGCTTCCCTTGATAGTCTCTGCTCACCGCTGATTAAAAGCTTTTCCAGGTGTCTAACATAGCTTTCCACTGCTGCAAGTAAAGTCTGTTATTTCTTTATCTGTATTTACAATAGAAATGCTAATAGCTTACTTCCCTTGCGCTTGCCTCAACCAGTTCACGTTGGAAAGCTGTTATGTCTACTTAAGGTCTGCGTTTCATATCATCTGCAACCTTGCCTTCCCAGGTTTCTTGATCAAAAAAAGTAATTACAGCTCCAACTGAGAGTATAATTACAGGTTTTTCTACCCACAGTACATGTCTATGCCCAGATGCCTTTGCATTTTAGTGATGCTGATTATTTAATTAGATGTGCAATTAACACATTGATTGTAATTTTCCAATTTTGTAGGATATCAAGTCCTTACATTTGGGATGCTGTTAGGAGAGAGAGACATGTAATTTGAAGGAGGAGGCAGCAGAGGGAGAGTTTTCTCTGCTGTAAATGCTTCCTCGCTGCCTATTGACTTAAGGTACTTAAGCTGACTCCAGTCTAAAAACCAGCATAATGGTTGGTAATAGCTGTTTCCAGAGTGGTTAAAATTTTCAAGTCACCTGAGCTGCAGAAGGCACCATCATCTTTTCAAGAGTCCATCTTCTAATTGTACTTCAGAATTGAAAGTAAGAGAATGACCATTCAGTTAGACAACAGCTTCCATGCTTTCGGATGGGCAGCCAAAACCCAGGACAAGAACTCTGGGGTAATGCTGATGTTTTCAGGAGTACATTAAAGAAGGTTTTATGTCTGTTGTTGCTGGGGCAGAGAGAGACAATGTGCTTCCCACAGCCTGTCACCTGATACAGCTCTGCTTTTAAAGTCTCACCACTCTGATTTTGAAGGCTGGTGTGGGCTGTGACATGTGGGGTTGGCATTGTCTCGGCAGCAGCTTCTGAAGGGAGCATGGTGTCTGGGAGCCAAGACTTGTTTGTGCCCTAGAGTGGCTGGAGCCTGGTGAATGAGGAATAAAATAGCCTTTTCTGTGAAGTGTGCAGAGCTGATAGTCTTCAGTTTTTTTGTATCCCAAAATCAAAAGTGTGAACATCTTCATCAAGACAGGAAAGGGGCGAGCACGTTTAGCACCTGCATTTGAAGGCTGCCTCAGATCTCTGAGGAAAGGCCTTGCCATTGTGAGTAACAATGATGGCTGTAGACAAATTAAATAGAGGGTAGTAATATGAGGGTCTTTAACTTTATGACCAATAGTCCCTTAATGATTTTGCAGCTTAAGACTTCCCATTTGAGACTAGATCTGTTCAGCCTCTGGAGCCGTCTTTTGGCTGGTGCAGTGGCAGCAGCCTTAGAGGGACAGAGAGGGGAGAGCACATTGCAGGCAACTCAAAGGTCTCTGATTACTCCCTGCCTTATAAAGATTGGCCTAATCTCTGAAGGTGTAAAGTTTGTGGCTCTTAAAAAATATTAGTAGTATGTTAATTCAATGTTTTTTCATTAACCTCATAAAAATTCTACTCTTTGGATCTTATTGCGTTTTTATGAAAGTCTTTCCTTCTATTTGTTCAGATATGTTGATATCTCAGGGTTTAGCAGATGTCCTTACAGTTGGATGATGTTAATATACGGAGTGTAAACATCCTTCCTATAGAGATGAATCAGTCAGTATTTTGGTCTGAGCCATTCACATCAAATTAATTGAAGTTGCCTGTCTTTGGACCATAAAAAGTCCTAATACCTCCAATCTGTGGCATGTTTTTCACTGAGCTAGTGCCATTCTCACTGTCTTTCCATAAAGAAAATAATTCAACTTCTATGAGAAGAAAAAAATAAACTTTTCAAAGGGTGAGAACTTTGGAAACTTTGGGGAAGATTATCTCCTTCATTTTTTAAAAGGCTTTCAATGTAATTTCAGGCCATTATCAGTTTCCATGGTGCTCGAGGTGCTGTGGGTGGTACCTGTGCCTTTCTTCCCTTCCAGGTTTGTATGTTGCCCTTGCCTTAGCCTTTCCTAAAGGATAAAGAAAGCCATTAGTCCTTTGAATGGCACTTTCTTAAGTTTGTTCTTTCATCTGACAGGAACATCTTAAGTGTATATTTCATGAATGTGTTCTGGAGCTGCTGTAAGGGCAGCAGCATCATTGACAGGGCAGTTTAAAATGCCTGAGAATATATAGTCTCATTTCTCAGCAGCACTGCTTGGGTTGTGTGATGCACAGTTCCTCATAGCTGGTATTCATTGAGGACAGCTGCCAAACAGTAGGAGGTCACTGCTTTTTCATTAACACTTCCTCTTTAGACTGCTGATTGATTTAATCTTCTTGTGGCTTTAAAGAAGATAATAAATAGCATGTTTTCACTGCTGAATAAATTGATAAACTTTACACTGTGTATTTGAGCTTGTGAGGTCTAGTGCAGCACTAAGCTCAAGCTGCCTTACTGAGAACTCTATCTTTAGGGAGATGCCGCAGGCAGTGTCACCTGGGACAGATGGTTCTTATATTTTTCCCAGTGAAATAAAAAATTTGTTTTAACGAGCTCTTGGCTCAGAGATGTCCAACACGATTTGTGAGATAAATTAAACCTGAGAATGCATTGGGCATTTTTCCCTCCAGTTCTAGACAAGCCTTTCACCAGTGACTTTTCTGTCTTGACTTCCCCCCACCTTGTTTCTTTGTTTCATCTCTGTGTAACATTTTTATCCTCTAATTTCCATAGCCACTGATTTTTCTACTTGCCCCAGACCAAGTAGAAATGTTCTTGCTTGTCTTCCTGCAGGGAGAAGGGGCGTAAGTGTGCGAGAGGGAAGAGCAGGACATGTGCTTGAAGAGTGCTCATTTTCCTTTGGTTAATCCACTCGTGCTCATGAAGGAATTGCTTACTTTTTACAATTTTATCAGTAATTCAGTACTTTACAGGAAGTTGGAATGAAATAGATAATGAGGATTAAAAAAGAAGAAAGGGTAACGTATACCTCGCAGACATCAAAGCATTTGGCCTATATAGCTAAACCAGGCTTTATCAGTTTTAATAATTCCCTGCTGGCTCAACCTAAAATTAAAATCTGTTGGTGAATTAAAAAATTGCAGTAAGAAGTATTTAATTTTTTAAGTGGAAGTTTATTTCTCTAGTAGAAAGCAAATAACTCAGTGTACTGAGCCTTAAGGTAAAGCATACACTTTTTCATATAATTTTTTATGTGCAAGTCATGCCTATTTTACTCATGAAATTATCTTCATTATTTCAGAAAAAAATCTCTGAAAAACAGAGTCTGTCTCAATATCCTGTGCATTAGGTAAGGAGTTTTAAATATTTGAAAAGTGTCATCTTCCTTTCTTCTGAGGGCACCTGGTTTTTTATCTTTTTTGCCACATTGTGAGCTGTGGTAAGGGCAGTGACATTTCCCAGCACTTCATTCCTCATGACCTCCTTTAGTAATGTTCCCTGGCTCTGTCTAATGAGACTTGCTCACTTTTTCCATGTGTTTTTCTTTCCTGTTCTTGTAAGACAGTAATTGGATTATTGGGATTTTATGTGGCAGTTTGAGAATTTGCATGGGCTCTTTGCATCTCAGGAACTGTGACATGAGCATTGTGTTTGAGTCTGGTACATTTTTTGACTTTGATATATATTATTGTCTATTGCTGATGGCTGCAGGAATGGGCAAAGATCAAGGAAGGAAAAGATGGGAGAAATGGTGGCAGTGATGGGAAGATTACTTGGCTCCACTTGTAGTGGGATCTCTGAAAAGAGTGAGGGAGGCATTTAAAAGCCTGTGATACTGTCTAATGGATACTTCAGGTGCTGTAGAGAGTTAATGTAAATAAAAAGTGTCTTATGGATACCTACTATTTTCTTTTTAGACTATTGCTATGTAAGAGACCTCTCTCAAGATCTTTCTCATCTTACTGATAGGCAGAGCTTCAAAGATTTTGAGTGCCGTTTAAATCCTGGATTGCATTTCATTTTCTCAGCTGGGTTGTCTTCATCCTTATGTGGATGAATTTGATGCAGAGCTTTGACTCTGAGCTCAAGTGCTATAATTGCTGTGTTTAGTAGAATCATTCCTATTGCAGTCAGACTCAGTGCTCTCATTTGGGCAGGAACCCTGTTTTCCTGGCAGAATGCAAACATATGATGAGATACTCAGGGTCAGACACTTAAAATCCTTTAGAGATAAATCACTTCTCAAAATCTGACCTCTACTCCCTGCCCTGCAACAAAGGAAAGAACAAAAATGAGAGGGTGTGCTGGGGGATGGAGAATATGAGTGACCACGAGGAACATCAGCCTTACAGACTCTCCTCTGAAAGGAGGCTGGTGGCATGATTTCTGTACCTAGCTGAAAGGGACAGTGCTGTAGCTGCACATGGAAAGAACAGGGATACAGTTCACCAGTGGTGCTGTTGAGATAAAGTCTGTATGTGACACTTTTTACCCAAAACAAACAAATGAACTGGGACACCAGCCTGGCTGCTACCAGCTGGCACTACAGCAAGGTGCTGGCATGAAGCTGTGGGAGCAGAGGGTTGAAGGTGCCAGAATATCTGCTGTGGTGAGGGCAGGACAGGGAGCACAATGATGCTTGTAGAAGAAGTGGTGAATTAAAGTTGATATTGTGTAGGTAAGATATTGAAGGGGAAGTATCATTGACAACAGGGCTGGCTCACGAGGAGGTAGGAGGTGTTCGAACAGATGGGAGGATAGTGGCATTTCCACAGCTAAGTCATATAGGCCTCTTCAAAATCCCACCCCATACTGTGAAAAAACACTGTTTTGAAAGATGCAGTGAGTTGTTCTTGAGCAACACCAGCACTCACACAGTGCCTTTGATGCTACAGTTAGAGAAACAGTATCCGGGAAGGAGGTGGGTGTTTGTGTTGGGTGCTCGAAGAGGGGGGACAGCATGAAGGGAGCCTTTGTGGGAGGGGGGATGTGAACATGGATCAACTGTCCAGCGAGCTTTTCTTAGTGACATTTAGTTGTATGCCTCTGGAGCAGGCTGTGGGACAGATAAATGGTGCCTTTTATTCAGGCACTTCTTGCAGGATGGGTGCCTGCTGCTGCTCACTCCCAGGAGAGGAGTGTCAGTACAATGTGAGTGGATCTGATTCTGTGCATAACACTTCTGCAGTCATTCTTTTATGTAACAATGTGACTTTTATTTTTGGGAGATGAGAGATCAACGGGTGTTCAATCCCCCACACTTGTAGCAGAGCTGGTACTAGTCTTCCTTGGAAACTGGATTCATTTCAGCAAGGGCATAGATGAATCTTGTGGGTTAGTTGGGGGGTAGAACAGGAGTGATAAAAATAAACCTCCATCTCAGAGCTGGACAAAAAATCTTGGAGCTGGTTAATTATGTTGGGTTCTGGGCTTTTCCCCCCAGCCCCCCTTCTCCACAGTCCCACAGGATGCCAGAGCGCTTTTCCAGCAGAGATCCACTCGCTGCGCTGCGCTGCACTGCCTGCTCTCATAATGCCAAAGGAGTGCGTTTTGTCTTTAGTCAGATTGGCTCCATCAGTTCGTATTTCCTTCTGAATGGATAATAAAGTGGAGAATCATTTTGAGGCGAGGAGTGAAGCGGGGAGGCTGCGTGTGTGAGGAGCTAGGCAGTAGGCAGCTGACGAGGAGGAGTAAAGTAGCTGCACAGCTTTCTCTCTGCCTCTGAAGTACAATATTTTCTGTTGAGTCACATCTGAAGAGAAGCATGAAGTTTTTAACTGTACTTGGTACAGCTTGAGAAAGGGAAAAGATGCACTGTGGTGGGGAACTAAAGAATTTCTGTTGAGGGATGCTCCTGGAAACCAAAAGGATTTCTGCATTTTTAGCTTTTGCAATCATTAGCTTCTGCTGGTTTTTGCTTTTTGGATTTTTAGTAGCTGTTTGCATTTTTTTATTCTCTTCAACATGCCTTCAACTTTACGTGATTTCTCATCCTAGTGCTGCTGTGGAACGGGAAACTCTCGGTGCCTTTAACATTGCTTTCCCTGATACCTCAGATGGGACACCAACAATATGTTGATAATCTCCATAGTGAAAGTTCATTATCTGGTGAACCTTTAACAACATTAGGAATCCTTCAGGACTTGTATTTTCTATGAGAACAAGCTGTTGTATTATGTAGTTTTCTATTAATTCTATAGCTTTCCTTTACATTTTAACCTTTTGTTTTATTTTGAAGCAGCAAGGTAAGTGAAATATTGGAACAAATTAAGTGCCTGGGTATAAACTGCAAGTAGGCAGCAACCAAGGAGAATTGCTCTTTATTTTTAGAGTGGGCTCTCTGTGTGCATGTGTCTGTGTGTTTACTTTAGCAATACAATAGCTCCATTGGAAGCTCACTGGATTTAAAAATGTGCTTTGTGAAAACAATTTACACTTAGCATGTTCATTTGTATGCTCTATTTCTTAGTTTTTGTTTTCACCCATTAGACACTAATTGTAGATTTCTTATGACTGGTATAATTGAGGTTGTGTCTGTTTACTTCTCATACTTCTCTGTTAGGAGGGTTTGTATTTCAGCTGGAATTTGACATCAAAATCACTACGAGAAGAAGAGTTAAAGGGAAAGGAACTTGGGAATAATTTAAATTTGATCATTTTGAGAAGCAAATATCTTGAAGTAATTAAATTACTAGTTTGATTCTTCCTTAAATGTCACTCTTAAGAAAGGGGGTTTTTTAACACAGAGTATTTGTCATTGGCCTGATTTCTTGTGCTGAGAAGCTTTTGAGTTGATGAGATGGAATGACTGGCATGCAGGAGTGATGAGGATGCTGTACAAGCTTGTGAATCAGAGCAGATGGTGTGTTTTCAGATATCTTTTCAGTTTTCCTTCCATTTATATGGGCAGGTTTCTTTTGCTAATGGAGCAAGCCTTCTGGGGATAAACCTAATACAGAAGTCCCTGAGATGAAAAGGAGAGAGCTTATAGAAGTAAAGCTGCAGTTTTAGCACAGGAGGATTTTAGTTGCCACGTGCTATGTTTTAATATCATGAGCTGTAAAATCTTATTTATTCCATTTGCTGCATATGGTACCTTCACCCAGCCTGGCTGAACGCTGTCAAGTATCTGTCCTAAGGGACAGCAGAACAAGTCAGAATCAGTGAGTAAGATTGTGTAGAACCAGTCTGTACCAGGGCTGCGCTCTCTCTGCCCTGATAATAGAAGTCGAGTCTCCTAATTCATCACCCTGTACTGGTGAGTGCTGCCTGTCCCTCCCCTGCCTCAATGTTCCTGTGAGCTGAGGCAATGTCACCTGAAAACCGGCTTTAAATAACCTCAGTGAGTCATCAGAGTTTTGAGAAAATCCTTATGATAAGTGGTTCATGGTGGTTCTTGTCAGAAATGCAGGACTTGGAGAGTTCACACAGCAGTTGTTCAGCACTGGGCTGTAAGTTGGATGGAAGTAGAGGAGAGGCACACCATCTTCTGTTTCTTTTAGTCTAAGCAGAACTCTTAGCATCATTCAGCGTTTTCATAGCAGTGCATGCAAACCTTATTTAAACCAGAGGTACTGTGCTTGTACCAGTGCTGACTGTTTTCTTTCTGGTTAGAGATAGCAGAATAATCAGAAACCTTTCCCCAAAGTCTGGCAGACATTTCTAGAGTTTTCATCCCATGGCCAGCCAGCTTGTTGTCATGCCCTGATATTTTTTTTACAATTCTTGAAGCTGTTTCTTTTAAACCAGAAGCTGCTCCTTGATCCTGGCCCATGTGTTCAATGTAATGCTTTGTTCTTAGGATCCTGTTTTGGGATAAATCTGTTTTATGGAACAGTTAATGCTTTATGTTGTCCTGGGCAAGCCATCTGCTGATTGATTCAGCTGTATACAAAACCCCCATGCTTTGGAAATACTCAGTTCAGGGTACTGCTGAACTTAATTATTTCCCCATTTGCTCTTAAACTCCTGATAGCTGCTGCTCAGGTTTTGTATTTGCTGGAAAGGAGTGAAGTGACTTTTACATAAGATAGACAGAAGCAGCTGTGATGTCTATTTTCAGCAGTCAGTTATCCCTTTTGCCTTTTCCTCAGCACAGGGTTTTCTCAGAAGTAGGTAGGCATCTCAGAATTAGCTTGCTGCTTACCAGGCATGAGCCTTTGCACTGACATGGTCGGCAGCTTGCAGCCTGTGCCTCCCTCTGTGCTTGGGGACAGCCCCTATTTCCGTCTCTGGATGCTGCCTTTTCCTGGCTGCCAGGTGGTGACAGACCTCATTTGTTACTGCAGGCAATGCATCGCTGTGCCAGGCACTGCTGCCTCCAGCCTGCTGGAAAAGCTGGGATAGAAGGATGCAGAAGGAATAAGCATGTTGAGGCACTGAAGAATGGAAGGACTGCCTGGTGCTGAGATGCCCTCCAGGGGTTCTCAAGTCAGCTGGACTTAAAGCCTGGAGTCTCAGTCCCTCTCCATCTGTGCTCACAGAAGGGATGCTGTCTGGATGACAGACATTAGTCCCCATTTTACAGAAAGCTGAGACACACTTAACTTCTGGGATGTCTCCTAAGTTTGTAGAGGGCATTAAGGAGTTAAGGCAGAAAGTGCTATCTCCTCTGTGTACTACACAGTGATACTCTTCCATTACATGAGTTTAATTTTTGCTGTTTTGCAACAAAAATTTTTACATTGGTGAATGCCATGAACCCATACCACTTCAGTGGGTGTTTTACCCTCATAGTTTGTGATTTTTACTGTTCCTTTACTTAATAGCTGTCCTGATAACTTGCTGGTATGGCAAAATATTATTCAGGTGTGGATTTTTTTTCCCCTTGGTCAGCTGGCCTTATGTAAAAGGTGAGAAATGACTGTGATGTGGGGGGTGCAGAACTGTGTTATATTCAGTGTTCCCTGGATCAATTTTCCACCCTGAGGATGGTTGATTGACCTCACCTGACCTTTTGTCACTTATCACAAACTGCTCCTGAAAGGTTTCGTTGGGTCCTTTTCCTTTTCCTTTTCCTTTTCCTTTTCCTTTTCCTTTTCCTTTTCCTTTTCCTTTTCCTTTTCCTTTTCCTTTTCCTTTTCCTTTTCCTTTTCCTTTTCCTTTTCCTTTTCCTTTTCCTTTTCCTTTTCCTTTTCCTTTTCCTTTTCCTTTTCCTTTTCCTTTTCCTTTTCCTTTTCCTTTTCCTTTTCCTTTTCCTTTTCCTTTCCCTTTCCCTTTCCCTTTCCCTTTCCCTTTCCCTTTTCCTTTCCCTTTCTCTTTTTCCTCTTTCCCTTTTTCCTCTTTCCTTTTTCCTTTTTCCTTTCCTTTTCCTTTTTTTTTTTCTGTAATATGTCAAGTGTGAAGGCTGGCTGTCATTGATACCTGCATTGAAGTGTTTTGTCATAGTTTTTGCTTAGCTGTATTGAAACAGATTGTAGGTACGGGTGCAACCTGTAAAATATATTTGGAAGTGTTTAAAAACTTAAGAAAGTTCTACAGATAGGGCTGGGATGTAGTTTTGCAGCTAGTGCAGTAATTCCTGAAGAGGAAGCATTGAGGCTTGGCAGCAGAGGGACTGTGAAAGGGTTACCAAGGGACTGAGTAATAGTTCTTCTCCTCACATTGTTTTATGCAAAATTATTGTCATCCTTTTGTAACTACTGTCCTTTCACTAGCAGGAATGTGTTTCCCCTTCAATCCACCGTGGAGTTCCACGTGTCTCTTCTGCACCTTACTTTCAGCCTAAATGTCCTGAGGTGGTGTTTCTCAACAGTCTGTTTTGTTCTCCAGCTCTGCTGCTTTTTTGCCTAGGATTGCTCAGCTCAGTATCTTGTTGTTCTGATCATCCATGCTAGGACTCGAAAGTTAGAATTTTTGTTAGTTATCAGTAGTAGGTTTGAAGAAGGACACATTCTCAGCAGCAAAGCAATAATGCCATGTTCAGGTATGATCCAACTCAGAATTAAATCTAATGATATTTATTGGAAAAGTGCAGGCTCATCTCCAGATGTCAAACAGCAAAACTGATGATAACCCTTCATATCTCTGTCAAGCCTTGTTAGGATTCTTTCAGCAATTATTGTGTTTAAAAATGCTATAATATTCTCAGGAAGAGTCAATGTTTCAGCATGCTGAGTGCTGGGGCGATGTTGCTATGGCAGCCTTAGCCATGATTTCTTTCTCTTTTAAATGCCAAAATCCTTTTCCCCACAATGTCCTGCATTTTAGTTATTCGTATTCTTCATGTTCAAATGGCACTTTATAAAGTAGCAAGACCATTTATCAGGCATTTTATTTATTATTGTTGCTCCTAGTGTAATTTCTAGTACAGGTAATGCAATACCACTTTGTGTGAATGATACTGCAAATACAATCTAATCAAAAAGATTTCACTTAGTAGCATGAGTCAATAGCCAGAGAGGCTGCTGTGAAATGTTTTTCCGATCATGGTTAATTGTTTTTATATCTTTTTGCTGGGTTCCTTGAACATCACATCTGCCCTGGGGTACCAGCACCTCCTAACATGACACTGTGGGCTAAAGGTGTCTCAGCATTAACCTTAGTGTGATGAAAACCGGATAGCCATTAACAAGGTGTGTCAGACATCAGGATGAGCCACCCATGGGAGTGGTAAAGTCACTATCCCTGGAGATATTTCAAAGACATACAGATATGGCACTCAGGTATATGGTTTAGTGGTGGCCCTGGCAATGCTGGGTAAATTGTTGGATTTTATTATCTTAAAGATGTTTTCCATCCTAAAAAATTCTATGATTCTGCAAGATAAACATACCTCATTTTAGCAGAGTTTTTGTGCTCTCACCTCCTTTTCTTCCACCAGACTGCAGCCAGCCCACTGCAGTGTGGGGCAGTGCTAAAGGCACACAGTGCTGCCTTTGTTTTGAACCATGCTGGTCCAGGGTCTCACAAAGCTGAAGATGGTGCTCAGAGGGGATTGCAGTCACCTCCCCTCTCCCTGTTGAGAGCCTGGCTCTCTGTTTTATACTGTAAGCATAAAACATGGCTCATTCCCAGCTGATGAGCAGAGATATCATAATTGCATTTTATTCCTTCATGGGATTTCTCATGTTCTTTTTTTCCTCATTCATGGATGCTGGCACAACATGCTTTTACTCCTGTTGTCATGGCAAATCTGTATGTCAGGAGGAAAAGTATCTGTTGTTTATGTATTACAAAGCTATTTAAGAAGTGTGTCCAGTGACAAGGTAATGAGAAGTGCAGTGTTTGTGGTAGCTCACCTGTTTCTCCTCTCTAAAATCCTAATATGTCAGCTTTGTCTTCACGGGAATAGCAAAATAACCCAAACATCCCCGAGTAAAGCAGCAATGTGTTCTTCATGTTGAGCTTGAGCCTGGCTCAGTTTTGGGAGGTTGGGGAACATAGAAATGGTGGTGCCTGTGCATTCTGTTCTCCTGCACATCCAAAAACAGCTACGCTGAACTGAGCATGGAGTTCTCCTGGAGGGAAATGCCTAAAACAAAGCAGTCAGAACAAACCTTTTGTAGTCAGTGAAGGCTTGCAGCATCTGGCAGGACACCAGGATCCAAATATTATTTCCTTGAAGACTTGATTTCTTGTTATGTGTTAATATGACTCCTGAAGTAATCTTGGAAGAGAAGAAGACTTCAGCAAGTGTTTGCATCTATATTAGGTTTTGGGGTTCTTCCTGGGTGAACCTGCATTAACTTTTATTGTCACTTCACATGTCTGTGCTATAAAAAAAGTATGGCTCTAACACAGCACAAGAGAAATAAGGGATCTTTATAGGAGACAAGTTGCAGAGCACCTAATCTGGAGCATGGAAGGGACAGGAGCACTCACACAGCCCTGGGTGGAGAGGAGGAGGAAAGGACGTGGCAGGAGGTGCAGAGGCACTTTGGGACCAGCCCACAGAATGAGTGAATGCTCAGAGCTTCAGGTCTGAGCGTGGGCTTGGGGTGGGGAATGAAGGGAGGAAGCCCGTGGGAGAGGGACAAAGAGGGCAATGATTCTATTACTTGGTTCTTGGCATTCCACTCAGTGGGCAATGATGTGATCTTTGGTGGCAAGCAGTGATTTCCTTTCATTTCCACCCACTGTAGAGAGAGGTAGGAAGGCTTCTCTCTAAGCCAGAGCTGCTGTCCACGTGTTCTGCTCTGGCCTTCTTCCCAGCTTTGGAGGAAACAGTTTCTGTCCTCTGTGGGAAAAGATGGAAAGATACTGCTGGTATTTGATGAAATTAAAGATGCGCTTTTGAAAATCTGCAACGAAGTAGATACTCTTGTGTGTGTGTATATATATGCATATACACCTATATATACATATGCCACAATTACTATATATAAGTAAAAATGACAACATTGTATTGTTTGCACTAAGCTGCCAGCTTTGGAATGGCTGCAATCTTGCAAATAAATGTTCAGCAGGAAAAAGTGATTTCTGTAAGAAAATGCTGCTCTCGAGTGTCTTAGCAGACAAAGGAAGTGAGAGCAAGCTTTGTCATGAATTGATTTATTTTTTTTTTTTAACTAAAGTGATCATTATGTCCCTCTGATGTCTTGAAAGTTCTGTACAGAAGGAAATATGATAAAGACTGAGCTTTCTGAGGGAAACCTTGCACAAGCATATGTAGGCTTTTCTCCTAGCACTTGGAGTTCAATATGCTGGATAGTATTTGAAATGAGCATTTCTGTGTGCTACCCTCAAGCAACACGTGTAGGGAGCCACAGCTGTGGAGCTCTTTTATTTGGCTGCCATTGAATCCAATTGCTTGCTCTCCAAGGGTTCACTTCTTATGACAGGTACAGAAGTGATTTTTTGATGTTAAGCATCAGTTACCCACTCAAGTGAAAGTGGCTAAACTGTGTAAGTGGTGGAAGAAGAGAGTCTGAGAAAATATTCCTTATGTCAGCCCTGTTATATGAGGAAATAGTTAAAAAAAAAGCCCAAAAAATCCCAACTATTTTTTCTGGACCAATGGCCTGAAGAATCTAGAAAATTAAAAAAGAAGCTGACAATCAATTTCATAGAGAATTTGTTTAGCCTAGAAAAGGGCAGGTATTGCCTTTGGTATGGAAGTTCAGCTGAGGTGCTTGATGATGGCACTTAAACCTGAAGCACAGATGCAACCTCTCTTATAGCATATTAATTAAGCTCTTACTGTAGAGATTGGTATTTGCAATGCTGCTTCCTCCTGATCAAAAAACCACTCTTTCCCTTCTGCCCACAAAGTGAAACAATAAAAATGAAAGACAGTTACCATAGGCCTTAAACAAAACAAGAATGTGAGAAACAATATGTGCTTCAGACAGCAAGTCCAAACTGAATCATCTAATACACCTGTGTTCTTCAGTCACCTTGCGTCCAGGAGGGTCCTGTGTGGGTCTCTTGTATGCCCTACTCTCTGGAGAAAAAGACTGATTGCATGTTGCTTAATAAGTATGGCAGTAAAAGCATGTGGAAGTTTAAAATAGTTAACATTATGGAGTTTTTTGTTTTCATTTTGCTCATTAGAGAGAGGATTTTAATCAGGGAAAATAATCAACTGCAAAATCTCCAGAGCTGGAGTAGAAGTGACATGCAGTAGCTTCATGCTGTCAGCTCAGCCTGTTTGTGCATATGCTGAGTGTGGCATATTTAAGTGCAGGTTAGCTTGGAGCTTGCAAGCTTTGAGGTGTTTTATTTTTTATAATTTTTTATTTATTTTAGTTTTTGGTGGTTTTTTTAATTTTGTTTTTTGGATTTTTTTTTACTGCTTTGTCGCAAAATATTGAGATGAAAATATTAAAATAGCAGAAAGGTTTTACTCCTAAGATCTGTCATGCAGTCTACTTGCCACTTTACGTCACTTTGTGCAATTCCTGTGGGCTAGCTGGTACTGCGCCAAGTTAAATTAGATTTCTGCTTTGGTTTGAAGAAAGAAAGGATGATGACTGTGAACTTGAAAGAGAGGAAATGTGCAAGGATAGAATTTCTAATGTCAGAATTCTGTATCTGGGGGGTAATTAAATCACACAGTGCACAATTGCCAGAAGATCAAGCTTGAGAGTAATTCGCAAACCTGGTAGAAAAACGACTACAGAATTGCTTTTTGAATGTGACCTTTTTCTACACTCTCTTGAATAGAAGAGGGAGTGAGGAACACTTATTCCAAGAAGAACCTGATCTGGGGAGGTGTACAGACAATGTCTGTACACTTCAAATAGCACATCCTCTTTCTGTCTGATTTTTTGTGTATGCTGGTTTTAGGTTTTTGGGGTTTTATTATTATTCTGCTTAAGTTACCTCGGATATTTCTATTTGAACCAAACTGTAATGTTTTTTTCCCCTCTTTTGGTAGCTGCCTCATGACAGAATAAGAACTGGATACAAGTTGTGCATTGGGAAGTGATTGATGTGTGCTTGTGCAGCTTGTAGCACTATGAGAAACACAGGTGCAGCTGATGATGTTTGCTAGAAGTAGATTGAAAAAGCAAGAAAATGAAATTTCACTTCTGCACAGAAAACCTGTTGTAAAACTGCAGGGCAGGAGGCAATTCCGGAAGCAAAAACTCCATTTGTTTCTGCGGGACAAAATGAAGAGGCTTCTCCAAGGCCCAGTAGATGATAGTTCAAACCATGCACATCGCTGCCAGCTCTCCCCAGTGGAGATTGAATCAGACATGTTTGTTTGTGGAATCAAGAGGAGCTCTCCAAGCACTGAATTTTCCATGGCTGGAGGGGACTTTCATCAGGATGGAGGACATGATTCCGAGGGAATGAGTGAAGTGTGTGTTGGCGAGGTGGAACTGAACTGGGGTGGCTATGTAAAAATACCATGTTCAGTTCAGCAGAACAAGAAGGACTTGCAGGAGAGTTCTTCTGATGGTATCACTCAGACCTCTTCTGAAATAAAGGGCAGAGTGTCTGAGGGGCAGGACCTTTCTTCTCTGAGCATTACCATGAGCTGGAGGGATGCAGCTGAAAGGCAAGGGTGCTTTCCTCAGGAAAAGACAATTGCATACAGGACTCGAAGAAGGCAATCAAGAGACCGATCAGCTGATGTGGTTGATTACATTGTTAAAGAGCTTCAGGGAATAAGTCGAATCCAGACAGAGATTGCAGAGCTCCGTCAGCACCTCACCTTGATAAAAGGCTCTGTGGATGAAGTCTCCAGCTGTGTGGACACAGTCTTGAGTGAGATAGAAGGCCTGCAAGGTGGCTCCAGTGGCAAAACCCAGGGTACACATGCTCGAGAGCCAAGAAGGGAGGTACAAAAGGAAGAACCAGTGTTATATTTTTATGGCATCCCAGAGAAAGATGGTGAAAACACAGTAGAGCTAATCTGCAGCTTTTTGTCTGAATATCACTGTTTCAATGGTATTCAGTGCAGTAAGTATATAAAAGATGCTTATAGGTCAGATATTGGTACAGGCAAGCCATTAATGCCAAGACCAGCAGTTGTGAAACTTGTAAGTTGTGAGCAAAGAGACTTTATTTTACAGAAGTCTATCCTTCTGCAGAGCTCAGGGGTCCGAGTTGCTACCAGTGAGGAGCAAAAACAGCAGAATGGCCAGAGGGGCCAGAAAACAGATTCAGTCTCTTCACAGTCTGCCTTCAAGAAAAATAATCAGAACTCGATGAATCCTGATGGAGCTCAGAGAACTGATGCTATTGGGCACCTTCAGACAGACTCATGCCAGGTTAAGTATAAAAGCACAAGTAGGAAAGCACAGTGTGCAGGGGAGAGACTTGATTCTGTGCAGAAGTCAGGCTTGACCAAGAAAGACACCTTAATACCTGAAACTGGAAAGGAAGCACAAACAAAAAGATGCAGTGAGCAGCCTTCAGATGACAGGGACAATTGCCAGGCCCTTGCTGAACCTCCACAGGCGACCAATTCACCTAAATCAGCTGATGGAAATCATTGCTGCTCATCTGACTCTTCAGGCCATGCAAGTCAGATGTGTGCTTCAAGTAATGGTAGTGAGCAGAGGCTTGACACTAAAAGTGTCACTGAGAATTCTTCTCTTCTAGAAAAAGATGAGGGGATAACCACAGAAGAAATTGAAACAGACTATGATAACTCTTGCAAATTTACCAGTGCAGAAAAAGGTGATGTTCAAAGAGAAGATGTTTCTAGTGGCGTGACAACCATTAGCTATGATCATACAACAGATGAAATGGCTGACAGTAGTGACAGCTTGAAAGATATGATCCAAATGGACCTGAATGATCAAGATCCAACTGACCAGGTCTTTAGGGATGTCCTGGAAAATTCCCAGTATTTCCTTGACCACTCCCGGGACAACATTGATCTTGTAGACATGAAGTTTTACACTAATAAGCTTGGGAAAGCTATTCACCACTTCAGGTCTGCTCTCCAAGTGGTGTTCCATAAACTGGAGACAAGTGATTCTGAGATCCTTTTGGAAAATGATAGTGGCTTGCAGATGGATGATGACAACACGCTTATGCTGACCAGTTCAGGTATGGGTGGGAGCTCTGACTACTTTGCAGAATCCCCTCCTAGTCAGACCTCTGAGACCCAGGCAAACACCAATGTCAACAGTGAAATATCTGCTCAGATGCAATTTGCTCCTTCCAGTCTTTCCTCTGTTGCTCATGAGCATCCCGTTTCCAGTGTGATGCCATCATCTGACTGTGAAATTCCTACCAGGCAGCAGTTACCTCCTAAGGAACTTGGAGAAGATGGGAACCATCCACCTGAGCCAGCAAAGGAGTGCAGGCCCATGAGCCTTGACAAGGTGTGCGCAGAGACCATCTACCTGAACAAATGCATCAACAATTTCAAAAATGTGCTGAGGGAAAAGAGACAAATGCGTAGGAGACTCTTAAAAGAATTAGCACAGGAGGGAAACTGGAATTCTGCTGAGGAGACAAATTCAGGTAAAATGAAAGAAATGTTTGTAAGGAGATGTCAAAATCTGGTATTTGTGCAGCCAGCGGCCAACACTTCATTCTGTGGGTGAACTGTGAACATTCTGTGAGTTTATTAAAAGTTGTGAGCAAATCGTTACAAAGATCAGTACATGTGCTCTACAACAGTACTGACAAACCCCCCTAAAATTTACTGTGTAACACACTGAAATGCCAGTTAGCAAGCTTCACCTTTTTTTTTCCTTTGAGAGAGGGAGATTTGCAGTGCTTCTTCAAAATAGCAGGTGTTAAGGTTTTTCATCATAATTCGTGACTTGGTTTCTTGTTAAATATAATAGCTAAGACATGTGATAACAAAGTGTGCATTTGAGCTATAAGTAGCCAGATTTGCAGTTTTGTGAGTTGAGTGGATCTAGACTTTGATTCTTTCACAAAGTAGGAGTTCTCAGTGTTTAATCACTGCCAGATGTTATCCTAGTAGAGACCTTTAAAAATAATAAATAGTAATAATGGCTTGTCCATGAGATAGAAATTTTTTGTTTCTGGGGAACTACATTCCTTATTTCCAGCTCAGATTTTGAAATTTGTGACCACAGCAGATGTGATCTGAACAGTGGTGGAGCAGTGTTCCTGAACCATTTCCTCAGGCTGTGGGAGATAGAGCTGGCTGACATCTTTTGATGGGACATGTTTTGACAGCCTCGATTTGGTAAAACAAAACCTGAAGTGGAAGTGTGGGTCCATCTTCCCCCTTCCTCTCCAGGCAGTGAGAAGGCTTTCCCAGTGTCATCTCTACAGGTCACTACACAGTTAAGGAAAGAGGCTTTGGTTCAAGAGTAGAAGTTAACTACAGCTTGGCATCTTCATGTAGTTGTTGTGAACTTCCCTGTATCAAATACTGTGTTCATTCTTCTTGCAATCATGAAAGCTGGTCAGAATGATCAGGGGCTCTTCTCCCCACTGAAGGAGTGCTTTTCCAGTGACTCTGCTTTCACTGTGAAGAAACAGTCTGTCAACCTGTATTTGATCTGTACCAGTCATCTTCTCAGTTATGCAGATCATAAAGCAGGTAATCAATTCTGCTTTCTTATTTTATGCAAGGTCTTTAGTGTAGAGGTGGATCAAAAAGTAAGTTTTTAATGAAGGAAATGCTGGGATTTGTTAGTGGGCTTGGCCCAGACACTTTTTTTTTTCTTTTCTTTTTTTTTTTGCTGATCTTTGTGTGGTGCTCAAGTCCTGGACATAAGTCCTAATTTTAGAACCTGAGGGAACAGACAGTGGTTTGGATTAGTATGTGCCACAGTACAGCAGAAGTACTGAAATAGCCTGTTTCTGAATGTGAGAGGAGACTGCTCATCTCAGCTGAGTTTGAGCAGCACAGGAATGTTCACAAGGCAAGAAGTAGCCAAAACAATTGAGGAGGAGGAGGAGGAACAGAGCTGTGCTTTATACCTTAGATACGGCTCCAGGGTGAATTGGATTTTCTCATCCTCCCTGGTTCAGTTCTCTTGAACATCATCCAGTGATGTGACAAAAAGTTGGTGGCACTTGTGTGCCACTCACACAAAGGTAGATCTATAAGATAGATTCAGCAGCTGAAGCCATAAAAATAAGAGTGTGATGAAGTCACAATGTAGGAAATGTGCTCTGAGAGACAGGAGGAGTCAAAGGCAGTGGAAAAAAAGTGGATGAAGGATAAGAAGAAGCAAGACCTTGGGGAAAAAATCCCCAGAGATGCCAGGAAGCAAAGAAACCCTGACCCTGACAGCTAGACAGGGAAAGAGTCGGAACTAGATGATCTTTAAGGTGTCTTCCAACGGAAAATATTCTGTGATATTCTGAAATAGTGTTGTTTTGGCATGTATTTTTCAAGAAAGAGAAGCTGCAGTTTTATGTCCTGTTTCAATGTACTCAAGTTTGGACCAAGCTTTTATTTTCTTCATTTGGAAAAAGCGTCATACCTGGAATGCAGTAAAATGTTGTTGGTTTGCTTTTTTCCTAGCTGTAGGTGAGTGTTTATGTCTTACTTTAAAAATGTAATTTGTTGTTAATAGCCTTCTCTGTTCCCAGATAAGGTCCACTGAAAACCCAGTTCTGCAGATGTTTTTTTGGCTCTGAATATGAATCTCACATTTGCTCAAAAGTTCAGTTCAAGGTATTTTCTTAAATGTGTTTGGCAGCAGCCTCCAGCAAAGGAGGGGAAGAGAAGTTTGAAAGTGTTGGTAAATATGTATGTTTTGGTGAATCAGAGATGATGCACTGGCATAAAGGTTTAAATTATTTATGGTTAATACAGATGCAAATTACCGGAAGAACTTGGAACTTGGCATATGTGTATGAATAATTGTGTGTAATTGGAAGTCAGAAGAAAAAAAATTAAATACCCCCTGAATATCTGAGGAAACTTTTAATGTTTGAAATTGAGAAAGAACAAAAAAATTAGTTTAAGTGAAGATGACAATAGTTTGAATTAGTGTAAAGTAAAGCCCTGAAATGCTAGAGATTTTATGAGATTTAAGGTGGCTGCTCAAAAGTGAAATGGTGAAAGAATTCTCTGATAAGGCTTTAGTCAAGTTAGTGACCATTGGTGAAGCTGTGAGTGCACATGCTGTAGTGAGACACAAGGTTTTAAATCTGTGTCTGCAGTTAAGAGCTTTGCCAAATTTTACATTTGGCCTGAAACTGTCACTAGCACCCTTAAACTGATGGGGCTCAGAAATAAAAGACGAATATGGATTTTAAGCCAAAATGTTTTTTGGTGTGTTTTGTTGATGTAGTTGTTTTTTAAATTACCCAAAAATTAGTCTAATGCAAGATTTATTGCTTTTGTTTGTATGAAAATTAATTTGACCTATATTTGAGAAGCTCTAGTGCCCTGAGGTCTTAAAATTTGGCAGTGCTAGCCTGTGTCAAGGAATTTTCTGTGGAAAATCAACCTCAAATGAGCGGAGTGAATATGCTTTTGAAAAATGTTTAGCTTGCATATGCTCACTGGTAGCTTGCTACTGTTGAGCTGTTGCATTGCCAGGGACTCCATCTGTCCTCAGTGTTTTCCAGCTGGGGGCTAAAAGCAGGGTTTCCCTGCTCGACGTGACTGAGAGCCACAGCAGACCTGAGAGGGGACACGAGTCCAGGTCTCCTGCATTTTCTGCCCCTCAGGACTCCACAGGAGAGGCCAGGAGTTCAAATGCAAGGGAATTAAAAACCCAGGAATAGGGATGCCTGGATCTGCCTGAAAACATACTGAAACCACCCCAGGGACCAAGTCAGGCGAGATTTGGCTTGGGTTGGAAGGGCTTGGGGTGACTGTGTAAAAAGGACAAAACCAATGGACCTCATGTGGAATTGTGTCTGTCCAGGTGAAAAGGTTTTTCTTAATTGAACAGGACAGACAAGAAAAAGGTACAGAAAATTACTTCACAGAACAGTCAGATGGATCCATGCCCAACAAAATGTGTTCCCATCTGGGTCTGGTAGGGCACCCAAGTTTCCTCAGTTTCTCCAGGTCAGCTGGTCTGTGCAGGGCAGACTGCCAAAACACGCCACTTGTGCCACACAGTGTTTGCAGCATCCTGCTGCTTGTGATTTCTCCTCCATTAGCTCCAAAGGGAAAGCCTGCAGGGTGGTTCAGAGGCTTTCTTCCCTAATGAGCATCCATTCGGGCATGTCTTAAGGTGGAAAATGGGGTTTTTAATTTAGCTACAATCCAGCATTTCGTTTTCTAAAGTAATTTGACTTCTCCTTAGCAATTGAGTTAAAATAGCTTATCTGTTTTCCTGTCTTAGTTGATTGCATGACTGTAATTACACCCATGTAGACAGTAACTTCAAAAACTATTTTTGCTTTTAAACCAATTTGAGTGTCTCCTGTTGCCATGAAGATATTTCTTCCCTTCCATCGTTCATACACAAATGAGTAAGAGCATTCTTCTGTGCAGATAGAGAATTAACTGATTGGAAGACTTAGAAAATATCATGTCTGTACCGGAAGTTTTGAGTATGACTCTCATGTAACTTTACTAGCCTTGAAATTGCCTATCCATAAACATGAGATTTAGTGTAGGAGGCTTCTGGATTTTTATTTTTTTTTTCTCAGAGGAAGATTGCCTAGATGTATAAACCCAGAAAATATCTCTCTGCATTGTGATATTTGCAAAAGCAAAATGTGTTCCGTGGGAGCTGCCAGTTTCCTCATACTGGGCAAAATGTACAGGGAGTGAGGAAGGGAGCAGGGGAGATGTTTCAGATGCAGGGATGCAAGCAGTGGATGCAGTCAGGAGGAGAGGGGAACAAATTTGTTCCTCCTTATAATAAATACAGGGTATTTTTCCTGTATGATAAATGGTGTCTCTAATTCTGTGTTAAGAGTACTTAAAATTCTTCAGTTAATGAAACAGGAACAGTAAAAAGAGCTCTGAAAAGCATACCTTTTAATGCATGTGCAGTCATGGATAAAATTTGCTGAGTTTAACTTGAGGTTGTCTGTTAGAGATTAATTGTCTGGTGCATGTCCCAGGAAGCATATGGGAAAACTCTCTGCTGCACAAACACGTTACCAACTTGTGGCAAACCTTTACCCCGATTTCTGTAAAAATAATTTAACAGAACTCATGGCAGAAATCTGATCTACTAACTTTTGTTCCTCTACTTCTTCTCTTTTTTTTTTTTCTTTCTTTGCAGAAGGAGGTAGAGGAGAGCTCCAGGTTGTACATGTTGTCCCTTGTAACCAGCATCTCTTTCTGAAACCCCTTTGTGTGCATGTCTCCTCTTCCTGTAGCCACTTGCTCCTGCTGAGGCTCCAGGGTTGTTTCACATGTCATGGTTGTCTGAGTCATTGTTAACACTGTGTGTGAGTTAAGAGTCTGTTCAGTGCCTATGACCTTGTAAGAAGAGGAAAACATGAATGCTTGGAGTGATCTTCTCCCTTTGGTGCTCTCTGGGGTGTGTGTGATGTGCACAGGCACTACATTAGCAGACGACAAGTTGTTCATCTTGTCTTTTCCAGTCTTCCTCTTTATGAATCTTGTTTAAATCAAGTATTTTCTAATTTTTCTTCAGTTATATCATTTCATCTCTGTCTGGCTCATCCACTTTCATCCATTAAAAGTCAGAAGTACGTTTGTGGGCTGTAATAGTGAGCTTAATCAAACCTGGATGCTGAAAGATGTCTGCTGCAGGTCCCATGCCTTTTTAGGTGGTCACTTTGCTTTGAGCAGGGCCCTGTGCCCCGTGGGAAGGGCAGAACGTTTCCCTTAATACATACAGTTACTGTCTTTCTAGTCATGGACTGGCTAGCTCTCTGCCCATTATCCTGTGGGCAACTGGTAGCTCTTTCCTCCTAGGAGGATCTGCAGAATTGTTTTGTTGACTGCTGTGTGCTTTGTCAACAGTTGTGTTAGCAGCTGTATCTCATGTAGAGAAATTACTGGCTTTTGGATTCTCAGCCGTTTTATTTTCATGACTCTGTGCTATGTGTATGCAGTGCCTGCTGTGCTTCCCTCTCTTCCGTAGCTGTATAAATGAGGTAAAACTGCCTTCCAGGAGAAGCTGAACCTTGCACGGATTTTGGGCCTCCATGCAGATGTCATCGCTTGAGTCTGATGAATTTGCATTTCTAAGCTTTATTGGCTCATATATCAGAAGTTTTGTTTCCTTCTTACTGGTGAATATCTTAATTAATTAATGCTTTTTCAGGAATGCAGAGATACATGGTATAAAATATTGGTGTTAAATTCAATCCCCTTTTGGCTTCAGTACAAAAGCACTGTAACCTCTTCTAAACTGTTCATCTGGCAACTGGAAAAGTGGTACTGGATGATACATCAGTTGGAAGGAGCTTCCTTTGGGGCTCTTCAGCCCTTAATTAAATGGATGCTGTTGCAGAATACAGAATAAATTTAAAATAATCCCTTGACTTGTTGAAGCTTTGCCTTCTGTGTAAAATGCAGCGTACTTGAGTGAATGAAGACATTGAACCACAAGACTGACTTGTTTGATTGGGAAGATTTAGTTCGGTCTGACTCTGTTAATGCCACTGAAGAAATGCTCTAATTAGGCATGACCAGAAGTTTAATTTAGTCAGTGAAACAGTTGCTCCTTGTTTTAGCCTGATTCAGATTAACCTATATCTAACTGAGGGTTTTGAGGTCTAATAATAAAACATGATATTTGAAAACAAGTTAGGATGATTTTCAAAACAAATAAGAAGTCATTATTGATTTTTCATCTGTTTAAATAAAGCAGCATAAAGCAGCTTTACATGTTTTACATCTGTTTTATATTTTAAGAGGATAATGTGCTAGATACAGTACTTAAATGTGATGGGAAATTACATTCTTAGGAAGCCTTTTATGTGGAGAGCTAGATTTTTACGGAGAGCTAACAGATTTGTGGATGTTCTTCCTTTCCCTTGTACTACTCCAGGCTTTGTGATTTCTTATTGTATTTTTTTTGCCCCTCTATCCGTTTGAAGGACTTGCGCTTCTACAGAAGTACGTAATTGTTTGTTGTGTCCATTAAAGCATTTTCTTGTGTATGAGAGAATTAGCAAAATTTTAAAATTGCAAACTTCTCAAGTTGCTTTTAAACCCAGCTACTGCTTTTTCTGAGTAAGCAAAACTCCTGTTTCCTTTTTAGGCTTCACCAAACACTGCTTTCCCTGTGGCTGAATACTTTGCCTTAAGTGACCATGTCTGTTGTCTTGTTTAATTCAGGGCCTTAAATTTATGCCACTCTGTCACTGATATAGTTTTTCTAACAGGTTCTTGCTTGATAAGAAAATCTAATTACTTGGAGAAGACCTTTCAGCAGCTGGTTATGATATGCTTTACTGAGTGAATATACTGCAGTACAAGGGGTGACAAGCACTTCCCCATTTGAGAGTATTTGTTGGACAGTAGGTATAAAAATGTCATCCACCAGCATCAGAAATTAAAAAAAAAATCAAGTAAGGATGCAATGGCCTGTTTTATTTACAGGTTTGTTTCTCCATTGTTTCAGTGCTCCCATATGTGCTTACTGGAGATTAAAAAAAATAATTCAGATTCAGTCTGGTGTGGCTGCTTTCAAGGAAAGATCAAGTGACAGAGCTGTGCAGAGAAGGCCATGAGCCAGCAAAGCACTTCCTGTGACATGCAGCATGTGGATGGATGACGGGTGTTAAATGTGTCTGCTTTCCCTTTGCCTTCCCATTTGTCCTTGGAAAGGACAGTGCTAAAAACATTCACAGTTGTTGCTGTGCTCTTCTCACCTGCCTGTTGTTTCTGCTGCTTACCCAGGCTCTGACCAGCTCAGGCTGCTGCCATGGGCTCAACTTGAGGAGACCCATTGCTGATGACAAGTTCCAGGGCAGCTGCTGGAGCCCTGCTGTGTCCTGCATGAGTGCTGCCTCTGGAGAGTTGGAAACTCCCCACGTGCAGCAGACCCATCTGCATGGGCAATATTGGTATTTGCTTTCTTTAAATGAGGAGGAATATGTGAAGAACTCTTATTCCTATGAGGGGTGCAAACTGTGGGTTACTTTATTTAGCTGGTATTGCTGGAGATGTCTTTAACCCTTTTGCCAGCATATGTAGCTGGTTCTTTGACTACATATGTCAGTACAAGGAGGGACTGCTGAGGACTTCGTAGTGATTGCCACTGTGTGGTATTATGCCATTTCCTTTTATATGAACCTCCCAATTTCATTCTCTAGAACTGTTATGGTTTGGTGTCTGCTTCTCCTTTTGAAAGGCTTCTACAGAGCTATCGTGAGACACCTTTGAATTTTCATCCTCTGTTCAGCTGCAGTTCTTCTATTCACCTGCCTGCTGAACAAACACAGGAAATGGTTCTTTTAGCCAGAGTAAGCAAGATGTTTCATTCTTCTCCTTACAGGATTGTGTTTACATCCTCCAGCTGCGTTTGCCATTTTCCCTTGTGACTTTTTTTTTTTACTTTGAGGCAGAATAAAAGTATTTGATATGCTTTTCTGAAGAAATCTTGCCAACATAGTACAAAGGTATTTATGCTTTTACTTTTGTGGAGACATTTCTTTGGGCATACTCTATGGGTTATGTTCTCTTCCTACCTGGCTGTATCATAGAGGCATATGGTCAATGTGATGACTAAATAAATCCGTTGTTTTATGCTTTTCTCAGCTGAGGAACGCTTGTATGCAGTCAAATTCATGGCAGCCTTTGGGACTTTTACCTTGCCATTTTTTCCATGTTTCCATGTCAGTATTTACTGATCTCAGTTCTTTCTACTGGATCTATGAGTTCAATGGCAATAATTCTCCTGGGTTTGTAATTTCCAGATTTTGTCAGCAGATCCTACTTACTCCCACTAGCTTCCTTATTGCGTTGTCCATGGCTGGCTCAGTTACAGTTACTTGTTTATCCACCTGAAAGCTCCTCCCTCCTCCTCAGCTTATCCGGTCTTTATTAACGTCACATGGCACTGCATCAAAAGGGTTTTTTTTGAAATTAAAATTCAATTCATCATTCATTTTATGGTTAGAGAAAAATAGTTGTGTGAAACAAAACCAGAATGTTTGCAAAATTGGTTGTGCCTCTGTTATATTTTTTCCTGTTTTTCAGTAGCCTCCAGCTTAATGATTTCCTTCAGGTTTGCTCAGAACCCTTTCAAGCTTTTGAAGCCAATAATGGTCCTACACTAATCTAGATCACATTTCCCTCCTCCACACACATACACTTTATCTGTGGGCTCTGCACTGGCTCTTCTGCAGTCTCGAGGCATCAGCCCTCGTTTGATGGATGTCAGGTCCTGGTTCTCCTGGCATTTTCTCAGGGAGAAGGCTGCCTGGAGCAAATTAGCTCTTTGCTTTCAGCAGGTGATAACTCCTGCTTTCACACAGCCATCACCTGCTTTGGCCCTGCATCAATATTGCCACTTACTGAAAGCTCTTTCATTTTGTGCTGTTATGCCCAAATGATTTTCAATCTTGACCCTAGAGAAGCTCTGCCTTTTGTTTTTATTTGCATGTCTGAAAGACTTGGTAAAAATAAATTATAATTTTGCTCCTTTATTTTAATTATCTGGAACTCCTGGCAAATTTTACTTTGCACATTACGAATCTAGGATGTGATGTAGGTATGTTTCCTGGTCATAGTTTCTGCCCTCCCCACATCCACATTGCTGTTCTCTGTTGACTCATGGCTGCCTATAGGAAATTGCTTATCTCCCTTTTTCCCAGATTCTTGATACTCTTGCACTCTCCAGTGTGCAGTGAACATGCTGTTTTGTGGTCTGTTAATGACTCAAGTATCAGTCACTTATATTTCATTCTCATGTAAAGTGATTAAAAACCTTGTTATTATTGACTCCTTCTGCCAGTCAATGTTGCCATGTTTGTGTTTGTCATTCTCTATCATTCAGCACAGCTGAGTCATCGGTATCGAGCTCAGTCCAGTATGAAACCTTTGTCCATTTTAGTGTTGCTTTTTAACTACAGCTCTGAACACTTGCTCAGATGCAAAGGTGGAGATGTGTGTTCAAAAGGATCTGATTGTATTTACTTTATAAAATCTCTCTTGTCCAGCAGTTGCTTCCAATCCCTCTAGAAAAAATACAGATTTCTGGCTGAGGGGTTTTGGTAGCAAAGCTTGTTGGAACTTGGTGTGCTGCTGCAGCTGTGGGGAAACGTGCATGGTACTGGACTGTGGGTCTGGGCCCCTTCCTGCTCTGCAGGCGTGTCTAATGCTGTGCATTCCATTATGGATAACATCATACTGTTCAATCTGTTTAATTATAAAATAATAAATATTAATAATATGTAGTCTTTAAATCTGCAAATTCCCTAATTTGTAGGACTCAAAAATACAAAGTTTGGACATTTCCTTCTGTTCAAGTTGATACCTCAAAGAGAACTCCTTTTTCTTGGTTATTTCTGCTTTTCTTGCGAGTCTTTATCTGTCACCTGTGGACATTGTGGGGTTACACAGCTCACATAGAGCACATGTTAGGAAAAAAAGGAAAGAAAAAAGGGGCTGTGTTCTTTTATCTTACATAAAGTTGGATCCTGCTTCCTGACTCAAGGTCTTTTATTTTGTTGACTCTCAGGCTGTGAGTTCCATGGCTGGAAACACTTCCTTTTTCACTTTGTGCAAGTTGCAGCCTCCTTTTTCTCTTGGCAAATGTGATTATCTGAGGTTGGAATTTTAGCGATAAGCATCATGACCTGCTTAGTCCTGTGTGAAAGCAGCATTTCTTTTAGGGAGTGAAGGAGAACATATGACGTGTAAGCTGAAACAAAGAGGTTTCCAGTTACAGGTAACCATTTTTCATTATCCAGAACCTATTGTTTCTTCTAAGTACATTGCAAGTGCTCAAATACTTATCACTTCTAATTATTCCACTCAAGATCTGCAGAGAAGCAGAACATCGCTCTATCAATATAATCATAAATATGATCATAAAACATGGTTTGAATTCATAAATATGAATCCCCACATTTGCAGTCTGTGGTGTTTTCCATCACAGTGTGATGGATCCCAGGGATCCCAGCTGACCTGCAGGTGGTGGCCTTTGTTTCATGCCTATTAGAAATCAAATACTTTCAAATAAATGAGTGAAGCTATAATGAGACCCCTCTGCTTAAAGTTTTTGCATTTGGACATGACCAAAGCTCACAAGTGTTCTTACAGAAGTGCATGTTAGTCTGTCATTTGTGCATTTCATACAAGGGCTTTTAATTAATAGCATCTTCATTATGACCACATTCATGTTAAGTGGTGACCTGTAGTAACACAACTCTGCAATAACTCATTGGAGTTGGAAAAAAAAAAAAGTTTGTCTTCAAGACTGCCTTTTGAATGAGGAGTTGCACTGAACAGGCTCTTCAGATTCCAGTCCTTCACTGTTCAATGAAATTGCATTGTCTGTGTCTGTATGACTTACCCTGGCATCTTGGTCACTGGAGGTGCTTGAACAAGTTTCTGTATGCATTTGTCTGCATGCAGTGTGGTCTGTTACCCTTTCTGCAGAACACAATACAAATACTTTTTCTGGTGTTTCTGGAAACTAATTTAATGGTTTTTTTTATCCTTTTCCCACTTCAGGGCCAAGATGAAGCTGATCCATCAAAACCACCCTGGCTCAAAGGAGGGTAAGTGGAATTTTGAGACCTTTTATCCCTGTATTTATAATTAGAGTGCACTTTAGAGGTCTGCAGTTCAGTCTAACTAAAAATAGCATTTATGATGTTTTTGATGAAATAATCAAGTAGCCAAACCTTACTGAAGGCCAGGCTGCTGCTGTATTTCAGTCTCTTCTTAAGTGGCTGGGGTGGGAAGTGCAGTTCTTCCCAACCTGTGGTTAAGACCGAGGTTATAGTTGCAATGTATAATCTATAATGTGTTGGTAGCAAGTACTTACGGCAGCAGTGTTAAATAATTGCTACTGAGCAGCTCAGTACTCAGAAAATAATTTCTCCTGGATCAGTCTTTGGTGGCAGCAGAGAGGGGAAAGATTAGCTCTGAAGGAGTGGTGTGTCTTTTGCTCTTAAAAGAAGAAGATAGTATTGGGGGAGTTTTCTGTATTTGCAACAATTTCTTGTAGTAGATAAAACTGCACTAACTCTAGAAATGATTGCAATTTGTATTTTTAAAGCATTGCTCATCATGCCTGTTTTGTACAGTTGAGAATGAGCAGGTTGTGCATTCTCTCCACAGCACACTACTTGTAGCAAATGAAGCAGACAAATTCCGGTTGTAATTTCAGCACGACACTCAGTGGTAATAGGTGCCAGCACGGCAGCTTCCCTGGGATCCTCTGGCAGGAAAAAGACAGGGACACATTTTACAGGTTATGTGCCTGGTACATGATCAGGGTGATTTGGTTTGGTGGTGGGGCACCTATTAGGAGCTGTCAGTCAGCAGCTGCAAGATTTACCGTGAATTCTCAGCCAGATGTTGGCTTGCTACACACTTAAGTTAATTCTCATACTACTGAAGGAAGCTTCCCTAGTAAAACATGAAGTTAAATTTGAGGCTTCATGATAGGGCTTTCTCCTTTTGGAGTCATTGTTCTGTGGTGTTGATATTCCCATGAAGTGTCACCTGCGGATGCCTGGAGCTGCCTAGCAACCCCCTGCTTTTTCGAAGGAACCTGGGACTTAGTGAGGGGGCTGCTGGAGAATTGGCAATTTGCAGGAGCCAGAGGCAGTGATTTATTGTAACTGTAAACAACACCTTTTCTTGCTTTAGCAAGGAGACAGTGTGCTTGGTTTATTGGTCCAGGCACACCGAATTATTTCCTAGCCTGAAAGATGGATACACCTACAAGTCCTGAATTACTTGAACGTGTTGTCAGTTTGAGGCATTGTTTGCTCTAGTCTGTAATTTTTTTTGTTTTCTTTGCAAGATACAACTAAACAGTCTGGCTCATGTACTTTTGACAGAAGTTACTCATCCTATGCAAGGGATTCCCAGAGAAGGTGTTTGTGGATCATAAGCTATTAATTCCACCTTTGGCCACATTTTGGCTTATTAGTCTCAAAGTATATTAAAGCATTTATGTTGTTTTTTTCAATGGAAAGATTAGAGTTGTGGTGTCCTTTGAAGAAAGTAGTCATCCTCAGTCATTGCAAACTACCTTAACTTGCTTAGATTGTCAAGATTTAGTGTAAGCTTCTGTGTGATGCAACTTGTATTAGAAGATGAATACGTACTTCAAGCAATTTTCATTTATAGTATAATACAACAGGAGCTCTCTGTTATCACTGGCTTTGGAGATATCACTTCAAAAAAGGTACAATTGGTATTATGGATCAGTCTCTGGGTGTAGTATCTCATATCTATATCTTCTGTTTATTAGTGCAAATTATCTTATACAGAACTGCTATTCACTCCTCAGTACAGCTCTCCATAATAATGCTATAAATATTATATCCACTGCAGAGGAGAGTTAACCTATTGCATATAAAAATACACTGTGCATATTTGAGGCACTGTTAATTCTTCTGTCTTAATTCTTCTGTACAAATACTGTAATTTTATTAGACGAGGTAGCAATTGTGCTTGAATAAAGGGACTGAGGTAGCTGAAAACACAACACTTTTTAAAATTAGGAATTGTTGATTTTTTGGATTAATATTAACAGGCTAAAAGCAGGTCATCTGGGTGTGTAACTATGTAGGTGCTAGGACACCTCTCTTCAGGGACAAGTACAAGTACCTTTCAAACACGTTTGTCATCCTGGCTTACCACTGGTTCTCTCATAAACCTCAATCTATCAAAAGTATTTTGCAACAAACTGAGTTGTAACTAGACGTGTTTCTCAAGCACAATAATTTATATAGGCTCATCTTGAATTTATAAAGCATGCAATTTTAATGTTGCTATTCTTTCCTGGGAAATGTCAGAAAATCAGTTTCCTTTCAATTAAATTAGAAAAAAAAATTGAAGTAATATAGGAAGAAACTGTTAGCAGGAGCAGTAACTCTGGAGTTTTACTTGTGAACATTTTATTGCATCTTTTCAGGTTACACACTCTCCCTTTCAATTTTATATATACTTTGGTAATTCAAGGGATTTGCACAAATCCTTGACGCAAAGTTTATCTATCAATCAGCTGTGTTGTGGTTTAAATAATCTCGGGATTCTTTGTATCATCTGAGTAGTCTGCCATGACACCTATTGTACCCCAAAACAGTATCACCAGTATTGGAAAGGTTTTGTAAAATAAAGGCAGCAGACAAATGTGGCAATATAAACATATTTTGTACTTCCTGATGTGGGTGAGTTTTTTTTATAAGTCAGAAGGGATTTTTGCAGTATGACTTGGCCAAATATTTTTCTAGAATTCTTTATCAGAAATGATTATAGCCTCTAGTAAGAAGCACAGTGTGGTCTTGTGGTGAGGATTTCCAGTGTTGGAAAGCTGCACTGCTGGAAAACTGTGGAGCTGACACAACTCCTGTAGTTACACATGACTGCTCACCTTCCTACCAGGCTTGTTCAGCCAGCAGCAGCTGTCAGCTCAGCCATGGCTTGGACACATCGCCCTCCTACACCCCATCAAAAAAGTCAATTTTACTCTTACAATTCTGTCACATGTTTCTGTAATAATGTTTTCCTCTTTGTCACAACCTCATGCTAGGCTGTGTTGTGACATCCTTGTCCATCCTCAAGCTATAGTATAGGTTTGGTTATGCTGGATATTTTGTTGTTTTGGGTTTTTTTGCCTTTGGCTGTATTTAAGGGGGCTTGAGAAGGCCCTGCTCTCTAATGGCTGCAGGTTGCCTCTTGTCATTTATCAGCCTCACAATTTTCATGGCATGTGTGAATTTGTAGTGGCAGTTTGATTTCCTAGATTTCTTTGAAAGGTAGTTTTTATAGCTGTAAAAACAGTTTGTCCCACACTTATTTTTCTTACAATTTTCCTGCAGAGCATTTTGACTGGGTATGTTGTACCAAATCAACAAAATCAACAGGCTGAAATTGCCAGTCAATTTGTTACACAAATACCAAAATGTGTAAGCCAGAGTGGCAGGAAGTGAAGACAAATGAGTAAGGATGGAGAGGCAAGGGATCCTCTGCAGTCTCTGTAATCAAGAAGAAGACCTCAGGAACCATATTCTTAATGATAGCAAGGCCTGAGAGCAGAGTGGACATGGGGAGAGTGAGAGAGACACTGAGAGGTGCTGCATATTTTGACTGCTGGGCTGGGTGTTCATTGCAGGGAGGAAGCCACAGCAGAGAGATGTGTGCTCAGTTTTCAGCTTCAGGAAGAAACGCTATCTGAAGTCCTTAGAGATGGAGGCATTTACTGGGGGCCTTTAAGCTGGGTTAGTTAACCATCTTCAAGTACAGGGTTACATCCATGTGGTGTTACCAGTAAGTGGCAGGATCCAGGTATAATTATCCAGGCTGGTCTCATTGGGAGGGAAGTAGGTTAGTGTTTTATTTCATCAGCCCATGGCTGTTGCTGGGGAAATCACCCTTTTGCTCCATTGCCACTTCTGCCATCAAATGCCATCTTTTGTGTGTATAGGTCTGCATGGCTTGAAATGCTTAGCACCATGAATTGTCTCTTTTATAGAAACAAAAATATTATATTTTCTCCTCCAGTGTCAGGTTTTTTCTAATAATTAGATGGACCTCAAGGGCCAGTATTAAGTGTGTTCTACACTAGAATCTGAAGATGGGAACCAGCATCCAGCTCCTAGGCTGATCTTTCATGTGCTCCCTCCTAGCCACCAACACCAGGCAGGAATGTCTGGATTGTTGTGTCTGAAGATAAACAATCGTTTTTAGCATCAACTTTACACTTTCTTAAGTATAATCTTCTGTCTGTTTTTCTTCCTCCAGTAAAGTGTCCCCCTCTTCACCACTTCCAACCCTAAATTAATGAGTTGGTTTTTTTTTCCTTCCTCCTGAATTTCCAGGCCTGCAGGTGGTCTCTATGGCATTGATAGCATGCCTGATCTACGTAAAAAGAAGCCAATTCCACTTGTCAGTGATCTGGTAAGAGATTTGTTTGTTTCTCTTCTGCCACACAGCATTTACCCAGCTGGCTTTACTTTCTTGATATATGGTCACATTCATTGTCGCTTCAAGAAGCTCAAGTGTTTTGTTAAATTAATTCTTATGCTGAACCGTTAGTAGTACTGCTTGAAAAATCTCAGTGAGAATGAGCTATGGTTTTGTAGCTCATTAGCAAAATGTAGCAAAATTTAAATTTTTGTCAAAATTAATTCATTTGACAGAATCAGGATATTTTTAATGTTCTTTATCCTTTTAATTTTACACCAAATATTTGATTGTTTTTAGCCCTGCATGATTTTTAAATTTTGCTAAATATCACATACCTTGGGGAAAGTTATGTCCATGTGAGGTTTGGCAGCTTACCAGAAGGCTGGAATTTTAGAGGATAGATAAACGAGCATATGTGCTTGGATTTTAAAAGCCATTTGCAATGTTGCCAGTAGACTTCTGCACTGAGGAAGCATGAGAACCAAGTGAGTAATGAGGACAACTTTCATATGCTTGTATGATATGGTGAAATAAGGCTTCTGCAGGACAAATGGTTTTCTGTTGGTTGTATTCAGTACACGTAGGGATTTCATACTTGAGAGAAATGCTGTAACAGCTGAAAGACCAAAGTTTCTATATCCTGTAATTCATGTGAAAAGATGCATACAATTTTGTCTGCCAGCTTATGCATGGGCAGCTTGGTATGTGTCTAGCTAACTGCTTGTGTCTTAAATCTTTTCAATAATGGCATTAACTTGTGTTACTTCCCTTGAATGCATTCATTCTCTCTCTTCACAGGCCATGGTAAGTGGAGGTGAAGACTGTCCATCAAGTTTTCACCAGAAAAAAACCCCTTACTTTATGTTATTTCCCTCTCTACTTCTTTGCTTCTTGTTTTGTACCTGCAGTATTGCAGTGAATGCATATCCAGCACTCTGTCCTGCTCCATCACTGTTGGAATGAACTTCTTCCGTTTCTCTTGAAACAGCATAAAGCAGAACATAAATGATGCAAAACTGATAGAGTTGGGTGATTTCAAAGCAAATGCTGCTATCTTTAAACATTCTTCTCTGCTTTCATGTTACTGGAGTGCTGCAGAAATCCCTTTTATGCCACTGTGAGGTGCTGCAAAGACAGTGCCCTTTGCTGTCCACAGCTGCAAAGCAGTGTTGGTATGTTGTGAAAAGCAGTTCTTCTAGGGGAAAATGCAGTTCATTGTGTTCAGTGATGGCTGATGAATGTGATACACCATCATATTCAAACCTCTGCTCACAACTCATTCCCCTTTTATCCTTGTTACCTCTTCACTGTCACATTTTGGGGTGTTGTATGTTTTGTTAAGCTGATGGAATAATCTCCTTTTGGATATGAATGAAGTTAAATACGGAAAAGTGAGTCTGTTGTGGTGACTTCTGACATTAGAAGGGTTACTGTTGCTACAAGAACAACAAAAAGATGGAGATGGGAACTAAAGTTTCATTGGCAATTCTTTCAGAGAAACAAATAGAAATTTGCTAGAGTGAGACTGATCATGGACAGATGGAAACAATTTGGAGACCTTTCAGAGTATACATTCGACCCTTGTGAGATGTGAGCAGTCATTTAAGAAACCAACTTAAATGCAGTAGAGTGCTGGTTTAGTGTCTAGCATGACAGAGTCCCCTTGCTTACATCTCTGGGCATATAATGCCATTGCATTTGTAAATGTTGGTGATGAATAACAAGCTTTCTTCCTTCCTAGTCACTGGTTCAGTCCCGAAAAGCTGGAATTACCTCAGCAATGGCTACTAGAACATCTCTCAAAGATGAAGAGCTGGTAAGTGGGAGGGTTGCCTTACTTCTTAGTAAGCAAATTAAAGGGATTTGGCTCTCTGAGATTCAGAGCCAGCTTCACAGATGTCTAGAAATATAGATGTGAAGCTTCTTGTATAATTCGTTTAAAGAAACTAAACACATAATAATAATATTTAATGTATCGATACAATCCTGAAAAATGTAGAAACACAGAATCACAGAATATGCTGACTTGGAAAGGCACCCATCAGGATCATTGAGTTCAACTCCTGGTCCTTCATAGAACACCCCAAGAAACATCATCTGCATGGATGGTGTTGTCCAAACACTTATTGATCTCAGTAATCTTACCATTTCCTTCTATGGTATCTGATGTAAGGGACAATGTGTGAAGCTCGCTTTATTCAAGATATTTCCCATCCAAAACCAATAATTGTTGTCTTCCAACTTTTTTAATGCCTGGGGAGACATTTTAGGAAGGTGAGGGGTGTCCTCTGACACCATGTGTAAAAATTTAATGCATTTTTCCATCTCAGATGTGTAGCTTTATTGCACTGGTCACGCCTTTTCCCGTAAAACTCTTGTGTTAACCAACAAAAATAGTCTCAGTGCTCAGTCACCTTTCTGCATATTGGTTTACACATGCTCTTGCCTTTCAGAAATCTCATGTCTATAAGAAGACCTTGCAAGCCTTAATTTACCCCATCTCTTGTACAACCCCACACAACTTTGAAGTGTGGACAGCCACAACTCCCACCTACTGCTACGAATGTGAGGGGCTGCTGTGGGGCATCGCCCGGCAGGGAATGCGCTGTGGCGAGTGCGGGGTCAAGTGCCACGAGAAGTGCCAAGACTTGCTCAATGCTGACTGCCTGCAGAGTGAGTAGTGCCCAGTGGAGTGTGGCTGTTCCAGAAATGGTTGCCAGAGCCTTCCTAAATGTACTGCTGGTTTCTCAGGCATCAGTGAAGCTGCAGTGATTGTTTTCTGAAAAGGTGCCATTGGTGCTACCTCCTGGGGGTACAGACAGCTTCACTGATGGAGAAGAACTTTGCAGCATTGTGTTTGGCATCCTTTAAAAGAAGGTTTAATTCTTTACTCTTTCACATCTGTTTGTTGCTTTTGGTTGATTTTTTGTTTGTTGATTTGTTTTTTTGTTTTGCTTGCTATCTGTGTCTGCTCAGGTTGTGTATTTGCCAGCATATCCTGCATTGAATTGTGGGTTGGATGAATAGTGTGTGAAGCTGAATATTCTGACATTTGTTCTGTCCCCCCTGCCCTGGCATTAGTCAGGTTGCTTGTCCCAGCTGTCAGTCTGTGCCACTGTTTTAAGTTTTTTAGAGTGATGCTGGGTTCCTGCTTGGTGTACAGAGTCACAGAACTTATCCTGGATTATCTGTGTCAACAGCAGCCTTGGGAAGGCATTTTGACTTTTCAGCAGAAGGCCTGCTTGGCTGAACCACTTTAGAGACTTAGGGCAGAGTTAACAGGGCTGGTAAGTCAGATTCAAAGGTGTTGTGTGAGTATATGGGCAGTATGTCATCTTCATACTAGCATTTCTGATTATTTTGTTGGTGTAAAAAACTAAGTCATCTCTTCAAGGAACTCTGTAACTTTTCAGAATAAATGGCACCTTATACAAACAACGGAGAAGTTTAAAAGAAATTTGATTCAGGGAGACAAAAGAGAAAAAAAATATTCACTTAGTCATCTGCCTTGGTCCAGTTGTTTTTATTTGCTTGAAATACCATTTCTTAATTCATGTCAAATTTATATTCCTGCTTGAGAGCAAAATATCACAGTCTAAATAGAATAGAAATTTCTTCTATGTGTGTTAAGTGTTGGGTAGAAAGGTGTCTTTCTGCTCACTCTTAATTTTCTTGTCATTGTAGCTTGATGGACTAAGTCTAAGGAATCAGAAGAGTTTGTGAAGTATGAAGGGACTTATTACAAATTCTTGTCAGCAATTCTAGAAATATAAAAAGTCAGATCCTGTGTCTGTCTTAGGCTGTAGTTTGGGAAAGCAGGCTGAGTGATTCAACAAGAGATACCAGTGAATCATAGGTGATTTGCTTTTTCTTATGACTCTTCTTAACACTCCAAATAGATATTGTTTATATTTTTATTTTTGATGTGTGCAGAGTCTTACATTTGTCATAGTTAGGTCTAGAGCTATTTGATTTGCAATGGCTTATTTGTAAGATACATGTGATCATGGCCAAACAACCCTGTCCCCCATCTGCTTAGTTGTTCTAGATTTGAGGGTTGGGAAGTGAGTTTGTAGTGTTTGAACTGTTGCATCACTGTCACCTTGGCTTTGTTGAGACCTTTCTGTGGCTAAGCAAAGAGCTGTGATGTTGCATTTGGTCCAGGAGAATGTAGTTTGGTCACAGCTCAGTTCTCTGTCACAGTCTGATGCACAGGGTCAGTTCCTGAGAATAACCTTTTTATTTCTGGAGTTCACCAGAACTCTCTGCTCTGCTCTGGTAATATTCAGTATATGAGGTGAAAAGCTCAAAGCATCCAGGCTTGATTCAGATACATAGCCATGATGGTATAATGTTGCAAGGGAGCTGTGATATCTCAGTAAGGGAGAAGTATGTGGAGAAGAGAGGAGGATTAGGTTTGCACCAACAGTGGAGATGAAACAGGCACAAAGCTGTTGTACAGAGCAGTGGTCCTGAAGTTGAAAACAGCAGAGAAAAACCTCTGCATTAAAGAAATAGCTAAGACTAAGAGGGAGTTTGTCCTGCAGAGAAGGGTTGTGGCTGTTCATGTTCAAGAAGGGAGGCTTCAGATGGGCATGGGCACTGGAGAGGATTCATTAGTAATGGGTGAAATATGCGAATGTCTCAAGAGAGGATCATACAAGATTGTTAATGTTTCAGAAGAGAGGCTTGTCATGCTTTTTTAAAAAAGTAATAAAAATAGCTATACTAGGTCTGTCCTAATAGAATGTTTCTAAAGGGGTGTTGTGGAGCCCAGATGTAGATCTGCTTGTAGGTCACCTGCTACAGTTCTGGCTTACTCTTACAGTTTACAGATACCCATGTCTTAAAGCCTTTCTGGGCAGTTGATACTGTTTCATAGCTGGGAGCAGTGGCTCTGTGAATTGGTTTAGTCTTTTTTTATGCTTTCACCATGTTATGGAAGAGGGAGATAAACTACAGGGAGAAAGATGATCTTTTTAAACTTATTGTTTGCAAAAGAGGAAGAGGGCTGAATTTGCTGTGAGAGAATTAAAGGTAGAAGACAGCTTCAGTGATTCAGACTCCCTGAGAATAGGGAGTCTCTGTAGCTGACACTGAAGAATAACCATGGGGGAGGTTTTCTTATCTCCAGTTGTAATTACATAATCTTATGCAGTGGGCTGTGGGATATGATGATGGCAATACCGTGTGTTTTTCCATAGAAAGAAGAAACAACTGAAAATTACTTTTTATATATAGCAAAGCATTAAGTATGAGCTTGTTATTTTATTCAGGGAGTTGCAGATGTTTTCACAATGTCTTTCAAAATGTAAACTCAGGATACTTCATCATGCAGAGTTACGGAAACAGAGAGGAAACAACTGAGTGTACAACAGGGTTAAAATATGTGAAGCATGTAGAAAGGTAAAACCCAACCAAACAAAAAATTTACTTACTGAGTTACTTGTAAGGTGTCCAGAGTCAAGGAAGAGAGATTGTGAGCAGGCTACAGGGTTACCCACTGTGAATGTGGAAGATGTCATTAGCTGGAGTAGGATGTAGAGGAAGCTGAAGATGGTAATGGTGTAATGAAAAGATAGAAAAGACAGAGGAGAATGGTGGGAGTTGGAGAAGGGGGTGAATGTCTCTCTGAAAAGGGTAAACAGCTGTTTTCAATACTAGAAATGTATTAGAAGGCAATTTCAGGCAACTATGTTACTTGCTTCATTGTGTTCATGGTAAAATTCTAACTGGAACCCAACAAGCCAGAGGAAAATGGAGAAGTTAAATTTCTTCTTATATGTATGTTTGAAGAACACAGGCTGTGCTTGAGGAATGAGAAGCAGGGTGTCTGGGTGACAAACAACAGTTTAGAGATCCCATAAATTCAAGACTGAACTTCCTTGTATATTGAAGTCAGGAGGGATTTTTTCCTAACAGAAGCTTTATTGTTGCTGTCGGCAAAAAACCCAAAACATTTGCAGGACATATCTCCACTTATGTCTATTTAGGGCTTCCAGAAAATGTAACAGTGGAGTAAAATGAATTTTCAGACTGGTAGCAAATACAATTCTATTGATTATACCTTGATGCCTCAGGATATATATTCACTTCAATCCATGTAAGTCTTCCAGAAAATGTTGCACTGGAGTCAAATGAATGTTCAGGCTGGTCACAAATACTTTTCCATTGTTTATGCCTTAAAATTTTGGGTAGACACCTGGGGTTTTATTCCTTAGATTTAGAATACACTATTTATCCATTTTCCACCCTTCAAACATTTCTGGGTAAAATAATTCTCCGAGTCTCTTAGAATTAAGTTTGGTTATCTCTTCTGAGGGTATTTTTCTTTGTGTCAATATTTTGAAGAAACTTACTATCTATCTGATACACTCAGCAAATTTATCATCAGTGTGTGACTGCACTGGTGAAAAAATCAGCAATGCTTTGTTGCAATTTGAATCAAAACCCATTTGCAGACTGCTTCAGCTGGGCTATTCCATGAATTGGTGGTGTCTGAAGTGCAATAACCTGGAATCAGTTGTAGTATGTGTACTGCAGCCTCCTGGTTCATTGTAGCTACTCAGGAGTTATTATTCTGATGATAAGGCACTTACCTTTTTATCATAAGCTCATAAATACCTGCTCAATTTGTAGCTGTCTACTATTCTTGGAAGTAGTAGCAATCTCTGCTGAATGGGTACCTTTCTTTTCTTACTTGACTGAGATGTTCTTAACATCCCCATGGCATGCAAAGCTTTTGGAAACTGAACTTCCATCTCTTGCCTTGAGCACTGGTGTAGTACTGTCTGAATTATAGTGGGTTGGGCAGTTCTGGTGTCTAAGAAGTAGTAAATCCAGACCTGGATGTGTAGGAGACCAAGGAACAAATGCAGAGAAGTAATTACCAAGAGGGTGGAAGGGAAGGACATTATGTGAGTAATTTACATTACATTATATGGTAAGAAGCCAATACTGTTCAAGGCTAGCTTTTCTGTTTGATGCATTTTGACTCAGAACTGTGAGGCAGGTGTGATTGTTGTTTTTTGGATGAGAAGCTTGTGTACTCTGAGTTCAGAGGCTGCAGTTCTGAGACCAAGTCAGTGAGTGGGGGGTTAGTCAGACCAATTAAGTCATGTGCTAATCATTTTGGCTTCTGAGTTGAATGATGGTTAGACACCATGGTGATGAACAGTTGTTTGCTCCCAGAGTTCTGTGTAGGAAAATATTTGCACAGAAGGAAGAAGGATACCTTTATTTGAAACTTGAATATCTATTTTAAGTTTCAGGAATATATAATTTCTAAGCATTATCCGCCTACTGAACAGCTGCCTTCTATCCTGACAGTGTTGCTCTCATGAATTCTTCTTAAAGCATAGAATAACAGCACTGATGGTTTACTAATAGCTGTATCAATACAATTCCCAATATAGATATATTACCTTTCTGTTTCCAGTCGTAAATTGACTTAATAATTCAGTCCTAGAGAGGAACGAAAACCCAGAACCTGTAGACATTACTTGTATATTCCAATGTATTTCTATTGTCATTCACAGGATTTGAAAAGATGATCCACTGATGAAAAAACTCTTTGCAGCTTAAAGAAACACAATCCCAGTTCAAGAGCAGGAAAAGCACCCTCTGCCATTGAGTGTAGTGACATATTTTGCATTTAAAACACATGCATTGCAGTTAATTAGCCCCCCAATGGTTGGTGTAGAAGCCGTCTTGGTTTTGTACCAAGAAGCAGGTTGTCAAAATTAAGAAAGAGTTGTGTTATTGAGACAGCAGAACAGACACTGTTCTTGTTTGTCTGTATTGTTAAATAAGGTGTCTGTCTGATTCAGGCTTTTGCCCGGCAGTTCAGGTACAGTCTCTGAAGGCAGAGAGAGATCTTTTCCAGGGAAGTAATAATGGATCTGCCTGAGCAAATTATCTGGGCATAGTGGGGAAGCAGTGTGAATGGAGGTGGGGGGGTTTCCTCTGGGGTCACGAGGCAGGAGGTGACTCGAGGGATGTAGGGGTCTGTGTGTCATGGCTTGAACGTCCTGCAACCCAGCGTGCCCTGGGCTGCTGCTAGACTTCCAGAGGGATAAATCCACTGTGCAAGGTCTCTGGAGATTAAGGGAATGCTAAACATGTCTTTGATTAGAATTCCTCCATTTGTCCAAATTTGCATTTTAAAACCTCATTTGATGCTCCTGAAATGCTTGCATTAAGGAGACTTTTAATTTAGTTCTTAATTTCCTTGAAGTCAGAAAGGTCAGGGCAGAGCCGATTTCTTTGGATGATGACAGATCTCAGAATTCCAGCTAGGGAAGGCAAATTGTTCAGTTTGGCCTTTCCCAATTTCCCAGTAATTTTCTGTAGTTCTGCATATATAGCATAGAGTCCATCTCCATCCTCAGGAGACCTAGTTCTGTTAAAGCTGAATAGCACTTCTTATCTGAAGTTCAAAGCATAGCCCCTGGTATCATTTCAGTTTCATATTCCTTTAATAAATATTAGGTGCATCACTGGTGAGTAGAAACAGCGGGGACTGTGTAATTAATTCCAGTATTTTTGATTTCATTTAATCTTAAGCCAACAACAGGAAACTCTGGGGCATGTACTTTTTATTGTACTGAATGAAATGCTGAACATCAAGCCTCTAGCAAGAAAAAATGAAAAAGTACTCAGGTAATGTAAAATTATAGCTTGTTTCACACCCAGGTCCTTGGTAACGTGCCTTGGTATGCAGTGTCCTTAATGAACTTCTGACACTTCAGTGGTTACATGCTTTTGAAAACTGGTTTTATTATCTTTGTTCCTGTACTGCTGGACTCCTCTGTGTGTGTGTGTGTGTGTGTGTGTATGTTCATAGGACATTTTTCATATTTAGTCACTACTTGCTGAAACAGTTTTGTATGCAAAAACTGTAGTTCCTGATAGCAAGGGTACTTTAGATATCATATTTGCCCACTTCTGGAAGAAAACAGTTTCATGTATCTTTGTGATTGATGACTCCCTTTGCATACACCTTGCACCTGCTTTAATACATATTTTTAAGGTAATTTAATATTTGGTGAATACCTGAATAGGGACATTTTTCCTAGGACTAAGATTACTTAAATTAAACTATCCTGGAGAAGAAAAACAAACAAAAGTATATTACATTAAACAGAAAGGTTATGACTGAATGTGTTCACAGGACTTCTGTATTGGTTTAACTTAATCTGATTTAAGATCATAATTTGAAATTGCTGCAGACAGTGTATAGAGAGACTGTGTGCAATCCTGAGTTTCTGCTTTTCATTTCACACCTGAGTTATCTGCCCTGTTAGCTCACATTGGTGCTTTTATTGATGCATGTCTCACATGTAGTCGATTTCAAAATTTTGACAGTAAAAATGACTGTCAGAATTGAGTAGGAAGTATTTGGTGGTGTTAGTAGTCTTTTCTCATAATTATGTGTACTTTGAAATTTTTAAGAGGTGTGCAAGTGACCAGAGGCTTCTCTTTTGTCAGATGGAGTTGATTGCCTCTGCAGTTAAAGGCTCTGTGGCTGGCTCTTGTGTGTTTCCAGCTGCTGGACACTGTGGTAGCTGCATGCTTATAATGGCCCAAGTTTTGAACTATTGAGTTTGCTATATTACAGGAATTTTGTATAGTTTATATACCTGTGCAGTTCTAAAAAGTGATTATTTGAGCTGTCTCTGTGTGAACTGATAAAATAGAATGGCATCCAGAGAGGCACTCCATGTTTCTGCAGCTTGATGCCTGATCTAAACAGGATGGTTCCACACAGAAGGAAATGTAGGTTTGCAGTGATTCTGAGCTCAGCAGGGAGCTTTGTGACACACATGGGTAGAAAATACTGACAGTTTGGTCCCATCTGAATTTCTGTGGTGCTGAAGTGCACCAAGACAAGATCACAGTACTAGGTATGTACTACATAGCTACTATTTGTAATGGGAGTCCTATGTCCCCTTCTTAGCACTTGCCTAAGCAAGGATTTATTTATTCATAGCAAGGTGATGAGAGCAAAGGCCATGCTGATGCCTACTATTAGTTTAAGAACCTCATTCCTGGGTGTTCCTCAGCTGTAAGGATATTTAATCAACCTGTGGTTAAGACAGCAATCTGATCCCAGATTATAGAGGAACTACTCCCTCTCCCTCCAAATGGTCCAAGTTCTCTGTGTATGTTGGAACAGGGGACAGAGTGTAAAGATCAGTATCAGGAGCCATCATGTGAAGGGTAACTTGCAGCTTTGATCCCCCATCCAGATTCAGTGAGATATGATTTTGTGTTTGTTCCTGATGAACATTGTGTATTTTCTGGTACACAGGAGCAGCAGAGAAGAGCTCGAAGCATGGAGCTGAAGACCGGACCCAGAATTTCATCATGGCCATGAAGGATCGCATGAAAATCCGGGAGCGGAACAAGCCTGAGATCTTTGACTTGATCAGAGATGTGTTTTGTGAGAGCAAAATGACACATGCTCAGCAGATGAAGACAGTGAAACAGAGCGTGCTTGATGGTACCTCAAAATGGTCAGCAAAGATCACGATCACTGGTGAGTGGGAGAGACATGGGTTCTCTTGGTCTCACTTGGGAGCCTCGATTAAGAGAGTTGGTGTGAAATTAGGACAGAGAGGAAGAGCTTCTCTGACCTCTGTGTCTTTCTGCTGAAGTGAACATACAGGTAGCAGGTGCAGATAGTCCTATTGCAGGCACTGTAGTGCACCATGAGCTGAGGCTCATCAGAAATGTGCTCATGAGGAATATTCCTGTTTCTCTGGCCATTATGAGCTCTGCTTCACGTGGCGGTTGGACACATAGTCTTTTTGCAGGTGGTGATAACTCTTCTCTTTTCCTTTCAGTGGTGTGTGCTCAAGGTCTGCAGGCCAAAGACAAGACGGGGTCCAGTGATCCATATGTAACTGTTCAAGTGGGTAAAACAAAGAAGAGGACAAAAACTATCTTTGGAAATCTGAACCCTGTATGGGAAGAAAAGTTTTACTTGTAAGTGCTCTGACAAGGACTCTCAGCTCCATGTCACCTGTTTGTATGATCTGTGCTTTGACATTTGTGTCTTCTCTCTCAGCATGCATTTCACATAACCTGTAATCTGGGGTGGTTCTATTTTTGTTCAGCATTGTGTGTGTGTGTGGAGGATTGACATCTTTAACAATGGAGATAGTTTGCACACCTATTTATCCCATCTGTCTTCCTTGTGTCTGCTTTATGAGCACTTCTATACTGATGTTCCTAGAGAATGCTAAAGAGAAAGGAAAATATTTAAATCAGCAGCTATTTTTCATGGCTGAAAACATTCCTTGTAATATGAGATTAAAATTTGTGCAAAAGACTAAGGAAACTTCTGTGACCTATTTCTGGCATCTGCTACTGTTGTTTTGGCAACCAAATTTTAAAGTAATTAGTTTTCAGTTGTCTGTGACACCAGAAGCCTCTTCTTTCAGTTTTGGAATGTCAGTGTAACAGTAACTCAAAAGAGTTATTGTTGTGAGAGAGAGCTTACAAGATGACCAAGGTATTGAGGTCTGAATTGAACACAAAGGCTGAATTGAACACAATTCTTTAGCTAACAGCTACACTCAAAATACATTGTTCCAACCTGCTTTTATGGAATAAGTAATCAATACCCTCAATTTGTCATTGAACATATTATAAACCAAAATGGAGACATGAAATCCAACAACTGTTTTCTGAACATTCTGGGTGATGTCATTAAACATCAACAGTCTTTATTTCTTTTAATGTGTAAGGTATTCCATGGTCTGTACCATCTCTCTCTCTCCTTTCTTTCTTTTCCTCCCTGTTCTTTCCTAAACTGCTTGGGGGGGCTCTCTCTGCAAAATGCAGTTTTTTTGCTTTTCAAAATCAGTTTCATATCAGTCCAGCTTTTTCTATACAATGTACAGTAGAAACAAAATTATTTTTAAGCACTTTTTTGAGCTACTCATTAACGTCAGAAAAATCCTACCGCTCTTTTGAGTAAGCCCCTGCCTTTATTCTTAGTTTAATCCAAGGTAACATTTCTGCTTGGTAAGTAGTAAGAATGCTTAGGTGCCATTTGGATAACTCTTGTCACAATAGCAGCAAGTCTGTGTGGGAGCCTTAAGGACCTTGATTTACCATGCCAAGTAGTTACCATGGTATTTGCAGTGTGCTCCCTTCTAATTTTAGGAGCTTTAGCAAATACTCTGTTTAAAGATAGATAGCAGAGTGTGATAAATGTAACTCTTCTAAGGGTGACACTGTTTAGATTTAATCACCATGTCTGTGATTCAGCAGTTAAGGTGCTCTTGGGCATTAGAGTTGATGTTACTTTCTGTCTTGCCTGTGGTGGTTGTCTTCCTTGCCTTAAAACGGCACCAGGAAAGAATGAGCACAGTGTCCACGCTGATGGCTGGAGAGCATTCAATACTGCAGTCAGTATGTTGTTTAATTAGTAGATGTGAAAGCTCACCTTCTGCTGGATGAGGAGTCATTTAGAAGCGTGTGCAGCACTGATTTTCTACACACCCCTGTTTCTATTTTGCGTTTATGGATCTTTTAGCAGCTTACAGCTCTTTAAGTTCTAAAGTTTTCTAACCCATAATCAAATGGAAATTTAAATCAACACATTCAGGCCCAAAATACCCATTATATACCCAGCATTTTTAGAAGAGATTGTCAGGTCAGTCAAGAGATTGTCAAATTTTGAAGCGTTGCATGGGGAGATGCCTTTGATTCTTAGAATGAGGTTAATTTCTTGTAGTGAGAGAAGGGTGCACTTGAAAGCCATGCAGTAGCCATATGAAAGCTTTGGTGCTCAAAATGGCTAAACAATTCAAAAGGCGCAAGAAGTGTAAGTAGAGAGGTCAGGTCAGTTACTAATGTGTGTGTCAGCAGTGCTGGCTTGGTGGATTTGTTTGTAGCTGATGTTCAGTAGGTGCCTAGTGCCTTCCATATTATCACAGTTCCAGTGTTTTCAAAGGTTGAATGTAGAGACAGACATCTGAGTGCATCAGTCATTGGAATTATAACACAAGTATTATAACCATGGCATGAATGAATGTACACATTGTATAGATGAGTGATACAATTCTTTCTACAAGCTCAGTAGAGCTTATTAGAAGCAGCTTAAATAAGTTTGAAATTTTTTATGTGTCTGGTAGCCTATTTTAAATAGGAGGGTTTATGCTTATTTACAGTGATTGATAGAAAAGTATATAAACTTAAATTTCTCTCCCTAAAAATGGCTTTGTTTATTTTCCATATATTTTCAGAAAAAAATAATGTGGTAGGTTTGACCCAATTGTAAAAATCCAGATTTAGAATAATCTTTTAGAAAAGGCAAGGTTGAAAATGTTTTGGATTTCCATTATAAGTGCTTTTTAGGTCATTACTAGCCTGTGTAAGTGTAGGCATCTGCTTAGATTAATCACCAGTTCTTGCAGTGTATTCATGTTGCCTGAGCAAATGATTCGCAGGCTGTTTCTTTCTGATAATTCTCTTTTTGTATATTTACATCCATAGCTTTAGGAAATAGGTTGTTATGGAGAGATTTTTTAATATTTCATCAGCGTTTGAAGACCTCTGAAAACACAAGGTGTTGATTTTTCTGCTCTCTTCAAAGTGTTGCAGGCTTGATGCAGATTCTGCATATGTGGTGCTTGGCAGCAGGAAGCTTGGTGAGGGACTCCAGCCACTGCTGCAGCACAATGTTCTGTGAACATGCACTAAGGAAACCCTGCTTCCCTTGGGTTTACATCCCCTTCCCTCCCGCAGTAAATCCCAGTTTCTTCCTTCTAGTTGTGATGAGCAGGCTTACAGATGTCCTCCTCCATTTGCTTTCTCCTCTGTGCCCTCAGCTCTTTTTCCTTGCCCTTAGCTCTGTCGGGCCAGAAGGCAGCTAGGTGTCCTACCTGCAGCTGGATTCTGAGTTGTCTGTAGTGGTTGGTACATAACAGCCAGCTGGATGCAGGCTTTCCAGGGACAGCAGCTGGTGTGGGTTTCTCTTCTCCATCTAGCTGTCTTCTTTCCACAAAACCTGTTGGAACGTAGAAGCTTTCATAGCAAGTCTGCATAACTCCCATTTCCTTATGAAGCAGTTCAGTAATATTAGAAAGAAGCTATTTTTGCCATATTCAGTGCAATTAGAGGAAGACAGTAATTCCCCATTTAGACATGTTTTAGACTGTCAGTGGAAATTACAGGGTTCTTGGTATCTTTTTTTTTTTTCTGTAAAGACTGAAGCTGAGCATCCATTTGCATGGGTTACAATAGCAGATAGTATTTAGGAGAATAAACCTGACCACAGGGCAATTTCAGTTTTAAAGGGAGAGCTCTGGAGTTGTTTGGAGGCTGCTTGTCCATACCTTTTGTTCAGGGAATGCCATAGTCTTTAAAGACTGTGAACACTAAATGCGACTGTTCTTCCATAGGTGCAAAATTACTTCTGTTTGGTTATGCAATTTTCCTTTTAGCTGTTGAGTGTGCTGTCAAACTCAACATCTTTCAGTTATCTCTGTGATTATATGTGCTGTTCCAGAGCTGTATTTTAGGCTTCCCCTTCTGAGATCACTGTTTATAACCATTTTAACTCTCCCCCCTCAGACTCCCTTCACTCTGTGGCAGGGGCCATCCAATTTGTTTTGGTTTCTTTAGTCTCCTAGGTACTGCAGATACTGAAGCTGGCACTCTGATAAAATCTCACTTGTTTCCCTGCTGAGTTGCCAACATGAGACTTAATTCTGAATGCAGACCTGATGCCTTGTGGCAAGCACCAGTTGGAAAGCTGAGTTAATGTAGCTAGGGATGTAAAATGCAGAATCACTTTATCTGCTCTTTGTAGTTAGAACAGCTGCACCATTAATTTGTCAGTTGGTGTTGTAACATTGGGTAACAGCAAATGATTGCACTTGTTCTCCTAAGAAAAGAGCTTCATGCTAGTAAGAAGTGAAAACTCATTTATTTGTTCTTAGCAAGAGTGGACTCACAGGGCATATTGTTGTGCTGTTGTGCTTAACTTACAAAGTACTGAGGATTTTCCTTCATTCTCTTTGTGCTCTGATTTTGTCTTCAGTATTTTCTCCACTATCTTTTTTTCTTCCTAAAAGAGGAGTCTTGTCATCATTTAAAAATGAGCCTCTTCTGAGAAGTTTTTTGCCTTCCATTCCCGCTGCAGTAGGCTACAACTGAGCTGCCAATTGGACCCTGCAATGTTTTGACACTTCATTTGAACCACATTTGAATCCTCATGCTTTTTCAGCCATACTGTTTCACCAAACAACTTTTTTTTCTGCTCCCCCTCTGTATGTTTGTTGGTCTTTATCATACTGGTTGCTACAACTACTCCTTCCTTTATGATTTCCACAAAATCATTTCTTTTTCATGGGCTTTGCTCCTCAGAAGCAGAACTGTACTCCTCAAATGATCACAGGTCCTAAAATCTTGCTGATCTGTTATCTCCTTTGTATTTTCCTGCCTCCTGTACTGTCATCCATTATTTCTGCAAGCAGCTCTGCAATTTTTTTCTTTTTCTTTCTCTACCATTGTATGAAATGTCCCCTGCACTGGAGTGTAGAACTTTACAGGCCCTTCTTGAAAACTGTGTCAGCAGAAAGGAAACTGCTCACAGAATATTGGACACAGAGACATTCATTAGACTCTTTGAATCACAAATATTTTTTGGTTCAATACAAAAAAATACAAAAAAAAACCTACTCAATTCTGGGCTTGGCTGACCTACTTTAAAATCTGAAAAATGTTGTTGCTTCCTCTGATCCTTTATTTTCCTTGTATGTTCTTGCTTAAATCTGTCTGTTGTGTTTTGTCCGTATTAGCCTGTTAGCTCTGCAGGGCAAAATTAGCAAATTCAGCACAAATGTTGTTGGGATTTTTGTTTCAATCAATGAATCATTGGTTCAGAAGTAGTATACTGTCATTTTTGGACATTTCTCCTTTTTCTTTCTCTCCACATTTTGAAGGAGATGAAGCACATCCAATGACCTGTCCCAGATCTGTGATATCATCCAAGCCCATCTGGCCCAGCCTGTACAGATGGGCAGAGATCTCAGAACTAAGAATCACTTCCTGCAATTTTTTTTCAGAAGTTTGAGCTAGATTAGAGGGATACAAATTGCTAACTTCATTGTGGGAGGAACTATAGTGTAAATTCAACAGTTGCTTGTTCTGTTTAGCCACCAATATACTAATTACTGTGTGTGTGGGCATGTCACTGTGAGCAGACCAGAATTAACCGCAGCTTTGTGTGCTCTCGTGCTTCCCCTCAGCTGGGCATGGGAAGAGACCCAAATATTGACAGTGCAGGGAACGTGTGTGGGTGCTGGGGCTTCGGTGCTGTGTAAAACTAAAGGGGAACGTGGCAAAATATATGGAGGTAGAGAGTGGGATAGTGAGCAAGTCAGCAGAACCAGGCTCAGCTCCTTCCAGTGCAGTGACTGGCTTCAGGGAGAAAATCTTGATGGGAAAAACCCCTGATTTTAGTTTTTGTTTTAGATTTTTGTATGCTGTTTCTGGAAAAGATTATTTTTTTAGTAGCTTAAAGTGTAAAAGTAAGTTCTTTTATAAAAGTAGCACCACTCCAAAAGCTGAGACAATATGGATAAAAATGAAAGGGTTTGTGCCATGTACATAGCAAACCTGGTTTCCAGTCTCTTGCTCTCTGAAATGGACCTGAAAGTATTTGATAATTTCCTTTTGGTGGGGTCACAGAATGTCTCTTTTCTCTGCATCCTCTTTGGAAAAGCTGTTGGAGCTCAGCTGTGGGAGGGTGGACATGTGTGCACACGATGAAATCAAACTTAATAAAAACATAGTGAGAAGTGGGGTAGACATCTTGAGAAATGTGCCAGCTCCTGTATTAATGAGGGGGAGAGCTTCTAGCAGCAGAGCTTGTTAGCCACAGTCTTATGGAGTCGTGTCGCTGTCACAAATTGGAAGCTATTTCTCATTAGTTAGAAAATTCTTACCCATCAGCAAGTGCAACTCTTCCAGTGCTCATGATTCTGTTTTGGGGTGCTCACTGAAAATCACTGGTTTTGACACAACTATATTGCTTCACCAAATCAAGAACTCTGGTACTACAGACTTAGATGTTTGATGGTAAGCCACCAGCTCAAGGCTTTCAGCTGCAGTGAGCAAGTCATAAAGCTCACTCTCTGGCATGGGACCAGCACAAAGAAAGCAAGTTGAGCAGTCTCTTAAAAACAGCAAAGAAAGGTGTGGTGAAATAGAAGCTTCAATAGCTCAGTAAATGCTATTGGAAGGCTTCCTGTAGGATGTTGCAGTAAGTGAGATGATGCTGCTGTCTTTGAGTGAAGGATGATAGCCAGCCACCTCAGGAGTGGGGGATGATGCGTGTGGGACTGCTTAAGTTAGATTTAGGTTTGAACAGTGCATGTTTTCCTTAAGGAAAAAACATTGGAAGCAAAGAAAGAAGACCAAAATGGTCCTAGCAAAGAGCTGTCAGCCAGAAGGTGATGTCTGAAGAAGTCAGGAGTTAACTTACAGATGCTTGGTAAATGGCTCTGTGTGCCAGTTGTGTTTTGAGGCTCCTGTGCATTTCTGAACACTGAGCCTCTACAGTACTGCCAGGCTGCACAGCAGTGCACCATGTCAGGAACAGAGGATTTCTTTTACATGCTTAGGCTGTATTGCTGGCAAAGCACTCAGATAAGTTTGAGAGCTACAAAGAGCAGCAATTCCAGCCATTCCCTGCTTGTGAACACTTGTTTGAATGGTTTCTTTGGGAAGACATTATTGAAGTAAAAGAGGGGGGAGAGGAGAGTGAAGATGGGAGACATTTAACCTCTTTTATTCTGAGCTCTAAATACAGGTTGATTGCACAGCAAAGACAGGGAACAGCCATGTGTTCTGCCTGTGATTCGAGCTGCATGGAATTGCCTGTAACCTGGTCTATATAATTTCCAGCTATTCCCCTCTACTGGAAAAATTAGTAGGAGCTGCATGGATGTCTGTTAAACAAGGTCCTGAATCACAGTGGTGGCAATAAGAGCCCAAATGGTTTCTTGGCAGAGAGCATGCTCATAACCAGCCACTGCCACATCCTATTGACCAGGCTTAGCAGAGCTCTTCTGACCCATTTCTTCTTTCTCCCTGTTGCTTAGCAACAGATGCAGCATGTTAATGTTAAAAAGGCTGGAAAACAGGCCTTCAGCAGCAGTTGCCTATTTTCATAGGTTTTATTTGCTTGAGGGTAGACATTTGTAGTGGTTATAGTGAGTAATCACCCTTGTCATGGTCTTATATGAGCATTCAAATTGCTATATTGCATGCTCTGTAAATGAGCAGAGCTGTTATAATACAGTTCTGCCCACTTCTGACATCCAAGAGCCTGTTTGGATCTACAAAAGGTATCTGAAACACCTGAAAAAGAGGGAGATTCTGTAAATCCTCTCTGCGCATTAAACTGGAGGGTGCTGATTCATCAAACAGTAAACTGCTTCTTTTAATGGAAATGTCCTTATTGGTCTGCCCAGAGCACAAACTATCAGTCTAAGCTGTGAATACTAGGCAAAATCAATTACAGTAATTAAATACCAATGATGTAACTATTCTGTCACACCCGTTCCCCTCAGGCAGCGTGGTGTATCATCTGATTGCAATGTATTATGCATTGATACACTACTGCTTTGTGACAGTCTTGAAGTAAGAGATCTACCTCCACCTGAGCTATTTATCCTTTGTTAGAAACCAGCACAAAGGGTGTTCAGCACAGGTCTTCAGTGTGCTAACCTAGAAACTGCATAAAGACAGGTAGCCCTTACAGCCTACAGCTGAACAGGAGGTCATTGATGGAGAGAGCTGTTGAAACCAGTTAGATGCTGATTGTCATTTTTGCAGGGGGAGTATGCTAGCATTAACCACCCTCAGGCTTCTGTGGGCTTTACAGCAAAACTGACAGCTGTGAAGAGAATTCCCAAGTTCTGTGAGCTGCTGCAGAGAGTGAGGACAAGCAGCAGAGCCACAACTGCTTGGGAAGTCAGAAATCACTGGCTGAGGTTGGGGCAGGGTGGCCTTTCAGCATGCATTTGGAGTGTATTGTCTGCCATGTCACAGAAGCATTTACAGTGCACCAACAAGTTGTGTGTTTTCTATCAGACACTCCACTTTTGAATAAATGCACATTGTTTGCACTTTATTAATACAACTGTCTGATTTTAGAGTAGTGGGTCAAGAGGAATACAGAGCGTGTAGCAAATAAATGTTGGCTTCATTGTGCACTCTTAAAATTACATTTTCTCTTGTTTGCAGTGAGTGCCATAATTCCTCTGACCGGATCAAGGTGCGAGTGTGGGATGAAGATGATGACATAAAGTCTCGTGTCAAGCAGAGGCTGAAACGCGAGTCGGATGATTTCCTGGGGCAAACAATCATTGAAGTTCGCACTCTGAGTGGAGAAATGGATGTGTGGTACAACCTTGGTGAGCAGGGCATTGGGACTGAAAACGTGTCGTGTGTTGGTTTGGGAATGTTTGAGAGCAATTGGATGCATGTGGACAATTTGTAAGAAAGGGAAAGAAAGTTTACATGGTTTCGAGGGCATATGATGCTGCTGAAGAGCAGCTGCAAAGCTGATCCCAGTTAAAATGGTATGTAATGTGTCAGAAGGTTGATGTCAGCTCTGTCAGCCATTGAAAAGTACAATGGGAAAAAAGCTTAGAGCAAGACTATTCCACCTCTGCTGGAGACATGCTGTCCTGCATTCCTTTTTTTGGTGTCAGCATTTTACCAGTCTGTAAGCAGGTGCACTACACTGCTCTGGCAAGTTGTTGAGATATTTTCCAGTGACTGTTGTAGGAAGTACCAGCAGGCATCCAAATGGTGCTGAGCTGACAGGCACTGTGGACCTGTCATCTCCTAGGAGATCCAAAATCTCCCAGCAGTTCCCAGGAGTTCAGGGCTGTGGTGAAGTTAGGGGCAAATTCCACATCAGTCAGCCCTGTAAAGGAATCTGTCCTTGCTGGTTCTAGTTCACCTGACTGAATCCAAGACCCTGTAGCACACTTGCTGGCAAAAAGGCTGTCTTATGTCTAAAAAAGTACATAGTTCTAATTAGATGTATCATATTGAGGGTGTATCATGGCAATTGTTTTGCTGATGTCTACTTAGTATTATTCAATTATTTGAAAGAAAAGAGAAAGTTTTCTCTGTGGTGACTCAGCCTGAGATTCCAGCAGTTTCTTTTGTCAGTGTTGTCACCCTGAGAAGGATGTGCTCTGATCATGAGCAATGCATATAATTGCTGATGGTTTTGCCTTCTAGAGAAGCGAACAGATAAGTCTGCAGTGTCCGGGGCTATTCGCCTGCAAATCAGTGTGGAGATCAAAGGCGAGGAGAAAGTGGCTCCATATCATGTTCAGTACACTTGCCTTCATGAGGTAAGAAGTGGGAACATCTGTTCATTCTGACCATTGAAAAATCAGTTTTCTGACATTTATTTCCTTGAAGTGTTCCTCCTTGCCCTAGGTGAGCTTTCTTTTCACTGCCATGCAGGCCGGGTAACACACTGAATCATGAAACCCACATTTGTCAGGGAGGCAAAGGCAGCTTTAAGCTGTTTCCCCACACTTGGGGACTGGCTGGCTCAGTCTGTCCCACTCTCACAGCTGTGCTACTGTCAGGCAGAGATCAGGTTTTGGTTCCACTCAGAGCCCATGATGAGTTTAAGGTGGAGAAACCTCTGAATTTCCTTGAGTGATGTTTTCAACATATACTGTACCTCTGTCTTTCTTTAGAGGAAGCATACTAAAATGCATTATGAGTAAATTCTGAAGAGGGAGTCTCTGTCTTGGGCTGTTGAGTGATGCAGGTACTGGTGGTATAAATTTTTTCATGCTGCTGCAGTGGTGTGTAGTTACGAAAAACTGATGGGGAGCAGAAGATTAAGCTGAGGTTTCTGAGTACCGACCTGTCTCAGGATGGACTGAGCTGGACAGGCAGTGCTGCAGAAGTTGGGAGAAATACAAAGATGACTTGTGAGAAAGACTAAAGGAAAAACCCTGTCTTGGAGAGATGCTCAGCCGGGGTCAGTCTCAAAAGTGCCTGAATAAGGAAGAGTAGTCAGAGCCCTGTATGCAGGAATATCCTGAGGTCAGTGAGGGTTAAGCACAGAGAGGGACAGTTGTATCACAGAGAGGAATGTTCATCTACAGGAACAGCATATTTATCCAGACACTGAGCTGGATGAGCCTTCTGGTGTCTTCTGTCTTTACCAGGGAGCTCTCTCTAAGATAAATACGAAGCTCAGAAAGTAGGCTTCTTTTAGTAGGCTGTGTTGTGTCCTTCAGTGCATATTTATTAGTTTGTTTTTTGTTTTTTTTTATTTCGATGATGGCTGCTATTTGGTAAGCTGTTTTGGTTTTGTCCTTTGAACATGCATGATCACTTGCTGCTCTTTTTTTTTGCAAATAGGTATCTTCTTAACTATCACCTTTTTTTTTGTGTGTGTATTCTAAAATGAAGATGATTTGCAGCAAGAATAATATAATCAGGAGAAATAGTACTGTAAAGTAGAGTTCTCTAGCTACTAATGAGATCATTAGATTTTTGCATTGCTTACTGTAGGGAGCCAGCTGTCTGAAAGGCTGATGAATCTGTAAGTGACATGAATTTGAGGATTACTGAGAAACCCACTGAGCTGAATGTGCAATTTCTGCATATCAATGATAGCTGAAAACTTGCACTAGATAAAGTGAAAGGTTATGTTGAATAATAATGCAAGTGTATAGTTGCTGGGGGTGATCTTAGGGGTATCCTTTTCAGGAAAAGAAATCTGTTTGGACTGTTCTCTATAATAATAATTACAATGCTGATACAGAACTGTAACGTCATCTAGTTTAAATAGCTTGTCCATATTAAGGCATTTTCATTCTGAGGACAGAAATGCGTAGGTTTCAGGAAAGTTAATTAGAATATGTTTTCAGTGCACTGAAGCACTCTTGTGCATCGGTCACATTGTCTGCTGGGTAATGTTGTAGGTATGCATGTGAAAAATTCAGCTATGAGATTCTTTCAAGAAGAAAAGAATGTAAAAGCAGACAATACAGAGGAGGCAGGGGGAAAAAGAAGAGGAGAACAACGAAATTTGTGTTTGTGCCACCACCTCAGCAGTTGCATACTCTTCATGAATCTTAGCGGCTTCAGCAGCCTCACATACAAACTTGTTCCTGTTTTGTTTTTCAGAACCTCTTTCACCATCTCACAGATGTGCAAGGGAATGGGGTGGTGAAGATCCCTGATGCCAAAGGAGATGATGCATGGAAGGTGTATTTTGATGAGACAGCCCAAGAGATTGTGGATGAATTTGCAATGCGTTATGGCATTGAGTCAATATACCAGGCCATGACGTAAGATGCATTTCCTGTATTCCTTAGTGCAGATAATTGGTGTTACTAATTGATGTAACTCTCACTGTTTAGCAGATTAAATGTATTGGTAATGGAAAGCTTGGCAGCGACAGCTGCTCCTTATGGGGCTCGCTCTGAATGGGAAGAGACTTCCTGTCTTTATGTCACTGGTGTCCTCAAAGTCTAGAAATTATTGTCTGCCATTTCTGCTCTGAGACTCAAATCTCTGAGAGCTCTTCCATTAAAAAGGTGTTGCTCAGGGTTCCCACTGAAGATTTCTGATGATGTAGGAAGGGATGAGGTTTTGTGGAAGTGTTTGTCCTATGTCTGTTGTAGCAAGGGTTACAGTCCTTTGAAGTGACTAATTTTCCAGTCGTTTCTGAAAACACCTACAGAAGATTTGAGTAATGGTGCCACTGATATGTCCTCTTTGGAGCTGGACTGTATTTGTATCTTCAAAGAACCTTCTCCTGGTCACTATACTTTTACTTGGATTTGAGATTAGTCATTCTTTCTTAAAGACTAGTATTGCAATGCTTAGCTCATTTCTTATTTCAAACATAATATAAAATGCAGCAGACAAAAATGAACATTTTCATATTAGAAGCTGAAAGCTTTGGGTTACAAGTTCTTAGATGAGTTATGAACTATACTTATGTCATCTTGCAAGCAGCTTTTCTGCCTATTGGTTTAAGTCAAATGGAAAAGAATTGACAGGTTTCTCTGGCAATCTAGTCACTGCTTATACCAGGGCTAACTTGAAAGTTGTACTAGGCTGCTCAGGGATGCAAAAAATTTCCAGGTATGAAGATCTACCACCTCGCTGATTAGATCCCTGCTACTCACAGCTTCTCTTCTTAAAGCTGAACAAAGCTATTTCATGTGTTTGTATTTATCCAGTGCCTAAATGACCAGTTGGTACAGAATTGTCATGCAACAAGCATGATTTTAGATTTGGGGTAGATAAAAGGACAAAGTCTTTTACCGGGAGGGTGGCAAAACAGTGGATGGATAGGCTAGGCTGCCCAGAGAGGTGGTAGATGTGCTATGCCTGGAAGTGTTCAAGGTAATGTTGAATAGGATTTTGAACAACCTGGTGTGGTTGAAGGGGTCCCTGATCACTGCAGAGGTTGGACTAGATGACCTTTAGAAGTCCTCTCTAACCCAAACTATTCTGTGTTTTTATGAGTACTTCAGGGAGAAAGTTACATTTGGAAAGTAGTTCCCAGATCTAATCTGGGAGTAATGGTGCCACAGATCTAATCTGGGAACTCAGTGAGCATTTCTCCATAAAAATGTCCCATCTCCTCTGCCTCTTGGAATGAACTTTACTTGCCATTTCCTATGATAGAAGACCTCTTAAGCTCTGCTTTAATTTTTTTTCTCGGTCTAAATTTTAATTTTTTTTTCATCATTTCACAAGCCTGGATGCTCCTAGCATAATTTGGAGACTTCCTGGAGGAGGGTTCCTTGCATTTAATGAGAGAATGGGAAAATGCAAATCAATGTGCACACTTCTTGCAGGCTGAATGGGTTAGCCATAGGGAATCACGTATCAGTGCAGCACAGAAATACTAGTCTGTACTCTCACTGGACATTAACGCTTTCCAGCTGCTGCTGCCTCATGACACCTCTGAACCTGTGTCTGCCTCAAGCAGCAGCAAATCGTGTCAGTTTCCTTGTGTCAGGCTTAGTTCTAGGAATTGGCATCAGGACCCAGGGCATCTCTAAGTCATGTACTGCCAGCAACAAATGGTTGAGAAGCTGTTTTATGATCTGGAAATGGCTGCGCAGTGGAGGGATTTCTCTTTGTTTTGAGCTGTTGTCTAGATGACATCTTTCTGAATAAAAACTCTGAGATGCTGGAGTTCTATAAAGTGATGAAACATAGCTTCCATCTGTTCGTGGTGCCCGCCAGCAAAAGGGTCTGTTAAAGGGATAATGTCAAACTGCACAAAAGAGACCAGAATGGCTTACATCACTATCCTTTTGCAGGCATTTTGCATGTCTCTCCTCTAAATACATGTGCCCAGGCGTGCCAGCTGTGATGAGCACCTTACTTGCCAATATCAATGCTTATTATGCACACACCACTGCCTCCACAAATGTGTCTGCTTCGGACCGCTTTGCAGCCTCCAATTTTGGGGTAGGTTTGTGTGTTTAGTGATGTTGCACTTGGACTTTGCCTACAGTGCTTCCACCCTTCAGTAAATAAGTTGTTCTATTTAAGGAACATTAAAATTGTGAGGAGTTGGACACAGTGGAACTCTTTTACATTGGACAAAGAGCATGGGTTTATTGTCTTCATCATCACACATTTCAGATATCAATCAGTCTAATGTATTGTGTTGTTTATTCTTTGTGTGTTCACGTTACAATGGAGCACAGATGGTATGGAATGAGCAAACAATACTAACTCTGCATGTTGGTGCTGTTGGTAAAATATACCATGTGATCTGTAATTTCAGAACTTTGTTTTTAAAAACAACAACTGCTTTGAGAAAAAAAAAGGCACCACCAACAAAAGAAGTCTTATCCTCTTAAATGGTTAAAATGTTTTGTGTATAACTTGTGGAGTTGAGCGTGCTGGAAAAGTATTTGAAAAAGCTTATGCTTCCCATCAGATTGAGAATTTATTAATAGACTGAAGAGGTGTTCACAATGCCAAATCAGAATTCAGTGGAGAGACCTGACCCAAGAAGTTATGTCACAAGAAACCTGTAGTACTTGTCACTTACCTAGATAAGATCACAGAGCTGTATCATTGCTCTGAAATAGACCCGTTTCTGCCTGTAATTTATTCATCTCTGAATAAATATTTTCTCTCAAATACAAGTTTGGTGAAAATTTCAGATGGAAAGTCAGAATGGTTTCTGTTATGCCTCTACTTCAGAGTGGTAATGGAGTGTTTTTTTCCGAGAATTCTGATGTTTCACAGACTTCATAAATAATTGCAGTTTAAAAGTAAATCTGAGAATTTAAGAAAATACTGTTAGCACAATATATCCATACTGCTCTCTTCTGCTCTTATGAGATCTGACACCGATTACCTGATATCCTGCTGCTTACTCTGAACATGGATTAGACAGTGGTGATATGTGAATGTTTATTGGTGTTTTCTGCTCAACAGAAAGAACGATTTGTGAAGCTTCTGGATCAGCTTCATAATTCACTTCGGATTGATCTCTCAATGTACAGGGTGAGTGGGAATAAACAGAATCCTTTCAGGTATTCTGGTGGGTAGATGGGAAATACACCATCTGGATTTCTCTTACATTTCTAACTTCTTGCATAGTTTGTGTTTTAGGGAATTGTCATGGTGAGCTTGTTGCTCGAATGTACTGCTTGTTTTCCTCGTGGATAGAACTTAGACCTTGTTTTTTTCTTCCACTGTGATTTCCTCAAGACTTCTGAAATAATTTGAGCATTGTGAACTGTGCTCATCTCTGATAATTTCCTGGAAGTTTCCAATCCAAGTTGGATTGGATTAAATAATTTGGGTTACTCTTACCAGATACTTTGGGTATCAGTTAAAGAGGGAAAATAGACTTGTTCTCCCCTACTATGACAGAAATATTTTAGAGGACCATGTTGTCACTTATTTTAGGTTTGGCAAACTTGAATCACGATGTTTGAGATCCCCCCACTTCAGCAGATTGTGAAAAGATGCTTTTCAGATGTTGGAATTAGTCCAACAGGCTTCATAAACCCTCTACTTTGTTTCTTTACTCCTTGTGAGTCAATATTGTCTTATCATGTGACTTGGCTGGTTTCTTTCCCTTAATTTCCTTGCTGTATTATTTCAGTCAGTGACTAATTCCTTGAAAAGTTTGAAAGTGGTGGCAAAATGTGAGCTTTGATTTTATTTATTAACCACTTCTGATTTTAACATTTTCCTGAAACTTGGAAAAACATATAGAGGAGAAAAACACAAGCAGATTAAGAGAAGTGCATTAAGAAGACAAAACAAAAAGGAAAAGGGGCAAGGTGCAGAAGAAGATAAAAGAAATATTGTGTGAAGATCTGCTCTAAAGCTACATTACTAGAAAAAGGAGCTCTAAATAGAGCCAGCTGATCCTCAGAATAGCAGAGAGAAAATTATCAACCCATGACAATAGGAATCCATAGCAGTGCTGCCTTTTTTGCTTGGTGTTCAGTAAAAGCTGCTTTTTGGTGGCTAATGCAACTGAAATGTGCACAAACAAGTAAAATCTTACATAAAGAACCAGGAAAGATTTGTGTAGTTTGAATAATTTAGGTGTAATCTAATTGGTATTATATTTAGAGAAATGGCTGAAGCATTATGGGAGCATTTAGTAATTATTTTAAGACCCCTAAAGGGCAGGTTAAGTTCTGAAAGAAAAGGTGTTAGTTTGCAACTTTCCAGACAGGAGATGGCAATTTATATTCATCAAATGGTTTGTATTTAGGTCTTGACCCATGGAAGTCTTTGATTTTGATGAACACCCCGAGTTCCAGAGAGCCCATGTGTGGACAGCTTAACTCTTAAAAGGAGAGTTGTCTCAGAAGGGCTGTCTACAAATGACTGCAAAGAGCCTCAAATTGTCTGCAGTGGTTAGCTGAACTGCAGTAACACTCAATTACTACTGTCAAGAGACAACATATTTTTCTGCATATCCTCAGTATAAAGTGAAAAACTATTCCCCTCTGCCCTTTTCACCTTAATATCTAATAATTTTTGAACGTGCAGATGTGCAGATTGCCCCTGCTGTTTTACTTGCAGCAAAACCAATCACATCAGCTTGAATGCAAGAACATGCTGAGAAACAGGAACGCTGCTAAAGGACACAGGTCCACAGGAGATGGTGGGAATGTAGGAAAGGGCACAATGCCTGAGGTCAGAAAGGGAAAAGTTTTGTGCAAGAAGCAAAGCTAGCTGCATTCTCCATATATATTTGCATTTGGCATCTCACAGGGTTCTGGCTAATTCCAGCACCATCTTATGGGAGCAGTGCTAATTTTTCCGTTTTGGTCTTGTTTATTTCTCTGGAGAGGTGTTGCATAAAGCCACACCCCTTGGTATCTCAGAAGAGAAGCCAGAAAACCAAGCATTGAGTGCAGAATGGAAAGGACTCAAATAACCTCAGGCAAAAGGCCAGGGCTGCCAGTGGTGAAGCTGTTCCATGCCTGTTCCTTTGACAGCCAAGGAGACCATTCCTGCTACCTAGGGCTGTCAGTCTCCTGGCATCCACAGACTTTACATTTATATGAGAAGCTATTTAATTAAGCAAACAGATAAGCTTCTGTAGCCAAAAGGCCTTATTTATTCAGCATTGTTTTGACTGGTACAAGCTTCTTGAGCAGGAAATGTTTCCAGGACAGTTTCCATATTTAGCATATGCTTGAAGCCTTGCATGGATCTGACTGTGCTTTCTAACAGGATTTCCCTTTTCTGTCAACAGAATAACTTCCCAGCCAGCAGCCGTGAACGGCTGCAGGACCTGAAGTCTACAGTGGATTTGCTGACCAGCATCACTTTTTTCAGGATGAAGGTAGGGATATGAGTGGGGATGGGAATGGCATCTATGCAGTTTTTTCCCCCCATGAGTTGATTTCCCATTTTCATACCATGTTGTTGTGCTTTAGACACTTAAGGTAAATGGAAATAATCTGCTGGCCATGTATAAACAGCCACATTTTGTCTTTACTTCTCTGTATTTTGCATTATGAAAAGTAAATTTTTTTCCCCCTATTATTCTACAGTCATAAAGACAGCACAATCCTCCCCTATCCTCCCTCGTGAAAAAAAAAAAAAGAAAAATGAAAAAAAAATGGAGGGGGAAGAATAAAGGAAATTGTCTAGTTTTAGGAAGATAATTTGCTTTTTTAATAACATTAGGAAGGTTTTTCACTATCTAGTAAATATTTTAGTTTCTCTTGTGGACGTTGAGATACTAAAATGGGATACTATCTCTCAGCAGAGATCCAGGAGGGTTGTTATGAATGCTAATGTGCTGCTTTCATAGTTAAGTTTATTGTCCTAGCAATGGGTAATGAGATAATTTTATATTCCTGATTTTTGGCTTCCGAACTTTTAAAAAAGATTACAACCTATTATTGCTGGTTAATATGTGTCACTTAAAATTTTTTATCTTATCAAAAACAAAGCAAATGGGTAATTTGAGCTACTTCAGGAAGTGCTTAAAATTTTACTCCTAAAATTTTACACTAGTAAAATTTGTGTAAATTTTTTGTAAATGATGATTGAGAACTTTATTTTAAGACTATTCATTCAGATAGTCTGTCTGTGTTGGAAGCTTGATTTATAGCAATACTCCACAAAGTTTAGAGGTACTGAAAACATCAAAATTGTCAGGTTATAGTTCTATTTGCAGGGTGAGGATTACCTGATTGTTGGAAGTACCCCTGCAGCATTTTTCTAAAACAATGTAGCAATGAAATAATGAAAGCAGCTGGAGTTGCAAGAGGAGAAGGCATATCAGTTGGCATGTCCCTAAGGATTCTGGTTTCTTTAAAATTCAATAAAGCTTGTGATGAAAGATGTACTTAATGGAAGTTTTTTGTATTTAAGGGCAGATGAATGGTCTTCAGCAAGACTTTCCAGATCAGATGTAAACTGCTCTGCTGGTCTGTTGCACGTTCTTCCAATGCTGGGGATGATTGCCTGCAGGCTTTGTAACAAAGTCCTATAAATTCAGCAGAAATTGTGTGTTTGGCTCAGATTATACACATATTGAGCCACATGATCTGTCTGTTCTGAGGAACCTTCCTTGGCACATCAAGATCTCTTTTAAGCTTCAAATGGTCCTGTGGGGAGAGAAGTGTTGTCACTGCTTTTTTATGCCTGGGGACAGTGACGCATTTGTGGTTTCAGGTCACAAGTTGCTGGAAGCAGATCCACCAAGCCCTGAGGGGTTTCCAAAACTGTGATGTGTCCTCTCCCTGTTTAATTTATGAACCATGCTTTGTTTGACTCTCTTTGTTGTCCTCCTGCCAGGTCCAAGAGCTGCAGAGTCCACCCCGAGCCAGCCAGGTGGTGAAAGACTGTGTAAAAGCTTGCCTCAACTCCACCTACGAGTACATTTTCAACAACTGTCATGAGCTGTACAGTCGGGAGTACCAGACAGATCCTGTGAGTAGCTGATAAGCAGGCAGAAATCCAAGTTTTTTGATTTTTTAAGATAATAACAAGAACACTAATTGATACAAAAAGCCAGCACAAACAAAGTTGCATGACTTGTTATCTTATGAATGCACAAAATTTGTAATCAATTAATGAGCACTAATTAGTAAGGGGAAGGATGATAATTGTTTTACACTAACTAATTACGATGTGTTTTGCCAGCCTCAGCAGTTATTTGTGAAGGGAAGGTTTGATGTAGCTTTGAGCGAGCAAAAGCCAATTACAGCAAATGTAGGCTGATCAAGGAAACTGTCATTAGCATATGTAAACCTCAAGCAGTGAGATTTTGCCTTGTTTTCAGGCACCCAGTGTCCTGCACTGCGTTTAGGAGGTGCCTCTAGACACAAACTCTTCTCAGATGTGTGGGAACTCCGCTGGCCTCTCTATAGTAATTCATACATAACATGTCAACATATCACCAACCAGGTGCCTAAAGAGCAAGTATTTGGAATAGGCTTAGGGAAAACGATGTGTCAGCAGGTCTGCTGGAGCCTGGCTGCTCCTGGCATGGTAGATGACAAAACAGGGATTAGTTTGGTTTGACCAGTTAGCAACATGGTTTGGCATGTTACTGTGTTTTGCATTAGATCAGACAAGTTGCCAGCAGTCGTTCATAATTTTAAGCTATTTGGAAGAAAAGGGTCCACAGGTATGCTTGGAGTTTGCATGGTGATCTGCATTTGTGAGCTTTCTCTTTGCCTTTACACTTTATGCTGGTTTTCCAATGGCTTGCTTTTCAGAACAAAACTCAGGACCTTCCTGCTGAGGAACAGGGACCCAGCATCAGAAACCTTGATTTCTGGCCCAAGCTCATCACTTTGATAGTTTCCATCATAGAAGAGGACAAGAATTCTTATACCCCAGTCCTCAATCAGTAAGAATCCTCCGGGTCATGTATGGCTAATGCTAGTCTGTGTGTGCTCTGCTTTATTTCTTAAACTACTTTCTATCTCTTCTGTCAGTTGTGTATTTATGGAAGTACTTATCTTGTCTGTCTGTCTTTCTGTCTTATCTGTCTCTGTCTATATAAATAACTTTTTGATTGGGATGGAAGAGTTTCATATGGTTCAGTTACGATGGCGTTCGAGCACAAACACCCTGATTATTACAATCCTGAACTCAGGGAGGCACCTGAAACTGGGGTGAGAGTTCTTTTGGTTTTTTCTGATGTTGAGCCATTCAGGGGTGCACATTAATGCACACAGTAGTGCTGTGGTGCCTTACACTGTGGTTTAGGAACGTGGTGTTCAGTGCAGCGCTGGGAGATTGCATTGGGTGGAGTTTGCGTAGCACTGGAAAGGACCCTGACATGGGTCTGATTAACTGGTGGATACCCCTCCTACAGTCCCACAGGGCAGAGAGATACAGAGATCCTACAAGGTATTACACACAAAGACCTGGATTATACCCTAATCATCATTGATCTAATGTGATAAGCAATCGCCTGTCGACCTAGTAACCCTCAAAAAGGAGAAAGAAAAAAAATGGACAAGGAAGGGGAGAAAGGTGCAAGGGCATTGAGATCACATTCCCTGAATGACTTTGTGCCCCTCTTCTAGGAAAGACATGCAGGACCTGTCTTTTTGAGTTAAAACAAATTTTTGGGTTTACTTAATCTGTGCCACAAAGTCCAGTCCATGATCTCTGATTTTCACCTGGTCCTTTATCTAGGGTGAGGAAGTGTCTGTAATGTTGAGCTTTTCAGCTTGTAGTGTAGCTCAGAGCTAAATAAAGAAGTTCCCTTTGTTTTGTCACATGCCAAAGCCTTTTCCAAATGTCCCTTCAGGTTTCCTCAGGAGCTTGCAGTTGGGAAGATCAGCGCAGAGGTGATGTGGAGTCTTTTTGCCCAGGATATGAAATATGCCATGGAAGGTAAGAGAATGTCTCACTGCTGTTAGCTGACTTGTTGCTGTTGTCTTATTCTCTATCCATTTGGTGAAAATGAGGCTTAAGCTCATGAGTAGCATCACTGATTGGAGCAGAGATTTCTAGTGATTGTTTGTGCGCAGCTCTTTTGTGGGTCAGAACTGAGGCTGGTATCTGTGTGAGCTGTAGACCTCCATATCAGGCTGTGTTGCAAGCTGTTTATTGACATCCCAGCTGGTTTGATATCAGAAGTTCCCTTTGGCCTAGAAGTTACAATGGCTTGGATCAACAGCCAGCAGCAGCTTCATATTCCATTGTACTGTAGTAGAAAGGGTTGGAGTTGTGGGTTGTGCCATGGCTATATTTCCCTGGATAATACAGCACAGGTTGTCTAAGACATTGGCAGAAAGATGCCATTAGAACAGTTCCTGATGCAGGCATTTTAATTTCAAATTTGTCTTTGCATAATTTCGCCTCCTAGTAATGAAGACATTTTACTGTTTCAGAAAATGAGTTAGGCATTCAGAACCCAGCAAATGTCCAGAAAGGAATTCTTCTGCTTGCAGTGCTCTTCTGATGGTTGGTTTCTGAACTTGATTTTAGTTCTATACATTGATTTTCACAATCTCGCCAACTTTTCACAAGTTTCAGAGAGCATCCAACTCCCACTGTCTCTGCAGGGTTGGGCTTTATGATCATTAATAAGGTGAGGCTGTGATGAAACTGAAGTGCCAGTGTTGTCTGCAGCATGCTAGCTGTATTTATATTCCAAACCCAAGTCAAGCTACTTCTTCTGGCCACTCACAAAATTTTGCTCCTTCCACTTGTCCCCACTTTGATCTGAACTCACTTCAGCCAATTAGACTTCAGATTGCTAGGAAAAAAAATGCTGCCAGTAAGAGAGCTGCCTGCATTTTGTTCTTTAGAAACAGTCTGTGGGATTGCTCTGTAGGTGAAAAAGATTGACTCAATTTATGTTACTAATCTCTGTCAGTGCAACAAATGTCAAGACTGTGCTGTGGGGGGACACTCTTTGCCAGGTGTAGGCTTGAACAGGCTACAGGGCTGGATGAAATGTTCTCAATTCTGTGTTAGGTGCCTTTTCATATGCTTGTATCCCACAGTGCCTTTGTCTTGTGAAGTCAAGCTCATGTAAGAACAGACACTGGGAAGAAGGACTATGACCTACTAACTATCTTCTTTTATAGTGATTGTCAGTGCTTGCTCATGTGTTAGAGATAACACAATTATGATTATTTCATTAACTCTTTCCCTAGAAACTGTTTGCTCATGCAAACCATTTTAGCTCCCCTTTCAATTTTGTCCTTATTTATGTAGGAGGGATGGAGCACATCTCCTATGGAGAAAGACTGAGAGAATTGTGTTTGTTCAGCCTTCGGGGTGACCTCACTGGGGTGCTTGAAGGGAGCCCACAAGAACAATGGAGAGGGGCTTTTTACAAGAGTGTATAGTGACAAGACAAGGGGGAATGGCTTCAAACTGATAGAGAATAGATGGAAATCAGGTATTAGAAAAATATTCTTCCCTGTGAGTGTGGTGGGGCACTGGCACAGGCTGCCCAGAGAAGCTGTGGGTGCCACATCCCTGGCAGTGTTCAAGGCCAGGCTGTCTGGGGCTTGGGGCTACCTGGTCTAGTGGAAGGTGTCCCTGCCTGTCGCATGGGAGTTGAAATGAGATGATCTCTACAGTCCCTTCCAACCCACTCTATGGTTCTTTCTATTCCTGTGTGCTGCCCTTCAGGAATTTATAATGCAATTTGCTCTCCTGCATGTTAAAAGTGTCCTATTTTCCTCCTTTATCTTCAGCAGTGAGAATTGTATGTCTCCAGGTCTAGTTGCTCACCTTCCTAAGACTGTCTTTCTCTGTTGCATCCTGCTGTAAAATGCAGCTGTAAAAAGGTTGCAGATTGCATGACTGTCAAAGGGGGCATAAATAATTTTTTTTTTTCTTTTTTTTTTGCCAGTGCCCAGATTAGCTTGGTCTCCCAGGTTTTCTCTGTTCATGTCTCATACCATGTCCCCACTGATGACTCTGGGCTTATTTTACCTTTCCCTGTCATCTTTCTGGTCACTTGTGGGCTTCTTAGGACAAGCATTGGTATCACCCATGAATTCCTCAGTGCATAGTAAATACTTGCTGAAAAGAGCAAAGTACTCTTCGAAATGTTTTTTGATCTCAAAAGTTGATACATATGCGGCTGGTGGACAGGGATTTTGCATTTTGAGCAAAAATTTAAAAACTGCATGGTAATTTATCTGAAGTCTAACTGTTCAAATTCTGCAGGAGGGTAGAACAGTGATAGAATCTATATTAGGATGTATCTCTTCCAAATATATATTCAAGAAATGCTTAGGGTGCAGAATTCTATTTGAGGCAAGTGTGATTCCTCACACTACTTTACTCTTCAGAAACTTGTGAAGATAACCTTTAGAACAAGCTCTACAATAATTCAATTACGGGCCTTACTATATATTTTAAATACAGATGATTGCATTAGCTCACTGCATTTTTTTTAAACTAGGCAAAAAGGGATTAAAGGAAACTGATTAAATGATGTGTAGGATGATAATTAGACTTGCCAGCCTATGCTCTTGGCTCTGTCATTTCTCAGGTTCAGTTGCGGGTTTTTCTACCAGTTAACCTGCACCAAGAGTTTCATATTCCTTTTCCCAGTTTGTAGCATAATCCCTGGGTACATTTCTTGTCTGCTCTGAGATCAGGAGCTCTCTGCAACAAAAGTGAATCTGTTTTTTGGGGATCTGTGCACATGAGCACAGAGTGTAATACTTGCCCCTAATTTTCTTCATGGTGTTTTCCCTTATGTTCTGTTCCTAAGTTCTGGATAACATGAACTCATTCACCTCACCAAGTGGTAAGTTCATGCTCCTTGATGGAGCTTGTAGCTGTGCGTAGATAAAGACTTTCATCTGTTACCCTTAGTTTTAGTACTTTGGGTGTAGTGTGTAACACTAGCTTTAGTGTTCTGCAGTTTTTATGCCAGCAATAAACAGACCTGCAAAGAAGACTTAAAGACCATACTGCTGCCATAGAAATGGAGGGCATGTGCTGTAAAGAGACTTTGGAGTAGAAAGAGTTTAGACCTGGCTGCATGAAACTGCCTCCTCTCTCCTTCCAGCCTGATGGTTCCACACTGCTCTCTCCAGTAGGCAGTGTGGAAGAGACTTGGGAAGCTAAGTGAGAGAAGGCTTCTCTGAGCTGGAAAGCAGTGCCTAGCTGCCTGAGGTGTTTTCCTTTTTCCCCCATTGTGCCTCTGCTAGCTGGAACTTACCCCCACATACACCGTGCAGCCTGTGCAGGACAAGGCATAGATCCTAATTTAAGGATTAAATGTAAGGACTTCAAATTAAATGTTAAGGGCTTCATATCTGGAATTCATGCCAGTCTGTGGATGCTGTAGCAATGTGTCATTTGGCACCTTCTGAAGAGCTAGATTGCTATTGTGTAAAATGTTGAATCATAAAAATGAAACACCTATTCCCTGTATAAATCAGCAACTGGCAGCAGTAGTCACGGCAGCAGTGTGTTTGACTGCTGGATCTTACACCTTTGTCTGTCTAAAGGAGACTCAGTGTCTGAGACACAGCACAAGCTCCAGGATCTACGCCACTTGTTTTCTCTCTCCCCCAAAGCAGTGAGTACTCAAGGCACCATGTACAGCAGACCCAGAACTTCCCTGTTTGCTGCATCGTTGCTGTCCCTTGTTCCCATCAGCCCAAGAGTAAAACAGGTCAGAGAGACATGTCCCAGACTTGGTTGGCAGGCTCATGTTACCCTGGAGTCACTGTAGAGTAGAGGATGATTTTCCAAGCCATACAGTAGGCCCCACCCCTGGGACACTACCTGGTGCTCAAGTAGCTGGATCACCTCTCTGTTAGCACACTAACTGTAGTTAGTAGTTTTCTCACTGTCCACCCTGAAACCTCTATCACCTAGAAAGCATAAACAACCCAAGCAAAGAGGCTTCTGCTCTTCCTTTGTTAGAAACACCTTAAAAGACAGTAATAGAAAATCAACATCATCACTGACAGCAACATTTCAGCTTAGTTTGGACACATCAGTATTAGGAGAGCTGCAAATTGGAAACACCTCTGGCAGGAAAAGAGACTGACTAGACTTGGTAGCCAGGCTTGAAATAAATCATTCTGCCACTTTCTCACTTCCAATAAGGGGAAGAGGATCAGAGGTACACACAGATGCCAGATATCTTAAGTGTTGAGACTTCAACAGCCCTGGTACCTTTGAGAGTTTCTTTACAGAAATTTGGTATTATTTTCTGGAGGTTAACCCATGAAAATAACAATCAAAAAAAAAAAAAACCCACGTGTGATTGAAGAGTGTGGTAGAAGTCCTGTTCTCTGCCTGAAAAGGAGAACTGGACATAGTATTAGAAAGTGTGCTGCTAGGCAGTAGTTCCCTATTAATGTCTTAATATTATGGCCTTGGTGACTCGAAAAGCTTTTCTCTGTAGGAGGCTGTTTGCAGCTGAAATCTGCTAGGGAAGTGTGGGAGATTTACAGAACTATGTGGTCTTTCCAGGATAAAACTCAGCAATTTCTGCACTGTATCTGTGTACTGTTCTGCTGCTGCTGCTGTTGGTGCTAAACTCCTTAAAAGCCAGCAGGTTATAAAGCACAGCAGAAATGTTCTAAGACTGATGGCTGCCAGGATCTTCACTTTACTTTTTATAAAATGGGCTTTCAGTGTATGCCTCTGACTGATGTGTTTCCATGTCACCTTCAGGTGGTCTTAAACATTTCCACTTTCAAAGGAAGCAACTGATCAAAACTGTGTGGGGTTCACTGAAGAGGGAAGGGCAGATGATGCAAGCTGGGGATGAGGGGGGTTTGGGTCTTTGTTGGCTTTCTTTGTTGTCCAGAGTGTTTGAGCTGCTCATTCTTTTCTTTTCTCTGTCACAAGCCCCTCCTTTCTTTCGAATACGTAAAGTTCTCTTTTATGGCGGTAAGACCTCTCCTTTTTTTTAGTTTTCTGTGGTTTATCCCTTAGTGTCAAGTGTCTCCCTTAGTGCCTGGATGGCCAGTCCTAATAGCTGTACTTGGGTTAATGCTTTTGTGGCTGCTTTGCGTCTTCTTCTACTGCAGCTTAGATGTATTTTAGATGTCCTAGTAAACAGGAAAAGGCTTGGGTTGCTTGCTTTTAGTGCATTGTTTAGTTTTGAGGGACTAAATCTGATTTAAGTCTTTTTACATCCAAGTCAGACCTTTGCTTGGCAGGAACAGCACTTTCCACGTGCGGGAGCAGCAGCTGGCAGCAGCACACATCCGAGTTAATGAATTTATAATTGTCCGTCGGTTTCCTCACTCACAGGGAGCAGAGCAGGCACAGTTATTGCTCTGTTTGTTTCCAGTTTTAGATCTCCAGAGGGAGTTCTCATTTTCTTCTACCATTGCTTGAGGGATAGCAGAGGGTCAGCAGTTCAGATGCTGAGTATACTCCTGCTTTCTTACTGCTCAAGAAAGATATGAGGTTATTAATGTAAAACAGGAATGGACTTTATACAGTTCCCTCTGGAGTGAAATGGACCATAGTACATGTAATTTGTCCATTGAACCATCACCCCTGAGGATTATGTCTCTCAGATATTGAGCATTTTAATCTCCTTAAAACAAAGATTGGGTTTTAGTTTTTGTTGGGTTTTAGTTTTTGTTGGGTTTTTTTGTTTGTTTTTGTTTTTTTGTTTTTTTTCCTTTTTGAGATTGTATCTCTGTGGATCTGTGACATATTAATTAGAGGGAAGCATGTATTAGACTATTACAAAAGTTTGCAAACAAACCACTGGAACATTCAACTGCTTGACAGTTGAAAGGTTTATGGAAAATTTTTGCATGAAGATTACCCTGGATTTTGTGTTTTCAGTTGGATAATTCTCACTTGATTTGGACTTTATTCTTGTGCATGTTGATGAAGGTTCAGGAGAGATGTGGAAGTTTATAAATTTTTTAATTCGTTTTAAGAATTCATATTTACCTGAAAATAGATAATGTTGTAAGATAAGCATGCCTATCAGTTAATAAGCCATTCAAAGTTGAGAAAAATGCTCCTTTTTAACACAGCTGAGACCTATCTGAAGATGAGCCGTGATATCCTTGGAAAGTTACATTAGTGATGAGGTTTCCACATTAAAGGTAGAAAGAAGAGTCTAAAGTCAAATACTGGGATAAAAACCAAAGCCAAAATCATGTATGTTTCAGTATAATATCTCACATTGTAGTCAAGGACGAGCAGCTTGCTGTGGTGCTAGAGTGAACAAAGAAGCTTGGCACAAAGTGCATTCCTGCTGTGAAGCTTGGCAGAAGAAAGAGATGGATGTGGACAGGAGGCACTGGGGAGCAGCAGTGCAGAATTGATCACCTGATGCTGCAGGGTCACAGTGCAGGCAAAAGCCAGATGCTGAGTCCTTATACCATGAAAAAGGAATCAGTTTTAATCTCTTTAAGGAAGATTTTGAAGAAAAGCTGTGCAGTGGAAAGATCTGCCTGTGTAAGCATATGAGGGGTGGCTTGGGAGAAAGCGTTGAGCTGCTCTTGGGAGAATTTAGCAAGTATTTTAAATACATAGTTGTGGGCTGATCAGAGGTGGGAGTTGGCTGCTGAAAGATGGTAGCATGGATGTAGGCTGTGAAGGGCCTTGAGAGTGAAGACGTAGACCATACTTTTCTCCTGATAAGGAAGGGGAGCAGTGGTCTGCAGAGATGATCTCTGCAGGAAGGTAGGTCTGATTATGGCCAGTGCTTTACTGGTGTAGGTGCGTGGGAAGGGTTGTGTTGTGGAGGTATGGGCACTGTACAGGGAGAAACTGCATTTTCCCAGCATTGCCTGGGTACGAAAACATAAGGAAACCTGGCAGGTGGAAGAGACTCAGCAGCAGATCCTGCTTTGGGGAAGAAAAATACTAATTTCTCCAAGTGGGAGCAGGAAAGGCTCCAGTTCCTGTGTAGCTCATTTGATCTCACTTGAGTCACACTGTCAGACTCTTGGTGCTTTATGCTCTTGTCTCACAGGGAATGCAGTGTAACATGTTGGTACTGGCATTGTTTGTATCCAAAAATGAACAGATTTGTTCGCCTCGATTTTTCCCCTGCAAAGATGGAGTCTCAACTGTGATATGTTACATGAAAAGGCCATGAGAGATTGCTCTGCTTTTATTGCTTTGACAACAAAAACATGTTCAACAAATGGAAATATTAATTAGAGCTACAGAAAAAAACTCCAGAGCCCAAGAGGTCCCAACCTCCAAGAACTCCTACCTGCTGCCAAAATCCCGTGTTGTGAAGATTTTGTGGCTCTGTAGATGCTTCATCCTCAACACCCTTGGATTCTGCAGACATGCTTCATAAGTCCTTCCATGTCTGGTGTGGTGACAGTGATGAATTCAGACCTAACTGTTTTTTTTCCCTTTCCTTAACAGAGCATGAGAAACACAGACTGTGTAAAAGTGCAGACTATATGAATTTACACTTCAAAGTGAAGTGGCTGTACAATGAATATGTTCGTGATCTGCCTGCCTTCAAGGGAAAAGTGCCTGAATATCCAGCGTGAGTTTTGTGTGTCTCCTGTGGTAAATCCCCACTATCTGCTCCCTTGTGTTTCCTTGGCAGTAGGGTGGCCTGATTCTCCTGTGGCTGCTTTCAAGATACATCATTTCTTACCTCCCAGTTTTCTGTGTTTATGTGCATGTTTGTCCCCTCTGGTGTTCTGTGCCACTGCCCTTCACCCAACTCAGTCCATTATTGTACAGTATCTCCCAACATTTCCAAAGCCTAGCAATAGAATGGACAGACTTCAGCTACTCTGTGCCTGCAGTGTGGGCAATTCTTGGATAGAAGATGTGTGCCTACAGATAGGCCTTCTGTATATATACTGTACATGGTTGTCGTATGTACACACACACAACAGGATTTGTAAGTAAAGATAATGTTTTCTCTTTCTTAGTAAGACTGGGTGGCTTAGTTGGAAGTGTCAGGTAAGCTGTCACTCTTGAGCTCTAAGCAGTTGTTTGCAATTTCTAGCTTTAAAAGAGCAACAATAGATTTCCGACCTGGAGAAGGTGTACGAGACCAAAAGGTTGTGAGAAGGTGTGTGAGACCAAAACGTTGTTTGAGCAGCCTGGAGATAATACTGTTACTGTTACTTTTGTGCTTCACTGTTACTCCTCCTCTGGGTTTTGGGGATTTAAAATACACTCTCCTTTTCATCCCCTCCAAATCTTTCTTGCTTCAGTTTGATCTTGTTATTTGAGCATATGGAGAATAAATTGTTCCTGCTTTACAAGAGTAAAATGCTTTGTTCTTCTTTATGGTCTTCTGCTGGTTCTTGTTTGTTCCTAACTTTCCTTCTACATGAGGTTTACTCACCTCTTTCTAGACAATTTGTGTCTGAATGTAGCACTTGGCTTTAAATATTGATGTTTCATCTAGACCTTGCCATGCATTGCCTTGCAGGCAGTGCTGCTGCTCTTATGTGCTGTGTTGACAGCAACCTTTTTTTTTTTCTTTTATTCAGAGATATAGCTGACTGGTGGTGCTCCTAGTGGGCCATTGGCTGGTCTGCAGGCACCCTCAGCATAGTGTCCCACCACACTGCTGTTTCCACTCTGTACATGACTGTTCTGTGCTGTCTAAATGCAGCACTTGGCCCCTCTTGACAAACACATTTTTTCTGGACTGTGTTTCCAGTTTGGCACTTTGAATTCTCTTGCCATGCTGTTGTGCATGCAGTTTCTCAAGCCTGGTGCTAGCTGTATACTAATCAGACTTGAGCTAGTTGGGCATAATTACTCGGTGTGGGCTGTGGGTCTGATTAAGAAATTAGGTCAGCAAGAGGCATAAGATGCTCAGTGAGCAGGGTGCTAGAGTGACAGTCTCAGAAGCCCCTTTCTCTTTGCTGTGCCTCTGAGTCAGGGCAGTTTCACGCAAGCCATCAGATATTCTTAATCTCTCTTTTTCTCCCGTGTAATCAGGATAATGATGCTTGGTTTTGTTCTGCAGTCTGTTCTGCTCTGCTGGTCTTTGTGGCAGAGCTTCAGGGTTCATGTACATTTGCAGCCACTGGCTTTGTTACTTCGCCCTCCTATTTCAGTAAAATAGTCACATTATCAGACGTAGGTGATGTTTATCTCAGCTGTAACCTTCACCTGTCACAAAATACCCCCTTGATATGAATTGCCTTTTGATTTGTTTCATCACAAGTATTTTTAGCCTCAGAACTTCTTTAAACAAGGGACTCCACACATCAGGTTTTCACACTGGTAAACTCCTTAGATGAAACTAAATTGCTGCTGTCCAGACAATGGTTGGGCTGTCTGTCTGCTTGTCAGACAAAAGGCTATCTACAAATTCACTCTTCCAGTTTATAAACTCTGAGAAACCACGTTCCTGGTAGCCTTGAGATATGATTGAACAAAGTGCAGGATCCAAAGTATTGAAGCTGAAGCTTTTATGCTCCCTTTATTTTTTGAAACTCAGAAACATTTTCTGAAATTGAAGTAACTATATAACTGGGAGTGAATCTTCAAACCTTCTTCTCTGCCAGCTAAAAGCTGTGAAGTATCAGTTCCTGAAAAACCCCAGCTTTTTAGGTGTCTAAATACATGTTCTATGCTTTGTTTAAATACTGATCTTAACATGCAGGTAGCATTGTAACTGTACTGGAGCCTGCCTCCTCTCTGGTGGAGAAGGATATTCCTTCCTTTGAGATCTTGTTGACTTATTCTGGCTCTCTTCATCAAACATAGCGTTTATTCTCTTACTCATTGGAGCCCTGCCTGCCTTCTTGCCTTGACTTTTACCAAGTCACAGAGATTGTCCCTTAGATAACCATAACAAGTGAACAAGATCAATTCACCTGCAGACTGTGACCCTGAGGGACCCAGGCTCATGGCCAAGCTGAAATGGTAGTCTTTTGTGTTACCTCACTGCTATGCAGCCAACAGAGGTAAACTTGGAAGTAATCCTGAAGCACCACTGCTTTTCCCAGCAGGCAGGACTGAAGTGTACTCTGTGCAGACCTTTTTTGGTGAGTTTGGCTTTGCCATCTGGAGTCAGGCTGTGCTGACCCCTCTTGAGCACAGAATGTCTCTGAAGCAGCACCGTGAGCTGCTGCCGTGTGTGCTGGTGTGTGAGTCATTACAGTGTTTGCTTCCTGACCAATAATTGAAGCAGATGAGGGAGAAGATATTTGCCATATAACAACATTTTGAAGCTATTTCTGCATGAAATCAGATTATTTTTATCCATTTCTATGCTAGATAATTTTGCATATTGCTGTGGATCTGTTGCCTTCATAGTCCTCAGTGTCCCCCTGACTTGCTCAGCAGCCCAAGACCTGATCGTAAAATATTGTAAGAGGTATTTGGCCTAAGATAGTTCTAGGTTTGTGTTACAGCTCAAAGCATAGTTTGGCACTGAATGTACGTGTGGTCTGGAAATATTTATAAAGTATTTGCATCTCTCAGATTTTTCTGTCAGCCAAAGAACAAAACTGAGGCTGGCTTTGCAGATGTACTTACAGAATTTCCTGATCTAAGTGGTTCATTCAACATTCATAGTAAACCTCTTCCTGAAGGTAGTGCTTTTTTTTAATGAGAGGGGGAGCAAATACACCACTCCCACCCACCCAACAGTACCATTTTCTCTGCCACCTTTGCTTAGACAATTTGGCAGGACAGTTAGGTATACCTTGACACTTGATTTTGTGTAGCAACATATGGTATCCATAAAAATGGGCAGTGTTCTCAACAGCAAATGGCCCTTTCTTATGAATGTGGTGCAATAACTAAGGATGAATGATAATCGGGAAGTTGCTCTCCTTCTGAAACTGAAAACTGTGGCTTCTGGCACAAACAAGTAATCTTCCCTGCACACTGACCTGTGGCATGTGAAGCAGTCAGCAACACACAGCCTGGGAGCTGTGAAACAGGTGGAAAATGTATAGTTACTTCCTTGTAAACTGCCCAAGTTCCTTTCTAAGGCTTAAACTGTTTAAAATACACTATTGCAGTTTAAAAGAAAATGTTGAAAGCTTGAGAAACTTGCAGCAGACTTCAACATATGCTGACTTTTAGGAGCCTGAAGTGCCATTCAAAAAGAATTCTTCAAAAATACAGGAAGTCCATATGTCTGTGACAGTGTTCCACCGTTGCTGTCTATAATAAATAGGGCTGCATAGACAGGTTGCTGTTGACATTTTAGCACTGTGTCAATTACAATTTCCAATATTAGCATTGATGTTCTTTATATTTCAAAGTGTAGAGATTATTTAAGGCTATCTAGTATGCTCTGCCTGTGAATTTGCTGTTGATCTCCCTCTCATGTCTGGCACATGCTTTCATGTTCTCTGCAAACTCAGCCCACAATTAGCACAATCTCCATGAACACAGCTGCCTGTGTAGAGAAGGCTATACTCTGTTAAACTCATATAATTTTATGGATATAATAATAATCATATAATAATAATAATCTAATGGACTAAATTGCATGTGGACACTTCTTTCTGTTGTTTGTGAATGCTGTTTAGTAATATTTGAGATTAAGATTTGCTACAGCTGTGCTATGTTGGCACTTGCATGCAACAAGCTCTAGACAGACATTTAAATAAGATGTAAGGGCTATGTTTCTGCTTAAACACAGGCAAGAAACACATGCACACCCCCTTTTGTACTGTGTGTGTCCCTTGGAGCAGAGGACAGAGGGGACCAGCTGTCAGATCCCATCACTGAAGCTGCTTCTCAGCTTGCCTGTTTTCACATTGCCTATTTGGTACACCCAAGTGAGCAGCAGGACAGGTGCCTGTGGGGTGTGGAGGTCTTCTTTGTGCTCTCTGGCACGTGGATAGAAGGGAAAAAAATTACAAAGTGCTTTGAGGTGAAGCAAAATTGAAGGTGGCTCTCAAGGGGGGGTAAAGGGGAAGGTACCAAGAGAAAAGACAGGAAGAACAACAAAAATGGGTCAGAACCAGCCCAAGTGATGGTACAGACCCTTTAGCTTGTGTAGAGGTATAGAGGTGTTTGGGAATTTGGGCTGCACATGTGGACAGCAGCATTCAGACATCTGACAGCTTTCACAAGGCTTGCTGGGGTTGGAGTATTCCTCTTCCTGCTGTAACTTGCTGTCTTTTCTTCCCTGCAGATGGTTTGAGCAGTTTGTGATGCAGTGGCTGGATGAAAATGAAGATGTTTCCTTAGATTTCCTGCATGGTGCTCTGGAGAGAGATAAAAAAGATGGGGTATGTAGGACACTCTGAATGCATGACTTGGTGCTGCATCATTCAGTGCACAGAACCAAATAAAGCACTATAAATTCAGCTTTCTTACAAATGGAGGATGTGGTCCTTTTCACTTGCTAAACAAGTGGGAAACTCATTTATTTTAGTACTTTAGGTCACAGAGAACTTTTTAATAGCAAGGTGCATATCATTCATTTTTGTCTGTTCTGCTACTGTTAATCTGTCAGCCAGTGGCTTGCTGCTGCTCTCTCGACTGTCTCTGTTTGGGAGAAGTAATTGAAATTGAAAATTGAGACACTTTGCATGTACTCAGTCATGCAGTAAAAATGTGACCTTAATCCACTGACAGACAAATCTTACTCTTAATTTGCTGAGTATTGCCTATGGAGAGAACAGCTTTCCTGTTATTTAGTGACTGTTGGCACTGTAGTCTGTGATACTCATGCAACATTCTGTTTAATAGCTAAATCTAAAAAAAATTAAAATAGCTCTTTACTCTCTCCTTCTTCCCTCCTTAACTGACAGGCAAACCATGCATTGCATTAAGGATCTCAACATCATGGTACATTTCCCTTGTGCTTGTCATGATCATAGCTAGTGAAGGACAGTAAATTTATAATCCAACCTAAAAAGGCTATTTATCTCCTCTAGACCTTTTGAAGAGTTTTTGACTAATTCTGAGGAAGATGTAGGTTTTCGTAAAGTCACCCTGCTTTCAGTGTGACAGATTATGGAAACACCCATGGGGGGGTATATTTCAGATCTTTCCATTTGACAATGAGTCTTTGTACTTCTGTTGTAGTTCCAGCAAACATCCGAGCACGCTCTGTTCTCTTGCTCAGTGGTGGATGTGTTCACCCAGCTCAACCAGAGCTTTGAGATCATTAAGAAGCTGGAGTGCCCAGATCCTGTCATTGTTGCCCACTACAATAGAAGATTTGCTAAGGTAATACCCTCAGTGTCCAGATGTTTATCTTTTCTTAATGGTGTGTAAGACAGTATGATTTGTTTTGTTCTGCTTCCTGGAGTTCTTCTGCGGTGGTAGAGGACAGGTAACAGTACTCACATCTTGTCTTCACAGACTATTGGGAAAGTGCTGATGCAGTATGCTGACATACTCTCCAAGAGCTTTGAGTCCTACTGTTCCAAGGAGAAACTGGTAAGTTATGCTGAGCTTCTCTTTTTCCCCAAAGAATCGTGTAATTGTCGTGGTGAAACCAGTCTCACATTGCACCTGATCAAGGTGATGATGTAAATATTTTCAGTGTTGTTTTTATCATTATGTGGATGCTTTTGAAGTTTAGATTCTGGTTTGGACCTGAAATAAAAACAGCTTCCTGAAGATAGTATGTGGGGTTTGGAGGCTATCGGGTCCCCTTGAAACCACACTGCCTGAGTTGTGTGATTTAAAATAATAGAAGTTGGCACAGATTGCTCTGTAGATCTGATGCTTAGAGAGGTATGTTCATCTGGGTATTCTGCAGCTGGGAACTGACCATACCATTTCAAGCTGGAGAAAAATAGATTTTTTTAATATTTGAGTGCTGAAATCTGAGCATGCGCTGCCTTCTGTGTAACTCTCATATCTGGTGGTACTTGGGGAAGGGTGCTTGAGGCACAAGGTCTCCCACTGATGCCAACAGTGTGTTGGCATCCTGAGCAGTGAAAGTCACCTGCTTTTGTCCCTTCAGCCCTGCATCCTGATGAACAACATCCAACAACTGCGGGTGCAGCTGGAGAAGATGTTTGAAGCCATGGGTGGTAAAGAGGTAAGAAAGCTCAGAGACTGGGTGTTACTGCTTATTCCCCCTGCACTGTTGTTGCTGGGTTTTGCATCATATTAGTTCTTGAAGACTGCAGTCATGAGGAGAGCCTTGTGACACCTGGCACTGTAAGTGTGGGGAGATGGCCATGAATGAAGGCTTCCCAACTAAATCTATCATCAAATGCAGGGGAAAATGTTTTGCACAGAAAGCAAAACAAACGTTTGCTCTCTATGAACAGAATGGCATAGAAAAGGAAAGATTGCCTCGTGCTCATGTGGGCATGGCTGGTGGAGTCTCAGTACTGTGGACATTGAATCATTTTATATGGCATATAAATGTGGAACAGTGCCTTTAGTGTGAAATGTCCAATATCTAATACATTACAGACATGCAAATGAGTTCTCCACTGATGTTTTGAGGTGTATTCAGATGTGTCCATTTGTTACAAGATGTTAAGGTGTATTCAGATGTGTCCATTTGTTACAAGATGTTAATTGTTGAAGAAATAATGTTTTACTTGTCCAGGTTACTGTTTTTGTGCTGATGTAATATATGTATCCTTTTTTTTCCTCTTCTTTTTTCATTGCTTTTCAAGATTCAGGAAGATGAAGAAAAGCCTGCTGATGCTGATGTTAGGAAAAATTATTTTCAAGTGCATTTTTTTTGGTTGTGTTGTGATAGAATCTGTGCTATGACCTGTATGCCAAGAGAAAAGTCAGCTTTGCTGACTGATAGCTCAGTTTTTGCCTGTATTGCTTTTCTAAATCTTGCTTGTGCTCAGTGGCAGAATTCTGTGAAGTGGCAAAAATCTCAACAAATAGATTTGCCCCATGAGGCAAGGAAAACTGCTGTCATTCTTTCACAAGTCACCTCAATACTCCTAATTTCTGAGTCCTGCCTCAAGAACTAGAGTTATATGCTTCCTGCTGTAATAGCAGCTAAATACTCATTTTTGGGAAAAAATAAACTCGTATTTAAATGTTTGTGAAGTGGCCTATAAAAATTTAATGCTTGTGCATTTAATTTCCCTTAAGGAATCAATTTACTTCCACTTTCTGTAGTGGTAGCCATTAAGTAGGGTTTCCCTATATTTAAAATTGAAAATTTCTCCTGATACTGTATTAAATAAATGGAGAAAAAGGGTGTTTCTTGAGGTTGTTGACTACTTTCCCTAGACTAGATCTCATCTCTGCATTCTGCCCTTTAAAACCTTCCACAAGAGGTGGAAGGTATAAAAGGGGTAATGAACCCACTATTTCACCTGTACTTTGGAACCAAAAGACTAGAAGGGGAGACAAATCAGACAGTGAGATGTAAAACAGGAAGAAAAGTGGCAAACACACTAGGAAGATAGTTTTTGGAAGTGGGGTTTTTTTTTCATTTTCTTTTCAAATGGTGCTTATTGCACTTCATAGGGCTGCCACTGATCACCAGAAATAAATCATGTTCTGTTAGGTGCCTGCATTATCTGCTGTCCCTGGGGGTTTCCTGCTTGGTGACTGTGTAGTACATAGCTTCTTGACTCATAAAAATGCCAGGTTCTCTGTTTTGCTAGAGTAAACAAGGTTTTTGTCCTAGTTTGAATAGTCTTTTGGCTGCAGATTGAACCTGACAATTGGGTAAGAATAGGTGAGACAACAGTTTTGACAGTAGAACTTATTGGAAATGTTTCTCTGGTTCTGTCCTCTTTCAGGAAGGACAGTTCTTGCTTTCTGTGGCAGATTTGTTCTATGGTCATCTCTCCATGACACAGTAGCTTACACAAAGATAAGCATTATCCCCACTACTCTATCCAACAAAATAACTCCCTTGGGAGAGTAAGAAACTAGGATAGTGGTATGCCCTGGTCTTGAACTGTTCAACTTCTTTTGTTCTCAAAGCTGTTCTTCAGAGCCAGGTACCAAACATTCTATTGTTTCTGTGGCAGGTAGGTTCCTTGTGCCATGTGTGACTGGTTTGAGTTGCTGTGTGCTTGCAGCTTAATCTGCTTCTGATTCCCAGATACATCTCGATCTGCAGCTGTAGCTGTAGGAATGCACAAGTCTGGGAAGCTCTGAAATACTGCTTCTACGTGGTGTTCTTTGACAGTGAGTCCAGAGCACATCCCTAGGGAAATTCAGGTCACCTCCCTTTTGCACTAAGGGAAATGAAGGAACAGGGTTCACCTGTGGTCACCCTGCAGTGTAATATGTGTAATGTGGTATAATATGGAACAGAAGTTCTTGCCCAATACTATTTATTGAGACTGGGCTCCTGGATATAGTGCCTTTCTTTACTTTCTCCTCCACCCACTGCCCCCACTGAGTTGTGGTACCATTTCCCCTCACTTTTCTTATTCTTCTCTGGACTGTAGTACTCAAAACAGGGCAAAAATTGCCCAGTGTCTCTGGGTTTAATGTGTCAATGTCATGTGGTCTGAACATTACTAGTCAGAAGCAATAAGGACAGCAGCAGAGCTTTAGAGTGAGCTGTCTTTGGAGGGATTCCCTTGTGTCAAGGCAAATATACATATACATATATACACACACACGCAAATACGTTAACACACATGTATACAAAGAGAAAAAGTACCTTAAATAAGTTTTAGGAATTAAAATTAACATTTTTATTTCCCTTCTGAGCTGTATTGATCTCATGGGATGAAAACAGCTTCATCATGACTCAGGAGAATTCTCAGACATCCCAAAAGCATGTTTTGGAAACAGTGTTTATGAAGTGGCAGATAGCATTAAAAGCATAATGAATAGTGAAAGGCAACTCCTGGATAAAGACTGGGTCATTAATGCCTTTTAAAACCTTTGATTTCTCTGAATCATCTCCAGTGCACCAGCAGAGCAGAGATTAGCTCTCTGCCAGGATGGGCTACACACATTCAGTGCTAATATTTGCCTGAACTTGGCCCCATTTATTTAATTACTCATACTTTACCTAATAAAACCTAACATGGCTTGCATTTTCTGCCCACCTCTATGGTTTTCCAGAAGACTTCAGCCTACTCTCCAGTATTTTGCTTATCTTTTCATGAGTAATGAACTCATGGCAGTGGAATTAAAAGGTGCTACACTGCATTGCACACTGCTGGAGTCTAGATGTAGTGTGAAAGACTAGTTTAAAACATTTCTACAGCTTTTTCCCCCAAGGGAGGGGAAGTATTCCCTGTTGTGAGGTTGTGAGGAATTTGTGAGGTGAGTATCAGAGACAAGCACTGATTATGGAACCCAAGGAATTAGCTGCTGAGTAGCAGCATATTGTTATCATACAATTTTCATACCTTTGGTTTCCAGCTAATCTTCACAATTACAGCTTCAGGAAATTCTCCTCTTCATGCTTAGCCAGGGTTGGCCCACATTTTAAATTCTAAGTTGACCACCTGAATAACAAATTGCAGGACGGCTTAGAAACAGCCAAGACTTAAATAGGAATATTCTCAAAGGATTTGTGATATCTAGTGTTTGCTCCACTTCAGCATCCCACATGCCGTAGCTAAGGCTGCCCTAGTATTTGAGAAGTTGACAGCTATTGTTTGGATTCAGTGCTCCATGATTTTTTACTCTTGAATCCTATAGGAAAGTGTGGGAGATTGCTGAAAATTCAGCGCATGTCTCTACAGGGGTGGGGGTGGGGGTGGGGGGGGTTTGAATCTGCTGAGCTCCCAGGGGCTGATGGAGGGAGGCAGGACAAAAATCAGCAGATTCAAACTGGAGTCAGATGAACTCCATAACTTGCTAAAGCTGGAATATGTTAGCAGGGCATAATTCTTTAGCTGTTGATATGCCAAATCAGACCTGATGATTTCACAGAGTCTCTGCCGTTTATAGATGGGAATTGATTAACATCATCAGCTTTCTAGAAGGCAAAAGTCATGTCTCTCCACCTACACCACCTACAGAGAAGCCTTCCAGTTCTGGCCACTCACACTTTGCCAGTTTGTGGAAATTGAAGAAGAACTAATTATGTCTCCTGGAAAACTTGGAAGCCCGTCACTGCAAATTCTTAGGCTCAGGGGTTCTGTTTCTTGCATGAGGAAAGGAGAAGAAGATGATCCTAAATTCGAGTTGATAGCACTTCAGTAAAAATGCCACAATTCAGATTAGCAGAGGACTTGAGGTTCCAGGCCTAAATGGGTTCAGATGAAACTTTGAGGCCCAGATTCTCTCAAAAGCCAAAAAATATTTTCAGAAAATTAACAGAAACTTGATTTCACTCCTGAAATTTAAATACAGGGTTAGCTTTTCCGTCTTCTCACCTCAGTTTTCAGCATCACGCATTTAGCCTCAGACACAGAACTGTGGCTGCGCTAGCCAATATTTCCACTGGAATTGAAACATTTGCTCAGAGATCAGAAGCCACCTCACTGTGGCTTCTGTCCCATGTTTTCACAGAGGACTTTTCATTCTTCCTCTGAATTATCTCTCATACACTCACAGAATGGAGATCATAAGCCTGCTGAGAGAAATGGTGTGGATGTGACACGTGGCAGTGACCCAGCTGCTGTGTTCTGCTATACCAGCCAGCTTTGTCATGCAGTCCAAGTAGCATTTCCTGCTATCAGTGATAGCTGATACGTTTAAAATTCATTGACTGAGCAGCAACGTTCATTTGAGCACTCTTATCAGTGCTTCACCACATTGGCAAAGTTTGCAGTTAATACCACATGCTGCAGTACTCTGTAACTGACATGTGATTTATGTGTGGGGTAACAGCAGTACACACCTACCAGCACCTTGCTAATGAGCTTACATCACCTTCAGATAATTCCCCAAACTTTGCTTTTGAGCCAAAGCAGGCCGATGCCTAAGCATTAACCATAAGTAATGAGTATGTGTAGTCCTTGTTCCCTAGTAGCAGTTGCTCAGAAAACAACAGCTTTTCTAGCATGATAGGGGACTTTGTGGATGCTGAACCAGAAAGCTTACTTCCAGGGTTTGGCTTCCTGAGGATGAGGCTAGGCACCTCAGAGTTAAATCTGAGCAGCTGTCTTGCCAGTTGTACCCAGAGAGCTGTGAGCTGATGTTCTGGAAGAATGAGAGTTCTTTATGACAGTTAATGAAGTTCATCGCCTTGGCAAAACATTGTGTCAGGTGTCTCTTCTTGCAGTACTGTGACAACAATGCATCTGGTGTGAGATCAGTTTGCAGTAAAATACAACAGTGAGGGAAAGCTTAGAGGTAACCAGTGAACCAGAGGCTCTCCAGGCCACCCCACAGTAAAATAAATAATTGATTGCACAGTTTATGAACCAGGACAACAAGTTGTTGATCTGGACCTTAAACATATCCTAGGTTGTGCATCTGATAGCTTATAAAGAAGTAGATCATAAAGACTAATTGTCTTGTGCCAAGTTCTTCTGGTTGTTTTTTTTTTTTTTTGTTTGGTTGGTTTTTTTTGGTTGCTTTTTCTTTTGTTTTTTTCCTGACTGAAAAGTGCAGTTGGTTGAAATGTTTTGATGAATCATGAACTGGTCCTACCTGAAATCTGTCAGAAATTGTTGAAATCAGAGGGCAGTTTGGTGCCATTAATAGTAGAGAGCAAATCAGGCAGCTTCTGACTCATTGTGCCTTTACGCAGTAGGAGGGAAGGATTAATGTAGGGGCAAGAGAAACCACCACCACCAAATGCTGTTTTTATTTTGTTACCTACAAGCTTGGCCAGAATGAATGCTGATTGGCATGACATTAGCTTCCTTCTGCCGTCACAGAGCAAGAGTGTTACAGAGATAATAGGAAAAGAAATTTACTTTAATAAGGGAAAAATAATCGGAGGCAGCAATGCCTAAAGTTACAAGGTCTAAGTAATCATCATTTGTTTGGTTGTTGGATCTTGCTTTAATTACTTTTAAAATTCTGATCCAGAAGTTTCATTAGCACAGGTTCAAATGCATAATAGAGTCAATTTTCCTTGCCAGCTTACAACAGGAAAATGAGCAGATCAGATTCCAAATCCCCTGAGGTTTGGCTTTCTCTGACAAATGCTGAAGCAATATGAAGAGGGCTTCAGCACTGATTTTAGAGGTGGGAACTCCCATCGTATTCAAATCCTGTATAGATGGATATACCATAAAAATCTAAACTGATTTTTAACCATGGTAGTGGTACCTGGCTCGTTGCATTCCTAAAGAGATGCTCTGCCTTAGAGGAAGCTTTTTGTTTTGCAAACGTCTGCCTGTGTACACAGGCACATCTGTTTTACAAGTTACTTTTTGTGAGCAAATGATCCCAAAGCATTCATCCTGTGTTGCTATGTATATACACAGGTACGCTGCTCAGAAGTGGCTCTTTTGAGGCTGGAGGGGTGTCAGCAGCTGGAATACAAGACACTGTAAATCATGTTCAATTAAAAAACAGTTCTTATCTTTGGACTGATGAGAATGGAGGAAGCACTTCCTTACAGTGCCTGCCAAGGTGTCAACAGCATTCACGTAACGCTCAGGGAACTTTTTTCTTGTTTCCCTCTGAACATTTGTATGCAAAAAGCTGTCTTGTTCCATGTGAGCGTAGAGCTAGGTATTGTTTGCTCAATAGCAGTAGCTGAGATTTTACTTTACAAAAATGATCAACAAAAGTGCACAACAGCTCCTGCCATGATAAAGTGGCCAGATTTTCATAACACTTGGGATCGAGCCTTCTGAGAGCAATGACTGGGTCAATCTTCAGCTGAAATACTTGACAGCAGGGTGGAAAGTGAAATAGCCTCTTTCACGATCATGCATGAAATGCACAAGTAGTAACAACCAGCCTGAAGAGCCCTGTGTCCTTCCAGACTCAGAGGAATGAAATGATGTGTGAGCCCAGGTTAAAGCACAGTACTTGATGGATTCTTTACCTAGCTACACTCTTGGACACAGGGAGTTCATGTTCCCTTTCCTCCTCAACTTCACAAACATCAGGAAGGATATTGAAGGGTATAGGAGTCTGGGGAAATTACTTGCTGCTTTTTAGGCAAACATCTGCTATGATTTCACAGCTTCTGTAGCAGCAGCAGGCAGTGGAGGGGAACATCCTACCTGGTGGAGTCCAGTGGGGATAGTTCACCTGCTTATTAAGTGTAGCCTCAACAGTGAAGAGAAGCACTGCAGAGGACAGCAGACTGCCCTCTGGGTTCAAACTAAGTGTTCTTCTTTTCATCTACAGTTGGATGCAGAAGCAAGTGACCATCTCAAAGAGCTCCAAGTGAAGCTGAACAATGTTTTGGATGAGCTCAGTGCAGTGTTTGGTAACAGGTCAGTACTACAGGGTCCTTGTCCTTGAAGCATTCCTTTCTTATGTCTAATCTCATTTAGTCAGGTTACAAAAGAAAATAAACTCCTGTGAATTGCATTACATTTTTCTTTTGGTCCCGAATTCATGGCCTTTGAGATACAGAGACCATATAAAGAAGAGAGAAACATTTTTAAATTCTTTCTCTTCTGTATTTCTCTGCTTGGAAGTGTAACACGGAGATTTCTCAACTGTGAAATGTATTTGAATTACAGAGTGATTTTTTTTTTTTTCAGTAAGTAGTGCTTGTCAGTAACAGAATTGCCTGCTCCTTTACTGCTCAAAAAGCAGTTTCCAGCTTAGCGTTTATGAAGCAACATTCTTGTTTAAACATTCTGCTCTAAATGTATGAAACAGCTGACTGATTTCTGATTGTTAAATGAAAACTGGAATAAGAAGGAAACAGGTTTAGAATTTGAGATAGATTTGTTCTAAAGCTTATGTAAATGTTATCTAGTGCTTCAAGGAGCTCTTTAAAGTATCGCAAGAGTAATTGATGGCAATTAGCTTTTATTGCAAATCATGTTATCGTTTACCTGAGGATAAAAATGTGCTCTACTTTATAAGACTTTTGTAGTGAACTATAGAGCATGTCAATTAAGTGAAATCTGAAAATACAGAGCTCCTGACTCATCTTTGGAAACAACCATTTCTCATTGCAAACCCCATTCATTTCATGTTACACTGCAAAACAAGATTAATGAAGGCATGACCTGTACTGTAGCTTGAACATGGGCAAGTAAGATCAAATTGTACCAACTTTTCCTCCCAGGGTCGACAGGTGTGCAATTCTTATGGCTAAAAGATCATAGTGGGATTTGTCAAAGACTGTTTGGATTTCAGCACACAAAGCTGAGCAGGGAGATGAGTGAGCAGCTCCCATGGCCAGTAATGGATGCTACAGAAAGAAACGGAAAGACTAAAACTGTAACTGAATGGAATCAGTAAAGTTCATAATTAGACAGAGAGTGACTGAGAAACGGTGATTAGGCAGGTGAATATTTTTTTATCTGAGTATTGTCTCCGTGCTGTCGTTCTACAAAACACTTAGGGGACAGTCTTGACAAATGGTAATATGATCTAAAGAGATTTTCTAGTATCAGCATATGTACTGGGGAGTGTTCTAGAGAGATGAGCCAGCCAGAGATCCAGCCAGTAAGATACCTGATACCTTCATTTATTCCTTAACAGTTTTAGGGAGTGAAAAGCAGAGCTGCAGTTTACTATATAAGCATGATCTCCTAACGGATATAAATGTAGGAGATAAGGCAGATATCCACAGTATTCTGTGCAGAGTCTGTAAACAGTTGCTCTTTCACCTCTGTGTACACCTGATACTGCAGATCTTAACTCTTCTTCATCTGTGTGAGATTAATTGTATTTGATGAGAAGGCAGCATGTGTCCAGAGAACCTCACTATCCCTGTGCTGAGAGAGGATTTTTTCTGGGCACAAGCATTTTCTTGGGAGAAGATAAGTCTTGGAAGGGTGTATCCTTCATGCAAGTCTAGATACTCTTTTGTTTTTGGAGGCTGTAGGAGTGAAGGAAGGAATTCCTGGAGGAACTAGGGAGCAGCAGGCCCTGTCTGACAGCACAGGTGAAGTTATTTTTTAGCTTGCTGCTGCCAAGGGCTCCTGTTAAGCTGTACATCTATACAAGCTTCACTTTCAGGTGAACCTGTTGCCACAGTAACTGATCTATTATTTTTCATAAAATCGGCAACCATTTTGGCTCATATTACTTTTTGTCTATGAAGGCATTGTTATTTTCCATCCTTGACCTGGGGAGTTTAAAGCATCTTGAAGCAAAGTCCTGCAATTGATGAAGTGATGGGAGAACTGTGGGGTGGGATTGGCCTGTGACAGAACAGGGATTATTAATGACACAGGAAATTTTTTGTTCTTTGATTTGATACGGCTTAAGTCTCTGATTAAGCTGACATTGCAGCCATAACTGAATGCTGCAGGACTCGTGAGGCTAGAAGTAGAGCAAGTGGGAGACAGCTCTGGAATTTTTCCAGTGAGAGGCAAGCTAGAATTGAGCAAGAAGGACCATGAGGCAAGAGGTGGCAGAGCAGGAAAGGTGTCCAGGTGGAGAAGGAAGGTGAGAGCCATGGAGCACTCACACCCGACCCACTGGTGTTCCGGTGGCTTGCACATAGGAGTTCAGATGCAGATGTAAAACTGGCTTCTAAACTTTTGTACCTTGTCTTAAATCTTTACCCCAGCTCCTAACACTGGCTTCTCTTCCTGGTTTCAAACCTCTGTTCCATTAATGGATAGTTAAATGTCACTTGTAGTGCCTGTTGTTAGTAACTGTTCTTTTAAATGTCAAAGCATTTTCTTTTATTTGCTTAATTGATTAGTTGTCAGCTCTGCTAATCTATTAGTAATTTTTAATCACTGCATTATTTAATTTTGAATCTCCTCTTAGCAGGAAGAGGTGGAAAAGTAATTGTTCTTTAATGACCTTTGTGTCACTTCGTTACAGGGAGACTGCACTTGCACAGCTGAGCCCCACATCCCAATTTGACACTTGGCATGAACTGTATGGCAGTGGACTGGTTAAAGCTGGTGCCTGCATTCAGGCTTTCTCTGTTATTTTAAAGACTTAGGCTATGATGGGTCATAACTGGATTTCTGCTGATGGACTCCTGGGTGCTGAGAGTGGGGCATGCATTGTGTCATTGCTCCATGTGATATCCCAGTCTCTGTGGTGGAGAAAGCAAAGGGCACAGCAGGGTGCTTTGAGCTAAGAATAACAACTTTTCTTGAAGTCAGGAAAGGATCATTTTTTGCTGCAAGATGAACAAATTCCTGTCAAACATGCTCATGCCTCGTGTTCAGAGGTGGTCAGTTGTGTGTGGGTGGTGGGCACAAGGAACTGGAGAGCATGCCCTTTGGTAACAAATACAGTAAGGAAAAGAGCAGCAAGTCTCATGAAAGAAAAGTGTGAAACTGAGTGAATTTGAAACTTTTTGCCTTGTATTTCTGCCAATAATAATACCGGTTTTTGCCTCCCTCCTATCTGTGCAGCTTTCAGACCCGGATTGATGAGTGTGTCAAGCAAATGTCTGATATCCTCTGTCAAGTGAAAGGGACAGCAAATTCTGCTGCTAATGCAAGAAACACAGTTGCACAAGATGCAGATAATGTCCTGAGGCCACTGATGGACTTCCTAGATGGAAAGTAAGGATGTTCAAATCTGTGCTGCACATACAGTTCATTGGATTGGAACAAGAATGAGGCAGAGGGGAAAATAACTCCATGTTCTTGGACTGTTACTGAGATTTCCAGTCTCCACATTTTCAAGAAGAATTAATACCTTTTCTTCTCATATCTGCCTCTCACAACCATGGATGGGCTCTTGAGCCTTCATTCAGTGCTAAAGCACACTCTCAGTTCTTCTGTCTACCTCTGGCAACTACAGCAATCAGCAAAACACACTCTGCTGATCAAGTAGTGAAAAAGACTGAAATTGTAAATTTTTTAGCCATGTTTTTTTTCCAATAGAGATCTTACTGTAGCAAATTAGCAAGCATATTGCAAACAGTGCTTATGTGCTTGGCTGCTGTTCTGATGGGCAAATAAGCTTCTGAACCATGGGACATGCACGTGGTTGATCCATTGCTTTAATTAACTGTTGCATTAGTACCATGCAGCATGATTCAGCTGGTCAAGGACAGTTAAATGTTCAAGCCAAGATTTGAACTGCAAAGAGAAATAGTTCTTAATCCCTGAACAAGTTAAACTTAATGCTGATGCACATCAGTTCTTCATTTAATAAGGGATAGCCAGAAATTTTCATAATAAATGCTACAAGAGATGTGAAGCTTTACAAGTTTAAAATACAGGGGGTTTGATTGCTCTTAGTGTTGATTAGTCCATCTTTCTTTTGGGTCACTGTGTGACTAAGTGACTCTTTGCAGCAGTCGCTACATCTAGGACCTTTCTCATTTGAACATTTTCCATGCATGCCTTTATGATTCCTGAAAAGCCATATTCCTTTGTACCATTGGTAATGTGGTATGCTAACGATTGCCATCCAGATGTGGAGCAAGTAACTTTTGTTATAATAGTCCATGCTTGGATTATTTTCTTCCCTCCTTTACATAAGGAGAGTATTTTTTTAATGCCTCTTGCATTCCACCCATATCAGTCCTGTCCCTGTTTGGTTGTGTTCATTTACTGTCTAACCTACTGTGAGAAGAAAAGCTGGGAGAAAATGTTACACAATGGAGCTGACAAAGAATCAGCTGTCTGAGTACTGCTGGCCACAGAGTTCCTGTTCTGTAGCTCTCAGAGTGGGATCAGTAAATGCCGAAGATCACAAATGTTTCAAAGAAGTATCTAGCATTTCTTGGCTTGTTTTTTTAATGGCCTGTACAATGATAAAGGAAGGAAACCCAGGGAAATAAAGCTCTTTGTATTAGAGCAGGTAAACATGTGGCAGGTGATTGGTGAATGCAATCACTACGAAACATGGAGCTGTCCGAGAAATATTTTGGGGTGGTTTTCAAGGTGTAAGATTTAGGTACATCAGCAGCTTTCAGAAGCTGTGCAGGAATTTCTTCACAACACTCTGGGAAGTATTAATTTAGGTGTTCATCAAAAATCATTATAGTAGCCCCTTGAAGCTTAAAATCTATTATTCTGTATTTATATTTTTTTAATATACTCTGTAAACCAAATACATCTTCTTAAAGGGATCCTGTCCAATAGTACCTGCTCTTACTTGGATCAAATATATTATTCCAAACTGCCTATCACCAAGTGACACCTTCTATAATCCCCAGGTCAATAAACAGAAATTATTGACATCAGTAATGTCAATCATTCATTTTGGCCAGTGTTTTTAGTGCTAAAACTGGAAGGGTGAGCACAGGCTATGCTTTAGAAAAGGGTTTTTACCCTTAAAGCAATTGTTATGACCAACTGCTTTGGATAGGGCACTGAATCTTCCATATACAGCTCCCTTTTCACTGCATATTGTGCTCTTTGAACTTACTCAGTTCTTGCTCTCTCCCTGCAGCCTGACACTGTTTGCAACAGTGTGTGAAAAGACAGTGTTGAAACGGGTGCTGAAAGAGCTCTGGAGGGTGGTAATGAACACCATGGAGAAGCTGATTGTGCTGCCTCCTCTTACAGACCATACGGTAAAGCATTTTATCCTTCCTGACTCATACCAGAAAGTGTTGCCATTGCCTGTGTAACTCATCCCCCTGACCTAGTGAGTCATCCATCCAGGTAAATTTGTCTGCATGTAGCCTGCCTGAGGATGGAAAAACATGTCTGTAACTTGGTAAAGAAAGAGAGCATCTCTATTTATGGTAGGGTTGCAAGATACAGAGTATGCTCCAGAAGTAAAACACAACTCAAAATCCATGTCCCAAAGGGAGTTTCCGTCCAGTATAGCAGTTTACACTGGTTAGTGTTTTGCAGTCTTCTAAGGAGAGCTGTCTGTGTATGTGGGAACTGTGGAACAGTTAGGCTTCATGGCCTTTGGTCATGACCCGTAGCCACTTTTCCCCCATTATCTATTAGCCAGAGTGTCTTTCTATATGGATGTGGCTGATTTGAGCTTGATTTTTAATCACCCATCCCCTGTTTTACCCCCCACAGAAGGCTTTAAACACCAGCATTGGCTGGCAGTACTTTTCTGTCTGTCATGCTGGTGAGTTGGAAACAAGTCCAGATAGTTTTTCTTCAAAGGCAGTCTTTTTTAAAATTGTTCAGCTGTGTGGACATGCTGGATGAATGTGTGTTGTGAATGTAGTGATGCTCTTAACAATGGAACATTAACTCTTCCCCAGTTCTGAGAAACCAAGGAAACTGATTAAATGTCAGTCATGCATGTCCAGCTGCTCTCGGAGGCAGTGTGAAGTTTGGGCTGTAACCTCATTATTTACAGATGATCCAAAAATTCTTTTCATTTTGCTGCTAAAGTGAACTTGCAGTTTGTAGCTCAGTTGTGCAGCCTTACTTTTTTCTCAGTGGTGGATCGAACAATTCACTCTTCCGTTCTCTCACATATTTTGATTTGGTTTCTTGGGTTGCAGTGTCCAGGGAAATGATGCAAACCTGCCTCTTGCTATAGATATTTCTTTCTCTGAGAGAAAAGGCCCTTGTTTCTGGCCTTGATGACGATTTAAATAAAGGTTTTAAATTAAATTTATTTAAAGGTGTTAAATAAAACTGTTGGGATGAAGTGCACTGTCATAACTACCACCATGAAATTAGCATGAGCTGTAATTTGCTAAAGTCTGCTTTCTCTGAGCTCAGATTTGGAGTAATCATTTCTGCTTGCCTTTATGATTTGTAAAGAAGGAAAAGAAAATAAATTTAGGGAGATTAAATTTCTTTGTCTTGGTTGAATTGCTTTTAAAAAGGAGTCTTTGGGAACGGATGCAAAAATCATCATGTCGGAGCAGCATTAACATGATCAATTTGGAATGGAATCAGTGAGATCAAGGGCCTCAGAGAGAACTAGGGAGGAGCTGTTTGATCTTTATACTTGCTAGTTTTGGATTTCAAAGGCAGAGTAGGGGAGTGATTCAGAGTGATTCCTTTTATTATGAAGGAGGCAATAACTGTGATCAGCCAATTCTTCCAACCTGCAGGATGTTGCTATAAGCCACTTAAAGTTTTTTTCATAGTTTCTTGTGGCCATCATTTCAGTTTCAAATTGAGAAGCAAATTGAAGCATATACTCTTTTGTCTGAGATAACGCAAAATGCTCATAGCTGGATTTTTTTGTGTCTAATTAGTTGTATGGTAGTAAGGAGGCTGAACCTGTCTGAACTGGAAATGAGTTGCTCTTCCAGAAGCACACTTACGAAAAATGCAGTTATTAAAATGGCCTTGTCTGCAGTCCTTGAGCAAGGAACTAACTGGTGGTGAGGCTGGATGAGCTGCAAGGACAAAGAGCTGCTTCCACTCTGTTCTCTGGGGCATAGCAATTTATTCCATCACCACCAGATTTTCATGATTTCCAGCAGTGAAGGCTAGCAGGTCAAGGCAAGGCAGAATTTGGTCCTTCCAGCATGGGCAGAAGCAGTGCTTTCTCTTCACTATTCTACTTCTTTGCCAAGATGCTGTTATCTAATTTGGTTTGCCTTTTTATTTTTTCTTCCCTTTCTTTTCTTTCGAAAGCACATCTGACACAAATAGCCTCGGGCACTGTAGCACACTTTCGTCCCCAACAGAAAGCTCCAGAGGTGCCTCTCTGTGTTTGAAGGGCCACTGATGGGAATTTCCATCCTAAAACTCGTGTGTAACACTTAAGAAGTAGGAGATATTCATGGTAGAAAATAATCTCTTTTATGGAATATTTTTATCTTCTTTCTGCAAAACTGGAGGTTTTGCTAGAGGTGCAGAAGTCTTTTTGATGGAGATTGTGGAAAGCATATTTGGGTAGAAGGTTCCTGTCACCCTGCAGTTTGTCTTGCCTGTCACTGGTGTGACCCTGCCACTGCACAGTGCTTAAATATTGCTCTCCAGACTTAAAAATTCCACTTAAATTAGCTTCTGGAAGATTCTGCTCTGTGGGGCTCAGGTGAGAAAGTGTTAGCACTGTGAGGGATCCAGTGGGGACAGGGCAGTTTTACAACCTCCCACTCTGATGACCTGATCTGCAGCTCCTTCATGACTTTCCGATGGGTAACTTCAACTTTTCTGAGAACTCTGCCTGTGGCTTGTGAGATTAGCAGCAACATGATCACCAGTAACTCACCCAAGTAATTCACACCTCACTAATTTTAAGATCCAGCATGTAATTAAACACCTTCTGTCTTGGTTGAGTGGCTATACATTGTGGGAATCTGTATTCTGGGGTTTAGTGCACAACACTTGATGATACTAATGGTTTAGTTATACATTTCTTTCTCAACTGCTTACAGTGAAACTGTACCATGCCATCAGTGACTAGTCAGGTGAGAGAAGAAATGCTTAGTTTACACCCAGGTGATTCCTCTGGAGCCTCTCCTTATTTATTTCACACAGTAGACTGCAGCTATTCACGTGAGGCTCCGTTTGTGCTTGCTCCTGCTATGCTTTTTCCTACTTGTCAGACTTCTCTTCACTACATGAGAACATGGTCCAGGATATGAACAAAATTTTGTTTAAGCTGAGGACAGAATTTGCATTTGACTTCCAGACTGTCTGTTTCTCAGTCTCATCTGCCTGAGCCGCTTCAGAGCTACTCTGGTGGAGGAGAGTAGTGGCTTTAAGAGGTTTTCTGAGACCTTTCTTAACTTCTGTTAGTTTAAATGAATCTTCTCCCTAGTGCTAGCTTGGAGCAGGAAGTTCAAGGCTGCCTCTGTGATGAGGAGAAAAAGCTTTTTTAGCCTTGAATAAAATTATGGTCTGTGAACTGCATATGTGCCTAGTTCTCTGTACTGACAGGTAATTATTTTCCTCTTTTCATCCCCACTTTTAAGTTTATTTTGTCCATTTTTGTGGCTTAATATACCACAACAACTGTAAGTTAGTTTTATCTTAATGTGTTCTAACAAACATTAACATAACAGATACAACAGAGTTTTTTAAATGAACCTAAATGCTGTTAAATTATCAAATCTCATTGTTGAACATGGGAATTTAAAAAAAAATATGAGAAATAGATATGAAATAGGAGATGAAACTTCCTTTCACTGTTATGTGTTAGAAAAATAAGCATTGCATATAATATGGTTTCCAAAAAAGGGTTGGAAATCAAAAAACTTGCAGCAGGCATTTGTTTCCTAACTTTGTCAGCTGAGCAGTAGGACAGTTAAGCTTTAAGGGTTTGAGTCACTTGGAGTATAAATCAGTGCAGTTCTGTTGGCTTCCAACAATTAGTCTTGAGTCAGCTGATGATCCTTCTCTGCATGCTTTCACTGAAGAGACAAAAAAGCATCAGACTGTTAACAAGGAATTTAAAATCTCTGTGTTGTGGACTGTAGGTGTGTTTCTTGTTTCTGAAGAGTTCAGGAAAGTACAACTAACATTACAGAAGAGCCAGAAATACCAGCATGAAGGCTCATCCTCTTTCCAACTGTGTTTGCCACAGAGCTAGGCATGATTCATGATAAGGATTTAGTTTATCCTCATATTCTATCCTTGACATTTTAATCAATTCCATTGTGGGCATCTTTTCTCAAAGCTACCTAGTAATTTAAGTTCAGTTGTTCTCACCCTCTGGCACAACTAGAGCAAGTGCTGTCCACAGAGATTTGTGGTATGTTTTCCATGCATAAGTAACTTTTCTGAGGAGTATAGCATCTTGTTTACAAGAATGCCATTTGGCAGAGGAAGGAGCTGTCCAGATTTTCATTAGATATTACCAGCATTGATGACAAACTCAGTGTAAAAGCAAAATAATTTGTCCTTGCAGACACATTGGCAGAGATTGTCACTGATAGAAGAGGATTTTCTTAGCGTGCAAGAACTGGGAGTTATCTGAGCAGCTTTGTTCCATGAAGCATATCCAGTCACTGGCTATTGCTCAGTGTTACTGACTTACCCTCCTTAGAAGCCTGAGGCTGGAAGGCTTCATGCCTGGGCTGGTTAATGTTGTTGTTCAAAGGTATATTTTAAAAAGTGTCTAGTGAATGCTGAAAATATTGAATTAAGAAAGGTTGATATTACTATGTTCTGAGGATACTCCCCTTTTCAGAATTCCATATATAAAAACATTTTGGGTTTTGTTTCTTGATTGGTCAATGGACTCAAAACCCTTAAATTTTAAGACCCATAAGTCTGCAGAATTTCATGGCAAACAGTACAGAACACCAGGCACATCTGCTGGGTAGTAGAGGCTGGTGAAACCCTGTATTCTGGTTGGTTGGTTATTTGGCATGGCCCACAGTGAAATCTCTCTGTTGCTGCTGCTGTGCAGTCATGTTCAACCCTCCTTGCTGGAAATACATGGAAATTTGTGCCGTTTCAGATTAGAGAGCTGTATGCTTCAATGTTACCCATTGGATACTGACAGTAAGGCAAGCTCTCAGTGTCATTTCAGGAGCTTTCCCTTTGAGATTTGCAGTGCTTGCCTGCACTTTCCGCTACACCCCTGCCAAAAGTTGTGAATTTAATCATTTATCAAGAGCTTCTGTTTAGCTGCAAAATCAATAATGTTCATTCTGTGTCGGTTTGTGTTCAACAAACATAAAAGGCTGAGGAGCACTGAGGGTTAGCTGGTGGTTACAAGTAGAGCAAATCAGGAAGTGATCTGTGGTTTCAGACACAGAGTCTTTCAGCTTGAAGAAATTTCCAAAACTGGAAAAACTGAAGAAAATGCCTCCTCACCTTAAAAAAATCAGTTCTGAGCTGCTGTTGTAATGGGCAGAGTGTGTCCAGTTTCCCTAGGGTAAGTCTCAGGTGTTCCACTGTTATAGAGACTTTTTGCTGAGGGGAAACTTTTAGAGGGGCTGATGTTCATTTTAATCCTTTAAGAAAAAAAAAAAAAAATCAGCGGTAGTAGCCAGCTCCCAGGGTCTTCCCTGCAAATCTCTGGGTGGGATAGTTCCACAGATTACTGACTTAAAGCACTATGAACAAGTACCAGGGAAGGCAGCAAAATAACGCTGAGTGACGCTGGCAGGGGCAAAGGGCAGTATAATAATTCTGGGTGTACATCTTTCTTCATGGCAGTTAGAGGTATTTTGGGGTGGGGCGTGGTCAAGGCTATTGTAGTTAAGTGGGAGGGTTAAAGTCTGTTAAGATAAGAAAGGATAGTAATGGAGAGGGAAGGAGAATTGGATTTACTGGGGACCTTTAATTCATGAAGCCAACAGTCCTTATGTAGCACACCCCATCCGTAGATTCAAGACAAGGTTAGATGGGGCTCTGAGCAACCTGACCTAGTTGAAACACATTTTATGTGTTAACATTTATTTTCCAAATGCCTAAATAACCAGTTGGTACATAGGTGTCATGTAGCTAGCGTGCTTTTAAAACAGAAGAGGGTAGATTTAGTCTAGATAAAAGGAAGAGTTTTTTTACAGTGAGAGTGAAATCTTGAAGCAAGATTTCCTGTCACTGGGGTTCATCTTCCCTTTATGTTTCTTCATTGTTATACAGCTTCAGTAAGGCACAGTGGGGGAAGACAAGCCATTGGCCAAGCTCTAGGACATTTGGAGGTGATTCTGTAGTATTCACTACACTTTGGCAATCTCTCACCCCTGAACAGCTGAGGTCCAGTTTTGTTTACGATCTGATCTGTGCTTACCCCACTGTGATGACTGGGTCCTAGCTCTACAGACAGATTCTCATCATCTTGGGGTTGTTTGATCTTTTACTTTTACTGTGGCCAGTCTTTGTGGTCTTCATGTGTATTTAGACGTGAAATCTAAAGGAGTGTTTGGACATGGCCTTCATCCCAACCCTGTGCAATCTGTTTGTAGGTTTATCGTGTATTAAGTGAGTGGCTGCTGTAAGCAAGAGTGAGCTGGTTAGCAAGACATGGTGCTCTGAAATAGTTCTTGATGTGGTATCCACAGAAATGCCAGGGTTTGTACTAGGTAATAAACTGGCAAAGAGTCCAGTTGTTGCACCTTGCCTTGAGGTGATTATGTATACCTGCTGTGAACTGACTTGACTTGCTCAAAGGAAAAATATGTGAAGCTTGTTTATAACCCTTTCCCCCCCCCCCCCTTTCTTTTCTAACTTCTGCAACCATAGGGCACACAGTTGATTTTCAGTGCTGCTAAGGAACTGGGACACTTGTCAAAGTTGAAGGTATTGTCCTGCATGGCTTGTGTTAATGTCCCTGTGTGTAAGCATGGAAGTGTGGTAGTGCATAGCATGTCTTGTGCTTCCAGTGGTTTGTTGCTGAATGCAGTTGTGGAGAAATGCCTTTAAATGCATTAAATGTGTTTTTAAATGCATTCTACTAACATTAGCATAGCGCTTAACGCTAAATCTTACTGTGCATTTAATCATCAAAGTAGTTTTTCTCTTCTGTAAACACGGTGTTACGTCTTGTACATTGATTTAAAATGAAAAAAAGTACATTTCTCAATATCTTGTCAGCTCCTCCGTATCCCCATTTATAAAAGGGAGTCCCTAATGGTTGGAAAGACACTTGTGTTAGCTGTGGATGAATTACATGGGCTGTTAACAAAATAGTTGTTGCTTATGGAAGAGAGCCTGTGTCTGTAAATTCTTTCTGCGTGGGCTCCCTTCACAGGCAAAGCTGGCATTTAGCATGAAGGCTCTGTTGATGTGTTTTGACAGTGCATGACGTGACAGTGCATGACATGAGCATTACGAAGTGCACACCACCTCATCATAACTGAATCAAGCACTAATTCACTGATCACAGCAGGAATGGTATGAAAATAGTGACGCCTTGCAGCGCTCAGATTGCACTGTGCTGTGGTGGCACTTGTGCTATGAGACTGGTATTGTGCAAGAGGGGGAGGTCTAAATCTGAAGTGTCACAGTGCACAGTCTGCAGCAAGGGAGATGGAGCTGGACCTGGACCTGACCTCTGTGTCAGAGCATGATCAGGGAAATCTTCCCAGTGCAAAGGACATTCTCCTAAGTGATTCTTGCAGTTTCAAAATGTGTTTGTCCCTTCCTATAGTTTTCTGCTTTTGTCTTGGACACTAATAGAGCTGTCTTCATATACCTATGTCCCTTGCCCAGCTGACACATTTTCCAAACACCTTTATGTGGCCATTACACAACTCATTTAAGGCAGTTCTTATTAGCAGTCCTAGTAAGTGATTAGGGCATGCAGGTGTGTCATTAGATGTGCACCTGTTCTCCAGGTACATTTTGAGTCTGGTACATACCAGTTAATAGTCACCTAGCATAAACCTCCAAGTGTGGCTCCACAGAGGAATAGATGTCACTTGTGCTGAATGATGGCCTTATGCACTCCCATGGTCAGGCTGTCGTCCCTGGTGACGTGGTGGCTCATGAGGATTGTGTCTCCTTCCCTGCTTCCTGTACTTGCAATGCTGTGTGTCACTGCCATGGGAAGAATAGGGAGAAAGGAGCTTTGTAGCCAACCTGGGAGAGAGTGGCAGCTGAACCACAGAATCCAAATGTGTCTCCTGTTTCCTGTGAGTTTCCACTTTCTCTTGCAAAAGCATCAGCAAGGACTCATCATGTGGAGGACAAGAAACCATCCCTGCCTTTTACATGTACTCCTGGTGTCTGAGGGCAGAGTTCTGAATTTGCTGTTTCTTCCCCCAGCTCACAAGGACAATCTGTGAGTTCCTGTGGTTTGCTTGCATTCTTGGGCATGGCCACTGAAATTCACTGTTGTCTTCTACTTGTTCCATATTTTCTCATTACTTGAATTTCTAAGCATATACAGGGTGCCTTTTGCCAGGCATGGGTTGGAAGCATTACTGGTTTCCCTTTGCACTGGTCAGGTGAAGGCTGTCCTTCAGCAGCAGCCCGAACTGTAAAGCTTAACTTTGGTGACTCTGGACTGCATTTTTAGAAATGCACATAATCATGCAAATCAGGCAAGCCCTGGTGTGTGTTTAAGCCTTTATTTGCGTATCTGCATATAGAACTGCAGCAGTACAGGTAGACAGGATTTTATATGTCACAAGAGAGTCGTGTTCAAGTGTGAAAGCACCTGAATTTTGGAGACCATAAGGGAAATTACATTATATCCAAAAATTTCCAGTAGAATAGGAGTGTTACAAGGGTATAAATTGTTGGAGTCTGTAGAATTGTGGATATTATTTTTTTTTGTAGGCACAAGCTAACAAGGAAGGCATGGTTCTTCAGGCCCATCCTTCTCTGCATCTTTCAGTTCCACTAAAACCCTGAGAAAATTATGGGATGGATTATAAGCTTTATTAGTCTTAAATTGAACAGGGAGAACAGAGCCCTAGTGAATCAGATAACTTAGCTGAAAACTGAGACTGACAGACCTGACAAGCACAGGCTCTTGTCCTGATGACAAATCAATTTCACAGTGTATTTTAAAATTCTCAGAAAGCCAACCATAAACCTGGCTCCTTGGTGCCACATATCTGCCTCCCACTTATTATCAGGCTCTTTCTGCTCAGTTTGCTTAACAGCCAGCAACTGGAGCAGGGAGCAACTGCCTCCTCTCCCTTGTGCTGCCCCAAGGTAAACAGCCAGGCTCTGACCTCGGAATTTCTTCTGACAATACCTGTGTAGGATACAAAGATGAGTCTGAGAGATCAGGAAGAGTTTGTTGGGTTGTTTGGTGTTGTGCTTTTTTTTTATTATTATATGATGTAAATATTTGTTTCTTGCTCCTGGCTGGCAGTCTGGGAAGTGCAAGGTAGCACTGTGCACAGTTCTTTATAGGAACAGTGTGGGATTTGCAGAGGGCAGGTATGCACAGAAATGACAGTCGTGGGCTCCTCTCTGAGGAGTGCAAATATTACCAGTCCAGTCTCTGGGTTATTTTTACATAATGTGTTGAAGAAAATTACACTGGGGACCTCAGAGAAAGCAGTGATGTGTTGCTATGCATTGACAGCATGGGCACGGGCAGAGTGGCCTCTCAGTGGGGCTGAATGAGCTCTGTAGGTGTTTGAGAAAAAAGTGCTGACCACCCTGGTTTTTGTGGCAGTTGGGGCAATCTGGCAGGCAGACCTAGAAAGTAATTTTAGTAGAAGTGAAAGTAGCTCTGCCTTGGGAACACAGCTACCCTGCCTAAACTGGCCTCTCCCATAGACATGGCCTTGGGCTCTGGCTGATTTTGCACTTAATCTGTCTGTCAGACAGAAAAAATTATGCTTTACCCTCTGTGTTCTGGAGTCTCTGTGTACTGAAGTGTGAAGCCACATCATCTTCAACTGAATTACCCCCAGCTCACAAAGAAGAAGGAGAGCTACTGCTCCCCTCAGGACAGCATATCACAACAGAGGACACACTACAGCTCACAAGTACTGTGCCCCTGCACACAGTCTCCAGACCAGGGACATCCTTTGTGGGTGAAGAGGCACACTGAGGCACATCTCTGCTACTCAAGAAGACAGGGTGTGAACTTGTCTGAAAAACTGACAATGTGAGAGGCATCTTGTGTGCAGTTCAAGGCTTCACTGTGTAAAGTTGATAGCCAGATGTCTGTGAGAAGTGTGGTAAATGTGCTGCCACACTTGTGCTGCCCCTAGAATACTGAGAGCCCTGTCTCCATCAGGCAGGAGATGGATTGCAGTGGATAATGAATGAGGACAGCACCAGGCAGTGTGAAGAATCAGCAAGCTGCAAGATAGCCAGCAGGTCTGTCCCTGTGAAACACACATCCCTGTGAAACACACACATGCCAGACACTAGGTCTGCTTTACAGAGAGGCAGTTTAGCAGATGTGTCTCTTGGAAAGTGTCTAGGGAGCCTATGGTGTGTTTAAAGTAGGGATAAAAAGTCTTTGCCTGATTTGCTTGCATCGTTTTATGAATGCTTTAGAACCCAACCTGAAGTAACTTGCCTGACCCTCCAGCTGCTTAGGTAGAATATGGGTTTGTGCAAAGTTTTGACTTCCTAGAATACGCTGTTTTCCCCTGACACCTAGACTAAGCATCAAAGAGAAAGAGCTTAGTGAAATGCCAAGGGATGGCATATCCTTCTCGTCAGCCAGGAGTCTGACAGGAAGGTGCTTCCACTGCAGAAAAGGGAATTCTTTCCCAAGTGATTACTGGCTTTTTGCTGTTACAGTTGGGGGGTCTTAATGAGAACAACATCTTTTTAGAAAACTTACTTTCTTTTGCTTTTCTTCTTTTACACAAATGACAAAATGAATTAGTGACCTTTGTAGTTGGAAGAGTTTAAAAAATCCACAAACAACATTCATATAACAACTTTGACTAATGCCTGGTTCTCAGAATTCCTTGATTTAGGTGGTATTTGGAGAGGTTTTTTTATGGCTTTTCTAGAATGACAGTGGTGGCAGGCAGGCTTCTGTTTGGGTTTTCTTGAGAGACAAACTGTGATTTTAAGTTGTCACTTACCTTTGTCCAGTTCTTTCCTTATTTATGTATTCTCTGCCTGCAACAAAGAGAGAAAATTAGTGTATTTCCAAGTTAAGCTGTAATAAGTGAGTCTGAGACTGCATTAAACATTCCTCGAACAGCTAAATTAATGCTGCCGTCACATAGATACAGCATGAATCCAGAGAAACTGGTGATACTGGGGACTCCTTTTCCTTTAGCCTCTGACAGCACACTCATGTCAAATACAATGGTTGTTTTTAGGATCATATGGTGAGAGAAGAAACCAGGAGCCTCACTCCAAAGCAGTGTGCTGTTCTGGACCTGGCACTGGATACAATCAAAGTAAGTGATTCCATTTCTGTTTCTGCTGTTCCCAACTCCCATCTCCAAATCCTCTTTGGAAAGACAGTGCATGTTCTGGTTCAGGAGATGGCAGGAGTTTGTCCCAGTGATAGAGGCTCTGAGAGAATACTGCCATGTTTGTGTACACCTGAAGAGGTTTAGGGGACTGACGTGCTGGGAGTCAGCGTATTCATATTTAAGTGCTTTGGAAGAGGAATGCCATGAACAGTTGGTAGTAGCTGGTCTGAGAGCTGGGATTCCAGTACTGAAGCTTTTTTGTGACTTTTTCCAGCTGTTTCCTATCAGTGCACACAATTGCATATACATGTTGCTTGCTGGTTGCAATTTTTGCTCACTAACGTTCCTGTTTCTTTTTACTCTTAGCAATATTTCCATGCTGGTGGGAATGGTCTGAAGAAAACCTTCTTGGAGAAGAGTCCAGACCTACAGTCACTTCGATATGCTCTCTCCCTCTACACTCAGACCACAGACACTCTCATCAAAACGTTTGTCCAGTCTCAGACAGCTCAGGGTAAGGCTCTTTTGTGTTGGCAGAGTTCAGTGGAGCTCTTGGCTCTGCTCATAATTTATCTCCCTTGTACTGCCAGTTTGTAGAGTACTTTTGGCAGTAACATTTCTGAACATGTGACGCCTCAGAGCTTTTGAAACTGGGAATGAGGGAAAGGGGGTTATTTGCCACTCCATGACTACATTTGAAGAGAGTAGAAATATGTGAAACATAAGGCCTGGGGTGTTTGTGGTCTTTTTTTTTTCTCCAATCCTCACTTACCAGTCACGTTTCATGAATTAATATGGGTGGGTGGCTTAAGCCAAATTTGAAGTTACTGTACTGAGGCTTGTGTGGTGGTGTGAGGCACCATTTCAGCAAGACACCACTGCAGAAGCCAGTCATAGCCTGTGTCACAGGCCAGCTGCTGTTACAGCCCGTGTGGCCTGACTAAGAATGAGTAGCAACGATGTGATGAGTCATGGAGCTACCGGTTGTAAAGGGAGAAGTCTCTCAGGAGAGCAACAAATGCACTGTTTTGTCTGCAGCCAGTACAGGGTATGTGGGAGCTAGATGATTACAGATCAGCACAGCATATTAATAAACTGCTGGGATGGGTCAACAATCTGCTTGGTGACTCTGAGAAGCCTTATGGCTTTTAGCGGTGCTGTTTCATTGAGTTTGGAGGGGTAAGCAGTTAATTTTGTTGTTTTCATGTGAACATCTCCATATTATTGTACATAATAATTTGGGTTCTAGTCAAGGAGCTTCACTGGCTGACTGTCAGTGTGACTTTTCTCAGTAAGAGGAGACAGATGCTTGTAAGGGTTGGGTCTAAACAAAAACTGGTATTTTTGTGTTTTCAGGCTGTTTAATTAAAAGCCTTGCATTAAGCTACTTCATCCCAGCAGTGAAGTAATACAACTCCATGGCATCCTTCTGCAATCTTTTTGCATGGGATCCTTTTTCTTTCAATCCTTCCAAGCCTAAGAGAGCTGGTAACCCCACAGACTGTACTAACTCTGCCAGGATGTCATCACACCAAGCCCTAGGATCAAGGGGAAAGCACTCCCTAGCTCACATACTTGCCCTTGTGTGCAAATGAGGCTGCTTGATACTGGCATTCCCCTAGCAGTGTAGAGAGTTCAAAAATTTTCTGAGCAAAATGGGGTTTGTTTCTGAAGGGATTTGGTTTAGTTTTGCTGTATTGAATCATTAGAAGAGAGGCATCAGAGGGGACCTGAAACTGCCTGAATGTAGGTCATGAGGTGCAAGTTGGTCTCCTTTGCTATGTCTCAAGTGAAAGGATGAGAGGAGATGGAATGAAGTTGTGCCAGGAGTTTCAGACTAGATTTATTTTTTCATTGAAAAAGGGGCTAGACATTGGAATAAGTTGCCCAGGGAGGTGATGGAGAAGTGTACAATCTCTAGAAGTGTACAAGAGGTATCTGAATGTGGCATTTGGGCACATAGTTTAGGGATGATTTTGGTGGTGCTGGATTAACAGTTGAACTAGGTGACTGTGCAGGTCTCTTCCAGTCGTGATGGCTCTGTGATTCTGTGATCCCTGCCTAGAGCAGCACAGTCTAATCTTCCTTATGTTGAAACATACTGCATTTCAACACTGAAATTAAATGAATCAGTACCTTTGAGAGAACGGTCCTGTAGCTGTGTCCCAGCAGAGCAACGATGACATCCAGTGGCCAGATAGGTCAAAGACTGCTACATCCACTAGGGACTCCAGGAATCTGGCTGTTGCCATCACTCACACAAATCACCTTCTAATGAGGAACTTGAGTGTGCACTTGAGTGCTTACAACCTTGGCTGTTCTGTGTACGTATTTCCTATTGTATATCCCAACTATGAATTAATTTAAGCTAGTTTTTTATGTGGATACTGTTAAATTGTCATGCTGAGCTAAGATATAATAAAGTATCCAGCATAAGATATAATAAAATATGCAACACTGATGTTCTGCAGTCCATATTACAGTCAGGAGTACTTGAAATTAGAGAAAGAAAAGTTCATTGAAGTCACAAAAGTGACAAATTCAAAGCTGATATAAGAAAGCAGCTTCATGCAATGCATGTATTGACTGTAAAACTTCACTGAGGGCAAATATTTAGCAGAAACACAAAGATAATGGAGCATTATCATTACCTCTCAGAAGCAGGAATATACAGGGCTGCCACAGAAGTGGGTGCATGGATATTTATGTATTTTTTAAGAAGCTTAAAAAGAATGAAGCTCTGGCTTTAGGGCATCATATGCACACATTACAAGGTCATCAGTTAAATCTCAAAGCTAACAGATGACATTTCTTTGTGGCTTAGTCTAAGCCACTGTAGGGAGCACGTACTGGGTGTGCGAGGCCACTGGTCCAAATCAGTATCTTGTACATTAGAAGGCTTGATAATTTTGGACCCTCTGTGGGGAATGAAAGGTTTGAGCTATGCCACCTAATACCTGCAGAATAAGTGCTGGGATATCTCTGAGAAAAGCATGACACTGATCTCTTCTCTGTGCTGACCAGTGACAGGACCTGAGGGAACAGCCTGAAGTTGTGTCAGGAGAGGTTTAGGTTGGATATCAGGAAAAGGTTCTTCCCAGAGGGTGGCTGGGCACTGGAACACGTTCCTCAGGGGAGTGGTCACAGAACCAAGCCTGACAGAGTACAAGAAATGTTTGGACAATGCTCTCAGGTAGGTGTGACTCTTAGGCTGGTTCAGTGCAGGGCCAGGAGTTGGACTCAGTGACCCTTGTGGGTCACTTCCAGCTCTGCATATTCTGTGATTCTATGATTCCCTCCCAGGACTGGGGCTAAAGAAGGATATTACTTGCTTACCCTTCTCATTAATCAGAGCTGGTAGATGGGTTTGGAGAACTGCACACAGGTTGGAGGGACAGAATGGACAGCACCACTATTTACAGCTGGCATCTGCTTACCAGAGCTCTGTGACTGAAGTTTCCATTTGTGTGAGTGCCACGAGTTCATGGGAGGATATGGCTTTTATGCAGTATCATTTAAATGCTGTTTTATTCTCTTACTTCTCTGCTCAGGGTTTGCACCTTCCAGTTTGTGAGGTACCTACTGCTTTCATGTCATTACTGACTAGGCTTCTGTGGCACTATGCTGCTAAATATTTGCTCTGCAGGTTTGGATCAGGTCTGCAGTTCAGATATGCCAGCACAAATTCTATTATGTTTTAACCCAGACTATGCCTTACTTGCAGACAGCCTTGCTCTCCAAATCCTGGTGCGTATGACCTAGGAGGATATTCTGTCTGTTAAGAGCTAGAATATTTGCCTTGTGTTTAAGTGACATTGCTAATTGTGTTGTAATTCATACTCTTCTCTCTTTATCCTGCTTGCTTTCTTGCCTTTTGAATTCATGTCTCAGTGCATGATGGGAAAGGTATAAGGTTTACCGCTAATGAGGACATTCTTCCTGATAAGGGTATGTTCAAGATTAATGTTGTTACTATAACAACATTAGCCAACTGCTTTGCTTTTGAAGTCATCTTGCCCATGCTCAGAAACCTTTTCCAGAGTCCTGTTCCCTGTAATTCCCTTGTAGAAGTGAACTTCCACTGAATGCTTGCATCCCACAGACTGAGCAACGGATTGTGTGGTTTAAAAGTCTCTACCTTGCCTGAAAGCCTGTTCCCAAGCTTGAGATTTATTCATGGGATGTGAAAGCTGTTTGAAAATGGACTGGGTTTTGGGAGATACTGCAGACTTGTTTCTCTACCCTTTACCATGGTGTGTATGTTTCAAGTCCTGGGCTTGCATGTGTGTGGTCGGCTGAGAAAGGCTACTGTAATACATGGGAATGTTGGATATGCACTCAAGGTTATGGCCAAGCTTGAACCATCTGGCTTGAAATGGGGGTTATCTAAAGGTCTGGATGCCCAGGAGACCCCTAAACATTAAGTCTTGCAGTGTTCCATCTCTTAATTTATTTTTTGCTGTCCAAGTTATTTTTATTATCTCAGGTGAAATGTATCTATAACCCATTGCACAAGCTCAGTTCTGCAGTTTCACCTTTCAGCATTGCAATAACAATGAGGCTTTCATGTCAAGAATTAAATCTGCTTGTCACTGAATGTATATGTGTGTGTATGCACACAGTTATACATGCTCAGAATATTTTTAGTTGGCCATCTTAAGCATGGTTTTTTGTCTCGGAAAATTGCAGTTCATAGAACAAGATTTTTATATGAAAAGACAAGAATGAACGTGGGAAAAAACTGTAATATGAGTTTTGTCTTCTTCAAAGATAATGGGATGATTCTGTTCTCATTCTTCTGAGGCATCAGCATCTCCATTATAACCTATTAATTACACTAAAGATCAATAAAGACCTAAATGTTTGGTGGCTGATGTTTCTGTGGATGTGGCCATTACATACTGTTGGTAATTCTGCCTGTTCCTGTGCCAACAGTGTAAGTGACAGACCTAGACCCTCAGATGGATCATGTCAATAGTTAAGCATACCAATTTTAAAGCTCTGTTCTTATACACCGAAAATAAAGCAGTATTTCCCTTTGAAGTGGGGAGGAAACAGAACATTCAAGACCATATTTGTTACAGCCTAAAGATTGTTCAATGTACTCAGGTCAAGAATGAGAGCCTACCCTGAGGTAATATTATGAGGTTATGTTTTGGTTGCTCAGTTACTTTTACTCATACATTCATGTGGCTTTCACTGCATACAGTTCTGTGGTATGTAATTTTCCTCAGAGAACTGCACAGGTTGGCACTCAACCTCTTGGTTTTTAAATGAGTGTTTTTGCTGCCTGCAGACCATTCTTGTGAAAGTTGACTTACTAGATCAGTCTAATCAAAATGTTTGTGTAATTATATCCTTCAACCTCCTTATCTAGAATTTCAAACAAACTGGTTTTTTACGTACCCTCACATGTATCTTACACTCAAATTTGACAAAATAACTGCTATTCATAGATACTCAATTACCCTCTAGGTATCTCAATTACAACAGCATTGCTAATTGTCAAACTGAGGTCAGGCAGTTATCAAAGAGATATCAATCTCTCTAAATCAATCTCTGTCTCTTATCAAAACTTGATTTTCATTTTGCAGAGCAGTCATTTTCTGTAATTTACATGACATTTTAATTTTATTACCCAGACAAATGTAATTTCCACGTATTACATTATGATAATTATGATTAAAAGTTAAAAAGTTGGAAAAAATCATAATATATGAATTGTAAAGTTCATGAGATCTCCCTCTTTTACAAACATATGATCTTTTTCTTCTGAAGCTACATCTTGTTTTCTCCCTGGCTAATTGATAAAGGGAAATAAGTATGCAAATTGCGAGTGCTTCTCTGTCATCATTTCTGATGCACAGTGAAGAAGGGGTTCTCATCATCCTCCAAAGGGAAGCAGATAAAGAGTCAAGATGACAACTTTTAGGTGATGTACAACATGCAAAAGGTTATTGGAGGGTGAGACTGCACTGTGGCTGTGTGCAAAATCACTAATACCTATATATTTTTTCCCCTATATTTCCTCTGTTGTGTGATGTCCTCTCTTCTTTTTTTCTTTTGTTGTTGATTTTTTTGGCCTCCCTTCTTCCCTGAGCAGATGGGAATGCCAATGCCCACCACTGGAATGCCTGCATGTATACACAATAGCTTGGCAGGAACCTCTGAAAAATCCTTGCTCCCTGTGAAGATCCACTGTTGAGCGTTAGGTCTTTTAAATTCTTTAAAAATCTTTGCTGTTGTTTTTAACAAGATGCAATCTTTGGTGGAATGGAAGAAGTGTTGGTGTTTATGTGTTTTAGGCATGTGAACCTGATGTTATCTTGCACTGTGGTGACATTCTCAGTGCTGACTGAAAAGCTGGCATTGGGAGGTGTGCTGTGAAAACACCACATTGTCTTCCTGAGGCCATAAAGACTTGCACCAGTGACTAGTAATCCATGTTTGCATGGGGGGGCTGTCCATTTTCTTCCAACAGGCTCCAGTGTGGATGATCCTGTGGGAGAAGTGTCCATCCAAGTCGACCTGTACACCCACCCAGGAACTGGGGAGCACAAGGTCACAGTGAAAGGTACGGCAAAGCGCGTGCTGCTGCTCAGGCTCGCCAGGGCAAATCTCCAGCTGGCAGTCAGATGTTTCTGTGCTAGCTCGTGGGATCTCAAACCAGAACTGTTTTCTCTGTTTCACATCAGGGACACGTAGAGAAACAGCAAACGAGCTTGTCCAGGCAGTGACATGGCAGCCTGGTTGTTTATTGGCAGCAGTGTATGCAAGTAAACAAAAATCGGATGATGGCTCTCGCCAGGCGCCGCAGTTTAGTCTGTGCTGCAGAGAACAGGGCAGGCTGATCTTGCGAAACTGCTCAGTGTACACCCAGAGATCACAGAGACAGTGAGAGTTCAGAGGCTTCTCTCCCCCATCCTGAAGGCCATGCTGGTCCCTGAACAGCCACTCTGGAAATAACCAGAGCAGTGATTCATCCCAGGGTTCCTTTTCCTCCTTCATCTCCTTCGCTTGAATATAGCATACTTAACTACTTTAATTTCCTCTGAAGATTTATATAAACAGTTCTCAGGCCTCTCTCCTGGTTAAATGTACACTGACGTGCAAAAGCTGATTTTCAGAGCTGTTTCCTCTGCTTCAGTCTGTTCCCTGCAGTGACTGCAGAATGAGAATTAAAAGCCAATAATTCTGGATCCTGAAACCACCCGCAGCTCATGGGCTTTGTTTGTCTTACCTGCAGTCCCATTTTCCTTTGCAACACAGACCTTAATATTGGCCTCCAAAATGCCCCTTTTTTTCCTTATCCCACACATAATGGTGGTGTAAGCATAGAACTGTCAGGGCAGCCTGCCCTGAGCTGGAGGAAAGCCTGTTTTCTTGGGCTTATTTCTTGACAATCTGTATGGCAGAAGTGACATACATTAAATTCCCTTCACAGAACTGAAACTAGATCAAAAAAGCATGTCCTTGCATTTCAAAAAACTCCTGCCCATGTTTTGAGTTAGAAACAAGAAGTTAAAAGCAGGTCAGAGATGAGGGCTGTCCAGAGAAACAATTACAAATGAGTATTTGCTGTAAACCAGGTTGTGACACTCTTTTCCAGTTGTGGCAGCCAACGACCTGAAGTGGCAGACATCTGGCATGTTCCGTCCATTTGTTGAAATCACCATGATTGGGCCCCACCAGAGTGACAAGAAGAGGAAGTTCACAACTAAATCAAAGAGCAACAACTGGGCTCCAAAATACAACGAAACCTTTCATTTGTAAGTGTGGAAAATATCCTGAGGTTCTGGCATGGCAAGTGCAGATGCAGAGGGGCAGATAGGGTTTTCCAGTGTCCCCAGACAGCCTGCTCAGGGCCAAGAAGAGTACATGAACCAGTAGTTTACATGAACCAGCACCTGTCTTTGTTGTCTTGGCAGAAAAGCTGGATTATGGGAAGTTCTTGCTGCAGGTGGGATTCAGAGGTTTGTTCTTTTTAAATGCTCTGTGTGTCCTATAAACACATTTTACTGTGCTCTGTCATTTTAATGAACTTCATATTTTTTTATTGTTAGAGTTGAGGCTAAAAGTTCATTTTTATTTATTTCTTAATCTTAATGTGTGTTCTTATCCCAACTTGACCTGTGGGACATGCCTTTGGAACTTGTTTCCAAGGATACAGCCCTTGGAATTGGTAGCAAGTTGCACTGCTAAAATTGCTGTGTTTCTGAGCATGGAGTATTGATTTCTTCTTATTTAATTTTCTTTCATTATTACAAGGACATATTCTTTCTTGGGAGGTTTAACAGAGGGAGCCGCAGGCTTGAGCTCTCTCAGCTGTACATATAAAAATGAGATGAAGAGAATTGACCAGCAAAAGGCTGTAAACATCTGGGGGAGAAGGGAGAGAAGGGAGTGCTCATATAATTGCGCCATTCTGTGAGGAAAGGCAGGCTTCCTCTAAATGAAGAGATTTTGTTCCTTTTATTCTTTTTACATTTAGAAATGTCAGAAGGGTTGCAGATTTATTTTTATTAGCTTTCACATTAATGGAAGCTCCTGAATCTTTTAAAATACTTCATCTAATTAAAATAGTGATTCTGAAATGAAGCCACCCTTAGCAGAACCAGAAATGTTTAAAGTCATCTGAGTTGAAAATCTATTAGCATGGCTTTAATGTTTCCTGCTCCTCTCATTTCACAGCTCAGCACACACACACAAACACACACAAGGTTGCAAAGACAGCTTGAAAAGGGTTGCTTGTTTTTCTTTCTTCAGTAACCGGGTTTTCTTTATCTGCTATATATTGGCAAAAATGACCACATGCTGCAGATCTTACTTCTCTCTTTCTGACCAGGGTTTTCTGTACAAATCAGTTTTCTGTGATGTATCAGAGCCCACCAGTCAGCTGCTGGCACCTTTGTTTTTGCAGTCCATACACTGTTAGTGAACCTGTGTGTGTTTTTCAGCATCCTGGGGAATGAAGATGGCCCTGATGCCTACGAGCTCCAGGTCTGTGTGAAGGATTACTGCTTTGCCCGGGAGGACCGGGTTCTGGGGATAGCAGTGATGCAGCTCAGAGACATAGCAGACAAAGGAAGCTGTGCTTGCTGGTGCCCCCTTGGGCGCAGGATTCACATGGATGAGACTGGACTCACAATCCTGAGGATTCTCTCTCAGAGAACCAATGATGAAGTTGCCAAGGAATTTGTGAAGCTGAAGTCTGAGTCCCGTTCCACAGAGGAAGGCACCTGAACTGAGCTGTATAATGTCCCATTTCCTCTCCTGCCTTGTGCCAATATGTGCAAGTGTTCAACAATTCTTTTATTAATTGCAAAAGGTTTTTTTCATGTTGTCTTTGTCAGCTCCGATAGCGCACGTGTGCTGTATAGGAAACAAATCCATCAATCTGATGTGAATTATTTATTTTTTAGTAGCTGGGTAATACACCGTAGAGAATGAGACAATCTCTTCTTATTTAACATGTAAATTCTGCTTTGTGTATATAAATTATTTTATATTGGAAGCTGGAATTGCTGGGTTTTGTTGATATGCAGCACTGTGATTTTATCCTCTGAATTTGGCAGGCATTAAAAAGGTTCTGCGTAATCACACTACGATGCAAACACAACTGTGTGGAATTTGGGAGGAGATGATTTGTGGGGGGGTTGACAAAGCACAGTTATCTCTCATTGAATTCACGTACTGTGGAGCTGCCTGGGGATCTTCTGACACAGATTATGCCAACGTGATATACAGACACCTCAACATCTGCTCAAAGAAGAGGTTGCAGATGGCTCTGAGGATGCACACCGAATGAATGTATGTCCACGGATGTGCTGCTGTGACCAGGGCCAGACCAGACCCACAAGCCCGGGCTGGGGCCGGAGATCTCGTAGCCAAAAGCTGCAAAGGCAGAGCACCAGGAGCAGACTGCAGCTGTAATTAGCTGGTGTGTCTCAGAGAATACAAATCCCCACGGGCTGGGAGTCCCTGCTGGCTGTGGGGGTGATGTAAGCTGCTCAGCTCCGTAAGGCATGCTTGGGCTGCCGTGACCAACACGGTCGGGATGGGATCAGAGTTACGGTCGTAGAGTTAGAGCCATTGCAAATCACATGGCTGCTATGTGCTTTTTCCACTTCAATATTCTTTTGTTAAGTGTTTAACAGAAGATTTGATAATTTAATATTGCAGGCTTTCTGTAGCATTTTATTACCCTGGAGTAGCTAAGACCTCATTCCTCACTTTGAACCCAGAAATAATGGCTTGCTTGGGAGAAAGGAACACACCTTCCCTCTGCAAGTCCTCAGTCTGGAGTGCTGGTCAAGGGGCAGCACGTCCATTTGCTTCTGATCTTGGAGATGCTGTTGGCCATGCTGTGGTTGATCCATGCTTATTGTCATTAATCTTAACAATACCATTGACAATACCACTGAAATATTTTTGCACTGTCTTAAAGAAGCATCCTGCTTTTGTTTTCTTAAAAAAAAAAAACACTGTCCTTAGCAAAGTAATTGCAGGGAGGTCAGAATTTCTGACTGAAAATTCGTAAGCAGGAGGGTCTGGAGTGGTGATTGCACCTGAGGCATGTTTGTTGGAAGTTTTTTATTGGGGATATTTTTGCTTTTCCAGCTGCCCTTGTGCTCTGGAAAGTGCAGCTGGAACAAGCCAGTCCTTGCCCATAAAGTACTGTAATACTGTCAATAAATTCAAGGACTGCATATTGAATGACTTTTTTTTCCCTTTCTATTTTCTCTGACACTTGTGTAGCTGTATGATGTGACTCCTGTATTTCATGGGCCTGCTTGTAGAGTTCTGAGACAGCACATCTGCTTTGTTCTTGTCCATGTTGTGTTATAATTATGCTCTTCCTCCACACTATTTGTCATGATTTTGAATCATTGTACGTGCCATTGTTATGAGAACTGTTAGTATGGTCTTTAATAAACTCTTTTAGCAGCATATAGACTTGTCTGTTGGAGCATAATTGTGATTGGATTTCCTAAATCACGGAGGGAGAACCACTGCTGCATCTTCGGAAATTTTTCAGGTTTGGTACGTAGATTTCTTTAGTGCTTTTAATACTTACCAAGGAGTATGAATCAGACAGTTCCCCCCTCCTCCATGGTGCCTCTGTCTGAGACATCTTTCCCTGAAGTCCTTGGCTTCTGATAATACTCTGAGACATCACGGAAAAGCATAAAAAATAGCTTACTTACTTCTTTTCTCCTGTCTGGCCTTTAAGTCACATTTTGTTTTTACTCCGGGTAGTCTCCTGAAGGTGCTGAATGGAAAGACTCAAGGCAGTTGGATACTTTGCAGATAACAGATGAAGAAGAATTATGTACCAAACTTGATTCATAACTTTCAGCCTCTTATGAACATTAATACTCTGTAGATGGTATGCACAAGAGATGAAAGAATAAGCCCTCTTGATGTCAAGTAAACTACTCCCACTCCTCATTTTTTGGGGATTCTGCCAATTTCCAGCAGACAAGGTCAGATAACTCAGAGACTCATATTTCATGATAACATGGGTCTCTGAATTTCTGTGATCTGAAATGCCATTTTTTCCATGGTTAGCATATGCTTAGCAACAGAGTCACTTGACAGGCAGTCCTGAAGAGCAAAGGAATTGGGGAGCATTGGATATTCTACAAGAAGTAAATCTGAAGGCACAAGGTGCAGGAGTAGGGCATCTCCATGTGACAAAAGAAGAGCCAGCAGTGAAGAAGACCAGCCTGGCTGAACAGAGAGCTTGGGCTGGAACTTGGAGAAGAAAGGGAAGTTTCTGACCTCTGGAAGAAAGGGCAATTTGGGATGACAGCAAGGATTTGTAATTGTAGGATTATGCAGGGAGAATGTTGAAAGGGCCAGAGCCCACCTAGTACTTAATCTGGCTACTGCCATATAAAACAATTTCTATAAATATATCAAGAACAAAAGGAGGGGTAAGGACAAGCTCCATCCTATATTGGGTGTGATGGGAAGCAGCAACAAAGGATAAGAAAGGCTGAGGTGCTTTATGCCTTCTTTGCCCCAGTCTGTAATAGTAACACCAGTTGTTCTCAGGGCACACAACCCTGTGAGCTGGAAGACACGGATGGGGAGCAGAATTAAGCTCCCATGGTCCAAAGGGAAATGCTCAGTGACCTGCTGCACCACTGGGATGCACACAGGTCTGTGGGCCTGGTGGGATCCACCCAAGGGCACGGAGGGAGCTGGTGGAAGTGCTCACCAGACCTCTTCCATCACTTACCTGCAGCCCTGGCTCACCAGGGAGGTTCCAGCTGACTGGAGGTTGGCCAAAACAATGCCCATCTACAAGCAGGGCCAAAAGAAAGATCCAGGGAACTACAGGCCTGGCAGCCTGACCTCAGTGCCATGGAGGGTCATGGAGCAGATCATCCTGAGTGCTGTCATGGACACATGCAGGAAACCAGGGGGTCTGTGAAAGGCAGGTCCTGCTTGACCCACCTGACCTCCTTCTGTGACAAGGTGACCATGCAGTGGGTGAGGGAAAGGCTGGAGATGTGTCTACTTGGACTTCAGCAGAGCCTTTGGCACCGTTTCCCACAGCATCTCCTGGAAAAGACTGGCTGCTCATGGGAGCACTGTTCACTGGGTGGGAACTGGCTGGGTGGCCAAGTGAGTGGCGAGTGGTGCTGCATCCAGCTAGTGGCATGTCACCAGAGGTGTCCCCAGGGCTCAGTGTTAGCCCCAGTCCTGTTTATTGATGATCTGGAGGAGAGGATTGAGAGCACCTCAGCCAGTTTGCAGATGGCACCAAGCTGGGTGGGAGTGCTGACCTGCTGGAGGACAGGAAGGCTCTGCAGAGGGATCTGCACAGCCTGGGTCCATGGGCTGAGGCCAATTGTGTGAGGTTCAGCAAGGCCAAGTGCTGGGTCCTGTCCTTGGGTCAAAACAACCTCCTGCAGCTCCAGGCTGGGACAGAGTGGCTGGAAAGCTGCTGAGTGGGGAAGGACCTGGGGGTGCTGATCAACAGCAGCTGAACATGAGCCAGTGGTGCCCAGGTGGCCAAGAAGGCCAAAAACATCCTGAATGTATCAGCAATGGGGTGGCCAGCAGGACCAGGGCAGTGACTGCCCCTCTGTGCTGGACACTGGGGAGGCCACACCCAAATCCTGCGTTCAGTTCTGGGCCATTTATTACAAGAAAGACCCTGAGGTGCTGGGGTGAGTCCAGAAAAGGGGAACAGAGATGCGGAAGGGTCTGGAGCACCAGTCCTGTCTGGAGAAGCTGAGGAAGCTGGGGGTGTTCAGCCTGGAGGCTCAGGGAGGACCTTACACCTCTCTACAATGATCTGAAAGGAGAGTCCTGGACTGGTGTGGGTTGGTCTCTTTTCCCAAGTAACAAGGGAATGGCATCAAGTTTCCCCAGGTTTAGGGGCAAGTTGTCACCAGGGAAGGTTTAGGTTGGATACTAAGAAAAATAATATTGTCACTGAAAGGATTGTCAAGCACTGGAACGGTCTTTCCAGGGACATGGTGGAGTGAACATCTGAATATATTTAAAAGATGTGTAGATTTGGTCATAAACTATGGGGGACATAGTTTAATGGTGGAATTGGAAATGTTGGGTTAATAACTGGACCTGATGATCTTAGAGGTCTTTTTCAACTTAAATGTTCTATGGTTCTGCAGTTCTTACGTGAGTAGCTCACCTAACTCAAGTACAACTTGAAGTCCTCGCTCTGTCACGGGGAAGTTACTGAAGTTGATGCCACATCCTGCAAGGTGTGTAGTTTAAAGCATTACTTTAAAGCCCCAGTTCAATACCTGGTCAGGTGGTTCTCATGTTTTTCACTCTTCAGAATTCCTGCTTGAATTCTTCCTTCAGAATTCCAGCACTTTGGCAAGCGGTGCAGTGGAGAGAGACCAATACAGAGCAATTCAAAGGCAAAAAAGTGATGCCTGTAACCATGGAGAAGAGACCTGGACAGGACAAGAGGTCTGGCTTTTACAACAGACCCCAGCTCTGCTGAAGGTATTGCTTATCCACTAGTCTAGCATTTGCCATCCAAGTTTGAGAGATTTTTAATCGCAGCATCAGTTTCCTCAAGTGTTGTTTTGTAACATGTTTGCCAAAAATTGCTGGCCCATCTTGCTTCATTTCTTGGGTTTACAGTAATTGTGATGCTTTGAAATTTTCCCTTCTGCCTGTAAAACCTTGCAGGTCTGAGCTACAAACACTCAGGCTTCTGCTGGTACCTATGGCAAGAATACTGTGGTGTGCACATAAATGTCTTTACTCTGAGCATTCCTCAAAATAACAGCTGGATATAGGACATAAACCATAAGGTATCGTATATGTAATAAATGAATGAACAAATAGAATACTTATTTTATTAATATCTGTATGCTAGTGTACCTGGGGAAGAAATGGCTGACTTGAGTTGGAAAAGACTGTTCCCAGAACACTGTGGCAGATGACGGAGTGGTAAGTGTGCTGTCCCATCCAGGAATCACCTGCAAAATGCAGTGGTACCAACTTAGGGCAGCACAGGAGGGAGGTGAGAGCTGCATGCTGGAAGTAGGTGGGTGAATTCTGCCAATGTTCTCATAGTTCTTGCCCAGAAACTTTCTATGAGGCTTGTGACTGGTTTCAGACTAGGAACCTTGCCTCCAAGAGTGGTTACTGTCCAGAGCAGCTGTCCAGAGAACAATAATAAGAAGCTAAACTTAATGATATTTCCTTCTGATGCTCTTCATGCAGCTGGTGATTTTTAATTAGAGGGCTGTTCCTGACTCCATGATTCCTCTCTAATAAAGTCTAAACTGTCTCTTTCCTATGCCTCCTTGTGCAGTCCCATGGATTTACAAGTTCTTCTAGAACATGACCTATATTCTTTTATTTTGCACATTGATTCCAACTTATTAATTTGTCATCCTCCATTATTTTTTTTCAAAGAGATACTAAAGTGCTTGTCCACCTGGCAATGGAGATATTGTAGATCTCTATCTTACACCTTAGTCATTGCTCTTTGGTGTGGCAGTGTCCTGGTTTCTTTTTCCCCAAACTTTTGATGGTCTTTGTCCTTCTTTGAACCTTTCCCATTTAAATGGATCATTTCTGAGCAGTGAGGACTAGGAATATGAGGACCAGAACAGCTTCCAGTATGTAAAATGTGGACCTGCTTCCAGGAGGAAGCCTGTTGAGGATAAGAGTTTGTACCTGATCTTAAGAGCAATGGTCTGTAGTTTAAAATTTAAGCGCTTTTTTTTTCATCAGAGGATGCTGACAGGCTGCTGGGAAAAGCAGAGATGGTGCCAGACCTCCCAAGTGACACAGAGACTTTTTGTAGGATCCCAGAAGGGGAAGTTCAAGAGATTGCTGCAACTTGGGAAGACAGCCTGAAAAAGAAAGAAGTCACCCTGATGAGAACTGGTGAATGGTTGAGATCTTTTGACATGCCTTTCATTTCTAGTCTTTTATATTTTAAAATATTAAATAATTTTGTAGGAATAGAGAGAAAGAAAAGCCTGGCTTTTGGATTTCAGAGACTTTTTAATCTGTGGGAAATCACCTTCAAAGCTGTGGCTAACTTGGGTCTATGACATCATCAGAAAACTTTGCTAAAGGAGTGAGATAACTGGACTCAAAGGGATGATGTGTGCTTGTGTGCACATGGTGAGGATAAAACATCCCTATAGGAAAGGATGTTGTGTTTCTGGGTGTGTGATGGATGAGAGCAGAGACCCAAGGGCAGGAGTGGGAAGGGTGGTTTATCAGCCTTCCTGGAAGAGATTAGCAAATTGATGGATGGAGATAAGAAGACTGGGAGTGACTAGCATAGACACTGAGAAGGAAGACAGCACTTGAAATGTGGGATTCAGTTTCTGGATGGCATCAGGGAGGGAGCAGCAGTGGAGTGGCAGTGGATAGGTCAGGCTGTTAGTGGGATTTCCTCCAGACTTGTCATCTTCCTCCTTTTCTGCTCTTATGCTCTCATTTCCTCTCTTCTAGAGAAATCTCTGGACATGGCTCTGTGAACATCCTCAATAGCCTAAGGAGGCTGGCAGTATTCCCTAGAGATTGATTGGTGGAGCATTTACAGTGGGTCTGAGCCCTTCCTGGGAGTTGTGGTATGTAATCCCTCAGACTCCTTGTTTAAACTAGGTTTTGTGGATGCTGGAAGACTTTTTTCAGGATCTCATTTCTCTGGTATTTTATCGCCACAGTTGTTGCCTGAGATTATGTCCAGTCTATAAATATTTGTTCTTGAACCAGTGTTTTCTATCACAGCAAATTCTCCTGGTGCTTGGATAACACTGTCATTCTTCACTAGACTTTGTTCTGCTACATCAGACAAGAGCTGGGTTTTTGCTCATAAGTAGCTCTCTCCATTTCCAGTCCCATATACATAACTTCTTTTTGTTTCTCTAATGTACAGCCTCTCTAGCATCACCTTCCTCTAGCTTTAAGAAGTACTTCTCATTATCAGTCCCTGCCTTTGTGGACTTTTAGTATTTCTCTGTCAATTTCTATTTTTCTACCCCATAGTCCTTTCATCAGGAATTCCCATCTCACATTGTGTTCAATGGGGTTTTTTTCAGCCCTTCTAGATTTGAGCTTTCAGATAGGTACCTAGAAATTAAGTTTGCTCACCCACAATATGTGAGAAGATTCACCTGGCTCACGAATGACACTGGATATCTCTTGCTATCATGTATTTGTTCCTGCAAGCAGCCACTGCTCCCATGTCAACTCAGGAATAATGGAGCCAATTTTCAGAAATTTACACCTTGAATAGATTAGAGTTGAGAAATCACTGATCAGAGCCAGGATTAAGCTGGTTCTGCACATTCTAACTCTGCCAAATCCATGTCTCCATTCTCTTTCCATCCCTCCTTTTGCTGCTCTTCAAGACTTCTAAAGCCTTGAATGCTGCTCAAGTCAGCTGCAAAAGTCAGAAATCACTTGGATATGACATATATTTTGGACAAGAGCTCTACCTTCACAGATGAATAGACCCTCTCCGCCTTCAGTTCCATGTGTCAGTGTTACTAGTGTAGCATAGAAGTGATCCTTTCTTATGGATCAGGGCAATTTGAGCCCTCTGAACTTCTAGTGACCATAGCACAGTATATTCTATTGCCTTGTTTTCTGTTTCAGGCAGTTTCTTTCTCTGTGGGTGATGTCTGAAGCTAAGTCCTTTTGTGGGACTTTCTTCATCAGCCTGTGCTTACTCACCCTCTTCCTGACCAAGAGCATGTGGCAGAAAGGATACCAGCATATTCCCACTGAAACCTGTCCCTCAGTCACCATGACCATGAAACAGGCTTTAGACTCAGCAGAGTCCCCAGGAACTGTCTCACACCAAAACTCCAGGGAAACCCTCTAGCAACACACCAGCAAGCTCAAAATCTCAAGAAACCATGATGACTTAGGAGGAGAGAGCAAACCAGAACAATGCAGTGTAAACACTTTTGCAAATTCTTCTCTCCTAAATGTGTCCAAGTCAGAGAGGGGCAGAGGAGCAGGCAGGTGAACCGTACCTCTCTAATCCAGACTCTGGTGACATCTGTCAGTGTCACCTGGGGATCTCTATTACCACAATCCTGCATAAAACTGAGCGACAGCAAGTTTGTGAGATGCTTGAGCTGATTCCTTTGCACATTTTGTGTATTGCAAAAGACACTGCGAATCAGAGCATTTGTGCTCTGGGAAAGAAGAGCAGTGTTTTTTGGCAGCCAGCATTCTGAAGTCTGGGAGTATAACATTGATTATTTCAGTACAATATAAAACACAATGTGACAAATAATATAAGCATATTGAAAGTTCAATGAATATCACATTAATTTTGGACCTCCAAGCATGCAGGATGCCCACGGGTCTGCAGTATTCATCACAAAGTGTGTCAGAGACTTCTTCCAGTCCAGTAAATATTTCACTTTAAAACAAAGGTATTAGCTCCAAGTTCTGCCATGACAAAGTACATAGTGCTCAGTACTCTCAATCTATGTATCTCAAAGAACTTTCATATTTTCCTCCATTTCCTTGGCAAGATTAACTCAGATGGACTTTAACCTGGTCTTGTTTATCTTTACTTGATTTTGCTTTTGAAGTCTTGTTGTTGTTTCAGAAATCAAAACCCCTTTGCTTATCCTTATGTATCAATTACAGGTAACTATTCACTGGACAATAGTGCTCTTCGAAGTTACTCTTTCTAGTATTTTTGCTTCTTATTGTAATTAAACCCAGAATAACACCTCTTTTTATCATCTCAGTGACTGTGTAGTGACTGTGTCAGCTGTCATATCTGGTAGTGCCATGATTAATAGAAGCTATTCACCAATTGTTGAGACGCTGTTTTACTGTAATGACAACTGTCAGCCAAAAAAGATTTTAATCTATTTTCCATAATTCCGATAATGGGAGAACACTAACCCTGTGAATGAACCTACTGGGAGGTTCATCTGGATTGACTGAATTCTGCAAAGAAAGAAGTGCTCTCACAGCCTGCTGGGAATCTTTTTTTACTCTTTCCCCCCACCCTACACACTTGAGATGCTCTTTCTCAAGGCTCCCTTGTGACCCACTGGTGTTCAGCAAACTAAGGAACATAAACCTTGTCTGTCAGCATCTCCAGAAGAAGAAAATGCAATTTACAGTGATTTGCCTCCTTCCTAATCACAGTTAGAGGTGCAGAGAGTTGTATGGCTTTGGCAGCTGGAAGGGGTGATGAAACCAAAATGCCTCCTTTAATTTAAGTTACTGATACACATGGTCAGTTTATCCTTCTCTGGAGCACAGCAGCTTGTCAGGCTGCAGGTCCTTATTTGGAATTATTTTCATGTGCCTGGAGTCAAGCCTAGGTCATCAGTTTCATCAAAAGAGGAAGTTTCTGAGGATGACCATCACAGATGCAATAAAAACACAATAGAAACCAAGGTTTTCTCTCAAAGCTTGGCAGCAGCAATAGCTTATTCCCCTGTGTTTGCCTATTTGTGTGTGTGTAGTTTGGAGACATAAATACCCTCTGTGCTTCAGGAAAGTTCCTTGCTCACTTTTGAAACATTTTCCAACAAACCCACACAGCCTTTTACAAACACCCTAAACCCCCATGTGCTACAGAAGGGAAGTTTTTGGTGCATTTTTCTCCTTGACATTCCTCTTCCCACTAGAAGTAGCAAAAAAAAAAAAAATAGCCATGAGCAGAAGCATAGCAGCCCTTGAACATTTTTCTGCAGGGGAGCTTGTACTCCAGCCTTGAGACTGGAAGCAGGAAAAACAATATTGTTCTTTCAACTGGAGCCCAAATAGCTAAACGCCTGCCATTATGCCCCAAATGAAGGAGGCTGAGAAGGCTTCAGTCACCACGTGAGTGCTGCACACTATCAAATCTGAAACAGACAAGTTATGAAAGAAACTAAAGCAAAATCTCTGTCAGAGGAAGTTTTGCTTCACAGATTTGTAGTCCCGTGACTTTTTGGAGGGGAGCGCTCTTGAAAAAAAGGGAAAACACAAGTGTTTCAACCCCAGGTTCACAAACCAAACCCCTCCCACTGGGTCAGCTCACATCTCCATATGTTCAAACGTGTCCTAAATTTCTGTTCTAGTAGAAGAACAGGTCCCCATAAGCTAATAGGTACAAGCCATACTTCCCAGCAGCCATCTGATAATTGGCATGATGGCACTGGGTGGTCACCCCTCCCTAGTCATATTTGGTCCCTATCACAATAAAAAGATGGGAGGGGAGGGGAGGGGAGGGGAGGGGAGGGGAGGGGAGGGGAGGGGAGGGGAGGGGAGGGGAGGGGAGGGGAGGGGAGGGGAGGGGAGGGGAGGGGAGGGGAGGGGGAAACCCCTTGATATCCAAACATCCAGAAGAGCAGACAGAAGGCTCTGGCTCGGCCCATTTCCCCCACGGAGTTCGGACGAGGAGGACGATCGCCACCTCAGCTCCATCGCTGCCATCCCAGCGCCAGGAGCCATCCTCACTGCTGTCAGACCCTGCCCTGCTGCCTTCTCGCTGTAACCTGCCACCATCCAGCACTCTGCTGAGCCCCAGGACCCACACTGTGAGCAGAGAGCTCTCTCTCCATCTCTCTCTCCCCCTGGGACAGCGCTGCCATCACCCCCAGCCCTCCTGCAGCTCTGCGGGACCTGCCCGCCCCCAGCACCGGGAACTGCAGCTCAGGGAAAAGGTGCCTGCAGCCAAAAAACACTGGGACTGAGTTACTGTTCTGTTTGTGGGTAATTTCATAGCTGTTGTTGTTCTTGTTTGTCTTGTTAGATATACTAGTAAAGAACTGTTATTCCTACCCCCATATCTTTGCCTGAGAGCTCCCTTAATTTCAAAATCATAATAATTTGTAGGAAGGAAGGATCACATTTTTCAGTTCAAAGGGAGGTTTCTGCTTTCCTTAGCAAACACCTGTCTTTCAAATCAGGACAGATTTTGGCAGCCCAACATAGGGCCCGAGGGCATTGAGTGGAAAGGGTGAAAAAGGAATAACAGTTCTTGAGTTACCTCAGTTTTGTGTTAGGTGGCATCATGTTGTCCAGCTTACCGTGGTTTGGGCTCCATGTGGCCACAGCTTTATCTCTCCCATTTGCAATCCCTTACTTGAACATGGGTCCTATAACTCAGGCTGCTGTAACTATTATCCAGTTCCTTTTGTGGGCTGATAACGTGAGAAATTCATGGATTTTTAACTTCCTCTGGAAGGTGGGCACATGGATTCAGGGCTATCACACTCTAACTGTATGTTTTTGGGGTTACTTTAATAATGGTACGTACTGTGAGGATATGACACCAGGAAAAATTTTATCCCAACTCCTTACACAGTTTTTTGGGTCTGCTCCACCAGATGTTGAAGGGTTCAAATCTCTTCTAAGTAGTAATGATATCATACAGTGGCTGACATTGCTAATAGGCCTTGTAAACCTGTTCTATTTAACATTCAGAGATGAGGGGAGATTGAATTGGATGACAACCCTGATACTTCCCCCAAGGAATAGGGATTCTGCCCCAGAGCCTGGCCCTGCCCCAGAGGTCAAGGATGTTGCCCCTGAGCCTGACCCTACCCCAGAGGTTAAGGATGTTGCCCCTGAGCCTGACTCTTCCCCAGAGCTCACCTCAGAGAGGAACCATCCAGAGTGGGTGGGGTTTCTAGTGAAGGAGATGGGCCAGATGCTGAAGGAGTACCTTTCCCCAGCTCTTGAGAAACTCTCCCCCTGCCTTAAAGAGGGAGAGCCTGATGGTGCAGCAGTGGAACCCACAGATGTTACATCTCGCCAGGTTCCTTCCAGCTGAACTGCAAGGGCACTCACAGCCAGCAGCAGTTGCCCCCGTGGAAACTAGAAAGTCTAAGGTGAAAACAAAGCACCTGGATAATAAGGACCAGAAAACAGGGCCCTCACAACCAGCAGGGGAGCCAGAGGTTGAGATCATCACGGAGTCCCTGTCATACGAGAGTCTCCGTAATCTACATAAAGATGTTGTACGAAGGGGCCGTGAGGCTTTTACAACGTGGTTACTGCGGGTCTGGGACCTTATGGGTACAGGTGTGCAGCTGGATGGTACTGAGGCAAGAAATTTGGGACCCCTGACCCAGGACTCAGGTGTGGATCACGTATTCGTAAGGGAACCAGGCCCCCTTTCCCTCTGGGAGCGGCTTTTAATGAGTGTAAGAGAGAGGTTTGTCCATAGAGAGAGAATGCAGGAGCACCACCATAGAATGCGCTGGAAGACCCTTGAGGAGGGGATCCAACAGCTGAGAGAAGTGGCAGTACTAGAGGTACCTCTTTGGGAGGGGTGGACAACATGACAATGACCCTGACAGGGTCAGGTGCACAGGGCAGATGTTGTGGAATCTGGCACACCTGGGGCCATCTCAATACACCACATTCATTGCAGCCATTAATGCTGACACCAACCACGAGACAGTGGGTTCTGTTGCCAATACGCTCAGGAATTTTGAGAGTATAATGAACGGCCCAATGCAGGCTCAGGTCTCTGCCGTGATTAGGGAACTCAGAGAGGAGTTCAAGGAGGAGATAAGAGGGGTGAGGGAGGAGATGAGGAAGGTCAATGCAGCACCAGAGCGAGTCACAGATCCCAGAGTTAGAGCCCAACGTCCCCCAGCTAGGGATAGAGGGTACACCCCATGAGCTGACCTGTGGTTCTTTCTGCATGACCATGGGGAAGACATGAGAAGGCGAGATGGGAAACCCACTTCTGCCCTGGCAGCACGGGTGCATCAACTCAGGGAGGGAAACACTAACCAAGGAAGCTCCACTAAAGTGAAGTTAGCCTCAACTTCCCATAACCAAGATGCAGGGTATTACAAAAGGGAGGATGATTTGTCAGATCCCCTCGAGGGAACCTCCAGTATGTATGCCCAGGAAGGAAATAATAACCAGTGCTAGAGGGGCCCTGCCTCTAGCCAGGGAGAGGCACGGGAAAACCGAGTCTTTTGGACAGTGTGGATCCGATGGCCTGGCACATCAGAGCCACAAAAACATAGGGCATTAGTTGATACTGGTTCACAGTGCACCCTAACACCATCAGAACATGTTGGGGAAGAACCTGTTTCTATTGCTGGGGTGACGGGGGGATCACAGGAATTGACTTTGCTGGAGGCTGAGGTGAGCCTGACTGGGAAGAAGTGGCAGAAACATTCAATTGTGACTGGCCCAGAGGCACCGTGTATTCTAGGCATAGACTTCCTCAGGAATGGCTATTACAAAGACCCAAAGGGACTCAGGCGGGCTTTTAGAATAGCTGCTGTAGAGGCAGAAGGCATTAAGCAATTGAACACCTTGCTTGGACTGTCAGAGAACCCATCTGCAGTGGGACTCCTGAAGGTGAAGGACCAGCAAGTGCCAATTGCCACCTCTACAGTGCACTGCCAGCAGTACAGGACAAATCGAGATGCTGTGATCCCCATCCACAAGATGATCCGTGAGCTGGAGGGCCAAGGGGTGGTCAGCAAAACCCACTCACCCTTCAACAGCCCCATCTGGCCTGTGCGCAAGTCTGATGGAGAATGGAGATTGACTGTGGACTATGGTGCATTGAATGAAGTGACTCCACCGCTGAGCGCTGCCGTGCCGGACATGCTGGAACTCCAGTACGAGCTGGAGTCCAAGGCAGCAAAGTGGTACGCCACCATTGACATTGCCAATGCATTTTTCTCCATTCCTCTGGCAACAGAGTGCAGGCCTCAGTTTGCTTTCACCTGGAGGGGCGTGCAGTACACCTGGAACCGACTGCCCCAGGGGTGGAAACACAGCCCCACCATCTGCCATGGACTGATCCAGGCTGCACTGGAAAAGGGTCAAGCTCCAGAACATCTGCAATACATTGATGACATCATTGTGTGGGGGAACACAGCAATGGAAGTATTTGAGAAAAGAGAGAAGATCATCCAGTTCTGCTGGGAGCCAGTTTTGCCATCAAGAGGAGCAAAGTCAAAGGTCCTGCCCGAGAGATCCAGTTCTGGGAGTAAAGTGGCAAGACGGGCGGCGCCAAATCCCCACTGAGGTCATCAATAAGATCACCGTGATGTCTCCACCCACCAACAAGAAGGAAACACAAGCTTTCCTAGGTGCCATAGGCTTTTGGAGAATGCACATTCCTGAGTACAGCCAGATCGTCAGCCCTCTCTACCTGGTCACCTGGAAGAAGAATGAACTACACTGGGGCCCTGAGCAGCAGCAAGCCTTTGCCCAGATCAAGCAGGAGATCGCTCATGCTGTAGCCCTCGGCCCAGTCAGGACGGGACCAGAGGTGAAGAATGTGCTCTACTCTGCAGCTGGGAACAAGGGCTTGTCCTGGAGCCTTTGGCAGAAGGTACCTGGTGAGACCCGAGGCCGACCTCTGGGATTCTGGAGCCGAAGTTACAGAGGGTCTGAAGCCAACTACACCCCAACAGAGAAGGAGATCTTGGCTGCTTATGAAGGAGTTCAAGCTGCCTCAGAGGTGATTGGCACAGAAGCACAGCTCCTCCTGGCACCCCGACTACCAGTGCTGGGGTGGATGTTTAAAGGGAAGGTCCCCTCTACCCACCACGCCACCGATGCCACATGGAGCAAGTGGATCGCCCTCATCACACAGCGCGCCCGTATCGGAAACCCAAATTGCTCTGGGATTTTGGAAATAATTACAAACTGGCCAGAAGGTGAAAATTTTGGTCTGCTTAAAAGTGGGCATGAGACCAAGGGGTGGATCTCACCATGGACAGTATTTCCCAGGTTATCCATGACTGTGAGACGTGTGCTGCCATCAAGCAAGCCAAGCGAGTGAAGCCCCTCTGGTATGGGGGGCGGTGGTCCAAATATAAGTATGGGGAGGCCTGGCAGATTGACTACATCACACTGCCTCAGACACACCAAGGCAAGCACTATGTGCTGACCATGGTAGAAGCCACCACTGGATGGTTGGAGACCTACCCTGTGCCTCATGCCACTGCCCTCAACACCATCCTGGGCCTGGAAAAACAAGTCCTTTGGAGACATGGTACCCCTGAGAGAATTGAGTCAGACAATGGGACTCATTTCAAGAACAGCCTCATAAGCACCTGGGCCAGAGAACACGGCATCGAGTGGGTGTACCACATTCCTTATCACGCACCAGCGGCTGGGAAAGTGGAACGGTGCAATGGACTGCTTAAAACCACCTTGAAGGCACTGGGTGGGGGGACTTTCAAGAACTGGGAGATAAATCTACCAAAGGCCACATGGTTAGTGAACACCTGAGATTCCACTGATTGAGCAGGCCCTGCCCAGTCTGAGCCCTTAAGAACACCAGATGGAGATAAGGTTTCCAGTGGTGCACATGAGAGGTATGCTAGGAAAAAACTGTTTGGGTGAACTTTGCCTCCAGCAAAGACAATCCAATTCGTGGGGTGGTTTCCCTCAAGGACCAGGTTGTACCTGGTAGGTGATACAAAGGGATGGAAAGACCCGATGCATACCCCAAGGAGACCTTGCTTTAGGGTGAACTACCTGTGATACTGTGCCTGTATCTGTAACTGTATGGATGTCTATTATTTGAAGATTTTAATTTGATGTAGCATGATGGTATGGGAAAATTCGGGGTGGATAATATTGGGGGTTGGTTCTTTCCCTTTTCCCTCTGTGGAATTTTCCCCATTGTCATGCTAAGATACCTGTTGATTAGGCCCTGGTGGCAAGGGGAAGGGGAGAGAAGAGGGAAACCCCTCAATATCCAAACATCCAGAAGAGCAGACAGAAGGCTCTGGCTCTCCCCATTTCCCCCGCGGAGTTCGGACGAGAAGGACGATCGCCACCTCAGCTCCATCGCTGCCATCCCAGCACCAGGAGCCATCCTCACTGCTGTCAGACCCTGCCCTGCTCTCTTCTCGCTGTAACCTGCCACCATCCAGCACTCTGCTGAGCATCAGGACCCACACCGTGAGCGGAGAGCTCTCTCTCCATCTCTCTCTCCCCCTGGGACAGCGCTGCCATCACCCCCAGCCCTCCTGCAGCTCTGCGGGACCCGCCCGCCCCCAGCACCGGGAACTGCAGCTCAGGGAAAAGGTGCCTGCAGCCAAAAAACACTGGGACTGAGTTACTGTTCTGTTTGTGGGTAATTTCATAGCTGTTGTTGTTCTTGTTTGTCTTGTTAGTAATACTAATAAAGAATTGTTATTCTTATCCCCATATCTTTGCCTGAGAGCTCCCTTAATTTCAAAATCATAATAATTTGTAGGAAGGAAGGATCACATTTTTCAGTTCAAAGGGAAGCTTCTGCTTTCCTTAGAAAAAACCTGTCTTTCAAACTAGGACATCATTTGCCACTCCACCATCTACCCAACTCACTGCAGAGTTTTCTTTATATTCACCAAAGCAATGATGACTGCAGGACGTTCCATCCCTGGAGATGTTCAGGGCCTGGCCTAGTGTGACATCCTCCTCCACAGCAGGGGAATTGGAAACAAGGTAATCTTTAAGGTCTCTTCCAACCTAAACCATTCTGTGATTCTCTATATAACATCCTGATGCTATGATTCTCAGTATAACATCCATAAAATTAGAATCAGGGAAGGACCAGCAGGTCATATAACCTCATCTACCCCACTGCTCAGGCCATAGTGCACCACCAGAGAACTCTGTATTGAGCTCAGGCTTTGGACACATTTGTCAACCTACCAGAAAACTATTCTTTATCTTCCTGCTAAAACTCTAAGAAGTGGAGATCAGCTCTTGGTATTTTGCCTTGTTCGTTAATGGTGATGATTTGGGAGGTTTTAGTTTTCTAATACTCATTTACTTGGTTTGAGACATTGGGACACTGGTTCTTTCTTCATTACACACTTGTGGCAGAAGGTCAGGTGTACAGAACAAATAAGTGGGAGAGTTTAACTGGTGTTGTCTATCTGCAAGTTTACCAGAGCAGCATTAATTTGCTGAAATGAACCCAAATGGAACCAACAGGTCCAGAAAAAGAAAGAAATGCCATGAGGTAACATATCATTGCCAGGCCATATATTTTGGTATTTCAGAAGCCTCCTGGAAGGATCAGGCAGTATCCCACCCATCTCCATCTCTCTGAACAGCTGGTAAGAAATAAGCTCAAAATAAATGCAGGTTTCCTTCTCCTACCTCTCCTGTGAAGCACCAGAGTTGATCTTACACATGCCTCCATGGTTTATAGGCACCTCAAAGCTTCCCTTTTTGGAAGCGTTTGGTTGCTGCATGTCATGGTTTAGGAATGGTATTCCACAATTTAGTACTCCTGATACAAACAAACAGACAAACAATCAAACAAAAATGGGTAAAACCCAAACAAACAACAAAAAAATCCCACACACAACAAAATTACACGCTACCACTCACTTCCACTCCCTGTCCAGCTGAAAACACAAAACACAAAGGAACTATTTGCACTGAAAGCCCATGGTAAAATACCGACTGTGTCTTCCCCACCACCCAAGGCTTCCTCCCAACTGGAAAGGAACGTCCTTCTTCCTGGAAGTGAGTGTCCCTTTTCCCCACCCCTGGCAATGACATGAGGAGGTATTGAATTCCACAATGTCTTGGCCATGCTCCTTGCCTCTGTTCCCAGCTGGAACCAGGCTTGGACATCTCACTCAAATTTCCAGGATCATACTGGTTAATGGATTTGGGATCAAGAAGTATTCTTTCAGTATTCTGTTGACTGGAGATGCAGGAGGTTTCCACCCAGCTTGTCTTCATGTCAAGCTGAAGACAATCTACCTTACTGTCCCAGGGAGAGCTCTCTCCATGAAAAGACCTTGCTGTGGGAGGCCTCTCAATTAATCCTGATGCCTGTGAAGATCAGGTCAGCCCTCTGAGAACAGAGGTATTTTTGTTAATTGGTGATTTGGGTTCTTACCACCTTCTCATCTACACCCAACCTGTTCCTCAGAGCATCTGATCTGACTAGAGAGTTCTGAAGAGTAGGAAATCAAGGCAGAAACTCTTTCATTTTCCCTTTTTTTCAAGTAGACACAAACAACAACAACAACAAAAAGCCACTGGTCTATAAATCTAGGAAGCAAAACTTCCTACAGCAGAAAATTTGTTTTAATTTCTTTCATAATTTGTCACTTTTGGAGAATGGATTTGATTAGGGTGGATTTCTCACCCAGACTTCCCAGGTCTCTGGGAAGCCTTTGGGGGCTCCATAGCCTCCCAGGTTTGTCATTTCCACGGAGCAGGTGTTGTGCAATTATGCTGTGGACCACTTTGCAGAACTAAAAACACTGACACTGGATATTTGGTGAGGATAAATTTTCTTGTCTCCAATTTCAGGAAAACCAACCTACTTTTGTCTATAGCACAGCAGCATAAGCAGAATTCCCATGTACCTACTTCTCCAGCATGCCCGAGTCCTGCTGGGCCTTCAGCCAGGACTAGCACATCCTTCATCACTGCTGAAGGACCTGCCTCCCTTGTGATCCTACCCTGGGCAGGCTGATACTGTTCAATCTGGGGCTGTGCAGACACACAGGGATGAGATCCTGCCAGTGCTGTGGTTTTGCTGGCCCACTGCCACTCCAGCCAGCCACAGGCTTCTCCCTGACAGGTTAACAGTACTGCTTTTCTTTGGACCTCGTTCTGGCAGGGGTATTGCTCCAGTACACCACAATGAGTTCATTAATAAAGAACTTGGAACAAATGCTCATGAGACATGATGAAAGAAATCACAATTGTCTGGGAAAAATAAAATTATAGAGTGCTGCTACACATAGATATAATAATTGGTAAAATAGTGACTGTTAAAATAGCAAAAAATGCTCTTTTAACAGAAGAATAATACAAGCTTTAGATACTTTTCACACTGCCAGGCAAGCTGACTTTTTGGCTTGTCATGACACCCTGCAGTGGTGCCAAAGGCTGTGTAATCATGCTGTGTATCCCTGTGTTGAATGCTGGGCAGGAAATCAACCAACAGAACTGAAGGCACAACTGGGAGGGCAGCTGTCTCATCACAGAATCATAAGACAGTTTGGTTTGGAAGGGGTTTTAAAGACCATCTTGTTTCAGCCCCCTGCCATGGGCAGGGACACCTTCCACTAGACCAGATTTCTCAGAGCCCCATCCAGTCTGGCCTTGAATATTTCCAGGCATGAAGTACCCATGGTTTCTCAGGGTGGTGAGGTATTACAGCTAAGGAAAATACCCAGCAGTGCAGGAGCTGGTATGCAGCCATGATTTATTCCTGGAGACCTGGAAAGGATCCCAGGTGATCAACTGACATAATCTTTAGGAACTGGTCACTGTAGTTTAAATAAGGAGGCAGGAATCCAAGCCCTCAAAATATTGTCTGTGCTTTGCCAAGGTCTAAGCACCTTTCCTATGAGATTGCAGGAGAGTGCTGGCTTAGTCATGGGCTTGCCTACTAGTCCAAGTAGCTGTTTAGAAGTGAAAGATAACACATAAATGTGTGTTTGTGTATCTGAAGCAAAGGGCAATATACTTAGTGGTAGTATTTCATACTCTGACTCCTGCAAGGAAATAAAAAAATACCCTAAAGCATCTCACAGGTGTATTTCTCCTTGGATATGCCTCACTGAAGTTCAGCATAGAGCCTGTCCCAGAAAAATATCACATCCAACCCAAGCCATTCTATGATCTCCTAGGACTGACAGTGTCCAGAGGCAGTGGAGAGGGAAATTGGAGCGATAAGTAGAAAAATAACTTTTCCTTCTCCTTTGAAGTCTTGCAGACTCAGTGCTGAAACCTGCTCTCCTGGAAAGCACAGCCGCTCGCTGCGCTGTACGTTCACGTACGCTGGGGCTCCTCCAGAAATCTGCCAGCAGAGAGTCGAGGGAGATCAAAGCCTTAGGTAAGTAGGGCACCTATTACAGCGAGCATTTATCTCTTCTTGAGAGGAGATGGGAGAGAGCAGGAAGTTTGATGATTTTGCAAACCTGAACCAAAAGTTTATTTCTGTACCTGGGGGATATAAGAGATGTCTTCACAGGGGTTTTGAATTTGTATCTCTCAACATCTGACGTTTTCCCAGCACGCAAGGAACATACTCAAGCACTCCAAAAACATGTAGGAAAAAGAGGAAACTATGCTAAAAAGGTAACATCTTTGTTTAACTTACTGCCCTGACAGTTTAAACTCTACTTGGTTTTATCAATGTTGCAATTATTTCTCTTGTTCTTATTTGTCAGATGCCATTTTTTTAAAAGCCTAAATAATATTGCTGGGTTAAACAGAAGCTTTTAGGTATGTCTGTACTATTGCCTTAACTCAAATTGTCCTGGGAGGAGATAGAAAACTCTTCACATACTCAGAAGGTGGGAATATGTGAAAAGACTTAGAAAAATATAATTCCTGCCTAGTTTTTCCTCCCCAAAACTATTCTAGAATCTTGGCATCTTCAAGAACCTCTTGGGACACATCAGATAATGAAAAGCCAAAATCTACATGAGGTTTTCAGTAAAGCAAATGTGGGAAATTTGAGGAATGGGATATATTCTCATATGGTGGATGCTGCAGGTCAGTTTCACTGAGGGCCCTTGGCACTGAGTGCCTTATACTGAAGGTTGGAAACAGCCACCTGGCCTGGAAAATACAAAACCTTTGACCAATCCTCTGTTAGCACAAAATATGTTAGCTTCATTTCTGGCTTAAGCTGGGACAGAAAATGGCCCTTAGTAACTCGTTCCACAAAGGGAAACTGTGTCCCATGTACTCTGCCTGTGATGCTGAGGGAGTGTTTTAACTTTAATGTTTTATTATAAACCTGTTAGCCATTAAGCCTCTAGAAGTCCTTCACCAAAATTTCTCCTCTGCCATAATGGGTATTGCTACGTCTGAGTCTGCTTCTGTGGGGGATTAAAACTGTATGGACTACGTTTTTCTTTATGAATACTGTTGTGATTACATATGGGATATGTTAAATAAAAGTATTTTGTGATGTTTTAGAGTTCCCTGAACAACTCAGGGTGGATGATGCCAGACATATGTCAGCCATCACTTGCAGTAATATTTTAAATGTTTTCATTGTAGAAGTTCACGTGTGTTAAACAATTTCAAGTTTAACAGTGTTGCGACTTTTCGTTTGTTTGCACTGTTAGGCATGTAGGGTCAAACTCTAATTTATGAAGTCCTGTCACATTAATGATGTTACCTGTGAACCACATTGATGCTGTTAACTGTGGATCATGTTAATGATGTTAATTCCAATCACAGAAAAAGTGAGATGAACTTGAGCAGAAACCTTGCACAAGACTTGACTTGCTTCTAACAAAATCAGCTCTGAACAGGCTGTCGATCCCTATCTGAGGTTATGTTTCACCTTTATTGGGGCCAGGTTTTTATTCTGTTACTCTTCTCTAGCTGCTATTTTATCCAGATGCCTCTCATGACTTTTAATGTCCTTTTCTTGTAATATTCTCTATATTTAACTGCTGGTCAGAGAGCCTAAAGGTTTCTCTTTCTATTCAGCCATGACTGAAAAATCTCAGTTATCCAGAAGCCTTAGAAGTTGTTGCTTTGAAGGTTGTGTCACTGGTATTCTCAGAAACTGCTGGGAAACTGAGACTTTTCACAGCAGCTAAAGGGAAGTAGGAGCATGAATCTTCTTGAAATTCGCAGGAGGGTGACAACCACACTATAGCAAGAGTTAAAATGGAAACCTTGGTCAGAAGTTCTCATGACAGCAGTGGGTTGTAGTGACTACATGACCATGTGCTGCTTTTAGACTCAGATTGTGGCACCCATTCTTTATTTAACACCTCTTATTTTTAATTTTCCAACATGATGAAAACATCGGGGAGTCTGTTTGTGCAACAAACATCCGACATGCCTTAGAACAAATCAAACCACTACTAACAGCACCATGGAGGGCTGTCTGAATCCTAATCAGGAACAACAAACCCATTTCTACAGAGCTGTCCCTCCCTGGGGTCTTATGCTATTCCTTCACATGTTTCAGAATGAAAGGCTGTTTATAGCCCCATTATAACATGTTTAGCATTAAATGTCAGGAAGCATCTGCTGACATATTTTCTCAGTAGGAGACTTCTAAATTCTGCAAATGAGTTTGTGTAGCTGTCCTGAATATACATTGGAGTTCCCTCCAGAGATTTAAGTCATGTCTTTGAAGACAAGTTAATGTTGCCGTATTGCAAATATTCTTCATAGAATAGGGTTCTCAGTAAATGGTCAGGCTGAATATTCAACAGCAGACATTTTGTTCTTCCCTCATTTCAATAGCATGCACTCTCTGTCTCATGTTGTAGGCACCACTGAGAGATTTCTATTGCTGTTATTCCTGACATGTGTGAAGGCAAACTCCCATGACACACTGGTTTCAGTCATAATGCTGGTTTAAGGAGTTAACCTTTGCCTAATCCCAGCACCACAGTTCATCTGACATGTATTGTGATGGTGCAAGCCTTTGTGAGACCCTGCTTAGAACTCAGTGGCTGAAAAGATGTATTCAGAAAAAGATAAAGAAAGAAAATTTGAAAGCCATTGTGTCTGATTTGTCTGACAATAACTTCAAGCAGACATAACCAGAGATCACCAGCTGTCACTACATTATGCAGACACTGCTTTAATGCCAGTGAGTCAGATCATAGATTCATGGTTTGGTTTGAAAGGGATCTTAAAGATCATCCTGTTCCAACTCCCCTACCATGGGCAGGAACACATTTCACCAGACCAGGTTTGCTCAGAGCCCCATCCAGCCTGGCCTTCAACACTTCCAGGATGGGGCAGCCACAACTTCTCTGGGCAACCTGTTCCCATGCCTCACCACTCTCAGTAAATAACTTTTTCCTAATATCTGATATAAGCCTACTCTCTTTCAGTTTGAAGCTATTCCCCCTTGTTACTATATGCCCTTGCAAAAAGATTTTCCATCTTCCTTGTTGGCTCCTTCATGTTCTGGAAGGCCACAATTAGGTCACCCTGAAGTCTTGCCTTTTCCAGGCTAAACAGCCCCCACTCTCTCAGCCTGTCTCCACAGCAGAGGTGCTCCATCCTTCTCATCATCTTTGTGTCTCTCCTCTGGGCTCACTCCAGCAGGTCCCTGTCCCTCCTGTGCTGGACCCCAGCTCTGGATGCAATGCTCCAGGTGGGTCTCAGCAGAGCAGAGCAGAGGGGCAGAATCCCCTCCCTGCCCTGCTGCCCACGGGGCTCTGGATGCAGCCCAGGACACGTTTGGCTCTCTGGGCTGTGAGTGCCATGACTGGGGAATGTCCTTATGGCAGGGCTGCTCTGGGTCTGTTCATGCCCAGCCTGTGCTGATACCAGGGGTTGATGTGACCCTGGTGCAGAACCTTCCACTTGGTTTTATTAAACCTTATGATGTTCCCATGGACCCAGCGCTCAAGCTTGTCTAGGTCAAGGGGGGGCATGGGACATCAGGGGGTTTGCACTCTCTTTGACTCTCCTTTTCTGTTTAACACGCCTGTAGAAGCTCTTTCTGTTCTTCTCTGTGTGCCTTGCCATGTTCACCAGCTTTGCCTTGGCTTTCCTTACCTCATCACTGCAAAACCCTTCTTCATCTCCACACTCTCCCCAGCTCATTGCCCTTGCTTCTGCTGCCTGTGCGTTTGGTTTCCCTTTAGCTTGACCAGCAGTTCTCTACTCAGCCATGCTGATCTCATTCCTTCCTTGTGTGACTTCATGCTCCTGGTGATTGTTAGTTCTTGTGCTTTATGGGAGATGTCCCTAAAGCTCTTATAGCTCTCTTCCAATCCCTTGTCCCTGTGGTCAGTGTCCCAGGGGATCTCCCTCAAAAGCTGGAAATCTGCTTTCCTAAAGTTCAAGAGCCTAACTTTGCTCCTTACCTGATCATATCCCTCAGGACTAAAACTCCATCAGTGCATCACTGCGGTCCAAGCTCCCTCCAATCTTGATGTCCCCAGTTATCTTTTTTGCACTGGAGACCAACAGATCCTGTATCACATCCCCTCTGGTAGGGCTATTACCTGGCTAAAGAAGATATCATTCATTCCAGGAGTTTCCTGGATTGCCTACAGCTCCTTGTGCTACTTTCCCAGCAGATGTTGAGGAGGTTGAAGTCCTTCAGCAGGACTAAAGACTACAAGTGTGATCCCTCCTGTAGCTAGGGTAAGAAGGTTTTGGCAACAGGCTCCCCTTGATCAGGGCCTGCAGCAAACACCACCCACAAGGTTCCCTTTGTTTCCTTGGTCCCTGATTCTTACCCACGAACTTGCTCATGACTGTTCTTCAAAGAAAACTCTTTACTCCCAGTGCTACCTCTTGATGCAGAGGGTAATCCCCCTGCCTCTCTTTCCTGCCCTGTCCTTTCTGAACAGCCCACAGCCATCCAGAGTCACACTCCAATCATGGGATTTGTCCCAAGTTCCAGTAATGGCAACAAGGTCATTGTTTTCTAACACCACTCTGGCTTTCACCTCCTCTTATTGGTTGCCCAGGGTGTGTGCATTGGTATAAAGGCACCTCAGCTGGGCTGCCAGCTGTTTCACCTTCCCAGGGCAACAGCCTTTAATTCCTGTGAGATAATTTCCTGGTGGTGTTTAAGTGGAATACCGCAAGGGAAACAACCCAGTAAAAATGCTTTTTTTTTTTTTTCCTCCCAAATCAGCTTCCAGTCTGCAGATGGGGGAGAACAGGAGCTTCTGGGGGTGGGTGTTATGTTAAAGTGGATGTCCCATGAAACTGCCCTGATTGCCCTGATAGTTTATAGGCACCTCACTTTGTTTGCAGGAAGTTTTCTGCCAAACCAGTCTGAGGTTTGGTATCCATAAATCAAAGTGTCCTTTTCCCCTCACACCCAGCCAATACACGTTCTTGAGACTCAGTTATGTATATCTGATGACCTATAGGGTCTTTGTGGCCTGCATGGTAAGACCCAGAGAAGGAAGTTGGCATAGTCCCTGCCCAAAATGTTGAATGAAATCATGAGGTTGATGAATGAATCTGTGTTTCAGGACCTGTTCTTCCATTAGATTTTATTCTTCCCTTTGGATATGCAGAAGGGCCAAACCCAACTACCTGCTGCTCCATCAGTCAGTTGAAATAAAAAGTTTTAAATCTAACAGAAATAAGTTGTTAGACAAACGTTCCTAATAACAATTTGAGTCAAAATTCAGGAAATTATTCACCACAGACATGTTTAAAGAAACTGCAATTTTCAGACATTTTTATACACTACAGCACCCAAGATTTTTTTACACACACTCCTGAAAGTCTGCCCAATTTATTGCATCATGGTATAGGTATTTACTTTCTTTCAATTACTGCCAGAATATCTCATCTATCTTTGTTTAATCAATAACCCAAGTTTCATCCAGCAAAGCAGTGCTTTATTAAATTTGCTGTCCTAATTACACCATTACCATTGATAAAGTTTTCTGAGGTGTACAAGACCATGAAGTGGGTCCCTTACTGCACCTGCAATGAATTAATCAAGTTTTCTGTGGTGTATAGACAGCCCCTTGACTCCTTAACTTTCTCTAGATGTCTTTCTTGTTCTACAGCATCTAATTAATCTCTAGTTATATGATAACTATTAAACAATTCTTTATTAATTTATTTCTTCAGCTGTTGATTAATTTCTCTAAGCGGTATGGATCCAGAGAGCTTCTTTCTGCAGGTGCAGTGAGGTAGTTTCTCAGGGTTTTCTACTGACACTCAGCCAACACACAGGTTTAAATCAAAACCAGCTAAAATCATGGTCAAACATTCCTTAACTAATTAAATATAGTTCACTACATAATTTTTAAAGAGTCACAAAACTCCTAGCTATCTAAGATATATCTCCCTGTCACAGTATCACTCTGAACTTTCTTATCCCAGGATGTCTGGTGTGCTTATTGCTGGCAGGATGAGTGTCCATAAGAAATCATGAGAGGTCTGTTCATTGCCCAGCACATGTCAGCTACAGTAGGAAGCCACAGCACAGCAGGCTATTTCTAAGGCAGAATCTGAGAGTGAAGAAACTCCTTCAGTAGCTCTGAACAAACCTGAATTCACAGATCATGAGAAAAAGAGATTATCAGTGTGACCCACAGACTACAAGATGGGAGAAAGCAGAAATACTCTGAAAACTTGTATTTTGCAAAGGGGGCAACAACTTCTGAAAGAACTGCTCTGGAAGAAATCTTCTGGAAAAATGCTGAGGGTCGTTAAGGGAACAGCAGATCATGTAAGCAGTTCTTGCAACACAGCTTTTTATCAGGAAGCAGCATGTCTTTCTTTTTACCTTAAAAATTGCATAATTCTTAAACAGTAGCTTTTAAACTCCAAAATAAGGGAGTTCTCATCCTACAAAAACATTAATCTAAAGCTATATTCTAGGCTCCAAATTGTTAACCACTGCTAATTTGAACTTATTTTTACTTTAGTGTCCAACACAGCAAAGACAGGAAAGAACTGTAAGTTCATGTGTCCTCCAAGTCTAATTCTGAATTCCATGTAAAAGATTTCCTATCAGCTGGCTGACTCATAGCTGTAGTGCTTGGAGGCAAAGTGCTAACAGGAGAGGCTGTCATATTTCCAGTGCACTCTGTGGCACCTTTTTCCCTTAAGAAGACCCTCTGTTTCAATAACAGTATCATGAATCAATACAATAATGGAAAGTCAACAGAAAAAAAAGCTTATTCATTTATGCCCCACAGAAATGTGATTATTTCTATTTTGGGGGAGATAAAAAATGTCTTTAGCAGGACTTTGGGACAGCCTCTGCCTTTGTAAGATGAAAGAGACTTAGAAATTTTCATGTTCTGAGGCATCACTTTTGTGTCTTGTAATACCTTGTAGGTGGCAATGTCTCCTACTTGGTCTCTTGATGAAGTGAAGAATTATAATTCCCTTTTATGAATAAGGAAAGAGAAACACAGAAACATTTATTGATTCATCCAGGATCTGTCACAGATGTGAGAGAGGATTTGAGTCTCATTTCAGTGTTGCTCTGGCTGTTATCCTTCCTTCTTTGGGTCGTGTCCACATGACCCTATTAGTCATATCCATGGCCCATTATCAATTGGGAGATCTTTAAATAAAATTGTAAGCTTTCACTGCTACGTTTGCAATCCCATCTGCTGCTCAGAAAGCCAAAGAATAGATTTAGTTTGAAAAAGGCTGCAGGGAACAGTGGTACTGATGAATCTCTTTTCATTAACCAAGAAGGCACAGAACAAAAACCCCAGCCAAACAGATAAGGTGGTTAAGGAGGTGTGAATTACTTTTTAGAAAGGTTTATGATTCAGTAATTTAGCATATTGGGAAGAATGTCTTTCTAAAAAAATGTTTCTTTGAAAAAAATCTTTATCTATTTAAACCTGACGCTAATTTGCAATTTTTTCAGGCAGAAGGTGTTATTAAACCGAAAAGAAGGTGGCAAAAAGACCTTAAAGGAGCACATCAAAACTTGTAAATCAGCACTGGAAGTTTGCATTACCAAACTGTAGGAAAGTATGCAATACCGGTGCTGCAGATAAACATGATTACTTAGACAATTTAATTTTATTGCGAGTTTTCATATTGCACCCTATTACTGTTGTACTTGGGTGGGTTTTTAGATTAGTTCTGTCTCTTCTCTATCTCAGGTTTGTCTTTGTAAACGTTTTATATATTCTGAAGATGGCATTGAAACAAAAAACCGTGTCAAAAGCAGAAGCTATGTGGTTTTTTTTCTCATAACCATGGAGTCCAGAAACATGGATCAGGATCCTGTAGTACCTGGTGCAATAAACTCCCCAAACAAGCAACTATCCTACAGAAGTTGCATATGTTTTATAGGTCCTTATGGGAGGCAGTGAAATATCTGACCTGTAAGGAAGAATATATTTTGTGGCTGAAATTCTCCGAGGGCTGTCCAAGAAGACAAATCTGCTGACTGCCAAAAGTTGAGCTCAAGGTCTCTGTTGCTTCAGCTGTAAGCAGGGTGCACCACCAGGTTCTTGGGCTGCACCTCTAGGTGAAACCGAGTCCTGCCTACGGTGTACAAACCTTTGTAATAGGTGGTGTCACACCCGAGTCCAAGGATCACTTGTTTTTTATTTACTCAGTGCTGCATGGTGCCACGTTCCACCCACAGCCCCGGGAACTTTGCCTTTCCCCTCGTGGTCCTCGCAGAGGGCACGGAACGTGCCCAGACATCCTGTAACTCCTGGATCAGCGTGCCCCAGAGCGCTGGGATCCTGGAACACCTGGTGCTCCCTCGCCAGCCTCATCTCCCAGCTGGGGAGAAGAAGCCTGGCGTGCTCGGTGTGGGAACCATCCAGGGAGCTTAAAACAAACTGCGGCTCCTGCATGGTGCTGAGAACAAAACCCTCTGTTCGTCCTGACAAACAGCTCCAGGTTGAACACAAGACACAGAACGGCCAGGTAGGACAATTTCTTCATTTATTCTCCTAAGAGAAGCATGCATAAACTTGCACAGAAGCCCAGATTTCAGCTTTTTTTTTCTTTGTTTCTTTCCTTTTTGCATACTGGACTATTACTCCATCTGCGAATGTAACTTCTCAATAATGAGCCTGGTGTCAAAGTTTCCTGTTGTAGTGCCAGCTCCAGTGTGTCAGCAGCACTGAGAGCTAAAGCAAGTTGGGATCACTGCAGTGTGGCTTTGGTAAAGCTCTCCCAAGCTGGTGGGAAAGCACACGCTCTTTTTACTGGCTTTGGATCCAGGCCCCTCTTCTCTCCCTATAAATTTCTGAAGGGAGAGCTGGGCTTCTCCTCTGTGAAAGGTGCTCTGAGTTGTCCCTATCATCATTATTGGCAATTGCATTTTAATTTAACAGTAAAAACATGAAGCACAGGCGTTCACCATGAAGGGGGGTTGCATTAGAGCTGACTGCCTCTGGAGGAGATGTGCTCTCTCTGGAACGGGTAGATGTGTCAATTAGCAAGTTGTTTTCTGGCCTGTTGTGTGCAAAATGACAAATGGTGTCCCTGCCTTTAAGGGTATGAGACTGGGATGAAGCATTTTCATCACTTGTTTAAGACCCTTATATAGAAATCACAGTGTTAGATTTCTCCTGGACTGTCTTTTCTTAGCATAGTTATTTTTGTTTCATTCTGCCAGTATGTGACGTGCTGCAAAGTCAACTCGTGCATACCCAAAGACTTTGCGAAAGTTTTCGTAGAGGAATCACTTCCAAAGTATCTTCTGCACTACTGAGAAAAATCACCCTTTCCCCGACAATCAATGCTCATGTGATATGCCTCTGATGTTTCCTCACATCTGGCTCTATTCTGACTCTCATCCCAGGACTAAGACACTATAGCATGTATTGAAGGAGGATTTTCACCACAAAGCATAGCTCTTCTCTCTCTGCCCATGATTATTCAGGTGTCCTGACACTGGCAAAAGAAGTCCCATGAAATCCAGAAGGAGATTTTGCTAAATGAAACCATGGGGGAAAAAAACTTTTTGTTTTAGCTAAAGCAAGCTTGCAGTGATACCTAACTCTGCAAATATTAAATTACTTCAAAAACAATATTGAGAGCAAAAGTTAAGGCCATATTACTGGTAATAAGAGGCACTCTATTTCTCAGCATTAACTTGGTTGCAAGGCATCAGAGGAAGGTAACACTGCAATTCACAGTACTGAAGTAACTGTTTACTTCCTTTTCAGTGGATGGCTTATTTTTCTTAGCGATAAAAGCTCCCCATGGATCTCTATTTAGTCAAATGTGTGACTTAGTGCACTTTAGCTTTGGTTCTAGGTGTTAGCTTATTCATGACCTACACACAGTTTTGGGTTACTGAGTCACTATTGCAGGTTTAAGCAAAACAAAAATCACTGGAAGGAAAGAAACAAAGATGCAGGCTAATTTGCTGGTATCACAGTTAATGATGCTGTTTGGTGACAGTATATCTCTCTTCAAACCAGCCAGCAAAAAATGCTCACAGCTTCACAGGGAATATTTGGTCTCTATCAGAGAAGATAGATCCCTGGGTTATGACCAGGCTGCCTGTGTTAGAGGGACACTCTGGACTCGCCTTCCACACAGTTAGATTGGCAGTGTTTAGTCTGGGTATCTGTCCAGCCCCTTACACTCATGGGTCCAATCTGGGGCCCTTAAATGTTTGCATGTGCTCAGTGCTGGCTGCAGGAGGAGCAGGATTAGGTTCTTGTAAAGTGGTGTAGAGGTAAGGAGGAAAACCTACCTGAGAACCTGAAAGTCAGGAAGCCAGAAAACTCAGGCGTGAGTTCTGCTCTATTGTCTGTAGATCTACACCTAATCTGTATCTATATTTAAATATCTAAAGGTGATTTTCATAATTTAATGGTGGAATGTTCTCGTTTTGCCAGTGCTCCCAAGGCCATACTCCAAGCAGGAGCGGTGAAAGGATTCCGGACAGGGCTGTGATCCATAGATAAACAAGACTCCTTTTCCCTTCCCCTGACTCACTCCAGGGGCCTGTGCAGCTTCTTGCCTGCCTCATAGGTGATTCAGGGTTATTCTTCTATCTATTACTTCCTTCCTGTTCTGTTGTTCTGGTGGGTCTGGGATGTGCAGTTACTTCAGGTTGCAATTTCAGTGGGAATCTGGATTACCCACAAGTTTAATATTTAGACCTTTACTTGCTTTCCCCTGCCCTTCAGTGAGAGCTGCAGTGTGCAATTTATGCTCTTGTCTTGTGAAATGTTGCCAATGCATTCCCCACCTGCCATTTCGCTTCTTGAGCAAACAAGACTTTGTTTACTTTCCCATTTTAAATGTACAGATTTGGCTTTACAAAAGTACAAAAGGTACAGGTGTGAGGGGAATCAGAACAATGGTTTTGCTTAATTTATGCATGTTTTCAAGAGAGGGGTGTCTTGCATTCCAATTGGGATTGGCTCTCCCTTGTCTTCTAGACCTCCCCACCCTTCCAGCCATGTCCTCTGGGTGTTTTTTACCCGAGGGCTCTGTCTTTGCATTGGTTAGGATGGCTGTATCCTAAAGGCAATTCCCCCACAGCAAAGCCACCCAAACCAAAGTGCATCTCTTCTTGAGCTAATTTGTAGGAACTGTTATGTGAGCATAAACTGACACTGATGCTGATTTATATTTATTTGTGGGACTGCAACACACAACTACTCAAATTAACATCCTCTCCAGTTCTACCTGCAGCAAGGTCAACTGATGCTTCAATGCCTGTGTCAGACTTCCCAAGTACCTTTCAGGAACCTCCAGGCTCCACTGCCTGCAGACACACAGGCATCCCACATTAAATTCATTTGTTTTCAATTCTTTTCCTTACTACCTCTATCCATTAAGAAATTTGGTTTCTCTTTAAATTTATTTCTAATTCTAGGGTTGTTTCTCTTCATCCTGGTATGCTCCTAAAGTGAATTCTTTGTCTCTGCTGCCTGGTCTTCACAGCTCCATTAGTGAATTCTTTTTTTCTTTTACTCTTCCCTTTCATGGGATGTAAGAGCCTTCATGGCGACCTCTTCTTGTTTCCTTAACAAGCAAAAGACTGAAACAAAAACCAAAATCCTGAACAAAATTGTAGAACACTTGCAAGATCGGCTGCAGACTGAAACAAGTTTCCAAGAAAGCATTAATCCAAAAACTTTCCACTACATCAGATATTGATTAATGAAGCAATATACACTTTGGTCTATTTAAATTTCATGCCTCACTGGCAGGGTTGCCTCATGTCCCAGGCATTTTTGGGAGTCTCAAGGTATAGCTGTGTGAAGCACAACTTCACCGCATGCTGGAGCGATTTCCTAGCTGCAGCTGTACACCAGGCACTACTTTTGACTTTGTGTGCTTGCCAGAGATTGTAATTCTCTGGATTGTCACCAGTTTAATTTCTGATCAACCCTTGCTGCAAAGTTGTAATGCAGGTCGACTGGCCAGGCAAATGTGCTTTTCTTTATTTGTTTTACAAACAGCATTTTTTCTCAGCATTTTTTTGCTGGACTAGTGTAAATATGCTCTTCCCAAATATGCTCTGCAAACTCACTCGGGACACTGCGTTGACTATCCCCTTTGTGTTTAATGCTGTTTTTTTCTCCTATGGCCAAAACAGCAATCTGATTGTAGGAAAAAATTCAAGTCCTTGCTTGGGTAGACACCACCTGTTAAGCAGATGGCATCCAAAGAAACACTCAGGCCTCTTTCTGACCTGTTTACATCTCTGTACCAGCTCATCCCCAGAGCTAATCCAATCTTGCTTTTCTAAGGGAAATTATTACTTTCATTTACTGACACAAAGCATTTATTCTGCTCTGATTGCACCATCTTTACAAAGTCTTTAGGGATTACATGTGTTTTCTAGTACTCAGCTTCACCAAGGGAACTTGGCTAGATACTCACAGTCCTTAGAAGACATTTCTGCTTAACCCAAGCCCTGTGAATATTTGCTGTCAAATATTTGCAGCCTAAGCATTTACATGGGCAGCTGGGCACAGAGGATATCAGCAGCCCAGTGTGGAGCTGGACCACTGGCAGAGCATTGCAGAGCTCTGCTTTTGAGATGTGACACATCTGGAATGAGGAACATGCTGTCTTTGTCAAGATTCAAGGTTATAATCATAGAATCACAGAATGGTTTAGACTGGAAAAGGTGGTAAAATCATATATTTCCAGGCCCCCTACTATGGGCAGGCACACCTTCCACCAGACCAGGTTGTTCAAAGCCAGCCTGGCTTTGAACATTTGCAGGGATGGGACATCTGCAGCTTCTCTGGGCAACCTGTGCCACTGTCTCACCACCCTCACAGTAATAATTCTTCCTAGTATCTATTCTAAACCTACTCTCTTTCAATTTAAAGCCATTCCCACTTGGCCTATCACTTCGTGATTTTGTCAAAAGTGTTCTTGTAGGTTCCCTTTCCGTGTTAAAAGGCTGCTAAGAAAGTTAAAAATGCAAATTTGGAAATAATGGAACTCAGCACAAAAAGAACCTAAAATAACAAACACACCCTGGAGATTTTGCTTAAGAGCACTTTTCTCATTGTCTGCACTAATCCTCATGCAGCTTCCACCTCTCTTTCTATTATTTTAAACTGGGATATCCTGTGATTATCTAAAGATTATCTAACTCCTTGTGGGGAGGAGGCACCAAAAATGGTTGAGCTTTATGCTTCAGTGACACACCAAGATAATGGGCCATGGGTTTTGTGGGTTTTTTTACTTCCTTATTAAGAAAACTACTTTCTTTCTGACTAGGCATTTGGTGCTGTACAGTACTGCTGAAACCTTATTCATTCCCTTTAGTCCCAGAGACTTTTGATAACATTTTTTTTTGTCCTTGCTGGGTATCTTCATTAGCAAATTGCTATCTTGAAGCTGTGTGTCATTACCTTCTGGAGATACAGAAACAAAACCTGAATCACTCTATCAGAAACAGGAAATGTTGTCTCTTCTAAGGGGGCCCACTACGTATTTAACCCCTAAGCAGCACATGAAAATCAGAAGTGGTATGACAAATGGTAACACTGGGAACAGGGTGTTTAAATACCTAGGTACTTTCCATATATCTCCTTGTTTTTAAAGGGATCTTCTGTGACACTGCATCATATTCCAATAGCAGAAATGGCAGTGATTAACATCGAATGAGTTACACACCCAACATCCTTGTGGCTGTGTGCACTGCACATTTCTCACTGGTTTAGCTGCTACTGTCTTCTTTGGGTTCTCCTGAACTGCTAGTGGGCAGCATGTCCTCCTTAACTCTGCCATCACATCCTGAAGGCCCCAGGCACCCATCAGGCTGTTCCTCTCATTCATAAGGATGCAGAGGGATTCACTTGCACAACTTCTACCTGAGTTAACAGGAATTCACTGCCTAATCTCTGGCTGTGCCTGCGTATGGTGATGGAAGAATACATGTCTTTGCTCTCAGCCAAAGTGCAAAGGAACATGCACTTCTGTTAAATACCTGGAGGACAGATGCAGGAACAATACAATATAAATTAAACTCGAACTGAATAAAAGCAAAGCCTGGCAATGCTGGGATCTGGCATGTGCTGTGGCCATGCTGGCAGAGCTGTGGATATGTATGGGTTATTTACTGCCAACGTGGTGCTGCAATTGAAGTGCAAACTGTTGATTAAAATGTCATGCAGTTTTGTTGGGGAAATATCCATGGAAATAGATTGTTTTGTGCTTATTTATGTCATATTGTATTAGCACAGACATTTTAGATCTTTGGTTAATTACCTGAAGTTTGATATTCCATGGGAGCCAAGTTCTCTCTTGTCTATACATTTAGGCTCCCTGGGCCTTGTTTTACATGATAGCTATTTTTTTTTTTTTCAGACCATACTCCTTTGCCACCAGACAGCGCTTCCTTGCTCTTCTCAAAATTCATAGAACCCGAGTTCTGACTGGTCAAGAAGCCAACTCAGTCCCAGTCATCAACATCACAAATTATTGCAGCACTAAAATATTATACTCCTGTGTGCTCAAATGCCGTTTTGGGACCATGGCTCAATGGAATGCTGGTCCTGTTGCACATCCCTAAAGTAAGCATTAGTCAGTCACCCCCAAGGCCCTCTAGCCTTTCTGAACTGAGTCAGCTTATCATAATCTAGCCATCAAAATCTATAATATAATAAAGACCTAACCATAGAATTGTGGAATGTTTTGGGTTGATGGGATCCTAAAGATCATCTTAGCTCCAACCCCCTGCCATGGACAGAACACCTTCCACCAGGTTAATCTTGCCAAGACTTGAACATGTAATTCAGTAAATAATACTAAAAAAAATAAAATCATTTGATATTAGGAGTAATTTTGTAGAGGCCAGTAAGTTGCCTCTGTATTTCTCCTGGCAGGATAGATATAATTGTAACCTGGAAAAGAGACAGTAGAAAATTACATGCGTACAGTATGTTCAATTTGGAATTATGGTTAAATGCTTATGGGCATAATGGATGTGACATAGTGGCATTCTGGCAGAATTCCTGTAAATAGCATTAAGTCTTTCATAGGATGGATAATTGATTGTTAGAGCAATATGCAATGAAACCATGAAGGACCTAGAGAAATAAATCCCAGATATCTTGGCTGATGCTGTAGGCAATTCAGAAGCAGGGACTACTCCGTGCAGATCCAGGGGCTTTCCATGCTTTCCACACATACCTAGTGCAAAAAAAGTGTGGAAGATTGTGGGAAGTCTCTGTAAAATGTGGAGTCTTGGCATGGGTTGGATTTCCTCTTGTGTGTTCAACCACAGGGGTTCCACTGAGGGGTATCCTAATTCCTCAGTGGATTGAGCTGGGTTTTTTGATGTGTATGTTGGGAGTGGGCAAGTGACAGCCTCTGAAGTGCCACCACACACGGCATATGTGTTGGTGGCAGCTGCTGCCTTGCCAATAGCAGCCATGGCCCTTGTGCAACACCCCTGTTACAAAGAGCACTCTGGTCAGAGGGTCTAACAAGTTAGGCTGCAGCTTTCCCCTCAGATACTGATTTTTTTTTTTTCTATTCACATTTATGTGATTAGCTTTGAAGGACCTCTCCCAAGCATTACCCTGGGACTCCTCTCTTTTTCACTGGTGATGATTAGGAAATACGTGTTACACACAGTGTGGACACCTCTGGGGTTTGCTGCAGCAGTTGATTAATCCCCAGGCTTTTTCGGTACAGCCAGGCACCCACAGTGTCCTGGGCAAAGCTAGACATGGCTTTTTATTCCAGGAATATAACACTGAGACAGGAGGATCTCTATCAGCTCCCACCAATATTTGTGTCCATCAAATCACTCAGTTTCTCACAGGATCACAGAGAATATTTCTTTGTACCCAGGAGATTTTATCTCCTTACAATAGCATCTTCCCTACCAAAGCAGTGAAATTTTGGCTGGGAGGGAGTTTGTAAACAGAAGATCCCAAATCTGGTGGGAACTGGATTCAGAAATGAGGTAGTGTTTGGCCTTGTTCCCTTCAGAATTGATTTTCTTCTGTACTTTTTTCTGCTCTTCAGTGTAATCTGAACCTGGGTATTTTGACCAAAATGTTTTCGGCTCTGCTCCATCTCCTAAGGGCTGCAAAGGCAACACCTGAGAGATATTATTTCAATTTCTGTTTTAAAACATCAGATGGTATCACATTTGCAGGGGTTGGTGCCAGGAAGATGAGATCAATAGTTGCCAGAGCAAGCTGTTGCTTTCTTTTTAAAGACAACTGCCTGGGCCTTTTTGATTTCTCATATCCAAGGCGTGGACAATAATGTCTTGATTTGTTCCTTTCAGATCTGTATTTCTCATGTATGCTACTCTGACTTCTGACAAGAAGAGGATACAGAAAGTCTCTCATTGGAAAACCCTCTGACCCCTTGGACCCCTCACAGGTGCTCAGAACAACAGATGTTTCAGGTGTCCCCACAGTGAAGTGGGCTGCTTATCCTTCCCCTACATAAGGAGTTCCTCGCTGGTCAGGACTAGAAAGCTGGAACAGGGAAAGCTGGGACAAGGAAAGTTGTGACAAGGAAAGCATAGACTATGGGAGGAGATTTAGTCATCTAAGGCTAACCCTTGGGGGTTTGTAAGGAAGCCCCTCAGTGCCAAGTAGAAAGGCTTTTCTGGAACAGTGACTGGCATGGTTAGGAACTGAGTGATGCATTTGTGCTGCTCCGGAAGATGAGGTTGGGTGAAATGATCCCTGAAGATTCCACAGGCTCTGGGCATGGGGGATGAGCCCAGCATGGCTCAGTGTGGTACCAGCCATGGCAGAGCAGGTCAAGCTCCAAACCAAGTTCCAAAGTGGCAGATTGCTGTTATAAGAGAGTAAAGGAAAACAAAGACCATCGTTGCCCCTTTTGAAATGCATTGGATCCTTGGGAAAGCATCAAGACGTTAGTAATTTTAAAAAATTGCATTTCATGGAGAGAGATTCTCTCATGGACTGGCATTTGGTTTTAGCCTACATTGTGGGATGCTCCAGCATGTGCTTGTCTCCTGTTTCTCTCCTATCCTCTAGTTTGCTCCAGTTACTCAAGGGCATATTAGGACATCCAAAACGTTACTAGGTCAGCAGACATGTTTGGGTTCTGGGTTCTCCTGAGATGATCCTCTGCTCTATCAGCTTTCCTGTTTGGAGGAAGACCAAATCTAATCTGGAGAGTGGGCTGAGAGCACCCTTTAAAACAGTGTCAGTGAGGCTTCAGTTTGTATCTTGATCACAGTTGAAATGCTGCAGAGGCTGAAGGACTGGAGGTCATTTTCCCAGATAAAGTCCATGAATAAGGTCTCACTGGCATGAAGTTAAATCCTTCCCACCCTAGTTAGCCCTCTATGACTAGTGGGTATTGGGAAAGTGGAGGATTCAAAGGTGAAGGAGAACAGTATGGAGGAGGCTGCCTAGCCAAGAAGACAGCTCATTTACTGAAAAAACTACATATTTAACTTCTTCCCACCACTATGGATCATGGCAAGTGACTGCTGCCCTGTTGCATCTGTCCAGCTGAATCTCTGCCCAAACCCTGCTGGCTTCAGGGGACACTCAGATATCCAGCATGTGTGTACACCCTTAATACAGGAACTGAGATTTTGACAAGTGACACTGCAGGCAGCAGTGCTCCCTGGCATGTTCGGAAATCTGCAAAGGAGGATGCAAACCGTGTGGCAATTGGGAAGATTCTATCCAGGGAACAAAGTGTAAGGCAAGGACAAGAGGACCCAGAGCTGAGTTCATAACCCTGAATCACTCCTGCTCTTGTCAGTGCTTCCATGTGTGTTAAGTTTCCCTGCATGAGCAGGTTCACTGGAGTCCACAAGGAAAGCATAGCTGAGGGAAAAAGTCATGGTCAATGTATGTGAGGTGGATTTCAGTGCCAAGAAAAATCATAAAACAGCCTACTAAACTCTTAGCTATTTTAAAGCCTAAACAAGACCCAAGGCTGGGTGACTTCATGGTCAGTTCCACTTGTGTGTCAAAGGAAGGAGACAAACCTAGTTCTAGGAAGGAAGAAATTACTGTGGCCAAGGTCAAAGTGGTGACAGGCAAATATAAAGACAGCAGCAAAGAAAGTAGGAGCAGTATAGAATGACTTGTAATCAACCGACATATTATAATGTCATTAATAAAAGCAGATGAAAGTTATAAGAAGGAGGAAAACTCCAGAATGAGGCAAAACCAAGGGGTTCTCCAAATATGTAGAAGGACCAAAATTAATCCAGATCCTTGCACTTTTGCTTGCAGGAAAAAATGTGATACTTGGGCGGTTGCTGTTGAAATGAGGAGTGGGTGGTGAGAAAATGAAAAATGGCTAGTGCAGAGGGAATTTCTTCGCCAGTTAGATGCTGTTGAGGTCATAACCACCTGAAAGTGACCTGGATCTTCAGGAGATAAGTCCTGTGTGCCACATCCCACACTGGCTGTTTGTTGTGTATGTGTTTGAATTAGGAAGCCAATTCAGCAAGCATTGTCTCAAACTGGTGTAGTTCGGAATATTACTGAAGTCACAGCAAGGGGCACAGAATTTTCTTCTTTCAGAAATTGGTTATGGTGCTGGAGTGTCCTCTTTATTGTCACTGTGTTCTGCATGACCAACACTGGAACACTACCACTGCAGCCTCCAGAGTCCTCCATACTTTTTCTCTTGACTACAGAAGATTTCATTTTGTAGAAAATACTCTTTGGTAAAGCCTTGACTCTTGTGTTACTATAATTAACCATATGATTAATGCATCTGAGTGGGTAGGTATGAAATTAATTTTAACAGTGTTAATGAATTTCCATGTAGGAAAACTCAGAATTTGAAGGAAAAAAACAGACACAAATACACACAGAAATGTTAAAGTTGCTTGTGTTGTCACAATACATGTTCCTGGAGATGCTCCTGGCAGGAATTACTGTGAACATGACTATGTAAAGAATATGGTGCTTTAAAAGTAATTGCAAGTCACAGGTATAGGGAAGCTAGATGTGGATCAAAGTGGTAGTTGCCCCAGTTTTGGTCTGGAGATTAGAGCACCTGGCAGGTAAAATGCCAGGGGACTGACAAATAGGATGGCACTATATTGTGAAGGGTTCCACAACTTGGGAAAAAAATGAATGTTTTATTTGTTGAAGGTGTGAAAATCTGATGGGAAGGCTGGAAGGCTTATGAGAGTGCTGGGGAGTTCTGGTTAGGAGGGTCCCTGTGACCACAGTGTGGTCAGGCAGGTGTCCCAGAGGGCAAGGGAAGGGCAAGCTCTCGGGATGAGCAAGTAATTCAGCGCCGAAGCAATCCTCTGGCTGGCTGGAGGAAGCTCTGTGGTTGAGTTATGCAATTGTGCTCTATGAGGCTTTTCTCTGCAGAGTTTTTGCTACTCACAACTTTGGAAAGTGGGTGAGGTGGAGCCTTGGGATCTGCTTGTAGGACTGTGTCACTGGGTTTAAGGAGTCCTGACCAACTCCGGTATTAGACACAGAGAAAGGGGCTGCTGCTAAGAAATGGATCCCTTCCCAAGTTCATCCTTTTGGAAAGCAATTTGATATGTTGGACTCTTTTACCCGATTGCTTTCTTTCTGAAAGCTTCCGCGTCGGGCAGGAGGTAGGTAAAGCGAGCAGCTGCTGCCTCTGGAGCTAATTGGGGCTCCCCAAGCCTAGGTGCTGTGCTCTTCTGCTTTACTCTTTCACAGTTTGTAGCACTGAAGCATTTTATTTTTAAGGGAGCTACTACACTCTCCCTCTCTACAGGAAACAGAACATTAAAAAAAAAAAGGGGAGGAAAAGAAAAAAAAAAATTGGCGAGGAGCCAAGCCCAGCGACTGAAGTAAGAAGTAGGGAACTTGGAGTAAGTGTAGTTGCCGGGACATTGTATGTCAGAGCGAGTCAGCGGCGGATTTTAAGGGTGTCGGAGAGGACACACGATGCCCATCTCACAGCGCAGATAAGGTCGCCGTCCTTAGGTGAATGTCCCGGCGCTGCGGCTGCGAGCGAAGCTGCCGGTCCTGGGAGGGGATAAAGCTGCGTGTAAATGAGAAGAGAGGAGTGTACCGGGGTGCTATGGAGGGCAGAAACTTTGTTGCTGTGACTTTTACAAGCCTTCAAGGGTAAGATTTAATGCTTTCCTTCCGCTCTCTTGTTTTTCCTGCCAGTTTTGGGGGGGGGCCCCAGAAAGTTGTGGGGTGGCCTTTTTTTTTCTTTTTTTCTTTTTTTCTTTTTCTTTTTTTTTTTCTTTTCTTTTTTTTTTTTTTTTTCCCAGACCCAAGAGTTTTGCGAAGCTTAATCAAAGCACTCGGGGTTGAGCTTTTCCTACGGGCGAGCTTGGAGATGTCTGGGTGGAGTGAGCTGAGCAGTGCACTATTCCAAGCAGGAGCAGCCGCCCGGGGAAGCTGCTATTGTTTGTTTCAGGGGGATCAGACTGCGTTTCTCTTTGGGAACCCGCTCCGCCACAGCTGTTGATTCGTAACTTGAGCGTCGCCGCAACTAACTTACCCAGCGGAGCTGAATGCAGTTTTTTGACTGCCATCCTGGTGTCAGTTTAAAGAGTGTTTTAATGAAGACAGATGGAGGATGTTGGATCATTACTTTAAGACGTGGCAGATAACAGACTGAGCCTGTTTCCCAGCAATTACAGCTAATTGCATTGGCACATTGGAGTGTAGGGGTGGGAACGCAGAGTTTCATGGGTTTCTGTATATATAGATTGGAACAGCACCAGAAAATAGCTGTAGGGCTGGCTCACCTCATCCAGGATACCTCTTCAAGTATGGAAAAAGCAGGGAGGCTCCAGGGATACTTTGAAGCTTTGCACAGAATCAGTAGATTTAAAAGAGAGGCAACACTGCTTTTGTAAACCCTGATGCCAGGAGTGACCACTTACAGGGCCTTAAACTTATTCCAGTTTTTAATTCTGCCAAATCTGATTTCAGTCCTGAGAAAGAGTAGTTTCTGGATTCAAAACACACGTTTTGGTTGTCAACCCTGTAGCTCACTTTCTGTGTTTGCAAAGCAGGGAGTGGTACAACACATCCTATTCCCTGTTTTGCTCTTGAGGTATTCAAACACAAGAGGATGTAAGGAGGGGTGGAGAAATGCAAATAGTAATGTATTTCAGTGCTGAAAGATTATTAGTACTAATTACTTTAATAGCTGAAATTTTTGCATCTGCTTTTTGTAGAGAAAAACAAATGCATTATTCTCTTTGGAACCAAAATTCAGCAAATTTGACTGAAACAGTACAGTTGTAGTTCAAGGGGCCCCTTGGCAAACGTACTTCTGTGTGGCACATGGCAAGGTCAGTTTGTGGCAGGTGTGCCAGGCCTTTAGACTGCTCTTATGAGAGCCTTGGCAAACACTTCACTGTGATGTCCTTCTTTTGCAATACCTGTGAGTGAATGTGACTGTCCAGTTCCAACGTATGACATGTGGCAACAAAGGTATGGATGAAACAGGGAGGCTGAGGACCTGATGTATTTTAAATCCTTAGTATTTTCTCAGATGTGTCTCTAAATCCAGTGTAAAGTGATACCTGTTCAAAATTTAGGGACTGAATCTTGTACTTAACATCATTACTCCACCAACAGCAATGAGCAGTTGAAAATTTTCAACCTTTTTTGTCATGGTGCTCAGTGCTTGGGAAATGTTTTCTCATATGTTGAGTTATTGGTTGGATATTTACTGCTTTTTCCTGAAAAATAATAGAATTCTAAGATCAGTGAGTATTTGTGATCATTACATCATCTAAACACAAATTTTAAAGAACCCAAACTTTGGTGCAAAAGTTGAGCTGACCTAGAAAGGTGAGTGGGGGCATGATACTCTTTCTGAATTTGTATCTGCACAGGGTTGTTTAAATTTTTTGCATGTATACGTACCACAGGATATTTGGTGGCAAAACTGACTAGAAAAATCTTGTTCTTCTGCCTAATTCCCCTCAATTCTGGGTGCTTGCTTCTCATACTACAGCACAATTCACTGCCCCTTCAGCTCTGATGCGACCACTGCCTGGGCAGGAATTTCAGTCTGTACTGAACTACACCCCATGATCTGGATTAAAATAACCGTTCCAAAAATGATTGTATTTAACATGGATCATTTAACAGAGTCTGGGAATGAAGTGATAGGAGCAGAAGTACCAAGTATATTCTAATTCATATTTATTATTGAATCTGATGTATCATATAGCTTTGTCCAGAGAAACAGGGCCAAGAAATGAGACCAGTTTTCCATCCACAACATCTGCCCTGTATTCATCCAGGTTGTGCCATGTCTTTTCTCATTTTGCCACTCAAGGTTGTGGTGGTGGGAAATGCCTCGCTCCTCCTCCAGTTTCCAGTACAGCTCTCAGTGAACCTTTGCAAAGTCCATATGTTATAGCTCATTGCAAATTACCCCTCATGCAAGAGGAGATTTGCAGTTGCATTCTCAAGCCAAATCATTGAATTGTGGAATGGTTTGGGTTGGAAAGGATCTTAAAGATCATCCTGTTCCAACTCCCCTGCCATGGGCAGGAGTACCTCTCACTGGACCGGGTTGCTCAGACCCCGTCCAACCTTGAGCATTTCCAGGGATGTAGCACCCACAGCTTCTCTGGGCAGCCTGTGCCAGTGTCTCACCATCCTCAGAGCAAAGAATTTCTTCCTAACATCTAATGTAAACCTACTCTCTTTCAGTCTGAAGTATTTCACCCTTATCCTGGCATTACACACCTTGCCAAAAGTACCTCTCAAGCTCTCGTAGTCTAAGTACTGAAATTGGCTCTAAGAACTCACCAAAGCCTTCCCTTTTCCAGGCTAAACAAACCCCACTCTCTCAGCCTGTCTCCACAGCAGAGGTGCTCCATCCTTCTCATCATCTTTGTGTCTCTCCTCTGGGCTCACTCCAGCAGGTCCCTGTCCCTCCTGTGCTGGACCCCAGCTCTGGATGCAGTGCTCCAGGTGGGTCTCAGCAGAGCAGAGCAGAGGGGCAGAATCCCCTCCCTGCCCTGCTGCCCACGGGGCTCTGGATGCAGCCCAGGACAGGTTTGGCTCTCTGGGCTGTGAATGCCATGGCTGGGGCATGTTGAGCTTCCACCAGCACCCTCAAGCCCCTCTCCTCTGGTCTGCTTTCAAACCATTCTCTTTGGGATTGTCTTGACCTACCTTGTTTCTGTCTCTCTTAAATAAAACATAACTTGTTTTGTGAGAAAACATCACTTCCCTACTTGAGACCTGTCAAAGCAGCTTCTTATCGTGGATATTGAAATACCCAGAGCCCTTGATCGAACTGTCAGTAGCCATAAAGCAGGTGGATTTTCTTTGCAGACATGTAAGCAACAGAGAGACAGTTCATAGAGCCCTGCAGGTACAAAAGTGTTCTGTGGTGAGAGGGGGTAATTTATTTGTGGCTTATACATCCAATTCCCTGTAAGTGAAGAATTGGAAATTTGAATTTTAAATAATTTCTGATATAGGACCTGAAAACGTGGGGAAGCAACATGTGTCCTGTTAAGCTGAGGGATTAGACCTGCATGAGTTCTCAAATACTCTGAGCCCCAGTTGATTAATGAACAGTGCAGAGTGCCTGGGGTAAAAAAAATGAAGAAAAAAAAATTAAATGGAAAATGGAACAACAACAGCAACAAAAAGTCCAGAAGGTATGACACAGACTGTGGAAAGCAACTAGAGGAGACTGAAGCAGTGCTTCACTTTGCTTGACCATAGCTGGTGCCAAGGAAAATTAATGCAAACAGGAAATTGCCTTTTTTTTCTGACTATAGAATGTATTTTGTGTGTTTATGGGTTTTTAATTAATTCAGGAAAGGAGGTTATGAAATTGTCCAAAATTTTAGAAGTTCTTAATGCTGCACAACAAATGAAATATGAGATAACTTTTTTCCCCTGGAAGCATAAAGAGAAATTAAAACTGTGATTAAAAATAAGTATGAGTGATAGGAAGCTGGTGACCCATCATTGCAAGTTTGGAAGGGAAACTGAATCTCATATTTAAAAAATAGGAAAATAAAAAAAACTAAATAGGGGCATGGATTTTGATTACAGGTGAAATCTATGGGGGGAAAAAAAACTACCCTGAGGAGGTTGTTGATAAATACAGGTGCAAAGATGTCGGACCATGCAGGTAGAATTGAGAGTCTAAAATAACCCAAGAAAAAAGACCTGGGGCTGAAAGGCAGGAAGAGCCAAGGTCAGCCAAGAGAGCACATCTGTCTGCACAAGCTGTGATAAGTGAGACAAACAGGAGCAGTACCTGCTGCTCCACCAAAGGGGACAACTTCACCATTACTTGCTCCTGTTTCTCTTTGCACTGGCAGCTGGTGGTCGATGAACTCTCAGACTGAAAACAGACACCTGGAAGTGTGACAGTGCACTGTCACAGAGGGGATGTGAGCAGGCAGCCTTGTACAGAAGCCACAATCCTCATGAGAGTGGCTTTCCTCTGTAAAGAAGTATGGGGATTAGATGTGTGAGTCAATAACAAAGCAGTAAAGGAAGGTATTTGCAATAATATGAAAATAAAGGGTACACCTCAATGCAATAGGGGTGTGGCCAGCCCTTAATGCCATCGTCTGTGTGCCCATTGAATACTGACACGTTTTCAAATTACATTGTGGTTTGGGCAAGTCAAGAACTGAGTTTTGCCTAGAGGATTGGGTCATACATAACTCCTGGGATTTAACTAAGTGAGCAGGTATGCCAAGTCTATGTGGTGGAAATGATGTACTGGAGAGGCAGTTGGTACAAATGGATGTTACAAAGTTATCTCCCACTGTCTACCCTAAAAGACAAAGTTTTGTGGGAATTGAAAGCCTATAAGGGCATTTGTGCTGGCCATGATGATAACTTAAATTTGCTGCTGAGAGAAGATGTTGAATGCATGCAATCCTGATTTAATGCACTGAGAAGCTGTGGGAACTACATGCTTTCCATATCAAAACACTGCATTGTTTCAGTCTTCTTGTCATGCTGCATTCCCACCAGAAACCAGGGTTCAAAGAAACACAGTAATTAACAAAAGCATGTGTCAGAGCTGAGGGAAGTTTTGGGTTTTTCTTTGGAAGACGTGAAAGTCTAGTTTATTTAATTTTATTACTGCTGAGAGAAAGCTTATAACTACCTTCTCTTCTCTTCTCTTCTCTTCTCTTCTCTTCTCTTCTCTTCTCTTCTCTTCTCTTCTCTTCTCTTCTCTTCTCTTCTCTTCTCTTCTCTTCTCTTCTCTTCTCTTCTCTTCTCTTCTCTTCTCTTCTCTTCTCTTCTCTTCTCTTCTCTTCTCTTCTCTTCTCTTCTCTTCTCTTCTCTTCTCTTCTCTTCTCTTCTCTTCTCTTCTCTTCTCTTCTCTTCTCTTCTCTTCTCTTCTCTTCTCTTCTCCCCAAAAATGTAAACATTCTTTTTTCACTCTCTGTTGAAATTATATGCCTTGTCAATTTGTACACAGCTGGGAGTGGTTTGGTAGCTCGAGGTTGTTTTTCTAAAATGTTTGGAAAATACATTAAGATCCAGGGTTCTTATGGGTCATGTAATCATCAATATGATGATTAAAACCAGTTAACCTTTTGCATCTTTGTGCTGACAGTGAGGAGTGCCTTTTGTTTTTCTAAAATGTTTTGCAAATACAGCAACATCCAGAGTTCATATGGATCATGTAATCATCAATATTTTCATTACAACCAGTCAACCTTTTGCCTCCTTGTGCTGCCAGGATTACCAGATTAGTAATTATCTGATCTGTGGCTCCTGGTGCTTTAGGAAATCTGAGGTCTTTACCTCTATGTGTGTGGGGAGTGTGTCTCACTCTTCTTATCATCTTATAGGAAGCTCTCTGTCCTAGTTAGTAGAGTTTTGTAAGACATAATAGTAATTCTGAAATGTGGAAGAAATATGTTGAAAGTGATAGACCAAGGTCAGAGATGGAAAGTAAGTTTGGTTAGCAGGGTCAAGAAAGCTTTAGGTTGTGACATTGCATATTTTAACTTTAAATGGTTTGGCTTCATGGACAGAAAAATTCTGGGGAGAGGTGGTACCAAAGCATTTGTTATGATGAGCAGAAACAATTGGATGAGTGAAAAGAAAAAGAACATCTTCCAAGTTGGGTGGGCACAGAGAGGCTCCCAAACCCCTCACTGAATTCAGATTCATGCAACTGTAGCTGCTAAATATAGCTTAGCTGGAGCATCTGGAGCAGAAGTTTGACATATGCTAGTATTGTAGAGTTTTCCTTAAATTTGCCTTTATTTTCTGCAAGGACATGAAGCTCAGGCTTGCACTGGTGGTGTGATATCAGGCTTGCATTTGGGCAGTGGCATAAGCTATGTTTGCATGTGTGCTTCAAAAATACTACATATTTGCTATTCCTGTCTCCTTAGGCACCATTGCTCTGCACAGATAGCAAAGGATGAAGTGCAAAAACTACATTCTGACACCTAGAAAACTTGTTCTAGATAGACTGTGACTCTCTCAAGTGTCTCAGCTTGCCTCACTAATCACTTAAGCAACTGGTAGTGTTCCTGTTGATTCAGGCTCCTGGTCACAGAGCAATACCAGCTTTTCTCATGTTCACAGATCCTCTAGGTTGTCAGCGCCAACATCACCTTCAAAGCCTTTAAATAAACTTGTCTGATGGTTGGGACACTGAAAATTTCACTACCAACCAGTTTTGATGTGATTGTTTTTTTAATGCTCAATTCCTCTGCCTATCAGGATATATTCAGGGCTTTAAATGCATTTCTGGTGCCTGGTCTTAGCTTTGAGGCCAGGTAGTTTGCAGCCAGTGGGGGAGAAATTTTATTCTAGTCTGACCCAAACATGCAGGACGACCAGCCATGGACAAGAGTGTGAGCCAGCATATGTTGAGCAGAGGCAGATTTACAGGAAACCAGTGCTTCCCTCTGCTTCCTCCTCTTCAAGGAGGCTGGTGTTGCTCTGGGTAGACACACAGTTCCTCTGTACCTTAAGTAGAAGCTCTGGGTGTGTATTTCTCATTTTCATCTAGCTCCAAGATAGTGGGAATATCCTTTCAGTCTCTCCTCCACTGGTCCCTTCTTTGTGCCATGTCAGGAGATGAATTGATAAACATGTCTAAAGTAAAGTAGCCTACTGACACAGTACAACCTGAAAACCTGATTGTTTTGTATTTTAATGCATTCTAGCTGATAAACTGTGGCTGTTGGAATTTGTTTCCCCCATTTATTTTGCATAGAATTATATGTATCTGCTGCTCTATGTGTTGTGAATTGTCTTCTCTTTTCTCTTGCAGAAGTTCCATGGAGTTGGACTAAAATAAAGTTTTGGGATGTCTCTATTTGGATTAAAATTTGGAAAAAAGAAATTGAAAGGTGAGTGTGGTCTGATAATACCATTGTCTTGGGAGCAAAGGAATGTAAATACAGCACACGTTCCTTGAGCTCCTGTTTGGGAGCATGTCTGGCCCAGAGCAGGTGGTAGAATACACACTTTCTTTCCTTTTCCTGCATTTCATACTGCCTTGGGGGAGTGCTGTGGACTGGGAATGGGGGCACATCTGGAACAGGATCAGCTACAGAATCTGTGGCACATGACTGCCTTGGGGAAGTTGGATTTTGGTGGGTTTTTTTGTAATACAGGAATCCTTTGTGGGTGTGGGTGGATGAGCAATGCACAGTGCAAAGGTCTGATGCAGTCTTTGGAGGATGAAATGTACTGGTTCATCTCAGATTCTTTGTTCAGTTTAGAGCCCCTCACAAGAAAGACTTTGAGGTGCTGGAACATGTCCAGAGAAGGGAGAAGGAGCTGGTGAAAGCTCTGGAGTACAAGTCCTATAAAGAGCAGCTGAGGGAGCTGACGGGTGTATAATCTGGAGACAAGGAAGCTCAGGGGAGACCTTGTTGTTTTCTAAAACTACCTGAAAGGAAGATGTAGTTAGGCAGGGGTCAGTCTCTTCTCCCATGTAACAAGCAACAGGACAAAAAGAAATAACCTTGATACACCAGGGGAAGTTTAGATTGGATATTAGGAAAAATTACTTCACAGACAGAAGCAAGCATTAGAACAGGCTGTCCATGGCAGTGGTGGAGTAAACAACTCTGGAGCTGTTTAACAGATATATAGATGTGGTATTTAGGGACATGGTTTAGTGATGGAGTTGCCTGGGTAAACAGTTGGATTTGCTGAGCTTGGAGGTCTTTTCCAGTCTTAACAATTATATGATTCTATTTTATGATGGCAATGGCCCAGATATTCCCCCCAGCCTAAAACAGGAAGAAGAGTAAATTAGAGACATGCAGCCTGAAAGCACACAAGTGTGCACCCTGAGAGACCCAGTGAGCAGTGTGTGGCTGGGGATCCAGGCCTGCAGACATGGTGAAGAGGGAAAGTCTCTAGCCTTTCCTTTCAGGGTGTTCCTCTCTGTATTTTATGAATGTGGAATTACTGCCCTACTTGTATTTTGACAACCTCTCTGAGCTCAGAGGACTGAACAGCTTTTTTCCCAGGGGTTTATTTTTGCAATTGTGCTGCTATTTCCCCTTCCTGGACCAGGGCAGACTGTGAGCCCTGGTGTTAAAACAGGGGCATCCGTTTGCTTCTCTGACAGTCCCAGGAGAGGAGATTGTGATTGCTCCCAGGGAAGGATCTCTGCCAGCTCCAGATCTTTTTTATCTCATCTTGGCTTTGCAGATGAGGGAGCACAGGGTTGTCTGTGAGCCACCATCCAGTCAGGACACCCACACTTGTACAGCAGTAGCTGTTCAGATTATCCAAGAGATTCTGTTGCTATATTAGGAAAGTGTCGTGTCTTGCCTGGGCTGGAGTCTGGATTTTGGCAGGGAATGGTTCAGCCCACCTGCCCTCAACCAAGTATTGAGAAACTCAGATCTTCTTAGACATAAACCCTGTGTTTTATTGGGAAGAGTAATTTCTTTTCACATCTGATCATCAGTTCAAAACCAATGAAGACAAACTGGAAAAAGTTCAGAGGCTAAAGGAAGCAGAGGTGATCAGGGAATGAGGAGCTTCCATAACAGGAAGCTGAGTGTTTTCTCCTTCTCTTGTGTTTCAAATTATTTTGCCTTGCAGCTCCAAAGCTATGATTGTTCCTTGCAAACATTTAACTAGGCATAAATGCCAGTGTTGAAGTGCTATTTTAATCTAAGAGTTTGTAAGTCTTTGTGTTTGTAGGACTGTGCTGCCTGAGAGCAGGCAAGGCCCTCCCAGAGGGAATATCACATGTGCTCATCTTGGAGAAGCAGTATTGCTTATGGGATGACCAAATTTCTCTTCCAAAAACAAAGCTGGATGATGTTTAACCTTGCTGAAGAGCCATGTTCATGATATGACTTTCATTGAAGGAAATGGATTACCTCAGGCATCAGCTGCTTGGGATCAGGATTGCTCCCATAAGATCCAGCATTTCTCTCCAGCAAAGGCATGGTTTCCACATGAGCTGCAGGTGAAATATGATCGGTGTAGTTTAAGAGGACAGGTTACATGGTCTTAAGTTTCTTGGTGATAAGGGTTGGCTTTTTATAGTCTCAAGTTCTTTATAGAAGTTATCGGGAGTGTAACTAAAACGCAGCTGATGTTGGCACACAAAGATGCCCAGAGGAAACCAGTGGCTGGATACTGTTGGAGAAGCTGTTCCAACTGAAGCGGGGAAGTAAACCTCTTAGATAAGCAGCAGAGGTGTTTCTATGGAAAAGGTGGATGAGATCTTTTACATTGAGGTTTAACCTACAGTGAACATGGGTAGAACAGAGAGGAATGGGGGCATTTCTACTTCATCAACTGCGTGAAAGGTTGGAGATGGCTGATAATTGTAGAATATCTCTATTCACTGGCTTCCTCCCATGGCAGTTTAGTTCAGCACTGGAGCTTCATACTTGGAGGACAGGGATAGGTGGGTATTATCCATCAAAAAATGGGAATAGAGAGTAGGAAGAATTCATCCACATTGGAAGAGCAGTCATTGCTGAACTTTCGTCTCCATAAACTCAGTGTCAGGGCTTTGTAAGAGGAGGAAGAAGGCTATAAATTGAGCTATGGCTTTTGGAAAGCTCCCCTGGGTTTTCCTTCTTTCTGCTCACCAAGGCAGCTGGGCGTGGAGCAGTCAGGCTCTGGGCAGAGCTTGGCAGCTCCTGAAGAAGGCAGCCCATGACTGGCACTATAGGACATCGTACTCAGCTGCCTTCTGGGATCCCCATTCTGGTCTGATAGGAAATGTCTCACCACAGTAGACATTGAGTGTGAAAAATGTATTTATTTTTACATAATTTCCCATGAGGGAAATAACTGTGACTTGAAAAACTTCACAAAGTTAGTTTCAGAGCTGTATTTATCTTTATGATTTTTTGCATCACTTCCTGCCACTGTACATCGCTGTTATTAACAACATGTGCAATTGTGTTAAGTTGTGGTATTTACCAGCATGTCTAGGAGATACTGTTTTCTAGTAAAGGAAATTATATACGCCAGCCAGTCACTGTCAGACTAGTTTTCAAAATAAAAACAAAAGACTATTTCAGCTGCTTTTTTTGGCATGCTAATGTAAGTCAAAATATTGTGAACTACTATCAGAAATAAAACCAGGACTCAGAGCGATATAAAAATATAAGCAAATGGAGGGGGAGAATCAGATTTGCAAAATGAAGAAAAGAAAATTTCTACTGCTAATATATTTGAAAAATGTATATTTCATTCTGAAGTGGACTGAACCAAATGTGAAAAGATGTAGGTGCTTCTTGAGAATTAATTTGTTGCCAGGAATTTTTGAGACATGATGGGTCCTTACCTCTGCCCAGAGCCAGGGCAGGTGGCTGAGATATTGCTAGGATTAGGAAAGGAAGGGAAACCAGGACTGGTGTTATTTCAGGAGATGGGAAGAGAGATGAGTCAGCCTATGCACCTTCCTAGAAAAACCTAAATGGGAATATAAATAGGTTTAAGGTTATCGAACACTTCTTCCACCTGTGTCCCAAGAGTGCTATTTGACCACAAGTTTTGCACATGCTGGGCAAATCTGGGGCAACATTTTTTAGCTGTCTTTTCTTCTTTTCTCTTTACTTATGGTGATAATATAAAATGCTGCTTTTAGAAAGGGACAGGGTCTACCACTGAACTTTTTGTTGGTATTAAAAATTTACTAGACCTGAGGCAGAAATATTTCCAGTTCACCCTCAGGGTGTTTTATTTCAGACCTTTCATCTGCTTTATGAAAATGGAGGAGGTCAGTACATCACCAAAGTGGGCCCGCTGTTAGCAATTCCAGTAGCAAAATAATTTGGCTTTCTATAACAGGGATATATGGAATGTTTTACCTGTGTGAGAAATTCTGCTATGTGTGGTGTTTGATTGATGCTTAGCAGGAGATTGAGCTCAGTACCGATCACCAAAGACACAGTTCATGACCACAAAATGTATTTCTTGTGTTTCATCTCTTCAGGAGGAAGGAGTATTCCTTGGGTTCTTTGAGGCAAAAAGACATAATAAATATATTTATTTAATAATGGAGGGACAGGAAGGATGAAAGAGGGCTAAACCCACTGATGATGGTGTCCCTGTAAGGTCATGATGCATGGTTTTTCTTAATTAAATGCCCCACACTCAGTGCAGTGTACTCCATTTCTGAGATGAAAATGCATGTTACTGCCTGTGTAAATCCTCTCCAGCCAGGGCAGCCAAAGAGTCTCTGCAGAAGAGGGGGCACCTGTGCATTAAAAATGCATGGAGTCCAGGACAACCCCTCCTATGAGTCAGTAAAAAACCACATTTGTTTGCCAGGCAGCTGAACATGTTCCTGCTCCCAGCTGGGTTTGGATCTGACCTCCCTCCCCCTGTTTCCACCCCACTGGTTCCTCACTGGTGCTGCTGCCCCAGCCACACGCGATGAATCCTGCCAGGCTCTGGCAGCAGCTCAGGTCAGGGATGGGCTTTGGTTTCGTGCTGCAGAGCAGCAGGTGCACAGCACTGCTCAGGTTACAGCATGAGGGTGACACTCAGGTAATGAGGATCTGACAAATGTCCCAGACTGGCTGTGAAACATAGATATTTAACCACTGTGACCCTCAGACCTGTCATGCAGCTCTTTGCTTCACTCATGCATCTTCTGATCCATGTGAGATGATGAACCTTTTGTGTAAAGATCCCTGGCTTTGGTTTTGGATGAAATTCATTTGTTGCAGCTCTGATCCCAGCAAGGAAATGCTGTGTTATGAATGTGAAATTCTGTGGTATCACTGCTGTAAGAAATAATCCCATTGTCTTTACCTCAGTTACAGGGACTCTACCCAGATACAGCACCCCCAAATCAAGACATTTGTTGCATGGTTCTTTCACCCCAGATGATTGCAAAAAAGGAGCAAATATTGCTTTAAGGTGCAAGAGATTTTAACTACTGGCTTTTATAATAACCTCCTAGGAGAAAAAGATTTTGTTTGCCTAACATAGTATATGATTACTTGCCCTCTGCCATGGAGTTGCCTTTTGTGGAGACTGTAATTCTCAGGAATTTTGAGAGGAGGACAGAGGTACTGACTCACCATGGCAATTTTCAGTCGCTTGTGAATGAAGAGGAGCAGTCCAGTACAGACCAGAAAACAGGGCCAGGATTCATCTGCCTGTTAAGAAATAGCATCTCCAGGATGCTGGGTGTGAGGTGGCCATAGTTGAGAGCTGATACCAAAAGGTGTGCCACACAGTGATGATATGGTGCCCAAAAGTATGACAAGGAAAGTTAGGAGGGAGATGGACAAGGAGGAGATAGCAGGAGACACATCATGAGGTGTTTGACTAGAGGGAGTCTTCTGAAAATGCTTATAGCCTGTTGCAGAAAAGACCTGGATTACAGACCCAGTAGGGTTAGTTCCCTTGGAACCAGAACAGTGTGTTACAGCTTTCACAACTTGGTAAGGATAATAGCTTTGCTAAGAACCTCTCTGTAAGGGAAACTGGGGAGATGAGTCCAGCTCCTGGATGCCACACTTTGTAGCTGGTCCAGGGCAGAGTTTTTGCTCTTGAGGTCACTTGTTTAAAGGGTGGAGGAGAGATTATTATTTTTACAGAGTTTATGCTGTCTCTGTTCTGTTGTCAGGGTTAGTTACGCAGGCACTCCCCTAATTGGGCTGTGCACATTTAGTGCATGGAGTATCAGTGCCTAGTTTGTACTGGACTTGGCAAAACCAGGCAGATCTAAACCTCCCATTTCTTGGAGCCACAAGACCCAATATCTACAAAAGTTTTCCAATACCCTGTTGAAAACACTTCTCTTGGCAAATGCTCCTTAGCATAAACCAGAAACCAATTTCCAGGCTGTCTGACCAGATCTTGAATCTAAACTTTTGCAGGACTTTTCCATGCAGCAGTCCTAAAGTAAGAAGGCTGGTGGGTTGGCCAGTTACATTTATAGCTGATTTTTTGGCATGGGTTTAATTTTATTAAATACAGATGTTTTTCTGAGGTTTAGCTTCTAAAACTGTCTGCCTGAGAAAACAGGCACTTTCCCAGTGACTTGGTCTCAGTGGTTAGACCAAGAACTGGGCACTAAGCCATATTTATGTATGCCGAGTTTCCACTGATGAATAATTTAAAATAGTTTTCAGTGGCAGTGAAATGATAACTTGGAGTACAAATACCATTCCTTCTTTCCAGTGAATGCAATTTGCAGAAGCAGAACATTTGATTTACTTAGAGATATATTAAAAAGTTTCAAGAAATGAAAAACTTCTCATCTGATATCCATACAGCTTCCCCCTCCCTTTTTCCTCATTGCTTTCAGAATCAACAGGGCATGATAAGACATGCATGCTTGGATCTACAGCCAAAAATCCATGAGTTATGGTTTCCAGGCAAAGGTGGTGTAATGCTTGACTTTTCCTAATTTTTTGTTTATTGTGGTCATCCAGGAGTCTTAATTTCTGTCCAGACTGTTCTAGAAACAAATGAGAGTCGTGTGATCTATGATGGTTCAGAACTTCTTGATTAGGAGGCACAGCAGTAGGATCTCACAGTCCTCAGCTGGTAAAAGCCACTGAGGCAGTGTTGTCCTGTGCTTGTGGTCAGAGTGGTTCTCCTTTGGTGTAGCCAGAGGATGGGAAGTTCTCCTTACTGATGCTGTTGGATGAGGCTTCCTGTGAAATTTATTGTGTTTTTTCTTGATTTAGCCAAGGTATTGGCTATTACCCAGTAGGAAAAATTAAATCCTCACCACTATAAATTAGCCTTGTATTTTGGCCTTTAGGTACACTACCTCTAAGAGAGATGAATGGCTATGGCAGACAAAGGCTCCAGTCAATTTTGAACCAGGTTCACAGTTACACAGTTAAGGAAGTGTTATCACAGAAAACCTGTCCTTAGGTGCCATGTGGGAGTGCAGTGCCTTGAGTATCATCTTTGTTCTCTTTCATGTCCCACTGCCTCATGTTCCATGGCCATCCCAAAGCCATTTGCTGCCATTAATGTTTCTCACATAAAAGCAATTTGGAGAGTGAATCTCTCTGTTCTGAGACGCACCTTTCCTCACTGGGATGCATACATGTGTCAGCTTTATTTTAAGAGCATTTGAGACTCTTGAGTTCAAATCCATGTGTCAAGTGCCTCTTCCCTGGCTGCAAAGACCCTGGGGGAAACGTGAGAAAGGGGATGGCTTCTTGCTCCCCCAGTGTGCCCTGGGAAGAACAAAGGACCTCAGGGCATGTTCAATCGTTGCCTGCAGCACTTGGATTTCTGTTTCTGCATACAAAACAGAAAGCCACTGACTACTTCAGAAGCTGTCTGTGACACTGAGGCTCTCTAAAGCTTTGTCCTCTATTCCTATTTACATTTAACACCATTTATCTTTTCTGTGGCATTTCTTCCAGGACTAGACTTTGAGCCCCTGAGGAGGGGATAAGGATAGCACTTACTGTATGGCAGGAAACAGGCAAGTATGGGAAGTTCTGTTTTTCACAAATAGCTTTATCTTTCATCAGCTCTGAGAGTGCCGGTTGCTCTCAGGAAAATTCCTGAAGGAGCACACAACACAATAGTTGAAGCCCAGCAAGCCTGGACCTCTTGAGCTCTGCTTCTGTTTTCCTCTTTGACACCAGATAAGCGACTCTGATCTCTTAGTACATTGTTCTCCCCATTGTGAAGATAAGAAAAATTTGTCTGTGGAAAGCAGTGAAGGATTAAGCACTTTGAGGGTATTGAATAAAGCTGCTGTGGTTGATCTGAATCATCCATCTGGGGCAGATGGCAGCTGATTTCAAAATGACTGATACTGTTATATGTACCTGAATAAGGAGAAAAGCACATTTGCCTGCTAACATAGCCTTACATTAGTGATTAGAGGGCTTAATGAAAATAACCTACAGACAGAGACAAAAAAAAAATTGTGATCTGAAAAAGGGCTTAAAAATTAGGGATGTTTTGTATTTACAGGGTCATTGAAGGAAAAGGAGGAAGGTGAGCACTTCAATGCACCAAACAGCTTAGATGCTTGCTAATGCAAGAGTGAACAAGCAGGATGAACTTGGTATCTTAACACATCATTTAATAGGTGTAGCAGACATGTACTGTGATAATTCGTGAGGCTGGAATATTGATAGAAAAGAATAAAACTAACTCTGTATTGTTAACAGAAGTTTCCCTTTTATGACCGCGTGGTCTGAAATGCAGCTCAAAGAAAGAGATGAGCAAATTGCAGATCTCTTTGTAATGTTACAAGGTAATGAGCACAAGCATAGCAGGCCAAGAAGGGAAGTCTTTTGTGGAAAAAAAAAAAGAAAAAAGTTTTCTGAAAGGCAGGACATGGTGGTAAATGAAGAATTCTGTCTATGCAGAAGCAAAGTTTAAAAGAAGTGTAGAGGAACACGACCTACTCAGCTGGCTCAGAGTTTTGATGCAGAGGTGGGTAATTTTTTGGACAGGATGTTCTTTCAGAAGCCATTCCCCCCTAAAAAGAGGGAATGGGAGGAGCTGGCTGGTCCTCTGAAAGCTGGAGGGAATTTATACAGGAATAGTTACGAAATGATGTGATGATACTTAGGAAAAAGTGAGAGTATCAAATTGTTTAATATTGACTTCAAGAAGGAAACCTTCAATACATATGAAGAACTAATAGCTGAGACCTCATGGGAAGAAATCCTGGTGTGGAGGGAGAATTAGACAGGGTTGTTGTTTCCTTAAATAATTGATGTTAAGGGAACATATATTATTAATTAATATTAAGGGCACATATATTATTAATTGATATTAAGGGCACATGTATAAGTTATCACCTTTCAGAGAAAGGCTCAGAAGGATGAGTGAAATGGTGAAATCAGAAGCTCCCCATTTCCTTCAGACAAAGGAAGGATGCCTCTAGAAGGTGCAAAACAGTTTGTTTTATCCAGCACAAAGAGTGTGGTAAAGGCTCAAAGTGAGAAAAGGCTATCAAGGACATAAAGGGCAATAAAAGTTGTTCTGTAAGAGTTTGGGTCCCTGGGGAGGCTCAATGGAAAAAGCCTTAGTAAATAAAGCTAAGAAATCAGAGGGGTTTTGTTGTTGGATTTTTTTTTTCCCTCTAGACATCTAACATAATACTTGCCAAAAGCAGAGGAGAAAGGGGTAGGTTTTGGGCTGGAATAGAGAGAGAATGGGTTGACTGGGTAAGGTAAAGCATGCCCTGGAGCAGCTCTGCCTTTGAAAGTCTGGCTCACAGGCAGGCAAAGTTCAGACGACTGGGAAGAAAGCAAGCACAGTATGTATCTTGAAACAGGGAAAAAAAGAATAGCTGAGCAATTATAGATGTATTGCCTTCACTTGAGTAAAGGTTAAAACAATACAGCAAACCACTTCAAAGTAACTAGGAGTGTGTATGTGGGGAAGAGATGATTAACAGTCAGCAGTCCTGAAAAACTGCATCAAACCAAAATTAATTCTATTTTAGTGGTAGCTGGAGGGCTATTGAAAAAGCCTCAGATAGCTGCCATGTATCTTGACTGACACTTGTGGCATTTTTACAAGTAAACTTGAGATACATGCTTTGAGATAAAGTCACAAAACAGTGAGTGCTAGATTTTTCAGAAAAAAAACCAAGAATACATTAACAATAGATATTGATGACTTATTAGGAAACTTGAAAGATTCATCAGGGGTATATCCCATCCTGAGCCTGCTATTCAATATTTACTTCTACATCTTGGCTGACAGAATAAAGAACACACTTAGTACATCTGTGAGTGGCACAACACTGGCAGGAGCTACAAGCGCACTGAAAGATAGGACTGGAATTGACTAGTTGGAGAAATAGTCTGAAAGAATTTGGATGCAGTTCAGCAAGGACAAATGAAAGATTTGCATTGCCTGATGAGGCATCTGGCTCTGCCAGAAAGGATCTGCCAAAATGGATCATATTCTGGGAAGCCATCCTCTGTGTGCTGATGGTGCATAAGGATATTACTTTAAATTACTCCTGGGTGAATTCTTATGCATGATATGCAATGTCTGCAAGGAAAGTTGCATGTTCCTTGTGCCCTGATCAGCTTTGGAAAGGCCTCAGCTGCAAACCGTGGCCTATTTTGGGCATTCATCCAGAATGGGCTGAACTAGTGGAATCCCACTGGAGAGTACCAAGAGTGATGCTCCTATTTATGGATTAATGCATAAGAAGTGACTGAAGAAACAGGAGCTGCTTACCCTTGGGAAGGTTGGCGTAAGGCACAACAGGCTTCAGTACGTAGTGCATTTGGAATCACAGACTCACAGAATCTCTGCACAGAACAGCCCCAAGAACCATACCTTGTGCCTGAGAGCATTGTCAAAATGCTTCTTGAACTCTGTCAGGCTTGCTGCTGTGACCACTTCCCTGGGGAGCTGTTGCAGTACCCACCTACCCTGTGGGTGAAAAACCTTTTTCTGATATGCAACCTAAACTTCACCTGACACAATTTCAGACCATTCTCTCTGGTCCTGTCACTGGGCACCCAGAGGGAAGATCAGTGCCTGCCCTTTGGCTTCTCCTCCCAAAGAAGCTGTAGACAGCGATGGGGTGTCCCCTCAGTCTACTCCTCTCCAGTCTGAACAGACCAAGTGACCTCAGTGTTCCCCATATAGCTACCCCCCTAGCTCCTTGGTCTCCTTCTAATAGCTTTTATATATTTTGTTTATTGTAGTGCCCAAAACTGGACACAGGACTTGAGGTGAGACTGCACCAGTGCAGAGCAGAGTGGGACAATCCCCTCCCTTGTCTGTACTCTGCATCCTTGGCAAATAGCACAAGGAACTTAGAGGAAGCAGAAGACCACATCTGACCCTCCTGAGAGAAGACAAAACTTCTTGAAATTCAAACAATGAGTTTTATGTTAAATAATGCAGGGGAAAAACTGCCCTAGGCAAAGGAAACTTCAGTCCTGGAATAGGGAATTGAAGAACAGGTGTCACTGGAACTTTCTATGTCATTTTTGGGGCAGAGAGGCAAGATCCTGCCTAGAGGTAAAGGACAGATTTGATGATCTTTTGATATCCTTCCAGTAATTTTTGATTTCATGAGAGCTGTGATGATGGTGTCCCATCTGTGGGATGATGCTCAGAAATGCACCTGTACTGGAAGAAGGGCACCAGTTGTAGGCTGATGGTAACAGCCCCAGAGACTTCAGCGGGAACAGAAGGAGCAGGTCAGGAAAAGTGAGCACAACTAGTTAAGTGGGAACTCCTGCCCAGAAGATGAACAACCTGACCAGGCACGGGCATTGTAGTGAGTGGTGGGTAGAGGAGACTTGTTATGTGGTGCTAAGAGTGCCATGGTACCAGTCCACAGAGCAGCTCCATCAGTGTCACCAGCCACTCCAGGTCCCTGACATGGGGCTATTGGTACAAGGCTCTGATTCACTGTGTCACTCCTTTCTAGCAGCTCTACTTGCACTTTCTGATGCTTCATTCACATCTGTATTGACTCTGCTTACCCTCAAGAATGATTGATGTGTTTCCTTTTCTTTGCAGAGGAAGAGAGACAACTTCAAGCAAACAACCGTGATTTTAATCTGCAGTTTGAATATGCTGTAAGTAACCAGCATATGTTGTTTCATGCAGATGTAGTCACAGATGTAGCTGCATCTGCTTCATGTCTCAAGTGTTGTTTCAAAGGGGTGAACAGAACTGCATGCCAGCTATGGCTCTGCAAACCAGGCAAACACAAGCCAGATGAACCATCAGAGGTGGATTGCTGCTGAGTCAGCCTGAAAAATGGGCAGTAGAAGGAGATCTGATTCTGGAAAAGCATGACACAGTGACTTTGCACACTTCCAGAAAATAATTTGTGAGTCAAAGCGTTTGCAGGATCAGACTCCAAGACCTTTCAAGAATAGAATCTGGGAGGAGTTTTCCTTGGAAATTTATGTCCATTTAAAGTAAAACATGAAAGGAAATGTGTCAGTTCCTCAGCTTTTGCAGTGAAATCATCTATGTCAGGAAGGTTTTGAATCTGGCCCTTGTGGCTTTCTGCCATCTTTTCTGCCAGATTCTTAACAGCCGACTTAGGTTCACTTCGTGCTGTGAAATCTGTGGTTCCAAAGTGTGCCTTGACACAGGTTGGCTGTGTCCCAGGTCTGCCAGGCTAATTTGTCAGGGAGCCCCTTGGCAACTTGATTTCCAAAGCTTGTGGACCATTTTCTGATACTGTGTGCAGAGGAGTCCTAGCTCAGCCACTAAATCTGTCCTGCCTGCCTGCAGGGACATCCCCTCAGTGAGGCCATCCTGAAGCTGCATTCTTTCGAAGGGTTTGCAGCTGCCAATTAGTACCAAAGTGAATTTTGTGAATTTTTTTTCCTTTGAATAGCTGAATTCCAGTGATGAAATTAATCACTCAGTTACTCGGGAGCTCCTTTGAATCATGTTTTGGTTTAAGAACATCACAAGTATTTTCTCGAGTTGAAAAAACGACGCATTTTAAAACACACTAATTTCTTGTAATGGGGACAGTCTGACTTCCCAGCAGGTTCGACTAATGGCAGAATGTTGGTTTTCCCTGTCACTTTTCATCCAAGAACTACACAACATTGGTTAGAGTCCCAGGATCCAAAGTTTCTCTAATGTGTCCTGAATATGAAATGTGTGGAAATATATGTATGTGAAGTACTATGCAACATAAATACATGTCTTATCAAAACTGGTGATTTGAGACTGGGGAAGTAAACTTGATTTGCACACAACTGTCAGTAGTGTGCTGGGGTGGTATTGCCACTACACATGGTTTTGTCATCTTCCACTGAATGATTGCTATGTGCAGTAGTGGGACAGGAAAGTAGGAGGGAGATGGACTGTTATGTCAGGGTAGAGTGAACAAGCAACTCTTCTGGTTCCAAGCCTAGTTCTGTGAAAAGCCATTCAGAAAACTGACTTTGCATGACACTGCTTCCCAGCTGATTGCTTGATTGTGCCCAAGGAATTGCAAATAGCCACAATTAAGTAGACAACTCTGAGAACACTTCAGAATTTCCATAAATCTGTGATTAGATGATAAAGCGAAGGCAGCCAAAAAGCCAGCTCATTATAATGTGTTAAAACTTGGCAGTGGGTTTTGGTAATCATGCCTCTCATTTTAATCAGCTATAGCTCATGATTTCTGGAGACCTGTGTAGACTGAGGCTTAGGAAATCCAGAAAACTGCCCAAAAAGAGACAACTTTTGAAGTCGTGAGTGGATGGTGAGGTACTAACAGATTTTAGGTGGTGATGCAAGAACTGCCCTAACTGTACAGGGCTGCACATGATTTCCTGAGCTGTTTATTTCCAATAAGTCCTCGCAAAAGTTCAGTTTATTTACTCCACATTAATATGTAACTAATAAAGAACTAACCTTATTCGTAGATTACTTCAGATCTTATGCTGTAGATTGCTGATGAATGTGGAAATTACAAAAAGGGAGATAATCTCCCGGCATTCTCCCATAACATATCCAGGATGTTCCTGAAAGTTAGCTCTTCCAGGCAAGAGTTAAATTTGGGAGAGAGTTAAGCTTCCTCACCTTCAGATTTGTCTCATCATGTTGGGGTTGCACTGCTAAGCACTAGGATGTGGTTCTAGGGGAAAGGACCACTAAGATCCAAAGGAAACCCACCAAGTAACAAAGCTTTAAAAGTATTTTAGGTAGTGAAAGTCACAGGATTGAGGCTCAGATTTCTTGCTGTCATAAGGCCACATTAGCCACAAAACCTATAGGACAGGTTTTTGTAACAAAGCTAGGTGAGGCGGGTAAATATTTCTTTAGGGTGAGGCAGTTGCTGAGAAAGGCCAATAAGGAAAAAGAAAGGGAAATGCAAGCCTAGGTGTTGTGTATTGACTTACTGCTGAGGCCAGGCTTTACTTCCCACCAGGTGTGAAGATCTGAGCCATTCACTAAAGGGGCAGTTTCTATTATGTAGGCAGGGATCAAAGGTACAGAACTGTTTTGTCCTTCTTTATCACAAGGAGAACAGGGAAATGGGAAAGTACAACCAGAGGTGAGTATGCTGTCCCAATATCCCTATTCCTGGTGGGACTTTGTCCCTTGCCTGTGCAAAGTCTCCAGGATATCTGTGGAGGGAGAAGAGACCAACTGATAAAGACTTGAAAACTCTATTATGGGTGAAGTCTGACATCAGCTCTGGCAGCTGCTGGCAGTTGGCCCTCCTGGTATGAAGTAAGACTTCCTAATGGCTCAAACCAGCTTTGCAGGAACCTGGTGCTGCACCAGGGAAAGCCGTGTCTGCCAGAGCGTGCAAGGGCATGTCCACCTCCATCACACTTCAACTTGCACGAGACTTCAAAGGGCAAATTCTCTCCCAGATCTGCCAGAAGATACAGGAGATGATAAACTGCAGTGTGTCCCTGCCTGCCACACTTCTCCAGCATTGAGACCTCACTAGCTGAGCAGCAGGGTTAGAAAAATTAAACTTCAAAACAAAGTGCTGCACAGTTCACTGGAAGGGCTGAGTGTGAAGGTATGTACACTGTCCACCAGCTCACAAAATCAGTTAGGAGTTACTCAGAAACCAAATGTGAATGAATGGCATGAAAAGGCACTTAGAACAGCAGAGAAAAGGCCCCAATATAGGTCAGTAAAAATGAAAAATCAAGTCCTAATCCAGTGTTTATTCACAATGCAGAAAGAAAGATCCTTCCTCAATTCAGAAAGATGTTTATATGAAGACTGAAATAAAGTGCAAAGCAGGGTGGCAGATGTGGTATCACAGGATTTAAGGACTTTAATCGACTTAATGTCTGCACTCTCCCCAGCACAGCTACAGAGGGGACAGGCTCTGTGTGTCCACCATGATGGGCTACCCATCAACACTCTGGAGGGGAAAATCTGTTCTGAAGGCTTTTAATGTTTGCTCTGATCCTAGTTCCTTTTTTAATTCTTTGCTTTCACATTGGAATTTAGCACAGCTGCACTGGGACGTCATGAAGGGCTGCGAAAACAACTTTGAAATTGGCTTTCAGACAATAGGAAAGGAAATGCAAGGCCTATGAGTCAATGACAAATTTCATCTTGTATCAGGACCCAGGGTCAAACCAGCATTCTTTCATCAGGACCGGCAGCAAGGGGGCTGCTTAGACTCAGGTCACCTGATGAAGTCTCTAGTGAAATAGGAGTGATGTATATAACTTCCTATAGCCAATACACATTGCCCTGAGCTGGATCAGCAGCTGGGTTCTTATCTCTTTGAAATTTAATTGGAGAGCAGGGAGCTCTGGTAGTGGCTCAGACTCTTCTCCATCTCCTCTGCTTGCACGCTTTGATCTCAGAAGGCTGCCTGGTGGGTGATCCTCAAAGACCTTATCAGGGTGGTCAGGGCTGTGGCTGCCAGCCAGCTGCCCTCTCTTCCTGTCTCAGCCTGCAAATGATTCCCAGCGTCCCTCACACTCAAGGCTGAAGGGAATGTGGTCTCATGAAGTGAAAAGTGGTCTCAGCAGTCCCTGGAGGAATAGCTACAGCAGCAATACCCCTGCACTGCTCCTTCTGCATTTAGTAAAGTGTAAGTTGGATTCATCCAAAGAGCAGCTGAGGCACTGTCAGGGACCAGCCAGAGCAGGGTTGTACTATGAGAGGGGGCAAGCTGGAAGTGGAGGTGATCCCAGTTCAGGCAGAGCTCTCACCGACCAGGGTGCAGTCCTGCAGCATCTGGCTAGCAGGGACAGGGCAGAATGCTGGTGATGGGATCCATCCTGACCATTCCAGACAAAGCAAGGTGATGAACCAGGTCCAGGGTCCTCCTAATGAGCCCAGGAAGAAATGGTGAGAGACAGGGCTGAAGACAAATCTACACCAGAGGCCCAAGGTCCCTCAAGGACATAGAGCTGGATAGATATATCTAGGAAACTAGGACAGATGACAGTCTGGAGATCGGGACTTCGACAGCACAGCTCAGGTGAGGAGGATAGAAGGCTCACGGCTGAGCTTAAGTGAACTCCTGAGCTCTGGATAGGGTTTGTAGATGGAGACATGGGATGAGGTCAAGGCCCTCAAGGCATATTAGGCCCCTGAGAAGCACATAAAGATTGAGCTGTGCCAGATGTGAAGTCCATAGACTCCTTTGGATCAAGTCCCCCACTCTTCATCAGATTAAGTCTCATGGAGAGAATACTCCTACCACACTGGCTGGGAGTCTTGTTGTGTGCAACCAAAATGACAACAAAGCAGTGGTTTGGAGTTTGTCTCTTTTGCACCCTCAGCTGTGCTCTGCCCTCACCTTCTTTCCTCCTTCCTGCAAGGCAGCAGCTCCAGGTACTGAGGCAAGCCAGAGGAGAGCACAGAGCTGTGGAAGGGGGTGACTAGGAGACAAGACCTTTAGGGTTTGTGCTTGGCTTGTCTGTGAGCAATGACATAAGCTTGTCAAGCCATGCCAGCCCTGTGCCCTCTTTTGCACCACTGTGACAAGGATGCTCATTACACTGATGATTAACTGCTCAGTAACAGGGTGACACTGGAGTGAAGGAACAACACAGGAAAACACAACTAGTCACGCTTTCCTGCAGATTTTCCTGGCATTCCCAACATGTGATGAGATCCTGGAACTCACTTCATTAGAGCTGTCAAGAAAGGGTCAAGGGTTTTCATGTGTAAGACATTCCTGTCTTTTTTTCTGTTTAAAGGAAAGAAAAATGGGAGGAAAAAAAAGGGAAGAAAAGAAAACTGTACTTTTGAAATCAACATTTTTATTTATGGTATTTGGTCAGTCTGTTACTTCTGGGAATTTACTTTTTTACAGAGACTTTTACAGGGACCGGATTAACACCACCACATCATTCTGGCCTTTATCAGTCTTCTATTGAGCTGGGACTGCTGCCTGCCATCAGGAATAATTCAATGAAGTTGGGAGTCTTAAAACTGATCTGGTCCGATTGTTCTGTACTCCCTGTGAAAACAAAGCCTTGTTGGCAGCATATGTGCTGTTACATGAGTTTATTACAAATTTTCACAAGTACATTCACAGCCCTTTTGGTCACATTTCTGCTTATGGCTTCTGTGTGCTTTCCAATGGCACTGCTGCAGTTAAACAAAGTGCCATGGAATTGTGCTTCTGCCACCTCCTTGGCGAGGCTTTACCAAAACACTTGGGAAAGATATTTCTGCTGCTCAGCTGTTCCACTGCTCTGTGCTACAACAGTACCAGGGAAATTGCCAAATGTTTTGGCATAACACCTCCCTGTGTGGTCACCAAAGTCTTGCTAAAATTTCCATATGGCTAAGTTGCCCAGCTACTGGGAGCTATTATGTCACTGAGCCAGGGGTATAAATTCAGCAGGTCCATACCTTGCCATACCCTTTAGCCCCTGTAATCTAGCCACAAAAGCATCAGTGTCTCTTATTTCCAGTGACTTTTATGGCAAGAAGATGATTTGTTTGCTCAGCGATCTAAGGTAGGAGCCATCTGCTGAGTTTTGCTTGCTGTCGGACGTCACAGGCAGGCTTCTGAAAACACCCCCAAAGTAACAGCTCATCTGCCAGATCTGGACTTGTGTAACTGTGGAGAGATGAGCACTATTCTTAGGGACAGCATTTTGGTGGAGTCACACCTTCAGGAGGTGTGAATCTAGCCCCTGAAAAGAGCAGATGAGAATAATCCCTCTCCCACAGACAACATTGCTCTGGTGTCAAGCTTTGCATCTGGAGAGCTTCAGGCTCGCTGTGGGTAACTACACTCAGATCTGCTCATTTAGGACACAGGTGCCTGCAGGGACTGCCCTTGGACAGCCAGAAGATAGGGCAGAGCAGGGAGTAAATGTAAAGCTTCCCAATACCCATCTTCGTACTTACCCATAGAACTGCTCTTCTTAGCTGGGAAAACCAAAAGTTTTAGTAAGGCCCCTCAATACCTGATTGCTGTTACAAAGATTATCCCTCTCCATGACTTTTCCTCTATGGAGTCTCCCCCACTGAAGGCAGAGCGTGGAGACAGTGAGGCAGATGATGTGTTAGAGGCATTGTTTGTGAAATAATGGGTGCATGGTGCATTTAATGGCTGCATTTAATGCATTGCCATGGTGCAGGCTCCTGTAGTACCCCTCCCACCCCAGAGTCAAGTTCTGGTTCAGCTCTAAAGAGTGACAGGGTTTGATGATGTTAAGCATCACAGAATAGGATAAGATCAAGAGCAGAGGGCAACTGATATTTTCTGTAGCTGGCCAAGAGCGGGAGCTGTCAAAGCACACAGCCCTGTAGTGCTGCCTGAAAACATAATTGATACCTGAGAGAACTGGGTTTGTTCAGCCTGGAGAAAATAGCGTGTGACTCAGGGTGACCTAACTGTGGCCTTCCACTACCTGAAGTGAGCCCATAGGAATGATGGAGAGGGACTTTTTACAAGGGCATGCAGTAGACAGGGCAAAGGAATGGCTTCAAACTGAGGGTGTGTTTAGATTAGGTACTGCAAAGAAATTATTTACTGTGAGGGTGCTCAAGCACTGGCACAGGTTGTCCGGAAAAGCTGTGGGTGCCCCATCCCTGGAAGTGTTCCAAGCCAGGCTGGAGCAGTCTGATCTGGTGGGAGGTGTCCCTGTCCATGGCAGGCGAGCTGAAATGAGATGATCTTTAGGGTCCTTTCTACCCAAACCATTCTATGTTTCTATGTCTATATGATACCTTGGATAGTGCTTTAGCTGTGTCTGTGATGTGGAAATGCAGAGCTTTGATTTGGAAAGGCTGAGGTTTTCTCTACTTTGTCATTATAATTTGCCATTGATATGACTTTAGCCCCTGAGGTCCATGAACAAGTTGTATGTTGAATTAGAAATATTTCTAGTAATTACAAGATCTTTTTTTTCCTGGTGATTAATTTTAATTATAGATTCTAGAAAAAATGAGAAGATTCATGATAATACTCCCTGTCTTTATCCTCAGGTCTAAAATGCCCTAGTGTCCCAAAAGACTCTATGTGCCCAAAAATATGATCCTGAACAACTATGGAGAAAACACTGGTTATCCAGATTCCTGCAGTTAAGCATTCAGAAACTGTTATGTCTGGGGTTTTTACCATACCTAATGACAATAGGAAATAAAATGAATGGCTGTGGTTCATTCAGTGATTTTCCTGACGTAATTAATAGACAGAAATAGAAGGCAGGAATTGAAATAAACCACTCCTATTCTTTTCTTATTCCCCTCTGAGATTTTTGCAGGCAAAGATCTATAAACTTTGTCTGAGTGTTTACCAAGTAGTTTTTCCCATGTTATATGTGACCCTCTGAAATCTGTTGACGCACAAAGTTCAAGTCCCCTGCATTTACTTTTTCCTGCAGGAACAATCTTCTGTTTTTTCTTTAAGTGAGTGGTCATGACACTTTTCCTTAGAATAGTGTGCATATTTTATTAAAAATTCTGCTAGACTCTGTGCCTGATGGACACAGCCTTGTTAAGCAATTTATTTCCCAGTATGCTGGGTTTGCAGAGGATGCTGATATTCCATTGTTTCAGTTTCAGCACTGTCCACAGAGCCTGTCCACAACACCTACCCCACTGTCAAGGATTTTGAAATAAACCAAATTTAACTACATGTCATGGCATAGACAGAGTTAACCACACTTGCAGGTAGCTACATGATACCAGGAAACAGGCAATATTGTGTATATGATGATCACTGATAAATATCTTTTCTTGCTGGAGTGCAGTCAACAGGAAGATTTGGCTAGCTCTTCTAGGAAAGCTGTTTTAATTTCTGCCCTTTTAGAGATTTACTTATTTGGCTTGTCCAAGGGATAAAACATGATTTTAATGCCGAAGAACATATGCTATGCTGTGTGTCTGAACATAGAGAAATACAATAATTGCCAAAAATGGAATAACTTCCCCCACACATACCTTTCAATGAAATAATTGGTTTAGTTCTGGAGACATGCTGATGCATGTCAGTGTAGATGTTGAGATCCTGGATTAATGCATGGATAAGAAGTGGGCTGTGATTCATAGTTAGTAGCTCTTGTCCTCCCACCAGCTTAGCAATATCTAAAGGCTATTACAAGCACCACAATCACCATTTTCTCTGCTGTTGAACCAGCATATTTATTATGGAATTCAGGTGTGCTGCATATCTGCCTCCTTGTGCTGTCACATTTTATGTTCCCTGGAAGGGGCTTAAATGGGCATTGTCTGGAGAGCTTCTAGAGGAAAAATTTAAGATGTTCTTACAACAGGTGGGATGCATTCTTCCAGGACTAAACCTGGACCAGGGCCTGCTAAACATCATATGTGAAGATGGTCTAGCACACCTGAAAACTAGAGACAGCTGCAGCTGGTGGGTCAGTGTAATGAATTGAGCCTGTCTGGCTGGTGGCAAATATTGGATCAGACTGCTCTGATCTTTGGGGAAGAAAATACACAGTTCTGCAATATCAGGGTTAGGTCTTTCCATGGTTTGCAGAAGACAGGCTGGGGAGCAGCCTCTTCTTGTGGCTGGGGGGCCGTCCACAAATAGAAAAGGAAACTGGAAATAGGGAACAGAGCTGCAGCTTGCTTACTGAAATGGTGAGTTCTTGTATCAGTGACTGTTTGCACAATGCCACATCCAAATTATTTTTGTGGACTAGAAACAAACTACCCGTTGAAGCTGCTGAGCTGAAAGTTTGCTGAATGAGCTGAAAATGGTAATAATAATAATGTTCTTCTGGGAGGACGTGCACCTCACGTAGGGTGTACAGCCAGTGGGTATTTCAAAGCATCAAACAAGCTACAGATGGTTGACCTGGCATGTGTTTTTCAACCCTGCTTTGTAGATGTTAACAGCAAAATTTTCATCTTCTGGTTACAGTTCTCAATTTGCTTTGTGCACTGTGTAAGTAAGAAGACTGTTAATAAAGGGAAGATGTTGTGAGCAACTGCATACAAGTTTATCTACCTACAGCAGCATTGGTATAAGCTGATCATCATGTTTTTACCCAGTCCAAGAGGAATTCTCTGTTTATCCAGACTTGGCATGATTGTGTGGGGAAAAAGGAAACGCTTTTTGAGCTGCTGTTGGAAACAATGCTATTGCTAAATATAAGCAAGTAAGACACAGTTGAAATGTGTTGCGCTGTAATTTTGTTTCCTGTTTTACCAATCCTACTTATTTTCATTTTTTCCCTACAGAACAATTCAATTAAAACATCGAAATACAATTTCTTCACTTTCCTGCCTCTCAACCTGTTTGAACAGTTTCAGAGAATAGCCAATGCTTACTTCCTTTTCTTGCTGATTTTGCAGGTATGAAATCACAGTGTTGTTTCCAGCAGATTGTTCTCGGTTATCAAAGACAATCTATGTTTTATAGGTGTAATGAAGTGCAAACTATATTCCTGGTGTGAATTAGCATCTTAGTAAAATCTTGCAGTACATAGAAAGTAGGGCAGAAAAAAGCAATTTTCTCTTTTAACTTTGGATATGAGGGTTTGAACTAAACAAAGAAAAAAAAGTTAATTACTTTTCAAGAAATTGTGCAGCTTTTTCATGCCCTGCCCTACTATCCCTTTGTGTCTACATCTGAGTGCTCCTGGCTGTCCTCAGATTTTTATTACTTACTCATCCTGCACTATAAAGCCAAGCTGTCTATTACCTATAGATTTCAAGGTGAATTCCACAGGCGGTCACAAAGGAAACACAAGGATACCACTTGTGTTACCCGTGGTGTTTCCCTGGGAAAGAAGGAATTAACACCAGGAAGGCTCAAGGTAGTGGCTAGTTTGCATAAAGCCAGATATTGCTGCTTCCTTCTCCAGGGTGAGGAAGGTGTCCAGTATGGAGTGTATGTATGTCCAGTATGGAGTGTATGTCCAGTATGGCAGCACTATTGAACCCTGTGGATTGTAATGGCATTGAGTTGCACTTTGCTCATCACTCTTGCTAATGATGCCCTGAAAGCTGAATGCACTAGATAAATTGATATCAGGATTTCTGGCCCTTTGCACCTTGCTGTGTAGTCTGCTGTTGTTGAGTCATATCAGAACACACATTATCAAAAAAGGGCATAATTTTTATTATGTTTCAAGCGCAGTGTTTTATAGTTGATCCTTTCACTGCACACAGATCTGCAAAATAACCCATTTCAAATGCTTTTCTTTTTACAATTTCAGCTTAAAAAAGGCTTTATGCCTTCAGCAAACCACAGATGATCTTTTTTGCTTATTTGCAGGGAATGAATTTTTAAAATTTCAGTGCATGTATATTTTTCAAGGGAAGGTGCTTTTACAGATAAGCTGAAAGCACAGTTCCCATGCTGTTGCACTACACTCCAGCTGTTTGTCTGCCAAATGCATAGTATTTCAAAGTAGTTGCCTTGAATTATTCCAGTGTGTGTTTTACTGGGCCGTCTTGGGTTGGCTGTATATAAAAGCATACAGCTTTTTCCTTACATCAAGGTAGCCTTAAGAGGGCAGGCATTAGTCTAGATATTCCTCTGGTTTTTTTCCTCACTCCATCCCTGTGGGACTATTCCTGCATCAAGAGTGTGATAGGCAGGCTGTGGGGACTCTGTCTCCCACTCCTTTGTCACAGACCAGTGGGACATGCGTTTTCCAAGGTGGGTGAGAAGGCAGCAGATGCAGCCTGTACAGCTGAGCTGGGCTGTGGTGCCTGTAGCATCTGGGCTATGACAGTGCATAAATGCCAACTTCACAATGCACATGGAGTTAACTCTTCCCAGATTCAAACTGAGGGACACACTAATGCTGGTTTCACATTGCTTCTATCCCTAGTGCTGCACTTCTAGAGGAAGAGGATAACTGTGTGGGGGTGAGACACCTCCCTCTGAATTACCCATGGCATAACAGAATCACCTTCAACTATTTGGTCTTCTTACTGTTAAAGATGCAGGAAACAAAATGGCTGTGCTGCTCTTGGGAGAGTATAGTCCATTGAACGCAGAATTTAATTCAGCAAAATGTGAAAAGCACTGAAACAAAGAACAGAAACTTTTGATGGCTCTGCGCAGCTGGTTTTGCTCAGATAGCTCTTGAGTCCCTCACAGCGGGCTTGTCCATGTCAGTACTTCCAAAGAAATACCCCAGGGATTTTGCAATCCTAATTCTGCAAATAACAAGAAAGAGCAAGACGCTACACTTTCTGACCACGCCGTTTTTCTAACTTAAATTATAGCTTGTTTTATAAGGAAAACATGGGTTCCCTGACTCTCCCACATTCAGGGGGGGTCACACATCAGGGATGGAGCTACATTTCTGTCCTTATTGTATATTCAGTTATCTTAGAAAAACGTTGTTTGCAGCTTGATTAGGAAGCAGTGGTTTTCTGCACTGGCAGGAAATGTCTTAACTCAGATCTTTTCTTCTTACAGTTGATTCCTCAGATTTCCTCACTGGCCTGGTTTACAACAGTGGTGCCCCTGGTGCTGGTGCTGGCTGTATCAGGAGTCAAGGATGCCATTGATGATTTTGTAAGATCTGTATTTCTGACCTGTACTTTGGAGTTGGCCTATGATTCTTCAGCACAGTAACTGAAAAAAACTGCTTAAACACAGCCAATGGCAGGCTCAGAGAGGGTCTGAGATTAAGTACCCAAAATCTATAGTTTGTTAGTGAAACAGGAGCTAGAATTTCCAAACTGCTGAGAAGCCAAGCAGCTCCAATGACTTCCTCTGAAACTGCTCAACATGTCTGAAAATGTGATCACTCATAGATAATGTCTAGATGAAGGCACAGAAATCTTTTCTTAGCCTTCCACTTTGGAAAACTCATCCTCTGTCATCTAGCAAAATGTAGGTGGAAAAAAATTTGGTAGGAAGCAAATGCTGAACCCACCTGTAATTTTTCAAACTTGCTCAGCTTTGGCCAAAGTCTGATGCCATCTGATCTAATGGTCAAATGCCCAACTGACTTCACAGAATGATATTAGAGCTGAGTTTAGCATCTGATTTTCTGTCATTATTAAAATGATTTTGATGTTCAATGGAGCAATGCCAGAACATTAGTGGCCAGGTTTTGTATGAGAGCAGAGGAATTAATTTCTCTGGTGTTTACAGACTGAGGTGGGCTGGAGCAATGCCAGCTGAGTCAGGGCTGTGCTAAAGTGACATGGAAGGCTCTACCCTCCTTCTCCTCTGCAAGAGCAAGCCCAGTGTCGCCTGCTGCCCTTTGTAGTCTGGTTATACTCTGTATATAAACTCTGTCATGCTGTAAACATGTGCTGGACACTGACTCAGTTGTGACCCTAATCTGCCTGACCCATTCAGCCAGCTGGGTGGGAACCTAAAATGTTAATGAACTGCCTAGGGCTCCTGTGTGTTTGGTTTCCTGGAAATGCCTTTTAACCTTCTGATCCAATTTGCAGAATCGACACAAAAGCGACAAACACGTCAACAACCGCCCAGTCCAGGTTCTGATCAATGGCATGTAAGTATTTTTTGCTGTAGTTCTCACAGAGAAAAGCATTTTATTAGTAATATTTTTGATTTTGTGTGTGTGTGTGATTCTCAAGGATCACTAAACAATTTAAAATTGAATAGTGTTTCATACCACTATTCATCATGCAGTTTTAGACTATGTGTCTGATTAATGGACACTAGACACAGTACCAGAATCTGTGCAGACATTATGGCTGTGACCTTGTGCTGACAAAACCAAAGCTCTTTCTCTATTCCTGGGTGTTTATGTTTAAGTAAGAATTTCAAAGTCTTGAATTATTTTACTCCTTACCCCAGAAGTAATAAGCAAAGCTATCTTCTGTGTCCATTTGTACTCATAGCATTTATTTTGCATTAAGCAAAATTTGACTTTATCAACAAGATACTTCAAATTAAGAAGCTGGAATAGCTCCCTCATACACTTCATAACACTTCGAGTGTGTGTAGCACTTCTGGCTTAGATGTACCCAAAACATTTCAGCTGCGTGCTTTGAACATTGTAATGCTAGCAGTGTTCTTTCCTGCAGAAAAAATAGCAGAGGCTTTGGCTTTCGTGGCAGACAGATGTGGTGTTTACTTGCAGCTCCATGGAGTCCAGCTTTGCATAGGACACAGCTGTAGACAGCTGTGAAGTGTTTTGTGACTTTTTTCCACACTATAGATAGCAGTGTATTGTGCAAACTCCAACAGATGATCAAACATTCAAAAATATAAATGGAAACTGAAGAATAGGGACATAGCTTTTTGTGCTCTCTGCTAAGTAAACCAGTTTCTTAGTTTACTGTGTATTAATTACTGTGTCTAGGAAACAAATTTTGACACAAATTTTATAATATTTTGCCTTTTTCAAAGCCAAAAGCGGTTTTCAAACCACAGATCCTGTCCAGCTCTGATCAACACTGAATAAACAAGATTGAACGGAGTTCAAGCTTGAGCTCCCAGTCCTGTTTTGAGACTGATCTTTCTCACTTCTAGAATTTGCATCTACAGCTATCCTGACTTGGCTGTGTTGGTGCTTGCAGTTTAGCTGGTTTCCTTTGCACATCTAGCTTAGTACTGTGAAGACAGGGCTCAGACAGGCAAGTGCACAGCCAAAGCACCTACACTGACCTTCCTGACAGCTGGTTACTCCTTGCTCTTAGCACCACTCAGAAAACCTTACACAATCTGCAGTTTTCCCAGATGAAGTCTCTCACACAATGAAGAGAGGGTTTTTTAAGGCAATGTGGCCCTTTAAGAGAAGGAAGGAAAGGAGTAGTCAGGGAGACACAAGGCCAAGAGTAGTGCTAATGTGGGGCTTGGTCTCAATCCAGCATGGGTCCACCCAAACAGTGCTTTTATTGATTTTTACTGTTTTTTTCTTTTTTTTTTTTTTTTTTTTTTCATACTGTGGTGGTCCTCCAGCTTAGTATGGGTCAGAACACATCATGGCAGGCCCTGCTCCCAAGTCATTATGGCACCTACAGTCTGGTTCCAGGAGCAGAGCTAACTTTCCCAAGTGGCATTTGCTGTATGTGCTGACTTACTAGAGGTTTCCTTGCAGGTTAAAGGAGCAAAAATGGATGAATGTCCAAGTGGGGGATATAATAAAACTAGAAAACAACAACTTTGTGACAGTGAGTATCATTTCTCTCTATCCTGATCACAGTTAATCTCTGTCACTCTTATCACTCACAAGAAAATAAATCACAGAAAAGGTGATGATATGGCAGTAACCACAAGCAGCACTGCTCTGCAGTGCCTGCTGACTGTGTGAATTAATGCCAAGTCTGTCTGTCTGTCTGTGCTCAGGCTGATCTCCTGTTGCTGTCGAGCAGTGAGCCACACAGCCTGACGTACATCGAGACAGCTGAGCTGGATGGGTAAGTGAGCCTGGCCCTGGTGAACAATCACTGCCACCACTGCAAAGCCACACTCCTGGTGACACTGGGTGCTGCAGGCATACCTGCAATAGCTTTGGTAGCAAGAGTCTTGTAACATGTAGAATAAACTTTGGGCAGGTGTCTTGAAAATAATATCTTCTGGTGGATACTTTTGCTTCTTGAGTGCAAGTGTCATGTGAGGAGAGTACTTCACTTTTCAGTGACAGTTCTTCTAATGCTGAGAGTCAGTTAGACACATGTTCCTGCAATATCCCCAGCAGAAGCTGTTTCTTTTCTCTCCTTTGGTATTTTCCTTGAGACAGATTATCTAGGTGAGATAATCATAATGCATAACTCTGGTAATCTCCTTTGTACTTCTATAGAATAATATCAATGCAAGCACACAGCAAAGGCTTTCAAATGCTGCCCACTCCAGAACACAACTGGCCACAAAAACAGAGGGCTGCAACTTGTGTTGATTGGAATAAGCTGGAACTGACTCATCTTTATGGCCCAGTTTGCTTTACCTTTTCTGCATTGCCCAGAATGAGCAACAGTCTGAGGGACTAAACAAGACCAGAGATTTTGTGTCTCTCCCAAGACCCTACAGGCAGTCCTCTGGACTTTCTCCATCTGATCCCTGTGAAAATGAGTTTGTAGTTTTCATACACACAAGTGCACTTCCAAGAGGCCCTGAACAAATGCAGTATTCTTTTGGCACTGCATTTCCAACTCCCCAGCTAACTAGTCCCAGGACTGAAGTAATCTTCCAGATTACCATGGGGAGAAAAGATTCAGAGCTCTCATATATGCTTAGATACCTCTGGTTTAAATGTGTTATGAGTGACAGGATAGAGAGTGCTGTGCTCTGTGGTGAAATTAAGAAGACAGAGGCACTTCACTTTTGGTACCATGCTCGGAATTCCTCTGAATGCCTGTCATTGCAACTGAAAGAGAAAATCTACACACTTTGGCCAGGTGAAACAGGTGTATGGTACCACAGTCCATCAGATATCTAAGGAAGAAGACTGTCCTCAAAATCACAAGGGATTTTCAAGGAAAGCTTTCAGGTCACATATGATTTTCAGTTCATTTTTTTGTCTTATATTGTTTGTCACAGTGAAACAAACCTGAAGGTGAAGCAGGCACTGACAGTCACTGCAGAGCTTGGAGAAGATCTTCAGAAGCTGACAGAGTTCAATGGTGAGTATAAATGGAAAGTTCACTTTCCACATGACTGGCCCAAATTATAGAGAGTGGTTGGGAGTCTTCCTTCCAAGCTGTCTGCTGCCCAGTGCTAAGTCTTCTCTGGAAACAGTGCCAGCAAAACAGAACAGGCACTATGCAGTCTGTACAACAGGTGTCAACACCACATGTAAAGGAAAAGATCCCTCGTTACTTGCAGGTCTTGGTGCCATGCCTCGTTGTATCCTGACACTGCACTGGTGGCAATTCTTCTGCATAGACACTTTCCTTTTGCATCTGTCTGCACGTGTCAAGACTACCCACCTTGAAAGCCAGCATAAGAGTTCACATAACTGCACAATGGAAACTGTTTTCCCAAAACATTACACTTAGTTCTGGCTTCAAAACATTTTCACACTGTGCTTTCACACTGAGGTAGCACTGATGATGCACTGATTACATTTATCTTCAGATCAGTGGCACTTTGCAGACACCACATAGACCTGAGGACTAACTGTGCACAAAGGGCAGGTGACTACTTCCCACCTTGAAGTCTCACCCTGAAACTGTTCCTTTCCTCTCTCAGTGCAACAATAAAGACTGAATTCTAAAATATCTAAAGGCAAGCAATATTAATGTGCTTTACAGGAAATGTGTCCTTTATCAGCACTGTTTATTGTATCAAATGCAAGATAGGCTAGGCTAGGCTAGGCTAGGCTAGGCTAGGCTAGGCTAGGCTAGGCTAGGCTAGGCTAGGAATAGAATAGAATAGAATAGAATAGAATAGAATAGAATAGAATAGAATAGAATAGAATAGAATAGAATAGAATAGAATAGAATAGAAATAATCTAATCTAACTGGCTGACCAAAAATTAAAGAATGTTTTTAATGCCTATTAATGTTCAAATGCCTATTAAACCTGACAAGCTGTGGGCATCAATCACCTCTCTAGGAAGCCTGTTCCAGTGTGTGGTCACCCTCTCAGTAAATAAATGTTCCCTAAGATGTCCAGTCTGAACCTCTTCTGGTGCGACTTCAACCATTCTCAGAGAATACTTAGCAGCACATACAGAGACAGGAGCTAGACTTGTCAAAACCAGAATACTCCATGCTTGGATATTATCTGTCTGTTTAGAGAAGATAAGAACTTCTTGAGAAGATGGGAACACCAGACCAAGTGGTATTAGTCATGTTCTGCAGTGCCCTGCTGTCTTAGATATGAGATCAAGATTACAGGAGGAGTCATTATGGAAAGGGGTGGAATGAGTACTGGTGTCCTTGGAACGCCTCAAGGATTGCAGGCTCTCAGGAAATACTTTTAGATATAGAGGGAAAATAATTTTAGAAAAAAATGTTTTTGAAATAAATAGATGACGTCAGGACAAGTGGTGGGGATGTGGCAAAGAGCGTAGCTGAGACTGTCTCTGGTAGAGTTTCTTTTGTCTTCGTTGTTGAGGTTTTATGCAATTGTGTGTGGTTTTTGCCAAGTATCAGCTCAGTTTGTCAGGATTTCTTTGAAGTGATGGCTGAGGTCCTGAGTGTTTTAGGTCTTGAGAAATAAGTTTGTACATGTACAGTTAGATGCTTATGTTAGTAATTGGAATGGCATTCCTTTATTATTTTCCTGAGCAGGCTGAAATGTCTATCAATTTGAAGCAAAATCTTAATCTTAGATAATTTTTCAAGCATGCTTAGTATGATGCTTATCTAAGGGCACATTGTTCTTGGAAGTGCTTAACTTAAAAAAATGTTTAAAAATATTTTGGAAAATTGAAAATTTTCTTATCAGATATTTATCTATTCTCTAAATCTCCATTTTACTTATGTTGTAAATAAAAGTGGCCTCTTCACAATATTAGAAATGAATAAAATGTTTCCCATGATAATTTATACTTGATAGTGTACTGGGAAGAGTGCCTGGAATCAGACCAGCTTTGCGTTTCCCTTAGCAAACCTCTGTAGAAATATTTAAATATTTATATAACTCTTTATCTAATTACTTTTTAAGACAGGAAGAGAGGACAGGGCTGTGCAGCTAATACAGGCACTCAGCGGAATGCTCAATGTGAGTTATGATATTTGTTTGATGGTTCAGATAAGGAAGATGCTTGCTAAATGCTGAATTTCTTAGTTTCATTTGGGGAACTGGGAGACCAGAAAGGCCACTTTCAGTTACCCTCTACTTATCACATTTGACTTGGCAATATTTGACTCTTCCAGCTGAAACATATTCCAGATTGCTGTTAGTGGGCGAGGAGGACAGGAGGCATGGTGCCTGTCTGGGCAGCTGCAGAGCTACTGGGTCCAGTGCAGCTGTCCTGGGGAGATCTTTAGAACTTCTCACTCTTTTGTGGTCAGTCTTATGTGGGTGAATCCCTTCTGATCTCAAAATTAGCATGTCAGTAGCCCAGACCCACCTGCTTACAGGCAGTGTCCCATGGTGTTCCTGCTGGGAGACCATGGCCTGGATTTGCTGCGCCAAGCATTGCGCTGTTAGAAGTTCCAGTGCAACACCTCTGTGTCCTTTGTGCTTTTCAAGGTGTTTGTGAGGATGGCAGTGAGACTGGCCTGGTTACTAGAGACTTTCAGAAATGATGGGGCACAGGCCTGGTCCCTGTTGGACCGACTAGATGAAAAAACAGAATAGCAACACAGTTGTTAGCATCAATTCTGATGCCACATGTGTCACTGGATCTCCTAACTGTTCAATCTTTCATGTCTGATGGTTTGTCTGCCCTAGATTAGAGCTGCTTTTTTGACCATTTGCAAAATTTTTGATTTAAAATGTGTGGTGGAGATGATCCTGACGCTTAAAGCTGTATACTTTTCTTCCGGACTTCTCTGGATTTTGTTTCCAGTCTCTTGAGTCTGGTGTGTAAATCTGAGAGCAGCTAAAAGAACCGTACTCTCAGCAAATGCTAATATTTTTGTAGGTATTTACAGCCTGTGATGAAAATAACTTTAACGTTCCTGCTGATTAAGTGAACAGACTGAACTGTTAGGTTGCCTTTCAGTAAGGTTCAATACATCCACAGGGCTCTGCTTTGAATCTTTAAATGTCAGGTGCAGCGGTTGATTTAAGTAGTTGTTTTTATACTGAGGTATCTGAACATATTTTATTGCAAGAAATAAAAATAAAGCATGGAAATAGACACTCCAATCACTTAGAGCGTCAGCTCAGTGGCCAAAGAAGGTAGCAGTTTCTTTTTATGTGCTCCTGGGACTTGAGTTATAAAACAGATTAAATTAAAAATCAGTGAACAAAGACACCTCAGTTAATTACTTTTCTGCAGCCTTTAGGCTATGATTCTATTCACTTGGGCTCCTGCAGCTTGAGGGAAAATGAAATAGGAAAAAAGGTGGTGTCAGCATTTTTAGCTAAAGTTATCCAGTGACATCCTACTGCTATGAACTTGCTGTGAATGGATTAAAAGTATGTTGCTGGTTCAACATTTCTTCTAACTCAAATAGAAGTTCTGGAAAGTTTGTTTTGTACTCTACCAATAAAAAAGTGCCACGTTCAAAGTGTTGGATAAATCCAAGTTCACTATGGTCCCTTGAATTATGAGAAGAATATGGGGAAGGAGCAACAACCCAGAACATCAGTAAATATAAGATACAGAATGAGAATGACAGGGTTAGGAACTGACTGTAACTAGAGTGCAAAATATTGTCTCTCCGAGGAACAGCTGGGAATGCAGTATTGATGACACCTTTCTGGACCAAGATTTCCATTTTCACTTTTACCTTCTTTTTACAGGAGAAGTCAGGTGTGAGGCACCAAATAACAAACTAGATAAATTCACAGGAACTCTTACACTTCGAGGAGAGAAATATGCCCTGGACAATGAGAAGATGCTGCTGAGGGGCTGTACTATCAGGAACACAGAGTGGTGCTTTGGACTCGTTATTTATGCTGGTAGGTAAAAAGACTGACATGTTGGTTGCAGAGCCCAGCAGCACTAGTTTGGGGATACATCACACCCAGCATCCACAAAGTTTATGTTTCTACTGGGTATGAGAAGAAAAAAGTTTATTGTTTCAGAAATCCACGCAGCAAAGTACAGGAGAGGAGTTTTGATTGATGACTAAGATAGAATGTAACTATTAAATTTGGTTAAGAATTCTCCCAAGTGTACTGAAATACACACTCTGTATAATTTTTATGTGATTTTAATCCAGATTGAAATATAAGGGTCATCAATATTATTATTGATTATTGATTACATCTATGAGCATAGTCCTTCTATTTTTTACAATACTCCTCTAGGCCTGTGAGATAATACATAATATGTCACCAACAACATAGCAGTATCAGATATGCTGTGAAAAGTGAATAAACCTGAAAGGAAGGGTTAAATGTTGAAAGAAAATAGTTGAGTCAAAGTCCAGATTTAATGGTTTTATCTGACTCTCTCCATATAATCTCTGACAAAAGACTTAATCTATTTATGCCCAAATTTCCCACCAGCTCTCTAAACTGTGTGTACCTGACTTCATGAGAACTGTGATGGTTATTTATGCTGAAAAGCACAGTGGGCCCTCAGAGAGAATCAGCTTTAGAACAGCTAAGTGTTATTGCTAAAATTTACACATGTGCTTCATCTCCAGGGCCAGACACAAAACTCATGCAGAACAGTGGAAAAACAACTTTTAAACGAACAAGCATCGATCGGCTCATGAACGTCCTTGTGATGGTGGTAAGTTGATTAATGTGTCTTCCTTTCTTCAGATGTGTTCATCATTTCCAGATGCTCCACGTCCCTGTCCACACAAATGGGAGAATATCAGAAGTGACTAAGGATAAAAAGAAAAAGTACATCATAATTTACATCATAATTTATTAGTGGCCTGAGTTCTGCAGCACCTCTGCCAGCCCATCTTGCAAAGCAAGGCCATTACACTGACAGAATTAAGGACTTTCCTTCTGAGCTTGTCATTTACTCTGCTCTCCCTTGCTCTGCATTTTTATGTGAGAAATATTATGAAGTTTGCAAAGCCCTTTTTTTCTTCTAATAATACTGTCATTTTCTATTTAAATAAACATTAGCAGTTCTCTCTCTTCCTCCTGATTTCTTGGCATCTCTGGTTATATCTGCGAAGGACTTGGTAATTGAGTTTGCTAATTTACACGATGCCAGCTCCTGACTTGACACATTATGGTAAATTATTAGCATGGTCTCACTCATGCTCAAAATGGTGTTTTTAGCAGCTGGGAAATTTGAGAACACTTATCTTACATAGCAGGCACTCTTCTCAGATTGAAAAGCAGATCTAATTTGAGGGTTAAGATCATCAGTGCTTTTAACAAATGGCAAATACTTCCAGGCAGAAATAGTGTTTCTTTCACAGACGTTCTCAAGATTTTACTGTTTGAGTTCAAAGCCACTCAGGGAAGAAAGACATACACTCTGACACTACTTTAATCAGTGTTGCTTGAAGAAAAAGTTTTTTCAGATTTTATTTCCCTATGAGCTCAAATTTGTCATGCTTTCCCACACATGCTGCACCACCTTCAGTTTATGACACTGAGAGGGTCTGGTGGCCAATGGTCACTGTTCCTGCCTCTTCCCTACTACTCTTGCTCTCTAGAACATTTTAGCAGCCAGCTAGGGACAAGATTCATTCCCAGGAACTGGAAGAAGCCCTGGAGGAGGCATCCATCAGCAGTCTGTGCATGACAGCAAGGCTGTCCTGTGCTCTCCCTGCCTTCTCTGACTTCATAATTCCTCAATTCTGGGGCTTAGAGCACAAACTTCTCCAGAGTGGCACCACCCTCCAACCTCCATGTTTCATCTCAGCCTCTCTATTCCTGTTTTTTTTTTTTTTCTCGGGATCCCAAAAGTCCTTTAGGTGAGTCTGGGGATGCCCAGCAGTGCCACAGCAACTTCAGGGTTAACTTCAGTCTCTCTTGAGGCCTTGCTCTGTGTACAGTAAAGATATGCCCTTAATTTTAATAATCTTGCACCAATCTCTACCAAGGAAAAATCTTGGTTTATTAACCTTGGCTATCATCAGCTTGTTTCCCTCAATATTTTCTTTCCCTTCTCCCCATAAGTGGGTAGCAATACCAAACAAGGTTGGGCCACTTACATTCAAAATTTTGCAAGCATTTGAAGAATCTCACATTTTCATAGGTGTTCTGCTATGCTCTGACTGAAGAGGAGAATGAGCTGTGGGGGGATCCTCAGGGCACAGAAACAGAGCAGAGAAAAACTGAACTGGGAATCTGGAATTCAATGTTCAATTAAGATTTGCTAAATCTCCTTTCACAAGCCAAGGGTCCCACCCAGAACTTTCAGTCTGTTTAGCCTCTCTTTATAAAAACAAATGAGATGATTTTACCTCCTGGCTCTGTTTTAAAAAAAACTGAGCAAGTTGCAGCTGATTGCATCAGCCTCTGCCTGGGTTCTTGGGCACTGGAGGAGCCAAGGGTGTGTTTTGTCTCATTTACACATTTCTAAGGATCCTAAAATTTTGATGTTTAAATAAAGCTTTGTCACACATTAAACACCAGACTCTGCACACCTAAGGGGACGTGGCATTGGGTTTTTTGGGTTTTTCCAGCTCACTGGGTGGTCAAAGGTTACAGAGTGTGGTCATAAAGGCAGGCAATATATTGTGCTCTTGAGCTGGAGAATACAAAGCAGCCAGGACTTACTATAAATAGGTAATTTAACTGTAATGCATCTTACTGCTTGTTAACACTGGCAAAGTAATTTTGTGTTTATTTGCCCATAAAAATTCCAAGCACAAGGCAGTGTTTAAGCAGGTTTGCCAAGGGAGTTCCTGCTAAATGTTGCCCTGGTATGCCCCAACAAGGGTTAATCAGAAGTGAACCTTCCCAGATGGCAGTCATAGCTGTTTTGTCACATTTGGAGGTGTTTCTCTTTGATCAGAGAGAGAAGTTAATGTTCCTATACTGGGGATGCACGTGCCAGCTCCAGAGATGCTTTTTTTCTCCAAAAGCTGCTTTGTAGCAGGCTAGGGGGAGTCAATTATCAGAGTGAGCTCTTACATTCATCTCTTAAACAACTGACTGCTTCAAATCCCAGAGCAGAGCTCAAAGTACCAATCAAGAAACCAAGACTGTTTTAATTCACAGTCCTACAGTCAATGTTTGTCTTGAAGTCAAAAGTCACTTCCTCTTTACAAAACTTTTACCAAGAGTATCTTTAGCAGGGGCATGGGCAGGACCCGAGGACGGAGGTTGTTCATGCTGGGAAGCTCCATGAGCATGCACAAGCAATGATTTTTCATGTCATTCTCTTCAGGCCTGTGGTTACAATTGCAACACCCTGCCCACTGTTGTTTCTGTGCACAGAAATTAATTTCGAGGGCTGCTTTTAATGCCTTGGTCCTTTCCATTTGTTTCGGATAAAACAGCATGTTAGTGAGCTTTGTGCAAGCACAAGTGTTGCACATGAGTGGAGTTGTGAGAGCTTTGACATGCCCAGTGCACAGAAAACAAAATGTACATAAGTCAAGTGCAACTGTAGGCAAGAGCTGCTGTGGTATAGAATCAGAGTGTTTTGAGTTGGAAGAGACCTTAAAGACTATCTTGTTCCAACACCTCAGCCATGGGCAGGGACACCTTGGGAAAGGTCAGCTCCTGTCTTGCCCCACATATATTTCTTTTGCTGAATCACACACTCAAATTCCTACATGGATTGTGATATTCTTCAAATGGATAATTTTTAACCTCTGAGGCAGTGAGGTGGACATGCCTCTCAAATACCCTTAAGTCTTTATAATTACATCAGCACAGATTGAGTATGTTTTAATTTCTGGTTCAAAGAGGTTTAAAAACACTGCACCACATTCCTTACCAGCAAGCAATATTGTCTCCATTTCACAAATTGAGCAATTTATTTGGCTTCACACAATTAAATAGAGAAGCTACTACTCATGTGTGAAATAAATGTATCCCCTGAAACTCAGTCTGCCACCTTTTCTTACTGCAGTTCCCTTTTGTGGCTTTTTGATATTAAAACTTGAGTTAATCAGGCATGAACATTTCACGAAGTGATGCATAGTACTCCACAGAAGTATCTTTCTTCCTCCCATAGATTACCTCAGCAGTACAAATATTGGCTTTACCATCAATGTTTCTATGTTTGTCTCTCAATTACTGTTTTTAGAAAAGGTTGATTACTGTTTTAATGTGATTGTTGCTGTGTGGCCTTTACATAATGGCTCAACTTACTGATATTTCCTCCCTAATGATTATCCTTGCAAAAGATGATTTTTAATTGCTCTTTTGTGCAACCTGTTGACTCCATATCTTCACTTTTTTATTATTATATTGGTTGTTTTATGTCAAATGTTTGGAAAAGGCCATGCCAAAAGAATTAATTTCTCATAATTTGTCCAGGAAGGATGACAAGTTAACTGCAGTTTATCTCCCCCACTGTCACCATTACTACATTATAAATATTGTAATTATATTAGCAGGATTCCAAGATCGTGGGTCTTCCCAGTTTAAAAACATTGTTAAAAACTAACCTTATTAAAACTTAAAAACTAACCTCTAAGCTTCCTTCTTTGAATTAGATGGACTTGCTGCATTGAAAATGCATATTAGCAGATAGAGCCACACAGTACCCTGTATCAGTGAATATAATCTGCCCTTTTCATCTACTATAGAGCAGATAAGTCCTTCTTCTTCCTTTCTCCTTCCTCTTGGAGGACTGTCTGTTAACACCTTTGCTTTTCACATGCCTGTTTATTACTTTATTTTTTTCTTTTCTTGATACTTTATTACTGTTTGATATTCCAGTTCTGAAATTCCTTGCAGTTTGTATTAATTTGTGTTAAATTTCTTTCTTCCTGTTCTTTCTGTCTTCTTTTCCAAATAAATGTATTGCCACAGTCTTGTCCTTTTTTAATCAAAAAATGCTTTATGGCGTATGTAATGTTTTTGTGTCTGTTTAATGCTGTTCCCTAGGAAGCCCCAGTTTTCTGTATGGTTTCCCAATTTGAAATTCACTTCCCAGCTGCTGTTGCCCTGGTTGCTTCAGGCTTCAGGAAACAGGCTTCTCTAAAGCCCAAAGTTACGCATCACTGGTTGGTGTTGCTTTTTGTTTGCTCAAGGGAAATGTAATCAAATTGTGAGGGCAGATACTGAGGCAACCATTAGCTTTGAGAAAGCAATTAACTCTCCTCTAACCATCAGAATAATATCCATTGCTAAATTCCAGACTGTACGCTGATGGATTATCCTCAGTGGCCTTTCAGAAATTGTGAAGAAGACTGTGATACATCTGGCAGATGGCCAAGTAAAGTCCTCCAGGCAGTTTCTACTCCCAAGTGTGCAGCCAGATGTTTGAAGACCCTCAGCTCAAGTGTCCTCTAATGAGATATGGTGTTCTGCAGCAGACTGCTGTAACCACCCTAGTTGAGATGTCTGCTTGGGATTTAAATCTCCAGCTGTCTGAGCACTTTGAATTCCAAGTTGCCAGACTCTGCATTGTGTAGCTTTGTCATTGAGGTAGAAGTATCATAATTTTGCTGGTTTTTCCTCTTCATCCCTAGGCACGTTTTCCTATGATTCAGGCTACCCAACCCTATCCTATTAGGGTCTTCTGATTAACCTGTGCAAAATAAATTACTTGTTTCTAAAATGCAGTACATTTTGTTTGGTTTTGATTTGTTTGGTTTGTTTTCTGATTTTTTTTTCCAGATCTTTGCATTTTTAGCACTGATGTGTCTCATCTTAGCCATTGGCAATGGTATCTGGGAACATGATAAGGGCTACTACTTCCAGGTCTATTTGCCCTGGGCAGAGGGTGTCAACTCTGCCTCCTACTCTGGCTTCCTCATGTTCTGGTCATACGTGATCATTCTAAACACAGTGGTACCTATTTCACTCTATGTCAGGTATGTGCCGGAAGCTCCTCTCACTTTTGATCTTAGGAGAGATTTAGCTTTTGCCTTAACTAGGAGCAACATTTTCTTTAAAACCTAACACAGCCCCATCATGGATGCTCCTACACAACCACAGTGAAGCTTTTCTTGTTTCTGCTGCCTTCAGAAGGTTTTATCAGGGCTGGAGTGGGGACAACAGCGAGCCCTGGAAGAGGAGAGGATGATTTCATAGTTAAAGGGGAGGTGTAGATGTGTAGGATGCTATAGGAGCAGGGCTGGAAGCCTGCCACCATTAGCATCTTGCTAACAGTGAATGAATGGCCTGTTCTTCAAGGGGGCTTCAGGACTGTGTGAGGATTTCCAGGTAAGTAGGTGCAATCAGGTTGAAGTACTTGGTGCTATCTGAGCAGTTGAATGTGTTGTATCTTCCCAGACAATGCAGAGTTGTTGGTTATTAGTGATAGACAAATAGAAGTGACAGGTAGGCAATGTGTCTGTGATGCTCTCAAAACTTGGGGCTAGGGTACAAACTGCACAGCCCTGTTTAATTAATCATTGTGCCTACCTTCAGCTAGCATTGCTACTGAGACTCTCTTTTTTGTTGGTAAACATGAGGAATGAATTCCTTTCCTGTCCAGTATGTCACCCAGCAAGCTGAAAATTAATGTCTTCTGTGAGTTGATGCCACTCTTTTGGTTGTGCTGAGTGGAACAATGGCTCTCTTGTTGTGGAGCTCACTGTTGTTTGAGACATGGCTGTGCCCATCCCCTGCCACTGCCACTGTGGGCTCAGCCCAGCCCACATCTCTGCTGGAAACCATCTCCTGAAATGCACTAACTTAAACCCACTGGTCCTGCCTCACTTCTCAGGCCAAAAATTTCTGAAACTTCCCATGTACTTTTACAAAGTACTGCTTTATAAACAAAGGAAATGAGTTTGCTGTAAACTTAGCAGATCATTTCAGTGGGACTTGCTTCAGTTTCCCTTACCACCAGCCACCTATGGACAGATGAGTTCAACCTGTCATTACCTTCAAAGCTGTCTTCTAATTGCAATTGATAACGGTGGTGCTGAAGATAAAGAGCTTATGCCTTAAGCTAATTTATATTCCATCACCTCATCTTTCTGTTTCATCAGTGTGGAGATTATACGCTTGGGTAACAGTTTCTACATTGACTGGGACCGTAAAATGTATTACCCACTGAATGACACGCCAGCTCAGGCTCGAACCACTACACTCAACGAAGAGCTGGGGCAGATCAAGTACATCTTCTCTGACAAAACGGGAACTCTCACCCAGAACATCATGTGTTTCAACAAGTGCTCCATCAATGGCAAATCCTATGGTATGTTTGTCTTACTCTCTGGGTTTTCTTCATTGTGTGTGTCTTCATCCACAGAGACTAAATCTGATATCCAGAAGAGAGTGCCATGTAAGGAGCTGAAGTGATCAAGGGTAAAGCTGCCCATCATGGATGTCTGGACAGCCTGATAGCATCACTTCCCATGTATTAATTGTTTCCCCCTTTTTCTCACTCTTTTATCTCCCTTTACTGCCCCACTATTATCCCAACTAAAGAACCAACACTATTTGTTTCTCCTCATTTGTCCCAGATTTTCACCTGTACTCAAATTTGGGTGTTTTTTCATGATGTCACTAGTTAGGTAATCACAGCGTTTTTTGGTATTACTGACATGGTTAGCCAGATATTGCTAACCTTGCAAAACATGGCATGTAACTCACATCACTCACTGCCTCCTCTAAGCACTTGTGAAATCAGACATCCCTCATGGGACTTATCCACAAATTTTGTCAGCTTCACACACTGTTGTCTCTCAACAATTTCTTATATCATGAGCAGTGATTTTCCATATCCTTTTCAGGTAGCTGGATTAGTCAATGACCAAGTCTTTGTCTTCACACCTGACATTCTTCACCTACCAGATGAGAGAAAAGTTTGTAGGGAGTTGGACAAAATGGGAAACATGAGTTGTTAGCTCTGTTAGATCCTAGAAATCATTGATTTAAAAGGTTTGTTCATACTATGGCCCCAGGCAGTTTTCTTCATACGGCTCAAGAGGTGCTAGCACTTTGCAAACTGCCTAATTGATTAACATCATTAGATGCCCCAGAGAAATTAATCACTGCTTATTTGTGTATGGATGCTTGCTTTGCCTGTGTCAGACCTGCTGATGCACTAATGTGGCACAAAGTTTGCATCTTTTCTCAGTGCTGTCAGCTGACCTAATAAAAGAAGATATTTCTTCCTATGAATCTGTGCATGTTTGGAGACCACCTTATCTCAAGCAGTGTTACTATCATATCTAACATTAGTACTGCTAAACAGTTTGAAATCTCTCCTATCAAATGTCCTTAACTGACTTTCCTGAAGTGGATGTCACCACCGACATAGATACAGGGTAAGGGTTCAAGAAATGAATGGGAAATACATGCAAAGAAGGCAAACAGTCTGTTGCCTGTAGTTTTCTATATATTTAACTTCTTCCTTGCACACTACTGCTCTGCTGCTCAGGGGCATTCAGGAAAGCAATTCCAGAAAGGATGATTTTGTTCTGCTCTTCTACAGAGGCTTCAGGGAAGCATATATACAAAAGCCTCTTGGTTATGGATCCCAGGGAATCAGCTGATGCAGGTTCTCAGGAGAGGTGTTTACTGTGTTTCTTTTACACACCTGGGGCCTTTGTGAAGGTACACCAGCATTACAATTGACTTTGGTCACAGCTGAGCTTGCTGGTGCAAACATGAGTCAATCATTCCTGTAATTCATTGCATTTCAATCTTATTTCAATGAAGTGTTGGGACTGGGTAGCCTTGGCACAGTCCAGACCTTCCTAGTGAAACTTTTCTCCCAGCAGAAGTTTTAATAATGTTTCTTGGAGATGACATGTCTTTAATTGCTATGATCAGATCATCCATTCAGGGAGAATCAACAGAGCAGCCTTGCTACCTAGATGTGGGGAAAATGGGCTTTGAAAACTCCTTTTCTTTGGGTGTCCAGGGACTGCTGCAAATAGTACAACCCAGGAGTTGGATTTTGGAAGAGAATGCACATGAAAGGTCATCCTCTGGATGCACTTTCATTTCCTACTTAGTACTAGAAATTGTATCCTCTGTGTTCAGCTCAAGACAAGTCTTCTTAGCTCAAAAGGCAGTCACTTTTATGCTAACTGCTTTGTGTTTCAAGCATCTGTCAGTCTCTGGATTTTGTCATGGACTAACATAGAAACTGATTGTTATGTATCATCAGTTGTCAGTGTCCTTGTCAATGTACTGAAACTTAAAATAGATTCTAGCTTAGAAACACTTTACCCAATTTTGTGGCTCAGAGCCTGCACTTAACCCACAGTTTGTGGCTATAATTTCCTCTTTCTTGCTTGCAGGTGACGTATATGATATGTCTGGGCAAAGGATAGAAATAAATGAGGTAAGTGCTCAAGTGCTATCAGGACCTGTGTTTTCAGTGGACCTGGATAAGTACCAGTGGACACAACCCTGCATAGCTTATGTTTTTGACCCTGCAAGAGCTGATCCTCTTGATGCTTACAATAGAGATTAGTGTACCTCTGGATGTCAGAGAATTCCCAGAGTTAAGTTCCTTTCCAGTAAGCCTGGGTTAAACCTGCAGGTCAGGAGCAGCTCACTGTCCCCTCTACTTCACCTGACATCCTGGTGAATGCACAACTTCTCTTGAACTCTTGACCATTGGTGTTTGCTGGAGACTTGGGACATTGATGGATTTTATTAACCTTGGCAGTTAATTAAAGCTTTAGCAAGGAATTAGTGAATGCAGTTCATACCAATAGGGAGGTCGCTGTCAAATTCCTCTAACGTCTGGACTTCAGATAGTGTGAAAATATGTAATTTCTGCATTTTTCTTTAACCCCTTCTTGTGGGCACAAACACATGTCTTCATTTCTAAAATGTCTAAAAGCAGCATGCAGTAATCCAAATAACAAACAGCAAGATGATGATGAAAGTTCCACTCCTCCTTAAAATGATTCATTTCCAGTCCATTGAGAACTTAAATTGTCCACTGAAACAGGCTGTTTGTGCTGAGTTCTGTGCCTCCAGCCTACCCTGTCTCCATCAGCCTTGCTTGGTGACACACACTGGATCCCTGCCAACTGTCCACCCCACCCTGCTGCTCATGACACTGTCTGGAGCAGAGTCCTGCTGCCCACACATCCACGATGTTGCTGTGCCTGGACCTTGCTGCACAGACCAGTGAGGGAGGGGTCAGTCTGTGCTCTTGGACTGAGTGCTAAATGTCAGTGTGCAGAGGTCAAAAGGATGATTCCTGTCCTGGAAACTCTGAACTCACCAGGGATGGGGCGGGAGTCAGAATTGTCTGAGGCAGGCTTGGCAGTCCATTATTCCATGACACATCATGTGGTGAGCTTCTGGACATTTCTCCAATGTGTTCCATTCTGCTTGGAGCTCCTTGTTTTTTGACAAGATGGGCAGTGCCTGTGGAGTTTAACCTTTACTTCACCTGTCTGTCCTGTTTTTCCATATCAGGATTTTTTTCTGGCTTTGAGAGAACATTGTAGGTAAGACAGACTTTTGAATTATTTTAAACTCTGCATTCCACTATCAGAGGCAGCCTTTGACATCATGAGCATGATGCTTCCAAGCAGACCTGTTAAAGGCAGGCACTTCTTTGCTGTAGGCATCCACTGGCAGGGATCCTGTTGGAGCATTAGCTGCCACTCAGAGAGGCAGTTTAGCTAATTGGTTCTTAGCCTGAGTGCTGCTCTGAAAGACACATCTAGTGCCTGTCCTATGATTAAATACCTTTCATAACCTCTCACATCCTTAAATCCACCAATCTGTCACAAGCAGCCAGCCCTGCAGGATAGGGTCCTTTGTAAATGTGAGGAAGAGAGAGGAGCTGTGTTGGGCAGGCATTGGTGCACAGCCATGTGAGAGCTCGACAAACCAAGCCATGTTTTTTTCAGAACACAGAGAAGGTTGATTTCTCATACAACCCGTTAGCCGACCCAAAGTTTGCCTTCTATGACCACAGCCTGGTGGAAGCTGTGAAGCTGAATGATGTCCCAACACACAGGTTCTTCAGGCTGCTCTCACTCTGCCACACGGTGATGCCAGAGGAGAAGAAGGAAGGTGAGGACTGGTGAAGGCACTGGAATGAGGGGTTATGTTCACCCACACCACAGAATGTCTTCTCTCCACAGAAGCTGTTATTCGTCCTTTTGGCTCCTTGGTGATTTTATGTAGTGTATAGCTACACATAAATCAGTGTCTTTGGAGATGCCACATGGGAAGAGAAAGGACCAGGGCCTTCATTACCTGTGTGTTCCTGTGGTCGAGCTGACACTACTTCAAACACCCCATCTCTGGAGTGTGGAAATTGCAGGTGCCACAGCTTCCCTGAGTTGGCAGAGGCTTGCCCCACTCTTTCTACTCTGCTCCTAGTCCCAAAAGGCAAAGAGCACCTATCCACTGGAGACTCATTAGCTCCTCTCACCCAGTGTTCCCACAGATACTAGGTCAGCCTCCTCAAATCCCAGACAGGATGAAAGCCATGCTTTAAAGGCTAGAATCAATTGACAGGTATGAAGAAAAACACTGATCAAAAAAATACATGCAGATCTAACTACAAGGGGCTAAGCCCAAGGAACCTATCCTCTCAGTGAGATGTTAAACTCCAAAGAGAGTGATTAAAATCTCCAAAAGCATCCAGGGTGCCTCTTGCACTGTCTTGGAGGATGGGTTGGTGGGACTTGATAGAGATGAGTGAACATAAGGTGCTTTTTAGTGCTGCACCTCTGTGAATAGACAGAAAAGCAAAGAGATAACTGCTATATTAGATTTTGCATTTTTTTTTTTTTAGCTCAGAAATAAGTCAGAAGACACATTACATTTCTTTTTCTTGTGTATCAGGTAACTTGGTGTATCAAGCACAATCTCCTGATGAGGGAGCCCTAGTCACTGCTGCCAGGAACTTTGGGTTTGTGTTCCGGGCTCGCACACCAGAGACCATCACTGTCGTGGAAATGGGAGAAACAAAAATCTACAAACTTCTGGCCATTCTTGATTTCAACAATGTTCGCAAGCGAATGTCTGTGATTGGTATGTTCCCTTTGCTGCTTTCTTTCCTTCCTTCTTTTTAGGTACTGGAACTGTCCCTCATTCTGCTATGGTGCATTTTTCTAGGAGATCTCCTTTGCAATGTGCCCTGAGTTAACATTTATTTCTGAGGACTTGAGATGGGCTGCTTTGACTTTATAATTACACAGCTACACTGCCAGAAAAATACTTAAAGGAGGCAGGTGGGACAAATCTCCACATCTGGACCACAGTGATGCAAACCAAACTCCTAAAGACACTGGCTTTACATATATCTTGCCCCCCTCATTACAATGCAAGAAAGGCCTTTCTTCTAGTCTGCTTTTAAATTGACAGTGAAATTTGAGGAAGTAGGAAAGGAGAAAGCAAGAACGAACTGAGAAACCCACTTTCCCAAACAGAAAATGGAGAAATTATGTTTCACAGCCTTTATTAACACTCTAACATACTCTAATGTTTCAGGAATGTTGCAATTGTAGTTACAGTTTACTGGTAGGAAAATAGGAGAAGTGGACCAGTTCTCTAAAAACAAGTTGTTGCTAACTTTTGAGTTCTGCCTGTAGGGATCATGTAGTTCCTGCTCAAACCAATGCACTCTCTTCTTTTCTAAGCAGAACTTGTCTTGAATCCTGGGAGTTTGATAAAACTTGGGGAAATTCAGACAACTGTAAAAACTGTTTTTGGCATTGATGGAAGGGCCTCAAAAGACTCAGTCTGGGATTTGTAGCATTTCTTTTCCTCTTCCTCACAGTGCGGAGTCCAGAAGGTGACTTGACTTTGTACTGCAAAGGGGCTGACACCATTCTTTATGAACTGCTTCATCCATCCTGCAACTCTCTCAAAGAGGAGACCACAGAACACCTGAATGTAAGAGATTCCTTCTCAACAACATCTCTGCATTTGATGCTTTCCTTTTCTCCAGAATGTTTTGTCTTCAGGGAAAAAACCCTCAGGTTTTAGAAACAGCACTTAAGCACCAATTTGAAGTTATGGAATAGAGAAAGAAATTAATTGCTATGGCCTTAGGTCTCAAATTAGTTGCCTAAGCATGTGCACCAGGTGCCATTTGGACTGCTTCAGGACTGTGAGCATATCGAAGGAGATGTCCTTCTGTCCTTCTGCTCTTCTCTTGTAAGACCTCATCTGGAGCACTGTCCCATTCTGGGATCCTCAACGTAAGAAGGACAAGGACCTGTTGGAGTGAGTCCATGACTATGAAGATGATCAGAGGGCTGGCATACCTCTCCTGTAGCTGAGAGATTTGGGTTTGTTCAGCCTGGAGAAGAGAAGGCTCTAGGGAGACCTTATAAAATCTTCCGGTACCTGAAGGGGCTACAAGACTGCTGGAGAGGGACTTTTTACAAGGGCATGTAGTGATAAAACAGGGGTTAATGGCTTTAAACTGAAAGATGGTCAATTTAGATTAAATACTAGGAAGCATTTCTTTACTATGAGGGTGATGAGACACTGGAACAGGTTATCCAGAGAAGATGCAGATGCTCCATCCCCAGAATTGTTCAAGGCTGAGTTGGATGGGGCTCTGAGCAACCTTGTAGAGTAGAAAGTGTCCCTGCCTATGGCAGGGGGGTTGGAATGAGATGATCTTTAAGGTTCCTGCCAACCCAAGACATTCTATCATTTTATGATTCTCTAATATGTACAAAGATGGCAAATCCAGTGCAGGACATTTAGAAAACCTGTGACTTGTTTCCGATGCACCTTTACTTCAAACCTGGGGAAACACCTCCCAGAGATGTATTTCACAAATGCATCTTTGCTGTTCCACCAAACACTGAGCTCCATATTGTCCATCTGAAAGCACAGTTGCAATGACTTGCTGAGATCCGATGACTAGCTGTGCTCATGCTGTGCATTTCAGCCAGAATTCATACCCAAAAAATCTTGAACCCACATGCAAAATTTGAGGCTGTGTTTTGTGTTCATTTAGGCCTCACAGGGAAAAAAAAAATACCTTGTTAGTGTAAAGCTTTAGAGCCAGAAAGTAGAAAAGCTCTTTTGAGGTTTTCTTTTTCTTTTTTTTTTTTTTTTAAATAAGGACCATGGGTGACAATCATAAAGTGGTCTGGAATTGCTATGTGAAAATACCCCAAGGTTTGTGGGCTAAGGTGTCGTGTTTTCACCTTTCCTCTGCAGACTTTGCCAAGATACTTTTACCAGTCTGCTGTCCTGGGTCCTTTGTAAGCCAGGTGACCAGACTGTTCTTGGACCTTTCTGCCTCACCACTGTCTTGCAGGAGTTTGCTGGAGAAGGCCTGAGGACACTTGTGGTGGCCTATAAAAGCTTGGAAGAAGACTACTTTCAGGACTGGATCAGGCGTCACCATGAAGCCAGCACTGCCTTGGAAGGACGGGAGGACAAACTGTCAGAGTTATATGAAGAGATTGAAAAAGACCTAATGGTTGGTAATTCAGGGAATCTGGGCCAAGCTGTGGGGGAGGCAGTGAGGGTGGTGGTTTGTCAATAAACAGCTCAGTATGACTTCAGTAAACACTGTTCTGCAAACAGCTCAGTGGGCTGTGTGACAGGAGCGGGTCAGAACGTGACAGCCCTGGGTGTTCACTGGCACCTCCGTCAGGAGCCCATAACTGGGGTGTCAGCCACCAGTTCAGGGGAATGGTTTTATTTTTACTCATGTGGGCGTCAGAGTAGCTTTCTTGTGATGAAGTGACATACCAGAGCCTGCAGGGTGTGATGTGGACACAAATATTTCATAGCTATCCCTTGTATGTGTGAATGGTTGATCTATTTATTTTCCAGCCTTTGAAATGGCAGACAATGAATAATTCCCAGTGCCCCTGACAGTGTCTCCTTTGTTCTTCCAGCTCTGGTCAGGACGGGTGGATGATATCCATGAACATGTTTGTGTCAATTTGAAATAGAGCTAAACTGTGATCTTCCAGTCATTCTTCTCTCCCTCAGTGTTGTTACAATTTTTAAATGCCCCGGAGGATTTGTCTGTGTTTTAGAGCCATGAATAATGAATGAAAAGCACGTGTGTGATCTGAGGAGAAGCAATCCAGCTCTCAAACTCGTGGCAGTGCTTTCCTAAAACCCCAGAAATCCTGGCAGACACCTTTGCTCCTTCCATTAGTTGTATGCTCAGAATGCCAGCAGGGCTCAGGGAACAAGCAAGTGTGAGCTGGGGAAATGTTGGCCTTGGAAAGTTCATAGTCTCTCTAGCTGGGTCAGGGACTACTGTAAAACAGGGACTGCACAGTTTTGAGGACCCTGTAGAGAAGTGCCGTCAGAGCTGTTACCTACATCAACAACACTCGTAGCTGAAGTATGATGGACATCCCAGGATGCCAAAAGGGATCCCAGGCTTAAAGCCAAGCTCTGAATTTAGTCTCCAAGCAGGAGGTAGGTGGTAGCAGTGAAACCCGAGCCAGCAGTGAAATCTCTATGTCCCTTTGACGACAGGTTAAAGCCACCAGCTATCTGCAGTACAGCACAGCTGTGATCAAGTACCACACCAGAGGAGGTTTGGGGACATGGATCCACAGTGTCATTGTCCCTCTATTAAAGCTCTATCTGCCATGAAGGGAGCACATGGAACAGCACAGACCTGTAGTTCTGCAAACATTATTGTAAATAATTTCATCCCTATTCATAATCAGAGCCTGGGTGGATTAGAGCATAGAACATCTGCAGGATGAGGGTTATATTCTGTACAGTAAATTTGCTGACAAAGAATGACAATCAGTACAACCTTATTCCTAGGGATTTAATTTGTGTTTGCTTGAATGATTAGGTTTAATGTTTTCTCGTTTGGTAGCAGTGGGAGGATTTAACCAGCCTCCTGCCATTTCTGTTAAGCTGCTAGGTGCCACAGCCATAGAGGACAAGCTACAGGATGGGGTCCCACAGACAATTGAGACTCTTGCCAAAGCCAACATCAAGATATGGGTTCTCACTGGAGATAAACAAGGTAAAAGCACTACAGCTCTGGATATTTCTTTTCTCCTTCACTGCTGAGGTGTTTCTGCTAAGACCAGTGTTCTCATGCTTTGAAAACTGCACAGAAGACAAACTTAGAGAGCTTTGCTTCATTGCCAGTTGTGCAAAATTTCAGTTAACTGGAATTAGACCAGATGACTGTAGCTTGTGCCTGTCCTTAATTTCTGTCATGAGAGTGGAAGCAGGGTGAAGGCAGCATCCTTTTCCTTTGGAGAGGTGAGACTAAGCACCCCATAGTCCCTGACCTAAGCTGTGAAGAGGTGTCACCTTCATCCAGTTGATCATTCAGGTGAAGAAGGTGGAAAAACTCTTGTCCTGCTTTTCAGAAACTTGAATGTTAAAGTGGATGTTGGGAGCAATTGAGTTTGCATTCAGTTTTTTGTTTCAGGGTCTCATCATCCCAAATAGAAACAAAGGAAACATAGGCTTTTGGAAGTGGAAAGAGCAGCAAATAGATCCCAGTGAATTCTTTTGGAGACATTATATTTTCACTGAAACAATGGTGTTTCAGGGAGGTCAAAAGTGTTTTCAAATAATTTCATCCAAGAATGAGCAGAGAATTTTTGAGAAAAATGAAACATTTCATTTTGTCATGTTCCAAATGCAATAGTTTTTCTATAAAATACAAATTTTTTTTCAGAATTGTATGGAAAAAATGTCATATTCTTAGTCAGAGCTGTGGTTTGGGGTTTTCTGGAAGGAGGGAGGGGGCAAGTAAAAAATCCAAAAAAAATTTTTTTAATCAACGTGAAATGTTTTTTGTTGCTCCAAGTATGTTGGCCAAAGGGTGTTTTAAGCTATTTCATTTTGGTAGAGTTCTTTTTTCCCTGTGGTCTTGTGAAGTCAAATTTGCTGCTACATCCTTCAAAGTGACTTTCCTGGCTCTCTTACTTTTGACTCTGAAAGGCCCCAATCTCTTCTGAGTCATAAAGAGAGCTATTGACATATGAACAAAAAGGCCACAGAAGTGGGTGAATTTGGGGCTGCTGAGATGGATTATGTTCCTGGCTTATCTTTCCCAGAGACAGCAATGAATATTGGTTACTCCTGCAACTTGCTGAATGATGACATGGCAGATGTTTTCATTATTGAAGGCAGCACATCTGATGACGTACTGAATGAGCTGAGGTAAATGGCTGAAAAACAGTTTCAGTGCTCTGCACCAGCACTGTCTGTGTTTTGTATCTTTCCACCTTCTTTTTCCCTGTCAGCTTTCCTTGCTGCAGTTCATTCAGGGACCTTAGGTAAGGGAGAGTTGTCTCCCTGGAAGATCCAGAAGTTTAACACAGTGTAGGAATCTCCTCTGAGCGTAAATGCTGAAGCTCCTTCATCCAAGAACTCAGATTAAATGCAGGTAAAAGGAAGCAGAGTCAGATAGGGAGTATCAGCTGAAATTGACCAACGAGTTATCCTGAGCAACAAAGGCTTTTATTTGGCCATTGCTGTACTGCTGTAACTATTTATTCACATTGCTGTCCTTTGTCTGGGTATGTCCTTTGTCTGGATACTTTTTTGGCAGTGTCTGAGAACTTACCCTCCTTCTTCACCTCCTCTGTAGACACAGGTTCTTAGGTAAAGGTGGAAAATGGGAAAGGTTTTCAGTGCTTTTTTCTTGGAATAGATGGTTGCCGGATGACATGCACAGAAAACTGGATGTCCTTGTTTAACTTAAAATCAGCAGAAGTTTAGCAACACTTGTTAGAGTTTCAGAAATGTGGATGATCTGTGCAGACAGCAGCAGCTAAACAATGCATATTGTTGTAGGATACAGTAAAAATTGGACTGAGGGAAGGGAAAGCATCAAAGGGAAGCATTGATTTTTATTTTCATAAAGTTGTTTTTACAAAACATACATATTTGAAAGATTTCTAGATTGTAATTATCCTGGATTTCTTTTTTTTTTTTCCCCTTTTTACTTTTTTAGGAATGCAAGAAAAAAGATGAAGCCAGACTCCTTTCTGGACAGTGATGAAATCAACATTCAGTTTGAAAATTCTTCGAAAAAACAAATAATTGTACCTGATGAGCAAGCAAATGGGGTGTATGGTCTGGTTATCACTGGCCACAGCCTGGTAAGGAAAGTTCAGAGCCTTGCTAGAGATGACTTCCCTGAAGAACTTACTGCAAGACATACTGGAAGTCTGAAAAATGCTTTAAAAATTAAACACTAGAGGACAGGGGTTTTTTTCCCAATTTGAAGATTAGTTTTAGTGGTTATCTAAGACATCAAAGGTGACAGGAACAGAGAACAGTTGGCCTTGATCTTTGGTGAACAAGAGGGGATAGATCCTATCCCCTCTGGAAATGATATGCTGGATGATATTTAATTTCTGGAAATATACTAGAAAAATAACCAGGTTTGTGTTTGCAGCAAGAAGATAACATGAGATGTGTGTTTCAATGCCAAGGATGTATTCTACTAAATATAGCTGAAAACAGAAATGCTTATTTTATAGGATATAGATCTTATGACTTAACTAATATATTGATCTCTCCCATGATGTTCTTCCAAGCAAACTGAAGCAATGAAACCTAGATGAAATTGCTAAGTGACAGATGAAGGACTGCTTGGCAAACATGGCTCTGAAGGGTTCACTGTTGATCTAAAACAGCATTTAGCTGTCATCTGCAGAGAGCTATCCAACATCTGTTTGATGCTCAGTGTTTGCATTAACTGTTTAAGAGAGCAGGTAACACAGGCTGGGAGAGAGTACAAAGAAATCTGAGTCAGGCATGATCTGGAAAGCATAGGGGGAAACTGAGTCAGTTGGGATTTCTGAGCCTGGAGAATACTAATCAGTCTTGGTAATACTCTTCAGATTATAAGAGGTAAACAAAGTAATGGAATTAAACTGAGGTAAGAGAGTTCTGGATGAAATGTCTTCCTGGTGAGAACAGTGAAACTCTTCAAGAAACTATCTCTATTAGGAAATTTTTTAGAACCAGTTAGAGGGAAAAAACCAAAACCCAAAAGAACCAATTTAGATCAATTGAAACCTGTCTGTAAGGAAGGTTTAATTTATGTCAGGTTTATTTATCTGTTGTATTTTACTTTCCCAGATCTCCGAGAAAGCAAATAGACATATTTAGAAAGTTCTGGGAGGTGCTGCCTCCCAGAAACAAGGTGCTTCTGTTCCCTGTGGTTGCTAGCTTTCTTAATAACAGCCCAGAAATTTTCACTCCCAGCTCTATACCAGCCCAGAAAATTACTATTAAGAAAATCTAATCTTTCTCTACTTTTGGCTCATGTGTCATGTATACAGACCCCAAGCACTCTCAGACAGTGTCTAGGCTGTTAAGTACCTTTTCTCCCTCTTTTATACTCACTTCCTCTTGAACTCTAGGGCCTTTAGATACCCACTGCAAAGCAGACAAGGGGTCTGTCAGGTTTGGACCATGTGCATTGCATGGACATCTGCTGGAAACCCCCTGTCTGTTCCTACTCCATCCCTCTAGTGCTGACCCTGGGTGCTGTGCTACCAGAACACCACTGGCAGTGATGGCAAACCTTTCTTTATGTTCTTGGAAGAACACAAACTCACCCACACCCTGGCTTGGGGATATGTCCCACACAAAGAAAGTCACATCTGGGCTGTGTGGGAGCAGCCAGTCCACACAGTGTAGACACAATGTGTTTCACCAGGATCATGGCTTTCTCCTCAGTGGGGACCACAAGGACCATGCAGACACAGATAGATGTCATTTATTTGTTTATTTCTATGAGCTTGAACAATGGTAGCAGTGCTGATACTGTCGCCTACACAGCACCTGCTGAGTGCTCTATCCCTGCCTGAAGAGTGGTGGGAGGGCAGTGCCAGGCTATGCACACATCTGGTGTTTCCTGAACAAAGCAGTGGACAGAAACTTGTCAGCATCCTTAATGGCATCATCATGCCAGTTGATGTGTATGCGGTTGCACCATTAATATACAAAGTTGGTGCTGTGCAGCAAGGATGTTGAGGCAAAAGCCATCTCTGACTGCACTGACCAGCAGTACTCAGGCTGAACCATGAAAAGGTCTCTTGTTGAGCAAGCCTGCTGCCGTGACAGAGGAAAAAGGGGACACTGGTGACTCACAGCTCTCTGTTTCAAAAAGAAAGAATATGTGACTCTCTGCCTTTCACAGACAGGGCAGTGGGCTTGCTGTAATGGCTCTGAGCAGGAGTGAGCCTTGTAGATTCCTTCCGTATATGTCTGCTAAAAAGAGACAACAAAGAACAGAGCCAAAAAGCATGATCTGAAAGAAATATGAAAAGCTCACAGCGCTCCCTCCTCCTCATGCAGAGCTGGAGGGGTAACTAGACATCCAATTATCTCAGTGTTTCTCAAACAGAAATAACAGAGCTGACTGATTTAAAAGGTCAGCACTCAGCCTTCTCCCTAGTTTTATGTTTTGCTTTGTCATGCCCACCTGAGCCTAACGTTTTACATGGTTTTTTTTAAATTAAGCACTTAATTAATTGAAATATTTTCTATTTATCTCCCAGATCTTAAGTAGTAATCCAAGAGGGATGAGCAGCTACTCTCTCACATGGAGATACACAAGGCTGTTTCAGGCCCCGCAGCAGCTTCCTGCTCTTGGTGTTTGGCACCTCTGCCCTCTGTCAGGTTACATCAGCCAGAGCAGCTGTGGTGCATGCCCAGCTGTTGTTCATACCCAGCTGTGGTGCATATCCAGCTACGGTGCATATCCAGATGTGGTGCACACCCAAAAGTGCAAGCTTGTAGGTGTAGAGTGCACAGCATGATGTGCAGTGTGGATGCTCCCTGTGGCTGGGTGGGTGGATTCACCCACAAGAGTGAGTGTAAGAGGTTGGCTTAGCTGTCGTGGCCACCTTGCTGCATCCTCTTTGTCAGGCCAGGAGTTGCTGCAAGCCTGCCCTGAACACTCCCATTCCTCTTTTCCAGGCTTATGCGCTGGAAGGGAACCTAGAGCTGGAGCTGGTGAGAACTGCCTGCATGTGCAAAGTGGTGATCTGCTGCCGGGTGACTCCCCTGCAGAAGGCCCAGGTGGTGGAGCTGGTGAAGAAGTACAAGAAGGCTGTGACCCTGGCAATTGGAGATGGTGCCAATGATGTCAGCATGATCAAAAGTGAGTGATGGCTGACAGCCAGCATGCTGCAGCAGAATGACTCAAAGAGATATTTGCTCTCTGAGGTGGGCTAGCAGCAGGAGCACATATCTGAGTGCCTCCTGTACTGAGTGCTTCCTTCTTTGTAGAAACAAGTGCATGCGTCCCAAATTTTGGCAGATCTCTACAGAGCACTCTCAGTACAGGTTAGCTGTGTCTCCTGCTTTCTGGGTCACAGTGGGCTCCTCCAGGAACTAAGGTTGCACTAAGTGCCTATTTTTTTGTTTCTAACTTAGAATGGACAAAATGGTTGGTCTCAATGATCTTACAGGTCTTTTCCGACCTAAATGACTCTATGATTCTGTGAAAAGTCCACATGGACTGTGATGTGTCAGTGTGTCTGCACGACCACCATGCCAAGGGCAATTTATGTAACAAAGAGTTTATATCATAGAGGGCCTGACTCAAAGCAGAAATAAAATTTCTGTGCCTGTAAATATTCTGTATAATATTATGTGGGGTGTTTTTTTTCAGCATTTCATTATATCAGGGCTGTTTGTTAATTGTCTCCCTAGAGTTACAAACTATGGCTTCCAGACCTCTCCATCCTTGAGCATCATTTGATGCTGCATTACCTCAGTGAATTTATGAAAAAAAAGTCCCAACTAGGTATAATTAAATTAAGATTATTCAGAAAGACCTATTGCTAATCTTCCTTGTGTTAATTTGCAAGAATTGATTAACTGGAGCCTTTTAATTAAGAAAGAAAAGGCTAAGTAGAGAGCTTCAAGGGAGATAAGTCAGGCAGTCAGCAAAGAAAGGAGAAGAAAGTTAAAGTGTACATAATAATTAGAAATTAACCCACTCCCCCCACAGGAGGATTGAGACTGGGATTTTATCAATTCAGTTCAGTGGAAACCTCTGAATCTATCCAACCTTCAGCCATTAAGATAGTATTCATTAGTTAAAGCTGTATAATTAGCTGTCACATTAAACTTATATCCATATTTAATAAAAGCAAGTTACTACTAAAAAAATGTGACTCTTCTATCTAATTATTTGATTGAACTAATAAAGCCCAGGAAATGTAAAAAGGCTGTGGTCTGCCTTTCAGCACAGTGTTTGAGAAACTTTAAAATGTTTTGAAGATTTTGCCTGTCTGGGATGATGTTTTAAGGCTAGAAGGACATGCATGCATGTAAATAAAAGTCACATGTCAATATAAAGATATTGTTTCCTAACAGCAGCTGTTATGAACAACAGTATTCATGCTCCTGGAAAGTGTTCAGAAATAAACCATAAACTGTCACCAAACCTATAATTTCATTCAAATAATAAAAGCCCACTTAAGGGAAATGTATCACAGAGCCAAAATCATAGTGCTGCTGAAAGAATTAGTGCATCAATATTTTTCAGTTTTTAATAACTTTTCATCCTGACTTTTTATGAAGGCTGTGAGGTTATTAACATGGTGTTCAGTGCAGGGTAACTAATCTTAAAAGCAGGGCAGTGAAAACTCTCGGTGTAATGAGGTGACCAACGACCTTCCTGTTGCAGCTGCCCACATCGGGGTTGGCATCAGTGGGCAGGAGGGGATGCAGGCGGTCCTGTCCAGCGACTTCTCCTTCGCCCAGTTCCGCTACCTGCAGCGCCTGCTCTTGGTCCATGGGCGGTGGTCCTACATCCGCATGTGCAAGTTCCTCAAGTACTTCTTCTATAAGAATTTTGCCTTCACCTTGGTCCATTTCTGGTATGGTTTCTTCTCTGGATTCTCAGCACAGGTAGGTCCAGCTTTGGTTTTGCCAGAGATGGTCAGAGGGCAGTACCTCTCCTGTGAAGACAGGCTGGGGGAGGAGGGCTGGTTCAGCTGGCAGATGAGAAAGCTTCAAGGAGATCTTAGAGCACCTTTCAATACCTAAAAGTGCTGCAAGAGAGCTGTAGAGGAAATTCCTAGCAGGGCCTATTGCGATACAACAAAGGGTAATGATTTTAAACTAAGCTTAGATTCATAGAACAAAGAAGTTTTATACAATGAAGTTTGCAAAACACTGACAGAGGTTGCCCAGAGAGTTGGTTGATGCCCCCTTGCTGGAAACATTCCAGGTCAGGTTGGATGGGGCTCTGAACCTAGTTGTAGATGTCTGTGCTAATTGCAGGGAGGTTGGTTAAGATTAATTTTACAGCACTCTTCCAACCGAAACCATTCTGCAAGTCTTTAACTAGTGTTTTCAAGCCAAGTATCTGGAAACATTTTACAAGAAAAGAAACTAAAGCATTCCTCCCACCTCACTGAACAAATTCAGGTTAATCTTCTTCTTCTCACCCACATGGGTACAAAGCACATGTTGCTGCCTCCATTGTGCTGCTGCTGGAGGGTGGACACCTGGAGACAAAGTAAATATATTATAGAATCATATAATCATTAAGGTTGGAAAAGACCTCCAAAATCATTGAGTCCAGCCATGAACCCAGTGCTGCCACATTCACCACTAAACCATGGCCCCCAGTGCCACATTCATGTTTTTTTAAATACTGACCACCCTTGCAATGAAGATTTTTTTTCCTAATATCCAATCTAAACATTCAGCAGCATTTAGGTGCATTATGAAGCACGTATGTTACTTGCAGGATTTTCAGATGTATTCAAAGTGGTAACAACCATCAGCTGATGACACAGATTAGAGGTTGGTGCAGATCTTGTAGTTAGCATATTTGGAGCAAACTGTTTAATCCTGAGATGCCTGTGGGCATCATGAACTTGCAAGAGGAGCACATCTAGAGTGAAAAAAATGGTGTTGGTTCACAGCAAACCTGCCTCCAACTAAACACAGATGTGGGGAGTGCAGATATCCAGGGGGTGGGGGTGCAGAGTGGTGCAGAGGGATCCTGCTCTGGCTACAGCCAGCAATGGGTGCTGAGCAAACTGGGCTGGTATAATATGATCCTTCTGTTTAGGGATGCTGGGCTTGACTCATCTTACCCCTTTTGTCTTAGTAACATCTCAAAGGTGCTGCAGCAAGTAGTTGCATATACTTTCAAAGAAATAGAAAACACAGCTTTTTGCTAACTTCTCTTTCTTTGTTTTTGTATTTTTTTCTCAGACTGTCTATGATGAGTGGTTCATTACACTTTACAATTTGGTATACACCTCTCTCCCAGTGCTAGGAATGAGTCTCTTTGATCAGGTAATGTTTCTGTCATTACTTTGGGGGATTTTATTCATAGGGGGTTTGTCTCCAGGTGCTTTAAGCTGGTTCCTTGAAGCAAAAGCAGCTGATCTTTTGGCCACATACTTTGGTAATCCTTGAAATAATATCCTGACAGAGGGAACTTGGACTACAAAAAAAGATGCACCTGAGAGAAGGTGTATTCCCTCCTAGTCATATGATTTAGGTTTAGATTGTCCTGTGAATAACAGGGAATTGAGATAAATACAATTACCCTGACTTGGCCTGTAGGTTTCAGTGTGTGATGAGATTTTTTGGGTTAGGCTGCTGCCTACAGCACTAGCTGCCATTGCAACTCTCCCCTGGAGCAGTCATACCCTATTACCTGTGCTCCTGAAATCTGTCAAGTGACTTCCTAGTGACCAGACAAAACAATTAATTAACTGGATCTTTGAAACCAATATTTGCAAGGTCAGCCTTTTTAGTGAATTCTTAATTTTTTCTACAGTAATTTCACACAAATTTCAACCTCTTTTATATTGTTTGACAGGACAAAGGAGCAATAAAACTGCTCCTATATGCATTTTGCAAGTTAAATAAATAGGAATTAGCTACTTTCCAGTGGTTCAGTGCTCCACTCTGGACACTTAAGGGATCCAAGTCAGACAGCCTTGCCTGTGTGGGGAGGTATTTTCTAACCCTTAACTTCCAGTCAATTCTCTGGAGAAAGACAGTCTGCTTTAGAAGAAGTGTATATTCTTTCTTATTTTATCAGCTGACATTTTTTTTTTTATCACAAGAAAGGTAAAATACATTATGGAAAATATGCTCAGGTGACCTTGGGATGTGCCATGCCAGTAAGCAGTACTGAGTGAATTGTGTGCCATGCTTTCCTCATGGGAATGCATGTCACAGGGATGTGGCAGCTCTAACTGGGTCTGTGTGTTTGGCTGGGTAGCTGCCAGCAAATCTGACAGTCTCCTCTGTGCTTTCAGGATGTGGATGATCGCTGGAGCATGCTGTTCCCTCAGCTATATGTGCCTGGCCAGCAAAACCTCTACTTTAACAAGGTGGTCTTTGTCAAGTGCATGTTGCAAGGGATCTACAGTTCCCTCATCCTCTTCTTCATCCCCTATGGGGCCATGTACAATACAATGAGGAGTGATGGGAAGGCCATTGCTGACTACCAGTCCTTTGCTCTGATGGCCCAGACCTGCTTACTGATTGTGGTGTCTGTACAGGTAAGGCATCCCAGGTAATATTTTTAGGAATTAATTGTTGTTTCATGATGGCAGCATCTGGGGGGCCAGCAGGGGCCTTGACAGCATTGTATTTGCTACTGCATTGTCCATTCTTGCAAAAAAAAAAAAAAAGTTGCTTGACACCAGATTAGTCTACTCAGTTCAACAGACCAGGAGATTTGTATGTTATAAAAGATCAGGCTGACAGGAAAGAAGAGTCTTTGCCTTGGGAAGATTGTAGTCATAAGAGACGAATCAGTTAAGACAGGGAATAGAGAAGGACATGTTCCAGTTTTGTGGGAAGGGTTTGAAGCACAGGACTGTCTGTCTGCCATCAGGCAGTTATTTATAGATTCTCCATTATGGAGATGTCTCTGCAGTCTGGCCCAGTGCATGATGTATGTGTGACGCAGCCTGAACTTGCTGGAAGAAATAGCTAGGACTTAGTGGTAGAAAATTCAGATGGTACTATCAGGATGAGAGAGATTTCTTAAAAGAAAATCAATCAATCACGATTCCCTGGATAATATTCCCTGGATAATTCCCTTCTGCTGTCTGAAGTCTTTGCAGTCTTGTTCTCCTAGCTTTTAATGTTACATCACAGCTTAGGAGAGGGGAAATAAAGCCTGACTTGTTTGAACTTACTGTATTCAGCTCTGGGGCACTCAGCATAAGAAGGATGAGGGCCTGTTGGACCAAGTCCAGAGAAGGGCCATGAAGTTGATCAGAGGGCTGGAGCACCTCTGATAAGGAGGCTGAGAGCATTGGGGTTATTTAGCCTGGAGGAGTCTCCAGGGTGACCTCATTGCAACCTTACAGTTCCTACCAGGGGCCACAAGAAAGCTGGGGAGACACTTCTGACAAGGACGTGTTAGTAATAGAAGAGGAGTCACTGGCTTTGAAATGAGAGTGGGTTTAGATTAGATACTATGAACAAATTCTTCTTGTGAGGGTGTTGAGGCAGAGGCACAAGTTGCCCTGAGAAGCTGTGAATGCCCCATCCCTGGAAGTCTTCTAAGTCAGGATGCGTGGGGCTTTGAGCAACCTGGTCTAATGGAAGGTGTCCCTGCCCATGGCAGTGGGGTTGGAACAGGATGATCTTTAAAGTCCCTCAATATCCTGTCTCCAGGACCGGCCATTAGTGAATGCTTGAGAAGAGGGCAACAACAGGATAAATATCATAATCCTGCCTTGAATGGTTTCCCAGAATCTTATGATTTATGACTTGTTATTTCTTAAGACTTGAGTGAATGGTATTCTCAGGGGGTGATGTACAAAGCAGAGGACAAGATTTGTTCAGCACAGATCTGCTAAATAAGGAAGGCACTGACAATAGCTGTATTGCTCTGTTCTTCCAGATTGGCTTGGACACTTCTTACTGGACAGTTGTCAACCAGTTCTTCATCTGGGGCAGCCTTTCTGTTTATTTTGCTATCACCTTCACCATGTACAGCGACGGCATGTACCTGATCTTCACAGCCTCCTTTCCCTTCATTGGTAAGCCTTGGGACAAATCTGGATTGCACTCAGAATGGGCATACTTCAGAGCTGAAAGCTTCCAAGTATTTATATATATATTTTAGTATATATTGTTGCCTTTTCTGCAAGAAATGCCAGGATATTTCTGAGGGTTGCTGGGATTTATTTTGAATCCCATCCATCCAGGTGAATATGTGCCATGTTCCCTTCCTTATGTAAGAGTGGACATTCCTGTGCAGTCATGGGAATGGTCCTTCAAATAAACCTATTGATCTGGATGGGATGCTTTCTGCTGCTCTTCTATATTTGGGTTACAGGCATCCAATTTTTACAGTTATCTAGGAGCATCTTATTTGTAGATATGTGATCCTTGTAAATAAATTAACATTTTAGCATAGGAAGGCACAGAAGCACAACATCCAGTCAGATATGAGAAAAACGCCATGTGATTATGGTGAGCCTTCTGCCAGGTTAAATGGCAAATTCCCTAACAACAAAACACACCAGTAGTGACCAGTTGTCTGCAGTCATTTTACATAACAGATTTCTGAACACACACAAAAAAATGAAGGATAAAAAATGTGTTTGTCTCCTGAGACTTTGACCAGGAAGAACCTGTAAGTAAGCAAAATAATTCAGATGATTTTAAAAGCTCTGTGCATCTGTAGCCAATATAGATACATTGTTATGAGTCTCTACTTCTGAAATCCCAACACTTTCTATTTCAAGTCTCAGATTTTTGTATTAATAAATGCCTTCATTTTTATACTGACTTTTTCAGTAAAACTTGTTTTGTCTATCTTCACTGCAACAGCAAGGAACTTAGAAATACCTGAAATGCAGGTCAGTTGTTGCAACATACTTTTCAAGCAAATGATCATATCCACTTTGAGATGGCTTTTAGAATCAAAAATGCTGAGTGAGAGAAGACAGAATGTCTGTTTAGTTTCCCAAGGCAAGTAGATAGTTGGACTGGATGATCTTGAAGGTCTCTTCCCATCTTGAGGATTCTATGATGATTATAACTCACTTGCCAGGGGTATCTCATCTGCTGCTCTGTTATTGTTACACTGGTCAAAGAAGCCATAATACTGAGGGTTAGTTAATAAGGTGCCAGTCTGAAACCATTTTTAAGGAAAGTGTTTCTAGTCTGGACTGAGACAATTTGTTTACTTGAATTTCAGTGAGGTTGTATTACAGCAGGATTTGGCCAACTGAAGAGAAAACATTCAGCAAATATACTGCCAACACCAGCATCATTAAGCCCTGTAATGAGGGCTTTGCAGATTGTTTGTTCTGTCTTACATTCCCTCTGTTTTGTAAAAGCCAGAAGTGAGCACTTTGGTTTCAAAGGAGGTGTCAGTGACATGCCACATGGCGGTGGTGCTGCCAGTACCCCCATTAGGCTACCCAGTCTGTGCAGATCCCCAGAGCAACACATGCTCCTCTCATAAAGGGCTGTGATTCCCATCGTGGACTGGGCAGAGCCAGTACTCCATATCCTTTAGGAAATGGTGCTGGGAAGCAAGAAAGGAATGTTCCTCCCTTTGCACTAGAGTCCTGGCAAAAGTGGGAGTCCTGGGCTGCTGCTTAAGAGCTCCTGAATGTTTATATCAATCCTTGCTGTGATTTGACTCCTCACAGAGAGAAAAGATTCACTTTGACACCCTTGCCTACCTGGGCTGTTGCTGCAATCATGTCTGGACATTGCATTTTTATTTGCTTTTCTTCAACAGTGACACCGGCTTTGCAGTTCTCTCTTCAGCCAGTTAATTTCACTATTGGAGATGATATCTGCCTTGTATTTCGGTCTGTTTGCCAGATGCTGTGAAATCACAGAGAGCAACAGGGAATAACGGTGGGAGGTGCCTCTTTTGCAGCTTTAATCATGCGTTTGTTTTCCAGGTACGGCTCGGAACACCCTCAGCCAACCAAACGTGTGGCTGGCCATCTTCCTCAGCATCATCCTCTGCGTGCTGCCGGTGGTTGGCTTTCGATTCCTGAAGGCTCAGTTAAAGCCAACTCCCAGCGACAAAGTAAGGACATACCTTATTAAACCAGAAATCCTGCTTACCATGGTCTAGGAGCTCACTGTGGAGCCACATTGCATGGGCTTGGCATCACCTGGAGTGTGTGTTCCTGTGGCTGCAAGTACTGCCATCTGTCTGTCCCTTACTCCCCAGAGGAAGAGGATTGAATCTGGGGTTTGGCACCATTCAAACCATCTGCAGCTGGGACCAAGGCTGAGATTATTTAGATGTGGATTAGACTGCTCTGAGGCAGGAAAGCTGCACTATTTTTAGGTGCAGGGTTTCAGCACTGGGCTCAATGACAAAGGAGTGGCATGTTCCTCCTGCCCTGGTGCTGTGTAGTTTTTAGCCGACAGATTGTAGGCTTTCAGCCTCCACCAGGGAATATATGTTTGCTGGGGATTTTAAAATTTATTTCAGAATTGACTTTTTGTAGCCAATAGCTATATGCCCCCTCTGGAACCAGCTTCCCTCCCATTCCCGGGAATATGAAGATGTGGGCACCAGGGCAAGGAGAGACAGGGAATGATGGAGTGGGGCAGGGAGCACAGTGCTCACTGCGTCTAAGGGACCCCTCAAGAGCATCAGCACACACAGAGCTCCCCGGGCTCGGTTCCCAACAGGAGCATTTGCTGAATGCTACTGCCACCTCGTGCTTCTTTCCTCGCCCTGCACCGAGCTGCTGCCAATCGGTGTGAGAGCACAGCCCCAGGGGAAAGCACTGCAGTTGACATCCTCGGGATGTCTGTGGAGCTCCACAGGCTCTCTCTGACTGTAGGAGAACGTGTTAGGGGAATTCTCAACCATTGCAGAAAGGGAGGTGGGTGCTGGAGAAGACTCCTAGGTAGGGAGGTCCTTGGGATGCAGCTGGAGGCAGTCTGAGGGTGTAAAAATGGGCTGAGTTTAACCCAGCTGAGCAGAAACAAACACAGCTGTCACCCAGGATCCCAGCCTCACTGCTGAGGTTGAGCACGCCTCTCTGTCTAGCACAAAAGTACTTTTCTCCCTCCTCTTGGAAGTGAATGGTCACAGGAGAGGTGTGGGGTTCCCACTCGGAGTCCCCCAGCTGGCAGGAGGCAGGCCTGATGTACAGAGGGGCCAAGCACCTGCCACTGCCAATGTGCCAAGCAAGAAGCACAGCGGTCTGGCAGCTGGGGGCTCTGTTGAACCACAGGCTCTCAAGAGCAGCCTCCTGCATTAGACAGCCCCATTCAGAAATGGTTCTTGACAGCAGATTAACTCAGTGGCCACCTGGGAGCAGAAAGCCCACTGCCTGCAAATAAAGTCCATCTGCCAAGGAATACAGGAATCTCTCTATTATCTCTGTAAGCATTTGAGGCCAGGTTGCATGGGGCATTGATCAACCTGATATAGTGGCAGGGGGTTTGGAATGAGATGGTTCTTCCAATCCAAGCCACTCTGTGATTCTATAATTCTATAACAATCATCATTATAATCATAAAAATCTTAAGTGCACCAGAAACTCCCTTTAGTAGTGTGTTTTCTATATTAAATATCCCAATTTTTAAATGTTTCTTTATTATTTTCTGGAATTTTGACTTGTAGAGATGACTTTCACATTTTGGGTGATTTGACTGAAAGTCCTGCAGTCATACCCCAACCATGGCATTGCACAGCTGTGGGGGATAAATGGAAATAATTCCCTCCTATGACCTATATATGATGCTCCCATGAGCACCTCTTAGAATAGAAGATTCCCTTTCCTCATTTTTGCCTTTGGATTCCTGCTTTTTGTTTCCCTTTCTCTGCTCCTCTTCCATCGTGCTTGTGAATAATGATACACTTTCTGCTTTTTCCCACCTTATCTGCTGATTTCCAGGTCCTGCTGAAGATCAAAGAAGCAAAGAAGAGGCCCCCTCCACCCTCACCCAAGAGACGCCTGCGCCGGACCAGCACCCGCCGCTCTGGCTACGCCTTCTCTCACCAGCACGGCTTCGGAGCACTCATCATGTCTGGGAGAAACATGCGGCCAAAATCACCTTTTGCCACAACGGGAACATTTTCACCAAATAGTGACAAATATAAACACAAAGGATTGTAACAAAAACAAAACAAAAAAGAAAAATACACCCCCCCCCCCTTCACATTCCCCATAAAAACAAAACAAACCAAACCAAAGTAAAGGGCAGTCAGGAGAGGAGGCTGTGCTGCCTGCAAGGCACCGAGCCAGTGGCTGCCCAGAGCTCTGCTCTCCGGGCTGCCAAATCAAGGACTTGGGGTTTTCCTTTCATCCAGGTGCACTCTCTGATTCTAGTTTCTTTTCCAAAGATGTGTTCCACTGCTAGGGAAGGTGGCCAGGGTGAGCTGGAGTGTGGAATTGTATGGTATACCAGAGGGCCTCCCTGGCACAAGAGATAATGTGCTGTGGGAGGCATCTCTGCTCCCTGAGATTGTTCACAATGCTATTTTTTTTTCTCCCTCTAACTATATACCTCCAAGCAAAGAGAATTCCAGTCTGAGGAAAAGGTTGGATTGGCAGTGTCTTTCTCAGTCATGTGCCTTCATTTTTCTTCATGAACCCACTCTGGGCCGTATTACTGGGGTGACAGTATTCACCCCAGGTGTGCCTTAGGCCCAGCCACACAACCCACAAATCCACAATCTCTGTAATGTGTGATTCTGTGGCCTTTTGACTGTAATCCACTTTCTCAAGAGATGGCCAGTACCAAACACCACCCTCTTCCTGCATCTGCCAGCAGGAAGTGCTGCAAGCTCAGAGAAACCCTTAGCTGGTCAAGGGACCAGGAGCTGACACTCATCATCCTGCCCTGATTTATCTGGGTTACAAATCTGCTCTTGTAAAGGGTTGATGTCCTCAGAACCCTCTCAAGTTTTGTAACTGGGCACCAGCCATTTCATTAGAACTTAAAATAAAAGAGCAGAAGGCACTCAGGCTTCCTTATGGATCAAAGCATGAAATCTGGCCCCTGAGAAGCCCATGCCATGGTTAGGGCTCCTCTGAGCTGCCAACACGAGGCATCTGTCCTCTCTTAACAGAATGAGGTATGTGCACATCTGGCTTGGTGGAGATCACACCAGAGTTATTGAAGCCAGGAAAGCTATTTCATGGCCAAGCAGCTGAAATAGCCTTTACCCCACTGGTGCTGGGGCTCAGTGTAAAGGACAAAGCACGACCTGGTGGCTCCCTCACCCTCCCCGATGAGCAGAGTGGTCACGATTCAGAATAAGTTAGTGAGGCCTCAGGAATCTCTGCAGTGTTTCATGGCTGCAGTGTTTCTCTGTGCTGGCTTAAATTTTACTTGGGAACAGGTTATGTGTCAAACACTGGTGGTAGAGCTGGAAATCCTACTAGTCTGACTGCCAGCAGAGGGACCTAAAATGCACAGACACAGCTAGGGAACATGGTGATCTTGAGGGACTGGGATTTGCTTGCAGTTTTGTTACACCAACTCCATAATCAGCAGGGTTGCTGGGTGGAAGGCCAGCGTGGCAGCATGAGAGTCCATCCTGCCAGCACTGCTGAGCTGTCTAAATGCAGCTTTTTTTTTTTTTTTTTTTTTTTTTTTTTTTTTTTTTTTTTTTTTTTTTTTTTGTGCAGAGGACTTAGCCCTGGCTGTTTTTAGGGTGGGGTTTTTTTTGTTGTTGTTGGTTTTGTTTGTTTGTTTGGTTTTTTTTTTTAGGGTTTTTTTTTTTGAGGTTGGATTTTTTTTCAGCTCTGTTATACAAATTTAGACTCCTTCCTTCATTTGAATTGGATCTTTTTTGTTCAGTAACCAGTTGATATTTATGAGACTCTGCCGTGAGTCTCTGAGCTGTCAGTGGAGGCAGTGTATGATGGCAAGAGGCCAGCCATGTCCCCATTTCATGGAACACCCTATGGTCCTCGTTTCAGCAGTTACTGCATGAGATTGTTTAAGATCTAACAGAAGGTTTCATCTCCCTGTGTTTTACTAAGCACGGGAAAGAAAAAAACAAAAAACCCAAACTAGTCTGTTGCACCTGCTGCTTGGGGAGGCTTGTTGCAAACTGCGGTATTAAATTTCAGCATGGTCAGTGCAAAACTGGGGCTGGGACTGGATCCAGACTTCGGTGTTTGGGAGCTGCTTGCTAGGGAAGGAGTAAATTATCTGGTAATCTCCCCTGGAAGAAGACACGTAAGTAAAGTGAGAGCCTGCACTCTGGCTGAGGAAACCACTGTGGTAGTTAATGCTTGTCACCTCCCCCTGATTTACCATCCACTTTGCAGAGACAATCATGGCTTTCTGATGAGGATTATGTTTTTCACAGTCAGCCTCCCTGGAGTTAGAAGAAAGAGGAGAATTTGTGCAGCTAAGCAGCCATCCCCATGATACCCAGACTGGTCTGTGGACTGAAAGTCCTATCAAAGCTGTTCCTGACGTCTGGTGAAGCAGAATATATTGCAGAGCAGCAGAGGCAGACCTTGTGCTGACAGAGCAAGGAAAATCTGACACTGTGCCTCTCCTCATACGGTTTACGTGCAAAGTACTCACCTTCTGGCTAAAAGGGGATTTGAAAATGTTGGCTACAACATGTAGGGGATAATAAAGCTGTTGGTGAGCTTGCACCAGACACAATTCTTTCAGTGGTTTGACACAATCAGCATTTGAAACACATCAGCTGGCAGTGATGTCTGTCTTACATCACTCCTGATTTTGTAAAATATTTTTTTTTTTTAAATAAAAAGAGAATATTGGGATGATAGATTCCTTGGCACTCTTGTTAGTTGATGTACTAAGTTTATAACCAGAAATGCATGGGGAGGGATGGTATGTGGGACAACGGATCTGAGACGGCAACCTTTTTCATCTCGGTATCCTGACGCTGGAAGCACAAAAATTCCCAAAATTTTCCATCCTGGCTGAGATGTTTTAAGAGGAAACTTAGAGGAAACGTCAGACATCCTTAGGCGGAGAACCCGGTGGGGGCGGGCAGCGCGGAGAGCCCGCCCCGTGGAGCGGCTGTAAACAGCGGAGCGATGCGGGAGATCGGTAAGGGACGGTGGCAGGGGGTGCGGGGACAGCGCGGGGACAACGCGGGGGCAGCGCGGGGACAGTGCGGGATCGCTGCCTCTCGTGTGCGCTGTGCTCTTCTTGGCTCCCCGGGGCAGGTCAAACCGTGTGTCATCGTCTGTGCGGTGTCTGAAAATTGTAACTTAGTCTTTTATGAAGCTCTGGGGTTTCACAGATATGTCAGAAATTAATCCCTGAAATAGATTTGGGATTTTGTTTCACTACCTCCCTGATTTTCGTCCTCATTATTCCATAATATAAATATTCAGAGTTTGAACATTGTTTTGCTGTTGTGCCTATACTTGCCACCCTGCTTGGCTGCAGTTTGGGGGTCAAGAATGATAATGCTCTGATGGTGTCGAGGCATTGGAGCATGAGCCCAGAGAAGCTGTGGATTCCCCATCCCTGCCAGTGCTCAAGGCCAGGTTGGATGGGGCTTCTGAGCAACTTGGCCCGGCGCAGGGTGTCACTGGATGGAACAAAATGCTCTTTAAGACCCCTTCCAACACAAACCATTCTGTTATTCTTTGATAACCAGTGTTTCCTTGTCTTATACTGCGGCAGAGGAGAGCTTAGAACATCTTCTCTCTCCTCTGAATGCACAGGGTGACAATGAGCAATCTCTGTCCCTAATGCCATGGGTCAGCAGGTGTGTTTGGGCAGAGGCACCTCAGGGGTGTTTTCCACTGCAAACTGCAACACCTGCATTCCTTCCAGGCTGCCTGGTAGCTCTCACTCCGTGTACATCCACACAGCTCTCTCCCACTGATCTGTAGCCTGGAAGTCCTTGTGAGCAGCTCTTAGGAAATGGGAGGCCAGAGGAGCCCTACATGCTTGCCCTGGGCTCTCCAGCTGGATGCTGAGCAAAGTCTTTTGTATGAATGGAGACATCGCAGTAATGACCCATGCTAATTATCAGCTGAAACAAAAACAGGAGCATAAAGGCCTTCTTGGATATCTGTGGGCACATGCACTGTATCCCCTAACCCCATCGGACTTCTGATAAAATTCGTCCTAAATCCAGGTATTCCAGTTGGAAAGCTTCCTGTCTTAAGGGTTGATTTTTCTCTCTCTCTAATTTTCAGCCTAAATGTGTTCACTGCATTTATTCTCTTTATTGTCATGCCAGCTTTATACTTTTGCTTCAGCAGTTTTGTCTCCTGTGATATATTTAGACAGCAATCCTATCCGCTCTCTGCCTACATTTGGCTAGGCTAAACAAGCCAGGCTCTTAAGTTTCTTCTTGTTTGATAGGTTTTCTGTTTCCCTCAGGCCTTTTCTGCACCTGCTCATTTGAGTTTATAATTTTTAAATGTGGGTGACCAGAATTTCTTCTGCATGATGCTTCTTTTATCAGTGCCTATACAATAACTCTGGTATTTCACTGCCTCGCCTAGACTGTGTTTACTTTTCTTACAGTATCATCATCTCTGTGTTCTTTAACAGTTTTAGTGGTTGTTTTTCATAATTTTATTACGAATATGCACAGTTATTAGCTAAATTAGGTTAGGTACATAAATACCTCTCCTTTCATGCCTGACAACATGAGGAGGAGCTGAAGTCATCACAGGATAAGTCTGTGCATGCTGGTGCTTTAAACTGGTGCCTTGTCCTCAGGGCCAAGCTTTTTCCATGACGGCTGGCAAGGACATTTGGCTACATTTGCTGATGTGTTGGCTGATGTAAATACGCTGGAGTGAGGGATCTGCTATTTCTCCCAGCAATAAGTGTGGGGCTGAGTTCCAGCCACAGCTCCCAGTCAGCCCTGTCTGTGTCCCTGTGATAAAGGTCTGTGTTGCTGCAGGGCTGGATGTGATGAAGGGCTCAGAGAAGGGCTCAGAAGAAGGGTGCAGAGCCCTGGGCTTGACCTCTAAGTACTTTTGGACATATCTGCAGCACAGCTACTCCACAGTTTTTCCAAAGCTAGTCTTCTGCTGCCCTGCTTCTTATCATTCATTTACAAGTAGAGAGTGTTTTTTCTCTTTCTGGCACTGTAGGGAAGCCTCCTCTACCTGATTGCTCCCAGTTTGAAGGGAAGAACTTTCCATAGTGCTGTCTCTTTCCCCAGCTTGCCTCTCCTCTCCAGCTGGGTGGAGCTGACTGTACTGAGCTGTCAGCTCCTGCTTTTCCAAACAACACTGAGCCCTCTGCCAGACTTTTCAGCTATAAATGGATCTCGACTTTTCCAACCCCCACCCTCAACACCAAGAGATGTTGTGGGATATCGGAGCTGGGCCAGGCTTCCTCTCAATTAGGAAAACATATGACCCAACTGCTTGCTTTTTTGTAGGTTCTCTGTGAGCATCGTGCCTGGCTTTGGGGGAGCTGTGTGTGCCCTGGTGAGGGCTGTGCTGCTAAATTCCTTGTGTGCACTGTGAGAGCAGCTGTTCTCAGACCTGAGTGTGAGGCTGGGCCAGGCATGCAGGTGCCATCACCAGCCCCACACATCACTCCACAAACACAGCACTGTCTGATCTGAGCAATGTGTCTCCAGGGAAGTCAGTGTTTTTGTTTTACTGGCTGCATCCCGCCTCCACATCCAAATCAGGCACTTTGTAAAAGAAACCTGGCTTTTGTACATAATGAGCAATCCTCTTTGCCTCCCTTAACTTTGGGGTTTATGGCAGGGGGTCCTGAGATCTTTTAAGCTTTACTGTATTCTGGCTCCTCTGAGAAGCAGGGGGCATCAGTATCTCCTTATTCACGGGGGAGCTGGGGCCTGAAGTATGCACACCAAGGTGACTCAGGGAGTCAGTAGCTGCCCTGGATTTGAAACTGAAGGCTTTTATGTCATCAAGTGTTAACCTCCATCAGCCCTGCGGGCATCCAGGCCATTCATTCCATGTAGAGTGCAGGTCTGTATTTAGAAAACTAATTTGTACTCTCATGTTGAAAAATTGCAGTCTGAAAGTCTCCTATTTACTGTGCTTTGTAGAAGCTGCTGGGCAAGGTTCCAGTCTGGTGACCTTTTGCTGGAAGCAGTGGGTTTGCATCCTTTTGTCTTAGACAGCAACACCTAGAGCAGCTGCTTTGGAAGCTTCCTTACCTCCTGGCAGTCATCCCTCAGAAGCCTTCAGGCTGTGGATAAAGAATCATAGAATAATATTCAGAAGGTGCAAGCCTGGTTCATGTCTGTGTAGTAGTCTCTCTGCAGTTCTGCTTCTGGTTCAGGTTTTGCTGTGGCAGCAGATGCTGTCTGACACATTTTCCTGCGCAGGATTCCTGGTATCCTGCATTTTCCTTAGTCAGTGGCTTGGTTGTGTTGCTTTTTGAATGGATCAGTGCATCTGTTTACAGGACAGTGTTCGATGGACAATGCGCAGGAATAATCTGTTCTTTTTTTTTTAATGTGAGCTGGAGGATGTAATGTCCCAAACCATGATATTGCATAGGGCTTATGGTTTATTAAAACCTCATTTCTGTCTTCCTTCTGGGATTGTGAGCAGCATTTTTACAAAACAGATGAGGGATAGATGAAGTGCTCCTTCACTCTTTTCTACTCCATCCCTGGGCTTTGAGCTCTGGGAAGATATGAAATGAAGATACTGTATGTAGTTATAGTATCTGATGCTCTTTCCTGTGGTAACCTCCTCTGCAGCTTCACCAGACATCAGAGCCTGCTGGTTTGCCAGCTCACCTTGGAGTGCTTCAGGTTAAATTTGGTTGTGAGGAGTTTTTCTGCTTGTAGTGTCCCTACCAGATGTATAGGGAGGCTGGCTAACCCCGTTCCTTTTTGCCTTTTGTAATCTGCCTTTCACTGAATACTTAATTCCCAGATCTTCACCATACTCTGGACTCATAGCAGGGTGTTTTCTGAGGCTTGCTGGCTCTAGGTCTCTGTTCTTCTCATTCTGGAACATGAAGCCTGATTGAGGTTTTGCTACTAATACCTGCTGCTCACTTGAAGCCCACAGTTTTTCTGCCTCCTCTTCTCATTCTTGTGTGTGTTTGCTGGATTGGAAATTATGGTTTCCACAATTCACATCTCTTGTGCCTGGGGTGAGTGTTTGGTGAGCATATTTATAGTCCTTAAGCATTGATGTGGACTCTGCACTTCCACCTGAGTCCTCAGTGGAGCCATGGATGATCATGTATCTCAGCCAGCCAACACTGCAGGTTCTTTCAGGGATCCTTGGCAGAATGATGATGGCGCTGAATCATATTTTCAATTAAAGCTTTTTTTCCTTAACAGGTTCCTGGCAGCCAGGAAACATAGAATGGTTTGGGTTGGAAGTGACCTAAAAGATTTTTTAGCATTCCTGATCACTGTGCTTGGAGCACTCCTTTTCCAATGCTGAGCTTTGCAAAGGTCTGGTACCTGCAGTGCCTGGTCCCACAGGGGTCCCTGTGCAACACATCTAGCTATGGTTTGGAAGATATAGTGAAGACTATAATTTTCTAGTGATTAGAAAATTAAATTAGGTTAGGATTTGTCAGGGTGGTTAGTCTGAAAACTTCTTGAGGAATTACAGGACCATCTTGCAGAGCTATTAGCATGAGAAAACAGCAAATGGGAGATCATGCTGATAAATGCCACATGTAATGGTGATCTGTAAACAGTTTCTCACTGCCCACAACAAGCTGTTTTGAGTCACTGTGGATTTTTATCTGAGCAAGCACATCAGCTATATGTTCGGCTGTAGCCAAAAAAACACTGGAAACAAAATTTGCTGATATGTATTCTTGTATACTAGATATACATGTTGTGCCTCCATGTTGAGTATCACATACCAGCTGATCACCCACTTTCAGAAAGAGTGATGTAGACCTGGAAATTATAAAGAAAAGTGGAATGGGAATGATTAAGGGACTGGGATAGCTTCTGTTGGAAGAGAGATTAAACAAGCAAAAGTAGATGATACTGAGAAAGAGCAAATGTCTGTAACACAGTGTTCAGTAGGGAGAAGTTGAGTAAAGATTGACCTTAATAAACTTTGCTATTTCTCACAGTGTAGAGGAAGCGCATCCAGCAAAATAATTTATTACACAGGAGGCTGAGGAAGTCCTTTTTCAACACAGTTGATTTGTAGAACATGTTGCTACGAGATGACATGGAGACTGAAAATACACACAGATTCCAAAAGGAACCAGACACCTCAATGGCAGAGATACTTTTCAGTGTCTGTGAAACGTGATGGTCAGTGTGTGACCTCCAGCTCTAGGAGTTGCTCATCGTTGCAGGCTGGAAGAATGCGTCCTTAGGGCAGATCACTCTGATTGCACTCAATGAAATCGCTCTATGATTTTTATGTGCCAGTGCCATATAGTCAGGGATAGGGCACTAGACCAGAAGAATTCATGGTGTAACCCACAGAGGTGGTTCTGTTGATATTAGAGTGTGCTGGGACAGTGGGTGAAAATTAACTGATTGGGTTTTGAGCACTTCTTCTCTCACCACTCTCCTGCTGGAGTCATGCACAACTCACCACAGATTTTCATGTCGCTTTTATTAGCAAATCTGGATGGACTGTCAGGAGAAGGGGACTGATGCAGGCATGGCCCATTAGCTGCCTCAGTGTGCCAGGCACTGCTGTGGTTTTTGCAGGGTGTGCCAGCCTAGTGAGCACTGCCCTGCCAGGTAGGTGGCATGCTTGGCATTAGCTGTCCAGTCCTATCCTTTTTGTCTCTTGGCATATGACTAAGATATGGTTTATGTCCTGATGAAACAAAGTTTGGCTTTTTAGAGCTTCTTGTTCACAGAGCTGTGGGTGGTGGTGTTATCCATTCAAATGTCTTGTCCGACGGAAAGGGGAAAGAACAGGCTATTGCAAATTCTATTGTGAATTCCTTTATCCTTTCCAAGTCTTATGTTGCAATTTCCTTCCCAGTCTAAATAGCAAAATGTCTCTGTTCACAGAGAACTGTGAAATTTTGGAACTGCAAAGCCTTGAAAAATATATTTGCTGGTAATGAAGTACTCTCTTTAGAAGCATTAACAGAAGCCACTGTTACTTGCTGCTCATCCTGTTGAAAACGTACCAAATCAGTGTTTCTAGTGTTTTGGTGGTTTCTGCTGTTTTTTTGGGTTTTTTTTTTTTTTTTTTTTTTTTTTTTTTTTGTATTTGTTTTTGTTTTGTTGTTGTTGTTTTGTTTTGTTTTGTTTTGTTTACGGGGGGTGTTGGCAGTGTTTGGTTGGTTGGTTGGTTTTGGTTTTGGTTTTGTTTGGTGGAAGCTGGATGAAGCTGTAGCAAAAGCAAAAAGCAGTAATGGACATTATTTTATGTCTTCCATTCAGTTTACTGCAATGGGATTCTTCACTGGTTAAGCCTGATGATTGTATCACAGTGAGATTTTGGGAGCACTGGATTCAAAATCCAGTCATAATTTTGCTTCTGCCTTGTTCCTTGAGTTCACAAACATTATAATGTTTGTACCTCTTGCAGTGGGATGGATAAAGAGTTTTAAAGCCAGTTCGCTGCTCCCTACAGAGAAGAAAAAAAGTCTCCTGGCAGCCTTAAGCTGTTTTTAAACGAGACAAATGCCCATGGTGCCTGTCTGCCAGAGCCCCCAGCCCCTACCCCCAGTCCCTTTTTAGCACTCTTCCCCATGCAGCTATATCTGGCTCCAGTTCTTTGTTCGGGGAACGTGACCTCATCGTTGTTTTGGTATTTCCAATGATTCAGCCTGGTCCGGGGCAGGGAGGAGTCATTCCTGGTGCAGGCTTGACAGGGTGTTTGTGCGTTGCTGGAATTCCAGAGCAGTGCAGCCTCAGCCCTTCCGCTGCTTTGACAGCTCGGCTGAGGCTGGGTTGGTGCACAGCATTCCTCCCTGGCAAATGGCCTGGGCACAGCTGGCAGAGACATTGATGCTCCTGCTTTTGGGGGTAATGGGGATCCCTGTCTTTGCAGGGTGCCTGCTGTGGTGAGGGTGAAGGAAGCTGCGAGCAGTAGCTTGTGTGTCGAGAGAAGCCACAAGGAATCTCGGCCGTATGGGTGGGAAGAGAGTCCCACAGAACGCTTATTTCTGCTTGCAGACTGCCAGCATCCCATGAGGAAGTTAACTTTGCAACATCCACAGCAGCTTGGTAAGTGTTATGGTCCTTGTTTTTCAGAGGGGGAAACTGAGGCACCGAGAAGGGAAGTGGTCTTGAGATTTTACACCACTGATCTGGATGTCCCCTGCATCTTTACAAACCATAGGTGCTCCAGAAGTACAGGAACTCCTTTTTCTTCATTGCCAGTTTCACTCAGAGGTCACTGGTGTGAGCTATATGCCTGCCTGGCACAGGGCTTACAAGCAGTGCCTCTGTGCTATAAAATTTCCTGAAACAGCTCCTTCCCAACCTCTCCCTAAAATCTCCCAAAGCTTGTTTAGTGGGTTGAACCTGTAAACCTCTCCTCTGCTGCTGATTCTAGTTGAAGGCACAGTGGAGGAAAAGACCCTGAACCCTTTGACACCTTGCTTCTTAACCGTGAGATGAGCTCATTTGGTGCTAGTAATGCCAAGGTTGTGGGTTTGGCCCCTGAATGGGACATTCACTTAAGGGTTGGACTTGATGGTCCTTGTGGGTCCCTTCCAGTTCAGAATAGTCAGTGATGCCAGCCTAGTCCCTATCCCTCATGTTCTGTATTTGCTGTAAATCCAACTGCAGTACAGCTTGCAAATTACCCTGAGACAGCAGGGAAAGAAGAATCCTGACAGGAGATACCAAAGATTTTGAACTGAGGAGAGGGGTTAAGTCTCGAAGATGTGGAGACCAGGAGCCTGGACAGCAGGAGTGGGTCCAAGCAGGTGAATGCAGCAATGCTCCAATCAGCCTTTCTCCGTGGTGTGGTGAGGCTGCTGTGGCACACTGCACCAGACATAGATGGGACTGGGGATGTCCCAGCTGGGGTACAGAATGGGAAGTTGGATCAGTATGCATTATTTGCTAGCATGTACTGCAGATGGAGCTCAGGATCTGATGGAGAATGTGGAATTGGGGGGGGGGGGGAGGGGGTGTCTCCCGTTAGTGGTCACTTCACCCCATGGCTTCCCCCGGCAGGCAGCTCCCCTCCCCATCCCGCACAGCCCTGCCACGCTCTCCCCGCTTTCCGCGCCTGCTGTAAATGGCTCTCTGTAACACGAGCTGCATTTCTGCCATAGCCCTCTCCTGTGCGCATCTGTATTTACACTGGGGCTTTCATTAGCAATCTGGCCCTCTCTCCTCTCTCCTGCCCACATGCTCCCTGAGTGAGACCCTGGCACCGCTGTGCCTGTCGGGGGGCAGGTGGCTGGCAGCAGGAGGAATTCCTGTCTGGAAGAAGTGCCTTGTCATCTTGCTTGTTGCCCGCCATCCCGCATCAACAGGGGAGCAGCCGGCGGAGACTCCCCGCAGCACGGCACACTGATCCCTGAGCCGGCACGGGGACAAGCTTCGTTTGCTCTGGATTATCGCTGGCTCTGCACCCTGTGTTCCCCTGTGGCTCTCATGCCAGTGCTGCTGCACTCGGCTTCCAGCTGCGGTGAGCCGAGCCCACGTCCTGGGGTGGTTGTATGTGGCAAGGTAGGAGTTGATCCCTTCTGTTTGTTCTGCTGAAAGTAATGTGACCAGTCCTGCCACTTTACAACATGTGTCAATTAGTTGGTTTTGCATTGTTCTGTAGCTCTGATAGACAGTCAGTATGCTTCTCTTCTCCCTCTCTCCTCTCTCCTCTCTCCTCTCTCCTCTCTCCTCTCTCCTCTCTCCTCTCTCCTCTCTCCTCTCTCCTCTCTCCTCTCTCCTCTCTCCTCTCTCCTCTCTCCTCTCTCCTCTCCCTTCTCCCTTCTTTCTCTCTTTTATCTCTCTTCTCTCTCTTCTCTCTCTTCTCTCTCTTCTCTCTCTTTTCTCTCTTTTTCTTACTTTGTCTGTTTTCATGTAGCATCCTGTGAATGTTCTTCAGGTCATGTCATCTGCTTCTCCAGGAGATGTGAGAGTAGAGAGCAGTCATGGGAGAAAAGGAGGAGAACTTGTCTGAAGACAAAAATCAAGGAAGTTCAGTAGGCTTGGAAGTGGCTTTAGAGAAGTTATTTTTAACCCAGAAAATCAGACAAGGGAAGAGCCTCTTTTCCTTGGATAGTTTCAAGAGGGTGGTTTGCTTTTGATTTTTTTTCCCCTTTAGTGCTTCAGGGCACACTGTTTTTATATGGAAAGGCCTGAGGCTGCTACTGTCCCTAGGGATAAAGGACAGTCAGTCTTGTTAGTCTGGTGCCTCCTTTCCAGTGAGCCTTGCTAACATTTAGTGCTTCACCTGCCCCCACCACTGCACACCTTTGCTGCTGCCACATTGGGAAAAGAGGTGATGACCAAGAAACCCAGTCTCTGCTGGATTTCCCTGCAGCAGCCAAAGAGAGACAAAATTGGAAGGGATCAGCATTTTTTGTGTTTAGGCACAACTGTTCCCTTTTTAGTCCACGGCAGCTGGGATGTGCACTCAGCCATCCATCTTCCCCAAGCCTAATGTACCTGGGCTTCCCTCCCATATGGATGAGAGCCTGTCTCCTCAGCAGGACAGACAGGGGTACCAGGCCTCCTGCAGGTTATGGCTCACTTCTCAGGACTACCCCAAACACAAAACCATGTTTTATGGCCCTGCTGTATCCCTGTGAGGAACATAAAGGGGTGCTCTAGCTTTCCCCAGCTTATCCTGCGGTGCTGCCAGTGGGTGTATAAATAGTGCCCACAGTGTACTATTTTGGTGACAAGCTCTTCCCAGGATTCATCCAAAGAGTTATGTGAGCAACTGTTAAAAATAACACCAAGCCCTGCCCAAATGCTGGCATCATTTCAGCCAAAGTGTTGGGAATCTTCCATAGACAGCAGCGTTGGACCCTTGGTGGGGGGCAGCAGGAGGGGTTCCAGGGCAGCTTCCCATATTTTCCTCCTCTTGCTGTCCTGCGGACTACACAGGGCTGTGACCCTCAGCTTCAGCAGATGTGCTGGTCACCAAGAAGGTGTGAGTCTTCCACTTCTAATTAGGTCAGTTGCCACTGGGCTTTCCCTGTGTGTTCTGAGTATTATTGCTGGGTTTAATGAGAGGAACAGAAAATTTAATCTATCTTTAATCTAGCCTGTTGCCAGGTTCCTGCTGGTGGCTAGAACTTGCTGCCTCATTAGAAAGTCTTGGGCTGTAGAATGGCATAATGGCATTCTGGTTCTGGGTTACATTTTTCCTGAGGACTGGTAGCTGGAGAATAGTTTATCTTTGGAAAGGATATTAAATCTGTGTGTTGCATTACGACTGTGGCTCTTGACTTTCTTGACATCCATATAAGTGAGAACATTATCCCAGATTCTGCCATTTTCATGATGTAGTTGGTATCTGTATCTGAGAGATGCACCACACAGCAGAGATATGTGTGAAGCTGGAGCTGTGGTTTTTTTCCCCTCAGGCTGGGTTTTGCTTGTTGTTGGTCAGGTTCTATGCTGGTTATGCAATTCAGCTACTATCATGCTGCAGCAGCATCAGGCTATGTGCTGGAAAGCAGGAGACCTCACTGGAAGGCAACAGACCTCACTTGGTCCTTGTGCTTGGTGTGTGAAGCCCAGAGCTCACAAAAAGGCTTCCTGGGGGTGGGGGTGGTGAGGGTGGGGGGGGGGGGAATGTTCATGCTCAAAGAAACCCTGCCTGAAGAAAGAGCTAATGACTCCTGCAGATGGATGATGTATCTCCACTCTGGCCTGGTCTCATATGGGATGTAGAAGCCTCTGTGGGAGTAGAGCACACATTGCTTAATTACACAGCTTAATACATGAAGCCTCACACACAGGAGAAGAGAAAGAGAAGAGATGTCCTCTGATTGCAAAGACAGGGGAGAAGTTGTTTGCTCTGAATTGATAGCAGCAGTATCATGGACAGAGATGCATCGACTTCAGATGCTGGAATTCAGGATGACAGCATTAATACCCCTTTATAGCTCCTTGCCCCATCCCCCCCCCCCCCCCTCCATTTGTATCCCCAGATACATCAGTTCCAGTTTCTGGCTTTGTAGAGGAATGGCTGGATGGTTACAGCTGGATTTGATGATCTTAGAGGTATTTTCCAACCCAAATGATTTTGTGGTTTTGTAGTCTTTGAGCACTTTCAGAAGGGCTGCATTTATTTTAAGCTGAAAGAGAAGGTTGCTGTGAAAGCAGCAGGCATACGAAAATTGCTAAAAAAGGTTACAAGTGCTGTTGGGCACTTATGTTTCACCTCCTCTGATACGGGATTACTAATTCTGGGAGATGTTCCCAGGGATGGAAAGCAGGTCCTGTTCAAACATCATGACCAAGCATTTTCCCTGGCTGTTGCATTGAGAACCCGTGAGAGAACACTCCAAGCAGAGATGCTTGGCTTCTGGCTTGGACTGTTGTATCTCCAGTGCTCCATCATTCTTGCCCTCTCGCCTTTTAGCTGGTCTTCTCTTTTCCAGGCTGTGTGTCGAGAGCCACAGGCTGGGTGCGTGCACAAGATAGAGTGCTTTAAGCATGTATTGAGGGCACAGGCTTCAGAATTGTCCGGACATGGAAGTACGTAATGGAGATGAAAAGCATGTTTCTGTTTCTCCAGGAACGTGCTCTGGGCAATCAGTCCTTCTTCAGGGGCTTCCTGCTCCTGAGTTACTCTGTTCCTTCCTGCTGCTGTCCCATGTCCAGCCAACAAAGAGCTCTCTGAGTCACCACGGTGGCTGCTTATTATTAGGGCTCAGACCAAGGCTCTGTGTATCATCCTGTATTACAGAGCTCCTGACAGCTCTTTTAGGGCTCTTTCCACCCTGGCATGCTCTTGTTCCTCTGACTGGAATGTGTCTGGAATGTGTGGGGACATCTTGTTTGTTGTCCTTAAGCACCTCTTCGCTGGATGTTTCTTGATAGTTTTCTAATCGTTCTTCAACCTAGAATAGCCTTCTAGACTATTCTCTGATCGTCTCTGCAGTGCCAGAGCCACACACCAGGGATTCCAGGAGTTCCTGAAGTGCCAAGATGTCTCCATGGGGAGCATGTAGAGTGGTCTGCCCCAGGTCTTTCATCTGGCTCACAAGAGGCTGAGCCCTATTTCAGTCTGCCCGACGAATCCAGGCTTGGTGTGTTTTTCATCTATCTCCTGTGACCTGCTTTGCCTTCATGGCCTGCCTCACCACTGCTGCCTGGGCTTTGCCTCTGCCAGCTTTTAATTTCTATTTTAAAGAACAGGACAGGATTTCCTCCCACACACAGATCCCCTTTATCCCTATAGCATTTCCTTCACCGGGGGTCTTTCTCCAACCTGAGCAAAATCATTGCCCACAGCCAAAAAATTTCCCATTTCTGGATCTGTGTGCCTGTCTGCGTATGGGATGGCTGCCTGTTGTTAGAATGTGACTTTTAGAGGAGGTAGACCTTGCTGAACTTGCACAGCAGCTGGGAGCTGCGAGTTAAGACTCTTTGTGTTAATTAAATGTACACCGATAAGCACATACAGCCACAAGGTTGCTTAATCATGGCCTGACCTGACATGGAGACCTTGAATACAGCTGACTGATGATCCATGACAGCTTGCCCTGGTTGATGGGAAGATGTTAATAATAACCAGAGAGAAATTTAGAAGGGTTCTCAGCTGTGACCAAGGATCGTCTCCAACATGACTGAATTCTTGAGGAAAAGGTCTTTTCACTGTGGGAGATGAAAGGAGATGAATCCACTGTCTGAAAGCTCACACAAAACATATTCTGCTTAGGGAAAACATACATCTGGAGTATGTTTTTAACAGCCAGGTGGATTAGCAGCCAGATCAGCTGGCACAGGATGCTTTTCTACTCTCAGCTGCACCTGTGAGTTTGCTGTGTTCTTCCAGGAGTGTGTTTGTGTTTCTCCAGGTATTCTGCCTCACAGAATAAATTGCTCTTAGCTTTTAATCCTGCATTAGAGGCTTCCCAGTTCTCTGAGTCAAACAGAAGTCAGACAGCAATAAAACCTCCAAAAGCCATGTAATAATCACGTCCCCCTAAGCAGGCACAGTGGACTTGGGCTGTGTGATTTCTTGGGTTTCTTTATTTAATCTCTGGAATCTCCCACTGATCAGGACATTTCCTGCTGCATCCTTCATTTTAGCAATTCAGTCCCTTCCTTCTATTGGTATTTCCTGATGTCATGCATTGACCAAGATTATAACATGGGCATTTGTTTTGCAGTAAAGTTGAAAAAATATATTGTTTCCAATTTTTAACAGTAAGGGCTTGTGAAGATTAACAGGGGTGCATGCCTCTAAATTTAAGGCAAAGAGCTTCTGAGATATACAAGACCATGGAATATTTTAAGCAAACCAATTTACCTCCTTACTGTTATGCATTTTTGGTGCAATAGTGAGTGATTAGTTTTATCTGTTATTCCTGATGTCAGCTCCCCTGTGTGGCCCTCGGGGATCCTCTTCTTGTTGAGGATGTGAAGAGCAGCTTGCCCCCTTGCTCTTGGCAGCAGCCTTTTGTACATTTTGGAACTGCTTTAATGTACCCCCTGGTTTTCCCCTGAGAACTAACACACTTGCTTTGCAGTTTACGCCTTTCTGTGCTTTTTTCCGTGTTGTCTTCAAGCTCTCAGCAGTTTGTCCATTTAGAGTATGTCCATAAGCTGTGTTCCAGTGTGGGCAGAGGGGAAGGATGACTCCAAGTCTTGCACATTCAAGACATGTCTATTCATACAGCCCTACATATTGCTTGCCTGCTTCAAAGTAAAATGCCACTATTGCTCAAGCTGTGCCTGTGATCTGCAGTTACCACAGGTCCCTGCTGAATGAGCAGGTCATGCCCAGTGATTAAGGGTGGGGATGTGCAGTCCGTGCTGTGTGAGGTGTTATGGTAATGGCTATAATTTATGTCAATTTGTTGTTTGTGTATTGTCCTTACCCATTCACCTAACAGTACTGTAGACAGCACAGGTGAAGAATAAGAGGCAGCTGCTCCATCTGGGAGCCAGCAAGTTAATGTACAAGTGGTGGACAGGGTCTTGAGAAGTTTTCAGTGGTCCTGTTCCCTCTCCCCTTTGCAGCTTTTCTGGGTGTCTGCTGGGATGTGGGTTCTCAGGAGCCCAGGCAGTCTCTTGTGTAGCACTGGAGCCCTATGCCTGCCAATATTGTGCTTATCTGTTGCTGCTGGTAGGTGGGGATGGGGTGAATCTTCAAGTGTCTTTTAGTCACAGAGTGCTTTGCAACTGCCAAGACACTCCTCTATTTGCTACTAAAGCATAGCCAGCTGGGGCAGGTAACAGTGCAGAGCAGCACTGTGTGTCCAGTTTGGGTATTAACTGGAGAAACTTAGTGGGAAAATCAGTATAAACAACCTGACATCATATGTCTCTAATAAATCAGCAAGTGGTTATGTACTCCCTGGGCTTCATTTGCAGAGTGGAGTGGGAATGTTTGAGAACTGGAAGCTCTGTTGGGAATTTTCTGTTCTTTGTGGGGAGTTCACAGGTCTCTCTGTTTGACTTTTGCTGGGGATGGCGGGGAAGGACTTTGGCACATGCAGAGTGATGTTAATGCAGGTTTTCTGTGTGAATCATAGGGTTGTTGAATGGTTTGGACTGGAAGGGACCTTACAACGATCATTTAGTTCCAACCTCCCTGCCCTGGGCAGGGAAATCCAGAACAGTTTTATTACTTACTGTTGCCTTGGAAAACTGAAATGTTTATGATTCAGTCTTTGAGCAAGAGGACAGGAGGGTTTTTTCCATTCTTGGATGTGGCCTCTTATGCATCCAACAGTGATGTTTTTCTTCTGCACTGCTTGCCCTTTCCATGCTTCATCCTTTCCACTGCAATTCCTGTGAGCTGAGCCTCGTGTGCAGTGCAGTCGCCCTCACTTTGAGTCAGCCCAGCCATGCCCCTAGAGTGGGAAGAGAATGTCATTTTGCTGCACATCATAGGAGCCATAAGCAGTCACCATCCTCGAGCAGTGTGTGCTGTGTACACAGTGAACCATTTCAGGGCTGCGGATTCAGCCCTGCAGCTTTTCATCTGCTTAGTTGGAAGTACATAATTTTTATTTGAGGTCAGAATGCAGCAGTGCTGTGGGTGCCAAGTTCACCAGCCCCAGTGTATTATGTTATGTGGCAATTTAATGCTTTCCTCATGGCAGTGGGGAATTATTAAGTTATTGTGAAACTACTTATTTAGGTAAATGGCTCTGTAAGGGCAGCATTGATCCTGTTTTGAAAACTAATTTTAATAGGAGTGAAGCCAATAACACCTTAATATCCTCTGTTACCATGGCTGCTCAAACTGATTGTTTGCCAGATTAAAAGGCTTTTTTTTTTTTAATAATACCCTTTCTGCTTCTTTTGCCAAGGCTTTGACTGGTGAGAGTTTATATTCCCAGTCGGTGTAGCATCAATATCTGAGTGAGTGCTTGAAGAAACAACTTTGCTCTTAGAGCTGAGCTCCTACCTGAAACACCCTGAAACAGTCTAGATCAGTTATGTACAGGCTTTGCTTTAATTCAGGATTTTCTGTGCAGCTTTATGAGCCTGGTTTATCAGATGGAAGCAGAGCCTTCAGACATGATTCAGGAGCTGCTCTGCTGCTTGTGTTCCAATTTCCCTCTGCCTAGAAGCATTCAAGCTCTTGCTGGGGCAGTACTAAGTGTTAGGAGTAGAAGATGGGCACTGAGAGTTGGCTTGTAGGGTCATTTCTGCCTTTCACACAGAATTCCAAGTGATTCACATCTCCCTGTTACCCCAGCCTCCTTTGGGTACACGCACACTGGAATCCTGGGGCTGGAAGGGACTGGAGACTGACAGCTGGTGGTGGGCAGGGTTTGGTTTTACTATAGATGCCTCAGTAGTGTGGAGGTATGTGGAACTGTGCCCAGCCCTGTGCAGAGCCATGTCAGCGCTAGCACTATCTGGGAGTTGTGACTTTTTATGGAGCTTGTGAGGGCCTCTGTTCCTGATCAGTGAAGCATCAATTGCCTGCACTAGGAAGGATTTGACCTCAGTACTGGAAGCTGGGAATTCAGATGGTGATTGGGATGGAGGAACCTCCTTGCCTAGTATGATTTTTCAAGAAATGGCTGCAGGTGTTCAGGAAAGAGGGGGAGCAGGACATACAAGTATCCTATCCTGTCTATTTGTTAGTTTGTCATTTGCTAGTATTTTGTTTGTTTAATAACCTGAAATGAATCTCTCAAGTGCTTGTCCTGCCTTCCTTTAATTCGTGTGTAATTCTTCCATTTATAGTACCCTTTGAGAGGTAAGAGGCAGTAAGCAGACTAGAGGAAGATAACAGGAATGTTGAAAGAGGAACTACTGCTCTGAAGGGAAGTTGTTAGTGGAGATCAGCCTCAAAATGGAAGTTGTTCAATATATGAAATAATGCTCAGTGCAGTGAAAGGTAAGACTTCAGTAGTGATGATTTCCTAAAGACATACAGCTAAGGAAGCATCATCAGAGGCTGTTCAGTGTTATTCAGCAGGAAAAACTGGGATTATTCCTTAAGGAATAGAACAAATGGGAACTAAATAGTTCAAAATTGAAAGGTTGTGTGCCTGAGAAATGAGCAAAAAATTCAGCTCTGAGTCTGGAAGCTCACTGGGGGAAAGTGACAGTGGGGGGAAAACTCAGGCTCTCAGAGTGGTGCACAAGATAACTATGAGCATCTAATATGATGCAGCCGTAGAAAAGATATGTGTCATCCAATGTGACACACTGGAGAAAGCATCGCTAGCAGAGATGGAGAAATTTTAGCATATTAAGGCATGGGAGGCCTTGCTTGGAAGACTGAACGTTTCCAGTCACTCTCTGAAGGCTGTGTGCAAACTGGGTCGGGTCCAGAGAAGAAATACAGGTATGATCAAAGAAATGGAAAGCCTACCTAATGTGAAGTGATTAGAGAACTCAAATGGTATGACTTTAAACACAGGCTGGATAAATGCTGACGTTAAAGCTCATTTTTGGAACATGAGTGAATAGGGGTGAGCTGTGCATGGATAAAGATAAGCTGGGAATTCAGAGAATGTTCTGAAACATCAGAAGACAACCTGGGGAATAAATTAGAAGACAGTTAGCAAGCAACAAGAAATGTCCAACTTTTTTTAAAAAACAGGAGCAACTTTCTCCTTTGAAGAGAGGAGAACAGGAGCAACTTTCTCCTTTCTCCAATGAGGCATTTCTTCATTGGAGGTGTGGCTCCTGCCTTGGGTTGCTAGCCCTGAAGAAATCAGTACTGCTGCTGTGGGCAGTGGGCAGGGCTCCCTGGGACACAGGGTCATCATGGTGGGCTGGTGAATTTGGATTGTCTTTGACTGGCAAAACCTCACAGATTCCTGTGCCTCTGTCCCCTGTTCCCCTTAGAAAGCAGGCTCAGTGTGGATTGGCTAGCAACACCCCCCCAGGGAAATGTGAGGGCTAAGGGGAGACATTTTAACTGTGCTAACATGTTTTTATCATCCTGCTTGGATTTTTGACCCTTTGTTCAAAAGCTCCTGTATCTGTTCCCACTGAACAGAAAAGATGTCGAGCGTATGTCAGTATCGATCAGCCTGTATTGATCTCTGTGTGTCAGAGAGATGGTGTTTGACCTTGAAGGAATAGGGAATTATTTTAGTTTTCCTTTATTATAGTTTTTACAAGGTTTCATCATCTGCTTTTCTCTTGGCTCCTATTTTCTGGTTCCCTTTTGCTCCATTTGAGCAGACCCATGCTCTTAGTTCAACTCTGACCAACATCCCTTTCTCTGGCATTTCCCAAACAGCCTGGATGTTGTTGGTGCTGGGTAGGGTTGCCATGGGATTTAGATTTCTGACACAAACAATGGGTAAGCAGGGTGGAAAGACACTGAGCTGCTTTGGCCTTGCTCCCTGGGAAAGAGTGAAGAAGTCCCTGTGGCCATGCTACCAATGTAGCCAGAACGTGTATCCTAGGCATGTTCCTGCTGTTGCACCTGCAGATAACGAAGCACAGGTTTTCGTGCTGTGATGGAGAGCTTGCTGTTGCTTGTACCACCTACTGTTTGCTTGAGAGGCATGGACACACTGAAGGTAATGAGGGATTGGTCAAAATGCCACCTTTGAGGAGGAGGTGGCAGACAGCTCCCTTTGCTGGGGTACAGCTATGAGCTGGAGGCAGCAGCTGGGGCTGCCTGGCGGTTTTGATGGTGGTCAGGTTGTGCCCCACCCCTGATGGTGAGGAATTATTAAAGACCTGTCCTGGCATAGTGCTTGATGTCAGAGCTACAGCCCAAACTGCTGACTGGAATCTGGGGCTGAGCTGATGCCATTTCATGCATCACTGGAGCTGCTTTGCAGAAAATAGGTGGGAGGCTGGGTCAGCTGGTGGGTGATTTTACTGCCCAATTGCAGCAAAATGGAATGGGTTCTTCTTGTACGTGGGCGTGTGCTGACCTTAGCAGTCAGCTCCTGCATGGTATATGAAGGAAGAAGCCCAGTACCGAAATGGGTTGGGCTTTCTAACACCCAGTCATTCTATTTGTGACCTAGATGTAGTCAGCAAGAACTCCAGGTACATGTGAAGCTCATGTCCAGTGTGAGTGCAGCACCTGTGGCTCCCTCAAAATGGTAAGCTGTGCTGCAGCCCAGGACTGGGAGGAGGATGTGCTTCCTTACTGGAGTTCACAGTTGGGAGACTGTGTTGTGCATTCAGTTCTGACAATTCTGGAGCAAAGGGTAAGGAGGCGAGATGGTAAAAATCCTGCCCAACACTAGAGATGCTTGTGGATAGTGAGACTGACATTGCTTGATGAGGAATTTTCTCCTACCAAGCTACCTGCACTGCAGAGTGCTGGAGTCTGTGGGAAGCACCTATCCCTAACTGTCCAGGTGAAGCAAGATGGGAACCCCTGTTAGGGCAGGCATGTCTTAACACCTTCATCTGTCTCACCTTCCTTCTCCAAGGAATACAATCACCAGCCTGCAAAATCCCTGCTCCCTCCTTGTGTGACACTGTGGAGTCAGCCATGCTCCTCTTTTTGCACTGACTCATCTCTGTGATCAAATAGAAGTCATCTCCTAGAAGACAGTCTGCAAGAAAGAGCTTTGTTCTTCCTTATTAGCGCCTGAGATCTCCTGCTGCCTGCAAGCTTTGGGACAGGCCATCAGTTCTGAGAGCTGTTGCTGAGCGAGGCAGATTGGGGAGGGAGATGCAGCAAAGGGGTGTGTGCTGCGGAGGGTCGAGGCCAAGTGAGTTTGAGATCTGGGGAACATGCAGAGTGTATTTTGGGGAGGAGGATACAGACGTTTATGCTGGGAACAGACGCGTAAATAGGAGTGTTTCTTTGGGAACCCCTTGCCTGCTTCATTGGTCAGTCTGATTTTAAAGAAAATATCCCCCTGACTCCATCTGCTCTGGTATGTGTGTCTGCTACAGTAGGCAAGCGTTGCTGTCAGTGAATTGGTTAATGCCAGTGTCCTGTGGCAGAGGCACTGAAGGCAAGCACTCAGCCTGCCAGCATTTATACCTCCTGGCGTCAGCATTGGCAATGCTTGTGGAGGACTGGGGAGGGCACCGAAATAGTTTCCATTCTCCTCTCTGCTGTGGGAACGAGTCTCCTGGGTAACAAATGCTCCTTGTTCTGCACGGAGCTCTGCAGCTGAAACCCTCAGTCTCTTTCCTCGCTGTTGCTCCCTGACCATCCCAGCTGAAGGGGCTAGAGATGTCTGTTTGGGCCGGCCTTAATTAACACTGACAGTACAATAGGGCTGGCCATATGGGGGTCCTGGGGCTGCACGTTAATGGGAGCACAGTAAATAGTTTCATTTACAGCAGTTTGGTTGGAGCTGAGCCTGCCAGGACTGGCTTTCTGCTTGCTCTAATGGCCAGGCATGGAGGTAGGTCCCTCACTCCTGCATCCTCCCAGAGGTTTGTCCCTGCCCCTTGAACAGGACCAGCTGATGGAGTGGATCCAGAGCATCCCAGGAAAGGCAGACAGTGGGCTGGGAAGCATAAAGGGCTTCTGATAGGACAGGTACATTGACTTCTTGGGAAGGATCTGACCTGTGGAGCCTGCCCTCTGGGACTGGTGGAGGGATCATTCACTGTGGTTTGGAGGTGAGTAGCACAGCTGCATGTGGTGGTGGCTCCAGTGCACTGCAAACATGCTGCACAGCCTACAGCCCAAGGCCCCTTATTTTTTTCCCAGTGGAATGGTCTCTTTGCACTGGGGGTACTCCTGGACTCCTGCCTCTGAAGCCCTTGGTAGGAGCCACACCCCAGCCCCATGGTTTTCTGTCAGAAATCTGATTTTAATGTTACTTGAAGAGATATTTTAAAAGTTTCTAGTGTTATTGGATCTGAGAGAATTGGCAGTCACTTTCAGTAATAAGTCTAACATTTTTCTGTCATAGCTTCTATGTTGACCTCTCCAGAGGCAGAAGCTTCTGTGAAGTGTTATATTGTCTAGGCTGTTATATTTGTGTTACTTGTTTGCTGCTTTGGGTGCATCATGGCATAAAGTAAAAAGTACTGAGTCATGTGGCAGTTCTTATTTTCTTAGAATTTTGTGTCCATGTGACAATTTTACCCCTTCTCTGCCTTGCTCTGATCTGCTCACTTCCTACAGAACCTCAGTTTAGGAGATGGGGGGGGGGTCACAGGTTTTGCTTTTTCTGGTGTGGATTCTCCAATTTCTAAGCTGTGTTTGGCTCTACACAGGGCTATAGGCACGGGGTTGGATGGGAAAGGGCAGTAATGTGAGTGATCCCTCCAGGATGGATGCTGTTCCAGTGCTAGGAACATCTGCCCTGGTACAGCACAGGCCAGAGCACAGCTGAGTCTATGGGGTGTATGGTTATGCCCCAGCAGGTAGAAAAGCAAAAGTAGACACATTTGTCCCTTGCACAGCTGCTGTGCCCTGTCAGGAGCTGCACTGCTCTGCCTATGGAGCAAATTCCATCACCACTTCTCACCAGCTACCTCTGGTGAAAAGAGATAGGGAAAAATCCTTCCAAATAGCAAGAGAGCCTGAGCTTTGCAGGTGGTGACCCTCTGTTTCAGGTAGGAAGATCTGCTGTGGGTTGCTTTGCCAAGATGCTGGGCTCTAGCCCGGGTCTTGGGCAGCATTTTAATCACAAACTGCAGCTAGGAGTTGGGATCTTGATTTGAGGTCCCCTGTGAGAGCAGGGACTGCAGACATCCTGCCACTGACAGGTGGGTTCAGCACTGTGGGCAGTGGTGATGGTTGCATCTTGCTCTGGAGGTAGCTGCATTTCAGGGATGCTGTATAGTGTTGATGAAACTGTTTAGGGCAAGGCACTACAGAAATCTGAAGAAGCTTCAGGAAGCTTCTTGCAGTATTCCCATCCTCCTCCTCCTGCTATGCATTGCTTTGCAGACTGCCATTTTATCTCCAAGGGTTCTAGCTGCCATTGTCAACAATAAGAACACTTCAGTCCCCTTTGCTTTCCTTTACAAAGACAGAGTAAAGGGATCAGGCAACCTGCAAGCACACAACATTTGAAATCCAGTCTCATCACAGAATAGGATGCTGCAGCTCTATTTTATGGCACAGGCTTTGATCTTTTTATTTCTCCTCATGCTGCCTCCCTGATTTCCCGGTTCCTGTAAGAATCAGTCCTCCATCATCCCCTCCTTTTCTGCTCCCTCCCATCCCCTGCCTTGTCTGAGGTTCCACAGGGACTGATTGCGAGCTGAGGCGGCAGTGCTGTGGGCATGCTTGCTCCTTCACACGCAGCAACGTCACAGCAGCAGCAGGAGCATCGGAGATGTGGTTGCGCAGACCCTCTGCATTGCCAGGGATGCAGCTGTGAAGAAAAAAAAGAAATCAGAAAAAAAAATTGACTCTGTGTTTCCCACAGCATCCTGGTGAGAGAGCACAGAGCCTTCTGGAATCTGAGCGCTCAGGAGTGCCAGAGCAGAGTGTCTTTGCTGTCAGGAGAAGGGGAGCAGAGGATCTGTGGAAAGGTGAGATGGACAAATTATTGGGGTGGGTGTCAGTGGTGCTGTTGGTTTTCGGGCCACTCGGTGGCTGGTTTGTTTTTGTGGTGGATGCCAGCTAGCCGATGAAGCTTAAGGATTTTAGGGTTGCTTTGTCTCTTCAGAAGCTGCATTGCTTTGGAGCTGTTGGCTGTCATGGATGTGAGGGAGCGAGGAGGCTGTGGGTGCTGCACTGTGTGTGTTTGTCCATTGTGGCTGTGAAATAGCAGCTGTCATGTCCGGGCTGGCTGTGCAGAGGCGAGTTGTGCTTCACCCTGGCAGTGCCTCTGCACAGCTCTCCATTGTGCCTGCCATGACAGCCGAGCCCACACGGATTGTTGTGCTCCATGCTCTCCGTGCATCCCTGGTGGTGATGCTGCTGTGCAGCTCAAAAGCTGTTTTGACAGACAGCGCTTCCATGAAAAGCCAGAGACAAAGGGGCTCAGAGGAAAGGTTGCTGTCACTATGGCTTTTGCCTTCTTTTTTTGTCTTTTATTTTTTCTCTCCCCCACCCCCCCAAATATTGGTAAATCATTTGTTCAAAAGGCATTACGGTAAATATCATGGCAAGTAAAACCTTGTCCTTCTGCTAAGCGATACACAGACTCTGTGCACGCTGGAATCCTTTGTGTTACCAGGGTGTGTCTATGCTGGCTGTGTAAATGGATGCTTTCTCCCTGTCTCTTTTCACAGATCAGATGAGAAAGGTTATCTAGGAATGGAGGAATTACTGCTTTTAATTACTGAAATGAGGGGTCCAGGCTGGGTACCAGTTACTGGAGCTTAATTACATGGTCTTGTTACAGCCAAATCCCTCTTTTCCCTCCCTGCCTTCCTTCTTCCTCCCTCCCCCACCCTCTGCACAAATCCTTCCATTAAATTGCCTCTGCAGATAGGAGAAGGGCTTGAACAAAGAGAAGGATGTATATGGGGTAGGGATATAGATGCTGGAGGGGCAGTGATCATCATGACAGTAAGAACAATAAAGCAAAAGTATGAAATAATGAGATTTTGGTGTATGTGTTAAAGTGACGTGGCTGTAGGGGTATGTGCAAATGGAAATGTCATAACAAAAGGAGGTAATTGAATAGCAGATTCAGTCTTTCAGAGTTATGGAAAATGCTGAGCGTGGGATTGCAGTTGCAGGATTTTGGATGGATGTGAAGTAAATGGGAGTCACAGAATAGCATATCATACAAGGTACGGATTGATGGGTGTCATAAAGGTGTACAAGAGTACAAGGGAAGTAGAGGTCTTCATTTTTATCTCCACACACCTGCAGCCTTTTTTACCAGTGTTGCTAAAGAGTGAGCTTGACATGCCTTACCTATTCACAGAAATTTTTCCCTTTTGCCAGAGACCCAAGAATAATTCAGACAATGCCTTTTAGGTCTATAAAGAGCAACAGGATGACAGAAAAAATATAGATAAAATGGTAGATGTTTGGCAGAGCTGCAGAGGAACCGAGGAAAGAAGAGGCAGATGAGAGGCATTGCAGAGCTGGGGGAGCAGGAGGTTTGGGTCAGAGACCAGTGGGAGAGTGCACAGAGGGGAAATTCAGGGTTGTCATTGTCAGGGAATGCAAATGTGTTGTTTCTGTTGTCATTCTTCAGCCTCGCACTGTGCTCCCCGAGACGCTCAGTGCTGCGTGCAGCCCTGCAGGGTTTGTGGGGGTGGGGGTGATCCTCAGCACAGCCTTTTCTGCAGCAGCTCTCCGGAGGAACCATTTTGCTGCTGCAGGTTCTGATTTGGTTGCTCCTTCTCCATCCCTGTGGAGTGACAAGGCTCCACAGCCTTTTTACCTGGTGATGAAGGCAAACCCAGAGTTCCAGTTCAGGGTGCCAGGTGAGAAGGAGAGATTCCAGCAAAATCTCAAAGTGACATGTTGCCTTCTTGCAGATCGATAACAATGTCCTGGAAGCACCACAGGGCTTCCTGAGCTGCAGCTCCTTCTCACACCTGTCTTGCTCTTGTACCTGGGAAAACCTCTCTGTGTCTCCCAAAATCTGTCCCTTTCAGGCTGATGGGAGTAGGGAGCTGGATGTGTCCTGCAGGTGTGCACTAGACTGGGTTTGTGGTGCTGCTGCAGAGCAGGTTCCTGTGGGAGATTGGTGGTGGGTAACAACAGCATGACTGTGCAGCACATCATGGGCTGGAGGACAGGATGTGCTGCAGAATGTACAGGATACACATACCCGTGTCAGCATGTGGAAGAAAAATCATGTATTTATGGTTTGTGTGTACAATGCTTGCCTAAAGGAATAAAAAGAAGGTGATGCAGCCTTCTTCTCTGTGTGGGGTGGGAATGTCCCCAGGGCATACAGGCTGTGCCTGGCTAGTAGGTGCCACTCTTACAAGAACATCTGTTAAGCAGTGAGAGTGCACAGATAATCTGCCCTGAGATGGTTGAAAGACGGGCAAGAGGTTCTGGTGACTGGAGCTGACTGAAATCATCCTCAGGAGCATGTCTTCCACACTGCATCAATGCAGGTGATGGAGGTAAAGTGCAAGTGGATCTCTAGATATGAAAGACCTGGACCTGCATTGCAGAAAGTGCAGGTGGCCCAGGGGAATATGCTGTGAACTCAGGAATGGCTTGCCCACAGCTCCGTTACTGCCTGTCAGGTGTCTGAGGCTGTGAGAGCAAACAAATAACAAATTTTTAGTCCCAGACATCTCATTTTCTTCTAGTCTGATGTTCCTGGTGAGTCAAGATATCACTCTGGTGTGATTCCTGGTACCCAGACAATACTGTAACTTTTGCAACCCCTTGTTGTGCTTTGCCCTGTTTTTAGTTTATTTCCCTGTCTTATTTTTCTTTTCTAGTATTTTCTGGAAGACTTGTGTATAGTAAGGGCAAGTTGATAAATCTAACATGTGTCACTTTCCCTGCCCTTGCAGAACAGCTACGGACTTTTACCTTTAATATTTGTCAGCCACATGGTTTCACCTTCTTCCACACTTTTCTGATGGGTATTTTTATCAATAGCACAGTTGCCAGCTGCAATCAACCAGCTATTCTTTTATTGTTCTGGGATCAAGAATATCTTGTCCTTCTGACTTGAGTGCTTTCATCTTCTTGTATTTATTTCCTCTCAAAAGCTCATTTCCTTTTCTGCACCTTCTTCCCCCGTATTATCTAACTCATCATTGCTGTAGCTTCAATATTCATCTTGCCAAAACAGCAATGAAGGTGCTATTTTTCTTACCTCTAATATCCTTCTTGGTGTGGTTACTCATTCAGGTTGATCAGGAGCCTTTCTCTTCTAATCTCATCTTTCTTGGTGAGTCCAGATTTTTTTTTTAACTTGAATTTGAAGTATTTTCTGCAGTACTTCTCCAAGCTGTTTGTTCTTATTGGCATTATAACTGTTTACCCTGACACTCCAGAGATCTGCTCTTTAAAAATTAAGAAGGTTTCATTACAGCTCTGTTTGCTTTTTACCATTCTGTTTAATATAAACTGGGTCAGGTTGAAATGTTAAACTCATAGCCACTTCTGTATAATGGGTGCTGGATGACACTTCAGCTTAGTAAGCACAGTTCTGATAGTTGAACCCAAAAAAAGTAATTCCAAAGTAATAGATGTGGAAATCTCTGCAGGTGGTTGAGAGATGGATGATGGGAGGTGGAGGTACCTTCCTATTAGCTGTGGAATCAAGGCCCATACTGGGCAAGATTTTGTACTCATGCTTGGGGAAACCATTGAAATCTGACTGGCAGTGGAAAACCTCACTTGTCTCCTACATCTGCTGCATTGTGGGCAGTGTTCTGAAGTGGATAAAGTGCTTCTGGCTGTCCAGTCCATAAGGCCCAAAGAGCCAGAAGCCAACCATCACATTCCAGCTGTGCAAGAGGCTGCATGGTAAGGCTTGAAGAAGCTGAGAGAGCTTGGCTGGCAGGGGGTGAAATCTGTAGCAATGATCAATGACAGCTGTGTTGGTAACGAGCCTTAGCAGGATTTGCCATTATTATTATCTGCCAGGAAGGTTCTCTGAATGCCCTCACACTCATCTCCAAGTTGGTTACTCTCCAGTAAAAAAAAAATGGGCTGTCAAAATACCTCTGATCTCTGTTTCTGTTCCAGTTTTCTCTCTTGATGAAAATCATTTTAATATTAATTTCCTGAAAAAAAGTGGGCCAAAGCTAGGACATACCTGTTAAGATGAGCACAAAAGCAGGCTGGTCCACAAGCTCTTTCTCTCCTCACCACAGTGGTGCTGCAGCCTCAGGATCATGTGGGCAGCATTTTTTTCTGTACTTCAGACCCATGCAAGTACTTTTTACTGAGCCAGGCTGATGGTTGCTAAAGTTACAGATAGTGGGATAAAAAACCCGAACAAGTCCTGCTGTGTTTTTTAACTGCTGTAAATGGGGTGGAGGGGGAAGGCAGAGCTGGAATGTAGGTGAGTGGCCATAACGTGGCTGGCGGCAACTTCTCGCTCAGGCTCAAGTTCTGAGTTTGGACTCTTGGAAGAGAGACCATGTGTTGGTCTTTGGGCAGTGCTGAGTCTGTGGGGCTGGCAGTACCTTTGGGTGATAAGTAATCAGTGTCTGAGTGATGTTAGCAATGCTTTGTACTGATCCTTGGCAAGTGATAGGAAGCTGGCCACCTATCTGCCACCCCAACACAAAATGTTCTCTGGAAGCAGAGGACTGTCACTTCCCTGTTATGCTTTTGGGGACACTGTCAAAGATATCTCAGGGTGTATGAATGCTAGCTGTTCCTTTTGGGAAGAGGGGAGTTTCTGCTCTGGGAGTTATAGGAAAAAAATATTCAATTAGAGCCTGCATAGAAAACCCTGGTAAACAGACAACAGTTTTTCACCTGATACCTACCTCAGACCCACTGTTACCTCAGACTAGAGTCCTTGCTCCTTACCCAGTTATACTAATCTATCTCCTCAGTTTGACTCCAGAACCACACCTTACTCTTTTTAAACTCATAGTAGCTGCCATTGCTTCTGGCAGAACATGTCCTAAATGCTTTCAGTGGACTCATTCTCTCTGTTATGGTCTGCCTGAACTAATGCAGGACCAGCCACATGGCTACTTTGCCTCCTTTTTCCTATATGCCCAAATTCACCCAGGTTGTTAAGTCCCTCTCTGGGGTTGTGTGCCTCAGGCTTCACTGTCATGTGTAAACTCCTGTGTAAGATCAGATAGCATAGTTGTACTCCCAGTTGCCTTTCTTAGCAGGAGGAAGACCTGTCTTGATTACTGTGCTAATAGTAATAGTAATAATAATAGTAATAATAGTAATAATAGTAATAATAATAATAGTAATAGTAATAATAATAATAATAATAATGCAATTTTCTGCTCTTAGCAGGCAGATTTATTACCATGTTTGCTTACATAATATTTTTCCCTGTAGTCCCACCCTCAAACCATTTTCAGTAACTCAGGTGGCAAAATGATAAGCCCACACAAGGAGAATATCCAGTGGGAGAAGTAAATATTTCATATTTGGTCCCAAGTTGCTGTTGGCCCACAGAATGTATCTTCCTTGGCTTTGTCTAATTCATTCTGATGATTGATATCTGAAGTATCTGACACATCTGCCTGGGGTTAGCCTTGCTCTGGTCGACCTGTCCTTCACCACTTGTTCTCATGTGACTTGCTGTAGTGGCTTCTAAGGGGTTTGTTGCCCAAGCGTTTCTTACCCCGAGAAGTGATTGTACCTCCCTTCAGAAAACCAGCAAGAGGATTTCAACGCGCATCTGCACTTAGCCATTTCCTACTGGAAACAAGTAGTTCTCACTTGTCCACAGTCAGTGGCATCTAACCTACCGTACTGCTGAGATTCGTCCTCCAACTGCAGGTTGTGGTGCTTGGAAAGATGTTGAGGAGAGCACTGTCCTTACCCAGGTGTCTCCTCCTGCCTTCAGCTCTTGTCATATGCTTAATTTTCATTTCCGTAGGCACTTGCTATTTATAATTGCTATCTTTATAAAACACTCTGGAGGTGGTGACTGCTTATTACAGTAAGCCTGGCAGCCTGTTTGTTCCCATGTGCTCCTCAGAATGGCTGGTTTTGGTGGAGCACTGGTTCAGAGGAGAGGTGAGGCAGTGTGGAGCACAGGGTGACCTCAAGAATCCCTGACCCAGGTCAGGAGGGCTAGCCAGTTCATAGCACGAAAGGAGGAGGGGGGAAACCACAGGGAAACAAGTGTGTCCTGGCACTGGCAGGCAATGGCATGGGGGTGGTTAATGCACAAAGGTGGCAGTGCTCCAGCCACAGCCACTCAATTTATTCTTGGTCGTGTCTGGTTGAGATACCAGGAATCATTTTTGATCCTTTGGGGTTTCTGTAATCTCTGGTTTTCTTGGTGACTTTGCAAAAGTTTCAGAGACTCCATGGAATATTTCCATCTCCGTAACCTGACCTCTCCCAGGCTTTGTGCTGGCAACATAATTTGGTACCCCAAGGTAGAGAAATAACCCAAACTGAAATGATGCATTTGTAATTGTCCCAGAGGCACTGAGGGGTGATTCTGCTCTATACCAGAGCACATTGAACAGCCAGGATTTTGGTCCAGTGCCTTGGTTCTGCTTTCCCCTTGGTATGAATTGAGGTTGAAAAGAAAAACCACAGCAACCTCTTTGGCCTGCCCATCAAAATGAAAGGGGAATCTTCTTTCAAGGATGCAGGCCACTAGACCTCCCTGCTTTAGTGAGGCAGATTCACTACAGAGAAATATCCCTCAGTCCAGACCCTAGTATGGCTTCAAGGACCCTTTTATCTCTTGGAAGCCCTCAAATAGAAATTGCATGGTGACATGTTGAGAATTTATGCAGCCTGAGAGAGCAAGCTTCAAAACCCATACTCCAGAGATGAGGGAAAAGAAACTCCTTTGCTCAGAGAACAGATACGTTAAAAAGTCCCCTGATTTCTCTTAGGCTAGTCTTGTAAATCTTGACATTTTTTATCTTGATGCTAAGTTATGTAAGTGTGTGTAAGAGAAGATAGTCACAAAGGTACACTTTGTCAGATTCCAAATAATTAAACTGATTAAATGCATTCCAACTCATTAAACTGATGTCATTAAACTTAAAAAATAACTGATTGTCAACCTAGTCATAAGGGACGTTACCTGGCAGGCATGTTCATAGGGATGTTAAGGTACATAAGAAATGGAATGGAAAATTATTTTACAGCTTCTAATCCCACTGCCGGTTGGAAAACTGTGTGAAATTAGTCACCCTAGCTCAGAAGCATGAATGCATAGCTGGAGAGAATTGAGAAATTGCCTAGGAAACGGAACAAGTCCCTGGAAAACATTCATAAGAGGATAGATTGAAAAAAATGGAAGTTGTTTGTGGTAAATGGGAAACTGTAGGGTTTGTGATATGAAATAATGAACAATCTGGAGAAAGAAAATAATGATTTATGAGGTGCCCTGGTTGTAACGTGAAAGCACACCAGGAAATTAAGGAGGATTATTTGAAACTGATAATATGAATACTTTTCACATACTGTGATTAATTAGTCTATGAATCTTGCTTTCAAACTTCAAAGCCCAGCAGTATTCCCAAATGGCTTGGCATTCTTGTGAATAAGATTACCAAGTGTATTTATAGTACATGTTCAGAAGTTGCAGAGTTTTAAAACCTTGTGGTTTTGTTAAGGCCCATCTCAGTGCAAGGGCTTAAATGCAGGCAAATGTTTGTCTCAGCTGCATGTCTTCTCTGAGACTGGTGGTTCAGAAAGGATGCAACAGCTTCAAGAAAGATGTTCAAATATGAATGTGTCCTGTCTGCAAAGGTTTGTGAGTCTTAAGGCATTTCCTTAGTTCTCTCAAACACCCTTGAAGTAATTAAAAACAGACTTCTCACATAATCATAGGATAGTTTGGAATTGGAAAGGACCCTGAAGTTCCCATCTCATTGCACGCCCCTGCATGGGCAGGGACACTTTACACTAGACCAGGTTGTTCAAAGCCCCATCTAACTTGGCCATCCTTTCAGTAGACTTGTTGGGTCTCCTGGGACTCTGACTGCTCTCCCAGTACAGAGTCAAGGATCATCCCTGTTTGCTGTCTTTTTTTCCCTAGTCAATAGGTCTGTGTGGTCCAATATCATCAGCAGAAGACCTCGGTTAATCCAGGGTGATCAGATTTAGTTTACCCTTAATGCTCTGTTGAGCCCAGTCATTCCAAGCCTAATTAGCACATGAGCTGTCCTGTGGAGTGATATCCTAAAATAAACTGTCCTGAATACAGCTTTACAAACTGAGTTTGGTTTGGGTTGCCAGCCCCTACAAGGGATATGTTTCCCTCTCAGAAGGAAAGTATGTGTAATCATTAGAAGTGCCTGGTCTGCTTCATAAGTATTTTATTAAGATTCTGGCTTGCCTTTTGTTAGTTCTGCTGCATGGAAAATATTCTGTTATATAAACTGATGCTGTGGTTTCATCCAGATCCTCTTGAATTCTGCCTTGCTGACAGCCATGTGAACAAACAAACCCACCCACACATCAGGAGGACACTTGAAAAGAGGTTGGTAATCGGACCAAGGATCTGGGAATACTCTTGTACTTGAGCAGAATAAAAATCTTGGCACTGAAGTTTGGCAAATGGAGGAGAAAATATGATCCTCTCCTTGCCCTAACCCAAGGAGAAGTGGTGAAGTTAAATATCCCTATGTTCAAAAGTACTGACAGATAACTACTAGTGTGGTGTGTAATCTGGTGTGGAAGTAATCTGGTTCAGGAAGTTACAAGCTCTAAAAATTTGCAAGAATTCCAAAAAACAGAAGAGATGCTCAGGGATGATTGTATAGTCTCCTAAATTTCTGTGGGCAGGTTATGAAACCTGCTCTGCAATGTAAATTGTTCTCAAATGGAGGAGGCTGCTTGTGGCTCGGTAGTCTCATGATGGCCCTGGGGTTCCTACATCAGACACTTCTTGTCTCATCATTCCAGGAATCATTCTGCCTTCTTTATTTTTACCCACACTGAGCTCTGCTGAAATGAGATTCAGACATTATGGCAGAAAACCTGTTTGTTCAGGTACCTGACCAAAAAAAGGGTCAAGAAATGCACAATCTTAAAAGTAATCAGGTAATTTCTATTTTTAAATATGAGTGCCAAATGATCTTTTCCTCCAGCTGCCTTCAAGGGATTGTAAAATCCAGCCTATGGTCTAAAAGCATTTGGATATCAGTGTTATTATCATATATCCATACATTATCCATGTATCAAATGTCCATGTATAATATATTATGTATATAATGTATTTCTATGTATTATTATATATATTCATGTGAATAGAATAGAATAGAATAGAATAGAATAGAATAGAATAGAATAGAATAGATAATATGTGGTCTTAATGTCCTTCAGAAGGCAGGATAAATTTAATGTATTAACTCCTCAGATGCTGCTTTTGTTGGGCTACTCAGCTTTTTTTTTGATTTGTACAATGCTATCATCCCCAAATCAGGGAGTTGCCAGCTTCCAGATCACTGTGTATTCCTGCGTTGGAGACAGAAAATATCTTCCTGTGTATCCAGGCGTTTCTTCTGCTCTTGGTAGAACAGCCTAGGGCTAGGAAGGGTTAAAGTCTCCTGCAGCCTTAGCAGGAGTCAGCTGTTGGTTACAGCTGCTGGTTGATGAACCATTTAGATGTGCAGTGTGGAAGAGGAACATGGAGTAAAATCAGGCTGCTGCTGGGATGTGTTCTGTTTGTGCCTGGTTTTGGTGCTCCTGATTTGTTTGCATGCAGTGTGCATTAAATTCCATGTAGGACTGCATCATTTAATTCAGCTTTGCAGATGCAGGCATTCAGGCTGCCTGGCAGATCCAGTGTCCATCACTCCTAGGTAATGCCATAGCTGCAATGCTTCTCCTGTTCGCTGGGATGTGATAGCAAATCATTGCAGCACTGCTGCGTTCCAGTCTGAAATAATCCTACTAGTGCTTTTTGACATCACTAGCTACTTTATTTACAGTGGCTTGTGGGATGGTATTTTGTTATTTCAAGAGCTTGGCCTGGCTGTGGTTTTACTTGACTCTCCTGTAGCCACTTTTGCTGTCTGTTCTGTTTCTGCTGTTGTGCTGCATGAGGTTGCACGTCGGTAACCCGCCATCCCAGAAATTTTTGCTTTTTACTTGACAGTGAGTGATTCCTATGTATGTGGCACTCTGGGCTGAAGAGACTGTAAACATAATTTTACAGTCTGTTTTTACTGAGTTACCTTAAGGCTGAGTTCCTTATTTGTCAGGTTTTTTTCAAGTGGTCACCAATGCTTTTGTCTTGCAGGGAGAGTTTTTGTTCTTGCAGGGATTATTTTGTAGCTGTGATTCCTGCAATGCATCATCTGGACAGAAGTGCAATGCCAGTTTTAATCTGCACATAAAGGAAGCAGTAGAGAAGATATGCAGCCACAGAGTGGCTGGAGTCTGCATGGATGTGCTGAGCTATACTGCAGCAAGATCTTGTTCACAGTGAAGACAGACTTTCTTTGTCCATTTTAGGACTTAGCTTGTCTTTTTTCCCCAAGTCATGAAGGTGGTAGAGGATATAAGACTACTTGAGGTAGAGCTGGCCTTGTGTGCTTTTTTTCATGCAGATGAAGACTGCTCCTGAAATTATCCTCCCATAAGCTTTGGATAAGTAGGTCATCTGCTTTGCCATGATCTGGCCAGCGCTGTACTGCCCGAAGCCAGATTCCAGTGAGGTTTAGGGAAGAAAATCCACGGCAAGTGATTTGTCACTTCTCTTTGAGTGATCTTTCCAAAGGGTGGTGCAGGGTTGTGTGCACTGATACAGATGTAAGTAACCAAGGTGACCACAATCCACAGCTGAAGTGCAAAGAGTAGATTTATCCCATCACCTCGCTGGCTGGAAGGTTTCAAAAACAGATGCATGGGACACATACCCTGCTAAGCTTATCCCACCTTAGCAGGGACCAAAAGCATGTGGGTCCATCCTCTGACATCTCAAAAGGCCTGGTCCATGTGCACTGCTTCACAACTCTGCTTTCTATAACCTCCAAGCTTCTTACCTCTCTTTCTCCCAGTGGGGAGGCCCAAGCCTGTGAAGAACAAGGTTTAAGTCATTGACAGCATTCTGTTCACTTCTACAGAAATTCCATTTCTCAAGACATACAGAAAAAGCAAGAAAGCAAACATAAAACATGAACTTTCCCACACTGAATATTCTTAGCATCCCCCAGCTGCCAGGTCATCTTGAGTGAAAACAACTGTTTTTCCTCCTCACTAAATTTTCTACTTTCAAGCTTTTTCTCCCTGCAGTGGTTTCATTCTTGGGTTGCTCTATGCAGGGCAAGGAGTTGGACTTGATAATCCTGATGGGTCCATTCCAATTCAGCATATTCTATGATTCTGTGATTCTGTTTGTAAGGATGCTACAAATCCCCAGCAAGCCCAGAAATCTCCAGTGCTGTTTAGAATATCATGTCCTCTCCACTTGATGTCATCTCAGGAGCCTTCACCCATGCAATGGACACCTGAATAAGAGCAGCTCCCCATTCCCCATTGCATGTAGCCCTATGACAGACGTAGGGAACAGTTTTACCACCCTGTGCAGGCAAAGGTCAGAGAGTTGGCCTTGATTCATGAATCTGAGCTGAGTTTGATGCCTGATTCCCTCAGCCAAACACTCCATTCCCTGCTCCCTTTGGCTCTTGTGATGAAGAGTTTTGAGCTTATAGCTCCCAGGCATAGCAGGTGGTGGGAAAACCTTCAGTCCAGATTTCTGATGGCTTTGGCTCAAATTCACCCACAGCTGATGATTTCATCACCACTCAGCTGCAGCTGCTGGTTCATGGGGTCCTCAGTTGGGCAGGTCAATAGAAGGAGCACACTGATGACACAAACAGCCCTGCTTGGCACAGATCATAGAAGCATAAAATCGCTTGGGTTGGAAGGGACCTTAAAGATCATCTAGTTCCAACCCCCTTGCCATGGACAGGGAAGCCACCCATTAGGTCAGGATCACTAAGCCCTGACCAAAGCTGTGCAGTTAGGGAGGGGCAGTCTTGGCATCTTCAAATACTGAGTGTGCCCAGAAATTTCTTATGCTTATAGGGCTTTCTTTCTTTCAGCATGGGTACTTCAGTGCTCTGGTGACCTTGCAAAACCCAGGCTTCATCACCCAGGCAGCTCTGCGCTTCAGAATGAAATTGTGTGATTTCTGCTATTGTAAGATCTTCAGGAAGCATTCAGAGTGCTCAGGCAAAAGGATGCTATACAAGCATAGTCCTTCCTGCTGCTTCTGCTGCTGCTACTGGAGTGTCTGTGATAAGAAAGGATTTACTGTGTCTGCAGTTTAATTCAGCAGCAATTTCTGTGTGATATGAACAGCTAGAAACATCAATCTTTTTCTTCTCTGAGGATTTGCATAAAGTAATTAGGAGCATATGTGCTGGGGGCTGGGGCAGGGAAGAGGAGGAGGAGCAGATTCCATCCCAGAGCACCTCAGTGGATGCTCTGAGTCATGGCCTGTAAATGGCTCTTGCCTAGTGCCACATGCCAGATGATGAGTCACAGAGCAAGGGAGCACAGAAATGGAAGAAACTGGTTTGGTCACTGTCCTGCTCCTGTGTTAGCTGGTATAGATCTGCTGCTTGAGCTATTCCTGATGTCTTTTGTAACTTTCAATGCACAGAGCAGCTGGGGTTTCTTGTCCTCTGGCTGGGAGGCAGTACCTGCCTCATGCTGCTTATGTCATCATCAGGAATACACACACTACACCCATTGCTTAGTTTTGTGTGTGCTGGTAACCCCTGGCCCATGCAGTTCCTTTCTGCCGGCAGTACAAGGGCTGTGACTGACCATCAAATGCTGTGGTTTCCATTTGGAGCACTTCATAATCCTATATAGTTCTGGGATGTAATGATACATTAATCATGGGCTTAGTCAGGCTGTCCTGGAAACCACTAGAAAAAGCCCTGGCCAAGGTAAGGCTTTGTGGAAAGAAAAAAGGGAAGTGGTCTTTTCAGGAATGACTGCAGAGCACTGCAAGAGAAATCAGCAGAGGCAGAGTTTAGGAAGTATTTAGTCTTTCTATTCTTTTGCAGCTCCCTTTCAATATTCACCCTGGGAGCATGCAGACCACCCTGACTATGCTCCCTGTCCCCTGAGGCAGGGAGGAAGAGCTGGAAGTTCAGGATGAGTCAAACAATTAGCATTTCCTATTACACATTTTTTCTTCATAAAACACACTGAATGATTTAATAAAGCATTTAATGAAGGTATGAATTTGACAGAGATTTATTAGTTGGCAAAAAAGAAACGGGTGTCCAAACACTAACTAGACTCATTCTGGAACAGCTTACAGGCTTCCTCACCTCTACCCTCTGCTTACACATTCCCATAGTTCAGACCCATCCCCAGGCCACTTAGCCTGAACCACTCATCCTCTTATCTGATGCTGCTCCCTGAATGCCCTCCAGTTTTCTGAAATTTTCCTAATAAACTTTTGTTTAAAACCATCCAGTGCTTTCTGGCATCTTTTGAAGTGACAGAGCTGGGGCAGGGATGAACTGCATTATTGGTGCTGGATACAGTGAGCCCTGAGATCCCCCACACACTCTGAAGGGTGGCTTTCAGTTTGGATTAATCTCCCAGCCCATTTGCCTGGAGTAAAACTGAAAATATCTCTCCCTGTGGAACAAAGAGGAGATGTCTGTATTGTGCCTTTGTCTGCAGGATCACACAAACTGTTGCTTTTTGCAGCATTTCTCACGGTGCTTGTTTTGTAGGGCTGTGTGGTTTCTTCAGGCACGTCAGTGCAAATGCACTGTAGGAGTCAGGGGTTCACATGTAACAACCCTCATTGAACAAGCAGCTCTAATACAAAATAATTTTTTCTGCTTCTATGAAACTGAATGCCTAGCTTTTAACCCTGTTTTTGCATATTTCACCCTTGAATGACATGATTAATTGTGGTCTGTCTGAGGAAGGTGATGATGGCATTGAAACGATGGCCATACACAAGGAGTCAGCAATAACCCTCACAGTTAAAGATTTCTTTGGACACTCTATTTCATAGATGAAGTGACTGAGGTTTGTAAAAACAATAGTCTGCTCAGAAAAGCCATCCTCCAAAAAAGCCAGCATTGCCTCCAGCTGACAGTTCTGATGATGTTGTGCCTGCTTCCTTATCCTCTGTGCTCTATGTCCAGTCTTTTTTCATTAAAATCACATTTATCTCTCCTATCTCTGCATGCCTCCTCCAGTGCATTACATTTTATGAGGAAGCCTGTGTTACTGTGTGCTGACCCCTGTTGCCCCATGTGTGTGCAGGGGACAGCCCTGAGCAGAGTGGGGTATTAAGGATTCAGCTCTAGAGCTCCAAAATCATAGCTGGAGCCATAACAAATACCAAAGTATGCCTGGAGGTGTGCAGCCACCACACATAACTCATCAGCCCTTGGAGGCAGTTGCAGCCAGGTCTGGTGGCTTCTGCATCTTCTCAGTAGTGTTGCAGAGTCAGGAGTTGGTACCTGAGGCTGAGGAGCCATGAAGCTGCACTGGCCATCTTTGAATTAGCAAAGTGTCCTCAGTCTTTGAGGTATGACAGGAGAGGGATTTGAGGGCCTCTGTGTAGTGGTCAGCGAGGTCTTAAAAGAGTACGGAGCCCAAAGGATTCTGCATGCTGCTATTACCTGCAGCATGCTGTCTCCTCTCTACAGCTCAGACAGGACCTGATAGGTGGCTCTCAGATCAGTGCTGAACCATCCTTTGTTGCTCAGCACTCACCTGCTTTTTACCTAGAGTTTTGCTTCAGCTAAGGAATTTTTGTTGTGTATATTTATTTTCATAGGGGTACAGTAATTCATGAGCAATTCCATACCAAAGGTATCTCACAAAAAGCCATTCTTCCTGCTCTGTGTTATCCTGTTCAGAATGAAGCATCCGCAGTGTGGCCCTCACCTTCTCTGGGTAACCCTTAGCACCTCAAGAAGGAGCTCCCTGAGTAAACAACCCATGTTGTTTACAAACAAACAAATGTTTACAAACAAACAAACAAACCATGCTGCCATGTTGCAGCAGAGGGTGTCAGTATAGAGAAGGCAAAAATTCTGACATTTGAGAATAAAATGGCTGATGTACAGGCGTGTCTATAGCCGTGGTGCTCCCTGCATGCCTCCCTGCCTTGCAGTGCCATTACATGCTGTTCTAGGCAGGAATCGATGCTGGATGCTGTGTTTGCTCTTGTGTGTGTAGCATTGAGCAGGATTCAGCACAAGGGTAAGAAGAATGAACTGATTCGGCAAAAAATACTCAGGTATGAACTGCCTGTCAACTTCTGTAAATTTCCTGTTTCAAAAGGGGAATGACGGCTTTATGAAGAGCTGACCAAAACCAGCAAAATCTGAAACTGGTCTGCTTGCTGCATTGTATTTCCCAATATCAATCCCAGCATAGCAGACCCCAAGTAGGAAGAGGAAGGATACTTCTACAGTCTTCCAGAATAAGAAAGGGTCAGCTAAGGGTCAGCCAGGGAGGATGCTCTGATGTTGGGAACTGAATAATTCTTGTACTGGCAGTGCCATTGTCAACATCCCTGGACCCCTAAGTCCAGAGGAGGCCAGGAGAGGTTGTAAGGGAGAGAAAAGTAGTAGCTACAGCACAAAATGCTATGCCTGTCCCTAGGGAAGCCATCAGCATGTCTCCTGGCAGGAGCTGTCTGCATGTCACCTGTGATCCAGCACCTCCGAGCCTGGTGCTGGGAGCAGGTCATGTGTGCAGGCAGGATGGTCATTGTCTGCTGCAGCATCTCTGGTGACCAGTGAATCACAGCCCAGCTGGGAAGCCTGTGCTGCTGCTGGAGCCAGAGAGCTGGGCAGAGCTGCATGTTGCAGCCAGAGTACCAGAGAGACAGATGGGAAATGGCTGCGTGTCAGCTCTGACATTTTTCCATCAAATGTCAAAGTGTGTCTGTGCAAGGCTCGTCCTCCCACAGCAGCTTCTGTGCTGACGTGAATTGTGTGCTGCTCGGCAGATGGGTGCTGGTGCCAAGAGCCTGCTCCAAACAGCCATTTCCCAGAGGCAGCAGAGACCTGGTACTTCATCAGTGAAGTGTGCTGCCATCATTGTCTGTATCCTCAAAATGATGCTTTTCAGGTGTTTGCATTGTGGCAGTGCTTGAAATACAGCAAAGCCTGGTGGAGAGATGTGATCTGAGCATTAGTCAGATATAAGAGCAGTAACAAAGACGAGGAGGGCTGCAGGAGCAGATAGGCACTGGAGGGCCAGCTTTTTACCCAGAATGCTTGTGAGGTGGGGATGGGAAGACAGGAAGACTTCTGCTGAGTTCAATAGAAATAAACTCAGATAAAATCAGAGCTTCTGCTGTGCCATCAGTGGTTCACAAAGTTTAAACTGGGGCACGTACACCACTCCAGCAAGTGTGTATGTGTGTATGTGTGCTCTAGGCTCAGGGTCAGGAGCTGCTGTTACCCACAGTGGCTTTGGAACAATGGGATCTTAGGAATTCTTGATGAAAATCTGCCCCCCAGGATCTGGGCTGAGGAGAGATCAGCCTCTGTGGCAGCAGCTGTGCGAAAGAAGCCAAAGGCTTGTAAAACAGAGGAGTCATTGAAAGGGGTGTAAAGGCTCATAGAGGTTTCAGGAGGACTACAGTTGAGGGAGAGTATAGGATTGCATAATCAATAGCCTGGTTGGATGTCCACCACCTGCTCCAAGTGCTCTAGGGGATCTCTCTTCCTCAGAGCCTAAACCTGAATGAAACATCCCAGGAGAAACAGACGTGTAGATGACTGTCCCAGTAAGTCTCTGGACCATCTACCAGAAGGCCTATCTGTTCTCTGACACTGGTGTTAGCATTAACTTTTTCATTATTGGGTGTTTACTGCAAACATTAGCTGTTTCCATCTTTGTATTTTTATTCCTGCCAGCATCATCCTGTGTCTGTGAGAAGCACTGCTGAGCGTGGGAGGAAAGTACTTCTTTTGATCATTTTTATCATCTTCTAATTGCTATTCTTACATATTGAGGCTGAAAGAAGTGAAGTTCCTGATGTTTCTGTGTAGCTGTCTAATTGCTCACGCTCTTGTTCTAACTTCATTTAACCCACATTTCTCACTTTCCCTTCCTGTTCTCCCATGTGCCTTTGCAAGTCTGCTCCATATCCATTATCACCCCACAGTCACAAATGCTGGGGTAAGGTTGGCAAAAGCCACTGTGAATACCGCTTTCTGGAGTCTAAAGGTCAGTGGTGGGGGCCCTGGAGTCCAGAGCAGGATCCCAGGATGGAATTTTCAGGGTGCAGTGATCACTGAGGATGCCTGGATGAGTTATGGGATGTGTAATGCTGACCAAGGGTGCTTGGGCCAAGGTTTTCAGAAGAAGTGGTAGATCTGTGAGAGCATTAGGCAATTTTTTAATCACTCAGACTCATCCTGGATCACTGTTGTCTTTTGCGGTTTCTCCCTCTCCTTGCTGCCTTAGCTGCCTGCCCATACACGTCTGCGTTGGATTATCTGATCTGTAGAAGGGAATACAAGAAGAAAACCCCCTCCAGACTTGTGCTGGAGGTGCTTGTAGGCTGGGCCTCTGGTTTAGGTGAAGAGGGAGAAATGGGTTTGTCCTTTGCTCTCCCATGTCAAATGCTGGTGAAAACTACAAGAAAGATGAAGAGACACTTTCGACACAAGCAGAGAGTGATGGGAGAAGGGGTTTCAGTTTCAGTTTTCAGTTTCAGAAGAAACTGAAAGATGTCATTTTTAGATCAGATATTAGGAAGAAATTCTTTACTGTGAAGGTGGAAGGGCACTGGATTACTCAGAGAAATTGTGGATGCCTCATCCCTGGGAGTGCTCAAGGCCAGGTTGGATGAAGCTTTGAGCAACCTGGTCCTAGGGAAGGTGTCCCTGCCCAGGGAAGGAGGGTTGGCAAAAGATGTTCTTTAAGATCCCTTCAGCCCAAACCATTTTGTTACTCTTCTGGCTCTATAAGAACCTGCTATTTATTCAACACAGGAAGAGTGGGGCTCTTAGTGCCCTGCCTGTGCAGTGCCTTGTTGTATGGCTCCTAGGACTGTGGCAGTCGCACTGTTGTGAAATGCAGCAGGTAATAAGCAGGTAAATGCCACAGATAATATGGCAGAGAGATTCGATCCCCTCCCAGACCACAGTAGGCACCAGTTTGAGCTGAGGTTTCACCATCAGCAAAAGCTCAGCAAAAGCCAGTGTGCTGTATGGGACCTATTTGACCAATGCCCGTGGCTCCCCATGGCTCCACTGAAGCCATCCACTCCTTTGCACTGGAGAGACCCTTGTGTACATAAGTAGTTGCATTCTTTGGCATGTTCGCCTGGCGCCATTAAACAGGCTCAGGGCCTCATGGGGTCTCCTGGTTTTTGGAGAGGAATGACTGTTGCTGCTTTTCTGCTCCAGTTTGCTCCTGCTTTCCAGTCTCTTCCTGGATGTGTTTGTGTGTCTCTTGCAAGACCTTGCAGTCTTTGGTTCTTGAAGGAAAGTTCAATGTATCTAAAAGGAAGCAAAAACATTCTATCCAGTGTGAGAAGATAGACTGCTCTCACCAGCATGCAGTGCTTCACTTCAGACTGTTTTCCTGTGAGCACACAGTGCCATCTGCAGTGAGGTCCTTGTTTGGCCCAAATCCTATGCAGCCCTTTGGCCACCTGACTGAAACCAGTTACTCTCTTCAGATAACTTTGGGAGGGGTCAGGTGGAATCACAAGTGTTGTCCCAGGAGCCTGCATGGAGAGTGATGTGTTTGTTTTACATCATGATGTTTTGTTGCCTGGAAGGACCTCATGCTCAGGTATTGGTGCTGACAAGGAAAATGAAATCTTCTGTCAAACCAAGGATGTTTTAAATAGTCACTGCCTATCCCGAGAGGTGACTCCCTTTGTGATTTTCTCTCTCTGTAGGTATCTGAATTCCCTCATGAGAAGTGTCCTCCCTGCCTCTCATGTGCAGTGCTTCCTGTTCATGGGTGGTACCAGCTTCACTGATGCCCTGAAGAGTATTCCTCACCATGGATAGTCCACCCAAGCTGACTGGTGAGACGCTGATTGTCCATCACATTCCCCTGGTGCACTGCCAGGTCCCTGATAGACAGTGCTGCTCCATGAGCAAAAGGACCAACCCCTTCTGCCAGCCAGAGCTCAGCATTACAAGGACCTCTGCCCTTCCAGACAGAGATCTGTCACAGACTGACTCCTTGGTGTACAGCAGCTTTCTCCAGACCTCTGAAACCTCAGCTGAGGCCTCAGACAACAAAGAAAGAAAAGCAAGGGATCTGATTGTCCCTAGTGTGAGTAAGCGACACAACCCTTTCCTGCTGAGTGAGGGTGAAGACCTCAGTATTTTTGGGGATGACTTGGGTCAAAAATCTTTCCACCTTCACAACTCACTCGTCGATGGCAAACCTCCCTTCAATCTGCAGGATCTGGCCTTGCCCCCTTTCCACCTCCATGACTCCAACCACATTGTGAAATCCTGGAACATGGCCAGCCGGTCTGGTGTGGTGGATGGGCAGGAGGACAAACTCAGCAGTGATGACATCCAGAAGAGGAACAATGCAAACAGGTGCCACCAGGCCTCGGAGCACATGGAACTGGATGAATGCAGCTGCCATCGTGGCAGCTCCTCCAGCTTCTCCTTTGACAGTGGTGACCAAGAGTGGAACCAGAACACAGGTGAACCACTGAGGAATCAGGATGCCCTGCACAGGACATGCAGTTGTTCCAGCTCAGAGATCCAGCACTGTCGCTGCTACAGTTCATCAAGTCAGTCTGAAGTGATTGACCAACAGATGGGCTACATCAGTGACTCTTCTTGCAACAGTTCTGATGGGGTCCTGGTGAACTTCAGTGCTCTCTACAACAAAATGAATGGTCAGTCTCAATCCAACCTGAATTCAGCTAACCTGTCCTGTGACTCTTCCTTCTGCAGCCACTCAGACACAGGAGCTTTTTACCTGGACTTACATTCATCACCCACTGAATCCAAGATGTCTTGCGAGTCGCATAACCCAGAAAATTCAGGGAAGGTGTGTGGGTGTCAACACTCCTCCTCACCTGTCCTTGATGCTAACTGCAACTCCTACCACCTCCACTGTGAGCCTTGCACATCAGAGAGCTCAGACCTCACTGCTTGCTTCCAGAGCCAAGCACGGCTTGTTGTGGCTACTCAGAATTACTATAAGTTAGTCACATGTGACTTGTCTTCCCAGTCATCCCCCAGCCCTGCGGGATCTTCCATAACTAGCTGCTCAGAAGACCAGACCAAGGGTAGCCCAGCCCAGCCCACAGAGTACTATCTGTTCAGAAGGCCTGACCTGAGACAAGAAGAAGGCAATGTAGAGTGCAGTGAGGAGGAGCCAAAGGGAGAATCCAGCCAGAACATGATTGAGGGTCAGGTCTATGTCAATGTGTCACCACCGAACCTCAACACAAGCCGGCAGCGCTCCAGGAGCTATGATCAGAACCTGGACAGGAGTCCTGGCAGCAGGCTGGGCTCCTTGGAGCGCATGGTGAGCTGTCCAGTCAAGCTGAGTGAAAGTCCAGCAATTCCCATTCAGAGCTCTCCCCCCAAGAGGGTGACATCATTCGCTGAACTGGCTAAAGGACGGAAAAAGAACGGCACCTCCCCACCACTCCGCTCTAGTGGTGATTCTTCCCTGGAGTTCTCTCCTATCCCTGAGACTCAGCGGGATTGCCCAGCCTTCCTTGAAGAAAGAGCTCGGCGCAGCCAGAGTCTTCCACCCATGCCCTTCATCCATGGCCTGAACCGGAGCTGCGAGGGCTTCTGTTTGAATCATGCTTTTGGGGACAGCCAGGCTTTGTGTTCCACCAAGGACTCGATCACCAGTGAGAAGGTCCCCAGTGGGCATGGGGCAGGTGAGCAAGCCTCTCTCTCCCTGCTGACGGAGGCAGATGCCAGCTTCTCGAGTGGCTCTGCCAGTGGCCACAGACAAAAAGATGTTAGAGCTCAAGCAGACGGTAAGGAGCCAAACTAGGTAGAAGGGAGAAGTAAAAGGAAAGCAGCTCATTGGGATATAAGGGGAACAGCTGGGAAACACGCACGGTGATAAGAGACCAGTGCCGGGGCAGTTTGGTTCCTGGTCTGCCGGTCCCTGGGACAAAACCTTGCTGTGGTTTGTCACAAAAGCCTTTCAGTCTCATATCAGTGCAAGTGTCTTACCCTTGTATTTCTAAAGCCTCCCAAGGTTTTGTTCAAACATCTCATCTCATATTAGCCAGGACACGGCATTAATACTGAGAGAGTCCATGCAGCTTGAAGGGTTGTATCCCTTCCAGAGTATTTACTGGGCTTGTCCATGAGAATCACCTGCCCTTAGCTCCTAAGACAGAGATTTGAAGATGCTCAGCAGAGTCATAGTCACATAGCCTTTCTTCTTTGGAGTTATATGGGGCAGAGGTGGAAAGGGAAGAGGCATAGCCAGCAGTCTTCTTTCCATGCAGGTCCAGGAAGCTCACACAGATTCTGCTAGGACTTAACAGTGTGAGTCCTGCTGAGTCTAATCTGTATAGCTCTGCTGGAATATCCTGGTAATGTCCTCCACAGTGCTGTGAATTGCAGCAAAGGTTTCCAGGGAGAGCCACTGTCACAGTTATCTCTGTAGGGAAGCCTGTAATATGTGAGTTGTTTTCCACCTTGATATTGCTGTCACTTGTCCTCATGAGGAAGCTGTGTGACACTTACTTTGGAGGAGTAAAACAGGTAAAAGTCCTTCTAAAATGCTTCTAACCACTGAAGTAAATAGCCCCTATTATGTAAAAAAAATGTGATGCCTTAATAGACTGTCTTCGCTTAATGTTCTGAAAATTTCTGGCAGAAGGTAAGAACATGTGGTTTATTGCTGTGGCAAGGGTGGGAGAGATTTTGGAGCAATACTTTTTCGTTATTGTCCTGTTTGTTCATTGAGCCTTGAATGCAAGCTTGGTTGGTGTTGGAAGGCAGTGAGGGCCTGCAGGGAGAGGGCAGCATGGCAGGAGCCCCCTTAGCTTCAGAGGGAGGGCTTGAAAAGAGCAGGTCTTGCTTAGGGAGGAGGGGGCAGACAGGAGCTTTCAGGGTAATATATCCCAGCAGTTGCTGCCCACCACCCTGATAGGGTCCCTCCTTCTGCACTGTGACAGCACTGCAGGCATCAGGTCTGTGCTGAAGCTTCTGCCTGCAATTGGAGGTGGAGGTGCATCTGCCTTGATCCAGCCCAGAGCAGCCTGCAAGCCTAGAGGCTCTGAGAGGGGCTAGAGGGAAAGCAAGCCCTGATAAAAGCTGGCTACAGGGAGAAAGGTCTGAAACAGCCTGCAGGCAGTGGGTAACACCAGGCTTAATAAGGGATCTCCGTCAGTCCCACCTATGCACCCAGTGTTCCGTGTGTTTTGCACTGAATGCACAGTGTGTCACACTTGAGATGTGTCCCTCAGGATATTTGTGTCCCCATCAGGAGCTGGAGGCATGCACGCATGTAGATCAGCCCACCACACTCCCTCAGGATATCCTAGTACATCATACGCTGGAGCAGACTGGCACTTTCCAGGGAATATCTGTTCAGGTCTGGTAGAGGCAGGGGAGCGGGATAAAGGAAGCTCTGTTCCAAAGTGGGGACAGTGACAGGGAAAAGAAGAGGGAGGGAGGGAGGGAGAAAGGGAGAAAGGGAGAAAGGGAGAAAGGGGGAAAGGGAGAAAGGGAGAAAGGGAGAAAGGGAAGCCGGCACCCTTTGCAACAGCACCAGTATATTGTGATATGGGATGCAGAGCTGCAGTGCTATTGCATGTAATGCTTGTGCTGGGCTGTGCAAGTCTGCAGTGCTTGTGGAGGGGTCAGTCATTTGGGATGAGAAATCTGACCGTACCACCTTGACTTCGTGGTACTGCTTGGGCAGAGGCAGTTCAAGGGCAGGCACCTGACCCCATGGCTTTGTACAGTCCAGAGGACAAGAGATTGAGAAAGGATATAAGGCTGATGATCCTACCAGGACACACAAGATACAGTACTCTAATCTTCCAGACAGCTGGAAACTCTGCTCTTGGGGCCACTTACCATTTATCTTACCACCTCTTGATGCATGTAACCAGTTCAGACTTGAACCACTCTGTAACTGACCTCTAGCTCATCTTCTTCCTCCTGCAACAGAGAGCACGTTCCCTTTTGCCTGTATCCTGCTTGCCTGAGGATGATAGTTGCACTGCCCGTCCTCACACTTTCTTCCCCTTTCTCCCCCTGAAGGTGGTGGCACAGACAGCAAACCTGTGGTACGCTACAGCAAGGACCAGCGTCCCACGACTCTGCCCATCCAGCCCTTTGTTTTTCAGCACCATTTCAGCAAGCCACCCAGGGCACGTGCCCTGCACAGCCATTTTGCCTCCAGCCTTTCCCAGCTCTACAGCTTGTCCAGCAACCGGTCTGCCAGCCAGCAGATCTCCAGTTCCCAGTCCTCAGCCTTGGCCACCTCGGCAGAGCAGGTGGCAGTGGCGGGGAGCCAAGGCCATGGCACGCTCGTGACCCAGCGCTCAGCAGACGGAGCTGCTTCACGCGGCGATGGGGGCGTCAAGAAGCTCGGCCCTGAAACAACCCGTCCATCCCCGCTGGGCAGTTACTCCCCTGTGCGATGCAACGTGCCTTTCTTCCAAAGCGTGGACTCCTCTTCCTCACCCACTGCAGAGAGAGCTGAAGACTGCCAGCCCCCCAGAAGCAGGTCCTGCCCCATCTCTGCTAACCTGCTTCCCACAAGGTCGTCCCCGGCTGTCAGTGCCGTGCAGCCCTCCAAAGCCACCAAAGCTGACACCCTGAGGCAAAAGGAGAACCCCAAGCTGATTCCCAAGAAGGAGGCTCAGCTGGAGCCAAGCCCACCACTCTCCGAGTACCGACTCCACAGTGGGTCCCTCCCGCCCCTCTCGGTGGGTGCCATGTCCATGAGCAGAGTAGGAGGCCATGCAGATTCACACTGGAGAAGTGGCAGTGAGACCAGCAGCTCTGGTCCCCTGAGCAGCATGGGAATACGACCTGTCAATGGTAGGTACCCATCCTCTAGGACCTGCTAGTCTGGAGCATCTACAGCTCCCTGTAGCTATGGCTGCTCCCTATAGTACCACCATTTCCTATAGCTACAGACCAGGGTAAAATTGCATCTGGATGCTGCAGGAGAACCTACAGTAGGAGCATGTCCCTCCAGCCCCAACTCCTACACTGTGTCTCCAGAGAGGGCAGTGTGAGCTGCTTATCTTACAGTACCCCATGTCAGGTGCTTGCACTCCAGACCTGCTCCCTCTGTGCCTGCAGCCACAAGGGTACCCAAGCTCCTGCCCTGCTTTGCCAGGCAGTGACTTTCACCTGTTTCCATATGCATGTGCTAATGCCTGAAATGCTGCTGGACCCCTGAGTAATATGCTGTCTTTCTTTCTCTGTCTTCCATCTTTCTCTTCCTCTCCCTACCCATTTCCGTTCTGCATCCTCCTGTGGGCTCTCATCATCCTGTCTGGTGCTCACTCCCAGCGAACCACCTCTCCCCCCAAGCACTGAAGTGGAGGGAGTACAGGCGGAGGAACCCCCTGGGTCTGGACCGTGTTTCAGGGCTGCCCAGCTTAGCGGGCAGCCTGGACAGAAGGCAGCAAGAGCCTCGGCTGAACCGGGGCAACCCCGTCTTTGAGTTCCCTGGCGCTCTCAGCACCAGCCATTTCCACTGCAAGCTGAACGGTGCGCACCACCTTTCTGCAGGGGGGTCTTGGGAGGTCACCTGGGGACTCGGGCTCAGTTTCCTTGAGGCTCAGGTAAAGCTTGAATTCATCACTGCTCACAGGAGGGATGATACATCTGTTCACAGTGGGGCTGGAGGGTCCAAGAGGAAGGTGAACATTGCTTCACTGGTTCAGATCTTTGTGGAGCTTTCCTTCTCCATGAGGTGAGAGCAGTCGGGTCCAGATGTGGGCTGGGTTGAAGGGCAAACTGAATGGCCCAAGAGCCCACTTAGATCTCAGTAAGTGCTCCTGGACCTTGGATAGCTTGTAGTTTGTCTCACACAGGAGCTGGGCCCCTTGGAGATATCAGGTCTGTTCCCCATGGTGCCTGACCTTCTGTCCCAGCCCAGACAATGTACTGGGTGCTGAGCTGTAGATTTCATGAGGCAGTTGACAACACTAAAGACTTTCACAGGACTCTGTCCTTCTTACAGTCTTCCTTGTCCTGGCAGGAAGCGCTGACAGGGGCAGGCTGCTTTTGACTGAGCCTCTGAGACTCCTGTAGGGAGAGCAGTCTGGTCTGTTTGTGGGAGGAAGAGCATTCTACAGGCTAGCCTCAAGCCATGGAGGGAATGCCTCAAAGCCTTAGACCTCACTCCACCAACCCAAACAGTTTCTCTATCTTTCTTCAAGGGAAAATGCATAGGACACAGTCAAACAGATGGAATCCAAGCACATGAGACATCTCCTATGGATGTCACCCCTTGAAAACAGAAGCCATCCCAGAGAAGAGGCAGCAAACATGCAGTTTCTTGTCTGTGGATGCCTGTGTGTGACAAATAATGCATTTCTCTGTGCTGACTTCAGACCCTGTTTGCAGCAGCATGGGCAGTCTGGAGCAGCAAGGTTTCCCTTAGCCCCAGCCCATGAGAGTGAACCTCCCACAGTATTTTCCAGAGCCCATGGGCCCCCAGTCAAGCTGGAGGTGGATATTGAGTAGGCCATGGGGATCAATTTTACTGGCACACATTGCAAACCACTGCTGGGGTAGCAGCAAGCCCGTAGCCTTGCTGAAGACAGGCTGGCATGAAGACTGCTGCTGGTGCAGATTGCTTCTGGGAAAAGCAAACAGCATGGAAGAGGCTTTGGTGTGCAGGATTGAGGCTGATCCTTGTTCCCTCTGTCTTCTCCCTGCAGGACAGTCTATGAGGCAACTCCAGCTTACCTACAATGACTTTTTCCCTGACTACTTCTCGCTAGCAGAGAAACCACCTGCTGAGTTCTGCCTCTCCCCAGATGGCAATACAGAGTCCATCTCCATCGACTTGCTGCAGAAGAAGGGTGAGTCCATGCATCTCTGGTGGACCATGCAGTGTGCTTGAGCTGCTTGCCCCAGGAAATATGATTAGAAAGGATCTTAGGTGCACAAGAATGGGCAAAGAGAACAGAAAGGCACAAGAGTGTGACCCTAAGGCAGGGCATGCTGCCACCCCAGGCTCTATATGCAAAGGCAGACCCGTGTATATCTGTGTGACATTGCAGATGTGCTCACCTGAGATTTTGCAATTTAGGTAAAAAGTGTGTTCAGCCCTACATAAGTAATATAAAATTGTATCAATTATATAAAAAAAGTGGGAGAAAGGACTCCAGAGCAGGACAAGAAGTGGCTATGGTGGGATCCATGCTACAGGCAGGGTGGCAGGATTTGACAGCTGTTATCATCTCAAAGGCAAGGGATGTGCAAGAAAGTTCCCATGTCTTTGCCAGCTATGTGCTCATGATTACCATGTGGCAGCTTTCCCTTCTGTTTCTGTTCTTTTCTCACGCTAGCCTGGTGCAGATGGCAGATTGCACACCATGGGCTTGTTACTGAAAGTCGTGACAGAGCCTACCAAATGCAAGGCTTCTTGACACCCTGTGGCATCAAGGTAGCAAAAGACACATTGCCTTGGGTCGCATTTCTGCTGCCTCAGGGCATGGGGTATGGAGGTGAAGGTCTCTGTCCCTTGGAAGTATTGACAGGTTGTCCTGCTGGCAGGCTGATAGGTGAGTGCTGGAACCAGCAGGGAGAGTTTTGGTGAGGATTTAGGAGAGTCTACATGTTTTCTTGACAGAGAGGGCTTGTGTGTAGACATAGGCTTGCAGTGCCCTGGCTGATTATTTCATGGACTGTTTTGTCAATCTGTCCTCAGCAGCTCCTCAGGCAGCTTTTTGACCTGTTGTTTTCCTCTAGGTCTGGTGAAGGCTATCAACACTGCTGTTGACCTGATTGTGGCTCACTTTGGAACCAGCAGGGATCCAGGGGTGAAGGTATGTCATGCATCCAAGTCCATTCTGAGTGGCTCCAAGAGTACAGAACGAAGTTGCCTCTCCATTCTCTTCCAGTCAAAAACTACAGGTTATCTAACAAAGGCAGGAGTAACAAGGACAAATCAAACAAAGGTGATGGAACACCATGCAGCAGAGAGTAAATCTGTGACAGTTCTGCTGCATGATGCAGTAAGTACATGTATTTAAAGGAAGATCAGAAAAACACAGGGAAGGGAAATTCATTGATGTTTACTAAATACACAGGAATACTGTCCAGCTTAGTCTCTGAGTTGGAAGTAGTTGTAGGCTGTGAAAATATAAAGGGCAAGTGTTACATGTGTTTTTTTCTGGCTTAACTCTTTCTTATGAACTTAACAGCTCTTTATAAGAAAGAACACCAGTCCAGCTGCCCTTCTGCTCTGATGCAGCACACCAGCTCTTCTTTCTCACACAGTGGAGAGTTGTGTCTCCCTCCTCCACATATCCCATGACTCTGGCCTGGCAGTGGTGCCAGGGCACAGTACAATGTTCCCCATCCCTCAGTATCTCACAGAGCTTAGTAATGATAAAAAGGTGCATCAAACTTCACCCCTCTGGGGCATTTGGTCTTACCAAATGCCTTACCATTAATACATTAGAGTATTTAGAGTACATCTAAGGGGCTGGCTGCCTTAGGTCTGTGCTCCCCTCATTTCCCATTTCTGGAATAACACAGAAGTTCATCTAGGTTGACCTGGGACTGACTGTCTTTGGCCTGTGCTCTGTCATCCCCCATTTCTGGAATAACACAGAAACAGAGCAGTTTTGCTTCTGTTTGCATCAGGCATTGTTCACAATCCTGTGACATCCAGCACATTTGTGGTGCCTCCCCTCAGTGCTGAATGCTCAGCCTCAGCAGGCGACTCTGGGCAGCAGTGTGACACTCTTTGGACATGAAAACTCCCCTGGCATGCCATCCCCAAGGAGAAACCTGACTGGGACAGATTCTAAAACCATTCAATCTTATCTCAGAGCCCAGTGTAATTTTCCCCTAATTATGGCTGTTGCTGATTCAGAGATTGCTGTGCAGCATAACTGGAGCTGTTGAGATTCACATGGCTTTTTAGGGCTTCACTGTGAATTTCCAGTTCTTGCAGTATAGGTTTGGGGAATAATTGCAACGTTCTCCCATTACTTTGCTTATCAGACCATGCTGTGGTTTTAGCCTCAGGTTTCTTTATATATCAGTGTGCCAGGGGCTGAGCATTCACCTGTCAAAAGGCAGCATCCATCCCTGCTGCTGCCGTGCTCAGTGGATCTGACAGGATTATTCCTGAGCAAAGTTCAGTTTCAGTTCAGGCTTTTGTGAACCAGTGCCAACTGGTCAGTATAATTCCAGCTCAGCTGGTAAAATCTGTGCTCTAAACACCATTGCCTGACCCATTTGGATAGACCCCTTGGCAGCTCAATGACTGTAAGCAGAAGAATGTGTCCCTGCTCTGCTGGTGCTGGGCTCTTACATGCCTCCTCTTCATCTCACTGTGAGCTCTGGCCATCAATTTTGCCCTCATCTTTTATTTGTAATAATCCCTAGGAAGTAGAACTTGACATGTTCACTGAGTTAAGTGTTCCATAACCCCTCAGTGCTGGTAGTTCTATTTGGCTTGGTGCTTCCTGCTCCTAAATTAGCCACAAAAAAAATCTACAGCAGCAGGAATATCCCCAACTCTTTTCTTCCTCAGGAGAGTCTTGTTTTCCCTTTTTGGAGAACCAGGCATCCTTTCTAATTGGGATATCCTCTTCCCAAGCTAGGATATTATTTTTTCATGTTACTGCCTCTTCCCAGCCTGGGGAAGAGCTTGCAGAGAGCAATCCAAAACTGGTGTATGAAGCATCAGGAGTGAAAGCAAAGACCCTGCATGTTCAATGAGCTGCTCAGCTTGGATGTTGCTTGCTGGGTGTCTATAGTAGGCAAGTGGGGCTGAACTGTTTACATGCTTCTGTACCTTGAAAACACTCACCAGCAGTCTCCCTGTTGCCTGTTGTCCATTAGGCCAAACTTGGGAACAGCTCTGTGAGCCCCAATGTGGGGCATCTCATCCTGAAATACCTGTGCCCTGCAGTCCGGGACATTCTGAGTGACGGGCTCAAGGCTTACGTCCTGGACATGATCATTGGCCAGAGGAGGAACATCCCCTGGAGTGTGGTGGAGGCATCCACCCAGCTAGGTATGGATGTTGTGCAGCAGTGCCTGTGGTACTTGTGGTCGTGAGGTGCTGGGGAAGGTTGGCTCTGAGGATGGGAGTGCAAAACACCTGTTTTCCTGCATGGAACAGGGTGCACATTGGCCATCTCTTGCAAGAAGGGAGAGACACTATGCTATTCTGCCCAAGTATTTCTTGTCATTTCCCTGATATTTACAAATTCTCCTGTGACAGGCCAAACCAATAAAAAAAGAGAGAAAGAACCCCCAACAGAATTAATTCCACATTGGTTTCTGCATCATACTGAGAAGCCTCATAGCCTGATTATGGCAAATCTTCAGCTCTGTGTTTATCTCTGTGATTGCAGACACCCCAAATTATAAGCACACACCACAATATTCTCTTTACATGCTGATTTTAAGCCAATGGCTGTGATTGTCACTGAAGTGTGGGAGGCAGGTCCTTGTGGTAATGAAACTGTCCCAGAATTTTGGAGTGGTGCTCTGGGATGGATCACAGCCCATCTCCCATGTGTACTCTAAGTGCTGGTATGGAGTAAGCTCACACTGGTGTGGTGGAGGGGCAATGCACACAGACATGGACACCCAGGCAGCATCTGTCTTGCCTTGATGCTCCATCCTGTGGGCAGCTTTAGCTTTTCTCACCAATTCAATAATAATCTCAGCAATTTGCTTCTCTCCATAGGTCCTTCTACAAAGCTCCTGCACAGCCTCTACAGCAAGATCAGCCAGTACACAGAGCTCACCAACCATACCATGAGGTTCAATGCATTCATCTTCGGCCTCCTCAAGTAAGCAGGATCCCAGGGGTGGCTGTTTGTCCCTGTCCAGGGCTGGCAGCAGCTTTTGGTCCTTGACTGCAGGCAGGCACAGCTGACCATGAAAAAAAGCTTAAGAATGTGGGGAGCCTTGCCCAGAAGTAGGCAAGGGAAGGAAGAAGCTGTAAGACTCAGGGAACTCCTTCAAGGTCAGGACTGAGAATGAGTGGCTGTAGCAACTGAAGAACAGGGTCAGTCTGTTTTAGCCACAGAACATGAGGTGAGAAAACTCTGTCTGTCCAGTTTCATGTGAGGTTAGACATAATATAGGCATTAATTACTCCTAGAAATTTCTCTTTAAACCACTGTTTCCTGAAGCTGCAGTGGATCCCAAGGTATGAGGGTCTGAAGGAGAAATTGCCCTGGTCCTGGACTCCAGACTGGCCCTTCTGGTATGGATAAGGAGTGTCCACACTGCTGTGTTTAGCAGAGGAAGGCAGTGGTATGTTTTTGTTGGTGAAGGGATAAGCACTGCTAGGATGGTGTTTCCCTGCTCCTCTCAGGTAGTCAGGAAGAGCTCTGGCAGTGGAAACAGAGTTCCCAAGATCTCCAGATGCTGTAGAACTGCTCCAGGCAGGACAAGCTCTGCCCTGCTCTGCTTTGCACACAGGGTGATCCAGCTCTGCCCCATTGGCACAGGATACTGGCATATTTTGGGCTGAGGCACCAGCACTGCTCTTAGTTTTGCAGATAATTTGCCTCTTCCACAGCAGCCTCTCCTCAGCAAAACAAAGCTCTGTTGAGGACACAGGAGCAGAACAGTGAGGAATTCTGCTGCAGACATGGTTGTTCAGGGTTACAGCTGCACAGGTAAATCTGTGCTTGATGTTTGGTGACAGGATGGGTGTCTGTGATCAGGGCATGCTGATGAGGCAGAGCCACTGTCCTTTCCCTGAGGTTTACAAGCTCATGCTTTTTCATGTACATGCCCTTTTCCAGCCATGCTTCTTGTAGCAGAACAGCAAGGATGAATGGGGTGAAGAGATTTTCACTGTTTCTTTCTTACCCTGCTAATTTTCCATTCCTGCAGTATCCGGTCCTTGGAGTTCTGGTTCAACCACCTTTACAACCATGAAGGTAAGAGCCCAAAGGCTGTGTGTGGGCTGCAGTGGGAGCCAAACTGCACGCAAAAAGAGCATGAGATGGAAGTGTGTTTCTCTTGTTGCTCTCTCAGTGTGGGCTGCTCTTCTCTGCCCTGAGGTGAAGGACTAAGCTGTACACAGTCTCAATGTAGCAGGGAAATCCCAGGTGGAAGTCCAAGCACCATGCAGCTCCTTCCACCTGAATCTGGACTTCCATTCTCCTTCCCACTTGCAGCTGGTACCCCATCTATTATTACAGATCCCTCAATCTATCTGCAAGAGATCAGTTCTAAGCTTGCCCAAATTTCTGTGTTCCCTGCCCAGTGCCTGAGAGTTTTGTATGCCTGGAGGTGTTCACACTTACGTGATACTTTTTGGGCACGGACAATAGGAAGAAATGGAAAGGAATACCTGACCTGTTTTATAGCAGAATATAATAGAATAGAACAGAACAGAACAGATCAGAACATGGTCTATGCTTATCCTGGCTTTCTGAAGCAGAAGAGAACCACCTATTCCAAGCTGTCACTAAGAGCTGGAAGTGTGAACCAAAGCTGAGGGTGTCAGGGTGATGAGAGCTAAGTGGAAGGGTTGGAGGTAAGGTGCAAGTCCTGTCTGTGGTGTAGATATGTTATCTTGCTGGCTTGGGCCACAAATCCCATTCCCAGCTCTCTCTCTGTTAGTGAGACCTGACAATAAAGCAGGACAGTGGGGTAGTGCAGATGTGGTCAAATCAAGTGAACAATTAGTGGCAGACTTAGAAATGCTAATAATTTCCCTGCTAAGACTCACAGTACAGGTTCCTGGAAAGATTGTATTCAGCTGTGCCTGATACCTCTATCTGCAGGGGTCTGGTACTGGCCATATCTGCAGCTCCTTGTTCATCTCCAGAAGTTGAAAGATAGGATTTTCACATGTGCCAATGCTTTGGTGTTTTTTATTCCTATCCTACTTCTGTGACATTTGGTGGCAGAGGTCATCTAGGTTTATAGTCTGTCAGGCAAGTCCTGCAGGTACAACTGGAAAGCTCTGTCTGGGCCAGTTTGCTGAGAGGTCACAGAGCATCTGGTGCTCCTTGACCCAGGCCTGAGCCTCCCACTGTGACCAAAAACTGGTGTCCATGTCCTTTCTTTCCTCATAGCTTCAGCAGCTTCATGGTGACTTGGCAATGGGGGCAAGAGTGTTCCTTCTAATCAACGTCTGTTTTCCTACAGACATCATCCTGGCACATTACCAGCCAGTGGGCTTCTTGTGCCTGTCTCACAGTGTGTGCCAGCCTCTTTTTGAGGAGCTCCTGCTCCTGCTCCAGCCTCTCTCCCTGCTGCCCTTCAACCTAGACCTCCTCTTTGAGCACCACCTCATGCAGATGGGCAAAGAGCAGCAGCAGCAAAAGGAGCTGCTGCGTGTGAAGCAGGATCTGCTGCTTTCCGTGCACTCCACCCTGCAGCTGATGCGGACCCGGGGCAGCAGTGAGGATCCTGACGGCTGCAGCACTGCCCCTGAAACATGCCAAGGGGATGCCAGAGATGGTGACATCTCACCAGGGCACAGCCCACAGCAAGCTGTGAGTGAGAAGAGGGTCAAAGGGGTGGGGGCCTCCTGCGGAGAAGGTGACAGGGAGGAAGAGCAGAACAAGACAAGAGAGAGCACCTGGGAAGGGAAGAAGGACAAGCAGGCAGGCTGGTGGTACCAGCTCATGCAGACCTCTCAGATTTACATCGAGAGTTCAACTGAAGGCTCCAAGTTCATCCGCTCTGAGAAGAAGGCAGCTGCTTTGAATCCTGCACCCAGGTCAGTGCAGACCCACAAGGCACCACCTCCCCGAGAAGGGGTGGTGGAGGGTGCAGAGGCTTGTCCCATTGCTGAGGGCACCTTGGAGGAGAGGCCCAAGGCAGCCAGCAAGCCAAGTCCTGAAGCCATGGAAGAGCCCTTGGAAAAGCCCCAGCAGGTAGTGGCTGGCGAAGAAGTGAAGGAATGGAGCTGGCCCTTTTGGATGGGCAGCCCCCCAGACTCTGTGCTTACAGAGCTAAAGCGCAGCAAGGAGAAGGAGGCTCAGCAAAGAGTGGGAGCAGCAGCATCCCCCCAAGAGGACAACAGCACCAGTGCATCACAGGGCAGCCAGCCCATCAAGTGGGGACACTTGTTTGGGTCCAGGAAGGTACAAAAAGAGTCCAAGCAGCCAAACAGGTAAGGGCAGGGATGGTTTGGGGCTGAGGAGGGCTGGTTAACCTGGAGTGTGGCAGTACAGGTAGAAGTCAGGCCCAGAACTGACTGCTGGGGTAGACCATGGTGGTACATCAAGGGGCTGGAGTCATGCTCAGTCCTGCCAGCCTGCCTTAATTCCTCCCATATCCTTGCTCAGTCTGTCTCATAGACTCTTCTGTCTGAGCTCTACCACTGCCTTGGCTTCTAAACCCTGCTACAAGCCCCATCATCACCTCACCCCTCCCAAAACCACATGTTGAGAACAGAACACGGAGCCATCCCTGTTGCTTAAAACAGGTGTGGGGGAGGCATGAAGTTGCCCCCAGTAGCTGAGACCTCCCTGCACTGCCTCTCCCTCTATACACTCATACTACTCCTGAAAATGACCCATGGGAATGTCCTTCCCAGACCAGGCTGTGGTGCTGTATCCAAGCCCTCCCCGCCTGGAGACCTGGGCCACTGCGTAGCAGTGCCCTTTGTGCATGAAGCCAAACCTCTAAGGTGTGGCCTTGCCATGAGAGCAGCTGCTCTGTTTCCCCGTGTGCACTTTTCTGCCACAGACTGCTTCTGTCTCCTTCTTCCAGGTTGCCCTCTGGCTGGCTGAGCTTGGACAAGTCTGTGTTCCAGCTGGTGGCCCAGACTGTTGGGGCCAGCATGTGGCGTGAAGCAGCCCCGGAGCCAGACCCTCCCCATCCTGAACCACCTGAGGCACCTGCTGTGGCACGACCAGCCAGGGGGATGTCTCCTCACCCTGCCTGGTGAGTGACACCAAGTGGACAATCCTGCAGGTGCTGGAATGTGTTGGGTTGAGGGTGGCACAGCTCTACCTGTTGCAGTTTGCCTGGCCCCTTTCACAGTCATGGACCAGAGGATGGTTTGGGGCAGTGATGCAGCCTGTGCATCCCTTGACCACAGCTCTGCAATCTGCAGGTGATGGGGAGCTGGGGGGCAGCTGGGAGCCCAGCTGAGGAGGGAAGCAGGGGGTATTTTCCTCTCCCCTCTGGGACTGTGGTGGTCCCTCAGTGGGATGAGTGTCTGAGGTGGGCTAACCCTACTTTTCTTCTGCCTGCAGTGAGGTGAAAGCTCTTTGCCATCACATTGCCACTGAGGCAGGACAACTGAGCTTCAACAAAGGGGATATTCTGCAGGTCATCTCCAAAGTGGATGGTGACTGGCTGCAGTGCAGCCTTGGCTCCAACAAGGGACTGGTGCCCATCATGTATGTCACCCACCCCGAGGATGAGGACTATTGACATATTTAGGAGGCCAAGCACAGTTTCCTGGGCTGCTGAGGCTCCTCTGGGGTAGCCTACCCTGCTAGAGGAACAAACACAGCTTCTTGCTAGTTTCTTACCTTTCCTGCCATTACAGAATACAGTAACCATAAGGTGGTTCCTTCTTGCTCCTCCTTGTGCAGCTGCCAAAGGCCAACTTAGCCCCCTGGGCTTTTCTGTGAGCTGCACCTTGTATTGCCAGGCATCACCATGCATGCAGCCACACCAGGGACCACCTGACCCCCCCTTCCACCCCACACTGTCTCCAGCACCCACAGGCCATGGACTTGTACCTTCCAGGAACCCAAGCAGTCCCTGCCAGGGCAGCACTGCCCCGCTGCCCAGCTCTTGGATGCAGGATGGTGCAGGATGCTGGCTGTCCCCTCCCTGGGGGTGGCAGTGCAGTCTGCAGCCTCCAGCATCCCCGGCACCCTCAGCCTCAGGGGTGGGAGCACCCTGCGTTGGCAGGGTCCCTGTGAGGCTGGGCTGATTTGTTGTGTTTACTGGGGCACTGCCAGGTCGGCTCCCCCACGCTGGAGTATCCCTGTCCTGGTGTGCTGTGGTGGTTCCTGGTGGGCTGTACTGGGACAAGTGGCCTGGCAGTGCCACACTGCAGGGCTGGGGCTGTGCGTGGCCACAGCCAGGGCAGGGGGACGGGGTACGTGTGTGAGTGTGGAGCAAAAGGGTGTGCGGGGTTGTGAGGAAGGCACGGGGTTGTTCAGTGTTATGTAGGTCCGGGATGGGTAGTGCCACCCTGTGCAGGGATGGGTGCTCTGGGGGGAGGCCCTGTGCCCTCCACACTGAGCGGGGAACCAGTGCCTGGGAAGCTCTGGGATGCTCAGTGGAGGGGCACTGGAGGGGAGGGAATGAGGGCAGCGTCCCTGACTGGGCTAGGGATTTGGGGGCAGTGCTCCCAGCAAGTAGATTGGGGGTGCTCCTAGGGGGAGCTGGGGAGCGTGGGGAGGGAGGGGTGGTGCTCCCTTTGGCACAGGGTTTCTGGTCTTGCTGAGCGGTGCCGTGGGGTGGGGGGGATAAGTGTTGTGCACAAACACAAGGGGATACTGGAGGTCCTGGGGTCCTTGGTAGAGGCAATGCCAGTCCACCCCTTCCTTGCCATGTTCATGCCGCCTGCTGTAGTGGGGATCTTCACCTGCCTGTCAGGTGGGGAACAGTGTTAATGAAAGGCCACGCCAGTATTTGGTGCCATGGCCGGCTTGACGCTGTTCACAGCATCGTGCCTGGGCTGGCTTCACCATGGCAAGGGGCCCTGGTCTTGCTAGGTTACCTCCTGCTTGTACATCGCTTCGCGGATGTTGCACCGTATTTAATTTGTATTTCCCTGTTAGAATGAGGTGTCTCGCCTTTATTTATTTCTTTATTTATGATGCATATTAATAAAAAAGGTGCTGATTGAGCTCCCTGCTACCCAGACTTATCATTTCAGCGCATCCCTCTGAGGGGTCTGTGGGTTACCTGTGCTGGGACACTGCACTGCAGGCTTCCCCCTGCAATCCCCACAGCCTACACCAGACCTTCAGGAGGACATGGGTTGCCCCCAGCAGCCAGACCTGTCAGTTCAGGCCTGATGGGTGGGGGGAGTGGGCACTAGAGATGATGGTATGTCTTGGGGAGGCAAGGCTGTTTGGGGTTCTTTGTGCACTGCTTGCAGGGACCCAGACAGCTTTCAGACTGGGGGTCACACAATCCCAGCCTGGAATCTGGAATCTTCTCCTGGGTCATGGGAAGGTGAAGGTGAAGGAGGGGCTGTGGGCTGGGACCCATAGCCTGGGACAACCTGGCCGTGAGTTTCAGTGGCTGTGGGTCACTCACAAGGAAGGACTCCAAGGGTTCTAAACTTAGACCCAAAACAAACATTGGGCCTCTGTGTCTGCTATAAACCCCAAGAGCAACCTCTTCCCCTCTCAGCAGCTCAAAGGGAGAAGGGAAGAGCTCTGCTTGTGAATCCCACCTTCATTGCAAGAACACCGCTCTGGAGTTTGTTGGGCAAATGATCTGCACATGTGCAGTGCATCAAAACTGCTGAAAAAAATCCACAACTAAAGCAGCATAAACCTCTGTTCTGCCTGGGAGCAGCACAGAGCAGCCAGGGTTTGTACGCGAGCTGCTTTGATTAAGCTCTCAGAAGGGGCAGTGGTCAGGGCTGTTCACAAGTTCCATGGAGTCAGGCTGCTCTCCCTGCATGCACTGGCTGGCCCAAAACGAGGAAGAGGACCATGTGCTGGCAAACAGTCCCCCCAGGATGCTGAGTCAGCCCTGGGGCAGGAGAGGGGATTTCCAGCTGCCTGCTTTGTGGGAACTGTGACTGAGCAGCTCCCTGGGTGCTTGCTGCTGGGGTAGCCTTGGATGCAGGGGAGGCACAGAGAAGCGGTTAAGGTGTCAGAGGCTGGATTTGGGATTCCTGCTATGGAACTTGAAGCTGCTGTGGTCTTCTTTGTTGTCATCTGGCTAAGGTCAGGCAGATCCAGGCTGGTGGCTAACAGACAGCCTGTGCCAACAAGGAACTGGCCACAGGGCACGAAGTCCATGAATCCTGCAAGGCTGGAAGCACACAGGAGTGTGTAGGGGATGTTGGGACAGCATGGGGCGGTACTGTGACAGAGCTGTGACCAGGTGGCCCTGCTGGTGGTCTGGTCCTGGAGGGTCAGCTGTAGGATCCTGATGGGGACATGAGCCTGTGAGCTGTATCTGGGTCATGCTAAGCAGGAAGAAGAGACACTGGGTGTCTGTAGATACTCATCATGTGTGAGGACACGCACACAGTTCATGGAATCAAAGGATGACTTGGGTTGGAAGGGACACTAAGAAACATTTAGTTCCATCCTGCTGCTGTGGGCAGGGATGCCACAGAGACGTCCATCCAGTTCAGACACATCCTTGACTACTGGAAATCCCACGAGTTTCCATTCAGCAGTTGTGGCATGATGGGCAGGGGCTGCCAGGCTGGGGATGGGCATGCAGGTGACTCTGGCATGTTTGTGGCAGTTAGTTTGGGTTATAAAACTATGTAGAAGCTCATATTAACCCCCGAGAGCTGTGTGAGAGGACAAAGCAGCTGAACATCATATTTTGGGCCAACACAGCTGCAGCCTGGCCTGGGCACAGCCCAGCTCCCTGCACTGTCTCTGTCCCAGCCCGGAGTCACAGGAGCCACTTCCCAGGTCCCTGGTCAGTGAGACCCCACCTGTGGCAGCAGGCCAGGAGTGCTGAGGCTGGGCTGACCCTGGGGCACAGCCTGGCTCCCCTCCAGCTGGAGGAAGGACAGTGCTGCTCTTGCGGCACCACGCTGGGACTCGGCGCTGAAATTGGCTCCTGCCCTACTGAATTCCTCCCCTGGGCCCTTTGCTGGCTCCCTCTGGGCCTCATTGCCTCCAGCTGTACACTGAAACCCACACGGCCTCCTCTGAGTGAACCTCAGGGGCACCATTGCTCATGAGTGGCTTTCACAGCCCAGGGCCCTTTTCCCCTGGCCGGGATGCTCGTGGGGCAAGGGCCAGTCTGGCACCAGCAGCCGCGTGTATTCCATGTCAGGGGAGGACTGGTGAGCCAGATGCCACTCCTGGAGAGCATCATGCAGGGGAGGAGCATGTGTGGGTGCAAATACTGACTTCCAGCTGCAGGCAGAAGGCCTTGCAGACTCTTGCTTTCTTCTCTGTGGTGGCTAGTGACAGGACCTGAGGGAATAGACTGAAGTTGTGTCCAGGCTGGATATTAGGAAAAGGTTCTTCACCCAGAGGGTGGTTGGGCACTGGAACAGGCTCCCCAGAGAAGTGGACACATCACCAAGCCCGACAGAGCTCAAGAAGTTTGGACGTTGCACTCAGGCACCTGGTGTGACTCCTGGGGAAGTCCTGTGCATGGCAAAAATTTGGACTGGATAATCCATGTGGGTCCTTTCCAACTCAGCTCATCCTGTGATTCTGTGATTCTCCAAGGTATGGCCCCAGTGATGGGGCCCTGCTTCAGAGGAGGGCTGCAGACCTCTTAGCACCATGGATACACCTGTGGGAACAGAAATCCCAAATGAATGAAAGGGGCAGGGTGTCCCTGCATAGTGCTACTGCTGTTGGTCTTCAAGCACTTCTATGACTGGTTTGCAATACCAGGCAGGGGCAAGCAAGGTGTCAGTGTGTGGCCTTCCACATGCACCACAAGACTGGCAAGAAGATGGGGAACTGAGCTCTGTGCAGGAAATATAGGCCAAGCATGTTCCCAGGAAAGGGCTGCCTGCTGGTGACAGCCATAACATGCTTCGTTACCATGACATTGAATACTCACCAAAGACTGGAAAGACCAGGGATATCTTAATCAGCATCAAAAAGAGGAAATATGTGGAAATGAGGGAACAGATCAAGCAGCATGGTCACAATGTCCAGCACTTCTTCAGAGTTAAGGCAGCCCTTCAGAGCTCCTGGTATCTAAAGGTAGAGGCAAAGCAGCAGAAATAACCACCAGGGCCAGAGGTTGTTCAAAACAGAAAGACTCCTTCAAAGACAAAAAGTCATATCTAGAGGACAAAAATAGTATCAGACTGCTAAGATATAAATTCTTGATAAGGAAAACAAAAAAATGAGCACAGAACAGCCTGTAGAAGCAGCCAGGAGCCCTTTTTGCAAACACCTCAGGAACTCCAGATCTGCCACGACATCTGTTGGGTCGACAGGGGAGTGTGTCCTCACAGCAGAGTGACATCCCTGGGGTGACACGACTGCTGCAAAATGTGGGTCCAATACCAGAGCCCTGCAAGGTTTGTGGTGAAATGGGACACACTCCTGGCAGCATGCCTGAACCCTGGCACTGCAGCATGCCTGAACCCTGGCACTGCAGCATGCCTGAACCCTGGCACTGCAGCAGGACACAGCTCCTTGCCTACACCTGCTGACATCCAGCCTGCCCATCCTTCCAGCTGAGCCAGACCTGCTGGGTGCAACGGCCTGTGTGGCTTTCAGCTCGCCTGGTGTGACCAGAAGTTGTTGGACCCTCTGGAGAAAGCAGAACTGTCTTGCAACACCACTCCATCCTCCCTGCGAGAGCCCAGGTTGCACCCAAGGCTGAGTTTTTATGATGTGGAGTAAGGGGAAGTGTAAAGGTTAGAGAGCTTCCTGACAGCTGCTTGGGCCACACTTTGTCAGTGGCTTTTGAGGTTTCATGTGGGGCCATGAAGGATTTTCAGAGATGCCAGATCCTGGTAACATAAGAGCTGAGAGCCATTGTTCTGCTGGGAGTGGTGCAGAGGGGGACCAGGGATGTGATTTGTTTTTTTTTTTTTAGACATTTTTGATTTATGGAATTTTCCTACTCCTTTTGCAAAGATCCTCCAAACTGAAGAACCCATTCCTACTCTCACCATTTGTTATTGCAGCTCTTTAACTTTTGTCTTGAAAGGCCCAGATGCACAAAGGGACAGGGAGAGGTGAGCTCTGAGTTGCTGCTGTTGCTGGAGGCAGAGCAGCAGTTGCTTCCCTCCACTCCCCAAACCTCCCAGACAGCTGAGACAGAGCACTCCTACCTCCCAAGTACCTCCCAGGCTGTGCCTTGCTGCCATGCCAGGGTCCTGTCTGGGCACTTCCAGCCCCAGGACACCTTTTCCAGGGCCCTTCAGAAGTCTGTTTTATCACAATCCTTATCAAGGCTGTAAACACATGATGGTTGTCCTGATGTAGCCACTGCTTAACTTTCTGGGTAAGTATGGAAGCCACATCTTCCTGCTAAAGCCCAGCCATGGATCAGAGCACCTCACAAGCCCTGCTGAGGTCTGTGCTGGGAGAGGAGGCAGCCCAGCTGTGGTTAATAGCTGCTCCTTATAGAAGACCTAAAAACCAGAGTTTTAGGCAAGCAAATAGAGACAGCGAGATTGCAAAAGGGTCATGGAGCTGAAAGAGAAAGAAGGCACCCCTGACACTGGTAGAGTCTCCCTCTCCAATGAGGAAGCCTTTTGCACCATATGTGATTTCTCTGTGCGCCTGTTTCCTCTCCGTGCTTGCACCACTCACAATCAGATGGGTGTGCAGTGAGGCAGCCGGCGCAGCTGAGACCTCAATCCTGGGAGCATAGGCAAACATGGCCCTGCAATGCATGTTTCTCCTGCTCCTCACACCTCTGCTGGCAGCACAAAATCATGAAAAGCCCTCACCCAGCAGTTATGGAAAACGCGTGGAAAAAGGTAAGCAGGGCTCCCTCCTCTGCCCCCAAGAGAAGGTTTTATTGTCCTCCTTTTGCGGAGCTGCCGTGCAACTTCATGGCATGCAGGATGCAGCAGCTGTGTCAGAGAGGTCTGACGTCCACACCGGGACCCAAGCCCACCAGCTGGGTTGTGGTTAGGCGGAGTTCTGTTTGGGGATGGAGGAGAGCAGAGCTTGGGGGCTGGGAAAGCCTCTGCAGAGCCTGTAGTGCTCCTCCATGGAGCTGGAAATACAAGGTGTGCATCTGTCCTTGCACACTGTCAGGGTGCCATGTCCTCACCACAGAGGAGATGGGTTCTGGTGCCCAACAAAGACCAGGGGAGCCATGAGCTGAGCCCCTGGCTGCCCAGGAGAGCCTGGGGGACAGGAATTACAATAGTCTGGGATTGCTCTTTAATGGACTACCTTGGTGCTGGAAGGATCAGGGCACCCCCAAGGTTCTGCTGGGCTCTTCCTACACTGGCTGCACACTTTGATGCCAGCAAAGTCAGTGGGAATTTACAGGCTCACGTGTTATCTCTCCTCCCAGGAGGCTGCACTGTTTGGAAATGGAGCTGTGGGTCCAGGAACTGTGACCTTGCATTGTTTTGTATCTGTCTGAATTGGAGTATTTCTCTAAACTAATTTTCTTGGAGCTAGGTGATAAAAATCATTAAACTAGCACCTAATCATGTCATCCCAGTCCATGTGGTGCTGTATCTGGGTGGATGCAGGCTAGGGAAAACAGCTGATCTAGTGGCTGTGAGACAGAGCACAGGGAATGGGATCAGAAAGCGTAATTGCTGATGTGAAGTGACATCAGGGTCTGTACTATGTGACAAGTGTCCCAGGAGCCTGTTTCCAGGGAAAATGTGCGCATGTGGTAGAAGAGAGTGCAAGCACAGCACACTGTCACACGAAAAACAAGGGCTGACACTGCAACAGAGGATATTCTCCTGCCCAAAGTGTCTTCCCATTGCCCAGATCCCTGCTGAAGCTGTTCTCCTAGGCCAGCATGTGCAACCGTGTCCAAGCATTGTGTGGCTTTCCTGTTTGTTTCCAAGGTGCACACTCAGACCAGGATCTGTCTGTGTTGAGTACAGTGGGATGCAACAGGGACCTGTAGGCTGTAGACTCCTGTCACACTCTGCAGGTCTCAGTCACCCAGCCATCCCCAGAGGAGTCTGGGGCGGCCTGTGGCAGTGATGATATTGCTGAGTTTGCACCTTGGTGCTTGTGAAAACAGGAACCAAGACAAAAACATGTGGTGGCCACACCCAGCAGTGTGAGTAGCCCTGCCTGCAGCCTCAGCATGTGGGCTCATCCCATCCTGGCACTGAGGTCTGCTGAGGTCCAAGCTGATGGATCAGGGTCCTTCTCTTGCAGAGCGACAGGGCAAGGAAGATGGCCTGAGTGAGGCAGGAGGGTCTCTCCATCCCTCCTAGAGTGGAATTGCTGACAGTGGCAGTGGGGCAGGGTAAAGCTACTGGATAGAGAGAGGGAACAACAGGGAGGGATCCCTGAGCATATTCCCTGGCAGATACAGGGTATAACCTGTTGTTCATAGTGCCACAGAGAACAGTGCAGGAAACAGCACAGCCACAGGCACAGGATGTGGCTGACACTGTGGTTGGCGCTGTTGTTCTGCTCACCCCATCATGGGGACATTGCAAAGCAGGGTGCTTTGTGTCCTTGTCCTATTGTCATCTCATTGTCTTGCTGTGCTGCTCTCACGGGGCATTTTTCCTCCCTGAAATGTCACACCTGTAGAAAATTCTCCTCCCCTTAAAGTCCCAGTGCAGGTGGGGACAGGTGGAGAAGTTTCTAGGGCATGTTTTCTGGAAGGGGCTGGGATCCAAGCTGCCCCTGACCCCTTTTTCACCAGCCTTGCTTGACACTATGTAGTGATCTAGTGGCAGCTGAAAAGAAGCTCTAAGGAGAATAACAGCTGCAATAAATAGCTGTGGGGGTGGGAGGGTGGTAGCTAAAACTAAGCCATAGCCAATCTGAAAGGTTTTGTGCCAGCTAGATTCCAAACAGTGCCTGCATAGAGTAGATCCTGTGGGGAACAGGAGTGCTAAGAGGTACTGCAGAGGAGCGCGTGGGGCTTGGCAGCCTAGGGATGGTGAACTGTGTGTTCCACCATGCTTCCACTTCCCATCACCAGAGCACAGAATCAGGAAATAGAGATTTTGCCTCCTGTTCTTAGACACCTGTCAGACGTTCTTTAGCATCTGGTGGAACAGTACAAGTCAAAGTGCCACCATTTCCCAGCTCTTCTCACAATGCCTTGTCAGCGACTTGCTTTGCCACCCCTTCCCCTGCCATGATTCCCAAGCAGAGCATCCCCAAGGTTCTCTCTGCTCCATCACTCTTAAAGACCCGTTCAGCAGCTTTGGTTGCTAGTGAGGAGTACAGAGATGCTCTAAGACCCCTGTTTGTGTTCTCAGTGCCTTGCAATAGAACTCTCCACCGGTGGAAAGAGTGATTGCTTTTCTTAGCTCCTCTCAGCAAACGCAGCAAGACTGCAGTGCATTTTGCTGTCACCTCTCTCAGCTGCTGAGCTGCCCTGTCAACAGGCTTGAACTTTGCCTGCTGCTTCTTAGATTTCACCTTGTCCTTTATTCTTTGTGCGTGAGATAACACAGTGTAAGAAAGGACACCTTTCACTGCTAAGCAAAGGGCTGAACCCAAGAGCCTGACCTGAATTATCATCAGAGCTGTTTCTCCTTTCTCCTGCCCCTGCCCTTCTGGCCCATGCTGGGGCTTTTTGTTTAGCCTGCCAAGCTCAGAACTCCTTGCAGCAGGGACAGGCAGTCCAGATACTTCTGAAAAAGGCTTTCTATATTCGTGGGTATTAAACTGTATCAGCGAGGAGGGTATTAATTTAATAGCATCAACTAGGAAACAACCAAAACACTAAATATCTGCCTTTAGGAGGCAAATAGACCAACCTTTTGTTACCACTCCTGCCTTAGGCATTCGGTATTTCCCATTTCACAGTGAGCACACATTGTGCATTACAAAAGGTGCCAATTTGGTCACATCTACACCGTATTTTCCCTGCTGAAACTTCACTTGACTCAACCTCCTTCCTCCAGCTGGGACGGAGAGCCTGTGGGCAGCTCTCTGCATACCACTGTGCAGGGTAAAAAACAGTGTCTGAGAACTGCTCCATTACTCTCCCAGCTGCTGTTAATCCCTACAAGGTTGGAAGCTGAGTGTTTCTTTCCCCCTTCTGTCTGAGCACTCTCCTTTCTCCATCAGTGTGCTGTCCCCACAGATACTTCCAGCTGCTTTGCACAAGTGGGGAGCTCCATCTCTCCAGTGGAGGTCCCTTGGCAGCTTGCCGTGGACACCCCCAAAGCACACTGAAAGCCACCCTGGGTTAGAGCACAGACTCCTTTGCTCCAAGGCGCCCTTTTCCCACGGCAATTTTTATGGAATGATTTGGGAAGGAGTGTAAGGAGGGTGAGCACAGAGGGGTCCCCCCCAGCCTGTGCATCTTGACTGCGCCCAGCAGCCATGAATTAGTTTCTCCCAATGAGCCTCAAGTGCTAATCACACGCCTGACAGGCTTGGACTTATTTGAGCTGCGAGGCCGAGTTGGATTGTAGTCAGCAATGTTCTTGAGAGGAAAACAGGCATGGACTGAAAGCATCTTCTCTTCCCCATTCTGCAGAGAAGCAGAGCTTTCTAGGATTTGCCCTCAAACAGCCATCAGAAATGTCACCAGGAGGGGCTCTGAGCAGCTGTGGATGCCTGGCTGCAGATGGTGTCAGTGCTGTGACAGGGGGTTCAGCTCCTCTGCAGCTGCAGAAATGTGGGCAGGAGGCAAGCCCTGGAAGGGCTGTGATGTTTGGGCTCTGTGTGCAGGAGGTAAACAGGCTCTGGCAGTCCCTCTTGCTGCCCTGCTGGTGTACAGTGCCCCTCTGCAAGGCAAACAAGATTTTCTGTCGTACCCATCACTCTGACAGACACTGTTAACCCCTGGGATAATTTCTGATGCTGGTGCAGTCCCCTGTAGTGATACTCCCCAGTCACTGGATTCTTAGAGCATGGAATGAGATGTGGGCTCTGCCTGCCTTCCCTGATCCCTCCCACCCAGCCCCTGTGCTCTGCTCAGCATGGTCCATGTCCAGCTTGGATCTGGGTGCTCTGTCAGCCTCTGTCTGCCCCTGAGCACAACAGGGGCACATCTGCCAGGTCAAACAGCACAGGGAAGCCTGTTAGGAATTTGGAAAACGGGACCAAATGATCACCTCCATTCCCAGACTCAGAGAGATGCTGTAAGACCCATGTTTATGTTCTCAGTGGCTTGCAGTGCAACTCTCCAATGCAACTGGAAAAACAGTGGTTTTCTCTGTGGAAACAGCGGTTGCTTTCCTTAGCTCCTCTCAGCAAGCACATGGCGTCAAACACAGCTCAGAGAGCTTGGGAAGGAAAGGATGAGTTGCAGAGGACAGGAAGACCCCTGGTGCTTGCAAGGCACCGTGTGGGCAGAGAAGCAAGGAGGGAGCAAGAGGATTTGCCTGCAGGAGTGCTCTGCCGTGCAGTTTTGTGTCCGAAGGGCAGATGTGGCCACTGACACTCTGCTGGTGCACGTGTGGTCTTTGCAGAAGCACATTTCACATGTCTACCCCTGCCTGAGGCTGCGCTGGAATCCACACTGCATCCCAGCAGCATCTCACCATTGCAGCTCAGCAGACACTGACAGGAACATGTAGGAAACCCTGGATCAAGTCTGAACATCTGCGGAGGCCTTTACACCTGAAAGAGAGACAACAGAGAAGAGGCTGATGTTCCTGGCAAAGGATATGTCTGACAAGTGCCCAGGCCTAAGAGAAATGATTCTCTGGAGTCCTGGTGGACGTGGACAACCTAGTCAGAAAAGTGTTGATGTAAAGCCACCACAGTTCATGCAATCCCTTCACACCCATTTCCAGCCCAGCAGTCTTACACAGCACCCGTTTTCTTGTGCCCATAACCAAGGAAAAGTAACCTGAGTTGCAGGTGGCAAAACCAGCGACTGTTGGAATGAAGATCATCCTGTTGTAGGAAAAGACCAGGTCTGAGACCCTCTGAGGAACATGAAGGTGCATTAATGCAGGGAACCTGATGAGTTGCATGTGTGGGGTCCTGAGGGTGGAGGAAGAGGTGAAGACACTGTCCATTATAGCTGAGAAGTTGCAACAGCCAACTTCCAGTAAAGCTCCCACTGACTGTAAAAGGAAAAGCACAACCCCCTTTTTAAAAAGGGGAAATGAGGGAGACCCAGGGAACTACAGGCCAGTCAGTCTTCCTTTGGTGCCAGGCAAGATCATGGAGCACTTCCTGCTGGAAACTATTCTAAAGCATGGAAATTATTTGTAATGGCTTCACAAAGAACAAATCATATCTGAGTAATCTGTTGGCCTTCTATGGCAGAGTGACAGCATTTGTGGATAAGGGAGGAGTGATTGACATCATCCACCTGGACTTGTGCAAGGCATTTGACACTGTCCTGCATGACATCCTTGTGTCCAAAGTGTGAAGGTGTGGATTTGGTGGATGGACCACTCACTGGGGGAGGAGTTAGCTGGATGGTCACACTCAAAGTGTTGCAGTCAGTATTTTGATGTCCACTGGCACAGGATGCCCAGAGAAGCCGTGGATGTCCCACCCCTGAAAGTGTTCAAGGCCGGACTGGGGATGGCTTTGGACAGCCTGGTGTAGTGCAAAGTGTCCCTGGGCATGACAAGAGGCCTGGAACTAAGTGATCTTCCTTGGGAACCTTCCAGCCCAAGCCATTCTATGCCTTTATGAAGGATTGAATGAGTCCGAAGTGCCTGGAAACAATGATTGATTGAAAATTACAAACTTTGGGCAAAGACTAGCTCTCATCTTTGCTGCACTAAGTCTGCATTGTATTGCACCTCTAAAGCAGCAACCATGAGATGTGGCTTTTTCAAACCCAGGGTTACCCCCAGCCTGTGCAAGGAAGTGTGGTAAGGCTAGAGAGCTTCATTCACAGTTGTTTCAGAGTAAGAGTTTTGCTCTATGAAAGGACTCGGGGAGAGATGGAAGCAAGGCAGAACTCTGTTGTGCAGCTGCAATCACCCTTGCCAGCAGAGCATCCATGTTTGTGGAAAGACGCCGTCCCAGATACCTCTTGAAACCTGCACCTGTGTCAGCAGAGTGCCTGCAAAGGAGAATTTCTCTTTTCCTCCTGGTTTCTTGCCCAGCAGGTTGCCAAGTTTAGTGTTGCCAGTGGCTTTTGAGTATGGTGGGAGCTCTCAGAGCTACCAGGAAATGTGGAGCAGTTACAAAAGGAAAAATAGTGAGGCCTCGTTGCACTGAAGTCAAGAGTGGAGCAGTGTGGGAGAGGGCAGCCGTGCTCGTGAGCACTCAGAGCCCCCTCACCTCCTAAGGCTGCCTCCACTGCAGAGTCTCCATCCCCTCAAACTGCTTCTTGCTTCAGGCCAGGCCCCACACCACTCCTTTCAGGCAACTAGTGTTCACATTTCTGTGGTGGCTCTAGGATCAAAGAATACCCACCAGTGAATAATCTTTGAATGGGCAATGAATAATCCTTGAATGCCCTCAAATGCAAAGGAAAACATGGGAAATGCTTTCATGAGAATCTCCAACCTGCCTGAAATACTCGTTGCTCAATTTGCCAGTCTGGGGATATTTGGTTGCACTTATTTGTCAGGGGTTTCATTCTGTCTGGGGTAGTGCAGCTGTTGTGGTCTGCTACTACAATGAGGTATGCAGAGCAATCCTGGTTTCCTGGGGAGGATGTTGTAGGAAGCAGTGCAAACTCTCTGTGCCTGCCTGACTGCACGCTGGTAACTTTGGACAGAGTTTGGGTAGCTACAGCTGAATTTGTATGGTGGAGGAACACTCACAGAGTGTTACAATTCTAATGTGAAAAGTGGGATCTGAGCAGAGGGTAGAGACTCAAATGAGGGCCATGCAGAGAGCTAGCAGCACTCCTGTCTAGAATCTAATGAAAACGGATATGAAGATTCACTTCAATCAATTGCCCAATCTACACACTGCAGAACACAACCTAAGTGCAGTCCCTGCCAAGCCCCTTCTGCCAGCTCAGGTGAGGGGGTGTCACTCGTCTTGGGGGAGGATGGCAGGGATATGGGATGGGAGGTAGCTGCTCCTAGGAGCCAGCAGATATTTTGCAAGAGGGATGGAGAAGAGGAAATAACAAGTGTAGCATCCAGGCCTAAAGCCAAGTGGTAGCTTGAGTGGGATTTTGCTGCAAACAAGTGCGTGTGGGTGTGAGCAGATCGTGTCCAGCAGAATGACAGGAATGCCAGTGAGTGGTGCCAGCAGAGTCTGGTGCACTCCCACAGCCCCTGTATTTGTGGGAGAGAGCAGCATCCCCCAGGCTGCTGGAACCCTCGGGCTGGGGTGTCTCTGCAGCAGCAGGTGGGCTGGAGGGCCTGTGGAGAACCCTCCTGCACTGCCCCTGAGGCTGTGAGGAGGGATAAAGCATCTGGGGGATGGGGCTCATCCTGGGAGGGGCCCTCTCTGCCACTCCCTCCTCTGAAGAGAGGGGGACTGGCACCCCTCTGGATGGAACACCCTCACCCCTGAGGATGCTGCTGGAGCCCAGTGACCCTCAGGCTCTGCCTCCTGTCCTTTGCACACAGGAAAATGTAAAGTTCCCCCTGACTGGGACCCCAAACTGCAGTTTAACCCAAAGAGGAGCAGCTATGACTTGAATGAAGTGGTGCAGCTCAGCTGTGCTGGGAAGTTCGTGCCATCTGTACCACAGATCCAATGCATTTCCAGAGGGGCCCAGACCCTGTGGAATGAGACTGCCACCTGCAAAGGTAAGCACAGCCCTGCACCACCCTGACCCAGGGTCCTGAGCTGGTGACTGACCCTCTGTGACGTGGCCATGCACATGACAGGGCAGGAATGGGAGACCTGGAGACCTTGGCTTTTCCCCAGTCCTGGCAGTGACAATGCTCTTTTTGTCTGTAGGCACCTGCTGGGGACTGGGCTCCTGGCAGGGGTTCAAAGGCAGGAACAAGGGTCCCTGCACTGGGAGCTACTGTAAACCCTGTGCCTTCCAACAATGCCTGGGAGTATGGCCAAGGTGGTGGGAGGGAATGGAACTCTGTGTGAAGACTGGAGAGGAATTCAGACCCTGCAAGACTGTAGTAGGTGTGGATGGAGCTGCTCTTGGGGTGGTCTGCTGCCACCAATAACTCTGTTCTAGTCTGCAAGAGAGGGATCAGGAGCTGAATGTGGTAACCAGAGGAGATGGGCCCTGTCAAAATCAGAGCAAGAGATATCCCAGCCAATCTCTTCCCATCCTGCTTACATGTGCTCCTTCTCCTCTCCTCTCTGCAGAGACATGCCAGAAGCCCCAGTGGGTCTCACAGCTCTGGTTTAGCCCAAACCAGAATTTTTACAGGGTCAGTGAAGAGGTGACACTGAGCTGCTTTATGAACGATGCTCCTCCCCTTGCTGTGATCAGATGTGCAAATGGGACTTCTTCAAACTGGAAGGAGGCTTGGGAGGTGTTGGAAATTGGGAGAACATGGCACAGGTTGGCACAGAAGCTGATCTGCACCATGGGTAAGTTGGGAACCAGTAGGTCTCCCCTGCTTCATGCACTTCTCACTGTGGAGGGGACGTGGACATCCTGCCATATCTGTGAGACACCTTGGGCACAGCTCAGAGCCAGGTCCCAGATGGAGATGGAGAGCTTTAGAAGGCTTCATTGTGGGACAGGCTTTCTCTGTCCCTGCGTCTCCTCCTATTCTGTTCCTGAGTTGTATGTCACGGGGAAGCTGAATGGGGCAGATCCTGCCCCTCAGTTCACCTCTCTCCCAGGGTCCTGTATCACCTCCTTGCCCAGACACATGCCCTTTTCCTGCCCCTGGGGGCCCTGGGGTTTCCTCATGGTGTTGAATGCTGTCATTAACCATAGTTCAAAATGGAAAAGCCTTGGTCCCTCTCATGCCTGAGCATTCCCTCACTGAGAAGGACTCTCACACTTTCTCCCTGACAGCAAAATGCTCAAAACCGCGATGGGATGCACAACTTCTGTTTTCAGAGAGCAAAACTGAATACCCACAGAATAGAGAACTGACACTGACCTGTCACAGAGGTCTTGAGCCCTCCTTCCGTAAGGTCAAATGCACAAAAGTATTTCAGAGAATGGATTCTGGAAAACCAGCCTATGTGGATGCCTGGTGGGGCAGGAACAGCAGAGGTGCCTGGACACGCATTGAGAGCCATGCCCTGTGTGTGGGTAAGTGAGACTGCAGCAGCTCTCCCCTCTACCTTCACCCTCCTTGGGGCTGTGCTGCCTGTGCAAACTGCTGAAGAGGACAACCCAGCCAGGAGACAAGAGACCAGGTAGAGGCAGCTGGGCAAGCTGAAATCTCCTGCAGTGGTTGCAAGTCTGGGGCTCCTAGCCCAGGCCAGGGGCAGGATCCGAGGCTGCCAGGGGGTGCCTGGAGGTTCCATTATGCTTGCTGTGCCTCCAGGTGCCACCCTGGAACACAGAGCTCTGCTTCTTCCCCTGCTGGCCCATGGATAAGGCACCTGGGGAACATCTCCTGCACCAGCAGGAGCTGGAGCACAGGGGAATGAAAGCAGCTCTGAGGGCGCAGTGCGGCTCAGCCCTTGGCACAGGGACAAGAGGCTATAAGGGAATGACCTGGGAGAAGGGCAATGCCATCCATCAGGGGATTGGGATGCAGAGCTGTCCCAGGCAGAGACAGAGCTGTGCTCACTGGGGACATGGCAGTACATGGCAGTATCAGGACAGAGGGGCAGGGAGAGATAAGATGACAATTTCCCTGCTGTGGACTGTGGGAAGAGGATAGCAGTGTCCACAGAACAAAGTGAGTCATCAGGGAAGGTTCATAGAGGAGTGATCCTTAACACTTTGCAAGCACAAGAAAAGACCCTTCCCACAAGCCTTGCCCTCAGGTCACATCCCAGCAGATGGATGTGTCACCTTCCCTCTCCCTTCACTGGCTGGAGGGGCTGCTGGGCATTTCCTCCCACCACTCACCCATACCCATTTCATCATCTCATCACCTCCCAGCCCATCTAACACCCTCTTTCACCTCTGCCAGAAATGTGCCAAAGGCCCCCATGGGACTCCAGACTCCAACTGGTACCAGACAAGAGGAATTATGCAAAGAATGAAGAAGTGATGCTGAGTTGCCCAGAAGGTTTCCAGCCAAACTTCACTGAAATCAAATGTCAGAGTGGACTCCAGGACTATGATCATGATGTGACACAGTATTCTGTGTACGAGGAATTTTGGCATGGAAGAGACTCTAGAGGTGTCTGGGTCCCCATTCAATCCAGTGTGGAGTGCATTGGTAAGGGAGGGATCGGGAGCAGGACAATCCTTTGCAGGGTGGGATCCTGAGAACATCTCTGAGGGTGGACAGCATGGGAAAGTCAGGGTTTTCCTTGGGCACAGTGCTCTAATTGTGGTGGCTGTGGAAGCAGCTCCTGCTTCCAGACCAGGAGGAAATGTGTCCTTTTGGGCTCTCCCATGGTACCAAAGGGTGACTGCAGCCACACAGCTCAGAGGGTTTGAGGGAGCCAGGATCCCTTTGCTGCTCCCTGTGAGCTGTGATGCAGCCCAGCTGGGGACACACTCTCCTGGCTTCCCTCTGTTCTCCCCAAAATCTCCTGGTGTTTGACGGAATATGAGTGGTTGTGACACTAGAGAAATTCACCCAATGGATCACATTCAGTTTCCTCGACCACCATGAACCCAGAGTTTTCCTGTTCCCCTTAGAGAGAGCTGCAGTGACCAACTTCAGTCCCTGACTTTCCCTCCCACCAGGCTGGGGTGGCAGGGGAACAAAGCTGGTGGTTGTGGTGCTCAGCTGGGTGTCACTGGTGCTCTGCCAGCAGGGCTGTTTGAGAGCAAAGCCTGAGCACAACTGGCTTGTCACCAGCATTTCCCTTTGTGACAAAGGTGCTGTGCACCTCGTCAGATTCCTTGTGTGCCTCTTTGGGAGAAGGAAGATTCTATTATAAGCCCTTTCAGGCCTCACAGAGCTTCTTGCAGAGCCTTAAATAGGCAAGGGCTCCTTCCAGAAGCCAGTATCCACGTCTGTAGGAATCATTGACACAAAGCCTCCCCCTGCAGCATTGGACAAACTGCTGGGACCAGCTACTCAGTCACTGCCTCCTGAGCCTGGAGGATGGTGAATTTGGCGAGGAGGTGATGAGAAGAAGGAGAGGTTGTTTCAGGAGAGAAGGACAGGGCCATTGGCAAAGCAGGAGATGTGAATGGGGCAGGCAGTGCTCACCCCCTGTCCCGCTGCCCAGCGGTGTGGGGCAGGAGGAGAGCAGCCAAGGCACTGAGTGAGTGAGAACAGGGAGCCCAGAGGGGTCACAGGGCCGTGGCACATGCCTGTGGGAGGCATGAGCTATGGCTGCAGGGACATGCGTGCCAGCAGGAATGGTGGTGCCATGGCCCAGCAAGTGCCCCCAGAGCTGGGCTGGGTGACAGGACTGAATGAGAGGTTGGAGGGCATCTGCTGGTGCAGGGGTGATTGTCCTGGGAACATCTCTGCTGTGGGCTTTGGAGAAAGGAAAATGGTGCCCCTGCACACAAGTGTGAATGGTGCAGTCTCATGCATGAGTGATCCTTCACAATTTCCATGCAGAAGGAGAGACCCTTCCCAACAAGGCTTGCCCTCAGGTCACATCCCAGCAGATGGATGTGTCACCTTCCCTCTCCCTTCACTGGCTGGAGGGGCTGCTGGGCATTTCCTCCCACCACTCACCCATACCCATTTCATCATCTCATCACCTCCCAGCCCATCTAACACCCTCTTTCACCTCTGCCAGAAATGTGCCAAAGGCCCCCATGGGACTCCAGACTCCAACTGGTACCAGACAAGAGGAATTATGCAAAGAATGAAGAAGTGATGCTGAGTTGCCCAGAAGGTTTCCAGCCAAACTTCACTGAAATCAAATGTCAGAGTGGACTCCAGTACTATGATCATGATGTGACACAGTATTCTGTGTACGAGGAATTTTGGCATGGAAGAGACTCTAGAGGTGTCTGGGTCCCCATTCAATCCAGTGTGGAGTGCATTGGTAAGGGAGGGATCGGGAGCAGGACAATCCTTTGCAGGGTGGGATCCTGAGAACATCTCTGAGGGTGGACAGCATGGGAAAGTCAGGGTTTTCCTTGGGCACAGTGCTCTGGGTCCTTGTTCGGTCCAGGGTGGAGTGCATCGGTAAGGAAGGGACCAGGAGCCCTCTTGGCTGCCTTGCTCTGCCCTTCCTGAGCGGGGAAAGCAGAGTGTGGGGCACAGGAGGTTTTTGGGTTCCGTGCTGCCCAGGGAAATGGCAGGTGTCAAGTCCAGCCTGCAGGTCATCACTGGGGTGTTCTGAGGGCTTCTGGCAAGCGCATGTGCACAAAGGAGAAAAGCACGGGAGAGGCCTTTGTGGTGCAGTTTGTGGCCAGCACATGGCAACACTGCTCGAGCAGGATCAGAGGGCTTTGCTGCCTGTGTCCTCTCAGACAGGGCAGCTGTGAGTACCAGAGCTTGCTCAGTGTGGTCTGGGCCCCTCCAGGTTCTGTGGCGTGGTGGGTGCAGGCTTAACACCCTCTTCTCACAGCTTATGGCACTCATGTTCCCTCCAATGAGAACAGAGTGGTACCTGATGGACTGTAGAGATTCTGGGACACAAAGACACCTCACTTTTGAATCAATGGGGAAAATTGCTGGAACAGTAGTAATCCACTCATTTGCCCACATTCATTCCTGCCCAGCTCCTCCTGCTCCCCATTAAGAGAGCTGCAGTGACCACCTTCAGTCCCTCACTTTCCCTCCCACTTGGCTGGGTGATGAGCAAAGTGATGTGATGCCTACAGCATCCTTGCATGGCTGGGGTGGGAAGGGAATAAATTGACCTTCTGGCAAACTTTCCTTCACAGGAGTCCTCCAGGTTGACCCTGAGACCTTTGAGATTTCCAGCACCAGCATCCAACTGCACTGGACCTGCAGGTTCCCTGATGCCTGCCAGGGCATGAGGGCCATGTGCCGGCTGGCAGCGCCTTCCTCCCCTCTCTGTGAGGCTGAGGAGGTGAAAGGAGAGCAGATGTTACATGGCCAGGGGGGAACATTCACCTGCTCCCCTTTGCAGCCCTTCACTGAGTACAGTGTCACCATCGACTTGCCCCACAGCAGAGTCATATACAGAAAATATGAAAGGACGAAAGAAACAGGTGTGTGTCTACCTACATGAGATACAAAAGTCTCTTTTGACCTGTCATCTCTGCCAGAGTATCTCTTCTACCTGCAGTGATATGCCAAGAATTGCCTGGGTCCTGTGGATCTCTGGGGAAGGGGCTGGGAGAGCCCTGTGCAGGGCACCTCCCGTTCTCATTGTCCCACTCCACAGCACGCTGTTGTGCTTCCCACTGCTGCAGCACATGCAGCCTTTGCAAGAGTCAAACCCTTTGTAGGGAGTCCCTGTGCAGCCTGTCCCATGGCCAGGAGCTGCCTGCACCCTTCTCTGGCCCTGGGTGTGACCCCACTGTCTGTGCTTCCAGTGCCGGACAAACCGGACAAGCTGTGGCTGGATCCCGACAGGGGCTCTCTCAGGTGGAACTCGCTGCCCTCCTGCAATGGGGAGATCATCGGATACCAGGTACCAAGGGACCAGGGAAGACCCTCAACCCGCACCTGGAGCTCTGTGCATGCCCACTGGGAAGTCTGGGAAAGGGACAGCAGAGTTGAGCCATAGTTCCCAGCCACTAAATATCTGGCTTTGATGAGCACAAGCATTTTCTGTTTCATTCTCTACATTCCTCATGCTGTGGAGATATCCAGAGAGGTGTGAGTACTCCATTCCAGAGCTTATTTCCTGGGTCTGCTCTGCTTTGAGTTTGGCAGGCTTTGGGTTTGGCAGGCTTTTGTTAGTGTGCAACACATGGTGATGTGTCTTCTGGGGTGGCATCTCAGGGTTTCCTGTGCCTCTTGCATACTTGTTTCTGCTTCCTGCCACAGAAAAGCTTGTAGTCTGAGTAATCCTCACAAAGTCCTTCCTGAAAGCCCCTCCTCCAGAGAGTTGCACCGTTCTGTTGAGTTATCCCCAGTGTGTGGCTAGAAGCATCTCCAATGTCTCTGCATTTGGGACACGTTCCACAGCTCTGTAGCGGTGGGAGGGTGTGTGTGAGCTGGAGGAAGTGTTCTTGGAATGCTCCAGGCCCTCTCTGAGGACAGAGGTCTGCACAGTGGGACAGGGACCTTGCAAGCTCTTCCTTAGCCCTTTCCTGGAGAAGCTGTCAGACAAGTTCTGGACAATGATGTGAGCCTCTTCAGCCGGTTACCTGCTCCCAGACACCAGTGCTCATGAAAAGAATCCTTTTTTCCCACTTCCAGTTGTCTTCACTTTTCCATAAGCCCAGAATATAGTTCTGTAAAGGCAGCAAGTGAGAATGGCCAGGAACGTCATGACAAATTCAGATGATGCATGGGCAAATAGGGAGCCTTCATCTGTATTACGTATGGAAAATTTAGTCATTCTCCTTTTGTCTTGGAGAAAGCCTTCAGGGTCCAGCCTTACACAAGAGAAAAAGAGAGGCTTAGATTCCTCCAGTGTAGGATGTTACCACAGAGCCTCTGGTGTTGCAATACACGTGGGGTGCAAAGACCTCGGGCTCAGTGCACATATGAACATTTCTTAATACAAAGAGCCTCCCTGTTCCCTTCTCAGAGGCTCAGCCGTTTTGCTCACGGAGGCTGCAGCTCACACATCCTGAGTGTTGGCACCAAATTCCTCCTCTCCTCTTCTGTGTTTTGATGTCCCCGCATGGAGCTGAGGCTCCTGTCCGTTCCTCTCCGGAGCCTTCCCCAGCCAGGGCAGGCTGGCAGGGACGCTGCCAGCTGCGGGCACCTTCCCAGCGGGCAGCTGCGAGCTGCTGCATTCCAGCCGCGTCTCCTGTCCGCAGCTGAGCATCACGGCCAGGAGCGCAGGCGACAGCAGCGTGCTGGAGACGGAGCGGCTGCGGCTCAATGGCTCCGTCACTGAGCACCGGCTGCCGGAGCACAGCCCTGGCAGCAGCTACACCGTGACGATCCAGGGACTGACGGCTGCCGGAGCCGGCGCTGCGTTGGTCAAGGAGTTCCACAGCAGCAGCAGCAGCAGCAGCAGCAGCAGCTCCGGTAAGCTGGGCTGTGCGGCTGTCCCAGGAGCCTGGGCGCACACGAGCCGTGCTCGGCAGCCCGCCGCGCTGCCCGAGGCCGCCCCTGCTCCTCGGCCAGCCCTGCCCACGCTCACGGCCCGGGTGTTGCCCTGCAGAGCCCCCGCGCCCCCAGGGCATCAGCTGCCGCAGCGTCCGCGACGTCGCCCCATCCCAAGGCACGGCCGTGCTTCCCCTGAGCCCCGTGGCCCGTGGCTCCGAGGCAGCCAGGTGAGCGCAGCCCCGCAGCTCCGCAGCCCCGGGATGGCTCTCCCCAGCCCGGCGCTGGCTGCAGACGCCTCCCTTGCTCTGTCCCGCTGTGCCCGCGTCCCGCTGACTTTCGGCCCCGCAGGGAGCACCAGCTGATCGTGGCCCCGACGCACAACGGCTCGGTGATCGAGAGCATCTGCTCGGGGCAGCCGCAGCTCCTCAATGGCAGCGTCTACGTGGCCGCTGTTCTCAACCTCACCGCCCCCACGGACTTCGTGCTGGGCGACGGGAGCCGCGGGCAGGGCGAGCACAACGCTGCCCTCCGCCCGGGCTGCGACTACACGGCCCTTCTGCGCCTCGTCCGCCTCTCGCCGCAGGTACCATCGGGGGCTCCTGCTCTCGGGGGATGCTGCCGGCCGGGGCTGGGCCCCTCGCTGGCCCTGGGCCGCCTGTGAGGGCACGCTGCTCTGCCGTGCCTTGGCAGGATGCTGTCCCCGCGCTCCCGGGCCACAGCCGGGTCACTCGCTGGCCCTGCCTGGGCGCCTTTGCCTCCAGCTGGGCTGGTGCTGCACGAGTGGGCTGAGCTCTCCCTCCTGTCTCCTCCAACAGGCAGACAAGTTCACCTGCGTCTGCTACAGCTTCTCTGTTGGTAAGAGTCTCCTTGCTCGTGCTGCCCAAGCCTCTCTCCGGCATGTTCCCTTTTGCCAGCCTGGCAGCTTCCCTGGAAATGAGTAGATGTAGTGGGGTAATGCTGTAGTTTGGTCTTCACAGAAATTCTCTAGATCTTGAGGTTATCTGTGGTAAATGGGTTTTGGACATCCTTGGTACACTTGGGTAGCTGTGGACTCAGTGGCCACTGGACATTCACACCATCTCTACCATCACCTCATAATTCATCCTAGTCCCAGTAGTCCCCTGATACACATGCAACCCCTTAATGCAGATACATCACCAGATTCTGGCAGTGCCTGGGGCCTTCAGGGACACAGAGTCTACAGTGGAGTGTATCAGACCAAGCAAACACCTGCTTCTTCTCTCTCAGCTTAACCTTTCTCTAATGCAAAGCCTGGGGTGGTAGACAAAGGAGGTTGCTTTCCTTTCCATGTCCCTGTGTGATCTCACAATGCTCAGTTCCGGCTGTGCAGGAGCCTGAGCCTGGGCTGTGTTGCTTGCAGGGCAGGAGCCATCATCTCTGCTGGACAGGAAACTGGTGGTTTTGGCAGTAGCATTGACCGTTGCATTCCTGTCACTGGGGATTGTGCTGTTTCTTGTGGTCTTCAGGTCAGTATGTGCCTCTCCTCTCCTGCTCTCTGTGAGGCTTTCAGCAGCTTGCAGTGGCAGGGCATGTCCAAGTGGAGCCTGAAATGAGGCAGAGTGGTTAGATGGACAACAGTTTTTCCTCTGTCTTACTGTTCTGCTGGTCTGTGCACTTAACTCACTGTTTTGCAGGCTAAAGCACAACAGTTCAAAAGCCTCAGAAAACAGCAGCACTATACCCCTGAGAGGACGTCAAAAAGGTGAAGTATGAGTAAGGGCCCCGTATGCCTTGTTGGGACAGGCTGTTTTTTAAAAGCACAGGCAGGATGATTGCAGGTGCCACAAGTTCCTTGCAGGAACAAGGTGATCAGAGCTGGCTGGTATAGGGAAAGAGACTCCTCCCAGGTGAAGGGACCTGTGTGTGGGGGGACAGTCTAAGGTTTAGAGAAGTCCTGGATGTTGCAATGCCTTCTCTGTCCCAGGTGCAGAGTTCCAGGGCTGGCCAGTTTAGCACCAGTTGGATGCTGAAGTCCTGTCCTTGTGGTCTCTGCAGATGTATGCAAGCCACACACACAGATCCCAGTGGAAGAACTGCTGGAGGCTCTAAAGATGTTTAAGAGGGAAGAAATAGAGGCAGAGCAGACAGATGATGAACCAGCCAACAGGCATGGTGCTGGGCTTCTGGGAGAATATCAGGTCTGGTTTAGCTTTGCTTTCCCATCTGGCTGCACTGCCCTCCCCTCAGCCCTTCCCGGGGTGTGTGATGCACTTAGCCTTGGCCAGCCCCAGAATACATCCCAGTGCTGAGTGGGCTTGTTTTCTTCCTCTGCAGCAATTGTCCTCCACTTTGCTGCACCCCTGCAATGCTGGGAAGGAGCAATGTAATCAAAACAAGAATCGCTACAAGAGCATCATCCCATGTAAGCACAGCTCTCCAGGGATTGGCTCAGGCTCTTGGAGCTGGCTGGGCTAGCACAGAATGCTGGGCTGCTGTAGGTGCCCCTCCAGCACTCCAGAAATACTGAGCTACTCCGGTCATCCTCCATGGCCACTGAAACCCAGAGGGATTTCTGCCCCTACTCTTTTATACCCTGTTGGAGCATCTTTGTTCTGCTCTTCAAATCCTCCTGCAAATTTAATCAAACATCATATTCCTGTTCCTGATGCTAGTCATTGCTGAACATTGTCATGTCCCATCCAGAGGAAGGTGTTTGTGGGAAAGTGGGAGGAGTGACCAATTTCTTTCAAATTTTAAAGCTTCTCTGGGCCCCACATGGTGTGTACATTTGGCTATTTCATTATCTTCCCTAAAACTGCTTTGCACTTCCTGCTGTGCCATGTCACCTCTTGTCTCATCAGCCATTCTTTAATCCTGAACATGTCCTAAGCCCTGAGGTGCTCCCAAGGAGACAACAGACAATCACAGAGTCTAATAAATTACACCTTCCCCCTTAACCAGTCTCTTTGTTACTGCCCTAAAGCATTAGTCCACCTCCCTTCTCTTTCAGATGATCACTGCCGTGTGGTGCTGCAGCCGTCTGATACCGGGAATGGCTACATCAATGCCAGTTATGTGGATGTAGGTAGTGAGGAACTGTCACCCTGGGAAGGCTAGGAAAGGTGCCTGGCTGTGCTGGGTGAGGGCAGTCCTGCCCACATGGGGGCCCTGATGTCTGGCACTTTTTGCCCTTAAGTGGGAAGGTCTTGGCATGTCACTTCCCCTGAATCCTCTCTGAGTTGCCTGGAGTACTCTGGGTTTGTGTGCACCTCTCATCTCTAACAAAAAGGGACCCATGTGAGGGGACAGGAACTGAGATGCAGCCCCTGGGTACCCACTGTCTGTGTGCTGTGGGACACACTGTGCTGAGATTTCTGGGCTTTGGTGCCTAGGGGATGCACCCTTTGTTTCATTCCCTGTTAAACATTTAACTCATGTGATCAGAGCTGTTTTAACCTCTCCCCTGCAGACCTACCGAAGTCCTCGCTTCTTCATTGCAGCTCAAGGTAGGTGCTCCCAAGCTTCATCCTCAGGAGATGCCATTCACTGCCCTGAGCAATCTGGGACATGGGGAACTGAGATAGCAGCTAGGGATCTGTGAATGGGTCACTCCAAGTCCCTGTATCTCTAGGGTCTCTGTCCTGAACAGTTATTACAGCTGCTGCAGGGCATGGAAGGTCTCAGTGGTAGCCTGGCAGCAGCTGGAGCTGGTGTCTGCACTGCCTAGTATGAGGACACGGTCCTACCACTCACAAGCCTGGTTTGTTCCCTTTGGCAGATGACATGACAGGCACAATCCTGCAAATGCCTGGCACGAGTGCACCCAGTGCAATCAGATACAGTCTCCTCCCAGTAGTGCAATGCCTGGATGGGTTTGCCTGCTCTGTGCAGCATCCAACGAGAAGGTCTTGGCTTTTTGTAGAGCTGCAGAAATGCTCTCTGGAAAATAGGCCCCCAGATGTGGGAGCAGCTCACAGTCATCTCAAGGAGCCCCTATGCATGTGGGAGCCCCTAAAGCAGCAGTGAATCCCTGACATGTCCTGGGCTCATCTTCTCTCCCTTCTCCTTGTCCTAATTTCTAACACAGTGATGAAGCTCATGTGGCCAGCACCCCTGTCAGGGCTGATGTCCCCTGGCTGCACCTCTGTGTGTGGGCAGAGGAAAACCTGGGACTCCAAATTGTGCCCGGGAACACAGCCCCATGGCTTGGACACTGGCATAGCGCTCTCCTCTTCCTTTCTTCCTTTCTTTCTTTCTTCCTTTGTCAGGCCCCTTGGCTGGGACAGTGGTGGATTTCTGGCACATGGTCTGGCAGGAGAAGACGTCAGTCATTGTGATGCTGACAGGCTTAGTGGAGCATAACAAGGTAGAGAAAACCTCTCAGCCCACACTCAGCTTGGGCATTGCCAGAGCTCAGACTTGCACACCTGCTGTGCTCCCAGTGCAGCTGGCACTGGGGACAGAGAGCAGCTCTGCACCCCTGCAATGCTCTCCTTGTGAGTTTGCCTGTGCCCAGAGGTCTCACGGCTCTTGACAGATCAAATGTGAGCAGTATTGGCCAGAGCAGGAACAGGTCTACGGCAACATCACTGTGACACTCAACAACACCTGGACCACCACAGGCCTTGTCAAACGCATCTTCTGCCTGCAGAAGGTAAGCCTGGCATGGAGCTGAGGTGGAAATGCAGGATGTGTTTGTGTTCCAGCAGCTGGTGGGAGATGTCAGACATGGACCTGTGGGGCACCCTGCCTAGTCTCCAGCACAAGAAGGTTGGGTGTTAGCATGTTGCTATAAATGGAATCCATGCAAGGGTATCAGTCCCAGGTTTCTGTGCCAGGCAAAAGCAGTCAGTCAGCTCCAGTGATCACCCCAGATGAGTCTGAACTGACATATGAGAATACTGTAGATTTTTGAGGGGTTGGGTGAGGTGATTACAAAGGGTATAAAAGCAGATAAAGGGTATAAAATGGAATCTCTGCACGTGCAGGATGATGAGACAGGTGCCTGCCTGTCACCTTAATCAATCTGCAGAGGGTCCACACTGACGCTCCTTGGTCGCTTATAGTCCTACATCTGAACAGGTAGTTTATGGTTTAAGATAACCTACATAAGGTCATTTCCCAAGAGGTATGCTGCTGTTCAAGTTACACCTCACATAAAGGGCAGAAAGAACTGAAGGAGCTGCAAGGAGGGAAAACAGGCAGAATATAAAGAAATTGCAGGTATGCATATTTCTGTCCTTTCTTGTCTTGCCCAGAGCAATATGTATCTGAAACGTGAAGCTCCAAGAGCACCTGATGGTAAGATGTAGCATTAGCTCATGCCAAGGGAATGTGATGTTTAGGGAAAATCACAATGGGCTGGCAACAGGTGACTACATTCTCACTAGTGTAGTAACAGCCTTAGGATATCTTTTCTGGGCAAGCCAGGGCTTTTTGATGACAATGGAAATACCCTTCTCTGTGATTTTTATCATTTTCCTCTGGGGCACAAGCTGCTTTTCCTGCTTTGTCTTTACTGTTTACAGCATGGTGAAGCAGAGAACAAAATTAATTGTGCTGCCCTGTGATGGATGAATCTGCCCTTTACTGTCTGAGGAGCTAGAGTGGTGCAGTCCTTGTGGTGTGGCTGCTGGAGGGAGCACTCTGTGCTGGTGCCCCTCTGAAGCGGTTTTCCCCTCTGCTCCCACCTTGTTGGCACGCAGCCACTTCACACAAGTTTCCTGGTTGCTTCCATCTCTGGCTTGCCAGCCACATCTCCCTTTTTGCAGGCAGGCTGTGCTCTCCCAAGAGCAGTGGAACAGTTTCACTACCTGCTGTGGCCGGACCACGGGGTGCCCAGAAACCCGTCCCAGCTGCTGTGCTTGGTGGAGGTGGTGAACAAGAGGGTGTTGGAAGCACCTGCTGGACCCGTGCTGGTGCACTGCAGGTGCCAGGCTGGGGGTGCTTGGGTGCTGGGGCATAGCCAGCAGGGGCAGCACTGACCCACCGTTTTCTGTGTCCTCAGTGCCGGGATCGGCCGCACGGGGACCTTCATCGCCCTGGACTTCCTCTTGAAGATGGGGAAGGCTGAGGGCAAGGTGGATGTGTTTCAATGCGTGCAGCAGCTGCGGGAGCAGCGGGTCAGCATGGTGCAGACCAAGGTGAGGAGAGGCATCTGCTCCTTCCACACCTCGGGCTGCAGATCCAATTCCCACCTGTGGGATTTGACACAGGCACGTGGCCAGAACACCCACAAACCCATGGCTGAAGTGCCAAGAGTAAATTTATTTCATTATAAATTCATATAAATGCATTTCATTGCCTCCCTAGCTGGAGGATCCCAGGTGGTAACACGTAAGTGGGAACACCAGCACCGTCAGGCTCAGTCCGTCCTGGGGGACAGTGGGTCTTCTCTTTTCACCCGTTTAACAAAGGCCTGCGCACTTGTAGTTTACCAGCTGGGCTCTCACCTCCTCTGTGTTTTCTATGATCCCTGGCCTTTGATCTCTCCCAGCACAGGGAGCTCAGCCATGTCCATGACAATTGCCTCCAGGTCTCTGTAAACACCTGCCTTCTCCCTACACAGATTCTACTCCCCAAAGCACACAGAGGATAAACAGCAATAGGCTGTTTATACACAATATGTTGCATACACATTGTGTACATCTCACACTGTCGTTTTCCAGACCTTGGTATTCCCAGCTGGAAGGCCACTTGACAGAATCCACCATGCTCCTTCTGAATGAAAAGCCATTCTTCTGCTTTTAACCTTCTGCTCTCAGCACCAGCCTTCCCAGGGCCGTGGCATGCAAAGCCACATTAGCCATGCTGTTCATGATCTAGCCACAGGGACTAGGTTTACCAGGCAATGGAGACTGAAGGATCTTTTTTCAGTGCTGTGTCCAAACCCAGCTGGAATCTGCGTTTCCCTGACACCGTCTGAGGCATCAGCAGCATTTGTATGCATCAGTCACCCTGATACAGAAGGGCTGTCTTGTAGGCAAGGATAATGAATGAGAGTCCACCTGCCCCTGAGGATTTCAGGATGTCTGCCCTCCTGGCACCTCCTGGGAGCAGCAGTGTCCTGGCCTAGGGACTGTGCCCCTGTGATCTGCTTAGTGCTGGGTTCTTCTGGAGAAAACTAGGTTGGGCTGGACCAACCAGCTGCTTGTACGAGGCCAATTAGTCCACAGGTTTTCAGGGCTGCCTTCCCCAGAGCAGGGGCCTGGTCTGAGAGGGAGCATTAAAGCTCAGGAAGATGATCTTGTCTGGGTTTCTGGCATTGTTGGCTGTGTCCCAAAGCAGGGCTGCCTGCAGTGAGAAGTGTCTGGCCTCAGGGATCTGCAGCAGGAAGGTGAAGGATGAACGTGGCTCACTTCTGGCACAGTTGGATGATAGCTGGTGATCTGGAGTCCCAGGGTTCCTCCTGGGCTGGCTCCAGACTGTACAGCTGAGCCGTGTCCTCTTGCAGGAGCAGTACAGCTTCCTGTACGAGGCACTTCTCGAAGGCTTGCTCTGTGGAAACACCGGGGTCCCAGTGGAGAGCATCACCACCCTTGTCCACTCCCTTCGAGAAGAGGAGACCACAGGCCACAACAGAGTCCTAGAGAAGGAGTTCAAGGTACCACCAGGAGAATGGTGCTCTGAGGGCTCATCTGTGATGCCAACCCTCTCCCTGCTCCCCTCCCTAGCGGTGGGATGGAGGTGGGGAATAATTTCTCTGGAGCGGCTCAAGAAGGTGAGGTGCTGACAGGCAGGAGTGACTTGGGTGAATCATCTCTGCAGGCCCTGCAGAGATTTTCTGAGTTGTTCCAGCTCCTGCCGTGCAGAGAAGCAGAGAAACCCAGAAACCAACCCAAGAACCGCAAGCCAGGGATCCTGCCAGGTAATGCTGGCAGGGCTGGGCATCCTCTTGCTCTAAAACCCAGTGCCTGACAGCAGCATGGGGGGAACGATGCTTCCCTGCTGCTTCCCTTCCCAGCACAGGAGCACATGACACGGGTCCTGCTCAAAGTCCAGTCGTTGTTTTCTGGTTAGTAGATTGTAAGTACAGATTAGGCCGATTCCTTCTGAGCCTGTTGGAGGTCCATGAGGTACACCTGGGATAAATATGTCCTTGGTCTAAGGTTTCCCCGTGGAGAAGCTCAGATGAGGCACAGCAGGGAGCAGTGAGGAGGGTGGATCTGCTGTGCTCCCACCCACGGCGTTTTGGACACCCCGCATCAGGGTTCCCTGAGCCGTCACAGCCACGCACGTGCTGGTGCCCGTCCATTCAATCCTCTCCAGCCCGTGCTGCAGGGACGGTCCCGTGCCTCTCTGCAGGGAGAGAACGAGCCACCTTTCCCTCTCTCTGCTCCTTGCCTCCGCAGCGGATTCCTGCCGGCCCATCCTGATGTCCTCGGTGAACGCAGACGGCTCTCCAGCTTACATCAACGCCGTGTTCGCCAGCGTAAGGCTCCGGCCGCCGCCAGCGCGGGAGCTGCCCGGGGCAGCGGGGACCCTCCTGCTGCCCCTGCTCAAGGCCAGGCACAACAAACCGCCCAGGGCCGAGGTGGCCCAGCCCTCGGGCTCCTGCTCAGCGGCTGCTGGCCCTGCTGCCAGGAGATGGCCCCCGCGATCGCGGTCGGCGGAGCCCCGTCCGTGCGGGCAGCGCAGCAGCGGGCGCCGGACACAGCCCGCGGGGAGCTGAGCCCGGCTCTGATGAGCTGAAGGGGCGGCGGGGCGCAAACCTGAGCTGCTCGGAGCAGGCCCGGGGGGGGGGCCCCGTGCCTTCTCCATCTCAGCAGGGCGCTAGGGAGCCGTTCCCGCTGTGCGAAGGGCTCCCGGGCATTGTGAGGCTCTCCCCCCACATGCAGAGCCGTGTGTTTTGCAGACGTACACCGAGGAGGAGAGAATCATCATCACGCAGCTGCCTTTCCCCACCACGCTGGTGGATTTCTGGGCTCTGGTCTGGGATTACACCTGCACATCGGTAGTTGTGCTGAACCAGCTCCAGGAGCTGGACAAGGTTAGCAGCCCCAGCGCAGCTCTCCCCTCTCCTGGTTCCCTGTGGGGCCGAGCAGAGTGATTTCTGCCTTTGTCCCTGCATGCCTCTTACCGTGAGAGCCCTGCTTGCAGCAGGACCCACTGCAAGCTTGTGAGGCTCCACCTGGGAGAGCCCCGAGGTCAGTCCCTGAGCCACAGCTCCACAGCAGTGGGCTGTCCTCGGTCTCACTGCAAGTGAGCATCCCTCAGGTTTTGTTTGCCCCTACCCGGGTGCCCTCACTGATGGAATGTTATTTGCTGGCTGCAGCAGCACTGGCTTGGTGCCCAGCAAGTGCCCGGCAAGGCCGTGTGGACATGGCTTATGGGCAATGAGCTGGCGTGAGCCCACCCATGTGAGGTGCTGAGATCTGCCCTGTGTGCAGGTGGGGGCCATGAGTGATCATGCACCTTTCCCCTCGCCCAGACATACGTGCAGTTCTGGCCCACCCAGGGCGAAGATGACTATGGCCGTTTCCATGTCCAGCTGATCTCAGAGGAGCCTGGGGCTGGCTTCACAACCTGGACACTTGTCCTCAGCAACAGGCAGCAGGTGGGCCCTTTTCCTTTGAGAAGACCCTCTGCAAGAGCTGGGAGTCAACAGGCTTTAATTTGGGGTCAAAGTCACGGCTAGAGATGGCAGAGAGATATGGCGGGGTCCTGGCAGGGCACCGGCCAGAGCAGAGTCTTCTTCCTTGGGGAGAGGCTAATCCCAAGAAAATGAGGCTGCAGGCAGAGGTACAACTCAGAGATACTTTTGTGTGCCTTTCCAAGTGGAGGACAGCAGCTGTGGATAGAGTTTGTGCATCCTGGTGGTTCATGGAAGGGGAACTGTTGCAGACAGCTGCACACGGGAGTGGTCTGAGCTGCAGCAGGTGCCCAGCTCTTCTCTTAGGCCCTTATGTCCATTTGCTGGTCTCAGAGCACTTGGTGGAGAAGGGCGAAGTCTGGAGTGGCGTGTCCCATTGTGGAGCTGTTCCCTTGATCCAGTGTGCATGGCTGAGCCAGAACTGGCATGCCCTGTCCCTCCCCTTCCCTCTCTGAAGCAAACTGGTCTGTGCTCTGGCCAGACCACTTTCTTTCTTTCTTCCCCACTAGCCCAAGAAATCTGCAGTGGAGATCCAGTTACATCAACTGACAGACTGGCCCGTGCAGCAGCATCTTCCCCCACACCCTGACACCATCATCAGCTTGCTAGGGAAGGTGGAGACTCACCATCGGCAGAGCCAAGATGGACATATCCTTGTCACCTGCTGGTGAGTCATGTCTCCTGGAGGAGCAGCCATGGCCCAGAGCTGGACACAGCTCAGGCTGTGTCAGGGGAATTGGTCACAGTTCCATCTTGGCTGGATGTATGGATATGAACTGAGCTATGCTGAGGGAGGAAGGTTTCCCTGTGGAGGCTGTTTGGGAGTGGCATCTGTAGCCAAGATCATCCTGAGAGTGTGGGGGTCTAGGGGGACACCTCTGAGGCTCAGCCCTGCCACCTGATCCCAGAGCAAATGAAGGCCCCCTTGCCCTCCTCCACAGGGATGGAGCCAGCCGCAGTGGGATCTTCTGTGCTGCTGGTTTCCTGTGTGAGCAGATCCAAAGCGAGGGCATGGTGGATGTATCCCAGGCTGTGAGGATGCTGAAGAGACGGCGGAGACAGTTCATTAAAGATGTGGTAGGTGCTGTCTTCAAACTCAGCTGAGATGCAAACACCAAAACAAGAGTCGTATCTTGGATTGCCCCAACAGCTGCCCTAGCCCCTCTGTGCTCAGACCATCCTGAGGCCGGGTGCAGATGAGATCTTTGAAAATCCCATTTTCTGCTGCTGGGACATACCCACTCCCTCAGTAGCAGTGGCAGCTCTTCAGGACTGAAGGGGCACCAAAGCATCCGGGTGATGAGTGCTCCCTTTCTGGTCCACCTGCCTGCTCAACACTTTGTACCGTGGAAGTTGGCTCTCCTGCTAAAAACCTGCTGGCTCCAGTGCTGGTGGAATCCAGCCATCCAGCTCCTGGAGCACACGCCTGGATTCCTCAGCAGGGGAAGGTGGGCTCCAGCTGGGAGGAAGAGGGTGTACTGTACTGTACCGTACTGTGTCTGATGTGCTCTGTGTCAGGAAGCTGTTGGAGACCAATGCTGATATGCCACTGCAGGTGTTGATCTACCAGAGTCTCATGTGCATCCTTTTATCCACAGGAACAGTATGGGCTTTGCTATGAACTAGCCCTCAGTTACTTGAATTCATTTGAAACCTATGGGAATTTCAAGTAGGAGCATGACCACAGCCTGTCTCTGGAAGGGATTTCGACTCCCTGGAGAGCCCTTCATCAGTAACAGTGGAAGCAAGAGGAAACAAAGGGATGTGCATGACCCCAAGATGCTTCACTCCCCTGAAAAACCACCCCAAGGGTCCTCTGTGGCTGGAGAACACAGGCTGGACTGTCTCCAAATTGTGGCCAAGTGTTGAAATGGGAACCTGACCCCGTGCCCATTCCATAAGTTCCATTTGTGCAGGAACTCACCTGGAATCACAGCCTGAGAATGGTCACAGACCAGGTCACAGGCACCAGGACTTCACCTATCCTTCATTACCAAGGATGAAGAGAACAGCTGTCCCATCCAGGTTCCCTTGTCCCACCCCAGGTATCCCCAAGGAAAGTGGGGCAGCACCAACACCCATATTGTGTTAGGTCAAACTGCTGTAAGGTCCATGGTGCTCAGGAGCACAGGATATCTGTCCTACTTTGGGAGAAGCATGAAGCCCAAAGTCAACAAGAGCCAGGAGTGGGACAAGCCACAGTCATACAGGGCTAAACAGGTCCTTCAAACCCCACACAATCTCTTCCTTGGGCTGCATCTTCCTGGTGCCGCTCCAAGTGCCGTTGCCCTACCAGCTCCACAGAGGCTCTCTCATCAGCCTGTCTGGCTGCACCATGGCAATGCCAGGTTATAGTGGCTCAGTGTGAATGTCCTGGATGTGCTTCAAGCAGCACCACAGAGACAGGTTCTGCCTCTGCTGCACAAACGCAGGAAACTTCTGAACCAGGAGTGACCCCATGGCTCTCTGTCCTGTGTCTCACCAATAAAGGCCATGGTGGTGGTGTCCTCTGATCTTTGCTTTTCTTCCAGGTTTAACCTGGCACAGGGGCCACAAGGGAGCTGAAAGCACAGAGATACCATAGCATGGGCACACAATACACTCTTGGCCAGAATGTGCATTGAGGGCCATCACCCTGGATGGGTTCCCACCTCACGTCTTCTCCAAACTCACATTAGAGCTGTCCAGCTTAGCTCAGAAGGGCAGAAAAGCTGTCAGGCACCACTAGGGGAATACAGGGTCAGAGCCTGTGTTCCTGTATTCCACGAGCCCTGCTCGTGGCTCCCCTCAACCAGGCACCATCAGCTTCCTGCAAGGGAATAGGACCCCACTGGGGCAATGAAGGGACTGGGCAGGAGCTGTGTGGAACAGGCAGCCCCTCCAAATCATAAGCCTTTATTGGTTGTCCAGAGAGAACAGGCAGAGTCACAAAGCCCTGGGTTTAGATGAATATCAACAGAGAGGGCAGAAGGGTTGGGGACCCAGAGGACAGAGGAGAATGCCATCAACCTGAGCCTGTGTGAGTCTGGGACTGGGAAATCCTACATACAAGTCCTGCTTCCAGGAAAGCAGAAATGAAAGCAAAGCCTGGAAAAAAAAGGACTAAAGAAAGCCAGATTCAAAGGCCTTACAAAAGCAGCAAGTAAAACCTGGAGGTGAAAGGGCTGAGGAATGAAAAAGCTCAACCCTTCTGAGCCTTCTGTTTTCCTCCTGCCCTGCTGAATTGGATGAATTGCATGGGTTCCCCCATGCTGGTCACAGTCACAGGAGAACCAGAGGACATGGCAGCCATCAGCACTGGGCTGGGGTCATCTTTTCCATTTTCCCCACTTCCACACTGCTCTGGATGTCTCCATGGTCCTGGCTGGGGCTGAAATGACTGATGCTCAGCCTAGCTACCTTCGCCTGTGGAGAAAAAGGGCAGCCACTGCCAGAGACAGGCTGGAGCACACAGCAGTGCCTGTCACAGCCCAACCCTTTCATCCCAGCTGTGCCCAACCACAGGGCCCCAGAGGTGCCTGTCAGTGCTGAGGTGAGAGCAGCAGCCCCTCAGCCTGACCCTCCTGCGACCCCTCCCTGCAGGTCTCTGGGAGGGATGGCCCAGACACAGGTCCCTCAAAGACCTGAGCCTTTGGGATGCCCATCTTTGCTCACCCCTGTCCCTGCTCCAGGCAGGGAGCACTGCCTGGAACCACACTCTGCTGCCATGTGGGGCTCAGTGGGCAGAGCCGTCCTGACCACTCCCAGCTAACGTAATCCAGGAGATGTGTCAGTGCAGTATATGAACTGCTGCTTCTCCTGAAACTCAGGTTCTCCTGGGAGATTGCTGCTCTCATCCCTAGAGCTGCCCCACAGCCCTAGAGTCCCCTCAGTGATGGTTGTCTGCAGAATTGCATTTTCCTACCTTTTACATTCTCCTCCTTAGTTTTGTTGGGCAAATACTTCCTTTTCCTGGAAAGGCAAAGGGGAGTCCTGGGTAAGAAATTGGCACTGTGTCTGTACCTGCTGAACTTGTCCCCTTCCTGCTCACCTGGAGAGCACAAAGCACAGGATGACCGCAGTCACAAGGAGGACAACCAACAGCACAACCAGTCCTATCACAATTCCATGCCACTGGCCTGTAGTCTGCCCTGCAAGAAGCACAGAGCCAGGGGTGAGAGCCACAGCCTGGACTCCTGCTGGCAATGGCCCCAAGAATGGCAAAGGGCAAGTGCAAGGGTGCAGGCCTGGCTGAGGTTTCCTCGGGGAGGGAGGATCACCCCACGTGTGGGGATTTTGCTCTGCTCCACGTGAGACCCCCAAAGCGCTTCTGCCAGGCCAGTTTATTTCCAGGGAAGCTGCCAGGCTGGCAAAAGGGAACATGCCGGAGAGAGGCTTGGGCAGCACGAGCAAGGAGACTCTTACCAACAGAGAAGCTGTAGCAGACGCAGGTGAACTTGTCTGCCTGTTGGAGGAGACAGGAGGGAGAGCTCAGCCCACTCGTGCAGCACCAGCCCAGCTGGAGGCAAAGGCGCCCAGGCAGGGCCAGCGAGTGACCCGGCTGTGGCCCGGGAGCGCGGGGACAGCATCCTGCCAAGGCACGGCAGAGCAGCGTGCCCTCACAGGCGGCCCAGGGTCAGCGAGGGGCCCAGCCCCGGCCGGCAGCATCCCCCGAGAGCAGGAGCCCCCGATGGTACCTGCGGCGAGAGGCGGACGAGGCGCAGAAGGGCCGTGTAGTCGCAGCCCGGGCGGAGGGCAGCGTTGTGCTCGCCCTGCCCGCGGCTCCCGTCGCCCAGCACGAAGTCCGTGGGGGCGGTGAGGTTGAGAACAGCGGCCACGTAGACGCTGCCATTGAGGAGCTGCGGCTGCCCCGAGCAGATGCTCTCGATCACCGAGCCGTTGTGCGTCGGGGCCACGATCAGCTGGTGCTCCCTGCGGGGCCGAAAGTCAGCGGGACGCGGGCACAGCGGGACAGAGCAAGGGAGGCGTCTGCAGCCAGCGCCGGGCTGGGGAGAGCCATCCCGGGGCTGCGGAGCTGCGGGGCTGCGCTCACCTGGCTGCCTCGGAGCCACGGGCCACGGGGCTCAGGGGAAGCACGGCCGTGCCTTGGGATGGGGCGACGTCGCGGACGCTGCGGCAGCTGATGCCCTGGGGGCGCGGGGGCTCTGCAGGGCAACACCCGGGCCGTGAGCGTGGGCAGGGCTGGCCGAGGAGCAGGGGCGGCCTCGGGCAGCGCGGCGGGCTGCCGAGCACGGCTCGTGTGCGCCCAGGCTCCTGGGACAGCCGCACAGCCCAGCTTACCGGAGCTGCTGCTGCTGCTGCTGCTGCTGCTGCTGTGGAACTCCTTGACCAACGCAGCGCCGGCTCCGGCAGCCGTCAGTCCCTGGATCGTCACGGTGTAGCTGCTGCCAGGGCTGTGCTCCGGCAGCCGGTGCTCAGTGACGGAGCCATTGAGCCGCAGCCGCTCCGTCTCCAGCACGCTGCTGTCGCCTGCGCTCCTGGCCGTGATGCTCAGCTGCGGACAGGAGACGCGGCTGGAATGCAGCAGCTCGCAGCTGCCCGCTGGGAAGGTGCCCGCAGCTGGCAGCGTCCCTGCCAGCCTGCCCTGGCTGGGGAAGGCTCCGGAGAGGAACGGACAGGAGCCTCAGCTCCATGCGGGGACATCAAAACACAGAAGAGGAGAGGAGGAATTTGGTGCCAACACTCAGGATGTGTGAGCTGCAGCCTCCGTGAGCAAAACGGCTGAGCCTCTGAGAAGGGAACAGGGAGGCTCTTTGTATTAAGAAATGTTCATATGTGCACTGAGCCCGAGGTCTTTGCACCCCACGTGTATTGCAACACCAGAGGCTCTGTGGTAACATCCTACACTGGAGGAATCTAAGCCTCTCTTTTTCTCTTGTGTAAGGCTGGACCCTGAAGGCTTTCTCCAAGACAAAAGGAGAATGACTAAATTTTCCATACGTAATACAGATGAAGGCTCCCTATTTGCCCATGCATCATCTGAATTTGTCATGACGTTCCTGGCCATTCTCACTTGCTGCCTTTACAGAACTATATTCTGGGCTTATGGAAAAGTGAAGACAACTGGAAGTGGGAAAAAAGGATTCTTTTCATGAGCACTGGTGTCTGGGAGCAGGTAACCGGCTGAAGAGGCTCACATCATTGTCCAGAACTTGTCTGACAGCTTCTCCAGGAAAGGGCTAAGGAAGAGCTTGCAAGGTCCCTGTCCCACTGTGCAGACCTCTGTCCTCAGAGAGGGCCTGGAGCATTCCAAGAACACTTCCTCCAGCTCACACACACCCTCCCACCGCTACAGAGCTGTGGAACGTGTCCCAAATGCAGAGACATTGGAGATGCTTCTAGCCACACACTGGGGATAACTCAACAGAACGGTGCAACTCTCTGGAGGAGGGGCTTTCAGGAAGGACTTTGTGAGGATTACTCAGACTACAAGCCTTTCTGTGGCAGGAAGCAGAAACAAGTATGCAAGAGGCACAGGAAACCCTGAGATGCCACCCCAGAAGACACATCACCATGTGTTGCACACTAACAAAAGCCTGCCAAACCCAAAGCCTGCCAAACTCAAAGCAGAGCAGACCCAGGAAATAAGCTCTGGAATGGAGTACTCACACCTCTCTGGATATCTCCACAGCATGAGGAATGTAGAGAATGAAACAGAAAATGCTTGTGCTCATCAAAGCCAGATATTTAGTGGCTGGGAACTATGGCTCAACTCTGCTGTCCCTTTCCCAGACTTCCCAGTGGGCATGCACAGAGCTCCAGGTGCGGGTTGAGGGTCTTCCCTGGTCCCTTGGTACCTGGTATCCGATGATCTCCCCATTGCAGGAGGGCAGCGAGTTCCACCTGAGAGAGCCCCTGTCGGGATCCAGCCACAGCTTGTCCGGTTTGTCCGGCACTGGAAGCACAGACAGCGGGGTCACACCCAGGGCCAGAGAAGGGTGCAGGCAGCTCCTGGCCATGGGACAGGCTGCACAGGGACTCCCTACAAAGGATTTGACTCTTGCAAAGGCTGCATGTGCTGCAGCAGTGGGAAGCACAACAGCGTGCTGTGGAGTGGGACAATGAGAATGGGAGGTGCCCTGCACAGGGCTCTCCCAGCCCCTTCCCCAGAGATCCACAGGACCCAAGCAGCTCTGATCCCACGCACATCACTGCAGCGAGCAAAAGATCAGGCTGAGCTGCTGGCAAGGGGAACATCTATTCACCAGCTGTGACACAGATCTGGACTGTTCCTTCTCTCTGACATTTCTGTGCACGTACCTGTTTGCTCTGTTGTGAACAGCCATGAGAAAAGGGTTGTGTTGGGGGGCAAGTCAATGGTGACATTGTACTCAGTGAAGGGCTGCAAAGGGGAGCAGGTGAATGTTCCCCCCGGCCATGTAACATCTGCTCTCCTTTCACCTCCTCAGCCTCACAGAGAGGGGAGGAAGGCGCTGCCAGCTGGCACATGGCCCTCATGCCCTGGCAGGCATCAGGGAACCTGCAGGTCCAGTGCAGTTGGATGCTGGTGCTGGAAATCTCAAAGGTCTCAGGGTCAACCTGGAGGACTCCTGTGAAGGAAAGTTTGCCAGAAGGTCAATTTATTCCCTTCCCACCCCAGCCATGCAAGGATGCTGCAGGCATCACATCACTTTGCTCATCACCCAGCCAAGTGGGAGGGAAAGTGAGGGACTGAAGGTGGTCACTGCAGCTCTCTTAATGGGGAGCAGGAGGAGCTGGGCAGGAATGAATGTGGGCAAATGAGTGGATTACTACTGTTCCAGCAATTTTCCCCATTGATTCAAAAGTGAGGTGTCTTTGTGTCCCAGAATCTCTACAGTCCATCAGGTACCACTCTGTTCTCATTGGAGGGAACATGAGTGCCATAAGCTGTGAGAAGAGGGTGTTAAGCCTGCACCCACCACGCCACAGAACCTGGAGGGGCCCAGACCACACTGAGCAAGCTCTGGTACTCACAGCTGCCCTGTCTGAGAGGACACAGGCAGCAAAGCCCTCTGATCCTGCTCGAGCAGTGTTGCCATGTGCTGGCCACAAACTGCACCACAAAGGCCTCTCCCGTGCTTTTCTCCTTTGTGCACATGCGCTTGCCAGAAGCCCTCAGAACATCCCAGTGATGACCTGCAGGCTGGACTTGACACCTGCCATTTCCCTGGGCAGCACGGAACCCAAAACCTCCTGTGCCCCACACTCTGCTTTCCCCGCTCAGGAAGGGCAGAGCAAGGCAGCCAAGAGGGCTCCTGGTCCCTTCCTTACCGATGCACTCCACCATGGACCGAACACGGACCCAGACACCTCTGGAGTTTCTTCCAGTCCAGACTTCCCTGTATACAGGTTTCCCACGAGTGAAGGACTGGATTTCGCTCGAACATTTAACATGTGTGAAGGTTGGCTGGAAACCTTCTGGGCAACTCAGCATCACTTCTTCATTCTTTGCATAATTCCTCTTGTCTGGTACCAGCTGGAGACTGGAGTCCCATGGGGGCCTTCGGCACATCACTGGCAGAGGTGAAAGAGGGTGTTAGATGGGCTGGGAGGTGATGAGATGATGAAATGGGTATGGGTGAGTGGTGGGAGGAAATGCCCAGCAGCCCCTCCAGCCAGTGAAGGGAGAGGGAAGGTGACACATCCATCTGCTGGGATGTGACTTGAGGGCAAGCCTTGTTGGGAAGGGTCTCTCCTTCTGCATGGAAATTGTGAAGGATCACTCATGCATGAGACTGCACCATTCACACTTGTGTGCAGGGGCACCATTTTCCTTTCTCCAAAGCCCACAGCAGAGATGTTCCCAGGACAATCACCCCTGCACCAGCAGATGCCCTCCAACCTCTCATTCAGTCCTGTCACCCAGCCCAGCTCTGCTGGCACTTGCTGGGCCATGGCACCACCATTCCTGCTGGCACGCATGTCCCTGCAGCCATAGCTCATGCCTCCCACAGGCATGTGCCACGGCCCTGTGACCCCTCTGGGCTCCCTGTTCTCACTCACTCAGTGCCTTGGCTGCTCTCCTCCTGCCCCACACCGCTGGGCAGCGGGACAGGGGGTGAGCACTGCCTGCCCCATTCACATCTCCTGCTTTGCCAATGGCCCTGTCCCTCTCTCCTGAAACAACCTCTCCTTCTTCTCATCACCTCCTCACCAAATTCACCATCCTCCAGGCTCAGGAGGCAGTGACTGAGTAGCTGGTCCCAGCAGTTTGTCCAATGCTGCAGGGGGAGGCTTTGTGTCAATGATTCCTACAGACGTGGATACTGGCTTCTGGAAGGAGCCCTTGCCTATTTAAGGCTCTGCAAGAAGCTCTGTGAGGCCTGAAAGGGCTTATAATAGAATCTTCCTTCTCCCAAAGAGGCACACAAGGAATCTGATGAGGTGCACAGCACCTTTGTCACAAAGGGAAATGCTGGTGACAAGCCAGTTGTGCTCAGGCTTTGCTCTCAAACAGCCCTGCTGGCAGAGCACCAGTGACACCCAGCTGAGCACCCCAACCACCAGCTTTGCTCCCCTGCCACATGACCATGACCCACCCCGTGCTCAGGCACCCAGGCACTGATCCTGCCCAAATCCAGCTGTCTGACACAGCAGCAGCAAGCTCCCTCTTGCACTGCTCTCAGCAGGCAGTGTCCCTCAGGCACACCTGGGGACAGGATACGTTCAGAAAGTGACATCTCCCTGATGACCCTTCCCCCGGTCCACACTGTGTGAATTGATGCCCTATTTATGCCCACTGTCCCCAGGGAATGATTGGCTAACCGGTTTTCCCAAGGGCATGGCCCATCACTGCACATCCAGGCCAGTCCCGTCTCTCCCACTGAGCCCCAGTGTACAGTGCATTGTAGCTGCTGTCCCTGGGCACACAGAGGCTGCCCCAGCTGCCCCAGCCCTCAGGGATCCTTCTGACCTCCAGCCCAGGGCTGCAGGCAGTGAAGATGAATGGCCAGCAAACAGGAGGAAAGACAGCAGAAGTTTCCAAGAGGAAGAACCACTTCTTACCTGTTCCCTGGGGCACTATTTGGATGTTGAAATGTTCTTCCTGGCCATGTGCTGACAGTAGAGATGCAAGGGCCAGGAGAAACTTCAGAGCCAGTGACTGCAGGGCCATCCTAGCGTGAAGTCCCCAGTCAGGACTGAAATCTCAGCCCCACTCGCTGCCTCTGAGCCCAGGCATCCGTATCTGACTGCAAGGCTTGCAGCCACAGGAAGGAAACAGACACATCTCCTCATGAGATGCAGGTTGCTTCCTCTTTGGACAGGAAACCTCCCATCACTGTCAGCACTTCTGCCTTTTGATATCTTTTTGCCCTAGAAGCACCCAGGCTCTGGGACTCAACAGAAGAAACCTTGTCACCAAGATCCCAGAGTTTCCTCCCAAAACCCTCCCAGTTACCAGGGCATTCAAGAAGTCTTACTCCTGTTCCTGAGGTAATATCCAAACGCTTCCTGACACTGTGTGGGTTTTAGAGTGGTGATGAGTCACTTCCCCTCAATGATCACAGGAGATGGAAGACCTTTGAGAAACCACATAAAGGCCTGGTCAGAAGCACAGACAGGAATGGGGACATGAAGTACAAGGAGTACTTCAATGCCTGAAACAGTCTGTGGCCCTTCTGAAAGAAACACTTAACCCACACCCTCCCTCATCCTTCCCCGCTTCTCTATCCTCAGCTGCCTCCTCCTCCTGCTCCCTCTCAGCCTGGCAGCATTCTCCTCTGTCCCCAAGTGTGCAGACCACGCTGCCCTACAGTGCCAGCTGTGTGCTTGAGAAAACACTCACTGTACTCACAGTGCATGCCCCTTGCTCATCAGCAGCCACCACTTTTCTCTTCCTCCAGAACCTCCCATCCACTTTGGATGTCCTGGATTCCAGAAGGATGGGTGATCAGACATGGGGGGGCTGCAGAGGCACAGAGACCATACCTGTCCCTCTGCTTTGCTTGTGGCACATGTGCAGGACACACTCCTGCCCAGGCCTAAGGGTGCCCTGCTCATGGCTCCCCACAACAAGGTGCAGTTATCACACGCAGAGAACAGCACCTCACAAGGGCACTGAGGTGACTGGACAGGAGCTGGGGGTAGCAGGTAGCCCCGTCCAAACCACAAGCCTGTACTGTCTGGACAGAGCAGGTGGAGTCATGAGGCTGACAGCCCAGTGGATGACTGGGTATGGGGGGATAGAGTGGGAAGCAGGGTAGCCATGGAGGTAGCAGCTGTCCTCCCTTATCCCAAGCCTGTTCATTCCCTTTTCTCAACCAGCAGCAGCCACACAGCCTCGAGTTTCTCTCCTCCTCTCCACCCAATACCCACAAATTGCTGCTCTATCAGGCACACAGGCACATCACAACAGCAACAGATCACAGGAAGGAGATCTTTTGCTCCCAGGGGCCACTTGCAGGTACTGAGCTGATGGGCAGACGGCTCCTGTGAAGAACAGGCAAAACATTTCTTTACCAGCACATGCAAGTCGTGCCAGGCTAAAAAAAAGCTGGAGAAGAGAGAGGTCAATTGCTCAGTGTTCTGGAGAGCCTTCAGGCTGCCCCTCAGCCTCTAGGCTGCACTTGCTAGTAGCAGGTTTGACAAGGGAGAGATGTTGGGGATAGCTCCTATAAAAAATGCAGATGACCATGACTTAAGTCCGTGGGAAAACCCTGCAGGAGGGGTGAGTAAAAATATCACCCCCAGAATCCTCCACTTCCAGTATGTTGATCATTGCCAGAAAGTTCTCTGTTTCCCTTATTTTCATTGGTCCCTTTTGCTGCAATAATGTTATATATTCCTAATCACCCTTCTTTATTGGACCCTGTCCTTAAACTCCGCCCTAATTCCTCCCCTCCTCCAAGTTTATAAATACCCCTGCCAAGCCCTAACACTTGCTTTTGGCCATTTTGCCCTTGTGCATGGAGCAAGCCTCCCTGCACCATCTTTCCTGGTTCGTTCAGTACAAACTGTTCAGCTTGATATTTGTGTTTTCTATTATTAACGTTTTTAGTACCCAAACAATTGGGTTAGATTTTTTTTTCTGCATAAAATCGCTGAGTTCAGTGAAGCCACCAACCCTAATAGCCAGGCTAAAATCAGAGGCTACAGAGAGAGATATCACTGAAGCAAAAGAAACACGACAGCTCTGTGTTTAGGGCTGTAAAAAGCACAACCAGAACCAGCTTGTCACGCCTGGGTCCAGGGAGCTTTGTGCCCAAGGGCAGGAGATGGAGATGGAAACATCACAGGCAGCTCACAGAGCTGGAGAAAAGAGAGGTTGATTGCCCCCTTGTCAGCAGTGCACCCCTCACCAAGGAGAGCTTCCAGACTGTGCCTGGGCATCCAGGCTGCCCTGGGCACTGGCATCCCACAGGGTGGGAGACAGTGGCTGTTGGAGGTGATGGGACAGCAGCAGCAGCCAAGAGCCAGCAGATCCCAAAGGCTGCACGACTCAGATGTCCCAAGAGGGCCAGCTGCACCTCACAAAATGGGAGATGAGCACCAGCACCCACAGAGGAAGACACAACACAGAGGTCCAGCTGGGAGTAGTGGAGATGGTGTCACCTATAGGATGGGGAGGAGGGAAAGCTGCCACCCAAAGCATTGCACTGGGAGCATGCAGCACCTCAGGTGTGCTTCCTTGGAGCTGGCAGGGGCTGGAAAAGGCTCCTCCAAGCTCCTGCATGAAGATTCATGGAGTCAAGGCTTTCACACACAAAACAAGGAGGACCCATGACAAGGTGGGAGCCTTTGTGGGCCAGGCAGCCCCTGCAAACCAGAACAATTTATTGGTTGTTTCAGACACAGCAGCACAGTGGCCAGGCCAGTACAACTAGGCCAAAGCCAAGCAGAGGACAAGGTCTAGATGCATACAAGGACACAGGGTAAAAAGAGGAGTTGTGAGCTCCTTCAGTCTCATAGGACATTTTCAGACACCAAGATGCTGGTGAGATGGCTATGCCAGAGCACTGGAGAGCCACCAGAACGTATCCTTGCTGCCACAAGCAGGTCATCCCATGGCTTGAGCTGCTCCTGTGCTGTGAGAGAGGATTCTGGAGTTTGATGAAGAAGTAAATCTGGGGGGAAGCAATAATCCATGAGATGATTCTCTGCTTCTGGTGGTAAAGGGCCAAGCCTCAAGAAGGGAAGTGCCATCACCACTGAGCCTCAGATGTCCACTGCAGCTGCTCTTCTTCCTCACTGCTCTGACTCTCCTAGGATTCCAGATCAGGCAAGGGGCTTGGGAAATGGCTCTCCAGGCTGGCCACATTTACCTCCTCTCCTCATTTAGAGAGAACAAGAGAACCCAGGGCAGAGGCTGCTGCATGCCCTCAGCAGCATGAGGAGCTCAGACATACCACCACAGCTGGCAGTCCCCACTCTCTCTGTGCTATGTGGGGCTCACAGGCAGGACACCCCATTTCCTACCTGCATCTTTCTCAAGAAAAGTCTTGATCACGCAGTAATTATCCCCATGTACATTCTCATATGGCTGGAGCTCTGGTGGGGGACAAGAGGATAGAAACAGCCTGAGGGACCCCAGGAGCTGTGGGACAAGGAGCTGGGCAGCCTCAGGCAGGCAGGATCACCGGGGGCTGCAGATCATCCTGGGATGCCCACCATCAGGACAGCAGGGCTGGGAAGAGCTGCTGCCTACCCTAGAGGGAGTGAGGAGGAGCAGCAGTTTGCAACCCCCACGGGCACCTCAGGGAGACCCCAGCCAGGAGCTGCTGGAAGAGGCTACTGAGCAGGGTCTCAGCTGGGCATAGATGTGGGACACGCTGGTCTGACAGGTCAGCCAAAGCCAGCTGGGCTGCCTGGAGCTACCTCGGAATGCCACCAGGCCCTCCTGAAATAGTCCTGCTGCCCTCCCAGCTCCAGCCCTAGAGTGCCCTCTGTGCTGGGGATCCTACCTGTGTAGTGATCCTCCTCGGCTTTGCTGGGCAAGGCTTTCTTTTTTCTGGGAAGGCAAAGGGCAATCCTGGGTCAGGCAGAGGCTGACCTGGACCAGACCCTGCTGAACCCAGCAGCAATGGCACGGAGGGTTCTGCATACCCTCCCTCTGCCCTGGCAGGCATTGCCCACCCCAGGGGACAGCAGCGGTGGCTGCCAGAGCAACAAGGGGAGAGGTCTGTGAGCACACATGGCCCTGCCCCTGAGAAAGACAGAGCCCCAGCCAGGAGCCCTAGAGCCAATTTTTGTTAGGACCAGCCAGCTGCATCCTCTGCACCCAGAGAAGGGTGGGAGCAGCTGAGGAGCCCTCTCCATCCCCACCCACCCCACAGCACAGCATGGCCAGAGACAAGGCTGAGACTCCAGATCTCCTGCAACTCACCTGCAGAACACGAACCAGAGGATCCCAGCAGACAAGGGGATCAACAGCACCACCACCACCACCACTACAATGACTGCTGACTCAGGCCAAGGGCCCAGAGGCTGCCCTGCAACTAGCACATGGAAGGAGTGGGTGTCACAGCCTGGGCTCTGCACCAGCAGTGGCCCCAGCCTTGCTGCTGGGTGTCTGCATGTTTGTAGAAATGCATGTCCAGCGTCTGCTGCCCTGGCTGCTGCAGGGACAGGCAGCAAGACTGTCCTCCCCTGCCTGCACATCTGCTTGGGCAGGGCAGAGGTAGGCTCTGGAGCACACAGCCTTGTCCCATGGCTCTGTCTGGAGGGCCTGGCAGCCTCCTCAGCCATCCTGCACACAACAGCAGGACACAGACCCAGGCTCGGCAGCCCTAGGGCTCTCTGACCTTGAGCCACTTGTGCACCCAAATGCAGGGATGGGTGTCACCTTCTTCAGTGGAAGAGTAGAGTGGGAAGGTCTGGTACCAAAGGCATAAACAGTGGCTGAAGCAGTGCAGCTCCTCTGCAGACCTGCCAATGAAAGCCTTCAAGGAAGGACTCACCCAGCTTCATGCCCACTGCTGAGCCAGGTGCCCATGCTTCCTGCCCCTGTCTGAGCTGGGACAGGGTGGTTGCACACACAGGTCTGGGAGCTGCTCTGGACTCAATACTCACCCCCTGAGAGGCCACCCCAACCAGACACAGGGCAGAACAACCATTACCCAGGGCGTAGGTTTGGAATTCCAGCTGTGATGCAGCCCCAGCCCCTGCTGCCGTCAGGCCCTGCACTGTCACCAGGTATTTGCTGCCAGCTGCCTGATGTGGTGGCACATACTCGGAGACAGACTGGTTCACCAACACCTGACTGAATTTGAGGAAGCTGCTGTCCGCTGCTCTCATGGTGGTGATGTTCAGCTGGAAGAAGGACAGGGAGCTGCTAGGCAGTAGCACCAACACCCCACTTCTGCCTTGGGCAGCTCTGTGGAGAGGGGCTGCTACTACCGGCTGGGCACAAGAGGGGACCTGGCCCTACCAGGAATACCAGCAGTGTACAGCCTGTAGGCCCTGGCCAAGGAGAGCTCACACCTCTACTCAGGCTGCCTGCACAGAGCTACAGGCAATGTGAGGGGACCACAGGCACTCCATGGACTCCTGGTACCTGGTATCCAATGATCTCCCCTTTGCAGGAGGGCAGTGTCTTCCACTTGAGGGACCCCGTGCTGAGATCCAGCCACAGCTTTTCCAGTTTGTCTGGCACTGGAAGCACAGGAGAACAGGTTCATGCATGGATAAGCAATTTGTCCCCCACAAGGGCTGCTTGTGCCTTTGCAGCAGCAATGATGTGGTGAAGAGGGGGAACACCCTGCTGTAGGGCCCTTCACAGCCCCTTTCCCAGATCCCCACAGGCTGCAAGCAGTTCTGATCCCAGGCACATCACAGCAGGGAGCAGATGCTCTGGCTGAGCTTCAGAGTGAAGGGCATCCTGACATTTAATGTAAACATACCCATTTCCTTTGTGCTGAGGAGCCGTGTGTACAAGATTGTGCTAGGCAGCAGGGAGATAGTGACACTGTAGACAGTGAAGGGCTGCAGAGGGGAGCAGGTGAAGGTTCCCTCCTGGCCTTGTAATATCTCTTCTCCCTTCACCTCCTCAGCCTCACAGTTTGAGGAGGAACGCCGCTCCAGCCGGCACCTGGCCCGAATATGCTGGCACATGTTAGTGAGCATGCAGGTCCAGTTCAGTTTGATGCTGGTGCTGGAAACCTTCAAGGTCTCAGGGACAACCTGGAGGACCTCTGTGAAGGGAATATTCCAAGAGGATCAGTCCCTCCCTTCCCCACCAAGCCTTGACATCAAACTCCACAAACTGCACCATTCCCTCACTTGCCTGTCCCCAGCACAGAGTGGACAAGGACATTCTGCCTTCTCCCAGACTACATATGCCAGAGTTGCCAACAACACAGACATAAACCTGGGATGGATCCAGAATTTCCTCTGGATTTCTCTGCCATGCCCTGACCACCGTGAGCACAGGGCACTGTGTCACACATGCAGGATTGCTCTCCATGCCTGCGGAGGACAGGCTGAGAGTGCTGGGAGAGTGTCTGACTCACTCACTTACCCAGACAGGTCAGGTTCTCTTCCATAAGCTGCCAGGTGTCTGTGGTATTCCTCACTACCCAGCCACTACGAGGTATCACAGAAATTTCTCTTGGCTTCAATGTCACACATTTGATCTCCATGGGTGGAGGCCAGTACCCCTCAGGGCACCTCATCTTCACCACTTCATTTGGGTTGTAGGTCCCCTGGTTTGGGTCAAAGATTAACTTGGGGTCCCACTGGGGCTTCTGGCATTTCCCTGCACCAACAAAATGGGAAGATGTTAGCTGGGAACTGTGGCTCTGCAGGGCAAGCAAGGGATTGGAGCAGGGCATCCCCTTCCCTGGCCCATCAGGGCAAGAGATGAGCTTCAGGACACTGCACAGAGCAGCCCTTCCACATCAATTCTTGGCAAGAGGATTAGGACAAAGAAGGACTCCAAAATTCTTCCCCAGGACTCCTGGGAAGGGCCAGGAGGAGCTGGAGTCAAGGGAATCCATGAGGGGTTTGTACTTTGCACAAAGCCTGCCCAGAGACTGTGGTGCCCTCTTTGTCCCACAGGCAGGACCCTGATTTCTCCTGAGAAGGAATAAAGTCTGAGCCCCAAAGCTGGCTCTGCAGTGACAGTATGCATCAGGGCAAGGAGTAGGGACCAGCACACTAGGAGAGTGCCACACCTTTACCCTTGCCACCTGTGCCACAAACACCTGTCAGACCTACACATGTGACCCCACTTTCTGGCACATACTCTTGCCAAAAGCCCTTAGGGAGATCTCAGGGAGACACACCACCCAGCCCTGTGTGTGTGAAAAAAAGCCTGAAGCCTTGCACGGTCCCTGACCTCCTGTGCCATGGGCAGCGCTGGTTACTGCCAAAATGGCTACTTTGGTATCAAGGTGGGGACCTTTGTACCAAAACTCCCTCCTGCCAGGATCCTCAGGGACAAAAGCTGGCATCAGCCATCTCCACCAGGGCAGACTAAGGAGCTGCCTCAACACTGCCTTCAGCAGCACCTGCCATTCCCTCAGGCACACAGAGCCAGAAGCTTCCTGTGCCCCCACAGGCTGCCTTCCCTGCTCCTGCCTCCTTACCAAGGCACTGTACCCTGCCTGGGTTGGGCTGAATGTTGGTCCAGCTGCCTCTGCTGTCCCTTCCATTCCAAGCTTCTCTGTATAAAGGTTTTCCATTGATAATAGAGAGAATTTTTCCTGTACATTTGACATGGGTGAAGGGTGGCTGGAAACCCTTGGGACAGCTCAGCATCACTTCTTCATTCTTCTTGTATCTCTCCTGGTCTGGTGCCAGCTGGAGTCTGGAGTCCCAGTGGGGTTTTTGGCATGTTTCTGGCAGAGAAGAAAGTGGGTGTTAGTTGGGCTAGGAGGTTTCAAGGAGGAGCAGGGTATGTGGTGGGGCCTCAGCAATCCCCAGCAGCCCCTTTAGCCCCTGAAATGAAAGGGAAGGTGACGCATCCATCTGCTATGATGGGGTGCCTTGGCAAGGCTGGTTGGGAGGGGACTTCCTTGTGGGTGAGTGTCAGCTGGGGCTGAGGCCTGTCCAGACAAGGATGCCAGAATTCAGTAGGGGATTAATCTCAGGTATCAAATGCCTGAGATCCAAGCAGCCCTGATATGGCATCAGAATTACATCCCTGGCCACAGTGATGGAGATGGATGAATGGGGCAGAAACTGACCACAGAGCCTGGTAGGAAGCACTTCCTGACACCCTGCTTACCAATGCACACTATGTTCCCCTGAACATGAATCCACACTCCACTGCTCTTTCTCCCTAGCCACATGTCTTCCTTCAGAGATCCAGAATAATCCAATGGTTGAATTGTGTTTGCACATTTGACATGGGTGAAGGATGGCTGGAAACCATTGCTGCAGCTCAGAGTCACTTCTTCATTCTCTGTGTAACAGTCACGGGCTGGTGCCAGCTGGAGTCTGGGGTCCCACCAAGCAGGCCTTTGGCATGTTTCTATCAGAGGTAAAATTGGATGAGGAGTATTTTTTGGGAGGTTATGAGAGGAGACAAGGGAGAGGTCTCTCTGACTGTTCATCCCAACACATACGAGTGTCATGAGCCCAGGTACTCTCCAAGCACACAGGGCTCCTCGTCTCCCCATCTCCAGGACTGACAAGACTCCCTTGGATTCCACCCCCTCCACGGAGTGCTTGAGCTGCCATTTTATTGTCTCCCTCATGGACAGGTGAGCCATGCTGTATTAACAGCCTCCCACACCAGAGACAACCCAAACACTAGAGAAGCTTTCCAGGCAAACAAGCAGAGCCCCTGCATCTATTCCTACTCCATGCTGAGGCAGGAAACGCTGGCTGGGAAGGACTCCTCTCCCCAGGAGTACAGACCACAGCAGGTACCTGCAGCAAGGTGCCTACAGACAAAAAGAGCATTGTCACTGCCAGGACTGGGGAAAAGCCAAGGTCTCCAGGTCTCCCATTCCTGCCCTGTCATGTGCATGGCCACGTCACAGAGGGTCAGTCACCAGCTCAGGACCCTGGGTCAGGGTGGTGCAGGGCTGTGCTTACTTTTGCAGGTGGCAGTCTCATTCCACAGGGTCTGGGCCCCTCTGGAAATGCATTGGATCTGTGGTACAGATGGCACGAACTTCCCAGCACAGCTGAGCTGCACCACTTCATTCAAGTCATAGCTGCTCCTCTTTGGGTTAAACTGCAGTTTGGGGTCCCAGTCAGGGGGAACTTTACATTTTCCTGTGTGCAAAGGACAGGAGGCAGAGCCTGAGGGTCACTGGGCTCCAGCAGCATCCTCAGGGGTGAGGGTGTTCCATCCAGAGGGGTGCCAGTCCCCCTCTCTTCAGAGGAGGGAGTGGCAGAGAGGGCCCCTCCCAGGATGAGCCCCATCCCCCAGATGCTTTATCCCTCCTCACAGCCTCAGGGGCAGTGCAGGAGGGTTCTCCACAGGCCCTCCAGCCCACCTGCTGCTGCAGAGACACCCCAGCCCGAGGGTTCCAGCAGCCTGGGGGATGCTGCTCTCTCCCACAAATACAGGGGCTGTGGGAGTGCACCAGATCCACGTCCACTGCTGCCATTCATGACTCCACAGCTTGGTCCCATGAATTGACTACCAGCAGCAATGGTGAGTAACAGGAGTAAAGTTGCAGGTAACAAGTGAAAGAACAAAGCAATTCTGCAGCGGAAGCAATAACTACAGGAATGAGGCAGACAGAAAAATAAATTGTCTAAGTCCTTGAAATGGGAAAAAAAAGAAGAAAAAAAAAGAAAAAAACCCTGCTCATCCATGCTGTTTGCCTGTGAGCTAGAAAACACCCAGTTTTGATGAGTTTTGATGAGTTTTGTTCCATTATTCATCACCCTAGTGATGAATCCTTGCTCTTATTTGTCATAAAAAACCCACGTTTTCAGTTCATTTGCTTCCTTCTCTCAAAAAGACCACCACTCTCCTAGCATGTACCATGATTTCTTGGAACACTGTGCTTTTACAGTGAAGAAGGGAAAGGATGAGTCATAATAACGCAGGCAGGCAGTGACTTCAGTAAGATATACTAATAGCCAAAGATTATGTCTATGTAAGTATACCCGCTTTTGTCTGCCTCAGTGTGCTGGCTGTGTGGACTTGCCACCTAGCACATCCTTCTGTGCAGAACTGTAAATAAATCAAATACCTAGACTCTGTGTGTTAATCAGCTTTTCCCACACTGGTGAAAGAAGCTTGCAGCTAGAGTCTGCCCCTCAGAACACCAGTGGCCACAAAGCTCATACCCTGCTCAATGCACTCAGCCTAGCCTCTGCCCTTCACCCAGAATGAGTCTGCCTTGTCCTGCCCTGGCAGACATGTCACCATGCTCACTGTGTGCAGAACAAGTCCATGAGGAGGAAGTGGGCATGGAGGTGGCCTTTCCTGAATGAGGATGGAACACCTTTCTTCAGCTTCAACTGCCCACTTCCTGCCAGCCAGCATTCACCACTTCCCTTTTCTGGCAGTGGGTTTCCACACCATCATCGCAACCCTCCTCCCAGCTCTCCACACCAAAGGCCAGTGGTCACCAGCCCCATCCTTTTAGACCACATGGTGTAGACACGAAACTTCTTCCCCCTCAACAGTGTCTCTCTCAGTGTTCTCAGAGCACACACTTCATTGACAGAGGTCCATTGACTTGGTCCCAGCCTCATCAGGCACCCCCCTCACACACCTTCCACCCTCCTGCCATTAAAAACCCTGAAGTAACACACACCCTGCCTAAGGATCCTTTTAGGTCAGTCTCAGACATGAGTACAGACTAGGAGAGGAGAGATTCCATCCTGCCCTGGATACTTGAGAGGTGCCCACTGCTGGAAGGGGAGCATGCCTTGAGCCACCAGTGATGGGCAGCATGAGTCATCACCATCTGATGATTTAGTTAGCCACTTCTGCTCCCATTTCCCTACACAGAGAATACTCACAGCTCAGGTTCCTTACCCATGCTGTGGCCTATAAGGACCTCAACAGGTACCAGCAAGCCCAGGGAACAGGATATAATCACCACAGGAAAGCCCACATTCTTTGTAGGAAAAGCCTAGCAGAGACCCAGGAGATGCCCCTAACCCTCCTGGCACAGAGAAAGAACAAAACAAGCTTTTTGATGTGAACAATCCCACCCAACTACAGTTCCCTAATCCCAGGGACTATGGCAGAGAGCAGCTAACAGAGCTCACAACTCCCCACATCTTTGATGAACATCATCATCACCTGTGACAGGGGTGCTGCCTGAATTGCCCAGAAAGGCCATCACTGCTCTGATTGCCCTGGATTCATCTGTCTGCTGCATAACAAGAGTTGGCCACCTCCTGCTCCCTGCAACACTACCCACTTCCTAGAGGGACGCTGCAAGTCCAACACTCATGGAAGTTTCCCAGTGCACCGAGGCTTGCTGCCCTCCACCCCAAATAGAGCTTTGTCCCACCACAACCCGAAGGATGCCTGAGTGTCTCAGGCATATGCAGATACCAGCTTCAGCCCTCCCCTCCCAGCCCAGTTATGGGCTGAGCAGGATAAGGCCATGTAGCAAATATGCAGGTAGAGGAGCAGCAAAACCAGTTTTGTAAGAGAGAGGCACAGTCCACTCTTACCTGCTTCCTTATGTACCGATGGAGGCACAGGACCATGGTGCATCTGTCCCCATGCATGCAGAGGAGCAAGGGCCAGGAGGAATGTCAGAGCCAGCGCTGGCAGGGCCATGGTGGCTCTGACCATGAAGTCTCTGGGCAGGACTCAGTGTGAGCTGCTCAGGAAAGGTGTCTGCACAACCCTGCACAGGAGAGGCGCTCACACAGAAATGAGACAGCCCCACAGGGAAATCACATGTGGCATAAGCTTCCTCTTTGGAAAGAGCGTCCCACCAGCCTCAGTGTGATTCTCACACATCTTCCCTCAGACAGTAGGTACAAGCTCCATGAGTCTCACAGGGATCTTAGTTCCAGCCTTTTCCCTGGCTACCTCAGCACTTTCTCCCACAAGCACCTCCAAAACCTTCTCACATCTGTCCCTCTCCTCTCTCTTTCCACATGCAGCAGAGGATGTTGAGGAACACACCCCTGATTAATGTGCCCAAGTCCAGCCTAGGCTGCTCTCATCATGCATCACTTTCAAATCACGGAATCATTTATGTTGGAAAACATGTAATCATCAAGTCTAACCACTAAGCCAGTACAATAAGCCCACCACTAAATCATGTCCATAAATACCACATCTACATATCTTTTAAATACTTCAAAAAATCTCTCTTCTTATTACCTCTCTTATGGAGGTTGTTACTGTTACTGTTGAGCTCAGGTAGGGTCTTTGGGTATGAGAGAGAATTCCCTAAGTGCTCTCCATTTGGGGCATGCTCACACTCCCCCAGTCTCCTGTCCCTGCAGATGTCACCACCAAGCTCTTCTCTGAGCTCCTTTTCAGCTCACAAGCTCTTGCACAACTTCAAGCTTCCATGAGTCCTGACTCCCTGTGCTGTTGCAGCTCTCCTGGGCCATTCCTCTTTCAACTCTGTGCTTTACAGAGTCTCACTCTCTGTGTTTTCCTAGATATACAAGCACAATGCTTTATGGTGCAATACTATCAGTGTTCTGGGTATGGGTGCTGTCACCCACAGTGTTTTTCACCACTCAGTTGGAACTCCTTGGCCCAAAGTTCCCTGGCAGATCCTTTTGCAGGTGCCACCCTCCTCAGGACAGAGCTTGTTGTACCTATCAGTATTATCCCAGTAAACCAGCAACACTGAGTTTCTGTAAACTAGATGTCTCCTAAGGTCCATTTGGGAACCTCATTACATCAAGTCCAGCTGTGTCACATGCAGCTGTTGTGAGGTTAATGGGTGAAGTCTTCTAGAAAGCTTTCAGCAAGAGGAACAGCATCACTAAGTCATGTCATTCTTGTTTCCTTGCTGGATCCTTGTCCTTAAGGAGCCAGGTTTTTCTTGTTCCTGTGCAGTCAACAATGGTGCAAGCACCCAGAATGGCCACAGCCAGCACTCACTGGGTCATGTCCTGATAAAATCCCAGATTTAGGCACAGACATTCTCACTGACTCTCTGTGGTATGTGAAAGAAGCAAAACCAGTGGAATTCAACAGCCAGGTGTCAAAAATTCACAAGTGGTACAACAGGCTTCCTATTACCCCTGATGAGTTATTTCTTTACCCCTGTCCTGAGGCATGGAAATCTGTGTTTGCCTCTCCCTCCTTAGAAATTTATCATTGTTTTGAGATTTGTTGTTTTCTTGGTGTATAGCATCCACTAGAAAAATGCTGAAGAACTATTGAAAGCATACTCAGCCATATGTATTGAATTCAATATCATTGCAAATGTGATTGTTGGGCTGTTTGCTGGTGGCCCATTCAGTTGTCAAAGAACTACAGGCTTTGGGACTGAAGAGAGAAAAAACCAAATCACCTGAAATTTACAATCAGATTTACTTCTGATAGAGAAGAACACTGAAGGCTCAAAATCATCCACAAAACCACAAGGAAAATGAGAAGCAGCTGTGGCTCTTGTGGATCAAAAGCTTTTGGGGCTTCGTGGAAAGCACTCCTAACACAGCCATCATGTTCCCCTATAGTAAAGTCTATTACTGTTTCAGAACTCACAAACAACAATAGTATGTAAGTGTCTTATCCTCCTTCCTACCTCACACCAGTCCCAAGGGAGCCCAGTGTGGGTTGTACCTATAGATGGTGGTGTCAGGTCAGGTGGTGGGGGTGGGCTACAGCCAGGCTGGGACATCAACCCAAAGCTGCTGGGTCAGGCTCAGGCCTGAGGAGGGTAGCCCAGTCAGATCCATCCCTGGGAAAGGCAGGAGGGGGTCTGTTCTCTGCACAGCAGAAGCACATGACCCTGTGTGATCTGATGGTCTGGGTCTCCATATGGTGCTGGTCTCTCTCCAGGATGCAGAGTCTGCCTCAGTCAGGGCTATAGCCTGTGCTGCCAGAACCTAGAGCATATTCTGGCAGGGAGAACTGGAAAATGCCTACAGGATCCAGCCAGAACCCAGTGTTGAACCCTGCTGTGGGCTCTTCCTCACCCCTCCAGTGACTTTCCCAACCCTACCAGGCCCAAAACTCCTTCCACACAGGGATCTTGCAGAGCCATCAATGAGACAATGACCCACGCTCCATGCCACCCTGAAATTAGGAACCCTCCAGTCCCTTTCCCAAAAATAACAATAGAACACAGACATCTTAAACACCTACAGCTGATCTACAGAGCGGGGGGAAGAACCCCAGACCTATGGGCAGAAGGAGGGTGAGGGGAGCCCCAGTAGTGCTGGGGTGCAGAGGGATCAGCCCTGATCATGACAGGCGACAGCTTGGTCATGATCAGTTATCATGGTCTGTCTTGGACCCAGTAAAATATCTGGGAGGTCTGCAGGGAGCTTTGTTGGCCTTAGAGAGGGCTGGCACTGGAACAGCTTTGCTGTCACCCAGTTGGTGACAGTGGCAGAGGCAGGGACTCCATCTTGTGCAACTGGTCACCCAAGGCTAACGAAGCCTAGCACAAAGCCACCATCTCTGCTCCTGTGGTGGCTTGAGGAGCTGCCAAGATAGGTGATCTGATCCAAGATAGGTGTGCTGAGAGCAGAGCTGTGACAGGAGAGAATCCAGCAAGTTACAGGGTTTCCAGGAGGGAATTCCTGGGTGCTGGGCAGAGCAGGGGTAGGCCCTGAGGGCCGGATAATCCCTTTGCTATGATGGTAACATCACCTCTTCCCAGGAGAGGGAGCAGAACCTGCTGACTGCTCTCCACAGGGAGCATTTTCCCACTTTCTGAGTCCACTCACACATGCCCTCTCCCCTGAAGCACACACCCAAGCTCAGCAAGACTCTCCTCTGGCACTGCCACTGTGATGCAGTGGAAATCTCCAGCCCTCTGCCCACTGCTCCAGCCATCCAGGTCCTTCTGGCCTGGTGCTGCAGCCCACACCAATCCTAAATCCATCCCAAATCCCCTTCATGCTCAGACTGCCAACGTCCCCTGTTTGGCTGTGCATTTGCTGACTGCCCAGAAAGGTATTTTTAGTGCATAAAATTAGTCATAAGCAGTTCACAACTGGGAGCAGGGTGGACTAAGTCTGGGGTGGGGAGGAATGGAGGGGGGGTGGGGTGCTGCATTTTGGTTTGAGGAAGATGTGCTCAGAAATGGGGTTTCCAGCTCTGGCATCCAAGCAGTTCCATATCTGGCCCAGCCATCCTGTTTCCATCCCCAGAACCACCTTCAGCACATCCCACCCTGGTTCTTGAACAGGGAATGTGGCTAAGCCCAGGAGGTGGTAATTTTAAGATCTGGGGCAGTATCTCAGGTCAGACTAGCTTCCCCCCAAACCTTACTACCTAAAGACTCTCTGCACCAAGATCAGAGCTCCTGATCTCTTCTTCCTGCCCTCATGCTTTATACTCCCTTCCCACTATCTGCTCTCCATGTGGCAGATGGAGATATTGTGGCAGTGGTCTCTCCAGCTGCCCAAGCAGCTCTCTATCTCCTTGAAAAACTTTTCACTATGCACCTCATTCACTGCTCAAGCCTCTCTGCATTGCTCCCTTTCCAATGCTACACACCACCCCATGTACTGACCTCAGTCATCACAGTTCTCTTTCACAGACAACTGATGAGTGTTTGGTGGAACCCAGAATCTCTCCTTCTATCCCATGAAACAAAGGGCTTGGACTTCCCCTTTACAGTTCTCAGCCTGTATGGCTTCAAAAGAAAAGCAAATCCTGAGAAACCACATATGCCAATCAAGTACCTAGGAAGAGAGGAGTGCTCAAAATATACTGAGGGAGAGGAGAGAGGAGAGAGGAGAAGTAAAACAATAGTTTCTCCAGTGAAATGAAGCCACAGGCCTGGTGGAGGGGATAAGGTGGCCCAGCTGGTAGTGCTATCTAGTATTCTGTGGTCTTCACAGCCCCATCATGCTGCCTGGTCCTGCACCAATGGTGCATTGGAGGAGGCATCACTGCTGCCAGTGGAACACTGAGCTGGCACAGCTCCTACCTGATCTATCCTCGGATGCCTGTCCATGTCCTGGCTTTGCAGGGGCCATCAGTAGAATACTATGCCTCCTTAAAGCAGCTTCCTTCACACATGGGATACTGGAAAGCCAAGGTCTTGGTGGGCCTCTGCTCACCCCTTTCCTCAGTGCGTGGCCCTGCAGAGCCTGCTGTCTTCCCCAGCAGTCAGCCCCTGAGCAAAGCTTGTCAGGGTGATGCCTTGGGTTTTAGCTTTTATATTTTTCAGAATCTCAGCTGCTTGGTGTGTAACTCTGAAACTTCATATTAGGTGTTAGTAAGTTCTCTTCACAGGGTAATTAGACAAAACCATCCTTTCCTAGCTAGAGAATCAAGGACAACTGGTACCCAAAAGCAGAAACAACAGCAAGGGAAAGGAGGCAAGTGTCCTGATTTGAAAGACAGGTGTTTGCAAAGCTTCCCTTTGGGCTGAAAAAATGTGACCCTTCCGATTATTATGATTTTGAAATTAAGGGAGCTCTCAGGGAAAGATATGGGGGTAGGAATAACAGTTCTTTACTAGTATATCTAACAAGACAAACAAGAACAACAACAGCTATGAAATTACCCACAAGCAGAACAGTAACTCAGTCCCAGTGTTTTTTGGCTGCAGGCACCTTTTCCCTGAGCTGCAGTTCCCGGTGCTGGGGGCGGGCGGGTCCCGCAGAGCTGCAGGAGGGCTGGGGGTGATGGCAGCGCTGTCCCAGGGGGAGAGAGATGGAGAGAGCCCTCCACTCACAGTGTGGGTCCTGATGCTCAGCAGAGTGCTGGATGGTGGCAGGTTACAGCGAGAAGGCAGCAGGGCAGGGTCTGACAGCAGTGAGGATGGCTCCTGGTGCAGGGATGGCAGGGATGGAGCTGAGGTGGCGATCGTCCTCCTCGTCCGAACTCCGCGGGGAAACGGGGCGAGACCCAGCTTTCAGCTTCCTCTTCTGGCTGCTTGAATCTGGTGGGGTTACCCTCTTCCCTCCCCTCCCCTCCCCCTTGTCACCAGGGCCCAGTCAACAGGTATCTTAGCATGACAATGGGGAAAATTCCACAGAGGGAAAAGGGAGAGAACCAACCCCCACAGCAAGCAAGTGGGCTGGTACTTCACAGCCTGGGGCTGTGGTTGGACAACTGACCCCAATATGTAGGTGAACCAAAACATATAAAAGTGTAAAAACTCGTGACCAGGAGCCATCTTGGAGTCAACCTGGGTGCAGCCTTGGCCAGGCTCTTGTATCCTTTTAAGGCCTTTCAATAAATATCTGTTTTATTCCTTGGAACTCTGTCTTGTCTCTGTTCCAGATCAGCCTTTCTAGGTATCAGTTCAGCCAACCTCTGCACAGGCTGGGCAGGTGGAGAGAAGAGGAGAGAAGAGGGTGCAGTGTCCTGATAAGTCACTGTGAGTGGTGTGGATGGCACAGTGCCCAGAACTTAGAGAGCAGCTGCCCTTTGTAGTATAAATACGTGCATAAAGCCACGTGTGTTCCAGCCCAAGATCAGTCCAAGGTCAAGATACTGAGCAGACCTACAGCAGCATCACAGCAGACCTGAGGGAAAAGGGAAGGTCCTGTCTCATGCTACAACCTCCTGTGAGGAACCTTATCCCCTTTCAGCCAGCAGAAACATGCACAATGCCTTTTATGATCCATTTTTGTGAGAGTCCAGGCCACAGGGCATCCACAGAGATGTTCCTGAATGACCCATAAGGAAGGGCCTGCCATGCATCGTGGTGTGAATTACATCTCAGGTGCTTGGCTGGTGGTGACACACTTGGCTCACCCACAGCCTGCAGCACTGGGTGTCTCTTGTAATTACCCCCAGAGACCAGTCAGTCCAGGGCTGGTGCAATCAGCCTCTGTAGAACACGGGCTCTGCAGGGTGGGGTGACCAGCCACCCATGACACAGGTGGACAAAAATGAGGTCATGGTAATCAAAGGCATTAATGGAACCAGGCTCCAGCATGCAGGACATAGCAGGACCAAAGCCCTGTGCCATTTGTCTCAGCTCTGCTTTGTGCTGGAGCCAGGACGTATCCCATCTGACACCATTTGTCCTGGGTCAAGTACCCTCTGCTTTTCATGCTGCTCACCTGGGACCATCAGCCTCACATTTGACACTAAGAGAGCCAAGCAGAATGCACCCTCTTTCCCCATTTTTGCCCCAATGTGCAGTAGAAGGCTGCTGTCTGTGGATAGCCCTGTGTTCTTGCTGTCATGCTGTTGAGATGTCCCCACTTAGAGCAACACACACCTCCTTCCCTTGCCTTTGTCTTCATGGAAAATCCTGGTACACCTAGTCCATGCCAGATCCATCTATGTATGCTGGGGTGCAGGTTTTTCATCCTGGGGCCCATGGAGTGTGCTGATGCACTTCCTCAGCAGCCAGGGTGCCTGGACTCATGGAAGAAGTCAGGACACAAGGAAGGTTGGCAGGGCTGCTCATGGAGCTCACTAAACATAATGAGATTTTCAACAGCTGGGGAAAACAATAAACAGCTGCAATTGAATTGGCTGCAAGTGGCAGCTTCAACGACAAATACAACACAGCTGCCTCCCCTCCCCACATCAGAGGCCATGCTCCAGCCCGTGCTGCCTCAGACTGCCCTGCCTGGAAAGGGCACAAGGACATAGGAAAGGGCTAGGAAGTGCCTGCAGTCACAGGGAGCTCCTGGTTTTCTAGGGCACAGATTGTTTGCTTTCCAGCTCCTCCAACACCTGGACACACATGGCTGTCACAATGGTGACCTCCAGCTGAAGGGCTCTCACGAGCATCTAGAGTACAACACAGTCATACTGCTCCCCTGTGCCCTGGCACAGAGAGGGGAAGCCAAAGTGGAAGGCAACAGACACAGGAGGACAGGCACACAGATAAATTCTCTACCTGGAGGTGGCTGTGTCCATATTTTCTCTTGTGAATAATCTGAACAACTACCTCCCTTTAACCTACCCTATTTAGTCCAAGCCATAGCTGTGTCAGGTAAAAAAACTGCATGGTGTGGATGATTACAGGACCATGAGCAGACCAAGGAGTTACTCACAGAGGTTTAGCCTGAGTAACCACAGGGTCAAGGGTGGGGAGCTCCTTGCAGTACCCATCTCTCGCTCAGGCATGTGGGAGAACAACCAGGGCTCCACCATTTCTGCCTGGGGTCAGGAGAGCGGAAGGGACTGGGAACATCTCTCTCACCCATGCTGATGGGGCTGGGGTGGGATGCATCCTTCCCAAGCAGAAGCTCAGTGTTCAAAAAGGAATGGTTCTCCAGCACTGCTTTCCCCCAGAAGGTTTTATCTTTGTCAGTTCTGACATGGGCAAGGAAGCCAGGGGAAGCAGGAGGAGGCTGGTTTGTTAGTGTCAGGATCTCTGGGGTGAACTGTGTGTGTAGGTGTGTTCTGCACGGTCTCTGGCAGGCGCTGTGCTGAGCTATGCATGGCCTCACCAGATTGTCCTTATCCATTGCTGTGGTGTTTCTGAGCTCCTCCCTACACCAATATTAGGCCATACAGATCAAAGGGCACTGATGAACCACGGGTGAAGGCTGTAGCTGCCCTGATTCCACAATTTAACCACAGCTAGCAACTCAGTACCACACAGATGCTCACTCACTCTCCCTCTGCCACGGTGGGGAGGAAATTCGAGGGGGGGCGAAATTGTGGGTAGAGATGAGAGCAGTTTAATAATTTAAACAATATTGTTGTTGTTGTTTTTGCTATTGTTGTTGTTGTTATTAATAATAATAAAAAAATTAAATTACAATTGTAATTAAAAGGAGAAGGATAAAACCAGAGTGAATTAAATGAGGCACAACATACTTGCTTACTGCCCACTTATTGGTACCCAGCAGCTATCAGCAACTCCTGGGAATGATGTTCTATGGCATGGATTATCCCTTTGGGCAGTTTGGGTCAGCTCTCCTAGCCATGCTCCCTCCTGGTTTCTTGCACACCTGCTCACTGGCAGATCATGGGAAACTGAGCAGTCCTTGAGTTAGGGTAAGCACTGCTGAGCAACAACTGGTACATCAGTGTTTTATCAACATTATTGTCATACTGAATCCAAATCACTGCACTGAAACAGCTGCTAGGGAGAAACTGAACTCTAACCCAGCTGAAAACAGGACACTTGCTCTCCTGCAGCTAGGTCACAGGCACCACCTAGTCCAAGACCAGTCCACCCTACTATGGCCCCATTTGTCCCAGAACTGCAGCCAGACCAGGTCCTTGGCATCTGTGGTCCTGGCTCACATCTGCCAGAACCACAAGCCCTTCAGGTGCGCTGCAAAGTCCCTGGGGACTGTTACTAATTGCTTGGCAAGATGCAGGAGGTAGAGAAAAGCTGTCACAGCCTCCTGGGATGAGCGAGGAGCTGCTGAGAGTCACATTTCCCAGGTCCAAGTCAAGAGGACAAGGAAAAGCCCTTTCATCTGCTGGGCAGTGTTGAAGGATGGGAGCATGGCCAGGTATTGTGAGATAAGGTGCTCAGGAGCAGGATAGGTAATGTTGGAGATGGTAGCATTGTCCCTGCCTGGCATGAAGTGGCCAGATCCTGGTAATTTGTGAAGGTCCCTGTAGTGCTTAATCACTGCAAGAATGTGAACTTGGAACTGTTGGAGGAAGTCAAGAAAAGTACTTTGGAGGTGATAAGGGGACTAGAGCATCTCCCCTATGAAGACAGACTGAGAAAGCTGGGGATGTTCAGCGTTCAAGAGAAAGTACTGTGAACACCTCATAGCAACTTTTCAGTATCTTAAAGGGGGCCTACAGGGAAACTAGAGAGGGACTTCATCAGGAATTATGAAGAGATAAGACAAGGGGGAGTGGCTTCAAGCTCTAAAAGAGTAAGTCTAGATATTAGGATTTTTTTTTTCTCTGTGAGGGTGGTGAGGAACTGGAACAGGTTGCCTAAGGTTATGGATGTTCCAACCCTGCAAGTACTTAAGGCCAGATTGGATGGGGCTTTGACCAAACTGGTTTAGTGCAAGGTGTTCCTGCCTATGGCAGAGGGATTGGAACAAGATGACCTTTAAAGTCTTTTCCAACACAAACCATTCTGTGATTCTGTGCAGTTGTGCTCACATGGCTGCATGTCACATCACCCCGGGTTACATGTGGTACAGGCACAGCCAGAGCTGCCTGTACCTCCTTTTCAGAGGCAATGACTGGCTTTCTTTTATCAGTGTTCTCAATGTTTTCAATTTCATTGCCCACATGAGGCTTCTAGCAGGCATGCACTCAGCTGGGCTCAGGCATCAGTGCCCCCCAGACACAAGCATTGGTGTTTGCTTGAGGAGAAGCAGAGCAGGGAGCTGAAATCACTGTCCAGAACTAAGAGACAGGGATGGATGTGGATTCTGTCTCCATGGATGTCACACTGGCACCCAGGCATGAGAATCATTGACAAGAGATAACAGGAGGCAGCGAGCAAATGCTGCCAGGTGCTGCGCTGACTATGCTGGAAGAATATTAATGACACAACAAATACTTGCAGCCCTTCTGCTGCAAGTAACCCCTCAACAGCTTTGCAGCTGGAGTGACAGGGAGGCAATGAGGGCACTGCAATGTGCCTGCACAGCAGGGACCTTGCCAGTCCCTGCTGGCAGCTGGATGAGGGCTGCTGCAGCCTGCAGGCATGGTGATGGGTGTGGAACATGCATGGCTCTGCCAGGCTCAGCAGCACACGGTGCACTGAGAAACATATTCCAGCTGCATCACCTGGACTGGGTACTGCTGGACATCACCAGGCTGGGGCTGAGGCTTTCTCCCATGCACCCTGGGCTCCTCAAACTGACCAGGCCTCCTATCACTGTGTAATGGCCCCTGCTGAGCCCTCATCTCCTATTTCCTACAAGGCAGAAACAGGAGATGTTTTTCAGGAAAGAGTCATCTCATAAGCAGGGAGCTGGGGAACATACAGGACATAGGGGTGAAGTGTGGAGATTTGCATGGTGGTGTGTGTGGTAGTGCAGGAAAAGAGCAGAGATCTGATACAGAAGGAAAGAGGATACTTGGGACCAAGAGGCTGCACTCATATTCTGCAGACAAGCACCAAAGAGAGTGATTTGAGTCAGCCAATGCTCTTTGTCCTGCTCACCCCTGTGTCTGCACAGCTCCTCCAGGCTGGAAAACCCTCGTGCACTTTAGCCTTGTGCCTGCTCTGGCTGCACACTCTTGGCAGCAGCAGCTGTTGTTTTCCAGAGCATTTGCAGAAAAGGAATCTCAGGTATAGATGGATTCTTCCACATGGATGCAAAGAGGGGACTGCTCAAGTTCTGGCTCTGGGGCTCTAAGCAGGGTAAGGCTTTGTTCAGGGTCAGGGAGGATTACTGTTGGCTCATCCCAATCAGAGACATCCTCCTGCAGGGACCCCAGCACCACAGGTGCTGTTGTGGAACAGAGGTGGGAGTGCAGCAAGGACCAAGTTTTCCGTGTGGAGAGCTCCTGCCTGGAGCTCTCTGCCTCACTGCCCTCCAAGAGCCTGGCCACCCCACACCTGTAGTGTGCCCTTCTCCTTACAGGACCACCCTGCACTTTCAGAGCTCCAGCCTCCCTAGGCTGTTTGAAAGTTCTCACTCCTACTCTGCCTGGATGATGCACCAGTCTCAGCAGGAAGGGTGAAGATGTTTACTAATGCATGAACCTTTTCCCTGTGGTAGAGGAAGGGTGTAGAGCCCAGAAAGAGAAGGACAAAGAGGACAAAGCCCCCCTCCTCTCTCCCCTGCAGATCCACGTGAGCAGAGTACAGCCAGGGAGACCTCCTTCCTGCTTTTCTCACCAGGGATTGAGGAGCTTAATTCAGGGCTTGCTGCAGGCTCAGCCCAGCCTGACTTTGCACCCAGCTGCTCAGTGTACTTGCCTGCACCATAGGAGGGATTTGGGGCACTGGAGACTTTTAGCCCTGTCTCAGCTCAGCCCTGCTGTGCCAGGCAGGAGCAGAGCGTGATGGAAATAGCACAGTACAGTTACCAGTGCTGATGAGAGAAGGGACTGCAAATCCTGCAGCAGTAATTTCCACAGTCAGAGCTATCCCCAGGGCTTTAATTTATCCATTACAACTTAATTTGATGTAAACCCAGTCACTTGTGAGCAGCAGGAGCTCTGATCAGGCTGTGGTCCTGAGTTTCTGCCTTCAAGATGCCTCACCAGGCCTCCCCATCTCTGTTGCAGTGCCCTGACCATCAGGAATCTGCTGCACTCAAGTGGAGGGGAGAGGCTCTGCTTGTTGCCCCAGCCGAGCTGGCTGTGTTCCTCTGAGCAATGTCTCACACACATTGAGAAGCTGGTCAATGGGCTGTGGGTGCATCAGCATGCTCACATTTCAGGTGCCAGGGCTGAGCCCAGTTAGGCACGCACTGCCACCCATCTGAGCAGCTGCAGCTGGACACCAGCGTGGGAGGGCACAGACTGCAGCCTCCTGTCCCCACAGACAGATGCTGTTCTCTCCTCTCATTCATGGAGCTGCTCCTGTCATTTTGTCAGGCTGTTGTCAGCAGGACAGACATGTGAGGCTGAGGAAACCTAAGAATGTGGCCTGTTGCACAGCACTCTATCCTATGGCTGCAAAAGCCTCCCTGGCACATGCTATCCAGCACTCTGCCTCCCTACGTGTAGGAAACTTGCCCTGCACAAGCCCACTCCCTCTGCGGGCCTGGAAGAGCAGGAATACCATGAATTCCTAGGGGTAGGGCACTGTTCCCATTATAAATAAATCAGAGGCTCAGTTCCCTGCTCTAGCCCACAGGGTTATTCTCCCTCCTTGAGACAAGGAGGAAAACCCAGCTCATGGTCCAAGGTGTTTATGCTGTGCTTGGTGGCACCTGGAGCAGAGCACTGGCCAAAAAATGCCACACCAGGAGATACTTTATGTGGCTGCTTTTCCCAGCAGGAAAAGCAGCCAGAGAAGTGCAGGGCTTGTGCAGCCAGTCCTACCACACAGGGAAACAGCTGGAACAGAGCTGTTTGAGGGGAGCTGCAGAGTCAGGGTTGTAGCAGTGCCCAGAGAGGTGGATGGGGCAGGGCTGGGCCAGCACAGGCAGGTGGATGCCAAGGAGAGCGTCAGCAAAATGTGTGGGACTGAGCAAGGGCAGATCTAGCTGCAGAAAGTCCCTGGGCAGGAAGGACAGGACAGATCAGCCACAGACCAGACAAAAGGCCTGAAGTGGGGGAGTAGGAAGCAGAAAAAAATCAGGGAGAAGTGGAAGAACTCAGGAAAACAAGGAAGGTGAAAGGGTGCAACAGGCACCGGGCATGCTGTTACTGAGAGGCTGCACTTTCCTGCTCCTCTGGAGGATACATCCCACTGCTCCTTCGACACCATCCAGGCTGGGTGCACAGGGAAAATCAGAGCCCCTGTGCAAAGAACCAAGGCTATACTAACGGGGCTCAAACTGCCAACAGCTACTTGTATGGGGGAAACTGGTCCCACGACACTGTAGAGGGTAGGGCTGGATGTAAGGGGAGAGCAGAGCAGTTCTCCATGCCTTTTGTCCATCCATCAGGGACTGGGCGCTACAAAGACAAAGTCCCGTAGCTAAACGGGCAATCGAGGCAGGGCCCAGGGGAGGAAAGAAGTCCTGCACCTATAGTGCGCATCCAGGTGGGACCCAGGGGAGGAAGACTCCCACGCCTGTAGGGCGCATCAAGGGGCTGGGGATAATCAAAGCCCTGTGCCCGTGGGGTGTGCCCGAGCTGTGCCCCGGGATCTCAGGGCCTCACAGCACACCCTGGCGCTCAGGGAAACGCCCTCTCGGCACGCAGCGGAGGCCGGTGCTGGTGAATGCCGACATCGGGGCGTGCGGGACCCCGCGCTGCCCGCCGGGGCGGGGCCGGGCAGAGCGGTGGAGGGGGGTAGGGGGGTGGGGGGTGTCTCCTGCTGGGTTCGGCGGGGACGACAGCGGGTCCCAAGGAGTTAAGGGCTGTCCCCGCCCCGGCCCCGCCCCGCCGGTGCCGGCGCTCGGGGCGGCGGAGGCGCGGCGCCGGGCCGCGGCAGGGGTCGGGAGGGCGCCGGGCCATGAGCGCGGAGCGCCCCGGAGCGCCGCCCGCCCCTCGCCGCCGCCGCCGCCGCCGCCGCCGCCGCCGCTAGCATAGCCCAGGGGGCCGGAGAGCGGCGGCGCCCCGTCCGCGCGGGTGCCCCGGCGGGGATGTGAATGGCGCTGGGGGTGTTCGGCGGGACCGACATGGAGTGGGAGAAGCTACCGCGGCGGCCCGGGGAGGGCGATGGGGAGGCGGCGGGGCCGTGGCCGGGCTGCGGGCGGCTGCGGCCCTCCTCGTACCGGGCGCTGCGCAGCGCCGTCTCCACCCTGGCGCGCATCGACGACTTCTACTGCGAGAAGATCGGGGCCGGCTTCTTCTCCGAGGTCTTCAAGGTGTGCGGGGCGGGAGCGGGGATAGCGGTCCTCGGGGCATCCCGCCGGGATCGGGCGTCCCCCGGGGACCGCGGCAACAACGCAGCCCCGGCCGCGCCCTCGGCTGGGGACTGTGATCCCCCTCCTCCAGCCCCGGCACCCGGGCGAGGCTGGGGGGGGTGTTCGAGGCGGTGCCGAGCGGAGGGGACCCGGGGACGCTGCCGCTCGGCCCGTCCCGGCCGGGGCTTTGTGCCTCCATCCCCCGAGCAGGGGGAGGGGAACGCCGGCTGTGTTTACAGCCGGGGAGGCTGAGCGCTCCGAGCGCTGCGCCGTGATTGCGCGGGGGGTCGAGGGGTGGCCAGCCGAGCCCCGGGGACACCTGTCAAAAGGCTGGACATCCGAGCTCGCCCAGGGTGTGCCTGTGGCAAGGAATCCAGGTGGCGTTCTTAGCCACTCCAAGGTGATGTCTGGCGTTGTCGGGCCTGCTGAACAGGTGATGTGCAGGATTCCCCACGGGACCCCCACGAAGGTGTTTGGCTGTGGGATAGGGGTGTGATGCCGTAGAACAGCACGGGGCTGACTCTAGGCTGAACCCCCGGAGCTGCCTTTGTCCTCCGTCCTCTCTGGGACTGTCAGGGCGGGGACGCCTGTGTGTAGCCCGTGCCGGAGATACGGCTGGTGGGGAGCTCAGGGTTTCCAGCCGTAAGGCAGAGGTGCATGGTGGCAATATCCTGCTAGCCCAGTGCACTGCTGCTTGGGATGAAGGGCTGTGCCTCGATGTCACCACCACCATCTCTCCGGCAGAGGGGAGGTGTGTGCATGTGTTGTTTTGAGCCTCAGCATCACTTAAAATGCCATAAGTCACTGGGCTAGGACTGCCCTAAAGTGGTGATCTTGTGGCTTCATATCCCTTAAAGAGCAGCTTAGAGCTGGACACAGCTCCCACAGCCTGCCACTGGTGTCATTGGCAGCACAACTGGGCATTCACATCTTGTCAGTACCATGGGATTCTCTCCAGCCCTGACTCCATTCCCCGCTCAGCAGGGAGACCTCAAGACCTATCTCCTCCTCAGCCACAAAAGCGGTGTCCTGTGAGGGGCTATGGAGAGTGTACAGAGGTCACTCATGCTCCCTCCTGGAGCTCCCAGTGGAGCCATGATCTCCCTGCTGGCTGGGTTCCTGCTATTGATCTCTGGCTTGGAGTGCACAGCAGCACCTTGGAGCAGAGGGAGGCATTTAATAATATCAGGCGTGGATATGGCTCTTTAATAATGGATGCTCCCGTGTCTCAGTGAGGCCATGGTCTCTTATTGCATCGCTGTTTTCCCAGACTCTGCAGGAGCCACAAAACGGTCCCTTCCCCCATACATTGTTTAGGTTCTTGTGGGGGCCACTGGCATGGAGAATTTGGGGATTGGCAAAAGTTGAGGGGTGGGAAGGGAATCAGGATGAGTAGTCGACATGTGCATGGTGGCAAGGAAGAAGGGATGGGAGGGGGCCAGATGGGGCTTTGTGCTCGTGCGGTGGGTTGAGTCCAAGAACTCAGCAGGGTGGTGGGGTAAGCCTGGGATCTAAGCTGGCGTTTGGCCGCCAGAGCTTATGAGGAGGACAGAGCTTGGCAGGGCAAGCCAGGTCCCATTTTCCTCCCACCTCCCTTGTTTGTTCTTCAGCTTTCCAAGGCTGTGGGCACTTGAATCTGCCTCCTCTGTGTGCCTGCTGAGTCCTACATCATTCCAGCCTTGATGGGTGAGGGGGACAGGGAGGGGACCTGGACTCTCTGCCTCTGCACAGGTAGCTCAGTCCTGGTGTGCAGCTGAGCCAGGGCCAGGCAGGCATCTGACTTTCTTTTCTGCATTAAAGCCAAAGGGCTCAGTGTGTCCAAGCCCTAGTGTCCCAAGCTAGCCCCTCCAGTCAAGCACCTCTCTCAGAAAGGCTGTCCAGAGCAAACAGGGGACACCAGTGACAAGAAGCTGCTCTTTTTCATGGTGCTTGTTCATAGCTGATCCCCCACTGTGCTGCAGAGCAGGGCTGTTTTCCCTCTGGAGCAGCTGGTTCTTATTGCTTTTCCCTGTGCAATTTCAGAGGCACTAGCCCCCCCGTTTCCTCAGATACGCAGACATTTCAGGAAGCCACCTCTATTTCCAATTGACTGAGCAGATTGAGCCAGGTCTGTTTGTGCCAGGCATTTTCTCCAGCCCTTAAACCACTGTTGCATCTCTTCCCCAGATCCCTCTCTTACTTTCCCATGTGCTGTCTGCAGCAGACACGGGGGCTGTGGGCAACATCCTTGGGGCAGTATCCAGAGGCCTTCACTCATCTTAATCTCAACCTCATGTCCTGATGCTTCACATCCTCTTGGAAATGCCATCTCCCAGGGTGCAGCTGTATGATGTGCTCTGCCCAGCACCCCATTTCCATGGCATTCTGTGTTTGTGTGTTTGTGTGGATTAGCAGCTCCCAGCCTGGGCAGAGCTCAGGAGAGGGTTTTGGCATCACTGTCACTTGCCCATCTCTGCTCACTTCCTCATCAACCTTTCAGATTTTCTGTTTACTTCCAATTTTCCAGTGCAACTAATGGAGCAACTCCCTCCCTCTTATCTGCTGCTCTTCATCACGGTCCTTGCCTTGTTTTACACAGCGGAATGAAGCAGCATGACACCGATGGGGAAACTAAGGCAAGTAGGGAGGAAGTGAACTAGCCAAGGTCAGCCAGCCATGGCAAGGCTGGGAGCAGCTCTGGCCCCACAGTTGCCGCTCTGGACTCCTGGGCACAGGAAAAGTGTTGTGCTGACCAGCTGGAGACCTGCCAGCCCTGCTCCTGCTCTATCATGGGGCATGCTCCAGGCTTGCCAGTCAGGACAGACAGTGATCTGCCACCACGGTGCAACACTGGCACTGCCCCGGCTCCTGGTGTGCCCACAGTGCCTCTCCTGGGAGAACAGCAGGTGGGGGTTGCTGATGCTCAAACACTCGCCAGGAGCAGGTGCTTTGTCTCTTCCTCAGAGAAGGTCTGTCTTGACTGATTGTGCCTTTTCCATTTGATGAGCACGTTTTCCACTCCCACCCAGTTGTGTTATTTGGATTCTTGTGAGCTCAGATGCAGCTGTTGTGAGTGGCTGTGGGGTTACCAGTGGCACTGCTAGTTCCTTTGCCCCCCTCCTGTCTTGCCCACAGAACTCTCTGGGATGACGGGTGCAGGGTGGTGTCCTTGTGTGACTGTGCATTGCCTGTGTGGGGCAGGGGGCAAGGGAATATGCAAAGAGTGAGGCTATGTGCCAGGCCATCCCCAGTGCAGGGGGCAGGCTGCTGAGACCTGCGGGTTGGGAGATGTCAGGGAGCTTTGCCCCATGTCTAGACGGGAGTGCCGGCTGTGAGGAGGGAGCAGGCTGTCTGCTTGCTCTGATTAGCATGCTCTTTAAATAAGACTCTAATTTCCGCTGTTAGAAGAGCTCAGAGATCCCTTGTGCCCGGGCTGGAGCTGCCGCCAGCCTGTCCCATCCCCCAGTCCTGTGTGCTAGCGGCAGATGGGATGGGGATCAACATGCCACAGCACCCTGGCTCAGCCACGGTACCCCCCTGAAATGTCCAATGGACCAGCCATGTAGGATGCCAGGGAGCATCCATGAGGGGTGAGGGCTCGCCTGTTTCCTGGGCTGGGGACAAATGGCTTGCCCTCCCCCTGCAGCCCCACTCAGCTGCCCAGCTGATCTCAGCTCCAGGGAATGTGCTGGGATTCCTGGGCACCATGCCAGAGTGCATGAGAGAGGAGAGAGGGGACACCTTCCTGCCCGAGGAGGTTGTACTGCCTGCTCCCTTCCCTTTATGTCAGTGAGGGAGGAACCCCCTTAGTGGGGGGCTTCAATCCCTCTGCAGTCATGGCTGGTGCCCTTTGCTGCTGTGTCTGCATCAGAGGGCAGCCAGGGTGCTGAGCTGGTGTTGGAACCTGGACAGACTGGGTAAACTGGCCAATGTCTGTGGAAACCAGGGAAAGGGAGCATAACTCCTTCCCTTCTGTCCCAGGTATGGGCTAGCCTTAAGCCAGAGAACTTGCAGGGGAGATGGCAGAACAGGGCCTCGCAAGTGTGCTCGGGGCGAGGACATCATGCCCCATGGAGATGGAGTCACGGGAAAAGACACTGGGGCAGGGCTGTACTGGCCAGGAGCTTCTGGGGTCCCTGGGATAATTCCTGGAGAAGCAATTTTCACCAGACCTCCCCTCCCCAAGGCTGCATCTCCTCCGGTCTTTAGGTGTTCAACACCATGTGACTGCACTCAGACCTCACTCAGCCTATTCCAGTGGCAGGTGGCTTTTTAATGAGGAATTAAACTGCAGGCACCTCCTGACTGTGTAGAGCTCAGCTGGTGCCCACCAGATGCTGCTCCCTGATGCCGGGCCGCTGCTGCTGGCAGGGAGCTGACCAGCCCTGTGGCACATGGCCACCAAGTGCCAGCACTGTGCGTGCCACACAGTATTCCTGACGTGGGCGCGTGGCGCCAGAGCCTTGCCGCCTCCAGCCATCCTGGCGGGATGAGCCTGCCTGCGCCACTGAGCCGGGTCCTGCTGTCTGGCAGCTGCTGGTGCCAGCCAAACTGACCGAGCCAGTCCTGCCAGCCCCACATGGCGTGGGAAGGGAAGGAAGCACTGCCACCAGGAGAGCTGGATCAGGAGTGATGGGTTTTGCTAGGCAGCACCCAGTGCCAGAGGTTTGGCAAGGCTGTGGGTCATGCTGGCCTTGTCCAGGCCCTGCTTTCCTCAACCCCTGATTCCATGGGGAGCTGGAGGGACCAAGGGAGACTGTGCCCACCCTGCTTTGGTCACACAGGCCCCCACTTTAAAGCCTGCACTGAAGCCCAGCTGAGAACCCTATTTCTGGTGTTGCCCTCAGCTGCCCCACCAACAAGGATGGGGTGGAGGGAAGACCGCAGTGGTTGAGATGGGTGGGGTTGCCCCTTGCCTTTGATCCAGGTGTGGCCAAGGAGTCCTGGTGCATCAGGATGGTGTTGGTAGCAGTTCCAGGTGCTGTTAGGCAGTGGTGTGGTGGGCAGGATAGTGAGCACAGGGAGGACTTGGAGCATCATTAGATGGAGTGCTCTGGGTGCTCCCCGCAGCAGACACGGCAGCGTCACCCTGGGACAGGCTCTCCGTGAGCCCAGCAGCTCAGTATGTCCAGTGCTCAGCAAGGAGGAGGCATGGGGAAATCCACCCTCCCTTCTCCCTGCAGCATGATGGGGTGCCAGGATAGGGGCCTGTGGTGGCAGGTGTCTGGGGTGTCCCCACTCGTCCAGGGTCCATTCTGAGCTCTGCTGTCACATGGCCCCTGTTGGTGGGTCAGGAGTGCCAGCTGGCTGTCTGGGGGTGGCTGCAGGTGATACAGGTATAAGTGGAGCAGGGTGCCCACAGGCAGGTGTCTGCTGAATTATTCAAAGCTTCTCCGTGAGCTCAATGAGCTGATGGCGGCATGGCACAGTTATTCCCTTCCACTCTGACTGGGACTGGTTTGGCATCAGTTTGGCACACAGACATGTAGAAGGCTCTTCAGAGGGGACTCATTTCCCCCAGGTCCTTAGAAAGGGATGTGCTGCTGCCCCATCCCCTGGGTATTTTCTGTTGGATAAATCCTCATCATGGCATGCACCCCAGGAGTAATGCCACCCAGGGGGTGAGAGGAGAGCCCTGGAGGGCCCAGCTTGCCAGCATCCCTCTGTTTTGGTGGGGACAAGGGCCAAGCTGTGAGCAGTATTGGGGTGCTGGGGATCCTGCCTCCAGCCAACCCCTGTGTTTTTCCTGGGAAGGCAATCCCTGAGGTGAGGGGTGTTGTGGGGGTGTCGTGGGGCTGGCATCAGCTCAGCAGCCTCAACCAGCATTGACTAAAAAGGAGAAGAGCAGGGAGCTGACGGCAGCGCTGAGGAATGCCTGCGCCTCCATGCACAGTGCACAGCTCTGTGTGTGCTGGGGGGCAGCTGGGATCCACTGGGTTGTCCCCCTCAGCAGCTGTTGCTCCAAGGCAGGGTGGCATCCCCCCCAGCACCTGCTCAGGCAGGGACCCTCAGCACAGGTTTGTCCCCCCCCATAACAGTGCTAGGTCAGGGCATCCCATGCTCTTCCCTTGCCCTGCACATGCCAGGGAGCTGCAGATGGACGGGGTGTCCGTGCTTGGCCATGCTCCAGCTGCTGTTCTTGGCAGGGGACCAGGCCCCCAGATCGCATGACAGTGTTGGGTTGGGGCTGGCTAAATATACAGCTTGTCCAAGCTCCATGCCCTGCCAGGCTAGGGTCAAGCACTACAGCAGTTGGCCACACCTAGAGCTGGTTCTGACAGGCAGCATGTCCCCTCTTTTCTCCACTCCATGCTGGTATGGTCTGGCTTGGTGGTGTTGACCCAAAAAATGTTCTCCTTGATGCTCCCCGGTCCTGTACCTGCCTGTTACTACACTTGAGCTGGGCTCACAGCTTACGGGAGCTGTTGTTGTCCCTTGGGAGTTCAGGGCAATGTGGCATGGTGGAGGGAGCATAAGAAGGAGGGATCCCAGGAAGGATGGGGCTGTGTGTCATCAGTAATGGGAGTGGTTGGAGATGAGGGGAAAGTGCCCCCCTAGCCATAGACATCCCTGGGGTGCCATGGGATGCTTAACTCCCCTCTCTGTGGCTGGGGTGGGTGCCAGGAGAAGCCTGGTGTCCATGGGGGCTGCAGAGGTGCAAAGAGGTGGGTCTCAGCCTTGCCTGTACCCCCCCTCCAGGTGCGGCACCGCCAGTCGGGGCAGATCATGGTGCTGAAGATGAACAAGCTGACCAGCAACCGGGGAAACATGCTGCGGGAGGTGCAGCTGATGAACCGCCTCTCGCATCCCAACATCCTCAGGTAGGACCTGATTCCCCACTACCAACCCCATTGCCCCCCTTTCCCCTAGCCTGGCAGTTTGGAGCTACTGCTGATGCTGGATAAGCTCTTGGGGCTTGTCCCTGCCACAGTCACCCTCAGGTCCCCTCTCTCTCTCACAGGTTCATGGGGGTGTGTGTGCACCAGGGACAGCTGCATGCACTGACAGAGGTAAGAGTGTAAGAACAGCCGTGAGTCTTGAGTCTCTTGGGGTTTCTGCAAGCCATTGATGCCTATGGGGACACATTCTTGGCCTGTGGCATGTGCAGGCAAGGCCTGCTGGGGGGCTGTGGGGTGGTTGGAATTGGAATATGCATTAGGATAAGAGATGGGCATCCAGTATTACGGGGTGGGGGTAGGGATGCTGTGATGCGATGGTCCAGCTCTTCCCATCAGTACATCAACGGTGGGAACCTGGAGCAGCTGCTGGACAGCCCTGTGCCCCTCTCCTGGTCTATGCGTGTCAAGCTGGCCCTCGACATTGCCCATGGCCTACGCTACCTGCACTCCAAGGGCATTTTCCACCGCGACCTCACCTCCAAGGTACAGGATGTTCCAAGGCACTGCATTGCCCTTATTGTCCCATACTCATGTTGCTGCCTTGCTGCCCCAGGCATGGAAGACTGGGAAGCAGGAGGCTGTGCTGTGCTGGGGCATTCTGAAACCAGTAGCCAGGGAGGCAGGGCTGGCGTAGTTGGTGTGACAGGTTGGTCCTCCTGTGCCCACAGAATTGCCTGGTACGCTGCGAGGCCAGTGGCTACACAGCTGTAGTGGGTGACTTCGGCTTGGCGGAAAAGATCCCAACCTACAGGTACATGGGCAGCATCCACCTGTCCATCCCTATCCCTGGAGCCCACTCGGAGCAGAAGCTGGAGAGGGATAGATGTTGGGGATGCAGCTAAAAGGGTAGGAATGGGGGTGGTGAGGTGGTCCCTGGTGGGGGGGGACCTCCAGGAGCAGTTTGGGAATGGCTAGGAGGGGATGAAGAAGGGAGTGGTGCGAATGGGGAGAGATGAGTTTGTAGGGTGCGTGGAGGTAGGCCAGGAAGGGAGGTTGAGATGGTCGTCTGGGCTGCCACAGCAGGAGGATGGGAGGTTGGACATCTGGGGGACTGGGCAGCCTCTAATATTACACCGTGTTTCCCAGTGAGGGCAGCGAGAAGGAGCCACTTGCTGTGGTGGGCTCCCCGTACTGGATGGCACCCGAGGTGCTGCGTGGGGAGATCTACAACGAGAAGGTGAGGCTGCCCTGTATGGGGCTTTACTCAGGCTTGTGCTGACAGTGATTTGCAGTTTGCACTCCTGGGCTGCACCTAGAGGGAAGGAATTTGGCATCCCTCTGGTGACAAGATGCCAGAGCCCCAGTGGCTCTGCAGGGAGGAGAAGGGCTGTGGCCTTGCGGAATGGTGGGTACATCACCTCAGGGCTGCAGGGCTCCTCCGTGACTCCCCACTCTCTGCAGGCTGATGTGTTTGCATACGGCATCATCCTGTGTGAGACCATCGCTCGTGTCCCAGCTGACCCCGACTACCTGCCCCGCACTGAGGTGACTCTGGGATGGGAACAGGGAGAGTTGTGGGTAGCAGCACTGGGGCTGGGACCACTTCATCAAACAAGGGGGGCCATTCTGTGTTGGGCAGAGACTCATGTGCAGGACTGGTCCCACATCTCAGGGCTAGGGTGCTGTCCCACTTGCTGCCCAGAGAGGGATGGCCTCTGCCGGTAACCTCAGAACCCATAGTGATCCTGAAAAGGAGAACAGGGCAGTTGGATTCAGGCAGAGAGCAGAAGTGATATCTGTGTCCTAGCATCCCCCAACCTTAGCCCAATTTGGGTTGACATCAGGGTCCTCCCCACTGTGTCCCAGCTGGGTTCTTCCAGGTCCACAGCCCTGTGTGATAGTGCAGTAGGGAGGGGGCCAGGCCATGTTGGATCCCCTGGGCTTCTGGTGTCCCAAGAGATCCAGTCTTACACCTCTTCCTTTCCCTGGTTCAGGATTTTGGTCTGGACGTCACCACTTTCCGCACCATGGTGGGAATTGACTGCCCAGCGGCCTTCCTCCAGCTGGCTTTTCACTGCTGCAGTGTGAGACTCCCACCTCCACTGACTGCCCTTCCCTGCCAGGACAAGGCGGGCAGGACAGGCTGCTCACAGGGAGAGCAGGGAGCTGCCTTTGCTGTGCAGGGCTCCCTGGGATGCTTAAGGAGACACAGACCTGACAGGGAAATCCCTCCTGCCCACAGATGGAGCCCACCTCCCGCCCCTCATTCCTGGAAATCACGCAGTGCCTGGAGAGCATCTTGCAGCACCAGCTGGGCACCGAGGGTGCCAGGACCACCCTGTTCGGCATCGGGGAGAGTCTACCTGCATCTGGAACCTCAGCCACACTCAGTGGTACGTGGGCACCTCGGGGACATAGCAGGGTGTACAGAGTGTGGGGTTTCCTGTTCTACCCCATCAGCTGTAGGGGGAGGAGAGGGGGGTGTGTGAAGTCTGCAGGATAGAGCTGATCTGTGTTCCTCCTTGGGGTGGGCCTCTAAGTTGTTGGGTGCCCAGCATCCCCTAGCACCCTACATGGGCAGCTGCTGGCTGCTGGTGACACTCTCCTGTGCCCTTGCCCAGGAGTGGCCAGGACACCAGCCAGCCACACCGAGCAGTCGCCCCTGCGTGAGCTGGGGACACAGCATTTGCAGCCAGACCAGTGCCTGTCCCGCAGCCAGTCTGACATGTTCCCTTCCAAGTCACCTGCCCTGCTGTCGCTGCTGGAGCCTTACAGCGGGGCCAGGTCCAAGGAGATGTCCCCCCGTGTCAACCCCTTCTCCCAGCGTGAGGACCTGAAGGGGGGGAAGATCAAGCTCTTTGATACGCCGAGCAAGTCGGTCATCTCGCTCACCTTAGACCTGCCGCCCCCCGCCCCACTGCAGCTCAGCAGCCCTGTGACACCTGAGCCCGCTGTGGAGGTGCAGTGTGACTTCTCGGCACCCACCACCAGCCCCCGCAAGTGCCACTCTCTGCCCTCCTCTCCTGAGCTGCCCCACCGGGGGGGCCTGGAGCTGGCTGTGGGGTCCTCTCATCCTGCTGACAACCCCCAGGCTTCCACCCTTCTTCCTCCCCCAGCATGGGGAGGAGCCTCTACCCCCAGCTCCAGGGCAGAGGAGCAGATGGACTGTGGCCCAGACACCTCTAAGCTGCTGCAGCCCACCCCGCTCCCCCTCAACAGCAACTTCATCCGCACCGCATCCTCGGGCATGCGGCCGTGGCAGCCTGATGTGCAAGGACCCAACGGGCTCCTCATCAATAACAACCATGTGATGGTCAGTAAACCTCTGGCCTGGGGCAGTGGGCTGGAGCACGGCTTCTCTGAGCTCAGCATCCCCTGTGCAGCAGCGCTGGAGCGGACAGAGCGCTCAGCCATGCTGCCCGGGCACAGCTCTGGTGCCATGCTGGAGCAGGATGATGTGCTACCCTGCCCTGGCTGCTGCCTGAGTCCCTTCAGCTTCAGCTTTGCCTCCATCTGCCACCGGCCAGCACCCAGTCCGCCCCGCTACCAGAACCTCAACTGCGAGGCCAAAAGCCTCATCTGCCATGATCGGGGCCAACATGAGAAAGCCCCGGGGCCAGTGCTGGCTGAGCCCAGCCTGAAGCTGCCGGAGGCACAGTCCTAGTGATGGGTACCCTGGGGAGTGGGGCTGAATCCAGCTGCCCCTTGCACCCCTCTGCAGCCACAGCACTGGGCAGTGCAGGAGCCTGGCACATCCCCACAGTCTGTCATCAGCACGTGGTGGCTGCCAGTGGCCGTGGTGCCAAGTGCTGTGGCTGCTGTGGCACTGCCCAGGCACTTGGGCAGCCACCCCAATAGGATCAGCCTTGGGGATCTGCAGGGAACCCTGGAGGTGGGCTGGGTCTCTGCTGGGGACCAAAGTGCAATAACACCGCTGCCCTGAGCACTGCCCCGAGCGGCAGGGCTGGTCCCCCGCGGGGACCACAGGGCTCAAGCCCTGGATCCAGGATCCCCTTTCCCCAAGGGCTCACCGTTCTGCAGGCTCTCGCAGAGGGGTATACAATGAGCCTGCTGCCTTGGGAGAACTGGGAGTTCCCTGCGCCCAGGCAGGTGAGAGGGACTGGGCTGGGGTAGAGAGGTCAGCGTGTGTATGTGTATTTTTGGGGATCCTAGGGGGCTGGTGGGTGCACCCATGTGTGTCCACAAGTGTGGGGAGCACAGCCAGTCCCTGACACGGGGAGAAGAGGGCAGGGGACCGTAGAGGGGCAATGCCCATGGGCAGTGCACGGGGAGGATTGCCAGCACTGGGGTTGTCCCTGCCTGACTGATGCTGAGGGTTGGGTGCTGAGTCAGCACAGTGCCTCATATCCCCCTAGCACACAGGTTTGGGAGAAGGCTGCTGGCAGAGGGGCCAGGATGCCATCCTGGCATCATGGGGATGGGGCCAGTGGGCAGCACAGCTAGGCTGCCTGGCCCCCGGCAAGGGTGGGAGCCGGCTTTCCTCCCTCCTGCACAATGCACTGGTGAATGCAGAACTCTTTGTGTTTTTTATTATTATTAATAATAATTGCTAGTAATATATACCCAGCTTATTTAAAGTGTTCATTAAAAGCTGAATGTCCCAGCAACTCAGAGTGATGGTTCTGTCTCTCAGGTGCACATCAGATGTGGGCTGCAACCAGCAGGTTGCATGGTCTTTCCTGGGCATGCTGGGGAACTCCTCCAGGGCTGCAAACCAGCCTGGCTCAGCCCAAGATCTCAACTCCCCTAAAGCGCCCATCTTGACTGAGATGGCTTCAGACAAATTCCCTTTCATTATTTAGTTTCTTTGGGTTCATGCCCTCGAGTGGTATACAAGAAAACAAAGAGCAGATGAACTGGGTCTCTTTATTGCTGTAAAGTAGGTTTAGCCAGCAGGCAAGACAGAGGAGTGACACATACCCCCCTCCAAAAAGCCTGCCTTTAACACCCTCTTGCTCTTCATGCAAACTCACATAGCAGTTCATCAACTATAAATGGCACACACAACCTCATCATAAACCAAGAGCATTTTCGCCTGGTTGAACATAACTTCCTCTGTTCTCACCTGGCTGCAGTGTTACATCAGGGCTACTTTGCTTAATCTTCACATGTGCACGTGTGTAGCAGCTATTTAAAGTCCTGATGAATTGTCTGGCAAAGCAGCAGCCTGCTACAAGTGCCTGAGTTAACTTTTGCTTTTGAAAGGTACAGTCACACCATGGGACCCTAAAGGTCATTGCTCTACTTTCTAATTAGCGCCAAAAAAATCCCCAAACGTCAGCACAGGCGCCAGACAGTTCAGGCTCAGCTTCCCTCCTTAGGTGCTGAGGCTTTGTCGAGGCCATTGAGTGCTGGGTTGTCTGAAAGCCATGGCCAAGCTGCTCCTGCGATGGGTCAGGCGGAAAATTCCTGCTGCGGGGAGGGGACTATGTGGGGGTAGGGCGGTACTGTCCCCATCTCCCACTCCTGGCACGCCAGCATTGCAGCTCTCTCCGTGCTGGGGATGTGGCATGGCTCCAGTGCTGAGTATCAGTGCTTGATCCATTCTGCAGCCAGTTCCAAGCTCCCTGTTGCCCACTAGCTGTTGTGCTCAGGAAGACCCAAAGTGTCCCATGAAGGTGTGGGGTCGGCTGTGGAGCCTCCACCACTCAGCCAAAGCACATCAGCTGGAGGCAAGGGGCCACTGGGTGCCAGTGGGAAGGATATGGGTGGCCCAGGGGCAGCGGGCTGTGAGAGGGATGGGATGGGATGGGATGGGATGGGATGGGATGGGATGGGATGGGATGGGATGGGATGGGATGGGATGGGATGGGATGGGATGGGATGGGATGGGATGGGATGGGATGGGATGGGATGGGATGGGACACAGCAAGGCTGAAGCAGAGGCAGTGCAGGGTGCAGATGCTGCAAGAGAAAGCAGAGGAGGGTGAGGGTGAAGGTGAGGGTGAGATTCTGCTCACACTCTACCACATGCAACAGCATTGGGGAAAGCACCTTGCCAAGGGTTTTCCCCCATCTTGCCCCTTTGGTGAGCCATGGCTTCAGGGGAAGCGTTCAGACCTAGAACACCCATGGCAGTGAAGGGATGGAGGCAGACTCCCTCCAGCACAGGGAAATGACTGCTTTCCTCTCCCTTTCTAAGGGAGGGGGTCAACATGCCCCAGACAGAGCTGCAGGCTCCCTGCTTTCCCACACGCACACCCCACGTGTCCCTGACTCAGTAGGACTCACCACAGCAGTGCAGGGGCCAGCAGCCACCATCATCTGAAAGGGAGGCTTGGCCCTGCTGCCTTCTCACAGATCCAGAGGTGCAGGTCACTGGGACCAGTGCATTGGGCAGGTTTGATGCTCCCACGGCTTATTATGGCACAGGTTCCATTTGATTTTGACTGCCATGGCCTGAATGGGGAAACAACACACCAGGCACTGACATGTTCTTTCTCCAAACCCTCCTGAGGCTGCTGAGAGCTGCCTTTTGTACACTGGCAGAGGAGGGGTTGGATGCCGCAGTCAAAGGGAGATCCTCCAGTCCTCCTCTACTGATTTCACAGGCTGAAGGCTCAGCTGATGTATTCCCTGCACTTTCTTGGGCATGCTGAGAAACACTGTAAAAGGTTAGCAGTGCATGTGACAGCCCTTTACCCGCCCCTCTCTCAGCCCTGCTGCTGGAGGTTATTCCATGGCAGTGGGGTCCATGAAGGTCCTCCATGAAGGCACGTGGATGAGCAGAGGAGCTGTCCTGAGCCCTGGGTCTGCTTTGGGTGCAGCTTCTGTGGGAGGGCTGAGGATGGAGGGCCAGGTACTCAGAACCTGGCCAGACAGGTTTGTTCCTCCCCAGTGCTCTCAGACACTGCAAGAGGAAGCGGCAGCGAGCTGAGGAGGTGGTGCACGTGGCAGGGAGGACCCCAGGACTCTCCACAGACAGGAAGGCTTGATCTCCCTTTGGAGAGGAATCAAGAAGGCATGGGGCTGATAGAGATGGTCCTCAAACACCTTGCCTAGGCCCCAGACAAAATTTGAGGTTTCTTCTGTCTACTCCTGCTGCCTCCTGTTTCATATGCCCTGCCTTTTACCCACTCCCCTGAGTCCTGGCTTTCCATTTGTGTGTCCTCTAAGTGCCTCATCACACCGCTGCACCCACCTCCCCTCAGTCCCTACTGCTCTGATGCTCTTTATTTTCCCAGGGCCTGTGCCTGGAACTGGGTACTGGTTCTTCCTAGAGCCATGCCAGAGGACGGGAGTTTTGGCAAGAGGCAGTGCTGCCATGTACCTTTCATAAAGGGAGCCATCCACCCAGAACCAGGCCTCCGAACCCCCCTCACTCTCTGGGTCCTCTTCCTCCAGCCAGCCATAGTCGTACCAGGGAAAACTGCCCTTCTGCAATCCAATCCAGTATGGGACATCTGCATTCTTCAGGAAGGTCTGGGGAAGAAGAAAATGTGCTTTTCCATGTTTTATTCCATGGCACCTATGTAGTGTAGTACTATGTATTTCACAGCAGGGTGATCATCTCCCCAAGGAGCCCCTGGGGCTGAAGTTTCTTGAAGCAGGACAACTCAGCAGCCTGGTGCCCTGTTCCACCTTGGGAAACATCCAGGGGTGCCAGAGCCTTTCTATCCCATGTCAACCAGCAGCCATGTGCTCCAGAGAACAGCCTTGCACCCTCCAATGTTTTGGCAGGCCAGGGGCCCCCCAGAACCATGCTAGCCCATCTGGGGACCCCATGGCTGGATACACCATCTCCTGCCCTCAGCTCCCCGGCACCCTACCGGCACAGTCCAACGACTCCAGGATTTGGTGACCAGGAGCTGAGAATATGTCTTCTCACACTCATCTCTGCTGTCTTCCCATGTCTTCTTCTCCGAGGAGATGAAGAGGCACTTGCCCCTGTACAGCAGCCAGCCCGAAGGGCAGCAATCTGTGGGTAGGGGCACAGCTCAGTGTCTCACCAGGGGCTTGCTCAGCCACAGCTGCCCTGGAGGATAACAAGGAACAGCCCCACATCTTCCCGGCAGACATCACAGGCTCAGTGCTTGCATTCATGCATATCTTCAGCCCTTAGACCACCCTGTCCCCACCATGTGGTAAAAAAAGCCAGTACTTGCCCCTTGGCACCTGCTGAGGGGTGCCAGTCACCTGGAGCACCACATCCCTGCTCCTTCATCACCCTACCTATAGCTGTGCAGGAGCGCAGGAGGGCCACGGTGCTCTCGCTGTTGTTGAGCCTCCCCTGCACCTCCTGCACCTCCCTCTCTGTCTTGCCCAGGACCCCCGTGACACGACGCAGCTCCACGTTCAATCTGTCCAGCTCCAGCTGGCTGATGTTGCCCTCACGCCACGCTTGCTGCAGCTCTTCTCTGGCCCATGCCAGCTCCAGTTGTGTCTGCTCCAGGCTCTGCTCCCGCTCCCTCAGCGCTTGTGACAGGCGGCCCTGCTCGGATGCATGCTCGAGGGAGGTGTCCCGCAGGCTGCGGGTGACCTGCCAGTCTGGGGACAGAGGGGGTGAGCTGAGACATGGGCATGGGACAGTTCAGATGCGGGACTGACCCTGCTTATGGCAGGTGGGATGGGCAGGGCAAGGCAGAAAATTATCCATGACAAATGGGAAATGATGGGAGGGAAGCACACAGCAGGGAAGTGTACACTTAAGGGTTGGGCAGGATCTGGCAGGAGAGAGCAGAGCAAGGCAGGATGGGGCATAGGAGCAGACACATCAGGTTAAGGGCAGGGAGGGTGCATCGATATGAGGCTGGGCAATGCCAGGATGGGAAAGAAAAGGAGCAGAAACAGAGAGGAAGATGGGAGGGAAAGGAGGTGTGAGGGATGTGTGAGGGATGTGTGAGGAATATAGACCAGCTTGTGGCAGACAGGACAGAGAACTCAGCAGTGAGTGTGCGTGAGTGTGCCTCTATTCACCCACAGCGCTCACCCCAACCAGATGCCTCCCTGACCCAACCACTCCCTGCCCCAGATGTTCACAGTACCCCAACTCACAGCAAGCCCCCAGGGCCACAGTGGCCACCAGCAGCAGGAAAGTTGCCAGCAGACCCACAGGGATGCACCACCGACGGGACCAGCACCCTGCATGACACAACAGACAACAGATATCACCTGAAGAGCTGGAAAACCCCTGACAGCCCCCAAACCTCCTTCCTTGGTACAGGCAGGAGAGTGGTGGCATGACAGCACAGGTGGCATGGTACGAGTAATGGGAGTGGGAGGACTCCAAAACAGCACCCGCGACCCACACCAGGATCACCTTGGGTCTGCTGGAATCCAGCTGGATACTCACCTGAGCCAGGCTCTGCTCCATCCTCATCCTGCCCTGCCAGTGCTGGCTCTGTGTTCTCATAGGGACTCTCTGCCTCATTCATGCCGAAGGCTGTTGGAGGAAGGCAGGGAAGAGCAGCTGAGGCCATGGGGTTGGGCATGGCAGCAGTAGCATTGGAGGGCCAGCGAATTCTCACCTGCCTCCAGTGCCTGGCTGGCCATGCTCTGGCCCCCCATCACTTTTGCAAACCTCAGGTCGGCATAGAGCTGGGCCATGTGGGCAAACGCTGGGCAAGCCCTGAGCCTTGCTGACTCCTGCTCTGCCCTTGGGATGCCTTTCTGAGATGTCCCTGTTCCCGGTGATTGTGCTGTCACTTGGAGGTGCAGCCAGCATCTGCAGAAGCAGAAGTTTGCTCTGCACTGTAGCAGATGGGACTAGTGAGGCACGGCTGTGGGACCATCACCCTCTCATTGGTCCAAGAAACACTGGCCCATCCCCTCCCACGCCCTAAAAGTGCTCATGGTCCCCATAGGCACAGGGCAGGGTGAGGGCAGCACAGCCAGATGTTATAGCAGTAGCAGAGCAAAAGATAGACCCAAAACCCTGGGCTTACTGGAGAGCCAGGGCAGAGCAGGGTAATCCTGAATACGGGAGCAAATTGCCCTGTGGACAGCTCTGTGGAATTCTTCACAGATAGAGATTTCCCCTCCCAGCCTCTGATAATGGGAATTTCCCTGTGATGTATTTTGTTCCACTACCTCTCATCCGCTCCTTGGTCCCCTCCAAAGAAAACCCCAGCTTTAGTGTTGCTCCAAAACAGCCCTGGAGAGTTACAAAATTCAGTGACTTCCCCTTTGCCTTCCCTTCCCAAGACCACAATACCAGCATTCATGACATGTTCTTGATCCCTCCAGGTCCTCAGCATCTCAGAGGTCTCTACTGAACTGCATCCAGAGAAGGGCAGGTTTCAGAAGGGATGCCCACAAACCCTCCCACTGCTTCCCATTGACTGCTACTTCCTCTCACTCCATTCCACTGCCTTGCCATAGCCTCCCACTGTCTTCCAGATGGCCAGATGGGCACATCTGAACACAGCCAGTCCCTAGGACAGCACTGGAGGTGCACAGTGGTGCTGGTGGAGCACAGTGTTACAAAGCCACTGTCCATCATCTCTGCAAGAGCAAGGGAAGTTCTTCATCAGTGGAGAAAGGGAAAAATCAAAGCCAGCTTCAAAGGGGACAGGAAGGAGGTTTAGGAAGCTAAAGGTTGAGCAGCCTCTACTGAAGAGGCTGGAAGAAAATGGAGCATGTTTGCCTGGGCATGCAGGGGGCCCAGACCCAGAGAGGACATGCAGGGGAAAGGCCAGTGGGATTTATTGGGTGACTGCCCAATGTACCTTCTACTGCTTGGAAGCACTAGCCTGGGGAAGAGGGGAGAGCAATGGGGTTATTTATCATGACCTTTCTGTGTCTGGGATGTGGTTTTCCATAGTGTACTTGCTGGCAGAGTAGAGAGATGTGGCCATGATGAGAGGAGAAGTGAAAGCTCATGTTGCAATGTGGAAGTCCCTTTTAGGTGTTAGGGCAGTGATGCTCAGATCCTGGAGCAGACCATCAAGAAGAGGGACCCTCCATCCTGGATGGAGTCAGCAAGCAGAGTTACCTGTTTCCAGCTGGAATCCAGACCTGCTCTTCCCTGCCCTTGGGAATTTGATGAATTCTCTGTAGGCTGAGCCCTACAGCTCTGCCCCATGCTCCAGCTCCGAGCTGCACTGCCCCAGTGCTATCCCAGGGGACACTGAGCAGTTTCGGGGTGTGGAGGGGAAAAAGATGATGGTGCCTGGCCAATGGCAGGGCGCCGGTGCTATGGCCCTATTTTCCCCTCTGCTGCACCTCAGCACACTTCTGCTTCTGCAGAAACCAGCTGCATTTTCCTTTTGAAGCAGGGCACAGTGCGCAGGGCCATCGGGGCCAGCCGGGGCATGGCCCAGAGTGTGGTCTATGCTGACCTGAAGTTTGCCGCGGGCCCCCCACCCACCGTCCCCGATGATGATGACAGTCCCTACGAGAACGTGCCGCTGGGGCCGGTGACAGCAGCGCCCAGCCCAGGTGGGAGCAGGGATGCCCCAGCACAGGGTGGTGGCAGGGGACCACGGGGCGATGCCTGCGGGTGCTTCTCTCTTGCAGGGCTCTGGACCCGGCGATGGCGCGACCCCACAACGCTGCTGGCAGCCAGCCTGCTCCTGCTGCTGCTGCTGTTGGTGGCCGTCGTGGCCCTGGGGGCTTGCTGTGAGTCGGTGACTGCCGCGGGGTGGGGGCACGGGGAGGGCAGCACCAAGAGCGAGCGTCGGGCTGGGCGAGGGACAGGCTGCAAGGAGTTGGGCGAGGGACTGGCTGCGGGGGGCTGTCAGGGAGGAGAGGTGCCTGGGGCTGGGGTCCGGGTCTCTTGCATGGCCACCATGAGCTGCCTCCCACTGTCGACCACTGCCTCCCCTTGTCTCCCCTTGTCTTTTCCACTGCCATCTCATTGCCTTCCACTGCTTCCCAATCCCTCACACTGTCTCCCACTTTCTATCACTGCATCCCATTTCCCCCCACTGTCTTCCCACTGCCTCCCATTGCCAACCATTGCTTTCCATTTCCTCCCAATGCCTTCTACTCCCTCCCATTGCCTCCTAATCCGACTGCCTCCCCATCACTACCTTCCATTCCCTCCCACTTACACTGCCTCCCCATTTTATTCCCACCGCCTCCTGCTACCTTCCCATTGCCTTCCAATGCCTCCCATTTCCTTCCCATTTTCTTCCCACTGTCACCCATGACCTCCTACTGTCCTCCAAACCCTCCCACTCCCTCCCACTGCCCACCACTGCCCATCAAACCCTCCCACTCCCTCCCACTGCCCACCACTGCCCACCAAACCCTCCCACTCCCTCCCACTGCCCACCACTGCCCACCAAACCCTCCCACTGTCTTCCCACAGTCTCCCACTGCCTTCCCACAGTCTCCCACTGCCTTCCAATTTCTCCCTTGCACTTGCCACCATTGGGGTTTCCACTCCCTTCCCACTGGCATCCCCCAGACAAATGTCCACCCACAGCCAGATACTCTTACCCTACTCTCCCTTGCAAGAGTCATGCCCCAGGCAGGGCGCCATGTCTCAGCTCACCTGCCCTGTCCCCAGACTGGCAGGTTTCCCGCAGCTTGCAGGACACCTTCCATGAGCACATGACCGAGCAGGGCCGCCTGTCACAGGCACTGAGGGCACAGGGGCAAAGCCTTGAGCAGACACAACTGGAGCTGGCATGGGCTAGAGAAGAGCTGCAGCGAGTATGGCATGAGTACAACATTACCCAGATGGAGCTGGAAAAAAGGAATGCTGAGCTGGGGCATACCCAGCAAGAGCTGGCTGTGTTGCAGAAGGAGATGCAGGTGGTGCAGGGGAGGCTCAGCACCAGTGAGAGCACTGTGAGCAGCCTGCGTGCCTGCGTGAACACAGGTAGAGCCTGATGGGGTTGGGGCACAGGTGATGCAGGGGATGAACGCAGCCAGGCTGAGGTTCCCAAGCATCCATGGAAGGATGAGCCTCTGAGCTGTGCCCTTGCCCCCAGATTGCTGCCCCAAGGGCTGGGTACTCTATAAGAGCAAGTGTCTCTACATCTCGGTGACAAACAAGACCTGGAAGCAGAGCCAGGAAGACTGTATTAATCGATCTGCTCAACTGCTGACAATTGACCAAGACAAGTGGCCACCATTGACAGTGCCGGTACAGAGCACGGGGTTGTGGTACACCAGGAGGGTGGGGCTGGGCAGGGCTCCCGTGGGGCCAGCTGCAGCAGTATCTGTGGAGGCGCCATGAGGTCCAGGTCCTCATCCTGGCAGTCTGAGGGGAGAAGCACAGCCAGCCCTGGGGCTCCTGGGTACCTGGCAAGTGCTGGTTGTGAAGCAGGTAGTTGACAGCTTCTCTCTGCCCTAGTATTTTGTGCACGAGTCTAATGCAAAATACTGGATTGGACCAAGAATTTCTTACAGGACCAGGAGATCTTCTGTGAGAACAGAAAGCAGGTACCACTTTTAAGTGCAAGAGTCCTTAACACAAGCACCTGCCCCTTTGCCATACTAGAAAAGTGCTGTTTTGCCCCTGTGACACCCCTCAATAAAAGGGTTGATGGTTCCATGAGCAGTACCCCAAGGGAGGGGGGTGAGCACAGAGCCAAGATGTGGGATGCAGTTCCAAATGTCCAAGTGGCAGAGAAGACCAGGAGGAGGAATGTGACACTTCCTCAGGCTCTGTGCCAGGTGCCTTGCCTGGCCCTGCAGCACTGGGATCTATGGGAAGTGGTGACCATGGTGAGGAGGTTGTTACTGCAGCCCTGAGATGTGTCCTCTTCCTAGGAAACACCATAATTCAGAGTGCTGGTCAGTAGTTACCTGGGAAATGTGGAATTATCCTTGCGACCGTACCTTCCAGTGGATCTGCGAGAAATCCCCAGAGCTGAGCAGTGCATCTGAGACCCGAGCTCCTTTTCTGGCCGAGGACTGACTGCTGCCATCCCCCTCCATCACTGGACTCAGGAGCAGGACCTGTCCTGAGACATGAGATCCTGTCCCCTGAGCACACTTTGTGTCAACTGTGTTGCAAAACTGCTGGGGGAAAGTGTCTGTATTTTAAAGCAAGGATTTCGGAAAATAGACCTTATTCCCCTCTCCCACACTCATGCATAGACATTATACCGCTTTGTACTGTGCCACTGCACATCCCTGTGTGCCCTGGCCAGTGCAGCTCTGACCCAGGTCTCCAGTGCAGAGCCCAGCTGCCACCTTCTTTGTTACCCCAAGGCTGCCAGAGCTGCAGGATCTGCCATTTGCATCTTTTTAGAGATGGGGGATGACACGCTGATGTCCTCCACCTGTCCATTTTGGGGAGACTTACAGATTTACAGCCTATCCTTCTCTGAGCACTGACAGTTCTTGTCCTGCCCTTTTTTCTGCTTTCATCACCTGCCAAGGGCTTTGGGCTGGGTCCTGCCTGGAAAGGGTGTTGACAGTGGTGCCATCACCATGAGAAAATGCTGGGAAACCCCAAGACCATATAAGAAGTGGGGGAGTGCTGGGGAGCTTTGAGAACATGGTGGATGAATGAAGAAACTCTGAAACCATGGGAGGAAAATGAGGAAAATGAAGAGCCCTAAGACTGTGGGAGGTGAATGTGGGAATCCTGAGACCATGGAAAGAAAGAGGGTGCAGTAGAACTCCAAATGAGGGTGGTCCTGAAAAAATGGAGGTGCACTAATAAGACAGTAGGAGAGAAGAAGGAGCACTGGGGATAATTGGGAACATGGGGAAAAGGGGAGACCCCTGCCACCAGAGGGGAAAGATCCCTAAGAATGTGGTAGGACCTCATCTGCCAAAGAAGGCTGATGAGAGATCCCTGTCCAGAACTCAGATGGGGTATGGGGGGAGGGAGTCCAGAAAGAGCACTGACCCTCCCTGTCTCACTCAGTGTTTCTGCAGAGAGAGGAATGTGTTGGCAACCATTTTGCTAAGCTGGACTTGAGACAGCCAGCACGGCTTCACCACAAGTCCTGCCCAACCAACCCAGTGGCCCACAATGAAGCAATTGCATCAGTGAACAAGGGAAGGGCTACACATGTCTTCTATCTGGACTTTTGTAAAGCCTTCAACACAGACCCCCTCTATATTTGAGAGAAATTGATTCAATGGATGAACAGCTTAGTGGGTAAGGTTGGACAGCTGCATCCATAAGACAGTGGTCAATGGCTCAGTGTCCTGATAATGTTGGTCCTCAGGGATGCACCTTGTTACTTCATACTCTTTGTCAACAATGTGAGCAGTAGGGACCAATGTTATTTTGTACTTTTTGTCAACAATGTGAGCAGTAGGATTAACTCCACCCTCACCAAGTTTGAGATGACACGGAGCTGAGTGGTGTGTTTGACACCTGAAGGACAGGATGCCATCCAGACAGACCTGGAAAAGCTTGAGTGACCCATGGGAACATCATGAGGTTTGACAAGGCCAAGTGCTGGTTCTGCATCTGGGTCAGATCAACCCCTGGTATCAGCACAGGCTGGGCATGAACAGACCCAGAGCAGCCCTGCCCAGAAGGACTTGGGGATGCTGTGGGTGAGAGGCTGGACATGCCCCAGCCATGGCACTCACAGCCCAGAGAGCCAAACGTGTCCTGGGCTGCATCCAGAGCCCCGTGGGCAGCAGGGCAGGGAGGGGATTCTGCCCCTCTGCTCTGCTCTGCTGAGACCCACCTGGAGCACTGCATCCAGAGCTGGGGTCCAGCACAGGAGGGACAGGGACCTGCTGGAGTAAGCCCAGAGTTAGGAACACCAAGATGTCCAAAGGGATGTAGCACCTCTGCTGTGAGAATTGGGATTATTCAGCCTGGAGAAGAGAAGGCTTCAGGGAAAACTTACTGTGTCCTTCCAGTACCAAAAGGGGCTGCAAGAAAGCTGGAGAGAGACTTTACACAAGGCCTTGTAGCAAAAGCACAAGGGAAAATGGCTTCAGACTGAGAGGGCAGCTTCTAGGAAAGCTTCCATAGAAAAAGGCTGGTAGAGCCAGCCCAATGCCATGGAAAGACTGGGACAGGATTGCACGTCCCCTGCAGTCTCAGCTATCATACCAAACAAAGACCTGCTGTGTCTGGCTTGCCCTGGAGAGTCCAGGCATCATCCATGCTCCTAAAGCCCTGAGCTCCAGCCTCCACTGCCCTCAGTGTTGTAGTTGCCACTAAAAGGACACACTGCAGACCCTATCCAGCCTCTGGTTCATGGCTTCCCCAGGCTGTTTCAGCATGGCTGCTTACTCGCCCACCTTGATGTGTGGCTTCTCCTTTCTTCCCAGCTGCAAGATTTGGACTTTTACCCACTCCAGTATCAGCAGGCTCCCATCAAACCATTTCTCCAGGCCTCTCTCTACCCCAGTCCTGCCCACCAGTATACACACTTGTGGTTTGGTGTTGCATCCCAGCTGCCTGAGGCCATCCCCCACCCATCATCCAGTGCACTGATGAAGGCTCAAAGGAGCATAAACCCCAGGATCAACCCTTCAGCAACTGCCAAGGGCATTACTGACACCCACTGCAGCCCTCACACCATTCAGGTTCTCCACACAGACTCTTCTCCTCTTCTCCTGACTTCATAAATCCCCACTTTGCCAGTAAGGAGAACATAGAACACCACATCCCAGACCTCAAAGGTACATTATAAATGTCCTCCATTGCTCTCCCCTTATCCACAGCCCACTGTTCCAACAGCAGCAGGCAGGTCAGACAGGCATCACCTGCCCTTGGTAAATCCTGCCTGGCTTTCCCCGTCCATACTGGATGGTCACATGCTCAGGACGTGGAAGGCAGCAGAGGTGAGCTAGAAGGCTGGTACAGACGTCCCCTTGCTGAGGAATACCTCTGTTCCAGGTAGCTGTCCTTGCAAGGTGCAGTTAGAGATGCAGATCAAAGTGCAGATTGAGCTCTGGGTGGGTGGGAGCCCAAGACAGGAGGCTGTGAACTGCCAGCCTTTGGGATAGCAAAGGGCAGGAAGATGAGTGGTGCCAGACAGATATATGGACATATCAGGAGCTAGGAAATGCTTTTGGATAAGGAGAGAGAGGGGCAATGTAAGCAAGGTGGATGGACACAGAGATGGGGCAGGAGAAGAGAACTGAGGAGGAGGAGGAGCAAGGCTTGAGCACAAGTAGACATTGAGGGGATAAAAGCCCGGGGGTTTGCTTGTTGGGCATCTCTCCTCAGAGGAACCATCTCGAGCTGTTTCGGTGTTACTGTGCTGTGAATAAATGGCTTTGTGGAATGAGACATCTGAGACTTCCATGAGAAACCGGTGACAAAATGAATGCCCATGGGCTTCACCCCATGGTCCCACTGCCATCACCCAGTGCTCACCCTGTGCTGGGATATCCCTGTGGCAGAATGCAGCTGGGCTCTCACACAGCCTGGCCACTGCCAGTACCGGCCCCAGAAGCAGGTTCTTGTAGTGAATGTCATCCTCACTGGGGTCTGCAGGGCACGTGGGAACAGTGAGCAGGGGTCTCAGCAAACTGTAGGTCAGGGTAGACCACACCCTGGGCCATGCAGGCAGCTGGGCAGCAGCAGCCCAAGAACCCAGTCCTGTCCTTCTCCATTGTGGTAAGGTGGCAAAATGTGGCTAAGACCATACTGCGTGGAGACACATCTTCATATGCAGAAAAGAAGAAGTAGTTGGTTTATTTGCAAAAAGTGGGTTTTTTCCTGAGTATGCTCTCACTTTAGGGGGTGGGTGGGGGGGGGGTGAATGAGTTCCCCCCACTCAGCATCCTCTGTGTTCAGGTCCCCAGCCTGTGAAGAGCCCAAGCCCATGAGTATAGGCCACAGCAGGGCTACACTTCCCCATGCATCACCTTCCACCTCCCAGTCCTGCTCAGGCTGACAGGCTGCACTGGCTGTGGGGACTTGATCTTTTGCATGTGCTGGGAGGGAGTCCCACACAGATCCATGTCAAAGCTGCAGACTGCTGGAACAACCCAATGGTCTATACCAAAACCAGAACAGCCTCTGGGACCAAACAACTCCAAATTAAGACCTAGCAGGCCTTTTAGGCCCTCACACATCACCCAGCCTCAAAATAAAGTGAGGGTGTTTGCTGGAACCTCCTCAGACTAAGCAGGCACCAGCAAACAAGCTGCTGCCAGCCCAAGTCCTCCATGGGACTGCAGAGGCCAAGGGTCATCTCTCAGCAGCATGCCCCAAGAAGTAAAAGACCAGGCAATCACCAAAATCAGAAAGCCCAGAGCATTCACAGGACCTGTGCCAGCCTGTGCAGGAGCTGCTTCATGCTGCCATTGGGCCATGGGGATTCTTGGATTGCTTCTGGCTCAATGCTGGCTCCTGGCCACAGAGCACCAGATGCAATTTTCCACTTATCAGTGAAGCCACTGAGTCTGACAGCTGGAGGACACACCTCCATCCTACCACCCCCATACCCCAAAGCCAGCTGCAGTTATTGGCAGAATTTTTTGGCAAAGTGCAGAGTTCTGCAGGGTAAAGAGGTCTGGGCCAGGAGGCAGCAGAGCCTGGGAATGCCCATGCACAGAGGTCAGGCAAGGAACAGGGTGGTGGCATAGGCTGGGGTGTCACCACAGCCATCAGGGCCTCACACAGCTGTAGGTGGTGTTTCCCCAGAGGAAGGCAGGAGGTGAGGACTGGAGCCACTGCAGAGTGGTTGCCCTCTGCTTGCAGATCCATCTGAGGGCTTCCGTGCATGCACCACCTAAAAGTCCCAAACCTGACACCCTGCCACATGCCTGGAAAGACCTGGTGTAGCGCTGGATTGGGAAGATCCTGCAAGGGAGAGAGTGGGCTGAGACAGGATGGGCGGGAAGAACAGAGGCTGTCGCATCAGCAGCTCCTGCAGCCAGGGACCAGACACTGCACAGGGAGAGATGCTGTGGGGGCCAAGTCCACCCTCGCCATGGAGCACAGTCTCCTGCCAACCTCCTCCCAGTTAGGCCACATGCCCTGATACCCCCAGCCCCATTACCCCCAGCTCAATCCTAGAAGGGCTCAGCACCAAGCAAACTGAGACCCTGCTTTTGTGGGATCCCCTGCAGCCCATCACCCAGGCAGAGTGTGGGCACCAGGATCAGGCCCTTGATAAAAACACCCCTTCCCTAAAATGCTCCAGTGCAGTCCTGGGAAGAAAAGAGGTGGCGAAAATAAGGATCATATCCCTGCATGCCTGTCCCCGTCACCACCCCGAGCTCTGTTGCTGGACCCTCAGCATGCCTAGCTGGAAACAAGCTGATAGTCTCACCCTTCCATCATGGTGCCATCCAGCCACTTCCAGTCAGACCTGATGCCATCCTGCTTCAGTCCCACATGAAAGGCATCCATGTTAGCTGTGCGCACCAGGAAAGCCTAACACAGGAGAGGACCCACATGAGACCCCGGAGGGGACATCCAGCCCAGCCACACCATCAGTGATAGGGGCTGTGCTGTATGGGCACAGCATTGCCAGATCCCTGTCTGGAGGCTTTGCTAGACTTTAGGCATATGGGCCAGGAAAGCTGAGACAATGCTGTGTGTGGGTGATTGCTGAGGGACTGCAAGGTGGTCACCAGGACAGCCCAATGGTCACAGGGAGCTGGACAGGCCAGGCTGGGTGCACTCACCAAGGTGGTGTTGGCTTGGATGGTGACGAGCTGTGCCCCTCTGGAACAGCAGTCCTCTCTGCTCTGCTCCCAGCTCTTTTTGGCAGAGGAGAAGTAGTAGCACTGCCCCGCATCCCAGAGCCAGCCAACCGGGCAAAACTGGCATTGTCCTGCATACCAGAAACACAGCACGTGGGATGGGACAGTTGGCAGGGGCTGCCTCCAGCCCCCAGCCCAAGGGACCAGGAGAGTGACAGTGGGCAGTCAGGGCACCAACCAACCCATCGTGTTTGTATGTCTGCCCCACAGAGACCAATCTGCACTAGCCCTCACTTGGGAGCCCAGCTCCAACCTTCCAGTCCCAGAGCACTGGGAAGAGGGGCTAATTACAACAAGGTGCTGGCATTGAGCAGGGTGGGGAGCTGCAGGTTTGGAGAGGTGACACAAACACAATTTCCAAAGTGCTGGGAACTCAGTTAAGGTTTCAGCTGCACCAGAAGCTGATGTCATCTGCACACAGATGCTGGTGGCATCCATGATCCTGGTGCTGGTGGCGTGCCCAGGTAACACTGAGCCATCTGGGTTCATCTCTTCTAAAGGGGTCCCAGCAGTTCAGCCTGTTCAGCTGTGCTGGGGCAGCTCTCCATGCCACAAGCTAGGCAGTAAAGGTGAAGGAATATGTAGGGATAGAGCTCAGGGAAGCATCCTCAAGTATGGACAGATCCTACTGCTTGAAAGAAGCAGTAAGGCCCTCTCCAAACCTTATCCAGGAGACCACCAGGCTCTCTTACCTTCCAGTGTCTGTTTCCCATAGCTGGGACTCTCCTCTGTACTCCAGAGACCGTGTGTGCAGCTTGTTTGTTGTTGCATTAAATCTACAGCAGAAGAGCACAGGTGTGTGTTCCAGCAACTCTGGGCTCCTGCTCCCAGCAGCACCCACTATCCTCTCCTAAAGGACAGCCTCATGGAGATGAGGTATCCCCTGCTTTAGGTACACCAAGCCTGCCAAGGTCCTTGCAAATTTTGCTTGGGAACCTTCCATGCAACAGGCTTTCAGCCAAAGTGCTGTTGTCTTTCAGTATCAGCGCTGACCCTCCTGCCTTTCTTTCATTGCCATGTGACAGAGTGGCTTTCCCCAAGCCCACGCTGTCGCCCCAGCTTCCTTTTCCAGCCACGTAGATGGTGTCTTTTCTCACCAATTTTCCTTCTTGCCCCAGAACCCTCAATGCCCTCAGCCCCAAGCAGAAGGACACAGCTCCATGGGGAAGCTGCAGCTCAGTCTGTTAGTACACAAGTGCTATGGTGCCAGCCCTGACCCCAGGACCCCCACTATAGAGACCTGGGCACTGGATTGCTGGTACTTACAGTGGAAACTCAGGCTGACAAGGATGATTTGTGCCAGCAGAAGCATCAGGGAGAGGAGACCCAGGCTGAGTGCTACCCAGGACCAGGGCAGGCGCATTTGCTGCTGAGGAGCTGAGAAAAGAAGTTAAAGTACACTATGGAGGGAGAGAGGGAGCAGTGGGGAACCTTGAGCCAGGAAATTTCTGTGAATCCCAGGTGGAATGTCAGGAGGCAGAGGAGGAACCTGGGAAAAGTGGGGGAGATCCCATTTGCAGCAGCTTGGTTGTACTAGAAATTATCTCCCTGCACAAAATGCTTGGCAAGGAGAGCAGAGAGAGGAAATATCTATGCTGCGGCATGGGGGTGCAGCGGGCATTCCCTGCCCTTGAATCCCTCCTGTCCTCCACCCTGAGAGCAGGCAGTCTGCAACAGGGCTGGAGAGGAGCTGTATGAGAGAAGAGACCCAAAAAGAGGGAGCAGGGGTGAAGTGGGTCTGGAAGGACATTTCTGGGGAAGGCAAGGGGCTGCCAGAGGGCAGGGAACCCACTGAGAGAGTTGGGGGCTATTACCTGGAGTGGGGGGAAAGCGCAGATCAGCATACATGACACCTTCTTCCATCCCTTCCAAGGTCTCCTGCTCTGCAGCCTACAGGGGCAGTGGCAACCCTTTCCCAGCAACTTCTCAGACGGGTGTGATGCAAAATGGAAACTGTCACTTCCTGGTGGGGTCCCCAGAGGCACCACCTGCAACAAAAGCCCAGGGGGTTGTGGAACTGCCAGACACTTAGGGCAAGGGGCAGCTGTGTTGAGGCCAGCATCCCGGCATTCCAGCAGGAGGGAACCATAAAGTCCTGGCTTTGGGGCAGCAAGCAGTGGGAATGGCTGCTGGCTCAAACATGCAGCCAGGGCTGGGCTGGGCAGCCATGTCATGGAGTTGTAAAGGACCCTAAAGTCATCTCATTCCAAGCCCCCTGCCAAGGACAGGGACATCTTCCACTAGGCCAGATGGTTCAGGGCCCCATCCAATTCTGCTTTGAAGACTGCCAGGGATGGGGCACTGACAGCTTCCCTGGGCAACTTGTGCCAGTGCCTCACCACTTTTGCAATAATTTCTCCCTAAAACAGGAAAAGCCATATGGGAAGCAGCAGAGGTCACTTTGTTCAAGCCTGGAGGAGACTGAGGGGAGACTTCATCACAGTCTACAAGAGGAAGCAGAGTGGCAGACAGTGATCTCTTCCCTCTGGTGATCAGTGACAGGACCTGAGGGAACTGTGTCAGAAAAGGTTAAGGTTAAATATTAAGGAAAGATTTTTCACCCAGAGGGTGGTTGAGCACTGGAAAGGTTTCCCAAGGAAGTGATCACAGCAGCAAGATTGACAGAGTTCAGGAAGTATTTGGACAATGTTCTCAGGTACATGGGATTGTTGGGGGTGTCCTGGGCAAGTCCAGGAGTTGGACTTTGATGATCCCAGTGGGCCCCTTCCAACTCAGGATATTCTGCAATTCTACGATGAATATCTAAACTAAGCCTGCCCTCTGACAGTTTGAAGCCATTCCTCCTCTTCACACCCTTGTAAAAAGTCCCTCTCCAGCTCTCTTGCAGTCCTTCTGGTACTGGAAAGCTGCTTAAGGTCTCCTCAGAACCTTCTCTTCTCCAGCTTCAAGAAGCCTGGCTCTCTCAGTTTGACCTGCTCTTGAGACTACACGGGAAGACTGGGTATCCCTGGGGCACAGGACACATTTCCACGTCCCTCTCCCAAGGAGCAAGGCCACGGGGTGTTTCCTTATAAGCCGCTTGTTCTGCATGGGGCTGCACCTGCATCTCAGTCCTGGAAAATGGGGCCTGGGGTGCTCCTTCCCCTGCCCCAGCCTCCAGGGCCGCCGTGATGGCCATCCCTGCCGTGCCCTCGTATGGGGAAGCGACAGAGTTCCCTCGAATCCCCGGGAGCCTGCGGGCAGACAACGACGAGCAGGCGGCTGTCGCTGGGGGAAGATATCTCGTCCAAGACTACGTTTCCCAGCGGCTCCTCCCTGGGCCGCACATGCTCGATGCGGCTCCCGGCGGTTCCCGGCTCCTCCCGGCTCCTCCCGGCGCGGCGGGGCATCCTCTCGGGACCCTGTCTCGGGAGCGCACGGCCGGGCCCCGCCGCCGGCGCGGGCCCCCCGGCTCGGCCCGGCAGCATGCCCCGCGGGCGAGCCTGGTCGCATGAGGAGGTCAGCAGCCTGCTGTCGCTGGTGGAGGGCTCGGGGCAGGTCGCGCTGCTCATGGCCTCCACGTCGCGACCCAACCAGGAGCTCTGGCGGGAGATCTGCCGCAGTCTGGCGAAGGCCGGCTACGAGCGCAGCGTGGCCCAGTGCCGCTCCAAGTGGAAGGCGCTCAAGCAGGCTTTCCACTTGGAGCGGAAGACGCGCCGCAGGTCAGGACACCACTCGGGCCGGATGTCACCGCATTACCGAGCCATGAAGAGCATCTGGGAGGCGGCCGGGCGACCCGTTTTTGGCGAGCGGAGGGTGCCAGGTGGGTACCTGGGACGGGCGTGGGGGCTTTGCAGGGTGGCTGGACGTGGGCTGCTGGTGGAGTACTTGTGGGGGGTGGGAGCCCAGGGTCTGTTGATGGTCTTCTCTTCCCCTAGACTCGATGAAGCTGCTGTCCAGAAAGCACAGGTCAGCCCTTGCCAGGCGCTCTTCATCTTCACCAGAGGCAGCAGGTATCCGTGGGCTCAGGCAGCCGGAGTGGGGCTTGTCCTGGCTGCGAGGTAGCAGATGCCCCTCTTCCCCCAGTTACTGAAACTCTTTTCTGCATCCCTTCAGCTGCTTCTGCAGAGTACGACGGTGGCAAGGAGACCTGCAGCACGCTGTCACTGGCGCTGCAGCGTGAGAAGGACAGGCCAGAAAGTAGTAAGTACTGAGCTGCCCTGCTGCACTGAGCTGTATGTCCACGGCTCCAGCCCCAACCCATGCCAGCATGATGGGAATGGGAGGCTAAGAGGATCAGGGCATCCATCACGTGTTCTTCAGCAGGGATGGTCAATGATGGGTGTGTATGGACTTCTGTCTCTTCAGGCTTTGGCTCCAAACCAGCCCCAGAGCATGTGAGGATGGGGTTGACTGAGATAGGGCAAGAGAGGGTTCCAGCCTGAGGGCATGGCAAGACTGCTGGCTGCCCTATGGCAGATCATGAGGTGAGAGGTCTGGAAGGGGCAGTGGCCCTGATAGAGCACAGGGATCTTGTGGCTGGTGGCATTGCAGGGCATGTGACTCCCTTTCCTTCAGCAGTTCCTGGCTCCTCACTTGCCAAGTAATACTGTAAAGCTTCAGATGCGTTTGGGCTGTGTGTGAGGGCTAGAGCTGCCTGCAGCTCTCCCGCCCTCCAGCCCACCCACATGTGTATCCTGCACACCCCTCTGTGTTCATGCTCCCAGGCATTTGGCACTGAGGTAATGCAGAATACATCCCTGAGTCTTGTTTGCATGGGCACCCTGGACATCTTCCCACACTGGGTAACTACCTTCTGTCTCCCCAAATTCCCCCTGCAGTTTCAAGTGGATGTGGGATTCTCCTTCTCTTCCAGTCCTAGTCTGTTGTGTAGTGTTGCTGTGCACTGCTCTGCCGCAGCTGCCTTCCAGCCCAGAGGTGGCTGCATTGCAGTGGTGGGTGAGTGACTCCTGCTTTTGTACTTAGCTCTGAAATGCTTTGGGGCCCTGCAGGGCACTCTGGAGCTGTGGCTAGGGCATGTCAGGCTGAGGGGCTGGTCGGGGCAAGGTCCCTTCAGAAGGCGTATCTCTCCTCTGTGCTTTCTCCCAGCAGCTGGTGGGGGCCACATTACTGGAGTGCCACCCACACACCCTGACATACCACATAAGGCTTTCCTTGCCCTGCTCAGCCCAGTAAACCCCCTCAACCCCACAAGCAGGGTCTGATATGGTTCTTGTTGCAGCCACACCCATGGCTGCTTCCCTCTCCTCTCTGTCCTGGGTGAGTACCATGGCCTGGCTACCATGTTTGTGTGCCCTGGCACAGGAGGTGGCTGCAGCTCACAGGCTGTGTCTGCTCTTCTTCCAGGCTGTTGCACTGACCTGAAGCACAGAGGAGCTGAGGGAGAGGCAGGTAAGTGTCTGCAGCTTCGAGCAAGTCCTTGTGCTCCAGGGCACAGCTCCATTCTGTCCTGCCAGTGAGAAGGGCATGAGTTCCCAGAGGCAGTGCCTTCCCAGAGCTCTGTGTCATAGTCAAGCTAAATTTGGGGCTTGGGTGTCTCCATCACTCTTGTTGTTTCCTCCATGCCAAGCTTTTGTGGCAGGTTTTCCTGGTGAGACGTCCCTGGGGATGGGAAGAGGAAACCAAATGATGCCACTAGCTACTGCAGCCACATGCTCCCACGGGACAGCAGCCATGAGTGAGCAGCCAGCAGAAGGTGAAGATGAATCAGACTCAAGCCTGCATGGTGGGTGCTTCCCGACAGCCTCACAGGGAGCTCTCGGAGCTGTGGTGAGGTGCCACTGACCCCTTTCTCACTGCAGCGTCTGGCATGGCGGGATTGCTCCAGAATATCCAGCAATTGCTGGTGCAGATCCTGCAGACATCACGGCAGCAGCAGGCACTCCTGGAGAGCCTGGCCAGTGACACAGTCTCCCACCTCCACCTCCTCTCCCACAGCCTCGTGCAGATGGGTGAGACCCTGCACCAACTCCTGCTTCGGCCGCATACCCATCCTGTTCCCTTTAGCCAGTACATTCCCCACATTCCCCTTTTTGATTATGGCTCTGGAGTGCCCTGCTCCCCTGGTACTCCCTACACTTCTCCAGATCACAAAGAGGAGCCTTAGCTGTCCTGTGATGCCAGGTGCTTTTCCCTATGAGTGCCACCATCGCTGGCTCCAGGAGCAGCAGCCTTGCTACAGAGCCATGGCACAAATCTTTATATCAGAGGTTCCAGATATTTTGAAAGTTTATACTAGAGAGAAATTTTGATAAAATAAAAAATAGCTTTTCTACCAGCAGTGGCAAGTGACCAATTCTTTCCCCCTCTCTGGGGAATGTTCCCCTTCTCACTTTTGAGATGAGCACAAGGGGAACTCAGCTATTTACAGACACCAAGAAACTCCCAACCCACACAGCACAGGGCAGATGTGCTTTTTCTATGCTTTACAGCAGCACCTGGCATGGGCATCCCACCTTCCTGGGAGATGTGCTGCTGGACTGTGGAGCAGAGCAGGGCCACTGCAAGGAGGCCAGGAAGCCCAGGCTGCATCCTTCTCCAAGGGAAGAGGCTGGGGTGGGTAATACTGTGCTGGGGAAGCAGCATGTGTAGCAGCCATGGTCCCTTAGTGTCCAGATGCTGTGGGCTTGCCACACGCTCTGGTGAGGCTCTCCTGCTTCAGTAGGGATATTCTTGCTTAAGCACATGGATCATCATCAGGTAACAGTAGCTGCAGACATGCTGTGGCATATTGTGCCTAGAAAAGGGGCCTCTGACTCTTGCCTGGACCCCACCGTCTTCACTAGTTTGTGCACATCCTCCTTGGGGATAGAGCAATGTGCTGTCTGCCTCCAGAATCTCTGCCACGACCAGGGAGATGAAGTGTGTGTGGCATGTAGACATCGTGAAAATGGTCCTGCCATGCCAGATGCCACTTGCTGGAGGGCTGGCAGGTGGCCTGCCACTTCTCCCAGAAGAGAAGGGAGACCGTGTAGAGGCCAGTCCATGCCAGATTAAACCCAGCCAGGAAGGTGGGCAAGCTGTCCATATTGAAGCAGTTGTCATCCCATCTTGAAGATGTATGCATGATGGATCCACTGCATGACCTTCAGGGTGAGGTTGCAGTACATGTCCCTGTAGCTCCCCAGCTAGATATCCCTGAACTCCTGTCCTTCGCACTGCACGCCCATTGCCTGCCCCACCATATTCCAGGAGCTTGCTAGGGCACCCCACATCTTCCAGGTGCACATGCCAGTTGTCTGGAGCATCCCACATGTGGCAAATCCCACGTGGAGAGGGCACAGTCACAGGGCACAACAGCGAGGCAGCAGGGGACGGCACATGTCACAAAAGCAGTGAGCAACAACATCGCAGCCCAGACATCATCTGGCAGGGGAGAAACATGGGTGGGTAGTATACTGGGAAAGCCCGTGACACCCCCCCAGCACTGTCCTTCATCCTATACCGAGTCAGAGAGAAAGGCATGCCACAGAGGCACGCTGGCCTCGTGATGCAGTGGGCAGGGAACTGGGGTCTGCAGGGGCTGCTGGGAGCAGGGCCAGCCCTGGTGGGCATGATGCTCCCACCACTGCATACAAAACATCCTTTGTGCTCCCAAGCAGAAGCAGAAACCGCCTGGCTGCTGTCCAGCAGCTCTGGCCCCAAGCTTCACAGTGATGGGGCCACTGTCTGCAAACATCTCTGCCCCAGATTTCTTTCCCTGGGACCTATCAGAGTGGACAAAGAGAAGAGAAAGGTGGGATGTCCATTCCTGAGCCCTGCTGCTTGCACTGGTGAAGTTGCAGTGGTTGGGTTGTGGTTGTCTGTGCTCCACACTTACCTTGCTGTGTTCCCCATCATTGTACTGCTTGCCCTACAGTGCTCCCAATCAGCCTGCTGTGATACCTGTCACCCCACCACACCCCCCCAACACCCTGGCTTGCTCCCTACCATTCTGACATGCCCCTCACTTGAGTTTACATCTACTCCTCCCAGCCCTGGGACACCACAGCACCATTCCTTTAGCTCTGGGGTGCTGGGGCAGTGGGGTGGGCTGTTCCCTGTCCATGCAGGTCCCTGGCAGGAGGTGAAGGGCAGTGAGGGGTGCTCTGAGATGGGAATGCAGGACCGAGCTGGCTGCTGAGGAGGGTGGTGTTGCAGCAGGGACTGGGGGGTCGGGTTGTGTCCTGGGGGCTGCTGGTCAGGGGTGCATGGGATAGCACCGGAGGTACAAGTGGGATATAGCAATGTGAGGTTCTGGGAACCAGGGGTTTCAACGGAGTTGTGTAACGGAGCGCAGTGAGAGGTGCAGGGGGTCACAGTGAGGGGTGTAGTGAGGTTGCAGGGAGGGGTGCATTGAAGGAGGCAGTGGGGGGTACACTGAGGTGCAGGGGGTGCAGTGAACGGGGAAGGGGTGCAGTGAACGGGGAAGGGGTGCAATGAGAGGTGCAGGGGGTGCAGTGAGAGGTGCAGGGCGTTCAGTGAGGGGTGCCGGGGTGCAGGAGGGTGGCGGCGGGGCTGCCGAGCGATGCAGAGGGGATTCACGGGGCTGCCCCGTGAGCGCAGACAACGGCGACCTCCGCCAGACAGCTTCCCGCCGGTCCGCACGGGGCGTGGCCTGCCTGGAGTGACAGCCTGTCAGCCAATAGGAACTCCAAAAGCGGAGGTGGGCGGATCTGACTGGGCACGCCACCCAATCGCAGGGTCCTTGGAGGGGCGGGGGCGGGGCGAGGGCGGGGCTCCCTCGCGGTAGCCGTCCCGGGGCCCGGTCCGGCCCGCAGGGGTTGGGGCGTCCCCGCCCCGGCACGGTGTCCGCCATGCCATGGGGATGAGCCAGCGCTCTGCCCCTGGGGCCTCTGCTTCACTCGCTGCCTCCTGCGTGCAGAGGCTGTTGGGCGGGCGTGCTGTGTCCTGCCGCGGCCAGGCCGCGGCACTCGCACGGCATCCTGTGCCCGTAAAGCATCCCCAGGCTTCCCGTGCCCCCAGCTCCCCTCCAGCTTGAGCTCCGGGCGGTGCCAGAGTGGAGTGGAGCTGGACCCCAGCCTCTTCCCAGCGTGCCCCGAGTCCTGGGATGCAGTGCAGGTGCCGGTTCCAGCACGCGTTACCGGCTGGCACGAGGGGATGCAGGTGTGGAAGGGTCTGGGGTGGACACAGCCGTCACCTTTCCTGACACTTTTCACCAACACCGTCACCTTCCCCCTCCAGACATATGCAAAGTGCACTTGCAGGGCTGGAGTGACAGCCAGGAGAACACAGGAAAAAAGGGTGTGATTTTTCTGGGGCATGCAAGATCTTCTCCTGGCTAGAAATACAAGTGAAAGTGCCAACATGTATCAGCAGGATATCAGTGTTGCTGTCTGGTGGCCCGGGGACCTTGAGAATGCTGCTCTGGGCAGCCTTGGCATACAACTCTTCCACCTCTGTCGCACACAAGAGCTTGCACAGGGCAGCTGAAACCCAGCAGCCAGCTGGCAGGGCAGCTACAATGGATCCCTGGGATAGTGGAGGCTTGAGGGGAGGATTTTTCCCTGGTTTTTAACCCATTCTAGAACAAGTCAAACCCTCCTGCATGCCCTGCCCCAGTCCAGAGCCTATATTTAGTATCCAGAAGATTTGAAATAATAAAGTTGTTATGTGCCAGAGGCAGCAAGCTCCTTGCCCCTGTATTATGCTGTGACCTGGAGGTGATGCTCTGTGCCCACTTGAGCCCAGTCCCATCTTACAAACCTGGGGTACAGGTAGTGTGAACCAAATGACTGCCCTGAGTGCAGCTTTGGGCTGTGTCTGAGTTGGCTGCTAACAGCTGAATGCTCAGTCCTGTGTCTTCCCCACTGCATCCAGCACTCCTCTTTCCTGTCCCAGAGTGCCAAAGGCCTGGGGTGACCCGGTGAGTGGTACACAGACCCCCTGCTGCTGAGTTCCACTGGCCACCCTGATAAAGCCCCCTGGCCAGAGCAAAAGCATGAGGTATTGACATTAGGAACAGGACATGGCTCTTGAGCTTTATGAAATCTTTCTCATAATTTCCAAATACTGAAGGAGAGGTTTACCATGGTGGATGTGACTCCCACCAGCACCCTGTGCACGCACCACCCCTGCATCCTCACACCTCTCCCTATGCCAGTGGTCAGTGTTAACACCTCAGTTCTCTCTCCTGGGCTACTGGATGACCAATCTGCTGCCAGGGATTGGCCTGCAGCCACTCAGGCAGGGTATCCAGAGGGATGCATGCCACTGGGCTCTCAGTCAACCCAGCTTTGACCCCTTCTCTATTACACTTTCTTTTAAAACCATGATTTTTCCAATGGAAATAGAATCACTTTTACCAGCAGCTCTTAGTTCTTCATATGTGGAACAGAAGGCCAAATGACAGAATGTTTAGGCTCATGGACATGACCTGAATGTCCACATACCACAAAAGAGCACTCAGAATCTCCCCCACCAAACAACCATCCAGATGGGACACAGCACAGCATGGATTAGGCAGAGGCATTATTCCAAAATCTAGAATTTAAGTGAAGAAGGAGAGGGTGTCTAAGGACAAGGAGAGGAAGATGCTTTGATATGTATCAGGATGTTTATCTCGATATCAAAAGCCCTAGTTCTCTTTTTTAATGAAGTGGCTCCACCCTGTGAAGTGGATCCTCCTGCGCTGTGCATGGCTGCAGCTGAGGAAGTTCCTGCACAGACTTCACCCTCCTCAAACGTTAATTTTTCTCTTCTGATTTGCCTGAAAATTATGAGACCAAAGTGAAAACTCAGAGCTGAGAGCAGCCAAGCCGCCTTTGGACCTGCCAGACAGAGAACAGGGTCACATGGGTTTTTGAAAGCAGGTTGAAGGCAGGGTGCAGGGAGATGCTGTGTCTGGGAGCACTTGGCACCTCCCTGCAGCAAGTACAACCTCGGGGTGTAAAAACATTTATGAGGTCCCTTGAGAGGAGGTGGGTTTTGCTCCAGGTCCTCCCCCACAACAGGGAGGAAGCCTCCAGCTCAGATTATCCATCTTCCCAACAGGAGATGACTTCATTAGTTAATTAGTACAACAATCCTCATGGGCTCATCTGGGATTTGTAGTTGTGCTGGCAGGAGATTTGCTGACTGCAGGCAAGCCCTGGGGCAAAGCTTCTCAGGAGGACTTGGCACATGGAGCCCTCAGGGACTTACCTCTCTTCCTGCTGAGCCAGAAGCCTCTGGATTGCGCTTGTTCCAAGCCCATTTAATTTTAGCAAAAAAAAAAAAAAAATTCCTTTTCAAAATGAAGAGCCTTGTGTTTTAGCTGTGGAGGTGATGAAGCATATTTATGTAAAGTAAGGGTAATCTGTAATATTCCTCTCATTGTAGACACATCTCGCAGTTGAACAGGAAGCTTCAATGTGATTTCTTTAATGCAGTCTCCATTGAGAACTCTGTTGATACATAACAACATATTGTTTAACATTTGGGACTCCAGGGAAATTTTAGTGGTGGTGTTTGAGTGGGGGAAAATGATTTTTAAGGGAAAACTATAATCTGCAAACCATAAAGAGAACAGTGGCTTTGCATCCTATGGACAATATTCTCAGCCTCTTACTAACATGATTTTATCTTCCTCTGCAGGCTTGCTTCTTAAGATAAATTTATCCACGATTGCATTTGGTGTAACAGCTTGATTTCTGTTGGTGCAAGGCTGACTTCTCTCAAGAGCAACTGCCTTAATTTCCTACCAGTTGACAGCAAGTGCAGCTGCATTTTGTACTTGTAGACTTTGTCCTTGCAATTGCAGCCCTTCCTCTGCTTACCAGCCAGGATGTGCCAAGGCTGCTCCTTCAGCATCACCCCTCTGAGGGCTGTAGATGTCTGCTTTGGGGATAGAAACACTGTGACTTCCTTTGTCTTAACAGAAAGAGCTTGCAGGACTCACAGATCCTACCCCAAGATTCATCCAAAGGGGTAGATCTGAGCCACAGCACTCTGGTGCACCCCTGGACATCCCCAAACTCTCATTTCTATGGCAACAATTTAGCAAATTTAGCACTACAAAATTATTTGCAATTTTAAGCTGTTGCCAAGATCTTACTCAAAGGCTCTTTGGGGGTTGTTTTGCTCTGGTTTTTCATGTAACCTTGCCCACCTTTCATGTGCTCTTCATTTTGGCATGGCTCCGTTCCTTGAGGAATGACCTTTCCCACCCATTTATTCACTCCACTCCTTGGCCATGCTGGCCTTGCAAATCTTGTTAAAGGACATGTTCATTTACTGGAAGTCTCCAGCATGTGGATCTGAGCAGTTCTCATGCTGTCTGCAGGCAGTCTGCCCCCCTGGCTGCTCTATTATTTTCTCTTAGCAAGCTCCCTGATTTCTATGCAGTTCCCTTGATGAAGTTAAGCACGACTCAAGTGGTTTTTCCGCTCGACAGAGCAGGTCTTCAACAGCCCTCTTCTAAATTGCCAGGGATAAAGTCCCGAGTCCAGCCCCCCCGCATATTTCCCCACCAACCTCTCCAAGAAACTCAATTAACAGCAGCTGAAAATCGTGATGCTTTGCATCACCACCACATTTTCTTGATTTCCCATGTCTCAGTGTTCCCCTTTCCTGTCTGCTGCTCCCTTCCAGCCACGTGACCATGGCAGCTGCTGTTTGTGCCTTGACACATTCCCCCTGCAATGCTCTGGTCTCTGTGGGTACAGCCAAGCCTTTTGTCCCTCATCTCCACAGCTCCTGTACCCCTACCCTCATGCCAAACCAGGCATGCCCTGCCACCCTTCTGTTTCCCCAGTGCTTCAGGTGTTGTGACATGATGTGCTGCTGGGACAATCCTGGCTTTCAGTACCCCGGGTCCTTCTGAGAACCCCTTGTCCCTGTTCTGGGCTGACTTTGTCATGCTCAGCCCTGTCTCTGTTCTATGGGACAGCTACCATGGCAGGGTGTTTCCCAAAAACAGGGCCCTGGAGATCTGCCCCATGGCACTGGAGTTGGGCTTTCTCCATCTGTAGCTGTTATCTCCCACTTATGAGTGCCTGGTCCTCACCCCAGCATGCTGCATGGGGCTGAAGCTTTGAGGGGTCCCTGTTCCTATCCCCTGAAGGCTGGGGATTACAGCAAGGAGGATGAGACATGGAACTAGGGCATGGGGGAGAAGAAAGGGTGAGCAAGCTGGCTGCACATGGTTCCCCCCAGGGAAAACAGGGTCAATTTGCATTCACAGAGCTGCTCCCTCAGGCTGCCCATGGTGCAGGATCTGCCCGCTGGGCTGAGGCACAGCCAGGGATCGAGCAGGGCAGGCAGGTCCAGTGCCTGTGAGCTGTAGGATGGTGCCAGCTGTGGGTGATGAATGAGTCTGTGTGGGGAGGGCAGTCAAGACTTGCTACTCTGATGAGAAAATCATCGAGTGGCTGCAGGGTGCTTCAGGCAAACTGCAAAAATAAGAGAGCAGCCAGGGCATTCTCTGAGCCCTTCATCATCCTCAGAGCAGCACAGTGACAGCCATGTACAGCCAAGGAGCAAGCTCTGTCTGTATCCACCACGGGGTTTACATTGACTGGGGTGGAAAGGCTTTGTCTCCGTGGGGTCTGGCAGCACAGTGAGCAGGAGAGGTGACAACTCACAGAGCATCTGTAGGGGATATGTTGCCTCTAGACCCGGGGTTTTGTGAGGATACAGGGAGAAAATGCTCAGGCAGGGGGGGCAGCAGAGTTACACATCCCTCTCTACACCCCTGTCTGGGGACACACCAACCCCCAGGTGACCAATCTGCTGACACCACCAGTCATCCTTCCACCCACATCTACCAGCCACGGTGGTTAGCAAGGCGCACTGCACCCTTGTGCACCCAGAGAGACCCCAAAACCTTGGACCTCTTGCCAGCCCCCATCCGCTGCTGCCTGGTCAGGCACACATAGGCAGGGAGAGGAGGAGGGGTGCTGCGTCCTGCCTGTGTGCACGCAGTCTGCTGCAGGGCTCAATAATTCAGGCCTGACACATTAAAGTTGCATGGCATACAATTGCCATCTGCAACCACAGACTGCGTCAGGGCTGCTGGGTGATGAGTTTGGACAGCAGGCATTGGATGGACAGTGGTGGGAGGGTCCAGCAGCCCTTGAGGAGGGTAGAGTGAGGGCAACAGGCAGAACACCTCTTTAGTGGGGACTGGAGTGGGAGGAGGTTGTAGCAGGAAGCACAATACCAGTGTTTGGGATGCACATTTACAAGAAATTTGTGCTGGAGCAGGGAGTGTTGGCCCAATGGCACTGACAGCCCAGCAGCCAGGATGAAGCTGGGATGTAGGAGGCTGAATCAGGATGATACAGTTCCCAGGGCTTCTGATCCCACCTTCTCATGCATCCCCTGTGTCACCTGCATCCTACCTGTCAGGACAGAGGCTGTGAAGGCTTATGCTGCTTCACACACAGAGTCAAAAACCCTACTCAGATGTGTCTGCCCCCAAGTCCCTGCCACTACCTGACCTGGTATGGCTCGAATCTCCCCCATCCCTCTCCAGCATTGAGGCAGCAAAGCTCTTCATCGGCTGTTCCGGGAGTTGGTTGCCATGGGGATGTCAGATGTACCTGGCTGTTATAGGGATACTGTTGCCATGGATATGTGGTTGCTGTGCCTGGTAGAGGCAGGGATAGAACATCGAGAACGCTGTTTACACTGAGGGGGTGGGCATCACAGACACCCCAACTCTCTGAGCAGGAGAGGAAGGCAGAAGCATTCCTCAGGGGGCAGAGGCTGGAGGCTATGGGGAACCATGACAGAAAAGCACACTAGACCCATAGGGATGGACACACTGGTACTCCTGACCTTGCAACAAAGGAAAGGTGACTGAGGGAGATTGGAGCGTCCCATGGTGCATCCCAGTATGCTCATAGACAGGCTTGGTGGAAGAGGCACACACACCCCCTGTGCTGTGTTTTCCACAGGACAGACCTGCTTCTCCATGCGTGGTGCCTGGAGCAGTGATCAAAAAACCTTTCTGTCCTGCAGTACTGTGTGTTCTGAACTTGCAGTGCACCTCACTGTGCCCTGAAATGTGCTGGCTTCCTGGGCAGGGGAATGGGTTTCTTCCCACACTGGGACTGGGAGATGGAGTGAGAATGGGGATTCCCAGCTCTCAGCAGGCAGCCCACGGGCCTCCAGGGATGAGCTGGGCTGGCAGAGAAAGCCTGGATTCCCTCCAGTACTGCTTGGCCAAGCTCCCTCCTGGGCAGTGCGGTCAGATACGTGGCCTGTCCTTGAGATGAAAAATGCAGTTGAAGGTTTAATTAAAAGGAGAGGGAGCTCTGAGCTGCACCAGCAGCCCAGAAAAGCAGTGTCTAGGAGAACCAATGTGTGGCTCCCCCCAGGCCTCCCTGGGCAGCTCTCCTGGCTGAAACCCCTGCCCAACTCTTTCAGGACCCTTCAGATATCCAATCCCACATGTGCCACCCTCATGGTGTCTGCTGTGGGACAAACTAAGGGCTTACAGCTGCTTGCAAGAAAACAGCTCATCCCACCACTGGCTCTGTTATTGTAGTTTTCAAAATTTTGACAAGCAGCAGGTTTGCACTCCAGTCCTACAGCAGTGAGACAGGAGATAAGGGATGGGTAAGGATGCTGCTGCATGTAGCCCCAACACCTCCATGAAACTGGAGTGCATTAGTATAGGACAAATTTGAGCCCAGTGTGCACTCCACTCCACCCTCTTTCTGGTGTGAAAGCTAAAGCTGAGCTCTTCATCCTCTGGGGGGGCTGCTTCTGCCAGTGGGATGCAATTGGACTTAATTAAAAAAATAATCCTTAATCTGCCACCTGGCCAGACCAGATAGGACATTCTGTATGGCAGAGAGAGGGCTGGAGGATGAGCTCAGGGGGAAAGGAAAGTGGCAGATGCAGGTTCCCCAGTCCCTGTACAATGGCTGGGGCTCCTTCCCAGGCTGCCCAGTACACCTCCATGCCAAGCTGGCTCCCCATGGGCATGTCCCACACTAAGGTCCAGAGGCAGAGGCAGCAAACCCCTGAACCCACCAGCACTGGCATGGTCCTCACCAGCTCATCCCTCCTCCTGCTCTGCCAATTCCATCCCCACTGTCCTCTCCAGCTGCCCCCACAGGCCCCCAAGCCCACCCTGCTTGGCCAGCTGGGGCCCAGTTCCCAAACTGCAGTTTGAATTAGATTGCAATCCTATTACATAGTTGCCTGCCTGCCTGCAGTTGCTAATCCTGTTAAGCATCCAGTAAATCTCCTTGTGCCGGGCTCTGTCCCCAGAGCTACAGGGAGGGGAGCTGCTGGCAGGTGGGCTCTGCTAGGATGTGGCTGCTAGGATGCAGAGCTTTGCTTCAGGATTCCCCCATGAACACCCCTGCAGGGCTGAGAAATTCTCAGGAGCTTGGGGAAGTCCTCAGTGGTGTGAGAAGTGTGAGTGAAACTTTCCCTGTCCTCCCTGGTCCCCCTTGACCCCTCTGAGCTGCTGAGGCAGAGTGAAAACCCCCTGTCCTTGAGGCACACACAAAGCCCAGGTGTCTGTCACCACATCTGTCACCACACCATGGTCACCACTGGCTGCAGTGGGTGCTGAGCCCACAGGTCTGACCATAAGCCAGACAAGGAGCAGGGGCTGAGAAAGGGCTGTTCCAACCGGGTCATAGGGTACAGTCCATGCAATGCCCCTCCCACTGGAGCCCAGTGCCCTGCCAAGAAAGGGCTGGTGGCAACAGCAGGGGCACAGGGTCACCAGTCCACTGCTCCTTGGGTGTAGTGACATGTGGGGTGCTGGGGCAGGCTGCCTCAGGCAGTGGGGTGACACCAGCAGGCAGTGGGCTCCTGGGTATGTAGCCCTTGCAGGCAGAGTCCTCTCAGACCTGTGCATTGCCATGGCAGGCAGCACCAGCATCATTACCCAGTGGCACCTACCCCCACAGCTATGGGCTCACCACAGTCCTGCAGATGTGGAGAGAATCCCAGATGCCCTGGTAGAGCACAGATGCTCCTGGGTCAGACATTACAGCCATCCTGTGAGAGCCACCTTGTGAGTGCCCCAACAAAGACATCCCACCCCTGCAACCTGTTATGCCATGAGCCAAAACACTGCCGCCTCTGCTCCCCACCTCTTGCCAGCCACGTTGCTCTATGTGGGAGCTGCATCAGCTCCAGAGGAGCCACCAGAGAGTAGCAGCTCTGACTGAGAGCCAGAGACTGTTGCCTTCCTCCCCTCCACACCCAGCCACATCCCTTCAGCAACTCTGTGGCCTGGCAAAGAGAGGAATGTGACCCAGCTCAGCCTTGAGACCCCACAACTCTGCCCCAGACTGAGCCATGGCAACCCCTGGAGACAAGTTCAATCAGGCTATAATTGGAAGAACAGGTTGGCACAGGTGGCCGTGTGCCTGTCCAGAGGAGTCCTGGCACTCCCAGAAATGGGTAGCCAGCAAAGAGAGTGGGTGCCAAGGCCCACAGGGCTGCTGTACATGACAGAGGAGTCTGAGCTGGCGTCAGCATCAGCTGGTGCAAATACTGTTGATGGAGGCCACAGCAGGGTCGACAAGCCCCAGCTCCTCCTGCTCATTGACACAGAGCTGGTACCCACATCCCTTGCGCCGGGGCAGCGGCCCCAGGCGCCTGCTGGGCTTGGCACGGGGTGGCAGCAGGAAGCCAACGCTGCCGGCGATGAGCAGGTGCCAGATGCTGTGGATATAGAAGTAGTTCTCCTCTGTCTCCACAAAGGCGTAGAGCAGCACGGCCGCCGCTGCAATCAGCGCTCCTGGGCACAGGTAGAATGCCCAGCGCTTCCAGGTCGGTGGGTAGCAGTGGCGGCGACGGATGGTGCGAGCCGTCTGTGGTGGGGAAAGGACACGCTGGAAGGGGGGCCCACAGCAGGGACAGGTGCAACCTCTGTGCCATGGAGACACATCCCTCAGGAGCCAGGAAGAGGGGTTCATGGGGAAGGGTGAAGGCAGCAGAGGGGAGATGCTGGCAGGGGCAGGATGCTGAGCGCAGCCAGGGTGGGGACAAAAGGGGACACCATCTTACCCAAGCGACGGCCATGATCCCCAAAGCGAAAAGGCTGGGCCCTAGAAGGTTCCAGAGCCCGTGACGGTCCATTTGCAGAGCCATGGAGAGCAGCATGGCCCCCAGCAGGTACAACACCTGTGAGGCAGTGGGGCACCCATCAGGATAAAATTCATCCATGCCTGCTCTGCATGCCCCCTCCCCACACTTGCCTGCTTGACTATGGGCTGGAGCCGGGCCATGGCGATGACAGTGACCCAGACAGACATGAGAGAGCCCAAGAAGTCACAAAACTGCAGCACATCATACTCCATGATGCAGAACACCACGATGCCCGGCTGGTCGCAGGCATGGTAAAACTGGGGTAGCAGAGAAAGGGTGTGAGAGCTTGCCCTCACAGCCCCAGCCCCTTGCCTACCCCTCAGCTGCCCAATGCCACACTTACAGTGGAGAAGAACATGGTGAAGATGTAGACAGCAGCTTCTAGGAGGTAGTGGCTGCGGACAGCAATGGCCACAGGAGGCACAAACATGACATTGCTGAGGCACAACAGCAGCGTGGAGAGGAGCTGGAAGCCGTAGGAGAAAGCCTCAGCATTGTCCGTGCAGCCCCAGCCATTCCAGCCTGTGACCAGGGAGAGCTGCTGTCACCACTGCAGCACTTGCAGGGGCTGGGGGGGTGGAGCAGGGTACCCCCTTTCCAGCACACTGCGGAGACCTGGCATGAATGGATTACTGGGACACGAGACCCACAAGGAGAAGGGGAGGATGCTGGGGGTCTGTGGGTCAGCTCTCACCAGCTTTGCACTCGCAGGCAGCGTACAGGTAGTTGTTGGTGCGCAGCAGCTTGCACTGGCCGTAGATGCCGCAGTCATTGATGCAGGGTGAGAGGTAGGCGCGCAGGTACACCTCAGCTGTCACATTGGTGCAGGGCTCAAACCTGAGGGGTGGGAGAAGGGGGTCAGCCCTCACCCTGTGCCCTTGAGCAGCTCCTGCCTCTACCAAAGCCATCTGTTGCACCCAGGCTTGGCAGGTGAGGGGAGACACAGGGAGTGGGCAAGATTGAAAGTGAGCTTCTTTGGTGCTGCGTATGGTAGCTGAGAGCTGGTCCCCAAGGATCCTGTGTGCTTCAATCATTTGTGCAGCCTGAATGAGCAGGAGGAACGTGGCCATGCTTAAAGCCCATCTGCCTTTAGCAGCACACTCAGCTGGTTTGTTCCTTTTTAATTTGGATTTTGCTGTGCAAACACTACGCCCTGCAATGCCCGTGTGTGAACTGGTCAGGGAAGAACTGGCTACAACTGGCAACTCAGCATGAGCTAGAAACATAGCGAAGGATTCAGGGCAGGCATGACAACCCCACTGCCCTGCACTGCCCATACACAAGACTTTGGGCACTGCCAGCACTTTCTCAGCTCCAGCACACCAGGAGCACAGGCAGCCCCACAGGCCCACAGCACATACCAGCTGCTGTCTGGGCACACACAGCAACCAACACTCACAAATATGCACACAGTGCCAGCTGCATGTGTGTCTTCTCTTCATTGACTGTGTCCTCACACAGTCAAATCTGCTCACGCAGATGCACAAAGCCCTGACTGCTTGTGCAAACCAGAACATGCACACAGAGCTGGCTGCACATATGCACCCAAACATGCATGCAACAGCATCAACATTCGTGCACCCTTGCACGTACAGACACACACAGATACCGCAGACTCACTCTTCTAGAGGGCTCCAGGCAGACACAGTGGCCAGGACCAGCCCTTGGAGATGCTGAGCAGAGCCCCAGCCTGACCAGAGATGCCCTCCTCAAACGCAGAGCAGAGCCCCGTCCTCCCAGCGACAGCCCGGTCCCCTCCCAGGCATGGGTACAGATGGGCTCTGCCGCGGAGGCGGAGAGGCACTGACAGATGCCCGGCGTTCGCGAGCTGACAGGCACTTCCTAACCGCGAGACAGAGGGAAGAGCCGCGGGGACCCACAGATGGTCAGGCAGACGCGAGATGGAGCCATCCGTGCCCACGCAGCGCTCACACGGTGACACAAAGCCCGCAAAGCCACGTGCACACACACGAGCGGAGACACGCAGCACAGGGGACAGGCACACCCACAGACCCACAGCACACCCCGGCACAGGCCACGGTGAGGACATCCCCCCTCGGAGCACAGGGAGGGGACGTGCTGGGGCTCTTACCCGTGCTCCGTGGCACAGAGAGAGCGCAGGCTCAGGTACCAGCTGCCCGTCTGTGGGTAGGGGATGCGCAGGCGGCTGAGGCTGGCTGTGGCATTAACGGAGAGCAGGAAGCCTGCCAGAGACTCTGTGGACCAGAAGAGCTCCGGGTGAGCAGAACAAAGTGCAGCCCCCTGCCCTGGACAGAGCTGGAATGGAGACAGAGTACCCAGTGCCAGGCTCCAGGACCACATGCCCCCATGTCTCTGCAGCCTCCCCCCACCCAGCCTCTTGCCAGACACAGGGGGGTGTGACTCCATGGACACAGCAGGATCGACATGCACAGCCCAGCCTACCTGTCTCACAGGTGACCGAGGTGTTGTCACTGGTTGTCAGTGGAACTTCATGGTTTAGACACCCAAACACTGTCACATTCTCACCACACAAGGAGCTCTGATGGCAGAGGAGATGCCTTAAACCAGTGCCAGGGATGTCCCCTGCTCTAACAAAACTTGGATCACAGCACACCAACTAGCCATGCTCTAACCCACTGCCTTTCACCCAAGAACACCCCAAACATGGGCCTTGGAGCACCCTAATCTTTTCTCCATCACCCAAAAATTCACAATCACTGCTTATGACCCCAAATCCTGCTCCCTGCTCTGCTGCAACCTTGACATCACCCATCTCCCATCCTGCCCCCTGCCATGAACAACCCTGCCCCATTTAGGGTGTATGTGGCCACCTCACCACGTTGAGCCGCAGCTCCAGGTTGAGCACCCCACCACTGTCCAGCACTGGCAGGAGGTTGATGACAAAGACAGCGGGGCGGTCAGGTGGCACTGACACGTTGGGCCCAAAGAAGATGTAGAAGTGGACGGAGAAGGTGTCCAGTTCGTTGCGCAGCGTGGGGCGGACAGGCCAGCACCGTTCTCCGGCGTGTGAGGTGACAGGGATGGGGACAGGGTGCTTTGTGTCGTTGGAGCTGGTGGGTGGAGGGCTGTCCCCCAGCGCCAGCCCACCCACAGAGCCAAAGGAGTGGGGCATGTTCATGGAGGCGCTGGAGGGCAGGAATGGTGGTCGGGCCAGGTTGGGTCGGGAACAGTCTGGAGGGACAGAACCATCAGCTTGGGCACCACACAGCTCCAGCCCCCTCTTAGTTCCAACCTTCCCTTTTTGCCCACCATTCATCTCCATTTGCAACCCAGCCCCAACACATCACAGCATTCGAACCCCAGCAGAGCTGGGTATAACCCTGTGCTCAGCTGCAGACAGATCCTGTGGGCATCCTTTAACCCCCACACCAAAGCAGAGTCAAGACCATGCCTCCACCCACACCCCGACATGCACCCTCACCTGTGAGCTGCACGGTGACCTGGAAGGAGACGGTGCCCAGCACCCCAGGGTGTTTCTCCACCAACACGTAGTACCAGTGTTGCCAGAAGGGCAGGTCCTGTGCCAGCTGGCAGGGAGTGTGTTCTCGGCAGTCTAGAGTGGTGGAGTTGTGCAGGGGGGGAGCCTTGGCCCGCACACGCAACCAGAGTGGGCAGCCCTCGGCCCCACGGCACCGCAGTACCTCCACGAGCACTCGCGATGTGTAGCTGGGCACAAAGACCCTGCAGGACATAAGTGCCAGGTTGTGCCCATCACTATGGACTAACAGGGCTGGGGAGGGAAGCCAAAGGGATGGGACACCCTCATCTTCCCACCCTGAGGATTCCCCCTCCTTAGGAACTGTTCTTGCACTCACTTGTAGAGGCAGGAACGGTTGTGGAGGGCCATGCTCTGCTCGGTGATGTGACCGGGGTACAGTACAGCAATGTTCACCAGGCGCTGCACAATGAGCTGTGGCTGGAAGAGATACTGGCACTCCTCGTAGAGTCCCTGCAGCAGAGGAGAGTCAGCACAGGGCAAGAGGCTCCCACTTGGGACACCTGCCCCAGGCACTGCCAGACCTGAGCAATCAGACCCCAGCCCGGCCCCACCATGGTCCCTCCAGGATCTTCACCTTAACAGAGATCTTGCCCTCATCTTTGGGCAGGTGGGCAGCCAGGAACCAGTCCCCGGGCAGTGGGCTGGTGACATTGAACACTCCTGTGGTGCGGTTGGGCAGGGTCCAGGTGAGGGTCAGTGCGAAGGAGCCAGGGACGGCCGTGTCCCTGGGGAAGTGCGTGTGCAGCGGGTTAATGACAGAGGGAGCCCCTGAGCGGAAGTACCTGCAGGAGAGACAGCAGGGCGTAGGCTGGGCATCGTGGCAGGGCCAGTATGTCCTATATGTGGGTGTCTTCCTCTATGCTTGAAGACATCATGGAAGCCATCTGTAAGCTGGGACCTTTCTGGAGACTGAGCTTTCCTGAGTGGGTGTTCAAGCATAACAGTTCATCTATGAGATGCACAAAAGAGTGGAGCCTGCATTGGTCCTGGGAAGATGAATCATGGGGAGGGAGCGTGCATGTTGTCTGGGTTTTGGATGGGATAGGGCTCATTTTCTTCTTAGTGGCTGGTACAGTCCTGTGTTTTGGGTTTAGTATGAGAACAATGTTCATAACACACTGACGTTTCACTTGCTGATCAGCAGCACTTGCCCTAAAGCATTTTTCAGTGTCCCATGCTCCACCAAAGAGTGGGTTCAAAAGATAGCAGAAGGGAGCATGGACTGGAGAGCTGACCCAAAGTGACCAAAGGGATGTTCTATACCATGTAGAATATATTCTGTTCCACATAGAGCCTCCTGCCCAGTGTATAAACTTGGAAGAGTTGGCATGGAGCCACCAACCACTGCTGGGGGACAGGTTGGGCATCAGTCAGCATGTGGTGAGCAACTGTGTGATGAATCACTTATCTTTCTTGGCTTTTATTTCTCTCTCTCTTTTTTGTTACTGTTGTTATTACTATTACTTTTGTAGCTGTTTTATCATTAGTGTTATTGGCATATTTATTTTGATTAGTTAACTGTTTTTATCTCAACCCACCAGTATTACTTTTTTTCCATGATTCTCCTCCCCTGCGGGGGAGCAGGGGGGGAAGGGCAAGCAGCTGCGTGGTACTCAGTTGGCAACATGCTCTAGTGGAACGTGTCCCATGGTAGCAGATTGGAACAAGATGATCTTTAACGTCCTTTCCAACCCAAAGCATTCTGTGGCTCTATGATTCTTTGACTGTATGTACACGTGCTTGTGGAAGCAAAGAAGCAGGCAAGAGCAGGCAAGCTGTGGGGCAAATCCAGGCAGGAGCAGCAGAGGCAGGCAGGAAGGATAAAGGCAGGACAGGCTGCTTACTCACACTGTGATGCTACGGTCTGGGCATTGATCCCCAAAGGTGCCACCTTGCTCCTTGAAGGTGATAAGGTTCCAGACGGCGATGACTGTGTCCTCAGGAATGTGGAAGTGGAAGAGCTCAATGCTGGCAAAGGAGCGGAAGGGGCTGAGCTTGCGTGGTGTGCGGGTGAAGTAGTCGGTCACAAAGAGCCCGTCTGCAAAGGAGACCCAAGGGGCTCTCAGTAGGTAAAAGACTGGGGAGGGGGTTGTGGAGCAACCCCCCCCCACCCCCCCCCTCGAGCAGGCCCACCAGCCAGGCTCTGTCACAAGGGTCCAGCAGCCTGGAGGCAGGAGGGGCTGGGACAATGCCATTTCAGTGAATCCCCAGGGCTGTTGTCAGCTGTCCCCCAGCCCTGGCACAGTCTGTATCATTCCTGGTTCGGCATTGCCTCAAGTCCAGTTCATTGAGCTGTGGGAGCTGATGGCCTGTAGCCTGAGGAGCCCAAGGCCCTGGCTGCTCATGCTCTACTCCCTGCATTTTACCTGTAATAAGCAAAGGGACATTCTTCATGACTTCAGCTATGCCCTAGCAGTTCAGCTCCCACAGGAACATACATTCCCCCTCATTTGCCTGCTGTGGAGGCTCAGCACTGAGCCCATCATAAAGTGCAGAGTTTCACCCTAGAGCCACACGAAGGAGTAAGCAGTGCACTTCCTGCACCACCTACCAGTTCTCCCATGGTTTGTGGAGGAGGAACGGTGCACATATGGATGCTGTCTGCATGCACGGCAGAGTGGAGGCATGCAAACCCACGTCCATGGGGGTGTGTGCCTGTGCACAGCCCCATGTCTGAAAGACACTTCCTGCAAGCCCACGGCACAGCTGAGGGCCACCTCCCCCTGACCAGCTGCCTGACAGGTCGATTTTCAGCAATTTCCTGGAGCCCCAGCAGCAGAGAAACAGCCACTTCTTTATCAGAAGGAAGAGCAGGACTTGAGACAGTAGCCATAGCTTCACCTACCATTACCACACTGCACTACTGGCAGCCTGGGAGACCCATTCATTTTTCTTTAGAGACACAGCAAGAATGAAATACCCCTCTTTGCAAGCTGCTGGAAAGGGGGAGGCCAGCAGAAGGTGGGCTGGGAGTAGGTCTGTGCCCAGGAGGACTCGTCCAGCAGGAAGTGGGATAGCTGAGAAGAGGGTCTGTTTTGCACCACATGTTCTTGGTCAGGAGCGTGCGCATGTGCTTGTGTGCACGTGTGTTTGTGCTGTGTGTGTGCAGCCCCAGCAGGCTGTACACTGACATGCATCTGCTCCCTTGTCTGGAACAAAGACAGCTCCCCCTCCCCTTCATTCCCAGCCGGCACAAGCCGGGCATGAAGCACCTGCCTCCTCAATGCAAGAGCATCCGATCCCAATTTCTCCACCAGGAACCACCTGGTCACTCCACAGCCCCACGTGGGGACAGTGGCCTGGCAGGGGACCCCAGGGAGGGTGTTGAACACAACTCCAGAAGGGGAACTGGGGGAAGAACCGGGAGTTACCCAGTCCCATCGCAGCCACCCCATGCTTACTCGCGAAGGGCAAGGTGAAGGAAGTGATTGCACGCAGAGGGTCAGTCTGAGGCGCCATGGCAGTGCAGCCAGGGCACGGGAAAGGTGCTGGAGGATGCAGCAGGATCGCTATCCATGAAAGAGGAGTGGATGAAAGGAGAAAAGCCAAAGCCCCTCTGCTTCAGGCCAGCGGCCGGAGCCGCATAACCCCAACCCCGGTGCTACAGCACCAGGTCGCAGCCGGCGGTCAGCACCGCGGACAGCTCCACCACGGCCGGCGGTCAGCACCGCGCACAGCTCCCGCTGCACCTCGGCACTGGCAGCCCCCAGCCAGCTTCCCCCCTTCGCAGGGGATGCCCCCTCGAAGTCCCCAAGTGTCCTTCCGCATCCCGGTCACTAAGCCAGCTCCCTGCCCCACAGCCTGCTCCTGGCCTCACAGACTGTCGTCGATGTATCCCCCCGCACATCCTGCGTGCTCCGCTGGACGTACATCCCCGTCTCTGCAGGCTGTTTCCACGGCCCCCAGCACATACACAGCCTTCTGCCCTGCATCTGCAAGCCCCTGGCCCACTCACTGCCCACGCACACGCCTCCCTCCCAGGGTGCTCCACTGCCTGTGCACTGCCTGCGTCCTCCTCGCACACACAACTCTGCACCCCACAGCTCATCTGCCTCCATGCCCCACTGCACACACATACAGGTATCCCATTCCACAGACATCCAGTACCCTCTACACAGGCATGCATCCCTGTACCCCGTTATGCAAACATCCCCCTGCACATTCATCTCTGTGCCCATCACCCCCACCTCCTGTCCCAGCGTACATGCACCCTGTGCCCCATGGCACCCCACACCCAACTAGGGACATCTCTGTACTCTGCTGCATACCTACCCCAAACCCCATCCCATGTGCCACACTCACCATGTCCCATCACATTTGCACCCCACATCCCAGGATGCCATCCCCCCATAGCTTCACCTTTGTGCTCCATTCTCATCTGCACCCTGCCCCACTGCATACAAACCTCACATCCCATTGCTCGAGTAGCTCATCCCAAGCTACGTATATACCCACTCCAAGCTCATCCCCTGTGCCCCACTACATGGAACCCCGCACCCCACACCTGCAGCCCTTCTGCCCACATCTCACCCACTCCCTGCCCCATTGCATGCACACCTCGCATCCAATTGTTCATGTACTTCAAACGCATCCCAAGCTCATCCCTCTGCCCCACGGCTCCTCACAGAGCCCTGTAACTCTCACCCCCAGCTCTCCTGCCCACCACATACACCCCCGTGCTCCATTCTCACCTGGCTCCCACCCCACTGCGTGCACACCCCACATCCCATTGCTCATGTACTCATACCCACTCTACGCTCATCCCGCTGCCCCACGACATGCTGTCCTGTCCTCCGCAGCACGGAACCCGGCACCCCGTGCCTGCAGCCCCCCTGCCCACCGCACATACCCCCGTGCTCCAATCCCACCCTCCCCACTGCGTGCACACCCCACATCCCATGGCTCACGTACCTCACGCCCATCCCAAGTCCATCCCTTGCATCCTACCTCACGGAACCCCGCGCCCCACACCTCCTGCCCAGCGCACACACCCCGGTGTTCCGTCCTCACCCGCCTCACTGCGGGCACCCCCCACATCCCACTGCTCCCGTACCTCACACCCATCCCGAGCTCATCCCTTTCGTCCCGCCGCACGGACCCTCGCTCTCCGCTCCAGCATCACTCCCACCCACCGCACACACGTCCTCCGCGATATCGCTTCGCCCCCGCCGCGCCTGCACCCTCGACGTGCGCTCCCGCGCCCCGTCCCGCGCTCTCCCCGCCGCCCCACACCCGCGCCCCCCGCCCCGGTCTCCCGGCTGCGCTCACCGGCGGCGGGCGGCGGCAGGAGCAGGAGCGGCAGGAGCAGCAGCGGGAGCGGCAGCGGGAGACGCTGCCCGCCGCCCCCGCCGCCCCGCCGGGCCATCGCCGCCGCCGCCGCCGCGGCTGCCGAGGGGCGCGCGCCTCCGGCCGCCCCGCCGCGCACCGGCGGCCCTGACGTCACCCGCCCCGCCCGCCGGGACCGCCTCCCGCGCCGCCATTGGTCCCCTGGCACGTCAATCACAGGCGGCCGCGCCACGCCTCGCTTGTCCCGAGAGACAATTCCCCCCCACCCATTCCCCCCGGGATGGACCCGGCGCTGACCGGGGCGCGGGGGGACAGCGACACGGGCGGGAAGGAAGATGGGAGGCTGCGGGAAAGGGACACCGAGCTGGAACCCGAAATACGGGCCGGGAACTGGGGCACAGGACTGGAGACAGGGACACGCGGCTGGAACAGAGATAGGAGCCAGGAACGGGGGCACAGGGCACAGAGTCACCGTCTGAAGCAGGGGCACGGGCTGAGGCCAGGAACATGGTGGTGGAACTGAGATACGGGCCGGTAATGGGGTCACAGTGCTGCGGGTAGGGACATGTCTCTGGAACTAAGATATGGGCCAGGAATGGGGTCACAGGGTTTGAGACGGGGACATGGTGCTGGGGAAAAGGAGATAGGCTGAGAACAGAGATATGGGGCTGAGGGACAGGAACATGGGGATGCAGACAGAGATGGATATAGGTTGGGGGAGAGGGACATGGGGCTGGGGACAGTGATGTGGGTTTAGGTGACAGGGACATGGGCCTGGGGACAAGAATATATCCTGGGCAAAGAAATATGTCCTGGGCACAGAAGTATATAATGGAGAGGAATGTGGAGCTGATGGCATGTCCTGGAATTAGGGAAAGGGATGGGAGGCAGTGAGGAGACTACCTATGGAGCTGGAGGTGTTGGGGCTACCTACCCCAGGGGGAGCTGTGTAAGGGAGCCAGGTGCTTTTCTATCAGTGGCTACCACCTTCTTACAGCAAATAGTAATATGCATCTTAGAGAGAAAGCATCGCACAGAGGGTGTCTGAGTACCACCTGCAGGGCTGAGGGCATCTTGACTGGAAATGATGTCATTACTCTTTCCCAAACTCCCCCGACATCATCTCCAGACTCCCCTGACATCACCATCCTCCTTGGCCATAATGGAGGCAGCAGGTTACTAGTGATGGGAATGTTCCTCTCTCACTGGTGCTCCCCACAGGGCACCCTGGCAGCTGCAGCCACACCACCATGTCCCAGCCTGACTGCCCAGCAACCCTCCCCAAAGCACAGACCCCCTCCAGGCATAGCTGGATGTCCTCTCTCCAATGCAGACCTCACTGGCACAGCTCTGGGGCCACTGGCCTCTGGCATAGGGATGTACAAGGACCATAGTCCCTCGAGGAGAAAGCTAGTCATGCTCTCCTTGGGAAATGGATAGGGGAACTTGCCTCCCTTCCAGATACTGTCCAAAAGTTCCAGAGCCCTATCAGAGCCCCATGGGATTAACCTGAACTCTGTCTGGGATCCCATAGGGGTGATGGGAGGTGGGTCCCTCATGGGGAGCCAGCAACCACCCTGTGAAAAGGAAGGAGGAAGCACAGTGATGGGGTGGGAGTGGGTTCACCAAGGCCAAGCAGTGTTGATGGTTGGTTAGCAGACCTCAGACATGGCTCGACCAAGGCCCTGTGGTTAGAGGAGAAGTGCTGAGAGGCACGTAGACACAGAAAAGTTAGCATGTCCTTGAGGCAGGAGTTATACAATAACAAGATATGAAGAAGGGAGTAGCGGTTAGAAGTCTGTGTACATAGATAAGGTTAGGAAAGCAGAGGGTGTAACTATCTCACGCTTGCTAAAGCCAATCATGTAAGGGAAACATGCAAGAAAAAACAATAAACATATGTCAAGTATATTAAGCAAGTATGCAAAAGGTATAAATGTTAATGCTAGCTTTAATAACGTGAACAATGCTCTACCAATCATATTGATTGATTGCATTCTCCCCTCACCGAACTCCTCCGCAAAGCACGTGTGAGGAAGGACAGGGTGGGATGGGGGGACTGGAACATCCTCAACCTTCCGGGAGCCACACTTCAACCCCCACAACCCCCAGATATTTGAGTCTGTTCCATGGCCCCACATCCTGCTGGTGTATGGGGTGCCCCATGATCACACAACCAAGGCCACAGAAAACCAGGTGTGCCCCTGGTCAGACTCACAGGGAGGTTTCACTGCTCTCGAGGTGAGAAGAGGGAAACAATACCTCTACCCCTGCCCGTGCCCCCGTGGGGTCCTGTCCTCATGGTTCTCCAGGGCCAGTCCTGGTCCGGCCCTGTCCCACTGTTTCCCCTCCCCTCGGTCCTGTCCCAGTTCCACTGCTTCCCCTGCTCGTCCTGTCCCGCTCCCATCCCAGTCCCACCGCTTCGCTTCATCGGTTCCCGACACCATCCCGTTCCCATCCCGGTCCCACCGCTTCCCCCACCCGTTCCCGTTGCCGTCCCGTCCCCGTCCCCGTCCCTGTCCCTCTGTCGGCCGTACGTTTTTACCCTCCGGCCGCGAGGGGGCGGTAGCGCCCCGCGTGGCTGTGCCGCCGGCGGCGCTCTGTCCCGCTCTGTTCCCGGGCGCTGATTGGTGCGCGCCAACAGCCGCGCGATGGTGACGCCATTCACGGTGGCCGCGCCGTTCCCCACGCGGTACCGGGACTCCCGGCCCAGCCGTGTGCTACCCCCCTGTGCCCGGTACTGCGGCCATGGAGTTCCCGGCCGCGCTCTTCCCCTCCTACTTTAGCGCCGGCCCGCCGCGAGAAGATGGTGGCCCTGCGCCAGTCGCCGGCTGGGGCGAGCATGGGCAGGTGCTGGAGGGCGGCCCCAGCCTCCGCCAGGTGAGGCCCTGGTGGGGGTCTGGGCCAGCCGAGGGAACCGGCAGGATGCTCGGGGACCACTCTGACTGACTGTCCCACTTCGCTCCCCCAGGTGCAGCCGGCGTTCGTGCCCCGCCGCGGCGTGACAGGCGAAAGGTGGGAAGCCGCCGACGCTGCGGCCGTGCCGCTGCTGCTGCCCAGCGCGGGTGAGAGCCGCGGGAGCGGGAGGGAGCCCGCTCGCTGCACGGGGCCTGGGGAGGACATGCCATCCACCTTTATCGCTGCCGCTGCACCGCGGCGGTGCTGAGCGGTATCCCGGTGCTCTTGTGATGCCATGTGGCCTCTGCATTCTCCTCACAGGCTGCTGGTTCCCCTCGCTCGTGCCTCAGGACATCCTGTATCGCAGCAGCCTGTGCAGGAAGCTCCAGGCAGGCAAGTCTGGAGCCACTCTGGACTTCGCCAAGCAGGTGGGATTTGAGGTGCTGGATCCTGGAAGGGACCTGGAGGGCCGCGTGGGATCTTTGCATGTGCTGATTCTTTCCCCTCCCTCCCACACAGCTGGGCTATTTCTTCGTGGATCACCCAGAAGACGCTTTTGGCTCCCTAGGGCATCTGCTGCACAAGAACTTCTACCTGGGAAACTCCAAGCTGAAGGTCACTGTCTGTCCAGGGATAACAGTGCTGTTCCCCACCCTTCCCCTTGCCAGTCTCAATCTCTGCCCCCTACTCCTGTAGAGACCAGCCCGGAATAGCACCATCCGGATGACAGCCCTGGTAGAGGACATCAACCGCTTGGAGGCCCGACGGTGAGTGTCCCTGTGTCCCCTGCCCTGCAGAGATCTGGGGGTCACCTGCTCTGTCCCCTCACCTGATGCTGTCCATGCCCTGCAGCGGCTGTCCCCGGCAGCACTTGGCCTCCCGCCTGCGCTGGTTCTCCCACCTCTGCCGTGACTGGCTCTTTGAAGTGCCACTGGGTCTACTGGCAGACTGCCTGCATGAGGAGCTGATGCAGCAGTGGTCCAACCTGCTCTTTGATGACAGCTTCACTGGGGGAGCACTGGCCTGGTTGCCCCCTGAAGATGGGGGGACACCCATGGGCTGCTTGGTGCACCCCGGAGGGCAGGCAATGAACCACCTCTGTATCCTTCTCTATGGGGTGTCGCTGGAGAGGGAAGTGGGGGTTGCAGTGTGTTGCACTGCCCTTAGCCAGCACCCCAGATTTTCAGGATGTGGTGCTGGAGGAGCTGCCCCGCGCCCGGGGCTCTCCACAACAGTTTGAGCTCAGTGGGCGCATCCGGCAAGTGGCTGCAGCCCGTGTGGATGGGCAAGGTGAGCCAGCCCCAGGATCCACATCTTGAGGCAGACAGGATGTAGGGAGGAAGGGTGGCAGGGGGTCCCTGGGATGCTGCCAGTTCACATACCACCTCCTTCCCCCTGACAGATTTTGTTGGGGTTCGCTCAGACTATCACTGTGGTGTTTGGAGGGTGCCGGGCAAGACAGGGGCAGCTCCTGCCCCACTACAGGTGATCCGCACTGATATGCCTGCTTCCTGCCTCACTGTCAGGTAGGTGCTGGAGGAAGGTGCTGTGCCAGGAGGGAGCTCTGCTGGCACAGCCCTGCTCTGTGTGGTGGGTTCTGTTGCCCCATAGTGTTGCTGTGCTCCCTGCCCTGCAGCCCTCACCTTCCCGGGGAGCTATCTGTCTGTACCCAGAGTGGAACCATCTACCTCTGGAGCATCGAGACCGGGTAAGATGAGGCACTCAGGGCTCTCTAGGGACTCATGCAGACAGTGGAGTTCCAGGGGGCAGGAGGCCCAAGTGACTGGGGCAGCCCTGCCCCATGCCAATACTGCTGTCTCCCCACAGGCTGCAGCAGCTCCGTCATGACCCTCACACCATGTTTTTTCGGGACTATTCACCCTGGCGCTGGAGTGACTTCACTGCCCACCCACGGGTGCTCAGCTGTGCTGACCGCACAGGCCTGCAGTGCCTGGATGCCCGGGTGAGCTTGGGACAGTGGCCATGGAGCTTGGGGCAGGCAGGGAGGAGCATTCCTCAGCCCAAAGTGCTGACTACACCCTGTTCTATTGCTGCAGGCCCCCAAGAGATGCCACTTCGACTTGTTCAAGGTGGGCGAGGAAGCTGGCTGCCAGCAGGGTGAGCGTGTGGTGCTGCCTATGTACCTGGGCAGGGCTCACCCCTCACAGTACCTTGTCACCACCCAGGTGAGTCCCACCACAGCTGGGAACTGGGGAAGACATGCTGCACAGCTGTATCTCCCAGTGCCTATGGGACATGAGGGTCTTCCAGCTGAGGGGAGGCTGGCACAGTGTGTTAGGGTGTGTCTCATCTGAGCCAAGAGTCCTGTCCTAGTTCTCCGTGTATGTGCTGGATGAACGCTTGCCACTGGTGCCTGTTCTGAAGTGGACACACATGATGAAGGCCCCTCCACTCTTTGCACACCTATTGCCAGGGAAACCCGGGAGGAGCCACAAGGTGCTGCTTGGTGCATCCCACACCCAAGAGCTGTTGCTGTTGCAATACCGGGGTAAGAGATCAAGCTCCATGGGTGCTGCAGAGCCAGGGCTCCTCTGTGCCCATGTCTCAGCTTCTTTGCTGCTGGGATCAGCTGCTGCTCTTGTATCTGTGCTCACCAGTCAGTTTTTGGGGTGTTTCCTCAGGGGGCAGCCAGTCAGCCTGTCAGCTGGCAGGGACTCCACAGAAGCTGCACAATATCTCGGGGTGCCTGCAGCACCTCCCCACCCAGCTCCCACACCGCCACCACATGCTCCAGCAGCGCCTCACAGCCCCAGCAGCAGGTGAGTGTCCTACACTGGCCCAGGCTGCAGGTCCTGGTCGGGGAGAAGGTGGAATGGAGTGGAAATGTAGCTCTTGTCTTGGCCTGGCTGGAGGGTGGCTGAAGAAGCAAAATCAATGCCCCTAACGAGCCTGTGGAAGAGATTAATGACATGGAAAACAATGTACAGGGCAGGAGCCAATAGTGAGGGTGTCCATTCAGGGGTGGAGGCAGCCCCCACTGCTGGCCAGGCTCCTGGAGTATCCCCAGGACTGGAACCCTGGTGAGAATGCCTTTCTTGTTCCTGCAGGGCTGGCAGCCATGCTACAGGAGGATGGACTGCACAAGTCCATGTTGGTTTTCCAGCTCTCTGAGGTTGGGGATGTCTTCTGCCAGAGGCTGACCCACAAGGCAGCAGAGCCCCCTGCACCCCCATCAAGGGATGAGGCTACAACAGCCCCTGGTTCTTCCCCTCTCTTTGAGGCTCCAGACAGCAGCCCACAGGGCTTGGGCAGTGAGGAAGAAGAGGAGGAAGAGCAAACATTCTACTTGTCCAACCTGGAGGTGATCATTGATGAAGAGGAGGAGGGCATGGGCACAGCAGCACCCCTGGAGGAAGCTGAACTGCAGGAGCCCTGTGCCAGCCTCCAGCCCTCCCCAGCAGTGCCCAGTCCAGCTGCAGCCCTGCGGTACCGCCGCTGGCTGAGGACCTTTTCCAGGGCCTGTAGGGAGCCTCCTCGGCACACTTGGTCCCCCAGCCTCAGCCAGAGGCGCCTCTTCACCCACAGAGATCTGGAGGGGCCAGCAGGCCCCAGCAGCCTGCAGAAGCAGATGCGCCAGAGGCTGCGCCAAACCATGCGGGAACGGGGCCGCATCCAGTGCTGGGAGCCTTTGGCCCTCCGACCACCTCCCCTGCCACAGACCCTGGAGCCAGCAGGGGGTCCAGACCCCCTAAGTACCCGTCTTACAGCAGCTTGGGCTGGGGACTGGGAGCAGTGGTGGGAGGAGAGGACGAGCTTCAGTGTGGCACAGAGACAGCGGGCACTGCGAGAGCGGCGGCGGCAGCAGAAGCGAGCCAAGAGCCGCCGCAGCCTTTCAGCCAGTTTCACCTCCTCCCTCACCTACCAATCTGAGCTGTCTGAGCTGAGTGATGTGGGCCCCCAGCTGCTCTCCCCCAGCCGCCCACCCGTTCTCTCCCAGGAGAGCTCCCCACCAGCCAGCAGTCCCCCACTTCACAGCTTCCCGATCTCACCGGCACCCGACGAAGCCCTGCTGTCTTCACAGAGCCTACGCTGCCGCGGCATCCCCAAGGAGCGGCGGAAAACACTGCGGGACTACCTGTCCGTGTGGGCCGAGGGACCACCCGAACCCCCAGAGCCCCTTGGCAGCCAGGCCAGCCAGCTGTGCATCCCTTCTCAGAGCCAGCTGTCCTCCGCCTCACAGCCCCGCCGCAAGCGCCCACGAATGGGCTTCTGAGTGTAAATAAACCTGCGTGGCACAGCCTTCCTCCCGGCGTCATCAATTATTTGGTCAAAACACCCACCCTTAGGGGCAGAGGAGGTCGGGCGGGACGCCCGGGGTTGGGACTCCGGGCTGAGGAAGTGATCAGCTTCCCCGGTCGGAGGGTCCCTGCCGGGATGCTCCGACGCGAGGGTCGCCCGCATGGCAGGCATGGTGGCAGGGGAGGCGGGTGCTTTAAGGGGGCGTGGAGCGGGGCCGGGATGTGAGGGACGGGGCGGGAGCGGCGGCCATGGCGGCGGTGCTGGTGCGCGGGCTGGTGCGGGGAGCGATGTGCCTGGGACAGGTGGGCGCGGGGGGACGCGGGGATCCCGGGAAAACAGGGACACACCGAGATGTGCGGGGTAACGGGGGCTCCGGAATGGGTCCGCACCATACTCGCGATTACTTCCACTTTCGGGCAAAGTCCGCGGAGGGCATGAGGGCCGGCCCGCGCACCCCCACGCCAGGGCACGGGGCCTCGGAGCGCCCGTGGGCATCCACCCCCACCCCAGCTGCGACTCCGTGGGCACAGCCTCCCCCTGCAGCTCCGAGGGCGCAGATTTCTGTCAGCCCCGTGGACAGTCCCGTTAGGCCCGTCAGTACGGCCCTTTGTCGCCCTCGTGGGCTCAGCCCACTGTCCAGGCTGGGATTGTTGGACAGTCTCCTGTCACCCCTGTCAGCACAGCCGCTACCATCCCTCTCGGCGTCTGCCTTTCTTACTGGTTATGAGTGTTTCTACCGTGTGCACCTCCCTGTTGCCCCACGGGGTACCTCCCGTCACAGCCAAGCATTAAACCCACGTGCACCCCACCATCGCTCCTGTGTGCACCCCCAGAACCCCTCTATGAATCCCACCACTTTCCACATGCATCCTCCACCACGTGCATCCCTCACCCATATCCCAGCGTGCACTCCTCCATGTCCCCACCATGTGCATCCCCCCACGTGTCCCCTCCTACCCCTTCGTGGACCCAGCATCACGCCCGTGTTCCCCTCCATCACCCTTGCGCGCATGTTCCCCCACCCACCCCCACCGCGGTGTCCTTGTCCTTGTCCCCGCCGGCACAGGCTGTAATCCAGGTATGCCCCTCAGCCCCAGCGGTGCCTGTCAGCGCCCAGCAGGCAGGATGGAGAAGTGGGCAAGGCACAGAAGGCAGCAGCAGCCAGCGAGGAGACAGGAGGGCAGCCCACCATATTCAGCAAGATCATCGACCGCACCATCCCTGCCACCATTCTCTATGAAGATGACAAGGTAGCTAGGACAGCAGGATCTATGTCCCCACTGGGGCAAGGGGGCAGAACCCACGGGTGTGGGGCTTACCCTGCGTCCCCTGGTAGTGCCTCGTCTTCCGTGATGTGGCCCCTCAAGCCCCTGTGCATTTCCTGGTGATCCCCAAGCGCCCCATCCCCCGGATCAGCCGCGTGGGTCCCCAAGACACTGAGGTGAGTCTGGAGAGGTCCCTGGGACATCAGTGGTGGGGGTCATACAGTACTGACCCTGCCACTCGTCCCTCCTTCAGCTGCTGGGGCACTTGATGGTGGTGGCAGCACGCACCGCGCAGGCAGAGGGGCTGGCTGATGGCTACCGCCTTGGTGAGTTGACATACGGTGCTGTGGGCCAGCACCCTGACTTGTCGTCCTGGGGGGCTGGGGACAAAGTACATGGCCTTATCCTTGTACCTCTCCTGACAGTGATCAACGATGGGAAGCACGGCGCACAGTCTGTCTACCACCTGCATCTCCATGTGCTGGGGGGGCGGCAGATGGGCTGGCCCCCTGGCTAATGCCCACTATACACTTACTCCCCAATAAAGCATTTCCTTGGTTGTTGTTGGGGGTTTGTTTTTTCTTTTTACTTCCCTTCTCTCTGTCTGGAAGTTTTTCCATTAACACGCTAAGATGGCTAGTGATAGGGGTAGGCTTCCTGTCCGTTTTTGGAGTTTCTCTCTTAAAAGAGTGGGAGGCAGGTAAAGGAGAGTAGGGGCAGCTGCTCACTCTCTCACTGGTTTGGCTCTGGGAGAAGGACGGCCGCTGGAAAACCTCGCCCTGCCATCCCAACGCCGGGAGCTGCCTTTCCTCGGCTGTGGGACCCCGCACCCCCTGCTCGGACGCCCTCCTGCTTCGGCCTTGCTTCCAAGCCTCCCGCATCCTGTCGGAACACCGGGACCGACGGCGCCCCAAGGATCCGAGAGCAGAGCCTCTCCTCCACCCTTCCCGTCGGGACGCGGCCGCCGTCACCCCCAGCACCGCTGCAGCCCCGCGGGATCACCGCATCTACCCCTGCCCACCAGGAGCCGGCTTGCACTCACTGCCACCTGGGACAGTAACTGCACCACAGGGGAAAGGTGTGCACAGCCAAAAGAGCTGTTTACTGAACTGTTGTTCTCTTTGTTGGTAATCTCATGGTTGTTGTTTTGTTTGCCTTGTTTTAAATATATGTATATATATAGGGAGAGAGAGATACAGATATATGTGTGTATGTGTGTATATATATATATATATATATATATATATATATATGTATGTATATAAATCAAACTTTTTCCTATCCCCATATCTTTGCCTGAGAGCCCCCTTGATTCCAAAATTATACTAATTCAGAGGGAAGGCCCTGCTCTTCCATAGCACACAGCTGTCTTCAAAAAGACAATGGTGACTTTAGTGGCTCTGCATCATGGTGACTTTTTTGGGGGTGGAGGTAGCTGGCCTGGGCATGGCTGGTCTCCGTTGTCACAGCAATAGAGTTGGCACCCTACTATTTGCAGAGGGTCTGGGGTCCCCATTTACCAACCCCACAGCTGAAACAGCAGGGTTTTCTGGGGCTCCCTACAGTTCACAGGCAGAAGACTCATCTTGGTGCTGGGCTGGGGAGCAGGCTGGGTGCCACAAGGTTGTCCCCAAGATGGGGAACATCGTAGGGGTGTCAGTAGTGCACCACATCCAGGGCTGCCCACCTAGCCCCATTGCCACCACCCAGCCCCAGCATCCTTGAATGCCCCTGCTCTGCCTCAGGTTTCCCCCCGCCAGCAGCCCTGTGTTGCCACGAGAGCCCTGCGCTGGACCCTGATGTTTCTCTGCTTTTCAAAACCAGTTAATTGCTCTAGATGGATCTGAAAGCCCTCAGAGCAGGCTTGTTGACTGCACACTGCACGTGTACTTCTTGTCCACCCCTGAGGGGCCTCTCTGGGAGCTCTGAGGAGGATCACAACGCTGAGCAGAGCACAGGACAGTCTGAGTGGTGGGGAAGACCTGCTGCCCCCTCCGTGCACACACACCCAATGGAACTGCCCTTACTGCAGCCGCTGTACTGCTTGCATGTGCACTGCCACTCAAAACTCAACTGCACCGCTCACCCAAGGCCCCCCAGCTACGCACCTCCGAGGGAAACTCACTGTCCTGCTCACCCCAGACCTCCCCCCAAGCCCACACTGATGAAAACACGTTGTACCCTTCACTCCAGACCCCACAGCTGCGCACCGCCGAGGGAAGCCGCCCGCTCCCGCCCACCCCCCCGCACACAAAGCCCCTCCGGCTGTGTGCGCGCACAGCGCTGTTTACAGGCTTTGCCCGCGGTCTCGTGCCTGCACGTGTCCGCGCCGGCCCCGTGAGGGGAGCGCACGCGGGGGCTCGGCGCATGCGGCCGCCCGCTCCCTGCCGCGTGCCTCCCGCGCCCGCTGCTCCGCGGCCGGCTGCCGTGGCTATATTTAGTGGCAGGGGCCGGTGCTGGCGCGGTGCACGGCCCACCTGGCACCGCCGTCGGGACCGCCTGGGCCCCTGCCAGCCGCCGCGCAGGGGACCGCAGCCCGCCGGGGAGAATGGCAGCTCTGTTCATCTCCCGGCTCGGTGGCGCTGGCGGCGTGGGGCCCCCGGGAGTTGTGTGGGGCTGTGTCACAGCACAGTCCCTTCCCACACATACACACCCAGTATAGTATGGGGAATGTTTTTGGGGTGTAATTGAACCTTAAAATTGTTGATACTGCTGCTTCCTGCCTCTGAGGTTCAGCGTGGGCTGGGGCCACTCGTGAATTCAGGACAGGCTTGCCTTCAGGGATGTGTACCCCAAAGAGGGTTGGGTGTCCCTGGGGAGGTGGGGATGCTAAAGAGGTGCCAGGGATCCCCAGGACATCATCCCCCAGAGCAGTCCCACAGGGAGTGCTGTACTAGGCACAGGGCATGGGCTGGCACGCGAGGTCAGAGCCAGTCGCCTGCCGTCGTGTTTCTTCCAGTGCCAAGTTTATTTTGTCAGTCCCTGAGCAGCAGCAGGGCAGGACACTGGGCACAAACTCATGGGGCCGAGGCGGTGGGAGGGAACGGGAGCCAACGGCTGTTTTGGTTCCTCAGCCGGAGAGGATCACAAATGACGCAAGTTCCCAAAAGAGCCAGGCGGAGGGGGGCTGCGAGGGATGTGTCAGCCGGCGAGAGGCAGCCAGATGTGCTACAGCAGCTCCGGGGCTGCTGCCCCGAGCTGATACTGCCAAAGTACAGCCCCATTGTGATGCCCCATAGACCACCCCAGGGTGATTCACCCTACAGTGAGTGCACACTCCCGGGGTGGCATTGCCAAGCTCCCTCCCACAGCATACTTTGGTGCTGTTAGTGTCCCTTCAGTATCCCTCAGGCACCCATGCTTCCTAGCCAGGCTTTTGGTAAGCCCACGGGTGTTTGGTGGGGAAGCTGGGGATGCTCCTAGGAAGACCACGAAGGGATGCAAGCTGGGGCAGGGTCCCCAAGCTGCCACCCATTCAGCATGAGCTGGAGTACACACAGGTGCACCTCAGGGACCACTCTCGGGCCCATAGGGTATGACAGAGCAGTATGCAACCAAGAACCCTCATAGTGAGCTGCCAGCCCTGGGTGCACCCTGGCATCCCCCTCCCCACTCCCAGCAGAAGCAAGGCTGATATGACCCAGCATGGGGGAGCCATGAGATGAGCTCGGAACACGTCTCCCATCTCTCCCTCCTCCCCGCAGCTGTGCAGCAGATGGTCTTGGAGGGGCCCCTCCTTGGCACGGGGCCGAGGGCCCGCAGGGAGGAGCGGTCCCCAGTGGGGGCCCTCCCGGCCCGCCGAGGCCAGAAGGGCCGAGCACATGCCCAGCCAGGAAAAACAGAGGCCCCAGCGTGGAGTGCACAGTGCCCCATCGCTGCACACCGCAGAGCGCTGGAATAACAGCCCTCACTCCCGAACCCACTGCCTGCTATCAAAGGGCCCTTCTTCTGCTTGGCCTCTGTGGAGATGGGGCCAGGGGCCCATGGAGGGCTGGTGGTGAGAGGAGGCAGCTGCTCCACGCTGGTGGGCACTGGTTGCACCCAGCCAGGCGCCGGGCACATCCCATCCCATCACCCTAGGCCAGCTGGGGGTGCCTGGGGTAAGTGGGCTTATTCCACTGCCAGGTCCAAGCAGTACAGGGGTCACTTCGGTCAAGCCATGGGGAGCAGTGCCAGGAGCCCTGGGCACATCCCTCCTGCTGCTCTGCACTGGCCCTGCCCAGGCACGGTGCACCGCTGAGAGCCCCTGTGGCTAGGTTTAATCTAAGTGGTGGCCCCACGGCAGCACGACAAAATGGCAAGGGGGACATGGACCCCAAAGGTGGGGACAGCCCTGTTCCAGCACGGGCACCCCTTTGTCCCTGCAGCCCCGCGCCCCCATCCCCTGCGTTCCCATCCCTTCGCACTCCCGTCTCCTGCACTCCCGTCCTTCCGTGTCGTGCACCCTGTGCCCCGTGCCCCCGGACCCCGCCCCCACACAGCCCCGTCCTCCCTCACTTTACTCCCTCAAACCAACCGCACCCCTGCCCCGCCCACTCCGTCGGGACCACGCCCATCACCCGTTTAGCCAGCCTGTTGCCCCGCCCAGTTCGGGTTGCGATCACGCCCCCTCCGTGTCTCTCCGCCAATGGGAGGCGCGCACGAATGCGGCTCCACCCCCAGGCGTGCGGCCGTCGCGCACCGTCTCCATGGAGAGGGGAGCGTCCCGCCCCGCGCACGCGCTATGGAGGGGGGAGCCGGCTGCGCCGGGGGCTGCGGCCCAGGCCGCGGGCAGCGATACCCCTTGGGGTAACCCCCGGTGGGGAGAGTCGGGGGCAGGGGCTGTGGAGCGCTAGGGGCCAGGGGGAATGAGAAGATGGTGGGTCCGGCCTGTGGGGAGATCGCAGCAGGGAGGTGGGCTGAGCCCGGGCAGGGGTTGGGAAGCGTGTTGCCGTTGGAGGTCAAGGGGACAGAAGGGAGTTACGGACGAGAGACCCCTCGAGTTAACAAACCCAGCAGCAGGCACTGCTTCTGTCCCCCAGAAGGAGAGGAATCCCTCCCTTGTCCCTTGCCCCAGTGTGGAGGTGACACGGCAGAGGACCCGGGGTCAGGACGCTGGCTGTGCTGGTGGGGGCTGGGGACGTGGTTGGCAATGGAGGATTCGTCCCGCTGCTTTTCTTCAGGGTATGTTCCCACCTGCAGGGGCGCTCTGACAAGCCATGTGGGTCCCAGATGCCATGGGGAGAGGCCACCGTGCAGGGTCCAGGGTGAGGAGTGCCTGCCTGAGCTACCCGTGGAGCCGCTCCCATGCCGCGGTGACACACTGACAACCACCACCAAGCGGCTCCAGGAGATGTCAGACACAGATGAGCTGCCTTCTGTGGCCCTACCAATCATGCCCAACAGGGAGCCATCCCCGGAGACTAGGAAGGATCCCTCTGGGATCAAGCTGCCTCCCTGGCTTGGAAAGTGGGGGACTAGCCCCGCGAAGGGTTCCCCCAGTGCAGGGCCGGCGCTGCCCCCTACACCACCCACACCAGCAGAGAAGCCCAGCCAATCGGTGCCCCAGGGGAGCCGTGTGACCCGTGACTGGCAGAAGGAGGTAACTCCATAAGGGAAAATGCCCCTCAGAGTTAGCCCCATCATGTGCTGATCTTGTGAAGCTTCCTGCTCCTGTGCAGACCCATCTCTTTAGCCACCTGGGTGACCTTGAGCCCAGCAGGATAGAAAAGGGATGAAACTCAATAGCACAAAAGGCACAGGCAGGCACGTAGGGAGTAACAGTAAGGCAGGAGGGGAGCTGGAATCTTACTGGTGGGGAGTAGGAGCTGTGTGTCACAGCCCATCACAGTGATGTGGGGATGCCTGCTTGGGCAAGCCAAACTCGGGGGCACCTGATGGACTAAGCTGTGCCACAACCATGGGACTCCATGGGTTGTTCAAATGCTGTAAGAGCATTTGCCCAGGAACAGTCTGGGCACGCAGGTGCGTGGGGCAGCCATACAAGGCTGACTGACCAACACCAGGCAGGACAAGTCAGCCCTGCCCAAGCTGTGTCCTTGCTCTAGCTTTCCCTGGTTTCTGGCCAGAAAAACCATAACACCTCTTTATAGCTTATGTCTCTAGGGCTACTGAAAGCCTGAAAACCAGGAGAGGGCATGGGGAAGTGCAGCATGGGCTCCTGCCCCCTTCCACAGCCCTCACTGTCCATCCCCAGATAGTCATGGACCCCCTGGACTCTCAGCTAGGGAAGGATTTGGGCAGTGAGCACTCCCAACATGGATACCGTGGTCTGCCGATCCACCAGTTTCTTTCCTCACTCACTGACAGCTCCACCCTGAAGGGCTGCCCACCTCTCAGGGTCCTGCTGCTTGAGCAAGGTGAGGCTGACCCTAAGAAGCCATGTGCACCCTGAAAAGGTAGCTGGGGGCTGATGGCACCTTCCCCTCTGCAGGGCAGCGAAAGGCCACACTGGCATCCATGCTCTACGAGAAATACAGGCAAGCCTTTGCTCCCGCATGAGACCCACCCTTGGGGCTATGCTGCAGAGAAGGGGACCTAGGGAGGTGGGGATCCCAAAACTGAGAGATGCGGGGTCTGCTCTGACTGCAGTAAGGAGACGGAGGAAGAGATCCGTCCCTGCCCAAGGCGCATGGAATCTATCTCTACCACGCACAAGGACTACCATGCCATGGGTTTTCAGTCCACACCCCAGCCCACCACCCAGGTATAGGCAGTAGACATCCCCCCACCAGCTTGCAGCAGCCTTCATGGAGGCTGCAAGGCTCCCATGTCCTACCGAGTATATAATCCTCTCTGGCTTGTATTTTGCTTCCACTGCAGCCTCACAACTACTTAACAGAGGAGCCAACCAGCTTCTGGCTGGAGCAAGCCCATGGACTGCCGGTAAGGGCCCCACCACCCTGTTCTGCCAGCACCCTGGGGGTCTCAGCTGCTGACAGAGGCCTCTCCAATTCTTTCCTCTTCAGGGTGTCACCAGCCTCTTTAGCAGAAACATTCCCTTCAAGAGGAATGCAACCTTCTCCACTCCCATTACCCTGTACATAGGGCATCCCGAGCCCTTCAACCACTGTGACCCCTATGACCCCCTGAGCAGCCAGCTCCAGCCCCACAAGCAATAAAAAAAAGGGGACTCAGGGGGTCCCGGCATCCTTGCCTACCCCAAGACTGTCCTCAGGCTGGATGTTTGGAGAGGGATCACTGTGCTCCTGGAATCTCAAATCCCGTAAGACCACGAAACAAAATGGGAAACCCTTCAGCCCTGTTGCAAGTCACCAAAGCACACTGTGTTCCCTAAATTTCCTACTTAGGCATGGAGGGGAAGCCCCTGGCACAGCCCCATCCCCTGGGACATGGCCCCTCCCAGCACACAGAGTGGGTGACACGCAGTCCTTGTTCCAGTCCCTAGGCACAGGTGTGTTCCAGTAAGAGGCGGCAGCGGGGCGGCCAGAGCATGAGCTCAGAGGAACGCACTGCAGCCCTCACGCCAAAGCAAACCCACGGCAGCCCTGCCTTCCCAGCACTCCCCAAGCCCTCAACAGCCTCTCCTGCAACCGCCCAGCACTGGCTCCCCATGCCCACAGCCCAGCCCTGTACCACAGACAGGCTGCTGGGATATGATCTCTTGGGATGTTTCAGGCAGCTGTCACCAGCCCAGGCTGAGTTCCATACTGGGGTCCCCCCAGCCTCCCTCCCCACTTGGCACGCTGTGGCAGAGCAAGGTAGAGGCCACAGGACAGATGGATCTGGGGAAGTTTGTATTTCAACAAAATAGTTGCAGCAAGTCCTATATTTACACCTGGAGGAGGGATGGGTATTTACATGACCCGATGGGGTTATATACAGGGGAAGGGGAGGGGGGAGTTGCGGCATTGAAGCCTGACCTGGCCAAGGAGTCAGTCTTGGCAGGAATCCCCATTTCCCCCCACCCCAGGGAGGGCTTTACATGGGCAACAACTTCTACTGGGGGCCAGGTACTGAAAAGAGACGGCAAAGTGCCCTTCGGGGCAGCCAGGCCCCGGAGAAGCTCAGAGCCAGCTGAGCCACAGGGGAGAGGGCAGGGGTGGCAGACCTCAGAGGGTGAGGGGGGATACAAGGTCCCTCAGGCTGGATCAGGGCTGGTTACCCTACTCCAGCAGAGGCTGTGGGGAAGGTGGGCTTTGCTGGTGCTGATAGAGGGGGGCAGACGGTGCTGTGGCCTCTGCCCCACCTTACCCAGGCCCTGCTGAAACAGGGGGTCTGCAGAGGCAGGTGGATGCAGTGATGGGGGGGTGCCGGTGCATCTTGGGGCACCGGAAAGCACTGGTGGCCCCATTGAGAGGAGGGCTCTGCCACAGACACTAGGCTCAAATGACTTAAGGGTCTTTCCTCTCACCCAGCAGCCAATATGTCCGCATCTTTCCTTTGCCCTGGAGGCAGAGGTGAGCAAGTTAGACCCTGCCCAGCCCTGGAGCTGTTTCTTGGGTGTCATCCCCAGCATCGAGGGCAACAAGGGGTCCCAGGCCCAACCCACCTCCCCTTCACATTCCCCTGTGGTTGGAAGGGCTGGTACCCCACCGGCATCACTGTGTCCTCACCTTCATTTCTACATCCCCACGCAGCTCCAGCTCAAAGCAGCCAAACTCATCCAGGACCTCTTTGGTGGCAGATGACACATGTATCTTCAGGGCTGAGTAGCACAGAGGGGCAAAAAAGACATGGCTAGGTGCCACAGGAATGGGACACACCCCATGGCTCTGTACCTCAGCTGCCAGCCCCTTGGCTTACCCTGGCCATTGGATTCCATGCGGGATGCAGTGTTTACTGTGTCCCCAAAGAGGCAGTACCGCGGCATCTTCAGACCCACTACTCCAGCACACACGGGACCTGCAGGTGCAGTGGCATTCAGGGATGCTGCAGGGTGGGCGGCTGTGTGGGCAAATACCCCCCCAGCTGGCTAGCATGGGGACTCACCAGTGTGTATGCCAATGCGCAGGTGGAGCTGGTCATTGGGACGGTGACGGATCTTGAAGGTTTTGACAGCCTCAAGCAGTGCCAGGGCCATGCGGACAATCTCACGGGCATGCAGCTTCCCGTTACGCACCGGCAGCCCCGAGACCACCATGTAGGCATCCCCAATGGTCTCCACCTGTGGGGGCAGGGGGCAGGTACAACCTGGGCTCCTTGCTGCCTGCCTCACTTTTTGAGGGGGCTGTGCTTTCTCACCATGCCACTCACCTTGTAGACGTCAAAATTGTCTATAATGGCATCAAAGCAAGTATAGAGATCATTCAGCAGCATCACAACCTGGATGGAACAAGGGTGTGTGTGCATCTTGGAGTGGACATGTCCCTCCAACCCCAGGGATGGCACTGCCAGGGTGTGAGACCTCCACCAATCTCACAGACATACTGCCCCCCCAAGTTCTGCTCTCACCTGCATGGGGGTGCTCTCTGCTGAGAGGGCAGTGAAGCCCACAATGTCACTGAAGTAGATGGTGACACTGTCGAAAGCCTCAGCCCGCACTGTCTCTCCACGCTTCAGCTGCTCTGCCACAGAACTGGCAAGGATAGCGGTGAGCTCCACCCCAAACCCACTGTTCCCCCTGCAGCCCTTGCTCCACACCAGCATGGAAAGCTGGTAAGGGACCCCATGCTTGCAGAGCAGCAAGTGCATGCTGAACCCATGCCAACCCTCAGACCCACACATTCCCTTGCGTCCCCCTCTCACTGGGGCAGAATCTGGTAGAGGAGATTCTCTGCCTTGCGCTTCTCCTCCAGGTAGGCCTGTGTCCTCTCTTCCACCAGCTTCTCCAAGTTGTTGGCATACTGCTCCATGCGTGACAGCAGGTTGTCCAGGATGCTGGTGCTTCCCTCCCTGCCAGGGTGCAGTCAGTTGGCGCTGTGGGAAGAGGTGGCCCCCAAGCACCACCCCCATCCATGGATGTCCCCACTCCCACCCAGGGCCAATGTCCCCACATGCCAACCACCCACTTGTTGAATCTACGGATGAAGATCTTGATCTGACTGAAGTCAGGGCGCTCAGCTGGCTCCTGCGCCCAGCAGCGTTCCATCAGCACTGCCAGCTCCTCACTGTGCACCCCGATGTCGATGGAGGGGCGGAAAAAGGGCTTCTGGCTGTTACGCACCTTCTGCACGATCTCTGCCAGGGTGCCACCAACAGTGAGCATCAGGCCTCCACAGCAGGACAGGACCTCCACACACGTGCTCCCCATCCTCACCTTTAGGGCTCAGGTCCATGCCCTCAATGTAGAAGGGGCCATTGCGCAAAGCAACCTCCTGCACAATGATGCCAAAGCTGTAGACATCAGCTTTCTGCATGCCTGGGGTGGGCAGGTGCCTCTTCTGCAACAGCTCTGGGGCTGTCCACAGCTTCTCTGGTGAGACAAAGCAATGGAGCAGTGAGACAAGGCCACCCCATCTCCCTGGTTCTCCCAGGTATGCACTCACTGGCATAGAGTGCATGCGTGTCCTCATTGTCACTGGGCGAGCGGAAGCTGGCCAGGCCATAGTCGGTGATCTTTAGCACAAAGCGGCTGTCCACCACACAGTTGGATGACTTGAGGCTGCCATGATGGCCAATGATGCTGTTGTGTAGGAAGGCCATTCCCTGGGACAGATGGACACAGTGAAGCTCTTGTGTCTCAGACACCTCCCCTCCATCCCCTCACACCCATCCCTCTGTTGGGTACCTTGACGATGTCATTGATGAGGGAGTAGCGAAACATCCAGTCCAGGTTGATGCTCTCATTCTCCAGGACATCCTGGGGTAGCACATTGAGTGGACCCCACCAAGGACCCGGGTTACAGTAACGGCAGCCTCACCAAGTGACCCCCACCCCTTCACTGGCCTCTGACACCTGCTTGGACAGCTCAGCTATGAGCCTTATAGGGAGGGCTCAGGTAGCCACCAGCATCCACAGCCCTCTCCGCAACACCCAGACCAGCTGGGTCACTAGGAATGTCAAGTGTCACCCGCAGTGTCCCCAAACCCCACTACCTGCAAGCTGCCCCGTGGGCAGTACTCGGTTATGATGCAAATGTTGGGGGGGTCGATGCACGCCCCGATGAAGCGGGTCAGGTGGTTGAACTGGATGTCTCGCATCTGCAGGTGGAAGTGGACCCAACACAGTCTTGAGGTCAAAGGGCATAAGCTGCTGCTCCTGCTATCCTCCCACATGCCCAGGACCATTCCCTGAAACCGCAAGCAGGTTGACCACCCTAATCCAGACCCCAAACCTACATGCTTTAGCTCGAAGAGCACCTGCCGCGTCAACTCGATGCGCTTCTTGTTGATGTGCTTAATGGCCACAACGTTGCCCTGGGATGTTTGGGAAGGGGAAAAGGTCAATGTCCACTGGATTAATTTGAGAAGGGGAGGAAAGTGCCAACATCCTGCAGGAAGTCCTGCAGCCAAGGGAGAGCACAACAGAGCTGGGGCATTTCAGAGGGAGGACTCGGCTCCCTGCCTGCTGCACTGACCTTGAAGTGGCCGGTGTTGGCGAAGATCTGGTACTTGCCATGGGTAGTCATCAGGGAGCCATAACTGGAGCCACGCTGAAGGAAGGAAGGGATTAGGGAGAGGAACCTTGGGGTGGAGGGATGGCCTGCACCAATGCAGCAGGGCAGGGACATCCAAGGTGTGCAGGAGATGGTGCAGGATGGCCTCTAAGAGTCAGGACAAGCTCTGCATACGCTGTAGGAAAGGCGAAGGCTCTGGGATGGGGCATGATGCACTGCACCAAGTGTAGGACATAGATAGGGTGTGTGTGTAGGGGATGGAGAATGGTACTATACAGCGGACTCAGGGCTGTGTAGAGGATGGATCTACAGTGGCTCTGCAGGGGATGGAGTCATGCCAGGGATGGATGGAATAAGTCTCTATAGGGAATGGAGAGCTATGTAAGGATGAAGGGCTGTGTTGAGGAGAGACACAGAAGGGCTATGACTCTGTAGGAAACAGAGGGTCTTGTGGAAGATAACAGGGAGGGGTGTCATGGAGGGAGGGAGGGCAGAAGAGGGGCAGGGTGGTGCCTCAGGGGTGGCTCTTCTCACCAGGGACAAGGTGAGCCGGCTGCCTGCTGCCTTGTGATACCGCTCAGGACTTCCAAACTGCAGCTCATCCCAGCGGATCCTCCAGAGCATGCTGGCAAGCTCCTTCTCCAGCATCAGCTTCCTACAGGGTACACAGGGGTCAGGCCTCCATCCCCCCTGCCCTGCCTGCCCATGCATCAGACAGAGGTTACCCCAGTCATGACTGACCTGAAGATGAGGAAGCTGGAGATGCCAAACATGACAAAGGTGAGGCCAGTGCCCAAAGCCACAATGGCCAGCATAGAGAGGGGGGCTGCAGGCAGGAGAGCATATGTCAGGGTGGCCCAGCTGGCTATGACAGCCAGACTGACATGCATCCATATGAAAGCTTGCTGGGGTCCAAGGGATGTCGGGACCCAGGAGACCCACTTTTATCGCAGGAGGGGTCATCCACATCAAAGACACAGGGAGGGTTGTCCAAGGGGGGAGCCCCCTTCACCCAGGGAATGGGTCGTCCCAACCAGTGGATTTGCTTCTCCACGCCTGAGTAGTGTCCCACCACCTGAGGAAGAGAGAGATGAGGCTACCCCCAGACCCCACTATCCTATCCCACATCCCCAGCCAGGGGGAACCTGGTGATGGTCTCCACCTCATACTGCCCGGTCTTGGGGTCAGTCATGGCCCATAGGTTGAAGTCAGTGTCCCGGTCATTGTTGCTGTCCATGCTCACAAGCCCTGTCACACCTGTGAGAAAATTAAGACATGGGTGGTACAGGGACTGAGTTTTACCGCCCCCATGGCACCCACAACCCAGCTGCCCTCATCCCAGCGTTACCCTGGAACTTGCGGTCCCGCATCTTCTCAATGATGTGGGTGGCATTTTTCTTGGAGCCGCCCTCACGTAGAGTCTCATTCAGCACCATGGCGTACAGCAGCATCCCATCATAGAAACACCCCGCCACCAGGTTCATCTGCCAGGAGGAATCTGAGCACACCCACAGCCACACACACAGAGGAGCATCCCAGAACTTTCACACCAGGACCACACACCCACCCACAATCCCATAACCACTCTGGGGCCAACATGCATCCTGCAGGCATGACAGTGCCTGTGGCTGTTCCCACCGGGGATGACCCCTCTGGCACTGTCTGTGGCTATGTCCCACCCTCTGCATCCTGGTGAGATGCCTCAGACCCATATGAAGGGACCCCACTACCCCAGCATACAGGGGGACTCACTCACCAGGGAGTAGTTGAGCTGCACCCCAAATTTCTGCTTAGCTCGCCGGATAAGCTGGGTTTGGAAATGCTGGTACTCCGGGTTTTGGGGCTCATAGTAGGTAATCACCAGCACCATCTGCAACCAAGCACAGCACCCTCGTTCACACACTGCGGTCAGGCTAGGGAGGTTTCTGTCCCCAGGCAGGTGGGTGCATCTCACCTGGAAAGCCTCACGCAACCCTGAGTCCTGGCCTGGACTCTCTTGCCAGGGCTTGAAGGGGTCACGGGCAGAATCGCCCCGCAGGCTCTCCCCAAAGACGTCCAGGTAGAAGAAGACATAGTCGCCATTGGTGAGGTTCTCCTGTTGTGCCAGCTGCATGATCTGCCGCAGCATCTCTAGCGGCCCGCAGAGATACACCACTGCCAGAGAGAGGCAAGGACTTCAGTGGGGCAGGGACACCCCACTGCACTCCAGGCACATTGCCAGGAATGGGGTGGATGGGGCAGAGCAGCCCCAGGAGCACTCGGTGGCTGCAGGAGGGAGGAGGTAAAAGGATCAGGGAGATGGGGCAGTGCTTAGGTCACCACCTCCCTGCAACCCATGGCCAGACCCACATCCCTTGCTGATACAGACCCGTTCTTGCCCCGTCAATCACCTCGGACTGAAGGGGGAGAGGAGAACAGGGAAAAACTTGCTCAGAATCATGAGGTGGATGCCCCAGGCACAGACCCCACACACCCTGATCCAGCAAAAGCCAGGCAGAGGATGTTTCCCCCCGCACCAGCTTCCTGGCTGCTCCATGCCAGACCTAGCCACAGAATCAGGGGGGCTGGGAGAGGCACTGGAGCCGTGTGCCGGAGGCCCCTGGGGAACCCGGGCTGTGGAATGGGACAAACCCATGTTTGGGTTCGCGGCCGGCTGTCCGTGCGGCAGGAATGCGCAGGTTCCCAGATTCCAGCACCTTCGGCGGCCGCTAATTGGAAACAGAGCATCTCGCCGGTGTGACCCACACGGCAAGGGGGTGTCCGGGCCCCGTCGGGCCGTCCTGCCTGCTCCCACCCTCTGCTCGAGGTCCTGCAGCCCCCATGAGATGCCCACCCAAATGCTGTGTAGGGCCGGCATACGGCTGGCACAGGGCATCACAGGCTGTGGGGATGGGCGCCTGAAAGTGTCCGAACCCCCCCGAGCAGGGGCCCTCCGTGCCCTTGCTGAGGATCCTGACACTGCCTCCTCCCTCCCCCCGGAAAACCAGGGCCCCCGCTCCAGCCAGTCTGGCTGGGAACCCGGGATTGAGCAACGGAGGAGGCGGCGGCAGCGGGTGCTGGAGGAATGTCACGCTTGGGCGCTGGCCCCGACATACAGCTCTTCTGCATGGGGCCCAGCGCCCCGGCTGGACCCGGGGAGTGGAAGGGCTGGGGACAGCAAGGACGTGCCACACTCCGAGAAGGGGTCTCTGCTGCTAGAAGGCACCCAGCCACAAAAGCACCTAGCCATGTAGGCAGCAGGGCTGGCAGGGCCAGCCACGGGGGCAGTGAGGAAGTCTACAGGTGGGAGACCCAGCACAGCCACTTTGGGCACAGGGAGTCTACAGCCATGTGGGGAGCTGCTCCTGGGCATGGGCGAGAGGGAAATCGCAGCACCGTGGGCTGTGTGAGCAAAAAGCCTGTTTCAGGGTTTGGAATGGTTCCCTCTGAATGCTGCAGTACTTAAAACAAACACTCTTGGCTACCCCACTTTGCTCGTTCTGCATGAAGAAATGTCCTGAAATTTCTCATCCAGGACGGACAGCTCAGCACCTTCCCAACATACAGAGCCTGAGGGTTCCCCCCAAGGACACAGATGAAATGTGACCCTCCCCATCGCACTGCAGGCACCAAGAAAAAGAGCCACAGGGGCTGGGGAGCCACAACAGCTGAGGGCAGATGGTGGGACACTGCAGGCAGCCAGCCCCTGCGGCAGCAGCAAAAGCCTGACTGGTCAAAGGCCACCAAGCAAGGGGATGGATGGCGCCTAGACAGCTCCCTGGGGACAGGTTGCATGAGCTGTGCAGAAGGAAGGGTCAATGCTTGGGACTCTCCCTGAGGCAGGCAGCTGCCTCCAGCTGGCAGCTTCCTGCGCAGCCAGCAGCACCTTAGGGGGCTCATGCACACTCCAGGGGCCAGCAAATGGCTAAAGGCAGCCTCAGCATCACCCAGGACAAGGGGAATGAAGCTCTGCAAGGCTGGAGTGCATCCAGACCCCTGACATTTATTTTGGGGGTGTCTCTGGTGTAGGTGGCAGACTGCCTGGTTCCAGGGAAGGGGCAGGACCACGAGCAAGCAGATGAGGTGGCAGAATACTGTTTGACCTCTGCATGGTGGAAGATAACCCTGAAATGAAGGCAAATCCCAGGTTCAGGCAGAAAATCCCAGTTTCTAGCAGTCCCACCAGCACAGGGCACTGCAGTACAGAGACCATTGCCCTGGCCCAAGGAGAGTGCAAGGGTGAGGACCAAATTCACTCCCCTCCAGCAGCACCACCCAACCATCTCCCCAGGCAGGGCACCTGGGCTTTTTGCAGGCAGATGCTCCGGCAAACTGCTCTAATTATATCAGTGCTTTTGCAAATGACAGGAGAGACGTGGGCCCCTGCACATCACCCAGGCACCGGTGAGAGGGCAATCCCATCCCCCCTCGTGCCAGTTCAGTAGACCTGTGAATGACAAGAACCAGCAGTGCTAGGGTTGCACGAAGGGACAGGGAAGCAGCTTTCTCTAGGAAATATTTACCAAACTCTTGCCCATGACTTGGGAGAAGGAAGGTGATGCCAAGAGGGAGGACACATGCTGTTATTGCAGGTCATGGACACGGATGCAGCTGAAGACCCAGCTTCCATCTCCATACCATTCCATGCAGGGCCCCCAAGCCCTGGCACAGCCTTGTGAATCTCCACTTCCTGCCCTGCACACCTGGGCTAGGAAAGGACCTATTACCAGCTCTGCAGCCCTGAACACCCACCTCTGTGGGGCTGAGCACTCAGCTCCACTCAGACCCACACCCTGGCACCATTTCTGAGCTGTGGCCAGAGAGACCACAGAGAGAGAGAGAGGGAGGCCCAGACCCTCTCAACGTCCCTGCCGATGGCAGAGGGAATGGAATTAAGTGATCTTTAAGGACCCTTTCAACACAAGCCTTTCCATGGTTCTGTGATACTGTAACCCCAGCTTAGAAAGCCCTCAGGTCTCTGCCCATGCCTGGCTTTCTCCCCCAGCAACCACGACCCACTGCCTACACCAGGAGGGATTGATTCCCACTGGGGTGATTTATGGCACCAAGACAGAAATGTTGAGGGGAATCACTGATTTGAGCGTTTCTCTCTGCGGTGTCCTTTGCCCTCATCCCATAAGAAGCTCCAAACCCCATGGCTGGTGATTTGCAAGAGCAAGAGCTCCCATCCCAGTGGGGCAGCCTTGGGATGCTCACTCCATGGACTCAGCCTCACTGGCCTCAGTCCTGACAGGAGCCCAGTCCAGCACCCCAAAGCACCTCCCCCCTGCAGCCTGGCCCTGCCCAGCCTTGGACACAAGTCCTGCTGGCCCATCTGGCTCCACTTATCCTGGCTAGATGTCCTTCCTAATGACACAGCATCTCAGAATCCATTAAGAAGCATTGCAGACTGGCTGACTCCAGGACTGATACACCCTGCTCATCAATAATGAAAGAGCATCAAGCTGCCTTTGCTCTCCAGCTGTCTCTGTAAGCCCCTCCATTTCCTCCCGCTCCCAATATAGCTGTTCTCCTGGGGCACTCACAAGGCACCAAATTGATTTATCCCTGCATCAGCAGGGTGGGGCTATTGCAGCCCCATCCTGGGAGTGCAGCAGGGACAGGCACAGCCCGGGGTGACCAGATGCCAGTCTGGGGGGCTCTGCCTGAGCACAGCGCAGCCACGTAGGTATGTTGGCACCATAGTTCTCTAGGTATGTAACCACAGCTGATGTTGTCCTTCAGAGAGCCACATCCATTCCATCACATTCAGCCTCCAAGGACATGCCTGGGTCACCCTGATCCTGCTAACACAGAGGGTGAAATGGTCCCACAGGGTGCCCATCACAGCGTGTGTTCCACCACACTGGGGGTCTGCCCCAGCTCTTGCTGGCAAAGGTTGACCAGGCTAGGGGCCTGCAAGGGAGACACTGTGCCCCCACCCCCCCCCCCCTCCTGCTGCATCCTGGCCCCTCCACTGGCACAGGGTTTGGCCCAGGGAGGGGCTCAGGTCCTGCTTTGGCCTGTGTGAACTCACCTCCTGTGCAGGTCCTGCTGCTCCTCCAGCCCTACTGTGACAAAATGTACTCAATCCTCCCTGCACCCCCCACAGAACCCACTTTGCCTACCCCTCCCTGTGCCTCACACGGGTCCCACTGTACCCTCACCCCATCCTCATGCCCTACATGGGTCCCACTGTGCCTCCAGCCCCTCCTTGTGCTTCACAGGGGTCCTACTCTTTCTTTGGCCCCTTGCCATGCCCCATCACACAGATGTCACTCTGCCCACTTCCTCCTGCACCCCACACGAGTCCCACCAAACCCTTGGTCCATTGCTGTGCCTCACATGGGCACCATTTTGCTCTCAACAAGTCCCACTGTGTTCTCAGACCCCTCATGGTGCCCCACAAAGGAGCCACTATCTCCTTGAACTGTTGCTGCACCCTACATGATCATACTGTGTTCCCATCCCCTTGCTGCATCCCTAATGTATCTCACTGCCACCTCTGACACTTGCTGTGTCCTATGCTGATCTCTCCATTGCCCCCTAATCCCTTGGTGTGCCCCAAACAGGTCCCACTGTCACCCCGGTCACTTTTTGTGCCACACATGCCTCCCACCATGTTCCCAGTCCTTTGCTGTGTCCTGCAGCGGTCCTACTGTGTCCCCAACCCCTCCATGTGGCCCAGATGGGTCCTGCTGCTCCCTTAACCCCTTGCTGTACCCTTTGTGTTGTCCACAGTACCCCAACCCCCTTGCTGTACCCCATTCTTCCCTCTCCTGTTCCCCAGACGGGTCCAGTGTCCCCCATCAGACCCTCAGCCCCTCGCTGTGCCCCGCGGAGGATTTTGCCTCCCTCCCCGCGGAGCCCTGCGCAGATCTCCCGAGGGGAGCCCCCTCTGCTCTCCCTTCCTCCTCCCACTCCCACACCGCCACCCCCGCTCCCCGGGCACTCAGCCCGATCCCGCCCGTGGTCATCGTGTCACCCCCGCACCCCACGCCGCGCAACCCCACGAACCGCGCCCGTTGGCTTTGATGAAGTGGACGGCAGTGTCAGGGCCGCCCTCCTCGGGGGAGTAGATGTGGACGGTGACGGTGAGGTTGTTGCCATCCTGCAGCTCCTGGTAGATGCCCTCGACGGTGAAGTAGTAGGGTCGGTCGTCGGTCTTGCGGTCCACGTAGAGGAGCACGGCGCGGGCGCTCCAGTTGAAGTGCGCGTGGAGGTGGGAGACGAAGGCGCCCAGTTTGGGTGCCGAGGGCCCGGTGCGCACCGTCGTGCTGTAGTGCTCCCGTTTGCGGCTGAAACCCGCTGCCACCGCCCCGCCGGTGATGAGGGGCAGCCGCCAGTGAGAGGCGAAGCGCCCCACGGACGCGGCGGGGTACACGCAGCCCGGCCCGAACAGCACGTCGGGGTCGTGGTAGAGCTTCAGGTCCACGGCGTTGAGCGGTGCCACGTACTCGGAGCAGGCGCCCTCCAGCTCCGAGCTCATGAACTCGACGCGCACCGAGAAGGGCCGCGGCAGCAGCGGCGGCTCGCCCCGCTCCAGCGCTTCCAGCGCCAGGCTGAGAGCCGGACCCACGCGCGGCCAAGCCCACGCGTAGCTCACGTTGCGCTCCGGCAGCACCACCGCCACCGTCAAGTTGGCGGGCGCCCCGTCGGGGGTCGCCGCCCGCCGCCCCGCGCCCGTCGGTACCGGCAGCAGCAGCAGCAGCGCCAGCAGCGGCAGCGGCAGCGGCGGAGCCATGGGCCGCGCTGGCTCCTCCGCCCCGGCCGCCGCCCGCCGCTCCGGCGCCCCCGCCGCGCCCCCGCCCGCCGACCGCCACCGATCGCCCTCCCCCGGGGGGGCGGTGCCGCCGGTCCCCGCCCGACCGGCCGGGCACGGGGATGGGCGGCACCGCGGCGGGGCGGGGGGCGGTGTCCCCGGAGAGGGGGGGCAGGGGTGGGGCTAGCGGGGAGAGGGGCGCTGGTTGGGGTGGTGGGGGGATGGCGAGTTGTTGGGCGTCTCTGGCTTCCAGGCTGGCGAAGTGCTATGGGATCCCCAGCGGGGGATTAGAGAGCGCGGTCCCCAGGTCCGGCTGCAGGGACTGAGGAGGGGGTGCCTGTGTTTTAGGGTGTCCGGGAGGGGAGGTAGGAAGGGGCATCCGCGTTCGGGGTGTCCCCAGTGAGTGAGGGACCGAGTGAGGTGTCCTTTGGTTCTGATGAGGTGCAGTGATGGAGAATCGAAGAAGGCATCCGTTTGGGGCAGGGGACTAGGGTGCTCTGCTTCTGGGTGGAGGGGTTGGGGACGGGTTCGGGGGGCCCCATCGGGGGATTAAGGGAGGGAAGTCCCCAGAGCCGGCGGCTCTCAGTGGGCAGGGATTGAAGAGGGGGTACGTGGGATTTAGGGTCCGTGAGGGGAATCAGGGAGGGAGCATTAGGGTTTGGAATGTCCCCAGTGCGTGGGGGATTGAGAAAGAGGTACCTGAGTTCGGGGAGCTGCAGTGAGCGAGCATCCGGGTTCTAGAGTGCCCCAATGCTTAGGGACTGGGAAGGGGATGTCTCATGATGGGCATCCCCAGGGTTTGGGGAAGTCAGTGGGGTGTGCGGGATGTGCATGAAGGCGCAAAGGGGTACACTAGAGAGGGGTGCAAGGATGTGAAGGGATACACGGCCAGCTGGACAGGGAGGGAATATCCTTGGTGTGTGTCCTCACAAGCGATTTTTGGGAGGTCTTGGGTTGTGGGATAAAGGAGGAATCGGGCTCTGAGGAGGCATTGCCCAGGATCTGTCTGCCTTCCTTGTGGAGGCTTCCAGTGCTTTCGCCGTGGGTATTTCCCTGGTACGGGAGGAGGTTGGAGATGTCCTCGGGGATTTAGGATTCAGGGAGGCACCTGGGGATTTGGACCCTGAGAACTGGTATGCTCTGGGGAACCAGACGCTCCTGAAACCCAGTATGTTTCCCCAGAAGTATAGGGTGCACTGGGACCCGTGCCACAGGACCCTGGCCGGCACAAGACCTGACGGGGCAGGGGATGGCAGGGGACTGGATGCAACGGGCTTGTCACCACTGCAGCTTTTGAGGCTTCAGCCCCTCTGCTATAGGACACAGCGCTGTGGGGTGGTGGGGTAGAAGGGTGGATGCCTAAGAACGGAGCAGAGGGGAGCGCTCGGGGTGGGTCTGGCTATGGGGCAATGAACCTTGCCCATGGTGTCGTGGGGCAGGGATAATGCGGAACCGGCAGAGCGGAGCTGACGGTTCTCCCGGGGTTTTGGGAAGGACCTAAGGGGATGTCATGGACTGCCGTGGGGGGCCGCCCAGCCAAGGGGGACACAGAGGTGCCGTGTGTTTGTTTGCAGGGCGCTTCGGTGGGGCAAGGGGGGCTCGGCGGGAGCGGCGTGCCTGCGGTGCATTCCTGGCATTCCCAGCCTGCTGCCTGCTCCCGTCGGGCGGGGGTGGGGGGCGATAGAGACTGGACGGGGGCGTTGGGGGTGGTGCCAGCCCCTGCCCCACGGCTCATAGCTGTGTGCGGCGGGATTCTTGTGTGTGGGAGCACAGGGGGAGTGCACTGCCTGCACGGTGGCCCCGCAGGTCTTGCCGGGGTCACTGACCCTTCAAGGCCATGCGTGGCTCAGGTGTGTGAGAGATGCTGCGCTGAGCGGCGGGCAGGGTGTCCCGGTCCCCTCCCGGGGTTTTGGGGAGGTCACCAGAGCAGAGCAGCATCGCGGGCATGGCACCACTGGGTGCCCCGGTATGGGTCCTTCCACCTCTGAGGTTGCGAGAATCACAGTCGGGATCAAATCATGCCGGGAATCAGTCTCTGTCATTGTCCCTGCCGTTCACACTGCAGGTGTCCCCACCACGAGTGATGTGCGCCTCCCGTAGTGCGCTCACGAAGCTCGGCTCACCCAGCCCGGCACAACTCGAGACGAAGGGATTGCATAGCCGGCTATAAATATCCCGGTCCAGTGCGGTAAGGAGCTGGCAGCGGTGCCTGAGCCGAAGGACAGTGAAATCCAACCTACAGTGGTTACATTCAGAAATGAGAAGCTGGAAAGATCTGGAAGAGCTTCCCCATGGAGTGTGGGGCTGGACATGGTGGGGTGATGATGGCCCCACTGGAGACGGCAGTGTCAGCGGAATCACCCCTGCTCACGGGGCACAGATGGTGGCACACCTTGTACGCGGGAGGAGCTCCCAGCCCAGCCCTATGGCTCCTGTCCTGAGCCTCCGGTGGCACAGGCGGAGGGCAAAGGGGACACAGAGGGGCTGGCAACAGACTGAGTGGGAAAAGCCTCCGCCGTGACCTCTCCGGGAGGTGGTGCAGCTCCCGCAAGACCTTCGGCAGGAGGGGTGCCTCCTGCGAAAGAACGGCTCGTAAAACAAAATAAAGATGCAGGGAAGAAAAGCGGAGGGGGTGGAGGGAACGGGGGAGAAGCCGGTGGGAATTTGCAGCTGGAATGACGGGGTGCGTGAGATGCCCGTGACGGGGAACGTGGGTGCGGGAATCCCGCGTGTGCGCGTGTGAGCCACCAGAGGGGGCCCGGTCACCGCCCCGGGACCGCGCACCGCACCGACACCGAACCGGGACCGCACCCGAACCAGGCACAAACTGTACAGACCTTACACATGCCATACACACAACGTACGCACACCATACACACATCTTACTCATGCCATACACATGCCTTACACATGCCATGCACACACACACACCATACCCACAACGTACACACACCATACACATGCCATACACGCACCTTACACATGCCATACACACACCATACACACACCATGCACACACCTTACACATGCCATGCACACACCATACACACACCTTACACATGCCATACACACACCATACATGCACCATATACATACCATACACACACACCATACACACGCCATACACACACACCTTACACATGCCCTATATACACCATACACACCTTAGACACACCATACACACAAACCATACTCTCAACTATACACACAGATGTATTATACTTTAGTGTTTTTCTAACTCCATTGCACATTCCCTGTCCTGTGTGAGGGTCTCACACAGAGTTTTTTTGGCATCCCACAGCTCGGGATGATAGATATCCCTTGCACTGGGCTGTGCCTGGTGCAGGTCATGGTGGTCTGTGATAGTACATGGCTATCCATGGTGGTCCACAGGAATCTGTGGTGACCCACTGTGGTGATGCATCCCCCCTTTTCCAGGCTGCACTGAGATCTGAGAAATGCTTGTTAGGTCTCACCTGGGCTCAGGTCTTGTGCTTGTGAGAAATACTCTTCTTCCAGGAACTGCTGCTGTTTTACAGAGCTCCTGAGGTTTTTTTGATTTTTGTGGGTTTTTTTGTTTGTTTGTTTGTTTTTTATGAGCAGCGTTGGCAACTGTTTTTCTTCCCTGAAGGCAGAACATCCCCTTTCTTAGATATTCAAAGAAAGTGTAGGCTGAAACTGTGGCAAGGATGAAACGTTGTTACAACTGAAGCCCACTCTCTGAGGCTCTGCCTTTCACCTGTGGAGGAGATGCAAAGGCATCCAAAGTGAGCATTTCTCTGATCTCTGAGAGGAATTTTTCACAGGTACCTTGCTCACGCTATCTTTCTGCTGTGTGCATGCTGCTATGCATAGCCTATGGCAAACCTGGGAGAAATGCTGATCTCTTAGAAGTACCTCAGTCCTAAGTAAATTAGGCCTATAAGTAACATTAAGATGTCAGTTATAAACTAAGTTAAAGGCTGCTGAAGTGTTGTTCTTTTGCTAAGTTGTTACATTTAAGTTACATAGGTTATATGCTGTTAAGTGTTTTTCCTCTGTTAAATTAAGTTACAGTTTAAGTAGTGTTAAGTGTCAGCGCTGCTAAGATTTTAGGTCCTCTTCCTTTTTATCCTTGCCCTGGCTGTCCTTTTGTCACTCGCACCTAAACACATAAACACACATACATGCACAAACACAACCCTAAATGGTTCTCAGTTCGTTGCTGTTTTGATTGCCTGGATTTTGTTTGTTAATGTTTTTTTTTTTCTCCTCAATGTGCCTTAGCTGTCTAGTAAGTGATAGACAATCTTGCCAATGCTGCCACTTAATATTAAATCCGATTTTTGCTGGTACCCTTGCTAGTGATTTTTTTAGTGATCTCAGACACTCATTCATGACACACATGCTATTCCTAGGACTGCAGCAGATCATGATGGACACTGAGGGCACAGCTATGCTTGTCTGCCCTGGGAGCTCACACCCCTGAGATTCCAGTCTTCTTTTCCATGTTTCCCTGGCAAGCATAACCAAGCCCCCAGTCCCCAGAGATGACAATTATTTTTCCACCTCCTGGCATGCAGCAGCACAAGGCCATGTGCCTTGCCAAACTCCTTCCCCTCCATGCTGAAAGTGGAGCCAGAAACCTGCCAGCCTCGGAAGGTGGCTGTAAAAAGTGTGGCAGGCAGCACAAGTGAGTGCCGGCAGCACGATCATCACTGCCAGGGCCAGGTGGAGCCGTGTCGGCACTGCTGTGCCAGAGCACAAACAGCATTGGGTCATAGCATTGGGACATCTGGCACGGATGGGCAGCAGCCCCTTCCTGCTGGAGGCGCTATGGAAAGAGTGCAGGGATGGAGAAGGCACCACCAAGGACTCACATTTCTATTCAAGTGCTAGTCAGGGTTCAGCTGGGCTCTCTACTGCCAGTGCTCACATTGCTACCCCATCCAAAATGGGAGAGCAACACCTTTGGAAGGTCAGAGAGGCTATGACTTGCTGGGCACAAAGCACCCAGGGCCTGGTGCAGATATTTGGGGTGACTTTATCACATATGGGCTTCCTGTGCTCCTACTGTCCAGGTAGCCTGAAGGGCTTCTTGCTGGGATTTGAAGTTTGTGTGCCAGTAATGGAAAAAACAGAACAAAGGGAAATATTTTAAAGGGGAAAATGCGGATAAATGTAGTAGCTGTGTCACCTGCCTGGTTCAGGACAAGCGTTGTCCCTGTGTGTCTGTGGTGAGAGCCCCTAGAAACCACACCTCTCTGTGCCCCAGGCCCAGGGTGGGACCCTAGGGGTGTCCTTGCAGGGCACCAGGACAGGAAGTGCCACCCACAAAGCCCTTCAGGTGGGTGCTGCCTGTGCCAAGCCAGGGAAACTTCCTACTATGCTTTCCCCTCCAACTTCTCTGGCATCCCCATCCTGAGTTTGTGGGATCCTGGTCCCATGCTTAGGTAGCCTCTTCCACCACGAAGCCACCAGCCATCCATGGTTTTTCCTGTAGAGTGTCCTGGGAGCAGGATATTACCCCAGCACCACCCTGTGGGTGCCAGTAAAATAGCCTATGAACTGTGCTGGGGGATCCATCTTTCTGATACCACAGTTAGGCCAGAGGTCTGCAGGATCCACCCAGGACAGAGAAAGCCTCAGGGTCTCCTGGGGCTCTCCCTATCCCTGCAACCCAATGAAGCAATGTGCCCAGGACCAGTCTGGGAGTCCCCTGTGGATCCTCAGCAGGTTCCAGGCCATTTATATGTGGAGGTCAGCACTGGTGGCATGACACTGCCATGGCAAAATCTCCTCCAAAATGAGGGGCCTGGACCATTGACCTCTCCGGCAAGTCCTCAGGCCAGCTAGTGCCTGGCACTTTTTTGGCTGATGCAGATTCTGCGTGGCCTAGGAATGATCTCCCAAGGTTATTTCTGACTCACAGGACAGGAAACATTTCAGGTTTAAGCCAAGCTGAATAATATGCTCATTTCCTTGTGCCGACTACAAAGCACCTGCTCCAGGGGATTTATGGAGTGCCGGCCTCTCACAGTCACTGTGCGGCTGCCTGCCCGGATGTTTTTATTTTCCTGGTATGGCCAGCAAGTGCCAAGGCCTGTTTTCCTAAACACCCCGTGACCTCCTGGCACATTTCCCTGAGGGGAGCCCAGGCAAAGCCACAGGCTGCAGCACACCCATGCTGGGATACCCAGGGTGCTGGAGAGCCAGGGTGGGTGCCAGCACCCTGCCAGGGCTGAGGGTAGCAGGAGGGCATGGCTGATCCACTGATGCCAAAACCTGGCCTGATGCTGAGCAGCCACAGCTATGATAAATGACCTGGGAAAGTGCCAAAGGATTGGAGTGTGGGCATGAGCAAGGGAGGATGAGGCCATGTCAGAGAGGGCAAGAGGGCACAAGAGCCCAAGAGAGCCACAGCATGGGACTGCCCAGGACACAGAGCCCATCCCGTGACTGGGGACTTGCAGACACCATCCCACAGCAGGTCCTGTCCCATGGCAGGGAGCCCACACACTCCCTCCAACCCTCCAGGGTTGTAGAGCCCCTGTGAAATGCTGTGCCTAACCTCTGGGGTAAGAACACCTCTCCCCTGAAAGGAGGGTCAGGGTGCTGAGGCCACGGGCACACATGGAAGACACAAGGCATGCCAGCATGCCTTGCAGCCCATGCTTCTCCACCAGCATCAAGCTTCATTCAGCAGGCAGCCACTCTGCGGAGTAAGGTGACATCAAGTTTTCCTCATAACCCCTCTATTTTGTCCCCTTTTTGGAGCAACAGTCTTATTGCTGGTGGGGCTGTATTCCAGCCTCTGTGAGTTATCCCATCTGGCTTGCCAGCTGTGGGATGAAGGATGCCATGAGCCAGCTGTCATTCTCTGGCTAACCTTTTGTCTTCCCTTCCCAGTTCCTGACTGCCCATCTCTTCCTCACCCCTCTGCTCACCTCTCCCCAGGGTCTGGCCATGCCAGTGAGCAGTGAGCATTCATGAGTGGTCATCACTCAGAGCCAGCATCTACCTGTACCTGCCTTGCTGCCCTGGTACCCTGGGTGCTTGAAGCATCCTCAAGGTGCTGAGTAAGGAAAGGTGCCCACATCCCAGAGCTGCCTCAGGGTCCACAGCAGAACCCACACAGTGATAAATTTGGGTTGTGTTTGTTAGTTGTTTGTTTCTTTGGTTTTTTTTTTTTTTTTTTGTTGTTTTGTTTTGTTGGTTTTTTGTTTTGTTTTGGTTTTGGTTTTGCTTAAAGAGAAAATAAAATACCTTTGGGTAGCAGATGCCAAGCTCCCCTGTGCCTAAAACAGCAATCACAGCACTTCCTCAGATTTATGGTGTTTGCTTTCACAATGCCAGCCGGGATCCTGTTTGCTTCCTGCTCTGCAGCTGCAGCCCCAGCTGAAGCTCAGGAGATTCAGGTTTTATAACCCTCCCGGATTCTGCTGATGGCAACTTGTACAACATCATTTATTACCCTCTGAGCCTCCTGCGGTGCTGGGGTGGGCTGTTGTCACCTCATCCCAGCACCACTGGCTTGGGTACTCTGCCTTCCCCATCCATGGGGTCCCATCCCAGGCACTGGGCATTCTGCTGCTCTGCAGAGGGATTGCTGGGAGAGGAGGCCAGCAGAACTGTGCACTTGGTGGGGTGCAGCACCCAGCTTTTCTCAGAGAGTTACAGTTTGAGAGCCAGGCCAGGCAGGAGAGCTGGGTCCTGCTGGGAGTATGCTGAGACATGGATGTGACCTTCTGTGGGATCCTGGGACACTTGAAGGTGGTGACTACTCCTCACTGGCACGCATGTAAACAGGCAGTGATGCCTTCTGTTAGGCTTTGCCTGGTACATTGAAGTGACTGAACTTCTAGAGGGGCACTTCTTTCAGCCCCTTTATCCTTTCTCTTGTTCTTCCCCAGGTCTCAGTTGTTCCCCAGGATGTGAGACCAAAAGTGGCTGCATTCTTTCAGTCTCTGCAGCAAAACCTCCTCAAGGCTGGCACAGCAGGAGAGGGTGTCAGCTCCTCCTGCCACAGCACCCCTCAAGAACCCAGGCAGAAGCTCTGAAGCACCAAGTCCCATTGCAAGTATTGCTTTCCAAGTGGTGAGAGTCGTCCTGTACAACCTGGACAAAAATTCTCTGGATCACACATGGGGATGTGTGTGCTGGGGCCAGGTGGGTGCCAAGGAATGCAGAAGTGGGGAAGGAAAGTGGTCAGGAGGGAGAATAGCAGGATCAACAGGCTTTGGGGGACCACCAGCCCCTTTCCTTATGCACAGCCACAGTGTGGGTAGTGCTCCACTACCCTGGTCTCTCTGCAATGTTCCAAGAGGTGTCCTGACACTCCACTTTTTCTCTGTATTTTCCCAGCAACGCACTTTGATGAAAAACTCAATGGCCCTAAACAGTCTCATAGGTTTCACCCTCTATTTAATGAACCACAATGGCTACAGAAATCCTGAGAATACCTCTCCATGTCCCTGATGGAGCAGGGGCAATGCCCTTCCACACAGCCAAAAGATGCTGTCACCCCAGGTTTTGAGCACTGTTCTGGAAGCCTGCCCAAATCCTGTGGGCCTCTGAGTGAAACCCACCACTTCCTTTTTTTAACGTTTGCAGTTCTTGTTGATGAAACAATGATAGATTATTTAATTGCACTTACTAGCATGCCAGACTTCTTTTTCCAAACACACAATAGGAATATTAATTAACTGCTCTGACGACAAACGCTTTTATTCTCCTTATATAGTAACAACTCTGCACCAAAGGGTGAGTTCCATTTGTTAGTGATACACTCCACCACCCCGGCTCATGGCCCAGCAGTCAGCTAGGGGTGCCCAGCATTTCTCTGATTTGTTATCAGCCTTTCCCAATAGATCCCACATTTGCTGCTATCCAGCCACCCCACCAAGGGATACAGCATCATCTCTGGCACTAAAACAGGGTTGGGGTAATTCTCTAAGGAGAAGAAGGGATGCAAAGCCAGGGTTTCTCCCTCAACAGTGAGAGCATAAGCTGTGAGACATGCATGCAATGGGTTGGTGAAGGGGCCCAGAGCACCAAAGACTATGCCTTCAAATCTCAAGGTGGTGAATCCAAACCGGATAAAGTGGATAAAAGAAAGCTTTTTTTTTTCTCTCACTCTGTGCTTAATTAGACTGCTACAGGAAAATTCTTACGCCAAAATTTAGCCGGATTCAGTGAAGGATTGGGCACTTAGGGGGATAAGAAAAATATCCAGCTATAACAGCGAATGCCAATACAAATTCTGGAAGGGATATTAAGGCTCACGCGTCAAGGTGTAAATTTATCTCAAACTCTCAGAAAGCAGGGAGCTTAATGCAGGGGCAGATGACCCATATATGCCACTGCTGCTGATGCTGCAGCACAGCCTGGCGCTGGCTAAGCCCCTGGCTGGACCATCCCCAGAGCCCTGTTTCCTGCTGCTGGCAGCACCTCTGACAAGGCTGTGAATTTCTTTTGGCAAGTCAGCCCTTTGCTTCTAGCTGTCCGGGGCCATGTGGCTCCCAGAGCTTTGTCCTCCTCCTTCTTGCACATCTGCTCACTTTGCCAGCTGATAACAGCCTTATGACTTCCACGCAAAGGCAGCCCCTCTGGGTGAAGGTATGTAAGTTCCACAGGAACTTCCCTGGATGATGTGGCATCTTCCCACAGGTTCTTGCCTCTAGTCAATTCCCCTGTTTACCTCTCAGGTTACTTGTTGCCAAAAAGCACTTTTGCCTCCTGATTTTATCCCTCCTGTTTCCTGCTTCAGCTGGGGCTGGTCTGCAGCCTCTGAAAGAGGGTGCTCAGCTCTTGTGGGTGTTCCAGGTGTACAGGCACAGTCCCCTCTCATGGGCACTGCTCAGATGAGCCCTGGTTCTTTCCTGTCCTGTATCAGTGGCAGTTGCTCTACTGTGCTCTGGTCACAGCACCAATCTGTCAGAGCTCAGTAAGTGTTTGGACAATGCTCTCAGGCACATGCTGGGATTCTTGGGCTATCCTGTGTAGGGCCAGGAGCAGGACATGGCAATCTTGATGGACCCTTCCAATTCAGCATATTCTATGATTCTGTGGTTCTGTGATTTTAAACCTGTTGTTCCCCCACCCTCAGCCCACTCACGGCCATGAACCTGGCACATCTGCAGCCCAGGCTGGGGTGAAAGTGCCATGATGTGGTACTCAGGAGCTGGGTGCAAGCACCTCCATCCCCAAATGAGGATGGAGCCATTTGCATCCCACACTGTTAGCAGGGTGTTTCTGTTGCTCTGGTCAGTGTGAGATGGGATGCTCTCAAAACCTTGGCTTGCTGTGAAGGAGCAGTGATGGCTCAGCCTGAACAGAGGGGAGCTTGAAGCTCTCCTGGTCAGGAGCCAGGGTGTCCTGCGCTTGTTGCTTACATGCTCACCACGCTGCAGAGGGCAACGCTGCTGGGGACCTTTGGATCTCCCCTCACTGTGCAGCCTTGCACCCACAGGGGCTTCCAACTGGAGAAATTTCTGGAGGGCATGAATCAGCTTTTCACAGCTTGTTAAAAATCTTGATCCTACCTCTTGTTTTCATGCCTTTCAAATCAGGAAATGAGTTTTACAACTTTTCCAGTGGGGCACAGCTGGTGGCCAGGGTCGTAAAGCTGAACTTTATAAATATCTCTCATCAGGATCAGGGGAAGAGCATTAAAAAGGCAGAGAGAGAGAAAGAGAAAGAGAAAGGAAAGGAGCAAAGGCAATAGCGAAGCAAAGCGAACACGTCCAGCTCAACCATCCATGGCCATGCAAGCACAGAAGATGAGGTGTGCTTGGGGCAGGCTTTGCCTGCTTCTTTCCCTCCTCCTCCAGCTGCCAGGCTCCCAGGCCAAATGCTACTTCCAAGCTAAAGGTAAGTGGGGAGGTAAGATGGGAAGAGGCTGATGGGGAGACCTCAGCTTTCCCAGCATGGCAGGGCTCTGCCCTATGCAAAAGAAGTATGGAAGGGACTGTGTTGAGCTAAGGAATGGGATCATGGGCCAGTGGTGAGTGGAAGGAGCAGTCTATAAACCACAGAACAGCTCCCCAGGGCTCTGGCTGAGAAACAGCTTTTTGGGCCATGAAGGCTCCTGGCAGGAGCCTGGCTGGGGCTGAGTGTGCAGGACTAGCAGCAAAGGGAGGAGGGTGGCTCATCATCCCTCTTTTGTCTCCTGGGCTGTAGAAATGTCGAGACCCTAAGGGGTGCTGGATTTGTCCTCTCCAGGACTTGGCTTGCTTCTTGCTCTAGACCCACAGGGTAGTAGTGAGAGCCACAAGGCAGGGCCAGGAGAGGATGGATGCGTACATCAGCCATGGCAGGTGACATGGCATTCCATACATGCAGGCTGGTGGATAGACCACCATATATCTTCCATACCATAAGGTGGGTGAGAGGTCATCATGACACTTCTGTCCCCTCTTTCAGGGCACAGGGGTGTCAAGGAGGCTTCCACTTGCCCTCAGCATAGGCCCATGTATTCTCATCATCACTGTTTGCTTTGCAGCTCCCTGTGAGTATGAGGGGAAACAGTTCTCCCTTGGGGAATCATGGCTGAGCACCAACTGCCTGCTCTGCACCTGCCTGCACCCCATTGGCGTGGGCTGTTGTGAGACGTGAGTGAGGGGTCGTGCTGGGGTGGGCTGTCACTTCTCACTACAGCAACCCTGCATCTGCAGAGGGAGGTGTCTGGTGGCTGCAAATGCAGCAGATATCAAGAGCCTTGGGAGGGCTGTGGGGCACCACATCCTGGGGAACAAGAGACAGAGGTGGGCAGGACCCCATCCAGGCATTGAGGGTGGTGGGGGGAGTTGGGGCAGTTGGAAAGGGTGTCTCAGCAAAGCAAGATGCCCAGATGTGCTAGGAGCCGTGTCCCACCCTGCCTGAGCTGGTCTGGAAGACAACCTGTGGGGGGGGCTGGTAACAGGAAGCCACCCAGCCCAGTCAGCAGCCCCTTAGCACTAATCAGGGGATGTGACAGCACTGTGTCCTCTTCCACAGCACCCAGCACCCAATCGACTTCCCTGACTGGTGCGAGGCCCACTATGACTCCCAGACTTGCCAGATCTCGGTCGTGCAGAAGGCCAACCCCAGCCTGCCGTGCGTGAAGAGCGTGGAGCACGAGTGGGGCTCGGCTGGCACCCCTGAGCCGCTGGTGAACAAGGTGCTGGGCGCGGGGCTGAGCAGATAGAGGGAGGCTCGGCAGCGCCCGTGCCCCTTGGCACCGCCCTCCCCCCTCCAGAGCACACCACCTGCATATTCCAGACCTGCCCACCCACCCTGTAGAGGCATCACCGCCGGCACCTTCAAGGGAAACCACTATCCACACACCATGGTACCAAGCTTTGCTTCTGTCTTCAGCTTCTGAACCAGGGCGTCCTGCCTGTGAGGTGTTCTGCACATCGTGGAAATACAGAATCTCCTCCCAGGTGGGCATAAAACCTTCAGTGACTACAAAAAAGGCTACAGGACTAAATTAACCTGCTCCATGGCAGTCCTGCACTCTGATATCCAGCCCCCAAGAAAAGCAGCTCCCTTACTCCCTCCTAGACCTCTACTCCTCTGCATGGCAGCCATGGGGAGCTCGCTGGGGTCACCATGGCACCTCGTGCAGGATCCCCACACCCTGTCCAGCCCCTTCTCTGCTCCTGGAGCCCAAGGGGCACAACCCATCTCTGGAACCACTAATGCCCCTGCTCCAAAAGCTCCTGGGGTCCCTGGTGCTGTAGGCCAGCCCTGGGCAACACTACAACAGAGCCAGCCCAGAGTGGGTGGCAGAACAGGATGTCCCCAGGGGAGACCCTCATCCCCACTGGCAAGGGAGTAGAGTGGGGAGGGTTCAGGAAGCAGAAGCAATCTAAGTGCCAGGGTGGAGGCAGCCATCCTGGCAGCTACCCCAGCTGGTGCCATGCCTGTGTTGTGCAGAGCCTTGAGTAGATGTTTCTGTTCTTGCAATAAACATACTGAACAAAGAAGTCTCCAGCCTGTGACTGGTGGTGTAGAAGGTGGGATGTGTCCAGCACTGGGAACAATGTAGGAATAATGCTCTTGGGAAAGCCGAGTTTGCACATTCAGATGTTTATTACATTTCCATGCAAAGCGGAAAGCTCATCAGAAGGCTTAGTAAAAATGGGGAGCTGGCTGTTGAGGAGGGAGATCTCATGGATGCACAGCATGCATTCCTTACAGTCCCCCAAGGATCCAAAGACCAGCAGGATGGCTTCACCCTCAGAAGCTAAGGCAGACAACAGCCCAGGGGCTCAGTGCTGCTCAGTTTTGAATTATCACAATTGTACCAACAAAGCACAGGCCTGCATCCTGGTCACCAGCAGATGCCACCACTACAGGGCTAACCTGCCAGCACCTGCCTCCTCTAGATGGGGGTGGCTGGAACATTGGACTGTATGTGTGGGACAACTCTTCAAGAGGCAGGACACGTGCAGGGCAGGAGAGCAGGCTCTCACCCAGCCCAGGTGGCCACTGTGCTTCACCTGGATTCCAGATCTCTGCTTGTAGGGTCTGTGTAAGGGCACAGCCTTCACCCAAGGGTGGTATGAAACTTCACTGGAAGAACTCTCCTCTCCCCTCCCTGGGCTGGGCCTTTCCTTCTTGGAAGCCCCATATGGGATAAAGGCACATCAGTGGTTCCCTGGGAAGGCAGAATTATTTTTACTTAGTGCTGGGACTTACACCTTCACCTAGGCAGGAAGGGTCCAGTTCCAGCTGGGGGCTGCAGCACAGACACTGCATCAAGCAGTGTTCTTCTACCCATGGACAGCACAGACATGCCCAGTGCCCATGTGGGCATCACAGATGAATCCAAGGATACACTGGGATGCGTGCACCACAGCACACCGGTGACAGTCCTGCCTGCCACTCCCACTGGTGACACATGCCAGCAGCTTTGCAGGCCAAAAACCTCTCCCTACTTCAGATGGTGATGGAGTTAGTGCTGGAGAACTGAGATACATAGGAAGCCAGGATGGGGTTTGTGGGAAGAACTTTGATGGGCAAGTCCCAGCTGAAGGTGTCCACTTCCATCTGCTCCACCCCAGTCCAGGTGACAGCCTCCGACTGGCTCCCACGAACCAAGCAAGTCCCCGCTGACTCCCCAGAAGTCACAAACTCGAAGTGCAGCCTCCACTTCAGGGACACTGTGGGCAAGAGGGTGATCAACACGTAACACCCACAAGGGCCATGGATAGCAGCTGTCTCAGCTGTCTGTCCTGGCAAGGGGACAGCAAATGACCCCATTCACACAGGCTAGCTCCCTCCCAAGGGATACATCTCTGCTGAGCAAGAACAGGGCTGGGGACAGCACAGATCTCCCACAGAGACAAGCAGAGGTGGGTCCCTTCCCTGGTGGGTACTAACCGATGTTGGTGGTGAATCCTGGGGTTGAGCCGAGTGGGATGGGCAGGCTGAAGCTGCTCTGTGCCGTGTGCAGGCAGGACTCCTGATGGCGGGCATGCACGGTGAAGGAGACAGGCTGCCCCCGCCGGCGCTGGAACTCCTCCTGGATGCTCTCCTCTGTCTGCAGGCTCACTGAGAACTGCAGGGTGATTGGCAGGGTGCTTGCTCTCACAACCTCATACACACCTCATGCAAAGCCTTCTGGGTTTCATTTCCCGAGCGAGCTCAGGACTGGACCATTGTCCACCTCACACTCCAAGAAGACCCCAGCTGGATCCTACCAGAAACCCTCACAGACCAGTGCCACCCCAATCCCTTCTCCCTATCCCTCACCCTAAACCCCCGCCTCTCCCCAGTAATCCCAGAGACAACAATGACCTGCAGACATGGGATATCTCCTTCTGAGAAGTTGAAGGTCCCAATGACATCCTCTCCAATCTTATACACAGTTTTAAAGATGCAGAAAGTGCCCACTTTTCCACGAGTGTTGCTGATGTTATACAGGTCTGTGGAGCAAGAAAAGGGTAAGGGCTGTGGCAAGACAAGGCTCTGCTCTGTGCAGTGATCTGGGTTAATGACATAGTCCCATGCGTCCTATTTGGCTATGAAGGACAGTCCCTAGAGGTGGTATTCCCTTCAAGAAATTTCTGCAGTGAGCAAGGGAAAACCCTACACTGGCTGCAATGTGCTGGGCAGAGGTTCTTTTGGGCTGAGAGTAGGGTAGGAATAGCCTGAGACTGGCTAGGAGGCCTGACCCAAGCTGGCCCTGATAGAGCTGCTCCACAGCCATATCTGGAGCTTCACTTTGTCAGTGAGAGATATTTTGCAGCTGGCCCTGAGATGCTCTGCGTGCCCAGCTTCTTAGGAAGAACAGCAGGTTTGAGCAGGAAACATGACCTACGCAGGCTGCGTCGGGAGGTGGCCACCATGAGCAGTTCTGTTGCTAGGTCTGCCAGGCGAGAGTCTTTTTTCAAGCCTTCCTCCTCCTCCAGGAAGGGGTTTGAGGGTGCAACAGCCTCATCCTGTGGGAACTGGTAATCCTTGAGCCCTGGAAAGAAGGTGAGAGTATCAGCAGGGCAGTGTGCAGCCCAGCCTGGCTGTGCAGGGAGGGCAGTGCTTGGCCTCACCGTGCAGCACGAGGACACGGAAGGGCACACGCAGCAGCTTGATGGGGGAATTGACACGCTGGCAGCCCACGGTCAGCTTGTACACGTACTTCACAGACTGTCCCCGGAAAGAGGGGGGGCCATCCACGGGCAGTGTCTCACAGTATGAATCTGCAAGGGGTGCAGAAAATTTATTTTCTGAGGCCAGAGGAAGATCCTGCAGCTGTTGTGTGCAGGCTTCGTGCACCAAGTGTTACGACCAGCAGTGCTGAGCTAGGGACAGTGCCTGGTCCTTTCTGCTGTCTCTTCTTTCCTCCAGCGGCCAAGCACAACCCAGCTCCCCTGCACCAGGCACACTGCTCTTCACATCATCCAGACATTGCTTCCAGCACATACAACCACACACACAAACTCTGTCTCCAAAGAATGTGAAAGACGTAAAATTCAGGAATACAAACACGAGAGCTAAACTTACTCATCACGAGTTCAACCCAAATTTGCCTCTGTGCACTCCTTTGACCAGTGCTCTCATAGCACAGCCTCCTCCAGGCCCTGCCTCATGGGTTATTAATCAATACTTCATGCCTCTTTTGCTTTTACACAAACCCTCAAACTCAGCAACAAGCTAGTTTCCTCTTGTGTTTTTCTTTGAAGGACTGCAGCTAAATGATCAAGAAACAATTTAAAGAATTGAAGACCTTCACAACAACCTGTGGTTTGCCCCCTTGACAAGCTGATGACTTAGACCACAAAGCCTCTGACTCTGAGTTTCACCACATTCAGCCCTCCTAGAGTCCCTTGGTGACCACACAAACCCCAGTGCCTCTTGACGCAGTGTGAACACTTCTGCAGCTTTCCTAAACCACACACTGTATAACAAGAAAGACACAAACAGCAAACTGTGGAAAGTCTCCACCTCTCTGGCTTGCCCACCGTAATGCAGATACACCCTGCCAGAGGAAGGGCAGCATCCTGTTCTGAAACCACAGATCCTTCCCCATGTCTGGCACATACTGAATATTGAGGCTTAGATTAAGAGTTAGGGTTACATTTTAAATATAACTTCTGGATTTAGAATAACAGGACTGGAAAGAAGAAAAAAGCCTGTGCTAGTGTGTAGTGTTGACAGGATGTCACACCTTTAAAAGACAAGCCTCTCTTTCTGGACCAGGGTGCAGATAAAGCAGAGAACTATCCTGACAGGAAGGAAAATGAGATATTACCAAGGAAAAAAGATGACTTCTGTAACTCCCGTACCACACTCAGCAAGAGTTGCTCACAAAGCCCTTCATGCCCAGTGAGGATAATCTGAGCAGAGACCACCACAGTCAGAGTAGGATGGACAGATTGCTACCTGGCACAGGAATGCCAAGACTCAGGAAGTCCCAGCTTCCATGCATATCCCAGAAGGAAGTACATTCCTGGCACTACAGATGCCTTCCTTACCCACCCTCTGCCTGGCCTTCTGGCTTTTGCCCAGGCTGCTGCCATTTCCTCCCCCCTCTGTGATCTACCAAATATTTAAAGGTATTACAAAACCAGAGAAGAGGCAGAACAGCCACAGAAATTATTTGAGGACTTGAGAAAAAGCTTCATGGTGACAAATTTAAAGAGCTCAGCCTAGGCCATGTGTCAAAGGGCTGGGATATGAGTCAACTTCAACATATGGAAACCACAAGAGCAAGGTATTCGGGAATAAGTTGGTCAGCAAACGAAAACAAGTCCTTTTATCAAGAGATAGTCTGACACAACCTCAGCAGTATGTGCCAGTTCTGGCTGCAGTATAATAATATGGTGTATTGCTAAGCAGAATTAAGATTTCTTGGGTTTTCTGGTTTGGTTTTTTCCCCCCTTCCCAAACTGCGTAGTAAAACTCAAAACTTCTGAAAAACAGGAAATGAAGAATTAAGATACACACCCACACAGCCTTAACTCTCCCTCCACAGAGCTGGCAGGAGACCCCAGGAATGGTCTGCAAGTGTTCCAGCTGCAGTCTCACGTGAGAGCAGCAGCACCACAGGCTGATGGGATTGGTATAAACAGCCTGGCAGCGAATGAGACCAGGGCTGTGATACAGGGATTTCAGTGCTAAAAAAGCAGTGCCACATGGAGCCACATTGTATGTGATGCATGAAACAGACAGGTGCATCACACAGCCAAGGGGAAAGGCTGTACTGTACAGCCAAGGAACCTCAAAGAATAGAAGAGTTTGTGTCCTTCCAGAAGAGCTGCGTCCAAGCACCAGGCAGATGCAGGCTGTTTGTGCCAGTGCCACCCACAGGCAGAGAGGACACACACACATCCCCACGTCATTGGAAGGGACAGACAATCCCTAGCTTAGCTGGGGGTTGAACAGCTTCTCCCTGTTAAGCCAGTGCACAGTCAATCCCTTAATCCATCCCAGACACCTGGAACTCGGGTTGTCGTCACTGATCTGTTATCCCAAAAACTGCCCAACCTGCCTAAGGTGTGCCAGGAAAAGGGACTTCCCTCTGCTCCCAGGGAATGGATGCTCCAGTCCCAAACCTGCAAGCAACAAGGAACATGGGAGAATCCATGCGAGCCTTAGGCCAGCTAAAATTTCTGCCTCCTCCTCCTTCCTGCTGGCATGGCCAGCTCCTTTCCCCAACATGCTGCTGCAGAATAATAAGTGAATAACCAAACGTCTTCAGACAACAGGCTCTGCAGTTTAGGGGCACAACCCCAAGATGGCACTGCCCCACCCCACTAACCACCAAGCCAAGCCAGCCTGGTTTCACCAGGTCCACCTTTCCCTCCAGTCAGACCCCTCCAATACCAGAAAGGCAGGAGACACCAGCTTCAAAACCAGCATGTCACAGCCCTACGGCTTCTTGGTCTCACTTGCAGCTTTGCTTCCAGCTCTGCAGAGCTCAGTGATTCAGCAGAGTTTGCCCCAGCATAGGCACTGTCTCTCCACTCCCTGTGCTCTGCAGTGTGAGAGGTCTCCATCAACCCTGCCCAGCAGATCCCTGGGACAGTAACAAAGCCTCCCATGCATGAAAGGCCTAACATCATTGCTGCTGGAATGAAAAGGACATCTGACATGACCTGAACAGGCTGGGTCATAACCACCTACCAAGAGAGAACAGCATGTACTCAGCTGTTTCCACAACTATCTACTCAAACATAGAGAGCTTTGAGCAGAGAAGATGGGGAGTGCTCCCTTTCACAGCAGGAAAACTAGAACATCCAAAAGACTCTTATCTCCAGGACAGCCACAACCTGAAGAGGAAGCGCAAACCTTTGGAGGACACCAAAATTACAAGAATACTCCAGTGTGACTTAAGAAATAAAGGCAAGGAAATGCAGGTGGGTATAGCCATTCCTCCTGCTGCAACCAAGTATCTCAAAAGTTTTATGCCTTGCAGCTACACAGCGGACCTGCAGCAAAGGCCGCAGACCAGGGGCAGGACTGAGGGACACGTTGCAGTACACAGCCCTAGCTCAGCAGGGAACATACTCTGGATGATGCAGCAGCTCCTCAGTACTCATGCTCCAACAAAAGTACCCCACCTTTTGTGAGCATCAGGATCTCACACTTGAAGCACTCAGGTCTGCAAAGCCAGTTTTGAAAGCATCTCCCCAGAGATAAGCTCTGTGAGAAGGGGAAGAGAAGACAGAACTCACAGGACTTGGACTCCCCAGGATCCAGTCGCAAGTCACAGAAGAGGATCTTTGGTGGGGTGGACAGGATACATTGACCCCGCTCTCCTGGAAGAGAATAAGAAACACATGAATGCTGAACAGCCTTTCACTGTGTCCAGGTCATTCAAGCTTTATCCCCATGGGGAGGAACAGGGAGAAGAGAGCCAAGGAGGAACCATGTCTTGCCCTGGTCATATCATGAGACATTGCCACTGCAGCTGGACAAACAACTGTTGTGTTTCAATTGAAGGTAGTGTCACTGTGATTTCAGTACTAACAAGGTCTCACAACATTCATCACCAGGAAAGCAACACAAACTTCCCACTCACTTCTATGCACACTGCATCAAGACACACACAGTATGGTCTGCTTGACTCCCATCCACTGTGCTCTCACTGCCCCTACCTGGGTGACAGGCAGGAGTGGCACTCACCTCTGTTGGGGACAAAGACGGTCTCATTCTCTGCCTGCACATCGTGCTTGCTGCCATCAGAGGGAGGGAGCGCAACCCGGTTCTCACTGGCGTGAAACTGGCAGTGGATCTGGGCACTGGCCCATGCCAGCATCTCACTGAAAGCAAAGAGTAACACTCATATCTCTGCTTTAATCGTGAATTACAGCAGGCAGGAAATGGGAGAAGAGCAATTCTGTGCAATCAGCTCCATACAGGACTTGTCTGGAAGGAAGGCTTTGCTTCACTGTCACTGAAGCCACTCTCACACTCTCTTACTTCCAACAAGTCTTGGGAGTAAGCTCAAGCTGGGATGCTGACTCAAAGCCACTTCCACCCAGGCACTGACAACATCCTCACCCAAAACCTGGCTCTGCAGCCCAAGTACTTTTTTTAAGCATCAATAATTGCAGTCTGAGCCACAACACCATCGGCACAGCACTGACATGGCACAAGAAAACACATCTACCCCAAAAAACAGGCTGTTCACTTATGGCAGAGGGCAACAGGCAGCAGAAGTTAGCAGCACCCAGTCCCCTTCCATGAGGACAAGAGACAAGGTGGCTTGTGCAAAACTTCACAGGGATCCTTCTACATACAAGCTGAGATCAAGTGTTCCAAAATCCAATCCAAAGCCTTACTCATTTGTTCATCTTTCTCATTATCCACAGATTGGGACTGGCCACTCACTACACTCTTGGGAGGACAAGTGCTGCATGTGGACCCTGGCAGAGGACTCTGAGCCATGAGTTTAGAGGTGACACACAGAGCAGCACTCTCTAACGACATAACCATTAGGGAAGTGGGCAAATTCCAAAGCAACAAATTCCTGTAACCTGGGCTCAGCTGCCCCTGCCCAAGCTCAATACTCCTTAGGGCAGACAGGCACTGAAATGCTTGCTCTGGCCCCACAGAACCATTCCCAACAAGAACATCAGCTGCTGTTTGTGCCAGACCAAAGAAGGATGTTTCTGGGTCTTTCATTAGGACCTACTTATTTCTCCTTATGCAAGGACTTTGCTGACGGCAATAGGGGAGGCAAAGGTGTCATTTTGACCCCTCTCTGTACAGCCACAGGAATTAATGTAGGGCCACACATCCAGCACAAAAACCAGTCTCATGTTTTGGACTCTGCTGTGATGTCAGCCACTCCATAGGGCACTTCCCATGGTACCAGTGACACCTTTCAGTTTCCAAATCAGTCTTCTATTTTTATTTCAATAGCGGTCTCTGTAGTTTAGCCAGCGAATAGTTCCTCTGGTGTTTTCTAACATCACGATCTGATTTGTAAGCACCAACACACCAACACCAGAGCTTTAGGTGGCAGAGGGATTTTTTGTGGCACACAGGAGTCCCTCCATGTGACACATCAGAGCATATAAAGGTCTAGATGAACCAGGGAAAAAGGTGTTCTGTATTTGTGTCAGCTGACTAATGACACGCTATTTGATCTTTTCTATGTGCTGGCTGCCCTTACCCAAACATACCTCAGTTACTCTACCTAGCTGCTTTGAGCTCTACAGCTGTAATCCTGCATTTTCAAAAGTACCTGCATGGCTTTTCCATCAGGGTGGCCCTATGTTTTATTTGCTGTAAGGTATCTGTTGTTTGGAAGCAGAGAACTGCTCTTGCTTGAGGCAATGTTTGCTGAATGTATATAAGCCTAGAATGATTACAGTACCTTCAAACACGAGTATTTTTCTATTTCTTTTTCAGTATTGCTTTACAACATGCCACTGGATTGTTTTCATTTTTTCTAGCCAGATGTCCAAACAAAATTTGCATGTCCCTTCCTGCCAGCAGACCTGGTTTGTTCAGCTGGTGCTTGTTCAGCAGTGGAGGATCCTGCATTGGTGCTGAGGTCACTTCCCTCCAGTTTCACCTTCCCCCCCGCTCCTGCAGCCTACATGGGACATGCTCCATGCACCCTCTGGGTAGAAGAGATTTGTTTCTTGTACTCAACCACCAAATTTATTTCCTGCCTTTCTTTCAATTCTGTCCCTGTGCTCAAAATGTGACCCCTCTGTCCCTCCACCTGTCAGCCTCAAAACCTTCCAGGCTCTGACAGGTCTATCTGCCTGTTGCAGTCACAGTGCTTTGATCTGGCTTCTGTCTTTACATAACCCATAGCTGCCTTTTCCAAATCACCTATCTATCTGCTGTTGCCACATGTTTGGCTTCAGCAGGTCACATCTGATTGATCACCCAGGGCTTTTCTTATTATCTTAAAAACTTTTATTTTTCAAGAGGCAGTCTTCTACAGATCACAACACATCTGAAGTTTTAAATGAAGCTCTCATAAAAGCAAACCTCCTAAACCATGCCACCTGGTACCCTTGCAGTCCCACATCTTTCAGAAGCAGCCAAAACAGCTCTTGTCATTACAAAGGACAAAACTCTGGGAAGCTGGATGCTTATGCCACAGCTGAATTTGAAACCTGAACTCAGCAGTCAAAAGGAAACAGGAAGAAAAGATCGAAAATTAACGAAGGCAATAAATACAGAAGCCCTCTGCTGCTGAGGCTGCAGGCACTGTGAGTGGGCCCACCAAAACAATCACATGTGAACATCATACTGATGATGAAAACATGCTGAACCTGACAGGGCTGGAAACAGACACTTCTCAGGAAGGACTCAAGATGAGAAAGCACTCTCCACTCCCTAAAGAATCAGACAAGGCCACACACTCAGCGGACATGAAGCCTTTGGGTGATTACTTGTGACATGGAGTCACCCCCTGTGAGCCAATATGGGAAGCTCCCAGCTTCTCACATTTCCTCAGGACTGATAAGGGGAGATGCAGTGCTCAAAGGCTGGGCCAGAGAAAATGTGGCCACAGAAGGAGCACCTTTCAGACTCTCCCCTTTGTCTGCCATCTCTTGTGGCAGGGAACACATTAATCTATCCAGCACTGCTGGACAAAAGAGAGCTCCTTCCACAAATGCAGGAAATAATGACGTTGCCTGGATATTGCTCTGTGGGACTGTCACCCTGGTGTGACCAGATATCCCACTTTGACAGCCAGTTTGGCTTCATTTTCTGCCAGTCACTGTCACTGAGGGCTCACCTGAGGGACGGAGGATCTCCAACTGCATAGTTCTTTCCTTGTCTACTTCTTGGGGGCACAAAACCAGCATAATTACCTCAGCTTCGCCCCCAAAATTGAGATGGTGCAAGGTTTCCTTAAGGGAATGCCTCAAGTAGGGAAGTCACAAGGGACTGAGCTGGCACCATTGCCCCACTACTCCAGAGAGGGTAGAGAGGGTGGGCTGTTCCCTCTGGAGGGGCCCAGGCAGCTCAAACATTTGGAGACTCCATGCATGGATTGGGACAGGCACCTGTACCTGCTGGCAGAGGTCGATGAGGCTGATAACGGGTTGGTGAAGGTGATCACACACTCCAGCACCTCCCCTGCCAGGAACACGGGCCCACGGCCCAGCTTTGCCAGCACTTCGATCATGGTTTGGACAACACCTGCCAAAAAAAGCCCACAGTGGGCATGTGATCACAGAATCATAGTATCAAGGAATCACTGAATGGTTTGGGGTGGAAGAGCCCTTACATATAATTTTTTTCCAAATCCCCTGCCATGGGCAGGGACACCTCCCACCAGACCAGATTGCTCAGGACCCCATCCAGCCTTGCACTGAACATTTCCAGGGATAAAGCAACTGCAATTTCTCTGAGCAACCTGTGCCAGTGCCTCACCTCTTTCACAGTAAAGAATTTCTTCTTAATACTTAATCTAGACGCAGTCTGTTTCATTTTAAATCCATTCACCTTTGTGCTGTCACGGAAACACGGAGAGAGGGCTGGGCAAAGTAACTGAGGGGAATGGCGACACAGATACATACACACACACGCAGGAGGTGTGGGGGAAAACAGGCACAGCTCCGTCCTTACAAAGTCTTCTTCCCAGGTCCACGCAGGTAAGGGGGGGGTCAGGACATACCGCGACGGTGAGAAAGGATAGCTCTGATACCCCCAGCCCTGCGCCCTGCAGTTTCTAACGAAGACACGCACACGGATGGCTCTGCCCGAGGGTTCAGGGACACAGGGCCGCAAACTTTCCGCAGCTCCCGCCTCGGGCCCACTCACCACCCGCACAGGCCGCGCTCGCCGTCCGGCACCACTGCAGGCCCGGCTCCCCTCAGCCGCTCGGCAGCGCTCGGGCAGAGTTCGGTAAGGTTCGGGCACCGCTCGGCAACGCTCGGCACCCGGGTTACACTCGGCAACACTCGGGTTACATTCGGCAACGCTCGGGTTACACTCGGCAACGCTCGGGTTACACTCGGCAACTCTCGTTCAGAATTCGGGCACCCTCGGTCGGCGCACGGGCAGCTCCCGGCAGCTATCGGGCAGCGCTCGGCAACTCTCGCATGCACCTCAGTAGCGCTTGCTCAGCGCTCGGCTACTCTCGGAATCTGCTCGGCGGCGCTCGGCCGCGCTCGGCCGGGCGCCCCCGGGGACCGGCGGCGGGGCGGGTCTGTGTTTCCGCCGTGCCCCGGGGGCGCGGGTGGGGCGGGGCGGGGCGGGGCGGTGAAGAAGAGGGCGCGCAGCGGGCGGGGGGCGGTGATGGCGGCGGAGGAGGTGGCAGCGGCGGCGGGGCCGCTGATGCAGTGCTACGAGGGGTCAGCGCAGGGCCGTGGCGTGGCGGCGGACGGCTGGCGCGTCTGCCTGGCACACAGCTTCGAGGAGCTGCGGCAGCCCTACGGCGCCGGGGATGTGCCGCTCCGCGATGTCCTGCGGCACGTCGGCCTCGCCTTGCGGTACGGCGGGAGACGGAGGGGACCGGGAACACGCCGGGACGAGGGAGGGCGCAGAGGGGGACACAACTTCGCGCTGGAGCCGCTCGGAGACGCGGGGGCCTCGCCCCGGGGAGGCACCGGCGGTGTCCTGGTGTACGGAGGGCAGAGTCTGGCGGATCACGGAAGGCCCCAGGCTGGCGGGAGCCGCCCTCCTGCCGCCCGGAGCTGCTGCCACCCTCCAGCCTTCCTGGCACCGGCACTGGGAGCGATTGGTGCTAAAGGGGCAGCACCCGGCGCTTGGGTACCCCAAAACGGGCCGAGCCGGGAGGACTGGGGGCATCGCTTGGGGATGGGGATCCTCATCTCTCACCCATAGGGCTCTTCGCTGCCGCATCCTCACCGGCATCGCCCCCGGTGCTGGCAGCTGGAGGTTAAACTGGGGCCAGCTGGGAGGGTTTTGGAACGCTGTGTGCTGTGGCAGGTTTGGGAACGGGGCACCTCTCCCGGCTTTGCGTTGGGGTGATCTGGAAGAAACCACAGAGAGCACGCGTAGAAAGCGAGAGTGTTGTTTTAACCTTTAACGCTGGAGTCTGAGTGCTTGGCAGCGTTTCTGCAGCCATCAGGCTGAACGCTGGGACCAGTAATGGCATTGCTGATTTCCTTGTGCTGGATTTATGACTCCTACCTCCATTTTCCGCTGGTGTCTTTGGAGGCTGCTGCTTGCCAAGCTGGTTCCTGCAACGGTGGATGAAAGAGCAGATTCTGGATTGCTTCAGGGCGCACGGCATGCTGGTCTGACCTGAGACAACCTGGTGCGAGCCTGGGCATCAGGGAAGGGAGAGTGTGGGTCATGCACCGGAGGTAAATAAAGGCTGCTGGAAAAGCTGCCGTAGCAGGTTGGGATGAGCTGAGCATGTAGGAAAACATGAAGTTCTGGTGGGGTGATCAGGGAGGAGAAGCAATCCTGTCCTTGTTCTCACTGAAGTTTGGAAGTGCCTTGTATCAGTCCTAGGAAAAGGTCTTTGAAAACAAGAAGCTTGAAGTCAAACTACTGCCTCTTCTTCTGTTCAGTTTTTGCATGTAATTTGGTTGTTATCTCAAAATACTTTTGCAGTGGCAGGAGCTTCCTAGCAAGGAGATTCCAGCCTCAGGAGTAGAGGAGACAAAGTGGTAGGGTGATGAGAAATACCTATGTGGGTTTGATTTAAAACCTAAGGCCAACATTTTTGGCTGAAAGGACAGCCCATTCAGGGATATGAGGATAAATGGGAGGCTGCATGCCCCAGGCATCGGTGGGCACCTCAGCATCTTCCTCACTGGGGCAGCCAGCTCATGGAAACCTGGGAGCTGGTGGTGCGAGAAGATCCCAGAGCCCAGTTATGTGTCATGGTGCAGGGATCTGTGAAGCCCTGCAGATTAGCCTGACCTTTCCTGAATGACCCATAGTGAGTGGCTCCTTTGCTGGAGATGTTCTCAAGACTTGGCATGGCTTGGTTCATCAAGTGCAAAGTCACTTGGTGCAGGTGCTTGTAGCCACTGGGAGTGCCTTCAGGTCACTGCATATCTTTGGCTCAGGAGGTCCAGGACCGGCAGAGGAGCCGCCACATCCTGGGTTGACGTTGTTGTGTCAAATTAAACATGATGATGGGTGTCCTCTTGTGCACCACCAACCCTAGGTGCAGGTGACATGGCTGGGGGTGTTGACAGCCCTGGGGCAGGATTTTTTGTTAATCATCAGGATAACTATGGGGGACATGTTTGTCTGGAAAGAAAAGGTTGTGCAGAGGACTCAGCTGGGGCTGGTGAGGCAGGAGAAGAGGTACAGGTTGGTTTCCACAGAGGTGGCTCATGTGTCTTGAGAGGGGTCGTGATATGAATCCAGATCAGCTGGGTAGTGTTCAGACAGGTTTTAATTCAACTGCCAGTTTGAAGGGGAAGAAATGCCCTCCAGCCCTGACAGGACTTTTGGTGCTACAGAACATGAAGTATTTCCCCTGGTTATTCTTCAGCCCTGTCAGAGCTGTTAATAGCCAACAATGGAGCATTGACCACTGGGCTTCTCTTCTTGGCTTGTGTGATTTTGGGAGAAGCTGGAAGAAAAAGAGTTTGCTATTGAGGTGGTAAAATGACTTTGGCACTGTCAGTAAATGCCAAACTTTTTCTGCTGTGTTCTCCTGTAAAAACTGCTTCCTGAAACCCATCTCCTGCCTCCTTGCCAAGGAGTCAGGATGACCTGCTAGGCTGTGCTGCAGCCACTCGGCCTGGGCACCTTATTTCCTGTTCCCAGAAGTCTTCTGGGGAAGCAGCTGGGTTGGTTTCCTGACACTGGGTTGAAAAAGAATAATAATTTCCTTGAGAGAGAGAGCACTGCCAAAACCTCTCCTTGGCAGGGTAAGGCCGGGGCTGTCCCAACTGGAGAAGAGCAGTTGCAGCAGATATAGCTGGAAGATAGTGGCAGGCCCTGATTCAGGGCAGTCAAGCAGGACAGGCTTGTTCTCATCATGCCCTGAACCTCAGTGGGCCAAACTTCCACAGACAGTCAAACACAAAGCTGGGTCTGTGGGAGTGGAGAACAGGCTGCATTTAGGTCCTGTGAGACTGCAACCCAGAAAATCTCATGCTGAGGTGGTTTTGGGGACCTTAGACGTTGGTGAATAAAGGTGGATTCCCAGTGAGCAGCCAAAAAGTCAAGTGTGGGTTATTTCTGTTTGGGAAGTGTAGTAGTGGAAGTATCTTGGAAGAGCCTCTCCCCCTTGCTCCTGGATCCCAGGGGATTATTGCCCATTACCTGTGCTCTGCATCCTGTGAAACCAGGGGCAGGACAGGCTGTGTGCTCCTGGTTGGAGTGGTTTTCTACTCAGCAGTATGACATGGGTGTCTGCAGGTAGCTCAGGGACATTGCCCACTGTGGGGGCTCCAGTTCTACTGCCCAGCTGGTATCCAGGGCCATGGAGCTGCCAGCTGGGTCTTACCTGACCAAGAAAGGTTCTCCAGCTTGTGGTGTGGTAGCTGGTTTCCGTGTGCTAATTGACTCTGTATAGAAGGCTTAACTTGGGGCTGTTTATTAGCCAAAGCCAGTATTTTACAAGCACTGACTTGGAGCCCAGCCCCACTTCTCTTGCCTGGAGTGGTGCTGGCACACCCAGCCACAGGTGTGCCCCTGTTTGGGTGTCTTTATTCCCAGACCTTTGGGTGAGAAATTATCTGATGGGCAGTGCCGGTCTGCACAGCTGGTGTGTGGGCAGAGGCAAGTCCCCAGGATCCTGCCAGTTGCATACAGCAACCATCACCACTTCCAGGGCAAGGCTGCCCTGTGCCCTTTGCTCCCAATGATGTGGCACAGGGATGTGGTTCTGTATGGCCATGGGGGTATGGAGGTTGAAGAGCAAGACTCGTGTCCCTGGAGCAGTGTGTCTCCTCTGGGCTTGCACCTCTGCTTGCAGGTCTTCCTTACCAGGACGTTGTGTACCAAGCATGGAGGAGGTGGTGGTCCATGTGTGCATTCCCACTTTTCCATGAACATCTGGGAAAGCCTCCTGTGCTACATGAGCTGGGAGTCCAGCTCTTGAGTTGCCCTTGCAGTCAGTCCTGAGCTGCCTGAACTCTTCCTGCTTGTGCTTGCTGGAGCATGATTGATGTATGCTCCAGATGGGTGATAGAGCCTTATCACCCCTTGTGCCATGGGCAGTGGGACATAGGTTCTTGTTGTACATCTCTGCAAGGAGGAAAAGCTCAACCTTGCTCATCCTGCCCAGTGACACTGAAGGGATGCTGTTGCCAGCTCCTGACTTCAATACTTCTTTCCCTTGCAGATACTTCAGGTGGTGGATCAAGAAGACCCGCATAGAGAAGAAATCTGCCTTCATTGACCTCTTGTGTGCTGTTCCTCTGCAGCAGATCTATGGTCAGCCTCCACTTTGGGTACGGGGGTGGGCAGAGATTCACATGGGGCCATGAGGGTGCTAGTGGAACATGTGAGTCAAGGAGCTTTTGTGATGTGGGCAATGCTGAGTGGCTCTCCCCTGCAGATATGCATGTGGAGAGTTCCTGAGCCAGGTGCCACTGGTGGGGGGAATGACAGTGCTAACTGTTGGTGTCTTTGCCAGGTTGTCCACTGGGTGGTATTGGCGGAGGCACCATCACCCGTGGCTGGCGGGGAGAGTTCTGCCGCTGGCAGCTGAACCCTGGCCTTTACAACTATGAAACTGTCATCGCCAATCAGGTAGGGTCTGCGAGGGGAGTGAGTGTCTCTGCAGCAGCCTGAGTGGTTGGGGTGTCTGCCATGGGGCTCATCTCATCTCATTCCCTGCACGTGCTCCTCTCCTCTACAGTTCACGGTGTGCCTGCGGTGCAAGGGGCAGACGATTTACCAGCAGGTCTTGTCCATGGAGAGACCCAGCAGCCTGCAAGGCTGGAACTGGGGCTACTGTGGCCACTACGCCTTTTACCATGCCCTGTACCCCCGTGCGTGGCTGGTGTACGAGTTGCCGGGGCAAAAGGTGGTGCTCACTTGCCGACAGGTCTCTCCTGTCATCCCCCATGACTATAAGGTAAGGCGGTGATGGCATCCCCGGGGGCAGAGCTGCTTGTTAGCCAGGTTTCCCAACATTTCCCTGTGTCTGCACTCAGCAGCGGTCCCAGGTGGGGGAATCCCTGCAGCCATGCGGGGAGCTGGGGATTGCAGCAAGGGATGGCTCAGCAATGCCGCACTGCCCGTGCTGGCTGCCAGCCCCAGGCGAGGGCGGCAGCTGTGCCGCTGACACGTCTGACCTTCCTGTTACCCCAGTGCAGCACGTGAGCCTGTATCAACCTGCCGAGCTGATGAGTGATGAGACACCCGGCTGAGTCCTAAACGCCTCTTTCCTCTCTCTGCTGCCCGGCATGCTGATTGCCAGCCCAAGGCTTCTCTTTTCAATTTTGTGTTGCCTGCTTCCCAAATTCCTCTGCTCCTGCTGCTGCTACTCAGCCTGGCAACAGACTCTAAGACTAAGTTACTTTTCTCAGTGCTCTTGTTCCTGCTGCGTCCTGTGTGGTGTCCCCAGCAGTGGGGGAAATGATGCTGGGGCAGCTGCCTGTGGAGCAGCAGCCCTGTAGACAGCGTTCTGTGTCTCTGCCAGGACTCCAGCCTGCCAGTGGGAGTGTTCATCTGGGAGGTGGAGAACGGCAGGGATGAGGACGTGGAAGTGTCCATCATGTTCAGCCTGCAGAACGGCACAGGAGCAAAGGAGGACAGGAAGGGCGGGCACTGGAATGAGCCCTTCACCTTCCAGAAGGATGGTGAGCGTGTTGCTGGAGTCCTGCTGCACCACTGCCTGGCCGTGAATCCCTTCACCCTGGCCATCTCTGCCCGAGAGAAGGTAAAGGGCTGGCCCTACTGCTGTGGTTGCTGCTGGAGAGCCCTGCTGGATGTGGGGCAGCTGCCTGCAGGCAGCTGGTAAAGGATGGGTGTACAGCGGGTTGAGGTTGGCACAGGTTCTCAGCGCTTGACTGACACCAGGAGTGGAGATGTGTCTTCCCTGAGGGCAGCCTATTTGGGGATGGTGTCAGGAGAGCAGCCGAGGCAACAAGTTCAGAGTTAGAGTTGCTGGGCAGCACATGGGAAGTGAGTGTGATGTGCTGGTGGTGGTATTGGGGAGTAGAGAGCATTAATCTTCTCCAAAGTAGCAGCCCCTGATGGTGCTCTTCCCTTCCCCAGGCTGGCACGGGAGTCACCCACATCACGGCATTCAATCCCACGGGATTGGGTAGAGAGGTGTGGCAGGACCTCCTGCAGGATGGCAGGCTGGATTCACCCACTGGTGAGTGCCTCCATCCTCTGTGGGACGGGTGGAGGGGGAGCAGGGGAATGGGTGGCCATGCTGGTTGTGGGCACCCAAGCCAGAGCAGAGTTTTTTCCTCCAGCCTCCTTGTTTGGTTAAAATCCCTCTAGGCTTCTGTGACTTATTCCCAAATTTAGGCTGTATTCCAACTTCCCATTGCTTGTCCTTGCTGCGGTATTCCAAAAGCTGTTCATACCACTTTCAGTCTATTCTTGGGTATTGGTTATACATGCCAGTATCTCATTATTCTGTGTATGAATTGAGGTTTCCACACTGAATTGAGGTTTCCACTAGAGTGCCAGCATGCTCCCCTACCACCTTCCCTCAGTCCCTGTTTCCAGGTAAATGAGCTGTGTGCTGTCAAATTTGTTCATGCCAGCCTTTAACAGTGCTTGGGGTTTAGTGCTGCCATCACTTGCTCTCCTTTTCCTAGTGTAACAGTTCTCTGAACGTCCCTGGTATTCCTGTGATAATTCTGCATCCATCCTCAGGTGTCTGGTCCCTCCCTTGGGAGGAGCCTTGAAGCAGGGCAGCATCTCCAGCCTTTGCTGCTCACCTCCTATTGCCATAAAAGGTGACCTTTCCCTAATGTCTGTCAGTTTTTAAACAAGGCTGATGCTGACAAAGTAGTGATGCTGGGTCTTTGCAAGATTTCTTGAGGCTTAAATTGTGTAAATGAAGTGTTTACTACATATTTTTTTTTTCCAGAAAAGCAAGCTTCCTGCCTAGATGCACTAAGAGCTCTCTAGGCTGTTGGGATGTGGTATTCCTTCATGCATGCCAGCCATCATAGGCTGGATCTGTGCTTATGTTGCTCTAATGAGTTTACCTAGTACACATGTCAGAACCAGCATATAATTATCCAGCCACCTCGGGGCTTTTGTTAAATACCAGAATGGCTTAAGCACCCTGCAAAAAGCTGGAAACAATGACTGTCCCTAGAAAGTCACAGTGTCTTTGAGTGCAGCACTCAGATACAGAGTAATGGGATACTCTGTAGCTTCCATTCATGCCTGGTAGCTTTTCCTGCCTGGCTTGTTCCTGTTCTTGGATGACTGAATTCTTTTAACCACTCCTCCCAAGGAAGCATTTTCCTGCGGCAGCATCATCCCTTAAAGCCCTGGGCTGCACCTGGGTTGTGCAGGGGCTGTGGTATGCCCCCTCTCATCTCCCTCAAGGTGTGTGTGAATTTCAGTTATGTTCCCTTGGGTCTTCCTTGGTTGCCTAAGAATATCTTATTTTTTTCCTGGCAGGTAATAGCAGGCCAACAGAGAAAGGGGAGGTGACAGCAGCAGCAGTGTGTGCCAGCTGCAGGGTGCCTGCCCATGGGCACAAGACACTGGAGTTGGCCCTGGCTTGGGATATGCCCTGTGTTCACTTTGGCTCCAAGGAGAAGCTACACCTCAGGTGGGTAGGCTGTCTCCACTGGTGTTTGGCACATGCCCCCAAAGCCCCCTTTTCCCTCCTTCCTGATTTGTGTACCATGTGGGGACCTTTCATCACCCACTCCTTGTTGTGTGGCCCCTCAGCACAGGGAAGGGAACATATGTCCAGCTCTTGCTCCCCAATGCCCCTACAGTAGCAGTTGAGTTCTGCTGTTCACTGTAGTCCAGTGTCCCTCTCCAGTGTCCATGTGGGTTTCCCAGGTGGAGATCACAGGGTGCTCACCAAAACCTCACTTGGCAGGCGGTACACCCGGTTTTTTGGCAGCGAAGGCAATGCTGCTCCTGCCCTGTCCCATTATGCCCTGACACACTACGAGGAGTGGGAGAGGAAGATCGATGCATGGCAGAATCCCATCCTGGAGAACAGGTAGGGCACACGGGAGCATCTTCCCAGAGGCCTCCTGGGGTTGGCTGCTGCAGGAGCATCACCACCTCGGCCTCTGAGGGTGAGCTTCCCTGTTCCCCGCAGCCAGCTGCCTTCCTGGTACAAGTCAGCCCTCTTCAACGAGCTCTACTTCATGACGGATGGGGGAACCATCTGGATGGAGGTGCCCCCTGATTGCTGTGCCCAGGACCTGCAGGGGCCGGCGGGGGCGGGACTCTCCCACCTCCTTCCTGTCCTGCGGGAGTACGGAAGGTTTGCTTATTTGGAAGGTAACTCACAAGGATGTGAGGGATTCTGCCAACTCATCCCCTCCCATTACTGTAGCCATGTGTTTTTAACCTGCCATGGGGATGTTTTTCACACTCCAGTGGGTAGGGAGCAGTGCTATTCTCAGGGAAACCCCTTGCATCTCTGAAGTGTTCCCCAGATCGCTGTGGCTCTGTGTAGAGAATGAAAGCCTCTTTGAAAGGGAGTCCCTGCCTGGAGCAGAGTGCTGGGAAAGATCCCCCTGTCCTGGACCATGTGGAGGGAGAACCTTTCCCCCTTTTCCCCTCCCCATGGCAGTCTCCTTTCCCTCACCATCTGCCCCATCCCACCAGGCCAGGAGTACCGGATGTACAACACCTACGATGTCCATTTCTACGCCTCCTTTGCTCTCGTTATGCTGTGGCCCAAGCTGCAGATCAGCCTGCAGTATGACATTGGTGAGTGTCTCTAGAGGCCCTGCCTTGGTGCCTGCTCAGGCTGCTGCTGTAGAGATGTGTGCCATGGAGCCAGCATCCTCCTCCAGCCACCCTCCTGTGCCCAGGACTTGCAGCCCAGGAATGTTGCTGCCTCAGCATCTCTGTGCCCAACACTGGGGGTGGCTTCTTGCCAAAGTAGGGGGTGAACAGCTAGCTCTGCCTAGCCTGGGGTAGCCCCTGGTCTTCCCATCTCAGTCTGTGCCCCTTGCAGAGCAGACACGCAGAGCTGTTTGCAGACTCCCAGTGCTCTGGCTGGGTTTGGTGGCTGTTTGGTGGTGACCTAAGTAGGAGTGTGGAGCACAGCTTGTTGCTGGGCTCT